>NC_134211.1:115441602-116646602 GCF_965140235.1 Caretta caretta
CAGCATATAAAATTTCAGCCCAAATGCTTAAATTTTGGCAAAATTATAAGCAACCAAAACCAGAATCTTTATAATGGGAACTGTCAGGCAGTCTTAGTAATAGGTGCGGCTACCAGCCCCAACTATAATACAGATAGCATAAAGCTAGACTGACTATGCAAGCTGCCCTGAGTAAGAGATGATACATAACTCCAAAGCCCCCAGAGCAGAGCAAACCAGACAATACATTTTGTCTCTAAGAGCCATAATTCACTTCCTGTTACACTCATGCTCCTGGACTATAACAACAGCAGATTACTTTCTCCTCTGTTCTGTATCAGCTGTGATGGTCAGCATATCAGGAGGGGCAGAGTAAAAGCTCTGCTCACAATCCCACCCCCCACCCTCCTACTCCCCTCCCACCTGCGCAAGTGTGGGAAGCCCAGGCAGGGGATTGATCTTAAAACTTTATAACCTCTGACTGCCTATGTAGGCCCATAGGGCAAGCTGCAGTCTCACCCACAATAGCTGTCATACTGTTGGGTAAGAAGGTGTCACTCTTGCATAGTTACTTTTCTAGTCATAACTTTAAAATGTTCCTAATTTTATTGTACTAAAATAGTGGCTTCACTTATGAAAACAAATAAAAACTAGATTAGATTACTGTTCACTGCTTAAATTCAAACTTCCACAAGAAGGAAATTCAGAATGAGCACTGACATGCTACTGTTTACTATATGTCCAGACACCTTCCTCTTAGTTCACATCAAACTGATTTCACAAGTGCAAGTCTGTTGAGATCCTTCCAGGAACAAAGCAGTGGGGACTGAAAATGCAAGGCTGTACAATGTGAAGAACTCTGCACAATACTGACCTGAAATATTGGGTCAATAAATACTTAATGGAAAAATTGTTATATAGATCACTGCGATGATATACTATAATAATGGATCTGATTAATGTACTATATGTTAATCCAGAAATCACTGAACAAACACATACTAGCCATTATAATGTCTTATGTCAGCATTTTATATTGGCTATTAGAGGGTTGATAAAGATACTATCTAGAATGCATTTCAACAATCTGAAGAACATTATTTTTTCAGACATTGATATTGGTATGTTTAGTGTTCTCCCCACTTCCTCCGGAGGTACTCAATGTCCCTGACAGAGGGGACCAGTTCTCATATTCTGCCTTTACAGCCAATACTCAAGGCTCATGTTGGACCACCACACTGCAAGCTGAGGAAGAGTGAACAGGACCCAGACACAAATGATGCAAAAGCCCTTCTCCCCAACAGGAGCTGAACATATTCCTTCTAAGGGAGCAGGAACACAGGATTTGGAATCAATTCTGTCTCCCATGTGGCAGTGCAGCGTTATAAAAAATCCAACAACAGGTGACCTAAATACATTAGTTTTTAATTGAAACAAACCACCAACACCCTATTCCAAGGTGAAAAGTAAATGCCAGAAAAATATCATTTTAGAGCCACAATCCTGCATTTTGATTTAAAAAAGTGAATCACTCCATCTGCCTGGAGCCCCATTCGATAGACCTCCGCACAGGCTAACTGCTGTGCCCATAGGGACCACAATGCAGGACAGGGGCCTTAAAAATTAAATCACCACACTAAGTGTATTTTATCTGGGAGTCACACTGCAAGTAAAACCTGGGTAACTCAACTAAAAAAAATATTCTGTAAAATGAAAAGACATTTGTTAACTGAGAACGTATGTTGTTTCAGCTCAATGGGAATTCTTACTTTTGAGTCATAAACCCTAAAAATGGAGGGTTTACAATGGAAATAGGGTCACAACTTATTTTTTAAAAGATTTTTTTTAGGTATCTGTGTCGGTACAGCACATCAATGTCACACAAAATACAAAATACTATGAACAGCTTTTGTTATTAATTCTAGAAAGCACGGTTTCTTTCAGTAGAACAAACCTAGTTTGTAATCTAGTTTCAAGGAGTTGCAAGAGACAACTCCTATGATTCACCCCTCACACCCTCCTCCATCAGAAGCGTTGCTTGTTAATCCAGCAGGAAATAACATTTGCCAGGATTGACAGCTGTGGATTTGTATTCAATTCCCAAATTAAAAACCAATGACAGGGTCTAGTTCAATAGAGCTGTCAAGTAAAAATGAAGTAAAAAAACTTGCAGCCATTCTCTGTTAATTTGTACATGTATTTTGGATAATGGTAACAGATGCCTTTAACAATGCTACAGCCTGGTAAGGAGATATAATGGCAATAAGGCTGTGAAAACATTTTCTTCTGAAATTATTTAATTCTTGACATTTCTTTAATTCCAAACAGCACAAATATTATTCTCCTCTTATTTCTGATGTAATTTATTGAAATATTTTACACTGAAATTAAAAACGTTCATAACAGCGTCAGCAATAAAGTGATATAAAATGTATCCTAATACATATTTCATATAAGCTTCAGTTATGGCCCTGATCCTGCGAACAAATCCAGTGGCACAAACCCTGATGCTGCGGTCCCATCAATGTAGGCTCAAAGCCCATGTTGTGCGGCTCAGTTTTTAATTAGAACAATGGAAATCAGAGATGGAAAAGATCTAATAGGTCAGCTAGCCTATCATCCTGTGAGTATAGGATTGTTTCTTACAATACACTTTCTAGCACTTCAACCACTCAATGTTTAAGAGCCCCAAGCAATGGGTTTTCCACCAATTCCCTTGGGGTTTTCTATTCCCCACTCTAATAGTTTTTACTAGCCCAAGTTTCCTCAGTTTGAATTTCATCTCATTAATCTCAGTTTATTGCCCTTTATATCTCCCTAAATAATTCCTCCTCTTCTTGGCGTTTACACCCTTAAGCAATCGTGGATGGCTGTTTCTCCCAGCTCATTGCTTTGGCAAGGAAATTAATTTACCCCTAGGCGATTCTAACAATTGTCATTTGAAAAAGGTTAAATACAAAGCATCAACTTGGCTGCTATTTACCTGAACGAAGTGATTTTCTTCAGGTTTGTAATGGGAACGTCATAACCACATTCTTCTAAGACTTCGTTGCATGCAATTTCCTCCAAAGAAAGTCCTGGCTTGTCTACTATGCCAGCGCAGAGTTCATAGGTCACGCCTTCTGTAGCTGGTAAGGGATCCAATAGAGGACACCAGCTATCCTGGTCTTTACTTTGAAAGTCTTGAGGCCGGTGCCGTTCCATTTCACACATGTAAACAGCTTTAAAAAAATGCAAAAGAAAAAACAACTGTGCTTGGAAAAATCTACTCTTACCATATCATTTCAAGTGGCATAAAAAGACCCCTTACTCACAGGGAATTTCACCATGCAATTTAAAACAAATCCAACTAATAGACACAATAAATCATGTAGGGCTATATTCTAAAAGGTGCCTGCATTGGTGTGTGTGCAAAAATCACATTCACACACAACTTTTGCACATTATTACTTTTACACACCAACGATGGGTTTTGTGTGGATAAATTCTATGATTTGCATACCAAAGTGACAGGCCACAATAACTACCCACAAAAGCGACTGGAGCATGCAATATTTCACACCTTGGAAAATCTGTTTCCACAAAATATCATAAAGGTACACTAGTGCTTAATTGTGAAGCATTTACTACTGATGGGGCAATCAATAGTTGATTTTTAGTAAAATTGAGAAAAATTAAAACAGCAGTGGAATTTTTGTTTTCTATTTCATTTCTGTGAAATGGTCCTTTGAATATTAGTTCTGCTTATATTGATATGGAAGTCTCATACATGCTACCAAAACTAAGCGCAGCTGGTTGAACCTAAAAATCTATTGTTCAAAACAGCTTCCATTTGTTGGCCAATGTACATATCAGGGTTTATTTTAATCTATGCATTTATCTCTGCTGGGAAGTTGGTCTGTACATTCTGTACCATGTGCACAATGATGAATCTTTCAGCCTGTCAACTCAGCTGTTATTTGAACAGGGTTATGAAAAGCATGTATGTTTGTTTGAAAAATCCTCTTTTGAACATATAGTTCCTTGCACAGATTCTTGAGTGGAATTTGCAAAGGACCTTTTGCATTAATCTAGAAACAGCTGTCACTGTAATAGACTCCTAAAGGAAATACTAAGGGCCAGATTCTACAGTCTTTAGTCAAAACTCTCACTGATCTCAGTGGACATTTTTCCTAAGTAAAGTCTGCAGGATTGGGTCCTAAAACACAGAGAAGCACTACCAAAAATATAGAGCCATTCAAACTTTCTTTTACAGATGTAGCTCCGTTTGTCTCTTCTTTGCAAAGTTTCCCATTTTCACCCCCTTTATTTTATTAACAAATCTGATACTAATATATGAAAAACATGTTATAAGATGCCCAGCATGAAAACTGCTGTTTTATCTAATAATCTGTGACAGTTATACCTTAATAACGTTTAAAATATACTATATAAGTGTAACATGGGTTTCATGTAGAAAAAAAAGTGCATATTTATTGTTTAAGTCTCATTCCAAATATTAAAACTCTGTTACATAAGAGAGTACAAATTTAATGGACAAAATTAATGTTAGCAACTGAACTTTGTCCAGTGTTTTATTGTCCCTTTTTATCGTTGGTTATAAAGGAATATTACTCCCAAAGAAGTAGCCCACTACTGAGGGTACTTGGTTTAAGTCAAGGAGATCCTGAAGACACATCCTTAACTGGTGTAAATTGCCATAGCACCGAGAAGTATGACAATTTACCGAAGCTGAGGATCTGGCATTATTTGTTGGATCTTACTGAGCAAATCCGGGGGAATTTTTAATGTGTTTGCTCTAACATCCAAAATCTGAGTTTGTCTCAGATGGTTAATATGGGAAAATATCCAAAACGTTTCTTTCTTTAATTGGGAAAATGCCATGATGTGGTTATTGAGGTCAGATTCCACCAGTCTTGACTTCAGACAAGGCAGCTAAATACCTCCAATACACACAACCGCAGTTCAGCTCAGAATTACTCTAACAAATTTCACAGGTCCGTGATGCGTTTTTCATGGCAGTGAATTTGGTAGGGCCCTAATCATGAATCTTGACTAATGATCCAGCATGTAGGCAAGATCTGTAGATTCTCATAGTGGAAAGTCCTAACTATGTGAGTTCTTTCCTGTGCAGCTGTGGCACAGGGAAGAGAGTTGAACTGCCTTAGTCAAACCAGGTGATATTGTTACCCAAAACAAGCCCGTTCAAGTAACTGAAACAAAAGCTTTGCTTGCGCTCCAAGGAAAAAGAATGGGGAGTCAGTAGTACAGATTTGGAGAGGCTTCTGGAATTTAGCAGCTCAGGGAGGGAACTGGTTTGCTGTTTAAACTTTTGATTTCTTTTTGTTTTCACCAATTGTTTTGGGAGCCCTCTGAGGTAAAACCTGGCTGGTGACAAGCCTTGTGTGCAATGTATTTTGAGTCACTGGAACAGCAAATACGTACAATCCAATTAAAGGCTGTTATACGTTAACTTGAAAATCCCATGGTGTATGTTTAGCGTTACTAACCCAAGTCTTCTCCAGTTACATACTGTTTAATCGTATTTGGAAAGATGTGGTCCGTTGACTATCAAATTAATGATATCTAGAGTCTCTCAATGGGGCATCTGTAAGGGACTAAAGTGGAAACTACTGCAATATTCTTTTAGATTTTCATTTTAGCAGAAGAGTTAATTAGTCCTAACCTCTTGTCTGTCTAAGGAGGGGCAGACACAGGTATACAACAGTCACACTTGTAGTAGATACACCTAGTGATTTAAACTGCTGCTTATCATCCAAATACTCAAATATCCATAGAAATGTTCCCTTCCCCTATCCTCTTTCTGCTGGGATTCTGACAGGGGAGCAAATAGGACACAGAGAGAGAACCATCACTTAATTTATGCATTTTTACAGACAGTATGGCAGATCATCCCCAGGCAATGGAAAGCTAACCCTATCACAAATACTCTGGTGGGAGTGGGTATGAGCAGTAGCTGCACTGGAAACTTTGACTGCCCATTTGCAGAGAAGGCCAGCCATTCTGAGCTCAGTCAGGGCCCTCTCTGATCTCTGTGAACAGAACACCAAAACAGAAGGCTTTTTGGAAGACTAGGCCTTCTAGAGCCAGCAGAATCTGAGATTTCCATGGAGATGGCACATTGGAGGTATCCACTTGGCCAGAACACTTAGAGTATTACATTTAGTCAATTTTCTCTATTCCCTTTGCTTATGGACCAACCTAATTTCATATTATCTAGCAGCTTAATGTGTTTCTCTTGTCATGAGAAATTCATCCTGAAAATAATCTATTTTATTACACTATATATTACAGTATTTTATTTGCAAAAATAATTAACTTTATTATGCATTAGACCTGATTCAAAGACAAAATGTGCCCAGCTCTGTCTTGCATAGTACTAAAAGGCTAATGTGTGCACTGAGCCTTGTGCCCTCTGCACAGGAGTGAATTTCGTAAAGTTGTTAGAAAAAAGGCATCATGAAAGATATTTGCAGTTAGAGCCGCCTAAGAATGCCTCAAAGAGAGTATTAGCCATACTAGCAGTTTCTATTTGGTTGCAAATAAAAGACATAAGGATTTTAAATAAGCATATAAATAAATCCTATTCCTTACAATAGGCAACAGAGTGCTGAATGAAAACATGAGCTACAAGTTACAATATTATTCCTTTCCACTGAACTGCCTGTCAATCACTATAGGCAAGTGCGGATGGTAAGACACTGCACCAGAAAGTTTCCAGTGACATCTACCAGAATGGTCTTGAAACAGTCTCTTAGCAACAGAGATAAAAAGAGAGAGAAATATCTTTTAGATTCTCTCTCTCTCTCTCTTTTTTTTTTTTTTTTGGTTAAAACCAACATGCTGAGGAAAAATACATCTTATTTTTAACCTCCAAAAAATAAATAACTGTCAGAAGTTATAACAATTGACACAAAAACATTAAAATTAATTTAGATAGATTCTTTCTTAAGGTATCAACCCCTCTTACAAGTAAGAGAGCCAATAATCTACCTATTACATTGCAGAATACAATAAAACAAAAATATATTTGTGCACAGTGTATCAATAGTCCCTAATTTTGAGGTCTGTTTTAAATTCCCAAGCATATACTGCCTCACATTAGATAAGATTTTTTTTTTTTTAAAATAAGGAACATAACACTAAATGATTCAGGGCATAAGCCATCCGCTAATTACCATAGGTCAAGAAGAAACTTCCTAAAGGAGCAGCTTATTCCATAATTGCTCACTACAGGGCTGTTTGGAAATTCCCCTGAAGCATAGCAGTAGCTAAAGCCAAAGACAGACTAATGGACTATCTGGATCACTGGTTTCATCTAGTAAGGCAATTCCTATTCTGTGGAATGCTGATCTAGAGAATAGAATGGGCTATAGTACAAAGGAATAGAATATGGAACAAAGATTTTATCACAACTATCTGTACACCCCCCAACTTTTAACTGCTAAACCCTTAATAGCTTGCTTCACTTGAGAGCAAAAGTAAAGCTAAAGAAGAGGATTACCTGGGCGGAACTGCTTCACCATAACAAAGCATTGCCGAGAGGAATTAAATATCAGGATTGAGACACTAAGGAAGAGGGGGAAAAAAACAAATCAATGCACTCTGAATAAACCAGTATGGATTAATGCAGTATTATTAACCTTACATCCCATGACTTTTATTTTTGACTATATAGACATGTATGATGTTCATTAACAGTTCAATGCAACAAGGGCCTGATACAAAATCCATTGATTTCAGTGGATTTGGAATCAGGCCCCAAAACACGGGTGACTTTATCCACTCTTAAGTCACTTTGCAGAAGAAGAAAAAAAAAGACTAAGTACACAGTTATTAATTGTAACAGCAGGAAGAGCTTCCAAAATCAAGTTATTTCTGATATCAGGGACACATATAAGCTATAAACCTGGAATCAAATCTTCACGTGTGCACCCTAGCACTCAGAAGGAGCCCCATTGAAGTCATGGACTAAAAAGTCTATCTATTTGCAAAATCAAGTCATAAATAGTTTCAGCTACTACCAGTTTTTTGTGGTTTCACAAATTTTTTTAAAGATTTTTCTCCGGTTTCTATACAAAAGACTCACATATAACTGACTAACTCACCATACTGGGGAAACAAACTGATACTTCACAGAGTACCGAAAAAGTAGAGAATTATTTTTCTGTCTCTAATTTCTTTCCATTGTAGTAATCTTGGGTTTTATTTGTAACACACAACAAGTTAACATTTTCAGATGAAACTGTGATTGCTAATTGGTGTCCCTTTAAAACTCACAAAAGCAAGTTTATACCACTCTCATCATCATGGTGTCAGCCCTTCATCTGCAATGCCTAGGTGCAGGTACATATCACTGGAAAGATCATTTATTATTCAGTGAATCATACAGTTCTTCAATCCAGTGGGTTAAGTTAATGATGGAATATTTGCAGAAGTATTCAACAATATTTGAAATATAATGATGATGTCTATAGATTTTTACTATGGATTTATGATTTAACTGGGATTTGGTCCTGCTTCGAGCAGGGGGTTGGACTAGATGACCTTCTGGGGTCCCTTCCAACCCTTATATTCTATGATTCTATGATTTACTAACAAACAGTTGCTACTAGGTTTTTTTTTTTAAACTATTACGAATATAAATAACTGAAGGGACAACTAAGATACAAAATCTTTATGAAACTTTAGCAGTATTTTAAATTCCATCTAATGTCAAAATCATTATTCAGAGCATTTCTATACCAGGAGTAAGTTATCTATATAGAAATCTATTTTAAACTAGACCCTAATGTACATATTGGGGCACTAGGTGCTGGAATTTGGCTGACCCCTGTGCAAGGACATAAGAGGGCAAAAACAACTCCGCACCCACACTGATTTTAATCCCATTTGGAAAGATAACGTAACTCCAGTAACTAATGCGCACCTCCAAATCTACAATGTTGTGCAACAAAGAAAAAAAATTGCCTTATACTCCCAGTCAAGAAGTCCAAATCTGGGCAAAATGCACCTTTGTCACTGCTCTTGAAGTCTGTAACTGTGCAAACCCACCTGAAACATGCAAGCGCCTATAGTGCAACCATAATGTAAACGCACACTTACAGGACATAAGTGGAAATGTTCAGTTGTCACTGGAGAAAGTTGATGGTAGGCTATAAAGAGGGACTACCCCCAGTGAGTGCTGCTGCTCCCACTAGAAACCTGCGCTTGGCTCAGCTGAGGCGATACACAGAGACCTCTGTTGGATACTGATGGCTCCTGCCCCAGATGTCATTTGCAGGGTAATTTAAACTGAGGGACACAGCTTTTTTGGGCTATTGTGCAGGGCTGGATATTTTTTTTCTGTTTACAGATAGCCTAATATTCAACCAGAGAGAGAATCTCTATCAGCCAAATATTGTGTAAAGAGAGAAGGACTGAATTTAAGTCTGAAGCTGTAAAATATTTCAGTTTGCTAGACTGCGGTATATTATGTGATCTTCCACAGCATTGTTCTTTGACTATGTTTAATTTCTCTTTCTTTTTTTCTGGATACTATTCTGTCCCTATAAGAGTAATTTTTTGTTTGTTGCTCTATTGAACTTCTGTGATGTACTGTACCTCAAATAGCACCCTAAACCCCAATATTCACCACTATTATATGATTATGTATGTGTTACGATATGTTTTGTACAAAGTATGTCTTATGAGGTATCATTTGGAAAGTTATAATCTGTTGAACATCACTGTTTGGTGCAAATGTATCACTGTATATGAAGTCATGAAATTTTACTATATGTTTGTTACTGAAACACATTGTAAGACTGGGAAATGCCCACAGACTAGCTCTTCAGTAGCAACAAAGGAGTGACCAACATCCAGCCAGGTGTTAAGCAGCCATCACCCGGCCTTCACCAGCACGGGAATTGTAAACAAGAGATTTACAATTCACATGAAAGACAGTTGCTTGAGCACATACACCATGGGGCTGCCTAACCACCATGACACAGCAAGGATGTTTCCAGCACTTGGAAGAAAGTATAAAATAAGAGACAATGACATCACCACTTCACCTCTCTTCCCTCACCTACACTGAAGGCAACAAGATCGTTTGGAAGACAAAGAAACATTTGGACTGGGGGGAGTGTTCCTAACTGGAAAGACTACAGACTGCTGTAGGGTTTTTGGGTAAGAGAAACTTCATTACTTCAAATTGGATTTAGCTTGATAAAATTTAGGAATTGGACGGCGATTTTATCTTTTATTTCTTTTTGTAACCAATTCTGAACTTCTATGCCTAAATCACTTATAATCTATCTTTCTTTAGTTAATAAACTTATTCTAATGTTTTATCTAAGCCAGTATGTTTTTGATTGAAGTTTGGGGAATCTATTCAGGTTACAAAGGCTGGTGAATGTCCACTACCCTTTGACAGAACAACAAACTAATTAATGAGCTTTCATTGCTCAAGAAAGTCTTGAGCAGCGTAGAAGGCACATTTCTGGTGCAAGGCTAAGGCTGGGGCTGGCGGGAATTTGCTGGTGTCTCCTGTATGCAGTTCATGAGTGGCTGGGGAGAGGATTCATGTGCTTTGCTGGGCGTGCCTCTGCATGCTGATGGCTGAGTGAACAGAGCCTGTAGGGTTTGCTGTTCACTAGCATAGTAGTGTAAGAGACAGCCTGGGCTGGAAAGTTAAAGGGGGCACAGTGGTTCCATAGTCCAGACTGCACCCTGGGGCATGTCACAACTTCCCTTCTTTTATATTGTGGCTACAAAACAGTATAAGTCACCTGAGAAGCTGAATCAACAGCGTAAAGTTAGACGGGATAGTGGAGACCCTTTGAAGGATAGACTAGCTTCTGAGGTTGTATAGCCTTTCTTACACCCCTAATGCAGGTCTAACCTTTACTTTGGTTGGGCCTCCTTAGCATCTGGAGAAGAAGATATCACATTAAATAACTTGCATCTACTTAGAAGGATCAGCTATTAGACATTTTCCTAAGATTCAGTCATCTGAGATATCTATGGAACAGATGGGAAACTTGGAAACAATCTGTCAAAATTAAGGAACAAGATCAAATTAAACTGGAATTGAGTAGTACCAAGTTATTACAATTGTCAGTCTCTCACACCATCTTGAGACGAAAAGGCACAGAGATGCCACAGATTTGTAGAACATTTTTCTTCATTACTTTTAATTTTCTCAGAGACTGACAAAATTCTGAACACAATGTTTAACATTTATAGCTTTTTTAAAATTACGGCAGATGAATTCTAATGTTTCCTTACACAGCTTGAGAGTCACAACCTAATAGGTTAAGATTTAAATCTCTCTGAGATGCATTTGCTACAATAAGAGTGCAATTTGGTATGATTTTTTTTTTAATCCATCAAACCTCATCCTTGAGACCATGAAATATACTTTCACAGCTTATGATGAGGCTTGTACCTTTTTACTTGTGAAACTCCATGCTGCTAAAATCAGGGGATCAGGTATTTGAAAAATCCACATAGTGGGGGCCAGATCATCCAACTGGATTTTCATGGGTAGATCTCTGAGCCCACAAAGAGCCCCCACTGAATTCAATGGGACTCCATGTGGGTACAGCAGCCATGTGTGTGGATTCAGATGGAGAATCTGGCCCTCTAAGGGTACAAAAAATCCTTAAGCATGCATATATTATCATATAAGAGAGAGAGAGAATTTATTTTAAAAAATTACTCTGAAGATTTTTTTGGATGGTATATGTATGCTGTGGAATGGGCCTAATGTGTTGTAAAGCCAGAATTGTAAAGTCTTTGATTGGCCAAATGCTGTAACACATTTATATGCATGTTTGATGTTTCATAGCAATTTCCTAAAAGAGCATTACAGTTAACCTTGGTTTAAAGTAGTCTATATACAATATAGACTTTAAAATGATAAAAAGTAAAAACGGAAATGTACACAGCAAACCTTGTGATTAATGGTTGGCAGCATAATACATAAAAAATTAACCCAGCCCAAGTTTTATGTTATGAGAGCAATGACACAGACCCACAAGAACAGGAAAACTGTAGACCTTCCTTGGAATGTACAAGGTCTGCACAGAATTTAATCCGATATTGACAACAAAGATCCTAGTCTAACAATAGATTTGGTGTGCACACATGGCTAAAAGATGCATAGGATTTATTTTTGTTGTTTCTTTCCTGGAAAATTTAATGGTCATTCCCAAGGAAAACTCATTCCAGGTGTAAGACGGTAGCTCCAGAACTGGTCTCTTATCATTTCAAAACAAGCTACAGAGTGAACATTTGACTAATATACTGCCCTCGCTCACCCTGTGGAAGGAGACTACAGGAAAAGAAAACTCCTCAAAATGCTCCCAGGATCATTCCAGGAGCAGGCTAATGTTTGCTTCCCCTCAGAATGAGATACCAAGCCACACAGATCACCTTGGATCTGAAAGAGGGTTAGGATTCTTCACAGTAACTGTGACTGCAGCTGCCCTAAGGACTAAACTTAGCAGAAAGGAGTGGCAGAAAAGGTATCATAAGCTAGTACAAGTGATGACTGCAGAGTTGGTGGGAGATCGCATGCCCCCTTCAGCTGCTCATGCCAAGTGTCCATTTCCCCTGTGGTTCCCAAGAAGCAAAGCTGTGCAGGCAGAAAATCATCTGTTCCACGTGGGACAGATGAGTTATGCCCAAACAAGGTTCCCCCTGTGTGCAGGGTTCCCTGGGATGGTCTGGGCCACTGGTTTATTTTTCCATAAATATATGAAAAATTGGTGGTGGCTTTATTATGATCTAGGTTCATTTGATCCTGCCTCAGCACAGGGGACTGGACTTAAAATAAATGATGCTGTTGACTTGGACTCAGTGTTTAATATGGCATTTGTTCAGAGAGAGACCAGTATTGACAGGCCAGTAATGACATTTATACAGCACCATTCAGCCAAGAATCTCAAAGCTCATTAGAGTCAGCCATTTAATACTCCTGAGGGCATTCTGTGCCAAAAAATTAAAAATTCTGCACACAATATTTTAAAATTCTGCAAATTTTATTTGTTAAATAAATGTGGAGACTCCAACATGCCATTGGGGAGCACAGGCCACTGGTTGCACAGAGGTGGGAGATCACTGTCCAGCTCTGCCCTGGGACACGGACACAGCTGTGAGGCTGCACCAAACCCTGACATAGCACAAAGACCGAGTCTGCCCAAGAAACACCCCACGGCCCTGCCCCTCTGTGCCAGGTGCACCAGGTGTGGGTAGGCAGGTTCAGCAAGGCAGGAGCCAAGTGTGGAGGGGCTTAGAGTGGGGGCTCCAGGGTTGAGAGGGTTTTGTGTAGGGCAATCTGGGAGCAGGTGACTCAGTGGGGGATCTGGGTGCCGGGGGATCTGGATGCATGGAGGCTTGTTGGGGGGGGGGTTTGGGTGCAACGGTAATGGGTCTCTGCAGGGGAGTCCAGGTGAAAGTGGTTTCGGTTCAGCTGGAGGGAGGTGTCTGGAGGGGCGATAGACCTGGGTAAGCAGGTATGTGGGGCTCAGTGGGGGGTCCAGATGCTGCAGGAGTGGGGCTCAGTGGGGTGGGGATCCAGGTGCAGCTGGTTGGGGCTCAGTGGGGTGGGGGTGTAGATGGCTTGTCAGGGTGCTCCAGGTGCAGGGGAGTTGGGCTCATCGGGGAGGTTCTGAGTACAGAGGGGTGAGAGTTGGTGGGATGGTCTGGGCATGAGTGGGTCTGGATGCACTGGGGTTGGGTGAATTGGGGAGCAGCTCCCTGTACATGGATCCCTCCCCCTGCAGCTGAGGAGCAATGGGTGCAGGAAGTGTGTGTGTGTGTGTGTGTGTGTGTGTGTGGAGGGAGTTTGCAGAGCTTCCTGCAGCTAGGGGAGAAACCTGGGGGTGGGTCTGACCCAGCCCCGGATGCCATGCAGGAGAAGAGGAAGTCCCATCCTCCCCAGCCAAGCCGGGACTAGCAGCTGAACCCAGTGCAGGGTAGGAGCCCCCAGCTGGGTCTTCCCCAGTCCCGCCCTCTGCCCCAAAGTGATTTACCTCTCTGCTGGCTGCCCTGATCACCTGAAACATACTACTGGGAAGGGTCACATGACCATTCTTGTGGTTTCCCCATCAGAAAGTCATTTTTCTGCAAGAAGCAAAGAAATATGCAGGGACATAAATTCTGCACATGCACAGTGGCGCAGAATTCCCCCAGGAGTAACATTTTAAATTTCACATCATCTGAGACAGGCAGGTATTTTGCTTCTTATTTTAAAAAATGGGTAAATTGAACTTAAGTTACTTACACGTGGCCATATAGAGCTGGAACCAGAACACAGGAATCTAAAGTCCCAGTCCCTTAGTATAACTCTTTAAAAAAAAAAAAAAAAGATACTCCCAAATTTAAGACTCTTTTTAATAGGAAGGATGTTCACTCTAAATGCACCTTTTATTGTCCAAGAACTTCAGCTATAAATTTTATAATTGTATTATTGGGCAAGAAAACTTTTTGAGTTACTACCTTAACAAAAAATCTGGCCTAACTCTAAATTCCTTGTAATTGTGGAAGTTGACACATTTTATGAGACATTCCTAGAAGTAGCATCTCCAAAGGGCTATAAAAAAAAAAAAAAAAAAAAAAAGGTAAAGATCTACTTGTCCGACACTAAGAGGAATACAAAGTCTGCTTAGTCCATTCCGCTGGAGTATGATTTTTTCAAGTGCAAAACTCAAATCCATGAGCATATTTTTTTCAGGATTGTCAGTATGTTTTTTGGTGTGGGCACAATTTCACCATATAGTAATTTGCTTCGTAATCTGCTATCTTGATTACTTGGGTTACAGTTCATCCATAAGCAGTTGCTAGCATTTACTAATTGCTTTTCATAAATTGGAAACAAAAACTTGAAAAACCTCTTAATGGAAGAAAGGCCTTTAATGGCCCCTAGGTATCACATCAAAGGGAACTTTAAATGCAAATGTGCACAAATATATAGTAAATAATAACAGCAGCTAAAAGTAGCAGGGTCAGTGATGGCTCATGTCTTCATGAGACTGAAACAGGATTCCCAGAAGCTGGAGACCAGGTTTCTATAGGAGCTTACACTAATACTATATTAAGTAGTTGATGAGATAATAAGGGCAAAGAAACTGACCTTTCCGTAACTCTAATCATTATCAAGGCACCTCAATAATCACATCCTGTAGACATCTAGGATAATCGGATCAACACGGAATGATCCAAGCTCCCCCAGTACAAAAACATTTAAAGCAACCACTTACTAGTTTTCTTCCTCAGACACTCATGACTGTTTTACTAAAAGGTTAAGAATCCAGTAGACTTTTGAATTGATAATGAATATGATTCTTGCAGGCCACTTGCAAATAATATTCTGAAGCACCTGGTAAGGGCATTAGGCAGAATATATTACTTTGAATATTATGGAGCATTGTGTGGGCACTCAGTTGGCATCGGTCTGAGAAGAGAACAAAAAATTGTCAGAACTGAAAATGCCTAGGAAAGAAATACCGAGATGACATGCAGGAATAAATAGGGCAAAGAATGGAATCAATCAGAATCTCAATTCTCAAGTGATATCCAGTGTTAAGAATCTTCTTGATATAGTACACAGAAAAAAGGCAGGCACAGCATGCAACCACACAGATCTTTGTAGAAATGACCTTTTATAGACGTGATCCTGGTGAAGCACTTCTGGATACAAAAAAAACACATGTAAAATGTTTTTGCCTAGGTCGGCTTGAAAGGGAGCCAACATACCAGCACCAATAAAACAGATAAGAAATAAAAACGAAGGGGAAATGAAACATTTTAGTTTTGCTTCAAATATTTCAGTTTTAAAGCATGATCTTGTTTTTTCTTAAAGTTTCAAGACTTTGGCTTTCTTTGCTCACCCCCATATCCGAAGTGGAGCCCAAATTCTCCATGTTGTTCTTCCTATTGAGTCCATCTTTAAATTTAGTAAGAAATAAAGTAGCTTTGAGAAGTAAGCTACAGTCAGAGAGAGGGAAATGAAGAGAAACTGCATAATTTTACCGTTCAGCTAAGAAATGTGTATACATGCAATTGTAAAACTATTTCTTTAAAAATGAAATTAGAATTTCTATTGAGGTTCAACACAATCCAAAACCTGTCACATTCTTAAGTACTTTTCGGGGTATAGACTTCAAAGAAGCTCAGTTCATCTAGAACAATCTATCCAAAAAATATTTTCTTTGTGAACACAAAAGAGCAGGCAATTGCATGCAGACCCTAGGTTACTTTTCAACTCAAATTAACCATTCATTTCTTCAGAATATGATTTGGAATTGCCCCTGAAATTTATAATGGGATATCTGAAGTGGTATCTTCTTTCTTTTATCAGGCACCTAGAAGTTTAAGCCAGAGAAAAAACAGTCTTTAAATTTTCAGAAGACTTTAATAAAGCTGCAGCCTTTGATTTATCCTTCGATGCAACTCCTTTAGTTTCCCAGAACTTTAACTGTAATACAGAAAGCCTTGAGATTGAATGCGTGTGTGCTTGCATAATCTTTATTGGTTCATTTAAATCTTCCTTCAAAGCATTTTTACATTTTTCAAAGGCCGACACCAATCCAAACAGCTGCTTAAAATGCAGCCTATCACAAAAGCAAAGCTATAAGCTCCTGACAAAAACATTCAGCCTTTCATACTAATCACAAATAAAGTGGATTTGGCAAAAGATAATTAGAGAGGTCTAAAAGACTAATGTATTCTGATGACACTTCCAAGCTATTTTCGAACATCGTTTAAATGTAGTTAATATTAAGTAAACTCTGTATAAAAAATGAGACAAGCACATTTAAGAAAACAAACATTACTTTGGAAAAAATGAAAAGAAAGATTTGTCTCACTTTAAATCTAACTGCAGCAGGAAGTTGCTCATGATACCGTAAAGTAGGAAGCATATGTTTGGTTAATCACCAGGCTGGTGGGAGAATGAATTGTAGCAATTATTTAAGATGCGTTAACAATTCCATCAACATATACTTTTGAAATATAGATTTTAACTACAGTACCAAGAAAGCCCCAAGTTAAGCACCAAGTTATACACAATTTTTTAAATCAGTCCATCTAAGAATGATTTTCAGTAGAATTTTTTAAATGTAAGCGGATGCTCACTACCACCCAATTCCCACATAATAAAGGAAAACATATATATACAGTCAACAACAAAATTAATGAAACAATTGTGGGTGCAATTTTACCTCATTACAGTGACCTAACCGGATCTGAGGATGTAATCAGGTACTAGCCAAAGCATAGCAACTATTCTGTAAAACTGCAGGCACATAAACAGAAGCCCTACCAAGCCTCAGCTGAAAATCAGGCCCTAAGTACATGTTATTTGAGAATATCACAGGCAAACAAATAATATAATTATATGAGCTGAAATATGCACCACCTTCTGTACCATCACTTGAAACAGGATAAAGAAAATGCCTCTAGTTATAGTCTGGCAAAACTGAAGGCATTAAATTAGAGAGAAAAATATGATTTGTGGTATAGCAGTATGACATGGCACACAGCAGCATGTCAGCCAGCAAAAACATATAACTGTGATGTATCATATTAGTTTTCATGTTAAAATACATTAATTCTTATATAAAAAGAAAGACAAGTGAAATTTCACAATATATCATAATACATTTGTACATAACATAGGAAATACACACGGGATGAAACTAACTTCATTCACACACAGCACCAGTGATCTAGCACAGGGAATAGGCAGAGGGACGGTAATTTGCTCCCATAATGTGCTCAGAGTATATGGCTGCAATGCAGTCTCCACAGCTGCTTGCTGCAGCCAATGGGCTGGAAAAAGTGACCACAATTCCTCCATGGCACTTGTGTAGTTCTAATAACCTGTAATCTGGTCTACCCTCATGGCACAAAATGGGTGCAGAAATCTCCTAGCGAAGCTGCTCTTCTGGCAGGTTCTCTCTGCATTGCTCAAGGCCACTGCAGGGCTTGGTGATGCAAAGGGGCCAGGTCAGACCCCCTTCACTGAGTTAAATTTAAAGCATGTTGTAGTGAACTGAGTACATATCTATTTTTTATCTTCCCATCTAGAATAGCTTTAAGAGTATGTTTCAAGAACCTTTTTCTCCATACATAATAGCAGTTGAGAAGTGCAGACTATTTCTGTGGAATCTGCAGGAGACTATTGAGTATAATGCTGATTTCTTGGACTTCCTACAGACCTGGCAAATCCTTCCCTGCAAGCCCTTCAGGAAAACTGTATTTTTCAGCAGTCTTTACAAAAGTAATCACTATCTTACTTGATATATTTAATAAAAAGTCTCTATCCTTTAGCTGCTGTAATCATAAAGTGAATTTATCCCCTACTGAATTCTAAAAGAAGGTGATATTTTTCCCCCTCTCTTAAAATGTTCAGGAATGACTTCATAAGATTTTCCAACAAGAACATATATTTAATACAGGGACGACTAATGAGCCATTCATCAGTGACATTTGACTTGTGTTTAGGATTTAGGTAGGAGCCACAAGAGTACTGGTAAGAGAATGGTCTATATTGCCTGTCTCTAGTCACATGACATTGTTCAGGGTTACAAAAGGCTATAACCCAGTTACGTGGCAATATCCACAGACTCCAGTGGCTAACGTTACAGTGACTTCAAAGTTTTTCTTTTACATGAAGTGTGCTTTATGTTGATTTTTCCCATCTGTTTAAACTGATAAACTTCCATCACCTTTGCTTTATACCAATTCACATCATAACCTGAAAGCTATTCTCTTACTTGTCAACCACTGCACTGTATGCTTATGTTCCAATTCTACGTCTCATACACTACATTATTTCTTATTCCTACTTTTATCACTGCATATTGACCTTTATAAATTCTTAAATTCTGTCTTTTTAAAAAAATCTTGGATCAGTTTCAGAGAAGTCATTGAAACCTGAAATGAACTAGGTATATTGTTCTACAAAGTTGATGAACACAAAACTAAAGTATTACATTTCAAACTCTTAGTGTACTAAATATAGCAAAATTAGGGTGAGGGATGATCTAAATGGAAACACCGATCTAGTTTTAGTGGCTCAAGATAATTTTAGTTTTATTACTTCAGTTTATTTTTACAGGCATCAATTATTAATTTGTATTATTTTAGCTGTTTGTATTTGTATTTTAGCTGTTTGTGAGAAAGCCATTACACTTTTGTAAGAGGGACACTTTCAAGACAATTTATGGATTTGGGAGCCTAATTTTACACACTTTGGGTGAAAAGCTGACCCCATTTACGTCAACGAGGCCAGAATTTCACTCCTACTTTTGAAAATCTTGTCGTTCATTAACAATAATGAGCCTTACAAAAAACCCTGGGATGACTGCTAACTACAAAGATCTATAAGTAATGCTATATCTATAAGCAATCCTGATATTTTAAAAAAGCAATTCTTTCTGATACAGCCCCCATTAAAGAGTATCCTGAAATATAAACAAAAAATCCCATTAAAAAAAAACCCTGTATATATGTTTTCCCCATTGTTCTCCTGTTGATGCTTACAAACATTTTTCCAGAAAAGAAACTAACAGACAGACAACACAGAGGAAAAATGAAATGACTATGAACTATGTGCTGTCAAATGCACAAAGTTTAGATTAACTGGACAGGAATTGTCATTTACTGTATGTACTGGGCCTACCGCAATGAGTCCCAGATATAGTTGAGCCCCCTGGGCACTACCACAATATAAATGTTAAATAAAAACAACTGAAAAAAATTAAAGGATTTTTTTAACCTAACTTCTTTCAGTTACTGTACACTTGGGTGTTATTTCTAACTATAGGACTCAATCTCGCAATGGGATCTGCTAACATTGACCCCGCCGCTTCACAAAGCCCTGTTACCTTCAAGGTAACTCCACAGGGGTTTGCACTAGCAGATCTCACTGTAGGACCAGAGCAATAGTAGATTACAATATTTTCAGATAGAAAGGTGGCTTTCAAGTTGTTAGGTTTCCTTTAAAAGTTGTCAGTAAGGAACCAAAATACTGAATAAATACATTTAAATACTTGTACATATGTATATTTGATGCACATTAAACTCATGCTTATCCTAATTTCAGCAGAACCCTGTGAAGTTCTCTGGGGCCCCACCTGAGCAAAACATTTAAGCACACGCTTAAGTCCAGCTCTACTCAGCAAGGAACTTCGCTTTAAGCACATACTTAAGTGCTTTGCTCAACAGGGATGGAATGACATCTGCCTATGTATTTGTACAATGCCTACTAGAATGAGGCCCTCATTCTGAATGGAGCCTTTGGGTTCATCCACAATATAAACAGAACAACTTCCTTTTATATTTAGTTCCAATTTGCTTTATTTATGTTACAGTAGTGCCTAGAGACACTAGGGACTAGAGCCCCACTGTGCAAGGCAATAGTCTCAATAAGTGGACTAACATTTAAAAGTGCCGAGCACCCGACAGGTCCCACTGACTCTGATGCAAAGAAATAAGTTTCTAGCACTTTAGAAAATCAGGCCCCAATTTTAGAGAGCACCTAAGCACTTGTCTAAACATCCTTCCTGAGCAATGTTGCTTCCCTGAAGCAGGGTCATTTTTAGATGCCTACATATTGATTTGCAAAAAGAAAAGGAGTACTAGTGGCATCTTAGAGACTAACCAATTTATTTGAGCAGCTCACGAAAGCTTATGCTCAAATAAATTGGTTAGTCTCTAAGGTGCCACTAGTACTCCTTTTCTTTTTGCGAATACAGACTAACACGGCTGCTACTCTGATACATATTGATTTGGGAGCCTAATTTTACACTCTTTCGGTGAAATCCTGACCCCACAATAGTTAATAGGAGTTTTGCCATTAATGTCAATGGGGCCAGGATTTCACCCCTAGTTTTGAAAATGTCCTTCATTAACAATAATGAGTCTTACAAAAAACCTCAGGATGTCCTCTAACTACAAAGATCTGTAGGCAGTGCTATTTTAGTAACATTACAAAGACACTGTTATAACATTTTGAGCTTATTTAAAAATGACTTCCTATAGTTTATAACTATTCTCTCCCCTCCCCCTTTTTACAGTTTTATTCCTTCTCTGAGCATCTGCAAAACAGCTTGGTACAGTCTGAGATATTAGAGTTCAAATCTAAATGTACAGAGACTAGCAAAGGGAACCCTTACTACAAATATACAATTATCGGTTTAGTTACAATCTGTTTTTTTGGTGTTTTTATTCAATTTTAGAATATTATACACTAATTAAAAAAGCACTTTTCACAATATTAGTGACATGATAAAAAAGAACATTCCCTCCCTTGCACACAATTTACAACAAAATAGAGCACATTTATTTTGTGCCACAAAAACAGAGACAACCAAACAATTACACATTAGCAACAAATCTCCAACTATAAAGAAAAGCTTAGCCATACAACCAGCACAAACATCCACAAACTGTTCTACTAAAATAAGGTAAAATAAAAGTTTTCAGTCAATTTACAGCATTTTGAACCCGTTTATGACTATGATCTATTTGACCATAATTGGTCTCATATTCATGGATAGGGCTTATGTAAGAAAACTGAAATCTTGCAAATAAAGGAAGCTTTTGTTGTTCCTGTGAAATGACAGAGGTTGAATTTAAATTGTTTGTGAAACTAACATTATGCATTCTACAGTTTAACACAGTAATCACTAAGAAGTTAGGATGGCAGCTGTTGTACATGTTAAGCTAACAAATGTTACGTGACCAGAGATGACTGGCGTGACATGTGGCTGTAGCCCTTTTATACAGTCATGTTACCAACTATTTAAAAAATGTTCACAAAAAGTCCTTTAAAAATATTATTCTCAAGAAGTTCATGGAAAACTGGTCCTATAGTAAAAAGAACAGGAGCACTTGTGGCACCTTAGAGACTAACAAATGTATTTGAACATAAGCTTTCATGGACTAATCCACTTATCCAGCTTATCCTCGAAAGCTTATGCTCAAATAAATTTGTTAGTCTCTAAGGTGCCACAAGTACTCCTGTTCTTTTTGCGGATACAGACTAACACTCTGGTCCTGTAGTATTTATCCCCTGTTTATCATTTTGTTAGTATGCACAATCTAAGATTTACATTAAAAAAATAATCAGACAAGAAGCAATTGCCTTCCAGAAAAAAAATCAACAACACTATGACCTGAAGCGGGACTAGTTTGTCTGGAACCAGAGGGCAAGTATTACATGTCCAACAATCAATTATCAGTCCAAACTTTTGTATCTATGATCATAAATCTACACACATCCCCATAAGTAAGTACAGACAGAAATCTGTTTGTCCTCTAGACAGATTCCATCAGTCAGTGTGAACTGTAATATTTAAATATCAACCCCTTTTATCCTCATCCTCAAGTATTGCAAACACTTTTTTTTTGATGGATCCAGATATGTCTGATTTTCAATATTCTTTCTGTAACTCGTACCTTTGTATCCTCCATTTTGATAAAAATTTATATATGCAAAGGCCTGCCTGGTTGCTGCTACCACTTCATTCATCTCTCAAGTAGCTACATATGACGCCATTTACTACAAGGGTCCAACTGAGTCTAACACTGGACAATTTCCTGAAAGCAATTGTTTTACCTGATGATCTCACATCATCAAAGCAGCTTCCCATTTGACTTCCATTAAGGTCAGTTCAGTAAAACATTTATTACTTTAAACAGAGCTGGGAAAGCTATTTATAAAGAACAATTCATTAGTCTAATTTTACCCTTATTTTTTATTCATGAATTTTTCAAATATCAGACCTGAATTTTACGAACCTGTTGGAAATTACTCAATGAATGTTTAAGCAATGGACAGCTCATGAACTGGGTCTGCTGAATGTATTCTCTATTTGTTATCACTGTGATGTGAACTGGGTGGCAGGATTAGGGAATTTTTATGACGTTGTAATCTTTTCTTTTCAAGGTCACTTGAGGTAAGCCTTGCCTGATACATCATTGCTAGATTAATTAGGCTACTGTAATAATAGGACTTGATCAGACTTAAAATAGAATTTCTTACATCATATGTAAACCAAATAATGCACATAGCATATTTTCAAACAGCATAACGTTAAAGCACACTAGGGACCTTTAGTGAGCACCAGCAGGGTCTACATGGACCAAAAGTGTGCTTCAGAATTCACACCCCCATAGAGTGCATTACCCTATTGTGTAGATAAGGTGTTAGAGAATAAAAGAAGTTTAAAAAAATCTATTGTCTTAAACTGTGGGTCTGAGAGGGCATTTGACTGAAGGTGGCAAGTATTTGCAAGCATCACAGGAGGAGTGGGCCTTCAGAAGGGATCTAAATGAGGAAAAAAAGGGGATCTGGTACACTGGGATTGGGACTGTTGAAGATAATATCGAATGAAATATGACACATAGATAAAAGAAAATAGACATGAGCTCATTTGTTCAGGTTTACCTGTCATGTGTCCTCATAAAGTCCCAAAACTTCTTAGTGCCATTCTAGAAAAAAAACAAAAAAACCTCATCAATACAATTAGTTCCCAATGAAAATTGGTTACCTGAAGTCAAACATCATTTTAACAGCAGCAACTTCCTTCTTTGGCAAAGCTGGCTGTATCTGGAATATATTTATTGATTTTTGACCACAAACAGTAGTGTTGCAGGTACAACTATTTAATTTTCAACTAGAAACTGGAAAGGGCTGAGGAAGGGACTAAATGCTTACCTACCACTTTGTAAGAGCAAAGGCAAATATGTTGCAAACATGTGCCTAAAATAGGTACCTAACTCTATATGTAGGCACCTAAATCAAAGATGCCTGATTTTCAGAAGTACTAAGAACCCATATCTCCCAGTGACTTCAGTCTATTCTGATTTAAGTACCCAGGAGTACTTAAGTACCTTAAGGAGACTGGCTTTAGGCACCCAATGTTTGACAATCTAGGCTCTAGTTTCCAGCAGAACGATGTTCACTTACAAGAATATGCTACTGAATAGTTTCATCCGGATTGATAGATGGAAAAAGCATGCACATAACAGCTAAAAATATTTGCAACAGAATAAAATCTATTAAAACTGATAATCTACTGTGCTACCTACCATTCACTTGTTTACTTCCAAGATAATCTTGGACCAAATTCAATAGACTTGTGCTTCCAACATCACAGCTGAATTTGACCCCCTAAACTGTAATCATTTCCCCCACAGATTTAATAGATATGTTGACACTTGTTTTAGACATATAATTTCACATTGTATAGTCTATGGTATATCTATTAAGACACTTCAGATGAACTCAACACAAGAATAAGCCCTTTTCCATCACCTTAAATACAAATTCTCAGATGGTGTAAATCAGCAAAGCTCCATTGAAGTCGAATAGAACTATTCCAATTTGCATCAGCTGAAATGTGGCCTACAGATTTATTCCCTTAAATCACATTTTGGGTTTACATGATAAATTGGGAGCCACCTGAAGGAATCACCTCTTTTGGTAACCACCTTTCTTTAATTGGACATGCAAGAGGTAGACCTGTTGAGGACTTGGATATCTAAAAGATACTGTGATGGGGTGTGGCCCCCTGCTGGAGAACCTGTAGTCCTACTACATCCCACCCCAGGAAGGAGCAAAGAAGGTGGGTCCTCCAGGCCTTCCTATAGAGGCCTTGTGGAAGCAGCCAATCAGAGCCCAGCAGGCTCAGCTAAAAGGAGCTGGAGGGGCCGAGAAGGTCAGTTCCTGGCTGGGGTCAGTGGGGTAAGAAAGAGTGTTCCTTTTCTCTGGCCGCAGGAGATTGACTGGCTGCGCGCCCCCGCCCTCCCAATTCCATCGCCAACTCATCTGCGACTAGGGACAGCGATGGTTGAGGCCTGGAGAAGGGTACTCCTGCACATACTGCTTGCAGATCAAACTACCACCGGAGGGACTCGAGGACTGGAGGAGTGAGTGAGACCAATTTGTCTAGGTGGTCTCGGTTCGGCCTGTATACCAAGGTTAGCCAAGCCTGAAGGGGATGGAGCGGCAGCCTGGCATGCTGTACCACATACGTGCAAGCAGCCATATGGCTGAGCAGTTTCAGGCAATTTCGTGCCATATTACGGGGGAATCTTCTGAGATCCTCTATGATGGCGCCCATGGCGAGGAAGCGAGATTTTGGGAGGAATGCCCTGGACTGACCTGAGTCTAGGAGAGCTCTGATGAACTCTATCCTCTGAGTGGGAGTTATGGTCGACTTTGCCACCTTCAGAATGAGGACAAGCCTGTGGAATGTCATCCGCAGCTGGCTCACATGGACCTCCACTTGGGCCTGATTAGCCAGTCATCTAGGTATGGAAATACTTGCACTTGTCACTTCCGCAGGAAGGCTGCCATGACTGCCACACACTTGGTGAACATCCAAGGGGGCCACTGAGAGGCCAAAGGGGAGAACTGTGACCTGACGGTGGGCGTTTTTGACCATGAAACAGAGGAACTATCTGTGGGACGGAATTCTGGACACATGAAAGTCTTCATCCTTCAAGTCGAGGGGCGTACCAGTCTCTGGATCCAGGGAGGGAATAATGGAAGCCAGGGAGCCCATGAGGAACTTAAACTTCTTCATGAATCTGTTTAGGTTTCGCAAGTCTAAAATAGGCCTGAGCCCACACTTGGCCTTTGGGATTAGGAAATACCGTGAGTAGAACTCCCTGCCCCTGAATTCCAGAGGGACCTCTTCTACTGCGCTGAGTTGTAGAAGCATTTGCACCTCCTGCACTAGAAGCTGCTCTTCAGAAGGATCCCTGAAGAGGGAAGAGGAGGGAACAGAATTGGAGAGAATATCCCAACTCTACTGTGCTCAAGACCCATTGGTCTGAGGTGATTCGGGATCTGAACTGGTGCGTCGCCCACGGGCACACCTTTAAAAGTTCGGTTTAGAGGCTGAGGGCTGCTTTGCTGCACCTTGGCCCTGGGTTAGTGGAGTACTGAGAGGGCCTCCATCTATTACTCCCGCTATAGTCCTGTCTACGAGGAGCTGAGTAGAAGCATTGCAGCTTAAATGGCTTTCTTTGGTGGGGTGACATATGAAGCCCCAAGGACTTCAAGGTTGCCCCGAGTCTTTCAGGCTGTGGAGCTTAGTGTCCGTTTGCTCCAAGAAGAGTCCTAAACAGTCAAAAGGCAAGTCCTGAATAGTCTATTGGACTTTGTGTGGGAGTCCTGACACTCGAAGCCATGAGCTCCATCTCCTGGCTATCGCAGTTACCATCATATGGCTTGCTAAGTCCATCAAGTCAATGGAGGCCTGCAAGGAGGTCCTCATGACGACCTTGCCCTCCTCCAGGACAGCCACAAACTCCAAATGGGAGTCCACCGGAAGCAGTTCCTGAAATTTGGACAGCATGTTCCAGGAATTATAGCTAAAGCAGCTAAGGACTGCCTGCTGGTTGGCAATGTGAAGCTGGAGACCCCCGGTAGAATACACCTTCCTACTGAAGAAATCCAGCTTCTTCACCTCCTTGGATTTAGGAGTCAGCCCCAGTTGTCCCTGCCTTTCCTGCTGGTTGGCAGCCTCTACCACCAGAGTACCGGGTTGAGGATGAGTAAACAGATACTCATACTCTTTGGAGGGCACAAAATATTTCCTCTCCACCCCTTTTGCTATGGGAAGGGGGGAAGAGAGGAGGGTTTTTGCTACAACACCTTAGTGGTTTAATGTATAGTCTTAATGAGGGGCAAAGCCACCCTCAAAGTACCTTCAGGGACCGAATGTCAACCATAGGGTCAGTCGGTCTCTGACACCTCGTCTACCTAAGCCACCCTCCTGAGCAACTCTTGGTATGCCCTGTTGTCCATGGCAGGCAGTGTGGTGGAAATGCCCATCACCACTTCATCCGGGGAGGATGAGGAAGATGCCCGTGGGGGCACTGGGTCTTCCTGACCCTCTGGTTTGCAGGGATCCCCTTGTGCCGAAATGCTGTGCCAGGAGTGCTGCTGATTTCCGGGCCTGCACCCTTCTTGGTACTGGCCCCGTTGCCAGGTTCCGCAGTGGTGTCAGCCTGCATGCCCATCTCCTGCCCTTGCGGAGGTTCCCAGGTTGTCGATGAAGGAGGGACCCGTGGCTCCAAAGCCACCAACAAGGATTTAGACCCCGGCCCTTGGGCTTGTTGGAAGGCCCACAGGGTACAAAAGGGCAACTGAGCCGGTGCTTGACACTGTGGAGACCAGGACATCATGGGTAGCTGCTGCCCTTCCTCTTGTCTCGAGCAGTGCTGAGAGCAGTGATGGCTTCACCTAGAGGCATGCAACTCCACCTCCAAGTCCAACGAGGACTCTGACAGTGCAGAGCGGTGCCGTGGTGAGGGCGAGTGGTGCCTCATCATCATCGGCTTGCCCCAGAGGGCACAGTGCCTCTTTGCTGCACCAGTGCCATTGTCAGTGTGGGGGACTGCGCTGTCATCGCTATGAGGTCCCATGCCGCCTCAGAGGTATCCTCCCAACACTACCACACGTGGGAGTCCACTACAATCGGACTCTATAGATGTCCCTCTGAAGCCAGAGTCAACGGTGCTGGCTGAGTCAGAGCCAGAGCAGGGTGTCCTGGCACAGGACACACCCCACTGGTGCCTCCTTGGTCCACTACTTTAATGGGAGAGCAGTATACCTTAAATGGAACCATCATGCCTTCATTTATGCCCCACACTATTTTTGCTCACCCCAGGAATCTCTTTGAGGAAGGTGGATATTCAGATTATGGAGAGGGAGAACAGAGCCTGAATTAAAGTTTATGAAGCATTAATTTAAATGTAGGCAATTAATCCCTGTGGGATTGTTGAGATTATGCTTTGAGGGTGCAGCAGTCCTCTTGGCCTCCTGTGCTTTGCAAATTACAGAACCTGACTGCCATGAAACACTTATAGAAGGGTTTCCACAGAGCTGCGGAAAATTATACTATGGAGCTGGTATCATGCTCTCCTGTGCCCCCAACACAGATGCACCAAATCTGAATCCCCTCTGATCACATATGCCCCCATTTACAATAATGGGATCTGGCCTATGAGCTGTACATAACTTTAAACAGAAAATAAGAGACTCAGAAATAAAGGAGTTATCAGGATAGGAAGTCCATGTTTTCTGTGAAAATGACTAGCGTTTGCCCACATACAGTTCATTATCTAGATGGTAAATACATTGAAAGGTTTCATTATTATTACTGACTTTTTAATGTACAGTGTCACACCCATAAAAGGGTTAAACTAATTTGCATTGGGTCCTTCAAGGTGCTGTTCATCGTCATGCATTGATCAGATAATGCTGTAAGTGTATCTTGTGGTTATATCTGAATAATAATCCATTTTATATATCCAACCTGCACCTGTCCAAATAAATAAATCAATAAACAAATGAAACATTCCAACATCCCACTGTTTACAGTGGCAAAAACTCAAATGAGCACCATTCACTCCTATTGTCCAAGTCTAATGTAATTTGAAGTCAACTGTATAGAGCTGAGTTTCTATTGTGCCAAATGCCTGGCTCTCTGCTAACAGACTAGCATAAAGGCTGCTAATTATTAATAGCATGTAAACAGTTACCAATGGTTCCTATACTGCTCTATGTACTTTACAGTACATTAAATCTAACCAGCTTTGTCCAGCAGTAAGTAGTATCATTTTATTGAGTTCTTTCCTCTGTTTAACACAAGATATATATTCACAACATAAAATGGTGCATAGTTTTATACATATAGAAGTCATCCTAAACAAGCTATGTGCTACACAGACTGTAGTTTAAGTTGCACTGATGAAATAGGTCACTTTATTCTTGCTTCTCTTTGTGTGTGCAAATAACCCATTCCTGCCTTTGATGGTGTTCCGCTACCACGGCTGATGTGGAGTTTGGGAGAACTGAAGCACTGATAACTATGTTCATTGTCATTCCAACAGAATAATCTTTCCATGAAATTAAAAATATATCACACTTCATTTTATTAAAACATATACACACATTTATAAAATAGTGCCATTTACAAAGCTTATCAAAGACTGATCAAAATATCTCTCAATGGTATATATTAGTTATTACAGATTTGTGCAAGGTTTAAACTCAGATGCTATGAAAAAGAGGAGTACCTTAAATCTGAAATATATTTAAACAATTATTGTTAGAACAGGAACATAAGAACGGCCATACTGGCTCAGATCAATGGTCCATCTAGCCCAGTACCCTGTCTTCCAGCAGTGACTGGTAAACATGTCTTACACCGAAAAAGATATACTGTATGTTATGTTAGCCTTTACCTGTTTCCAAGTGGCAGCTCTGGCAGTCAAACAACATCCTAGGATAATATATATTATGTGAATTGATAAATCTCTAAGCACAAAGTAACCATATCCCCTTTCTGTATTTAGTGATCAGGCTCTATTGTGGTGCAATACTGCACTCGTGCACATGGTATGTTTAAGTCAAGAGTTGTATTTCAGGAACGCTAGTATGCGAGACAATTTCAGTCTCATATTACTTGAAAGAGAGATTATTTACATAGGGAGAAACTAAATAGTCTGTTTTTTCCTGGAAAGGCAAGTCTGAATGAGAACTTTAGCAGTGTGAAAACAATTATTTAATAAAAACCCATTGTAAATAAAATCGCCACAAGTTCAAAAACCAGAGCACAAATTTGGGTCAGTCTTTTACTTTTTTAAATCTCTTTCATAGGGGGAAAAAAATCAAAATATTAGTCCTTTTATAGTTTACAAAAAGAAATAACTGAAATTAAGAGGTTATTTGAATCCTTTTAAGTATGTAATGAAACTTATGGCCTCAGACTTCATGTCACAAAAGATATAGGCTGGGATTTTGAGAGGGATTTCAGCATTTTGACTGCCAATCTCCATTAGTCTCCTTTGGAAATCACAAACAAAATAAATGATGCCTCCCTAACTAAAGGTATAGTTTGTTTTCTTAAAAAATAAAATAAAATAAAAGTTACCCAGAGGAAGAAATAAAATATTCCTCATTTCCAGGAGGATGAAGGGACAGGTTCGTGGGTGCTCCAGGACTGGAGCACCCACGGGGAAAAATTGGTGGGTGCTCTGCATGCACCAGCAGCCAAGCTCCCTTCCCCACCCCCCCGCCTCACCTCACCTCCACCTCCTCCCCTAAGCACACCGTGTCCCTGCTTCTCCCCCTAGCTCCTAGTGCTTGCTGCCGCGAAACAGCTGTTTCACGGTGTAACAAACTCCGGGAGGGAGGGGGAAGGAGTGGGAATGTGGCTCGCTCAGGGTAGAAGGCGGGGAAGAGGCGGGGCCGGGGCGGGGATTTGGGGAAGGAGTCCAATGGGGCAGGGAGGGGGCAGAATTGGGGCAAAGGGGTGCAATGGGGGCACAGCAGGGGCAGAGTCGGGGGGGCCGGGGCAGAGGCGGGTCGAGCATCCACCGGCACCAACAGAAGTTGGTGTCTATGAACAGGTGTGAACAGAGGAGAAGAGTAATGGTAAAAATCCATTCCAAGACTAAGGCAGAAACCACACTTGCTTTTGGCAAGCTTCCACTTAACCATACAATCTTGGTTTCTCAGCTTATGCATTTGGAAAGGAGAATTTGAGGAACTAAGGCCCCGAGACAAAGTCCGGTGAAGTCTATGGAAACCTTTCCACTGACTTCAAGCAGGCTTTGAATCAGGCCCTTCCCTGTTCCCTATTTTCACCTGAACCTTCATCCATTTCCTTTCTCCCAACTCTCATGTTAGTCTCATGCAGGCTCTAGAAACATATATAAACCGAAAAGAAATATTCATAGCACTGGGAATTTAACCACATATATACAATTATCCTTGCTTAAATTCCCAGGCAACCCAGCACAGTACACGAGAAAGAATGGTTACCAACCCTTCTGAGATGTGTTGCTTATGTCCATTCCACGTTAGGTGCACGTGTGCTGCGTGCACTGTCGCCAGAGATTTTTCTGTCAGTGGTATCATTGGGACGACTCTAGCATTCTCTGGTGCCATGCGCTCATACCTGGCATCATCTCTAGCCTGCTAGTGAGATGAAAGAGTATGCACCAATGATCAAGTCACTGCCCTACAAATATCCTGGATAGGGACCTGGACCAGAAATGCCATGAGGAATCTTGAGCTCTCCTCAAGTGGGTAGTCAAGACAGAAGGAGGTGTGGCACCTGCCTGCTCATAGCATGTGCAAATGCAGGAAGTGATCCAGGATGAAATTCTTTGGGCCGAAATTGACAGGCTTTTCATCCTATCTGCTACTATCACAAAGAGCTATGTGGAGCCTCCTGGCTGAGGTAATCGCTACCAGGAAGGCGACCTTCCTGTAGCCCAGAGCACCAGCTCAAGGAGGCCTGGGGGTGCAAAAATAAATCACAGGTAGCAATCTCCAACTCCAGACTGCTAAAAGTGTTGCAGTGCAGCAGGGCACCCAGGCAGGCTGCTAGCACAGAAGCAGCTGCCTCCCAGACCCCACACCCCCTCCTACACCCCAATCCCCAGCCCCCTCCTGCACCAAACTCCCTCCCAAGAAAAAGACTTGTATACAGGGGCCGCCCAAAATCTAATAGCCCCGGGCCCACAGGAGAGTTAATCCAGCCCTGATGACAAGGGGCACGATGCCAGCAGCTCAAAGGGAGAGCCTGTGAGTCTTAACAGGACCAGATTTAGATCCCATAATGGAACAGGTTCATGAATATGCAGGTAGAGTCTCTCCAAGCCCTTGGAAAAATAAAAACAAAAAACAAAAAACCACCTACAATCTACCAGAGGAGGAAGGTGGGAATGGCCATTAGGTGTAACTTAATCAATGAAATAGCTAGGCCCTTCTGTTTCAGATGAAGCAGATACTCTGGCATGGGACTGGAGAGGTGACCTAGGAGGTGAGGGGCCTCACTGAGGCCACACAGAGAAACGCTTCCACTTGGCGAGGTAAGTGGCTCTAGTAGATGGTTTCCTACTATCTAGCAATACCTGGCGGACTTACTCTGAATGGGCCCACTCCGCTGAGTTTAACCATAGAGCTTCCACATGCTGAGGTTAAGGGCCTTGCGGTTCAGATGGAACAATCAGCTGTGATCTTGTGAGATCAGATCTGCGAAGAGAGCGAGTGGCGTCAGGGTTGCCAGCAAGTCCCTGGTCTCAATGAACGCCTCTGGTGTAGACAGTACCGCAATCCTGTTGGTGCTGCTTTGACCCTCCAGTGCCGAAGAATGGTCCAGGACAGAATTCAATGGTCCTGCCTACGAGGCGGAGTTGATGGTGCCGCCCTCGGAGTGGGGGCAGACGAGTAGCCAGATTCAGGTTGGACTCCACTGTGCTCCCCGTGCTTGGCTCTCTTCAGAGTTGGGGAATATTCCCTCAAGGCCAGCTGCTTCTTATGTTTCTTCTTCGGCATTGGTGAAGGAGAATGATGCCGAGAGTTTCTCCCAGCAGCTCTCGACTGGGTGCCAGGTTGGACCAGCTTGACGCCAAGAGGTATGGAGCACCACCTCCATTAAGAGGGACTTCAACCTGGCCTCCCCGTCCTTGATACGGGTCTTGAAGTCTTGACAGATCAGGCAGCGGTCCCTGATACGACTCTCCCTCAGGCCCTTCAGAGAACTTGAGTGCAGGTCACTCACAGACATGGACTTGCTGCAAGTGGCACAGGGCTTGAAACCCGGGGCATGCCCAGCACCAGGAGCAGACGAAACTCCAGTAGGGCGAGAAGTGCCAACTAACTATATACACGTAATCTACAACAGTCCAAACGGAGAAAATAAAGAACTGGGATAGGGAAATCAGCAAAAAGGACTAAACTAAGACCACTTAGTAAGAGTTTGTCGAAGCAAGAGGAGCTCTTCCAGTGACTGTCATGGTCGGTAAGAAGACACTGAGATGGTGTGGAGCTGGCCAGGCCCCTTATACCAGTGCAGGAGTGCATGGCACCAGAGGGCGCTCTAGCCAGCCCGATGCATACCACTGAGGGAAAAATCTCCAGCAACTGTGCATGCAGCGCACGCACACCTAACGTGGAATGGACATGAGCAAGCACTCGATGAAGAACTTTGCCTTTAATGATAAAAATGTGTCCAGGTAATAAAATTTTATAAGTACACAGATTTAGTTCTTCCTGCTCTCTCTACCACACCACCATGCTACAATAGAAAAGTTCATACATAGAGCCAAATTCTGCTGCTATCCCTGGGCAACGCCACTGAAATTAATGGCATTGAAGATCAGTGTAATAGAAAGCAAAATGCGGCCTATTATATCAATAGCATCTACCCCAAAAGTTGTGCTGCACTGTATTTTTTTTTTATTTTTTGTAGCCTGAAACATTTAGGAACACTTGGGATACAACCAGCATGGGTCATGTTAGAGCAGCATTTTCTTCTAGCACATTAACAAGGACATTCTAAACCAAACTTGCAAAAAACTGCACCAGTTGCAGTTAACTACAAGACTTAGACCCTCCTTATTGAACACAGCAGGTCACTTTTGTTGGGGAGCGAAGAAGGTGGGTGCTCATTGGAGGCTTGTGTGTTAGCCCTGTTGCTTGCCTGCTTTGCTACATACTGGGTAAAATACACTTTTAAAACGTTTTGTTCAAAATAATTCTCTAGATCTTTAATTTAAATTATTGTATGCAGATTTCTTTTCTATCCCTCCCTGATATCTCAGCCGATAAACGCTGTTCATTTTACAATGTAACTTCTAGTGACACCTGCACTAGAACAGGGATAGGCAGCTACTGCTGTCCTTAACTTAACATTGTGCACCCAGACTTGCAGTGAATATGAAAATATGTAAAATATGGAATGAGTAAACATATCACACAGTGGGTTGAGTCAAAGATGGAGGGGCCAGAAAACCAGTACAGGTTGGTCATATCCAAAAGGTATTTGGTGGCCTATGTGACATGAGTTTGGTGGTTTCCACTAGACAAGTACCCACATCACAAAATCATGTTCAAAACTGCCATTAGTTGGCAGTCCTAGTACAGGCTTCAAGGATTGACTGAGCCATGTAACCAAGAGATTAGTCTTGCAGTACAATTGCTGGGCCATATGGGGAAGCTTGCACTGATGCAGCTTATGCTATCCTGTAGTGTGTGTGTGTAAAGAAAGAGATTCAGTCTTTAAGGTTGTAAACCCAGCAACTTCCACATAAGCAAATATATAGTAAGAAAGTAAAATTGGAATTTAAAGTTTAAATGTCTTAGTCTTTTTGGAAGTTACAACCATATGTATAAATTTATAGCAGTATGTACAAAACAGGAATAATTAAAAGGCAGCATTTTAAATGTTATATGCCATATAATTGCTAAATATTATTAGTGTCTATAATCTACTATATTATAAACCCTAAATATTTAGCGATGAGATACTAAATTCCTCTCTCATTTACTTTGGTGGAAATCAAGTACACTACCACTGAAATCAAGAGTTATTTTAAATTTCCACTGGTTTGAAGAAGAGCAAAACTTGACATAATGTGTTTTGGACAAACAGTTATACAATTTTGTTTCAACCACATTTAGCCAAACTCTGGGTAATTACTTGGGGCTTCTATTTTATTGGATATACTTATGGTATTTAACAATCAGGAAAGCTATTGGATTGAAGGCACTTGTCTATTAAACCTGTGTTTAGTCACCGGAAGCTGCTACTTGCACAGATTAACAGAAAACGTCCACAGAATGTACCCTCCTACCAGTCTGCCCCAACATCAACAAGAAGGTTTCATTCTCCATGCCTATTCAAACCTTGGCCTCTTTAAAGAGGCTGGACAATCAGGGTTACAGATAGCGCTGCTTATGATGGTGGGATTTTCTGTGTTGTGGACATACACCCAAAATAAACTGCTAAATTAATTTCACATAAACCACAGAGAAATCTTCCAATGGCAATTATTATCTATTGTTTGCATTACAGTAACATCTACAGACCCAAAGATCCAGGCACTAAACAAATATAGTGGGAACAATTCCCGCCCCAATGACTTTACAATCCAGTTAGAAGGCAGACCCAAGTGGGTATAAACAGAGGGAGTGGAGGCGGGAAGGCAAATATATTCTGGTACAGATTGCCTATATGGACAAATTGTGAGTAGTGAGCTTCTTATGACAGAACCAGTAGTGGCCTTCTGGTCTCTACCAATCTGGACTGGATTCAACCAAGTGATCTAGAGATGAAACATTCCATATTTCTGTAAGCCACTTAGTCTTTATGAAGTTATCATAAATTGTGTTCTCACTGATCCACTTATTCTCTTTGCAGGGTTATAAAAAACATACAGGAAGGTAATGTCCATAGTGCAAGGAAATTATGGTAATCTTTCCTACAATAAAAGTGAGACTCTAAATTAAATCAGATAAGAGAATGAATTGCCAAATAACAGTCTCAAGACAAAGTCAGTGGTGCCAAACCCTGTTTAATCCCCGGTAATCCACCTTCTAGAGTTTTAGAGCTTTGTTACATGTAAATGGTTAAATTTTGCCTTATTCTGTTCTCAATGTTCCATTAAGATTTGGAGTCTTACTTCTCAAATTGTACATATCTGAGCACTTTTTCTTGCAGTTTATTTCCAAATGCAAGCAGTTTGCTCCAGAGCAGTAGTTCTCAAACTAGGGCCGCTGCTTGTTCAGGGAAAGCCCCTGGCAGGCTGGGCCGGTTTGTTTACCTGCGCGTTCATGGGTTCGGCCAATCGTGGCTCTCACTGGCTGCAGTTCGCTACCCCAGACCAATGGAAGCTGCAGGAAGGGCGGCCAGCACATCCCTCAGCCCGCACCGCTTCCTACAGTCCCCATTGGCCTAGAGCGGCTAACAGCAGCCAGTGGGAGTCGCGATCGGCCGAACCTGCGGACGCGGCAGGTAAACAAACCGGCCTGGCCCACAGGGGCTTTCCCTGAACAAGCGGCGGCCCTAGTTTGAGAACCACTGCTCTAGAGAGCTAATCTCTTTCCATAAAGTTATCTACACTAAAGTGTGGTGTTCAGAGTCTGGGCTTTTTGCATTTGGACACTCTAAACTTGCACCACATTGACCTCCTTGCGGTAGGAGCCAGTGGCAGAGCAGATGAGTGACTATGCTTGTGTGGCCAGTCTCAAAGAAAGCCAAAATCCACAGGAACAGGGCCAGTTAGTTCCTGCAGAACTTAATCACCAGGGAGCCTAGAAATCCATTTGCCACAGGAAAACGTGGGAATTGCATTTTACAGAGAATCTTTAGCTTTTACATTTTGTGAAAAAAATAAAACCATATACAATAGAATCCCGTTTATCCAAGCCTCCATTATTCAACTACACATGCTGTTGTGAAATCTGTATAAATCAACAAATTATATACTGAAAGAATGACACAGCAAGCCTGGACTTGTATGGGTGTAGCAGAATTCACACCTTGCACACTATTGTAGTAATCTTTTGTACAAGGCAGGTCTTGTAAGGTATGATTTGAAAACTCACAATTTGCTGGTCACTACAGTCCTGATAAAATGCATGACAACACTGCATGTGAACTTGTAAGATTTCCCTCTATCATGTTAACACATGTTCCAAACCCCACAGCCCTACTCAAACAGAGCTTGGCAAACAGGTCAGTTCTGAACAAAGGAATATATGCTCTGCTTAATTTGCATTTAAGCAGTACACAGAGTCATCATGCAGGAAGAGAAACAAAGAAAGCTCAAACAGGTGAGAAAAAGCCAACAGGGAACATCTTTCCACACAGACTGAAAATATAAAAAGGACGGACAAACATCCCAAGACACCTCTCTTTGCCCATTGCATTCACTGCACCTGCAGAGACAAAGGAAGCATTTGTTGGACTCTGGGGGTGGGATCTTGACCTACAGGGTTTGGTCAGTAAGACTGCTTGAAAGCATGTGGCGAGAAACTTTGATTGAATCTCATATAGTTTAAGTTTGGTATTAGTAAACATCTCATCTTTATTTTTCTTGAAGCCATCTCTGATTTCTATGCCTCATTACTTATACTCAATTAAAATCTCTTTCTTTGTAGTTAATAAAGTTGTAATTAATAAACTGTTGTGTCAGAGGGGAAATCAAATCAATATCTTAGATGTTTGTATACTAATGCAAGACACATGGGGAATAAACAGGAAGAACTAGAAGTACCAGTGAATAAACACAACTATGACAGTTGGCATCACAGAGAGTTGGTAGGATAATACACATGACTGGAATATGGGTATAGAAGGATACAGCTTGCTCAGGAAGGACAGGCAGGCAAAAAATGGAAGAGGCGTTGCCTTGTTTACAAAGTTGTATACACTCGCACTAAGGTTGAAATGGAAATAGGAGACAGACTTGTTGAAAGTCTCTGATAAGGACAAAAGGGGTAAAAAACAAGTGTGAGGTCATGGTAGGGTCTACTATAGACCACCTAACCAGGAAGAAGAGATGGATGGTTAGAAGAGATGGTTTTTAAACAACTAACAATATCATATAAAGCACAGGTCTTGGTGGTAATGTGGGACTTCAACTACCCAGATATCTGTTGGGAAAATACAAGAGGGCACAGATTATCCAATAAATTCTTGGAATGCACTGGAGACATTTTTTATTTCAGAAGGTGGAGAAAGCTACTAGGCGAGAGGCGGATGTGTATTTGATTTTGACAAACCGGAAGGAACTAGTTGAGAATTTGAAAGCGGAAGGCAACTTGGGTAAAAGTGATCATGAAATAATAGAGTACATGATTCTAAGGAATGGTAGGTGGAAAAACAGCACAATAAAGATAATGGATTTCAAGAAAACAGAGTTAGCAAACTCAAGGAGTTGGTAGGTAAGATCCCATGGGAAGCAAGTCTAAAGGGAAAAATAGTTAGAGAGAGTTGACAGTTTTTCAAAGAGACATGATCAAGGACACAAGAACAAACTATGTCACTGCGTAGGAAAGACAAAGACAATGTATGGCAAGAGACCACCCTGGCTTAAACAGGAGATCTTCAGTGATCTTAACCTAAAAAGAAAAAAAAAAAAAAAGAGTCCTACAAAAAGTGAAATGAGGTCAAATTACAAAGGTTGAATATAAACAAACACCACAAGTATTTAGGGACAAAATTATAAAGGCCAAGTCACAAAATGAGATTAAAGTAGTTAGAGACATAAGGGTAACAAGAAAACATTCTACAAATATACTAGAAGCAAGAGGAAGACCAAGGACAGGATAGGCTCATTACTTAATTGGGGAGAGAGGGGAAGAGAACAGAAAATGTGGAAATGGCAGAAGTGCTAAACGCCTCTTTTGTTTCCACTTTCACCAAAAAGGTTAGTAGCAATCAGATATCTAACACAGTGAACACTGGTGAAAACAAAGTGGGATCTGAGTCTAAAATAGGAAAAGAACAAGTTAAAAATTACTTAGACAAGCTAGGTTTCAGAGTAGCAGCCGTGTTAGTCTGTATCCACAAAAAGAAAAGGAGTACTTGTGGCACCTTAGAGACTAATGCTCAAATAAATTTGTTAGTCTCTAAGGTGCCACAAGTACTCTTTTTTTTTGTAGACAAGTTAGAGGTCTTCAAGTAGGCAGGGCCTGATGAAATACATCCTAGAACACTCAAGGAACAGACTGAGAAGATATCTTAGTGATTATCTTTGAAAACTCATGGAAGACAAGAGAGATTCCAGAGGACTGGAAGAGAGCAAATATAGCGCCAATCTATAAAAGCGATAATAAGGACAACCTGCGGAATTACAGACCAGTCATCTTAACTTCAGTACCCAGAAAGATAATGGAGCAAATAATCAAGCAAGCAACTAAAAGATAAGTAACAGTCAACATGGATTTATCAAGAACAAACCCTGTCAAAACAACCTAATAGTTTTCTTTGATAGAGTAACAAGCCTTGTGGATGAGAGGAAGTAATAGATGTGGTATATCCAGGGCACTGGTTTTCAACCTGTGGGGGTAGTGGACTGTGTCTAAGGGATCCATGAAAGGTTGTTGTTACCATAGAACAAAGCGGTCTGCACCTCCATTTGAAAATTTTTAGGGGTCCACAAATGAAAAAAAGGTGAAAACCACTGGCCTACAGAAGTCGTGGAATCTCTATCATTGAAGGTTAAACAAACACCGGTCAGGAATGGTCTAGTTATTACATAGACCTGCCTTGAGTGCAAGGGATTGGACTAGATGACCTATTGAGGTGCCTTCCAGTCTTAAATGTCTATGATTATCTAATTCAGTGTGTTTAAATCATTGTCTGAATAACTATTTGAGACAATCAACTACCACATTATTCCCTTAAGAATTAATTTAAAATATTTTGTACTATCCAGGACAGTGCGGGGCAGTTCAGGACATACATTTCTGTGGGGAAAATCTGGGACTGGGGGTGCATTGGGGTCATCCTGCAGTATAACTGAAACCGGTGAGCGCCAGAGTGTAACCTAAGTGTGGCAGGCTTGCAAACTGCAGTTACACACACACACACACACAGAGGCTTGAATGCTGTCTATGAGTGGCCCAGGTGGGAGCTATTTCAGCAAGACATTCTAAGGCACCCAAGATTGCCAGGCAAGGGAGACACAGCTGCTCATTAGTCTGGATTGAACCCTGGTATGTCACAATGGGTTTCTGTATAACAAAATTATACACCACTTTCTTTCCTATGTTAATAGATTAATCACAACAGTAAAATATTTTTAGGATTCAAACTTATTTTTTCCTTAAAATGTACACTTTGTACCATATGTTTATAGATGATAAAGAGCTGACAGTAATAGGTTCCAAGGAGTTCTGGTCTTTCATAAATACTGTTCAGCACAGGAATATGCACAGAGAGCTGGGATAATCCCAAATCTCTTTACTCTTTAGCTGAACAAATAATTCTGTGTTATGGAGTATTGATGTATAATCTAACTTTGTCTTTGCTTACTTTTAAGCATTTAATTTGTGATATGAAGTGTGATAGCCCTTCACTGCGTTTAAACATATTTTGTATAGTAGGAGTCTCTTCACTTCAAAACCTCAGGATGGATTCTCAGATAACATAAATCAGTGTAGCTCCATAGAAGTCAATGGAGCTATGTCAATTCAGACCAAGTGAGGATCTCACTCCTCATCTTCTTTTGTTTCCTTTTGAAGATGTGTATCAGAACTAGGAAACTGTTACAGAATTATCAGTCCCATAATTAAACAAGAAAATCAATTAAGTTAGTAATGTTCTTATAGACCATGCTAAATCTGAAAGAACAATTCAATAACCAGATATATTGTTTACCCTCTTCCATAACCAATTTTACATATTTAAAACTTGCTACAGTATGTCTGATCTAAGTTTCTCCTTTTTATCCTTGAGAAAACCATACATGACATATTAATATGCTAGTTTTTTGACGGATCTTATATTAAACAAGTACAGTACTCTTGACCTATCTGAAAAGACTTCAGAGTGACAGGAAACCTCTGACCAGAAACAGCATTAATCAGAGTTGCCAAGAGACCTGCACCATTCAGTGTCTCCACTCACTTACCTATTTGCATCACACTGCATATGCTAGGGTGAATTAAGCCTCATCTTCAAAAGCAGTTTGCAGAATTAAGTAGTGATATCAAGGAACTATTTCCTACTAACAAGTTTCTAAAAACAAACTTATTAGGAAGAATCAGGAATTTGTTTCTCAGAATTATGGCGCGACAAAGTATTTTTTGTTTTTAGTATGTACTACAAAAGTCAGAGGAAAGGGGATTTCCAAAGTTTCTCTAATTCCGTTAATGAAGTATTGAGAACCATTACTTAAAAAAAACAACAAAACAAAACATACTACTAACAACAGAAAAATGTGTTTTGAATGCAAATTCCATACAGAAAAGCAAGAATGCCAGAATGGTGGAACTGAGAAACCACTTGAAATGATCTCTTATAATTAAGAACATAAGAATGGCCATACTGGGTCAGACCAAAGGTCCATTTAGCCCAGGATTCTGTCTTCCAACAGTGGCCAATGCCAGGTGCCCCAGAGAGAATGAACAGAACAGGTAATCATCAAACGATACATCCTGTCACCCATTCCCAGCTTCTGGCAAACAGAAGCTAGGGACACCATCACTGCCCATATTGGCTAATAGCCATTGATGGACCTCCTCCATGAATTTATCTAGTTTTTTGAACCCTGTTATAGTCTTGGCCTTCACAACATCCTCTGGCAAGGAGTTCCACAGGTTGTGTGTTGTATGAAAAAAATACTTCCTTTTGTTTGTTTTAAACCTGCTGCCTATTAATTTAATTTGGTGGCCCCTAGTTCTTGTGTTATGAGAAGGAGTAAATAACACTTCCTTTTCAGACTTCTATCATATCCCCCCTTAGTCATCTCTTTTCCAAGCTGAAAAGTCAGTCTTATTAATCTCTCTTCATGCAGCAGCCATTCCATACCCCTAATCATTTTTGTTGCCCTTTTCTGAACCTTTTCCAAGTCCAATATATCTTTTTTGAGATGGGACGACCACATCTGCAGGCAGTATTCAAGATGTGGGCTTACCATGGATTTATATAGAGGCAATATGATATTTTCTGTCTTATTATCTATTCCTTTCTTAAAGATTCCTAAAATTCTGTTAGCTTTTTTTGACTGCCGCTGCACATTAAGTGGATGTTTTCAGAGAACTATCCACAGTGACTCCAAGATCTCTTTGAGTGGTAACAGCTAATTTAGATCCCATCATTTTAGATGAATAGTTGGGATTATGTTTTCCAGTGTGCATCACTTTTCAGTTATCAACATTGAATTTCACCTGTCATTGTGTTGCCCAGTCACCCAATTTTGTGAGATCCCTTTGTAACTCTTCACATTCTGCTTTGGACTTAACTATCTTGAGTAATTTTGTGTCATCTGCAAATTTCACCACCTCACTGCTTACCCCTTTTTCTAGATCATTTATGAATATGTTGAACTGTACTGGTCCCTGTACAGACCCTGGCGGACACCACTATTTACCTCTCTCCATTCTGAAAACTGACCATTTATTCTTACCCTTTGTTTCTTATCTTTTTTCCAGTTACCCATCCATGAGAGGACATTCCTTCTTATCCCATGACAGCTTACTTTGCTTAGGAGCCTTTGGTGAGGGACCTTGTCAAAGGCTTTCTGAAAATCTAAGTATACTATATCCACTGGATCCCCTTGTCCACATGCTTGTTGACCCCCTCAAAGAATTCTAGTAGATTGGTGAGGCATGATTTCCCTTTACAAAAATTATGTTGACTCTTCCCTCAACAAATTATGTTCATCTATATGTCTGACAATATTGTTCTTTACTATAGTTTCAAGCAGTTTGCCCAGCACTGTAGTCAGGCTTACCAGCCTGTAATTGCCCGGATCACCTCTGGAGCCCTTTTTAAGAATTGGCATCACGTTAGCTATCTTCCAGTCATTTGGTACAGAAGCTGATTTAAATGATAGGTTATAGACTACAGTTAGTAGTTCTGCAACTTCACATCCGAGTTCCTTCAGAACTCTTGGTGCATAACATCTGGTCCTGGTGTCTTATTACTCTTTAGTTCATCAATTTGTTCCAAAACCTCCTCTAATGACACCTCAATCTGGGACAGTTCCTCAGATCTGTCACCTAAAAAGAACGGCTCAGGTTTGGGAATCTCCCTTACATCCTCCGCCATGAAGACCAATGCAAAGAATTCATTTAGTTTCTCCGCAATGGCCTTACCATCCTTGAGCGTTCGTTTAGCATCTTGATTGTCCACTGGCCCCACTGGTTGTTTAGCAGGCTTCCTGCTACTGATGTACTTAAAAAAAATAAAAATTATGCTCCTTTCTATTTTCCTCATTAGGATTTAACTTCCACTTTTTAAAGGATGCCTTTTTTCCTCTCATTGCTTCTTTTACTTTGTTGTTTAGCCACAGTGGCTCTTTTTTGGTTCTCTTACTACGTTTTTTAATTTGGGGTTACATTTAAGTTGAGCCTCTGTTATGGTCTTTAAAAAGTTTCCATGCAGCTTGCAGGGATTTTACTTTTGGGTGCTGTACCTTTTAATTTCTGTTCAACTAACCTCCTCAGTTTTGTGTAGTTCCCCTTTCTGAAATTAAATGCTACAGTGTTGGGCCGCTGTGGTATTTTCCCTGCCACAGGGATGTTTAATTTAGTTATACTATGGTCACTGTTACCAAGTGGTCCAGCTATATTCACCTCTTTGACCTGATCCTGTGCTCCACTTAGGACTAAATCAAGAATTGCCTCTCCTTTTGTGGGTTCCAGAACTAGCTGCTCCAAGAAGCAGTCATTTAAGGTGTCAAGAAACTTTCTCTCTGCATCCCCTCCTGAGGTGATATGTATCCAGTCAGTATGGAGATATTTGAAATCCCCCATTATTATTGGGTTTTTTATTTTAATAGCCTCTCTAATCTCCCTGAGCGTTTCACAGTCACTACCACCATCCTGGTCAGGTGGTCTGTAACATCCCCACTGCTATTCAAGCATGGAATTACTGTGCATAGAGATTCTATGGTACAGTTTGGTTCATTTAAGATTTTTTCTTCATTTGATTCTACACTTCCTTTCACATATAGTACCACTCCCCCCCCTCGTCCTGTTCTATCCTTCCGATGTATTTTGTACCCAGTTATTATCCTCATTCCACCAAGTTTCTGTGATGCTATTATATCAATATCCTCATTTAATATGAAGCACTCTAGTTTGCCCATCTTTATTATTTAGACTTCTAGCACTGGTATATAAGCACTTTAAAAACTTGTCACTTTTTAGCTGTCTGCCATTACATGATGTAATTGAATGGGACTTTTTTTTTCTTTTGACTGTTACTCATCAGATCCTACCTGCATTTTATCATCTTCCATCCTCTCCTCCTTATTAGGAGGACATAGGGAATCTCCATTTATAGATCCTCCCCTAATGGTATCAATCCCCAAATGCAATATTTAAACAACTTAAGCTGTAAAATATAAAGCGAATGCAGATGAGTAACCTAGAGGTTTAACCAATTAACTGATGGTAATTCAGCAGTCTACATGAAATGAGCCTAGTTCATATCCAAATCACAAAAACTTCTGCTACAGCTGGCACTTATTGACAATTATAATGACCGAGACCAGGGATGGAATAGAATCATAGAATCATAGAATATCAGGGTTGGAAGGGACCCCAGAAGGTCATCTAGTCCAACCCCCTGCTCAAAACAGGACCAATTCCCAGTTAAATCATCCCAGCCAGGGCTTTGTCAAGCCTGACCTTAAAAACCTCTAAGGAAGGAGATTCTACCACCTCCCTAGGTAACGCATTCCAGTGTTTCACCACCCTCTTAGTGAAAAAGTTTTTCCTAATATCCAATCTAAACCTCCCCCACTGCAACTTGAGACCATTACTCCTCGTTCTGTCATCTGCTACCATTGAGAACAGTCTAGAGCCATCCTCTTTGGAACCCCCTTTCAGGTAGTTGAAAGCAGCTATCAAATCCCCCCTCATTCTTCTCTTCTGCAGGCTAAACAATCCCAGCTCCCTCAGCCTCTCCTCATAAGTCATGTATTCCAGTCCCCTAATCATTTTTGTTGCCCTTCGCTGGACTCTCTCCAATTTATCCACATCCTTCTTGAAGTGTGGGGCCCAAAACTGGACACAGTACTCCAGATGAGGCCTCACCAATGTCGAATAGAGGGGAACGATCATGTCCCTCGATCTGCTCGCTATGCCCCTACTTATACATCCCAAAATGCCATTGGCCTTCTTGGCAACAAGGGCACACTGCTGACTCATATCCAGCTTCTCGTCCACTGTCACCCCTAGGTCCTTTTCCGCAGAACTGCTGCCTAGCCATTCGGTCCCTAGTCTGTAGCGGTGCATTGGGTTCTTCCGTCCTAAGTGCAGGACCCTGCACTTATCCTTATTGAACCTCATCAGATTTCTTTTGGCCCAATCCTCCAATTTGTCCAGGTCTTTCTGTATCCTATCCCTCCCCTCCAGCGTATCTACCACTCCTCCCAGTTTAGTATCATCCGCAAATTTGCTGAGAGTGCAATCCACACCATCCTCCAGATCATTTATGAAGATATTGAACAAAACCGGCCCCAGGACCGACCCTTGGGGTACTCCACTTGATACCGGCTGCCAACTAGATATGGAGCCATTGATCACTACCCGTTGAGCCCGACAATCTAGCCAGCTTTCTACCCACCTTGTAGTGCATTCATCCAGCCCATACTTCCTTAACTTGCTGACAAGAATACTGTGGGAGACCGTGTCAAAAGCTTTGCTAAAGTCAAGAAACAATACATCCACTGCTTTCCCTTCATCCACAGAACCAGTAATCTCATCATAAAAGGCGATTAGGTTAGTCAGGCATGACCTTCCCTTGGTGAATCCATGCTGGCTGTTCCTGATCACTTTCCTCTCATGCAAGTGCTTCAGGATTGATTCTTTGAGGACCTGCTCCATGATTTTACCAGGGATTTAAGTGAGGCTGACTGGCCTGTAGTTCCCAGGATCCTCCTTCTTCCCTTTTTTAAAGATTGGCACTACATTAGCCTTTTTCCAGTCATCCGGGACTTCCCCGTTCGCCACGAGTTTTCAAAGATAATGGCCAATGGCTCTGCAATCACAACCGCCAATTCCTTCAGCACTCTCGGATGCAACTCGTCCGGCCCCATGGACTTGTGCACGTCCAGCTTTTCTAAATAGTCCCTAACCACCTCTATCTCCACAGAGGGCTGGCCATCTATTCCCCATGTTGTGATGCCCAGCGCAGCAGTCTGGGAGCTGACCTTGTTAGTGAAAACAGAGGCAAAAAAAGCATTGAGTACATTAGCTTTTTCCACATCCTCTGTCACTAGTTTGCCTCCCTCATTCAGTAAGGGGCCCACACATTCCTTGGCTTTCTTCTTGTTGCCAACATACCTGAAGAAACCCTTCTTGTTACTCTTGACATCTCTTGCTAGCTGCAGCTCCAGGTGCGATTTCGCCCTCCTGATAACATTCCTACATGCCCGAGCAATATTTTTATACTCTTCCCTGGTCATATGTCCAACCTTCCACTTCTTGTAAGCTTCTTTTTTATGTTTAAGATCCGCTAAGATTTCACCATTAAGCCAAGCTGGTCGCCTGCCATATTTACTATTCTTTCGACTCATCGGGATGGTTTGTCCCTGTAACCTCAACAGGGATTCCTTGAAATACAGCCAGCTCTCCTGGACTCCTTTCCCCTTCAAGTTAGTCCCCCAGGGGATCCTGGCCATCCGTTCCCTGAGGGAGTCGAAGTCTGCTTTCCTGAAGTCCAGGGTCCGTATCGTGCTGCTTACCTTTCTTCCCTGTGTCAGGATCCTGAACTCAACCAACTCATGGTCACTGCCTCCCAGATTCCCATCCACTTTTGCTTCCCCCACTAATTCTACCCGGTTTGTGAGCAGCAGGTCAAGAAAAGCGCCCCCCCTAGTTGGCTCCTCTAGCACTTGCGCTAGGAAATTGTCCCCTACGCTTTCCAAAAACTTCCTGGATTGTCTATGCACCGCTGTATTGCTCTCCCAGCAGATATCAGGAAAATTAAAGTCACCCATGAGAATCAGGGCATGCGATCTAGTAGCTTCCGTGAGCTGCCGGAAGAAAGCCTCATCCACCTCATCCCCCTGGTCCGGTGGTCTATAGCAGACTCCCACCACTACATCACTCTTGTTGCACACACTTCTAAACTTAATCCAGAGACACTCAGGTTTTTCTGCAGTTTCGTACCGGAGCTCTGAGCAGTCATACTGCTCCCTTACATACAGTGCTACTCCCCCACCTTTTCTGCCCTGCCTGTCCTTCCTGAACAGTTTATAACCATCCACGACAGTACTCCAGTCATGTGAGTTATCCCACCAAGTCTCTGTTATTCTGATCACGTCATAGTTCCTTGACATCACCAGGACCTCCAGTTCTCCCTGCTTGTTTCCGAGGCTTTGTGCATTCGTATATAAGCACTTGAGATAACCTGTTGATCGCCCCTCATTCCCAGTATGAGGCAGGAGCCCTCCCCTCACAGACATTCCTGCCTGTGCTTCCTCCCGGTATCCCGCTTTCCCACTTACCTCAGGGCTTTGGTCTCCTTCCCCCGGTGAACCTAGTTTAAAGCCCTCCTCACTTAAAGCCTTAAAGCCTATCCTCAAGAATAGATCTTGGAGGCTGAAGTATCCCTACAGGTGGTCCCACCAGTGTAGTTGAGACTCATTGGTACTGCAGTTTTGGGCAAACTAACACTGTTGTGATCTGTGCAGCACCTATTTTGTTTGTAAGTAACTTGAACAAGAACTAAGGGTGCTCTGCTCATTGCTAGATCAGACCTAATCTGATGCGTGGATGTGATTCTGTATCTCACATTAGTTTGAAGCCATTAGCCAGCTAAGTTACTTTTTAAAGAAGTCATAGTATACATCAGTAGAGACCTCATCAGAGGAGCACAGAAAAACACACAACCTAAGGTCAGAGACTATCATTTTTTACAACCCATATCAATTTTTCTCTTCAAAGCGAGAGTTTAGTGGGAGTTCATAATGAAACTGCAGCCAGATGGTTACAGTAGTAGAGTTTACTGTTCAAAGGTGTATTTTTTCACACTTTAGGAGGTAAAACAAACAGTTGAGAACACACATTCGTTTATTCAACTATTAATGCAATAGCTGGGCCAAGCCACTTCATTATTTCATACCTATCAACTGCCAGTACAACTAAGATTTTTGATGTGTAAGTAAAGCTTCCCTTATAATACATGGGAAGTTTGCTTTTCAGATACACACAGAAGATAAATTGTGTACCTTTCCAATAATGTAGTGGCTGAAGTTTAGTTTTGCATATGCCTACGATTGCTATCAATTAAATTTGAATGAAATACAAACGTGAGAATTGACCAGGGTTTTTTTTCTTATATTTAAATATATGCTAAATTCAGTCACATCTGCAATATAACATTGTAATTAAAATCAACTGCTCGTTACATACAAAACATACTTAATTTCCAAGCATATTGAAATCAATATTAGGAGTCGGGATGTGGTGCTTGCACTAAGAAACATGATATATTTGCAGGTCAAACTTATGACTTTTTTCACTAACATCATTTTACACCATCAGCTCAGCATATAAATTAAGGTTATAACCTGTGATTCAGATGTGGCTCTTCTGGCACCATGTTAACTTCTGATAAATTCCAGCAAGTCACCAATTGCAAAGTTACACAGTTTGCTTTAGAAAACTGTAATGATATTTAATATATAGGACAGAATTTAAATTGAATATTAAACTTCATAGCATTTTGACTAATTTCCTAGCATTTAGAGCTTGGCTGCAAATAGATTGTACCCCATTTTCAGTGTCTCATAACTTTCCTATACATTTATTTTTGGTGCTGACGTTTTCCATACTGATTTACACCCCACCCCCAAAAAATGGGCAAAATGGAAGGCAAGGATGAAGGGGAAAATACACTTGGTTTAAAAATTTCTGACTACACATTTTAGAAAAACCTAAATCAAAACAGCTGAAGATTGAAACTTGGTCTGGACACAGTACTCATGAGGAACAAATGTCTTTGCATAGTTTGAAAATAAAAAAATGATTTAAGAGATAACCCTTTGAAATCTATGCACTGAGCATGTGGCTTTGAACAGTGTTTCTGTAAATTTACAGAGGCACACTAAAATACAAATCTATTGCATATGTGTGGCACAGATAATTACATGTGTACTTGCTGAAGAACTTACAAGCTCTACTGCTGAAAGGCTGCAGAGCAAGGGACTTACTACAGCTATTGCCTTCAGCACCTCCCTCTCCCCCATCTTATACCTTTTTTTCTTGACAATAAACAAGAAATTAAACACAGTCTAGAATAATTTCAATTTCAGTTTGCAAGATCATAAGCTCCAGACAAACAAAAAAACCACACCAAAAACCAGGAATTTTCAAAAATTAAGACTGTTCAGTTAATGTAAAGTCAGTCGCATTACATGTTAAATGTTAGCCTTAACACTAACCTCAACTCTCACACTCGGTGGGCCCGATTATGAAAGTTGTTAAGCAAAAGCTTAATTTCATTCAGTTCAACAGGACAACGCACATGCATAAAGTTAAGCATGTGCTTAAGTGTTTGCAAGATCAGGGACTAAAAGGGCTGAGATAAATGCTTTTAAAACAGACATTTGGAGTTTTGTGCTCAATCTTCATTAAGATTGCCTGTAACCTATCTGGGTGAGCAGAAATGATAACCAGGAACTCTCACATTAAAAGCAAACCTTTAACCCCTTCCTGCTATACAGAAAGAAGGCAGAGTACTGAATCTGTTCTGGGGTGGGTTTTTTTTGTTTTGTTTTTTTGAAAGGTTCATCAATTTCAGGGCCAGAAGGGACCACAGCGATCATCTAGTTTGAACTCCTATATAACATAGGCTACAGAACTTTCCTAAAATAATTCCTAGACCATATGTTTTAAAAAAACATCCAAGCTGAATTTTGAAAATTGTTGGTGATGGAGAATACTTGGCAAATTGTTCCAATGTTTAACTACTCTTACTTGTAAAAATTTAAACCTCATTTCCAGTCTGAATTAGTCATTGGATTGTTATAGCTTTCTCTGCTAGACTGACAAACCCATTATCAAATATTTGTTCACAATGTAGGTACTTATACACTGTAATCAAGTCACCTCTTAACTTTCTCTTCATTAAGCTAAACAGATTGAGCTCTTTTGAGTCTCACTATAAGGCATGTTTTCTAAACCCTTCATCATTCTTGTGGATCGTCTCTAAACCTGCTCCAATTTATCAATATGCTTCTTGAATTGTGGACACCAGAACTAGACACAGTATTCCAGAAGTGGTCATTCCAGTGCCAAATACAGAGGTAAAATAACATCTCTACTCCTACTCAAGATTCCTGTTTATGCATCCAAGGATCCCATTAGCTCTTTTGGCCACAGCATTCCACTGGGAGCTCATGTTCAGCTGATTATCCATCATGACCCCCAATTTTTTTTTCAGTCACTGCTTCCCAGGATAAAGTGCCCCATTCTGTAATTATGGTCTAAGTACTTTGTTCCTAGATGTATACATTTAGTCATATTAAAACGCATATTGTTTGCTTGTGTCCAGTTTACCAAACAATCCAGATTACTCTGGATTAGTAACCTATTCTCGTCATTATTTACCACTCCCCCAAGTTTTGTGTCATCTCCAAACTTTATCAGTGATTATTTTGTTTTCTTTTAGGCCATTGATAAAAAAGTTAAAAAGCATAGGGCAAAGAACCGATCCCTCCAGGACCCCACTAGAAACACAATCTATCAATGATTTCCCATTTAAAATTATATATAATTATAATTTGAGACCTGTAATTAGGTTGTTTTTAATCCATGTAACGTGTACCATGTTAATTTTATTTTGTTCTAGGGGTATTTTTAATCAAAATGTTGTGTGGTACCAGGTCAAACACCTTTCAGGAATCTAAGTATATTACTTCAACACTATATTGCATCAACATTATTACCTTTATCAACCAAACTTGTAATCTCATTAAAAAAAAGATATCAGGTTAGTTTGACAGGATCTATTTTCAGCTCATATTTTACCTACAATAATTTATATTCCTTTCATTTGGCTTTCAATTTCTGAAGGATCTCTGTTGGGCTTCATTAACTACTTGTGTCTTCCCATTTAACCTTGCGCAATACTTTGTTTTCCTCTTGAGTCCTTGCAACTATATTATGCAGGCATTGGTCACAACTCCCTAATTAAACTGAAAACTTCTGATTCAACCTTAACAGGAGCTTTAAATCTTTTTATTTTATAGAAATCTCATGGAAATGGCAAACACAAAAACCAAGACACAGAACACAAACTATGAGTATTTGAATTTTTCCTGGTGTCTTGATGAAAATGAATTGATATAGAGAGAACGAGAGCACAAAAAAATCACCTCTCTGGCAATTTCCCCCCCCTTGATTTTCTTACTTTTTTTTGCAACCCTTCTGTAAGAAGTCTAACATGCTCCAAAGTTTGTTCTTCGTCTACGTTATTGCTCTTCATGTGCCAATTGCTCAAATATGATTTATATGTCAGTAATGTTTGTCTGTAGAACATTTTTTAGCCCTAACAAAAAATATGTGCAACAAGTTGAACTTACCAGCATACAAAAGACAGGAACTCACCCCTTCTAACTTATTCTTTAAGTTCCCATGACATTTACCATCCTTATTATTGACTAAAGCCAGGAATCCCAACTAAGGCTGCTGTCAAGTACAACTGCTGAACAATCTCCCTCCCAATTTTGTAAGCAAGCTAGCAGAGGGTGTATGCAAAATCACAGCAGGCAAAAAATCCAAGTGACTAAAATCAAGGCAAAACTCAAAGGGATGCAACCATCTTACAGACTGAGAGCTATTCAGATCGATCTCCAGTTAAGTCCTTACGGTGTTCTGTGTGGATGTTCAGTCTATATTGATTCGCACTAATTATATTATCCTCCCTTAATATTTATTGAGTCTATTATCTTGTGCAGGATCGATGTCAGACTGATAGGCCTATAATTACCAAGGTCATCCACTTATCCTTTAAAATATTGGCAGATTAGCTTTCTTTTAGTCTTCTGGAACTTCGCCAGTGTTCCAAGACTTATTGAAAATCAATGTGAATGGTCCTGTGAGCTCCTCAGCCACCTCTTTTTAAACTCTTGCATGCAAATTATTTGGACTTACTGATTCTGAAATGTCTAACATTAATTGCTGCTGTTTAACAGTCTCCTAAGATAACACTCTTTCCATTCCATAGTATCATGATACTACTACATCATTTTTTTTTCTCCAAATAGCAGAAATTTTTATTGAACACCTCTGCCTTTTCTGCATTATTATTGATAATTCTGTCACTTCCATCTAGAAATGGACAAATATAATTGAGAGTATTCTTTTTATTCCTAATATAAACTCCTTCTTTTCCTTAACTCTGCTGGCCACAGACTTCTCCGTGTCAACCTTTGCTTCGTTATCAATTTTCTACAATTCTTAGCTTCTGATTTATATTCAGTACTACCAACTTTCCCTTTCTTCCAATTGTAATAGCTATTATTTTTTATAGCTAACTTCACTTCCCCTCTAAAGCAGTTTTTTTTAAATCAATACAGCCTTCTTCCTCAATTTGTGGGACTCTGGCTGTTTTAGGCATCTAATTAAGTGTTCATAAACAATTCCCAATCATCATTCATATTTTCTGATTAAATTTTTTCTCCCAGCTAACTTAACAATTGTTTTCAGCTTTGTGAAGCTGGCCCTTTTAGAGTACCAAGTATATACATTATTGCTCTGGATTTTATTGTTTATACATTATGAACGTGATCAAGTCCTGATCACTTTACCAAGGTTACTATTAATTTTTATTTCTGTGATCAGTTCCTTTTTATCTGTCAAGATGAGGTCTTACATAGATTTCTCCTATATTGGATACAACCACTTTTTCAGTTAGGAAATTGTCATCTGTAATAGTCAGAAATTTTAGAAGCTTACTGTGCATATTCCACATCCAGTGAGCACAGTAAAAATAAAGATGTAGGGTACAATTTTCCAAAATCTCCTAAATCCCATTCACTTTCTTTCAGGGGTAGGTGACTTTTGAAGATTTTACCTGCAAAGAAGAAAATCTCCTGGGTTTCTGAGGCTCATTTTATGTTCTTTGTAACAGGAACTCCTTTATCAGTCTCTTCTGTTTCCACTGGCAGCATGCTCATTTTGGATGCAGAACTAAAGAGACAAAGGGTGTCCTTGGAGAATCTCAGAATAGTGATACCCAATGACAGACAGAGGAAATCATTTTACACCTGACATAGTACATCTAGGCCTGCCATAGATGAAGTGTAGATTGAGAGACAATAGCAACTATCCACACGGAAGTAAACAAAATCAAAGAGACCGCATTGAAACAGAAGCCTGAAGGGGTAATCTTTTCAGAATGATGCACACAGTCAAACTCTTGCTCTGCACAAGTTACACCCTGGCAACTTTATTCCATTTACTCTCCTGGGGCTTCAGGGGTATAAGGTAGAGAAGAAACTGTGGTTGCTGAAGGATAAGACCTCGTCTCAGTCTGATCCAGAGCTGCTTTAATTCAGTGAGTCTTTCCATTGATTTCTGGGGGCTTTGCGGGCGGTTCTCACTGCATTTGAGTGCGGGTAGCTAAGAACAACCTGGCAACCAGCAGACATGAGAATAGTTTGCAGAGTGAGAGAATGAACCCTAAAATGATCAGTCCCAAGTCTACTACCACACAAATGAAATCTCTCCTTTCATTCCAGTCTTTGCTGCCCAGTGTCAAGACCCTCATTCAAGAGAAGGGAAGAAACTATCCTTTCATCATCATTAGACCCACTTAGTGTGCCATACAAGTTTTACAGATCTGCAGTGGCTGCATCACATGAGGATGGAAGTAGGAAAACAGCACTGAGAACACAATAAAACCATGGCTTAAGCTGTCACTAACGCTTTAGGAACATGTCAACAACAACCACCATTTGCTAATATTTCTTATTCCTCTTATAGTCATTTTGCTAATGAATGCCACGGTCTCTTAAATATTGCCCATTTTGAATTCTCTGTGAACTGCTCTTTTCAGCAGTCTCTCCAGAAGTCCTATGATGTGACGAAGTGGGACTGTTCTTAATGTTTTCTCTGAATATTGTGAGGGTGCCTCAGTTTCCCCTATGCAGTTCTTAAGTATCTAGGTGGTGGGATAAGAGTGTATGATCATTGCACAGCCTTACAGGGCAGGTGTGTGCAGGGGTCTGGACGCAGAGAATGGCCAACACCCTGTTTCCTGGCCACTGATGGCCTGGCCCTTCCCCCCTGCAAGGTGAGAGCTAAAGGGTTGGAGAACAAAGGAATCAGGTGCCCTCCTGGCCCGAGAAAGGGACAAAGCCCAGAGGAGGAGGGGTTGGAGGGGGAGTCAGTTGGGGCTGGCTGGGGACGTGGAGTGAAGTGCAGATGTGGTTGTCTGGCTCACTGTCCCCCAAAATGGAACCGGCTGAGGGGTCCTGTTCTCTGTACCTACAAGCTCTGTGTTAGACCATGTTCCTTCCAACTAATAAACCTCTGTTTTACTGGCTGGCTGAGAGTCCTGTCTGACTGTGGAGTTGAGGGGCAGGACCCTCTGGCTTCCCCAGGACCCCACCTGGGCAGACTCGGTGTGGGAAGCTCACGGAGGGACAGAGGATGCTGAATGCTCTGAAATCAGACCCAGGAAGGTGGAAGCTGCTCCCAGAGAGGAGACCTCACCAGAGTCCTGACTGGCTTTGTAGGGAGCAGTTCCAGAGCATTCAGGGACTCCGTGACAACTGGTGGCAGTGGTGGGATCCAAACCCACGCCCCCGAAGAGACTGGAGCCTCATCACTACAAAAGGTTTTTTCCGCCCCGCTCTCCTGCTGGTAGCTCACCTTAAGTGATCACTCTAGTTACAGTGCGTATGGTAACACCCATTGTTTCATGTTCTCTATGTATATAAATCTCCCCACTGTATTTTCCACTGAATGCATCTCATGAAGTGAGCTGTAGCTCATGAAAGCTTATGCTCAAATAAATTTGTAAGCCACAAGCACTCCTTTTCTTTTTGCGAATACAGACTAACACGGCTGCTACTCTGAAACCTGTCATTATGCAAGGCACTGAATTTAGCCGTATGGAGTGGAAATCTATCAACTTCATGAAAAAACTCATACAGATACAGACAGACATCATCTTCCTTTCCAAATGCAAACAGATGGACATCATACCAAAAGGACTGCAGGTACAAAATCCATTACAATCTACATACCATACAGACTATGCTGACAGCTTGTACCACACACTCTCAAAGAAACTGTGCAACCACCTGATCAACATCCTCTACAGCAAACAGGGAAAGATTAAGAATCAGCTCTCAAAACTGGATACTCTCACAAAAAACCAACCTTCCACACAAACTTCCTCGTGGCTGGACTTTACAAAAACTAGACAAGCCATTTACAACACACACTGATTCTTTACAAAAGAAAAAGGACACTAAACTATCTAAACTACTACATGCCGCAAGGGGCCACAACAGAGGTTCCCTTAACCCACCCAGCAATACTGTTAATCTATCCAACTATACTCTTTGCCCAGCAGAAGAATCTGTCCTATCTCGGTGCCTCTCCTTCTGCCCCTCCACCCCCATGAACACGATACAGTTCTGTGGTGACCTAGAATCCTATTTTCAACGTCTCCAACTCAAGGAATATTTCCAACACACCTCTGAACAACATACTAACCCACAGAGACCTTCCTACCAAGACTACAAAAAGAAGGATTCTGGGTGGACTCCTCCTGAAGGTCGATACAACAGACGGGACTTCTACATAGAGTGCTTCTGCCGACGTGCACGGTCTGAAATTGTGGAAAAGCAGCATCACTTGCCCCATAACCTCAGCTGTGCAGAACACAGTGCCATCCACAGCCTCAGAAACAACTCTGACATCATAATCAAAAAGGCTGACAAAGGAGGTGCTGTCGTCATCATGAATAGGTCAGAATATGAACAAGAGGCTGCTAGGCAGCTCTCCAACACCACTTTCTACAAGCCATTACCCTCTGATCCCACTGAGGGTTACCAAAAGAAACGACACCATTTGCTCAAGAAACTTCCTGAAAAAGCACAAAAACAAATCCGCACAGACACACCCCTGGAACCCCGACCTGGGGCATTCTATCTGCTACCCAAAATCCATAAACCTGGAAATCCTGGACGCCCCATCATCTCAGGCATTGGCACCCTGACAGCAGGATTGTCCGGCTATGTAGACTCCCTCTTTCGGCCCTATGCTACCAGCTCTCCCAGCTATCTTCAAGACACCACTGACTTCGTGAGGAAGCTACAATCCATCGGTGAGCTTCCTGAAAACACCATCCTGGCCACTATGGATGTAGAAGCCCTCTACACCAACATTCCACACAAAGATGGACTACAAGCCGTCAGGAACAGTATCCCCAATAATGTCACGGCAAACCTGGTGGCTGAACTTTGTGACTTTGTCCTCACCCATAACTATTTCACATTTGGGGACAATGTATACCTTCAAATCAGCGGCACTGCTATGGGTACCCGCATGGCCCCACAGTATACCAACATTTTTATGGCTGACTTAGAACAACACTTCCTCAGTTCTCGTCCCCTAATGCCCCTACTCTACTTGAGCTACATTGATGACATCTTCATCATCTGGACCCATGGAAAAGAAGCGCTTGAGGAATTCAACCATGATTTCAATAATTTCCATCCTACCATCAACCTCAGCCTGGACCAGTCCACACAAGAGATCCACTTCCTGGACACTACGGTGCTAATAAACGATGGTCACATAAACACCATCCTATACCGGAAACCTACTGACCGCTATTCCTACCTACATGCCTCCAGCTTTCACCCAGACCACACCACGCGATCCATTGTCTACAGACAAGCTTTACGATACAACCGCATTTGCTCCAACTCCTCAGACAGAGACAAACACCTACAAGATCTCTATCAAGCATTCTTACAACTACAATACCCACCTGCTGAAGTGAAGAAACAGATGGACAGAGCCAGAAGAGTACCCAGAAGTCACCTAGTACAGGACAGCCCCAACAAAGAAAATAACAGAACGCCACTAGCCATCACCTTCAGCCCCCAACTAAAACCTCTCCAACGCATCATCAAGGATCTACAACCTATCCTGAAGGACGACCCATCGCTCTCACAAATCTGGGGAGACAGGCCAGTCCTTGCTTATAGACAGCCACCCAACCTGAAGCAAATACTCACCAGCAACCACACAACAGAACCACTAACCCAGGAACCTACCCTTCCAACAAAGCCCCTTGCCAACTGTGTCCACATATCTATTCAGGGGACACCATCATAGGGCCTAATCACATCAGCCACACTATCAGAGGCTCGTTCACCTGCACATCTACCAATGTGATATATGCCATCATGTGCCAGCAATGCCCCTCTGCCATGTACATTGCTCAAACTGGACAGTCTCTACGTAAAAGAATAAATGGACACAAATCAGATGTCAAGAATTATAACGTTCAAAAACCAGTCGGAGAACACTTCAATCTCTTTGGTCACTCGATTACAGACCTAAAAGTTGCAATTCTTCAACAAAAAAACTTCAGAAACAAACTCCAAGGAGAGATTGCTGAATTGGAATTAATTTGCAAACTGGATACAATTAACTTAGGCTTGAAAAGAGACTGGGAGTGGATGGGTCATTACACAAAGTAAAACTATTTCTCCTTGTTTATTCCGTCCACGACTGTTCCTCAGACATTCTTGTCAACTGCTGGAAATGACCCACTTTGATTATCACTACAAAAGGTTCCACCCCCCCCCCTCCTGCTGGTAATAGCTAGTCTTAAGTGATCACTCTCGTTACAGTGTGTACGGTAACACCCATTGTTTCAAGTTCTCTGTGTATATAAATCTCCCCACTGTATTTTCCACTGAATGCATCCGATGAAGGAAGCTGTAGCTCATGAAAGCTTATGCTCAAATAAATTTGTTAGTCTCTAATGTGCCACAAGTACTCCTTTTCTTTTTGGTCTCCCTCTATTAAAACCAATAGTAAAAGGTTCTACAGTCATAGAAATAAGAAATAAGAAGAAAACAAAGAAAGAAGAAGTGGGAACGCTAAACACTGAGGATGGAGTGGAGGTCAAGGATAATCTAGGCATGGCCCAATATCTAAACAAATACTTTGCCTCAGTCTTTAATAAGACTAATGAGGATCTTAGGAATAATGGTAGCATGACAAATGGGAATGAGGATATGGAGGTAGACATTACCTATTTGAGGTAGAAACAGCTTAATGGGACTAAATCGGGGAGCCCAGATAATCTTCATCCAAGAATATTAAAGGAATGGGCACATGAAATTGCAAGCCCATTAGCAAGAATTTTTAATGAATCTGTAAACTTAGGGGTTGTATCGCATGATTGGAGAATTGCTAACATAGTTCCTATTTTTAAAAAAAGGGAAAAATTAGTGATCCGGGTAACTATAGGCCTGTTAGTTTGACATCTGTAGTATGCAAGGTCTTGGAAAAAATTTTGAAGGAGAAGGTAGTTAAGGACATTGAAGTCAATGGTAAATGGGACAAAATACAACATGGTTTTACAAAAGATAGATCGTGCCAAACCAACCTGATCTCCTTCTTTGAGAAAGTAACAGATTTTTTAGACAAAGGTAACGCAGTGGACCTAATTTACCTAGATTTTAGTGAGGCATTTCATACCGTGCCACATGGGGAGTTATTAGTTAAATTGGATAAGATGGGGATCAATAGGAAAATTGAAAGGTGAATAAGGTGGATAAGGAACTGGTTAAAAGGGAGACTACAACGGGTCCTACTGAAAGGTGAACTCTCAGGCTGGCGGGAGGTTACTAGTGGAGTTCCTCAAGAATCGGTTTTGGGACCAATCTTATTTAATCTTTTTATTACTGACCTTGGTACAAAAAGTGGGAGTATGCTAATAAAGTTTGCGAATGATACAAAGCTGGGAGGTATTGCCAATTTAGAGAAGGACAGGAGACCCTACAGGAGGATCTGGATGACCTTGTAAACTGGAGTAATAGTAATAGGATGAAATTTAATAGTGAGAAGTGTAAGGTCATGCATTTAGGATTAATAAGAAGAATTTTAGTTATAAGCTAGGGACGCATCAATTAGAAGTAACGGAGGAGAAGGACCTTGGAGTATTGGTTGAGCATAGGATGACTATGAGCCACCAATGTGATATGGCTATGAAAAAAGCTAATGCGGTCTTGGGATGCATCAGGAGAGGTATTTCCAGTAGGGATAAGGAGGTTTTAGTACCGTTATACAAGGCCCTGGTGAGACCTCACCTGGAATACTGTGTGCAGTTCTGGTCTCCCAAGTTTAAGAAGGATGAATTCAAACTGGAACAGGTACAGAGAAGGGCTACTAGGATGATCCCAGGAATGGAAAACTTGTCTTATGAAAGGAGACTCAAGGAGCTTGGCTTGTTTAGCCAAACTAAAAGAAGGTTGAGGGGAGATATGATTGTTCTCTATAAATATATCAGAGGGATAAATACCGGAGAGGGAGAGGAATTATTTAAGCTCAGTACCAATGTGGACACAAGAACAAATGGATATAAACTGGTCATCAGGAAATTTAAACTAGAAATTAGACGAAGGTTTCTAACCATCAGACGAGTGAAGTTTTGGAATAGCCTTCCAAGGGAAGCAGTGGGGGCAAAAGACCTATCTGGCTTTAAGATTAAACTCGATAAGTTTATGGAGGAGATGGTATGATGGGATAACATGGTTTTGGTAATTAAATATTCATGGTACATAGGCCCAATGGCCTATGATGGGATATTAGGTGGGGTGGGATCCGAGTTACCCAGGAAAGAATTTTCTGTAGTATCTGGCTGGTGAATCTTGCCCATATGCTCAGGGTTTAGCTGATCACCATATTTAGGGTCAGGAAGGAATTTTCCTCCAGGGTAGGTTGGAAGAGGCCCTGGAGGTTTTTCGCCATCCTCTGTAGCATGGGGCACGGGTCACTTGCTGGAGGATTCTCTGCTCCTTGAAGTCTTTAAACTACGATTTGAGAACTTCAATAGCACAGATATAGGTGAGAGGTTTTTTGCAGGAGTGGTGGGTGAAATTCTGTGGCCTGTGTAGTGCAGGTTGTCAGACTAGATGATCATAATGGTCCCTTCTGACCTAAATATCTATGAATCTATTCATCTCCCATTAGCCCAGTCCATCAACTTAACCTAAAATGAGTCAATCAGCCCCTAAAAACCCAGGGCTTGCAGTTTTCCTTTGTCACCCTGCCAGTTTCTTGGAGGCAGCCTGATGTGGAGCTGTTGCGCCTCTGCTATCCCAAGCTATTTTGCACCCCCATCTCTCACTGTTCTCCTTCCTTTATAGCTGGGCTTGTGTTCCTTATTGGTCCCAGGTGGGGATGCATGCCTCCATGATTGGCCATTCTGGCAACTGTGCTGTTGGGTGGTCAGCCCGATTCCCTACTTACAGGCACTCTCATTTCCCTTCTGCTCAGTATGAGGCTTGTAAACCCCATTACATATCCACCCCTCAAGGCTGAGGCCCAGCCTTGACTGGCAAAGGCTACTTCTCTTGACAGAAAAATCAGCACTGCAATGCAAACTTCCTGCCAGCTGTTGCAATCATATGCCTTCCGGATACCACAACAGGCACCATCTCACGATCCTCGGGTTTGTCTCTTCCAGTAAATTCAGCCTGCACAAGGGAGCATGATCTGTAACTAATGTGGATTCATTCCCCAGGACCCAGTGCCATAAGCTTTCTATTGCCCACTTGGTGGCCAAGCATTCCTTCTCTATCACCAAGTATCACCAAACTCGTGAGGAAAGAGTTTCTGGCTGATGTCCACTATTGGGTGTTCTTCTCCACCTACCTCTTGGGAAAGGACCACCCCTAGCCATACATCCAATGCATCCGTTTGCAATACAAATTCCTTCTTGAAGTTTGCATCTGGGTATCCATAAGACCTATTTTGAGGTGGTGCCCTTAGCTATGTTGGTTATTGCGGCTACTATGATGGGAAAATGTGATATGAACCAATGATAGTAGCTAGCTAGACCTAGGATGGCCCGAACTTGCCTTTTGACAGTTTTATGTGCCTGTAAGGTATGAACCTTATCCACCAACAGGTGGATTTTCCCTCCACTGACCATATAACGGGCTTCCTTTTTCCTACCACACACTGGCTGGGTTAGTTGTTAACCTGGCTTCTCTCAGTGACTGGAGAATGGCAGCTATTTTATCCAGATGGGAATCCTTTCTATAAATTACTATGTTCTTCCAGTATGCCGCTGCATATTGATTATGCTGTTAGAGTAACTGGTCATTCAAACGTTGAAAAATAGCCGTCACTTTGTGTAACCTGAAGGGCAAGCAGCGTTAACCTTTCTGAAGTCTATACAGAAATGCAGTGAGTCATCTGGCTTTGGAACCAGCACAACAGTACTCATCAAGTCACTTTGGGATTCCTCTATTGTCCCCGAGTTCTAACATGGCCTTGAGTGCTCTCAACAACCCTTGTCAATTTGTTGGGGATTGGTCAGAGCTCTTCCCATATTATTTCACTTGGTTCCCTATTACTGTGATGGTGAAAAAAGGACCTCTCCCCAGGATGGGCTGAGAATACCTTTGTAAAAGTGGCCACCAGTTGGAGTGCCTGTTCCTTTTGCTTCTGGTTTAAGTTCTCTCAAGGGGCACTGAGCTTTCTTACAGGCAGTTGTTAATTTGGGGTTCCAGTTCTGGTTTCTCAGGACATGGCATGATGAAGAGACCTTCCCTGGCTTTCGCAAACTTACCTGGCAAATTTGGGGAGGGCGTGCCCCTTAGTTGTCTGATTAAATAGTGCATGGTCCTACCTTCTTTACCACCTCATAAGGGCCTGGGCCATCAGCTTTGATTCAGAGCTTGGAAAAAGCAGTAGAACTCTGTCACCTGGCTGGAAGGTGCATAGTTGTACCCCTTTGTTATAATGTTACTGTCATTCCTGTACTTCTTTGAGGTTTTCTTTAGTGTAAGCCCCCATAGTCGCCAGTCTCACACATAACTTTAAGACATATTGTACAAGGTTTTCAGCTCTTGGACCCTAGTTTTCCCATATCTACTGCACCAGGTTTAGTATGCCTCTTGGCTATCACCTATATAGCAGTTCAAATGGTGAAAATCCTGTAGAAGCTTGGGGTAGTTCCCTAATGGCAAAGAATAGGGCCATGAGTAATTGATCCCACTGTCAAAGAGTCCAGAGTAATACATTTCCTAAGACTTCTCTTTAGCATCTGATTAAATTTTTCCAATAAGCCGTGTCTGCAGATGATCCTCGGATGTACATAATACTTTAACTGTCAGTAGACCACAGACCTCTCTCATCAGCCAGGACATGAAATTTGTTCCCTGATCTATCAGGGGCTCTTTGGGAATCCCTTCCCATATAAAGGCCCTCTGCTGCTCATTAGTGATAGTCTTGGCATTCATTGACAGGAGTAATATGGCTTCTGCATATCAGCTGGTGTAGTCCACAATAACATGTATATGCTGGTGTCTGGAGGTACTTCTCTAGGAGGCCTATAAGGTTGATGCCTATTCGTTCAAAGGGGGTCTCCACCAAGGGAAGAGGTACTAGTGGAGCCCATGGAACTCCTTTGGGGGCTTCTAATTGGCATTCAAGGCACAATGCACAGAAATTCTCAACTTCTTTAAGGACCCCTGGCCAAAAGTATCGGGACAGGGTCCTAGACTGTATCTTATCCTTCCCAAGGTGTCCCACACATGGGATTACGTGTGCTAGGTGTAGAAGCTCACAACTGTATACCTAGGGCACTAGTAATTGGTCTGTTTCTCCTGCATTGGCTTGTCCTGGTCTACGTGATAGAACAAGTCCCACTTAAAGACAAAATGCCTTCACAGGGTCTGTCACTGCCACTTGCTCAAGTCTCATGGTTTCTTTGTTCCATGCAGAAATCCTAGAAGCCCGTTAGCCTCTTTGGGTCCACACAGAGATGCATCTTCTGCATCTCCTGGATTGACTACAGAGTCTGTTGTCTCCATTATGTGTATGGAGGGGGTAGCCTCTCACTTCTCTCTGCTCTTTCCTGTCTATCCACTTCTCTCTAGGTAACTTTTTCCTTCTAGGCCAGTATTTAAATACATTAGAGCTCCTGTTCCCTTTTAAGGACCCTAATGTTTCTTTTGGAGCACCTTCTTCAGGCTCCTGTGTTAAGGCAAACTTCTGTAAGAGTTCTGGAAAATACAGCCAGTCTCAGGCTAATATCACTGGGTAGGGGTAATCTGGAAACACATATACCTTCATATGACCTTGGCTCCTGTCAGTAGTCAATTTTACTATCATGCTGGGATACCACAGAATATCTCCATGGATGCATTTAGGGGCAACTTCCTCCTTTGCCAGCTTCCCTACTGTTCCCCCTATCTGCTCCCTGAGAAACATCTGGTCACACCCTGTGTCTATGAGGGCCAGTGTTTCTGGGCCATTCACTGTCCCAGGGTTTTTGCTGGGCCCTATTCTCTTTGTCCACACCTGCCCGAAATTACATTCCATGGAGGGACAGTTGCAAAACCTGTCCCTGCCATTGATAGGAGTAATACACGATCAGGTTCCTACATTGGTGTGGGGCATGCTGTACATGGATTGTTTAAAGTTGTAGGCTTGCTGTCTCAGGGGAATCTTACTCACAGACCCTGAGAGGCACGTCTGTCACCCATAAGGCCCAACGACCTGTTAGGTGTCTGTGTTTTCTTGGGGTTTACCCAAAATAGGACCCCCCCACCTTTGGAACTTTATTTCCTTCTCCCTTATGCATGGAGCAGGTATTTCTGAGGCAGCGGGCCCCTGGATGGCTTGAGCAGTGGAAGTCAACGAATGGCTACGCAGATGGTGTCGGAGAGAAGGCTTTGGATTCTTTGACCATGGGGTGGTGTTCCATGAAGGAGGAGTGCTGGGCAGAGACAGGCTCCATCTTACGAAGAGAGGGAAGAGCATCTTTGCAAGCAGGCTGGCTAACCTAGTGAGGAGGGCTTTAAACTAGGTTCACCAGGGGAAGGAGACCAAAGCCCTGAGGTAAGTGGGAAAGCGGGATACCGGGAGGAAGCACAGGCAGCAATGTCTGTGAGGGGAGGGCTCCTGCCTCATACTGAGAATGAGAGGTGATCAACAGGTTCTCTCAAGTGCTTATATACGAATGCACAAAGCCTTGGAAACAAGCAGGGAGAACTGGAGGGCCTGGTGATGTCAAGGAATTATGACGTGATTGGAATAACAGAGACTTGGTGGGATAACTCACATGACTGGAGTACTGTCATGGATGGTTATAAACTGTTCAGGAAGGACAGGCAGGGCAGAAAAGGTGGGGAAGTAGCACTGTATGTAAGGGAGCAGTATGACTGCTCAGAGCTCCGGTACGAAACTGCAGAAAAACCTGAGTGTCTCTGGATTAAGTTTAGAAGTGTGAGCAACAAGAATGATGTAGTGGTGGGAGTCTGCTATAGACCACTGGACCAGGGGGATGAGGCTTTCTTCCGGCAGCTCACAGAAGCTACTGGATCGCATGCCCTGATTCTCATGGGTGACTTTAATTTTCCTGATATCTGCTGGGAGAGCAATACAGCAGTGCATAGACAATCCAGGAAGTTTTTGGAAAGCGTAGGGGACAATTTCCTGGTGCAAGTGCTAGACGAGCCAACTGGGGGGGGAGCTGTTCTTGACCTGCTGCTCACAAACCGGGAAGAATTAGTGGGGGAAGCAAAAGTGGATGGGAATCTGGGAGGCAGTGACCATGAGTTGGTTGAGTTCAGGATCCTGACACAGGGAAGAAAGGTAAGCAGCAGGATACGGACCCTGGACTTCAGGAAAGCAGACTTCGACTCCCTCAGGGAACGGATGGGTAGGATCCCCTGGGGGACTAATATGAAGGGGAAAGGAGTCCAGGAGAGCTGGCTGCATTTCAAGGAATCCCTGTTGAGGTTACAGGGACAAACCATCCCGATGAGTCGAAAGAATAGTAAATATGGCAGGCGACCAGCTTGGCTTAACGGTGAAATCCTAGCGGATCTTAAACATAAAAAAGAAGCTCACAAGAAGTGGAAGGCTGGACATATGACATGGGAAGAGTATAAAAATAGTGCTCGGGCATGTAGGAATGAAATCAGGAGGGCCAAATTGCACCTGGAGCTGCAGCTAGCAAGAGATGTCAAGAGTAACAAGAAGGGTTTCTTCAGGTATGTTGGCAACAAGAAGAAAGCCAAGGAAAGTGTGGGCCCCTTAATGAATGAGGGAGGCAACCTAGTGACAGAGGATGTGGAAAAAGCTAATGTACTCAATGCTTTTTTTGCCTCTGTCTTCACTAACAAGGTCAGCTCCCAGACTGCTGCGCTGGGCATCACAACATGGGGAATAGATGGCCAGCCCTCTGTGGAGAAAGAGGTGGTTAGGGACTATTTAGAAAAGCTGGACACGCACAAGTCCATGGGGCCGGACGAGTTGCATCCGAGAGTGCTAAAGGAACTGGCGGCTGTGATTGCAGAGCCATTGGCCATTATCTTTGAAAACTCGTGGCGAACGGGGAAGTCCCGGATGACTGGAAAAAGGCTAATGTAGTGCCAATCTTTAAAAAAGGGAAGAAGGAGGATCCTGGGAACTACAGGCCAGTCAGCCTCACCTCAGTCCCCGGAAAAATCATGGAGCAGGTCCTCAAAGAATCAATCCTGAAGCACTTACATAAGAGGAAAGTGATCAGGAACAGTCAGCATGGATTCACCAAGGGAAGGTCATGCCTGACTAATCTAATCGCCTTCTATGATGAGATTACTGGTTCTGTGGATGAAGGGAAAGCAGTGGATGTATTGTTTCTTGACTTTAGCAAAGCTTTTGAGACGGTCTCCCACAGTATTCTTGTCAGCAAGTTAAAGTATGGGCTGGATGAATGCACTATAAGGTGGGTAGAAAGCTGGCTAGATTGTCGGGCTCAACGGGTAGTGATCAATGGCTCCATGTCTAGTTGGCAGCCGGTGTCAAGTGGAGTGCCCCAGGGGTCGGTCCTGGGGCCGGTTTTGTTCAATATCTTCATAAATGATCTGGAGGATTGTGTGGATTGCACTCTCAGCAAATTTGCGGATGATACTAAACTGGGAGGAGTGGTAGATACGCTGGAGGGCAGGGATAGGATACAGAGGGACCTAGACAAATTGGAGGATTGGGCCAAAAGAAATCTGATGAGGTTCAATAAGGATAAGTGCAGGGTCCTGCACTTAGGACGGAAGAACCCAATGCACAGCTACAGACTAGGGACCGAATGGCTAGGCAGCAGTTCTGCAGAGAAGGACCTAGGGGTGACAGTGGACGAGAAGCTGGATATGAGTCAGCAGTGTGCCCTTGTTGCCAAGAAGGCCAATGGCATTTTGGGATGTATAAGTAGGGGCATAGCGAGCAGATCGAGGGACGTCATCGTCCCCCTCTATTCGACATTGGTGAGGCCTCATCTGGAGTACTGTGTCCAGTTTTGGGCCCCACACTTCAAGAAGGATGTGGATAAATGGGAGAGAGTCCAGCGAAGGGCAACAAAAATGATTAGGGGTCTGGAACACATGACTTATGACGAGAGGCTGAGGGAACTGGGATTGTTTAGTCTAAGGAAGAGAAGAATGAGGGGGGATTTGATAGCTGCTTTCAACTACCTGAGAGGTGGTTCCAGAGAGGATGGTTCTAGACTATTCTCAGTGGTAGAAGAGGACAGGACAAGGAGTAATGGTCTCTAGTTGCAGTGGGGGAGGTTTAGGTTGGATATTAGGAAAAACTTTTTCACTAGGAGGGTGGTGAAACACTGGAATGCGTTACCTAGGGAGGTGGTAGAATCTCCTTCCTTAGAAGTTTTTAAGGTCAGGCTTGACAAAGCCCTGGCTGGGATGATTTAATTGGGGATTGGTCCTGCTTTTGAGCAGGGGGTTGGACTAGATGACCTCCTGAGGTCCCTTCCAACCCTGATATTCTATGATTCTATGAGCAGTCATGTAGTCCCCCATAAATCAGGTTGTGTCCACTAGGACTACTGGTCTGTGTCTGCAAACACAGTCGTAGCCCACCAGTGGAAGAATCTGTACTAACTGCGTGTTCTGCTTTCTGGGGTCCCGTTCAAAACTCTGGCTTTAACCAATGCTGGCAGAAGTCCTTTAGTCTTTGGGCAGTTGTCTGTAGCTAAGCTTTTGGGGGGTATAGCTTATAGCAGAAACGCTCACAGATTTCTTCATCTAGACCTAGCTGATACAATATGGCAGCCTTCACCTGTTCAAAGTCCTGACCTGCTGTGTCTTCAAGTCCCCGGTATGATGCTTGGGCTTCCCCAATAAGGAATGGAAGGAGCTGGAGTCCCCACTGCACTGGGGGCCATTGACAGGCCATGGTCACCCTTTCAAAAGTTACCAAGAATGACTCCAGGTCATTATCTGTCGTCGTCTAAGAGAGCATCAGGGTCAGAGTAGTTCCCTGAAGTGCAGGGGACACATTCCCCGTGACGGGACCCTGAAGAGTATCTGGTATCAGGTCTGCCATCCATTGCAACAACTGTTGCTGGGGCAATGCCATCTGTTCAAACAGTTGTTGTTGCCTCGGTTGTTGCTGTGCTTGTGAGTTAGCCAACTATTGCAGGGGCTGATTCACCTCCTAGCACTCGGGTATATATCAGCAAAAAGTTAAGAGATTTTGTGTTGGTTGTTTGGATTTTTTTAGCTTTTCTTTCTGCAGGGACCATTAAAGTCAACCCGACTTCTAGTACCACTTTGTCAACAGCTCTTTTGAGCAGTCTCTCCAGAAGTCCTAGCTTTCTCCTAACTGGTCTCCCTCTATTCATCTCCCATTAGCCCAGTCCATCAACTTAACCTAAAATGAGTCAATCAGCCCCTAAAAACCCTGGGTTTGCAGTTTTCCTTTGTCACCCTATCAGTTTCTTGGAGGCAGCCTGGTGTGGGGCTGTTGCACCTCTCCTATCCCAGGCTGTATAGGATCCCCATTCCTCTCTGTCCTTCCTTTATAGCTGGGCTTGTTTTCCTTATTGGTCCCAGGTGGGGGTGCATGCCTGCATGATTGGACATTCTGGCAGCTGGGCTAGGGGGTGGTCAGCCTGATTGCCTGTAAGTGGGGAAAGACGCTCCTTTCCCTTCTGCCTATGCTCAGTATGGAGTTTGTAAACCCCATTATACCTTCCTCAGCTGAAGAGTAACCAGCAGGGAAAGAAACAACCCCTTCCATCCCCTGTTCTGTAACCTGTTTGAAAATATGATAGACCTGCATTCAAGAGTCATGAGACAGGTGAGTGAGGATACTAGTTTCAACAGCAATATTACTTTTTTACTGCAGCCAATAAGCTCTGTCTTGATTTAATCACTTCACTAAATCACCTGCAGCAGAATGTTTGACTGGGAAAAGCATGGTACCTGTCTGTTTAGTCATGGATTATTAGAAACTGGATTAGAAAGCAGTATCTGTGATGTATGGATTTCTCTTAGGCCACACAGTTTTGTAAATCCACTTGCTAAACCATCAGCATGTGATATGTAAATTTATTTAATAAAGTGTCTGTTTGCTAATTATTATTTAAGCCCTGTAAGAGAAAATGTTTTTAGATTCACAAATCAAGTCAATGCAGGAGTGCAGCTCAATGAAATATGCCTTGCATCAAATACAGATATGGTTTTGGTCAACAAAGAACAAGTATTAACAAGATTAGCAAAGGTTATCAAGCAATACACAAACTCCTGTAGGCCCTTAGTGAGTTCCAGTGAAGTTGGGAACAAAGCCAGTTGCTGCACCTAGGTATCTCCATGATGCAAGGAAGGTAGAGAAGAAGTCCTGCTCTGCTTTAGAATCTCAAGGGAAGTCCAGCCAATCAATTCTACCCCAGGTCCTTTTATAGTGAAGGCCTAGGAACCTCCAGCTAACATTGCAGCATTCTGTACATCTCCTCAACAACACAGGCTCCTGCACACTCATCAAACCTGTCCGTTGCTCTCTCCACTTGCTTCCAAGGGACTAGAAAGTCAAGGTGTCAGTCCTTATCTTCCAGGCATTCAATGGCCTAAGCCCAGCATAACAAAAGAGCCTATGGTTCCACAATGAAGACCATGGTCAACATCTCTGCTTCTCAGGCACAATGGACCTTTTTACTGTAAGGGTAAAGCTCACCCATGAAGGGGACAAGAGATTTCTCCGGAGACCAACAGGGACAAACTCACCCAGGAACTAAGGGCCATCACTAACTTTTAGCTCTACCTGCAAGGCATACTTCTTCGACCTGCCTACTCTAACACACATATAGCACCATGTACATTTGAAAAAAAACAAACAAAATCCACACTGTATACACAGTTCTCCCCTTGGAGATGATGAGGGAGAAAACAAACCACACCAGACAGATGTTCATCACATCCTTCAATTCAGTACTGGAAGGCACTCACCTAGTATAGAGATCTGGGCTGTACAAGAGCCTATATAGAATAGAGGGGAAGATATCACATTGGCAAAATGATCACTAGTTTTTATTAAACAATGATAAAGTGAAAAAGAGGGAAATTAAAAACAAAATGTTCTAGTTTTTCTTTCTTCTGATGAAACATTTTCCCTGATTAGGCTGTTGCCAGTCCTAAACTGCTGGGTCTGATAAGACTATCTTTAAATTTTCTCTCATTTAACAATGTTTACATTGGACAATTAATAGCACTTTTATAATATTAATGCTGTGCATATTGGTACACTAGAAACTCTTTAAACAGTAAGTAAGATCAGTGATAAATATCCAGTAAGCAGTTATTCTGATCATTCTTTTGTACTATTGTCATAAATATAAAGGGAAGGCAAACCATCTTTAAATTCCTCCTGGCCAGAGGAAAAGCCCCTTCACCTGTAAAGGGTTAAGAAGCTAAGATAACCTCACTGGCACCTGACCAAAATGACCAATGAGGAGACAAGATACTTTCAAAGCTGGAGGGGGGGAAAACAAAGGTTCTGTCTGTGTGATGCTTTTGCCGGGACCAGACCAGGAATGCAGGTCAGAACTCCTGTAAAGAGTTAGTAAACAATCTAGTTAGATATGGGTTAGATTCTGTTTTGTTTAAATGGCTGATAAAATAAATTGTGCTGAATGGAATGTATATGCCTGTTTTTGTGTCTTTTTGTAAATTAAGGTTTAGCCTAGAGGGATTCTCTATGTTTTGAATCTGATTACCCTGTAAGGTATTTACCATCCTGATGTTACAGAGGTGATTCTTTTACTTTTTCTTTAATTAAAATTCTTCTTTTAAGAACCTGATTGCTTTTTCATTGTTATTAAGATCCAAGGGTTTGGGTCTGTGTTCACTTATGCAAAATGGTGAGGATTTTTATCAAGCCTTCCCCAGGAAAGGGGGTGTAGTGCTTGGGGGGATATTTTGAGGGGGGAAGACGTCTCCAAGTGGGCACTTCCCCTGTTCTTTGTGTAACACTTTGGTGGTGGCAGCTTTTAACCTAAGCTGGTAAGAATAAGCTTAGAGGGTCTTTCATGCAGGTTCCCACATCTGTACCCTAGAGTTCAGAGTGGGGAAGGAACCTTGACAACTATGATGATAGGTTTTCTGCTGCTCCAACTTGAGAGAATGTCAAGATTCTCATGGACCTGCCATTGACTCATCTAAGCACTCCAACTCGGACAAGTTATTGATCAAGCTTCAAGGTGTATTAAGTCTTTAAAACAAACATATGCCTTGCAGACAAAACACTCTAGCAAATGCTCCATTTAAAAAAAATCATACACATGCGAAGAACTGAAAAACTTTGATTGGTGGAATTATCAAGAGTTTCCTAAGGTAGTGCTGAAAGGCTCTTTTCATTGAAAGCTGTCTACAATAGTCCACTTATTAAATGAATCACAATATTTTACGAATACCATGATTGTGATAATGCCAAAAGCAAAAAGAGTCCTAAGTGCAGCTGCATACATAAAAAACAACTATGACAGACCTGCCGGAAAACAAGACTTCTACACACACTGCTGCTCAATGTTGTCGCTTCAAGCTCAATATGCTTTTAAGCAGCCATCAAACAATCACACAGATCTATACTAAAAATCAGAAAGAACTGAACTATAGTCTGCAGTTTCATTCCAATTTTATTTTATAAAGGTGATTTTCAATTTGTTTGCAATCAGCTAAAAGTACCTTTAATAGCAGAAGTATCTGTATATCTTACAGACTTCTAATAAAATAATTATTGAGAATAACACTGTTAGTAACACAGTTTAAGAAGTTATACTATTTATTTTATTTTCTCCAAGTGTTGAATTAAAGCTTACTTTGTTACTAAGTGTAGTTTCTGGTCACCCCCTAAGGACACTGATGATCCCAATGGCAATAATTCTATGTTTGCTTTCTGAAAAAGTAATTCATTAGCTAAACTGTTTTGGAGTTTCCCTCAGAAAGGGATTAAGTAAAATCATGGTCCCACTGACTTTAATATATAAAAATATACAGTAGAACCTCAGGTTTTGGACTTTAGTGTATTACATATCTGTTATACTACGTAGTGTTTTTAAACAATATGAAGCTCAATAAAACATCCTATTTATTACTTCTCAAGTTAATTGTACTCATTACCTAATGATAAAATACCTGCCAGGGATAAGTAAGTTTTAAAGGTTCAAGTTACAACCGGAGAAGATTTGTGGATTCCATAATTAGTTTCACACAGATTTTCAGAATACATTTACACATCTTTATGGGGGAAGGGTGGGAGAGAAGTGATGCTTAATGATTATCCAGTATTAGAATTAAGCATAAAGTGATATAATTTGTAATGTAGATATTATTAAGATACTTACGATAAAATGTTACCAAACTCTCAATCTAATTTTGAACAAGGTACCCTTCTATTTCCTCCTCTAAATATGAGATTGTCTGACACTGATGTCCTTAGAGACTTTTTACTATTAACATATTAGGACTTTCTATACCATTTCTATTTTTCTTTAACCACAGCATGTGCAAAAATCCACTCACTGCTATGGCCACTTATCAGGTTACTGACAAGAATTGTTTTCTTAATTAAGAATGTGTGTATAAATGAAAAATCACTTCACTTGCTAAAACTCTACAAAAACTTGTGAATTTAGACTGAAACTTTACAGGAGACTTTTGCAATTGCAGTATGGAAAAGGACTAGTGAATAGCATAATGGAATAGGTGCTTTTTGTGCTTACTAATAAAGTATTTAACAAATCACTGTTTCATATTGTAGAAAGGTACCTCTGTATTAAATTATGTTTGTTTATTAAATGTATACATTGATCTTGAGCAGCCTTATACACTACAGTATGCATCTTGCTTTGAAGTAGAAGGCTCAGACTTTTAAACTCTCAGTAGAAGTGTTATTTTCTATATGCACTGATCCCTTTTTTCTATTCAGAAGGTATCAACTATATAGAGCTAAAACATTGACATCCAGAATACTTTTTTTTTTTTTTTTTAAAAGGGGAGGGGGTTGAAAATGGACAGAAGCAGGTTCTACAGAAAATACTTACAAGGTTATTTACTGTGTTTGACATATACAATATCCATATGTATCTCTCACAGAGTACACATATGAAATATTTTTATATACTGTATTACATAGAGTCAGAGAAACAACAGCTAGATATTTAAAAGATTCACAGATGTCAGAATTTGAAGGTTCAGATATCTTCAAAGGCATCCTTGAATATATGCAAAGCATATTAATTTGAGATTTTACTTTGCATTTTAAGCGGGTTTTTTTTAATACATGTCCTTCATTCATGCAAATGTAAAGAACTCCAAAATATATAAAGGAATACAAAAAATATGAAAGAGGTACTTTTAACACAGGATCCTCAGCAGATGACAAGCCATTAAGCTTTCACCTTTGAGTAATTATGATGACTGTGATGTCTCTTTTGTATCTCCATTTTTTAATTAGAATCTTTAATGTGTTTAACAAGCAATTCTTCCATCAACCTTTGATGTGTTTTACTTGTAAAGCAATGACAGTTTGCAGTTCAGTCTCCTTAAAGTTCCAGAGAAACCATTTTCCACTCACTTGCTTTGAAAGCCATTAAAATAACTTGATGAAGAACAGCAGCAGGGGGCTAATGGAAGCCAAGGCTTAGTAACAATCTTTAGATTTCCCCTTAAGACTTTCTCACAGGCACTTCTCACAAAGATCCTTAAGACCTTTCATCCTCCTGCCCTCCCCCACTATCAACAAAACCAGCACACAGTTAACAGATGCAACTAGCTCCATGTTTTCATAATTTTCTTATTACCTTTACCTTTTAATTTAAAAAAGCTAAAACTTCATCTGTTTTCTGTAACAGAGACTGACTCCTCATCTTCCCATTTGAGAAAGCTGAAAATGTAGAAAGATTCAAGAAGCAGCTTCTCCTAACTTACCACCTATATTGAAGATATGGGTATGAAACAACACATCTGCTACCTAACAGAGAAATATAAATGACAACTTGAACTTGAGTGACTTGCTTAAGTATTTTGGGAACCTTCAGGACAAAAGGTCCTCTATAAATGCAACATAATATTTTAAATACATAGATGTATTCCAAAGAAGCAATACTGTCAAATGATCTCTAAGCAGCAGAAACAAACATTGAACCCTAAGGCAAACTGGGAGTTTTTCAGATTGCGATTTGGTCCAAATGTAGCAATAGGGTTATGTTGAGCACTGAAACTAAACGATACTAACGCATACTTTATCTGTCATACCATTAACTTAGGTTTGAACAGAGACTGGGAATGGCTCGGTCATTACGCTAATTGAATCTTATCCCACCACCAACCTCAGCCTGGACCAGTCCACACAAGAGATCCACTTCCTGGATACTATGGTGCTAATAAACGATGGTCACATAAACACCACCCTATACCGGAAACCTACTGACCACTATTCCTACCTACATGCCTCCAGCTTTCACCCAGACCACACCATGTGATCCATTGTCTACAGACAAGCTCTATGATACAACCGCATTTGCTCCAACTCCTCAGACAGAGACAAACACCTACAAGATCTCTATCAAGCATTCTTACAACTACAATACCCACCTGCTGAAGTGAAGAAACAGATGGACAGAGCCAGAAGAGTACCCAGAAGTCACCTAGTACAGGACAGCCCCAACAAAGAAAATAACAGAACGCCACTAGCCATCACCTTCAGCCCCCAACTAAAACCTCTCCAACGCATCATCAAGGATCTACAACCTATCCTGAAGGACGACCCATCACTCTCACAAATCTGGGGAGACAGGCCAGTCCTTGCTTACAGACAGCCACCCAACCTGAAGCAAATACTCACCAGCAACCACACACCACACAACAGAACCACTAACCCAGGAACCTACCCTTCCAACAAAGCCCCTTGCCAACTGTGTCCACATATCTATTCAGGGGACACCATCATAGGGCCTAATCACATCAGCCACACTATCAGAGGCTCGTTCACCTGCACATCTACCAATGTGATATGCCATCATGTGCCAGCAATGCCCTTCTGCCATGTACATTGCTCAAACTGGACAGTCTCTACGTAAAAGAATAAATGGACACAAATCAGACGTCAAGAATTATAACATTCAAAAACCAGTCGGAGAACACTTCAATCTCTTTGGTCACTCGATTACAGACCTAAAAGTTAAGGAGTACTTGTGGCACCTTAGAGACTAACCAATTTATTTGAGCATAAGCTTTTGTGAGCTACAGCTCACTTCATCGGATGCAAGTACTTGTGGCACCTTAGCTCACGAAAGCTCATGCTCAAATAAATTGGTTAGTCTCTAAGGTGCCACAAGTACTCCTTTTCTTTTTGCGAATACAGACTAACACGGCTGTTACTCTGAGACCTAAAAGTTGCAATTCTTCAACAAAAAAAACTTCAGAAACAGACTCCAATGAGAGATTGCTGAATTGGAATTAATTTGCAAACTGGATACAATTAACTTAGGCTTGAATAGAGACTGGGAGTGGATGGGTCATTCCACAAAGTAAATTATTTCCCCATGAAGAAAAGGAGTACTTGTGGCACCTTAGAGACTAACAAATTTATTTGAGCATAAGCTCATGAGGAAAGGGTCCTGGACTGCACAGTTGTTTACCCAGTCGGTGAGTTGGCTTGCAGCTTGCACTCTCACATCTTCTCAGTTTCTACCCTGGCTTAATGAGCCTGTGGTGCCTTCTACAATCTGGGGAAATATTTTATTTAGTGGGACAACTGCCTAGAAGTCTGGAAACAAGCTGTACTGATACCCTCTTGGGTACCAAAGGCTCACATACATTTCACACATTTCTTCTTCTTGATAAACTAATATATTACTTCAGTTTCAAGTTTCAATAACTTTTTTAGGCCTCAAATGAAAGTGGCAGAAGTACACGAGTCAGCATCCAGGTTTTTTAGGAGCTACACAAAGAACATATTTGCCAGTCCTTTGGCTTTGCCAAACTGGCTATATCATGAACAGAGGAAATGGATCCGGCCAGAAGTAGCAAGAAGAATCATAGTTTTGTGGCACAAAAAGCCCAGGAAGTGCCACACAGTTATTCTGAGAAATAATTGTAGATATCTGCAACATAACCCACCACTATGTTCTGTAGATACCACGTACTGCAAACAAATTAAAAACCATCAAAGCATCATCTAAAAAAAGCCACTACTTCCATCTCTTCATCATTTTAGGCTGTCAAAATAAGTACCTGTGATATTATTATTGGTTTAGCAGTAGGTGTGCTGTAGTTTGTTAAAAGTATCACTGAAGAACAAACATTCAATAAAGTCAAAATCAACAGCTGTATTCCCTCCTTTTCTGCATTATTTTTCAAACAAACTGGAATGTTTTGTTTTTTACGGACGGGTGAATCTTTCCCACATTTATATTTAACATTTTTGGAGAAAGAACAGCCCTCACCTTTAGGAGTTTTGCCCTCATTTCCCTATAATGTATTCATCACCACTCAGCACATCTGTCCTAGCAAATCCTATTTCCTGTTCTATTCATGAGGCTCAGCAACCTGGAGCTTTAACGATTGCTGCCACACTTTTCCCATGGCCTTCTCACCTCTCGGTCCCCCCCACCCAAGTACCCAGCTCCCATTGTTTATCATCTGTTCTCCCCTGCTGCAAACTGCTGTCAGATGTTCACTTATCCCTAATCTTACTCACTGCCTTTGATATTCTTTCTAATCCAACAACCTGTCAACTGGGGCATCAGCCCATGTCCAGACCAGCTGCTCTGTCACAGGCCTTAAGGTTCCCTCTCAGCTTCATATGCAACATTTAAAGGATTTTGACACAGCATGCACAATGTGAAACAGATAATTAACGTTGTTTTGATCAGCGATCATGGCTTTCGTGTGACACTAGTTGACCACTAATGAAAAGTAAGCTTTAGTTTGTTTAAACTTTAGTATTACTATATTAACAAGACCTTGGTCTATGTTTAAGGGACAATATGTTGAAATCTATGTTCTTGGAGATCAGGGAATGCTGCTTTATTTAGCTATAAATTATGTAGAAAGACTAATTCACACACAAATTTAAGTCAGACAGTTGTTTTACATATTCTGTGGAATAAAAAAAATATAATGTCCCTGTTTATGCTAAGTCATCATTTTCTACATAGTGTTTTCAAAGCAAATAATTACAAAACATACGAGTTGCAAAATGTAAAAAATGCATATTCAATATCACTAGCCATTTATATGTAATTTCTTATTCTTTAAGCTGTGTTTTCAAGGTATAATCACAATGTGCTATACTCATTTAATATAAAGCATTAAAATCTGTTTTCTGTCTTTACATTTTACAAAATATTCCCACTTAGAGAAGATTTTTATAACTTCATAACATCCAAATCCACTGTAAACATTTGTACACTACTGCTCATCATCTGTATTAAAACGTACACCGTATGTATACTTCTACATGTTACACTGCTTCAGATAACAGAATTTTTTATATTGGGAAACAGGTAGCCATTTTTACTTATCTCTAACCAGACATGTATTTTTAATCTCAATTGAAAAATTACAGACATATACAGGTACATTTCTCCGAGCTAGCTCAATTTATAAAAAAAATAAAATAAAAAAGAATAATAATTTAAACAAAAACACAAATTAAAGATTGTACAAAATATGTGACGAGAATACTACTAGGAGTATACAAAACACCAGTTTTTTTTTTTTTTTTTTTTTTAAACACAGCAATTGTAATAAAAATCTACATTAGATGTGGTAAAGTGGCTCATTTTCTCTGGACCTGATTATTTCCACCCTGGGGCCTGTGTACATGGGGACACTCAGGAAAATTAATTCAAATTAAAGGTGTAAATTTAAAGTGGATTAGTTAAACCTCATTAAACCCATGTGCGCACTCTCTTTCAGCATTCAAGTGGCCTTAATTTGGTTTAATTTACGGTATATCTACAGTACAGCCACTACAGTGGAACAGCTACAGCGCTGCAGGTGTCCTGCTATCGTGTAGATGTGTGTAAATGCTTGTAGTGTGGCATAGGGCTTGCCTACACTTACATTTTATAGCACTAACTTGCTGGCTCAGGAGTCTGAAAAATCACCTCCGAGTGCAGCAAGTTTGAGTGCTTTAAAGTGCTAGTGTGGACAGGCTCCCAGCGCTCTGAGCTAATCCCCTCGTGAAGGTGGATTACCAGGAGCGCTGGGACTCTCTCCCAGTGCTCACGTGCAACCACACTTGCACTTCAAAGCGCAGCCGTGCGAGCGCTCCCGCAGCAGCGCTTTGAAAGTTTCCAGTGTAGCTATGCCCATACTTTAGATGCTTCCTACGTTGACAGAAGGAGTTTTTCCTTTCTCTATTGTCAGTCCAGCTCTCGGAGACATGATAGCTAGGTTGACAAAATAATTATTCTGTTGATTTAGCTGTGCCTACACCTGGGTTTAGGTCTACGAAACTATGGTGCTAAGGGCACAACATTGTTCACAGCCCTGAGCGACATAGCTAGGTCGATCTAATTTTTAAGATTAGACCCAGCCTTAATTTGGAAGTGAATTAAGATAAACCCAATTAACATCATTTTAGTTTTGAATGAGAGTGTACACACAGGAGTTTAATGCAGTTTAACAAACCCACTTTGAATTCACACCTTTAGTTCATTTGGATTAATTTTTCTGCATGTCCCCATTTAAAGAAGCCCTTAGCAATCATTATTGTGAAGTGGAATAACCCAAGCTAACCATAGCATACTGGTGAAATACATTTACTAGCACTCAACTGCAGTTATTTCAGTTATTCTAAACTTTGGAGTCTGATTTACATAAGTGCATGGCTGTTTCTCAATAACCAATATGCCAGTTTCTGTGCTCTGGCTACTAATGACCTTTGGACATTAAATCAGAACACCATTGTTTACTTAATTTATTTCTAAAATGTAGACATACTTGTAAAAATTGTATACAGAGAATGTATATCGCAGGCTTGAACCTGCATTATTGTAATTACTGGCACCTTTGCTACTGACTTCAATGAATGCAAAGTGAATTCCTGCTCTCTGATCAGCTGTTGCCCTCATAACTCCACACCCATATGTCCACAACAAACAATGCTACCTCAGTTTCTCACTGCCTTCCCAGCCTATCATTCCCAACAATCTCTCAACTCTCACATTTTAAGTTATCTCACTACACTCACACAAGTACACTTATTTTTAATATTTTTATCTTTATAATTTAAGATTTCTGCTGCCTGTTTGTAATTAAGTAACATGAAAAATGATTGTACTCCATTGTATGCAGATTGCAATCTCTTACATGTAGAGGTTGTATCTTCTTACTGTTCTGTAAAATGCCTGCCATTCTCTTGGGATTATACAATTAAACAGACACAATCGATGGAGTTCAGTTAATTTGTTTCATTCAGTTGCATACATGAAACCATTAGGAGCAAGATCCCCAATTTAAGATGATATTTACTGTTAAGAATTTGTTAAAATTAAGATAAAGACTATGCTTAACGTAAAAAGCTGGAAATTTCTGTCACTGCTAACCACTACTCACCAATCTCTACATTACCAGCCATTACCTTCTAACTGTCCCTAAGCTATTTCACACTAGGAACAGGTGCAAGCTTGGTGGCCAAAGTATGTTGAATGAAAATAAACCTTCATTACAGCACACACAAAAATACTTTTATGTTTCCCTTCTACTACTACTCTGACTTTCCAAATTTTTTTCATGTTTTCCCTTCAGCAACTCCCAACCACATCTCATGCTAAAATAATTTTGAAATTTGAATAGCATTACATCAGAAGTCTGTGGCAGTGCCATGAATAGATCCAGGTCCCCTCACTTCTAGTCCCAATCCTGTGCCTTAACTTCAAGATCACCGTTCATCTAAAATACAGTGTATGCTCATGCTGCTTGTGAAAACTGTCACTTCAAGGTTCCTTATGTTTATGCATACAAAATGCTATACGATGTCATTTCAGCCAAAATGCTGTCTTATTATTTTTGCATTTAATATTATGAGTACTAGAAAGGTTGAAGGAATTCAGAAAAAATCTGCAAAAGAAATAACACCATCATCCATAACATGATTGCTTTGACAAATGAACACTTCTTAATACTGGAGTCTTTGAAGATTCAACAGACCAGTGTTACTTGTTTGAACAGGTTATCTAAAATTCTGTTTATTATTTTCACAGCAACATTTTAACTGTCAAACTAGAAAAGAATGTTCTATGTTTACCAAAAAGCAGAATGAAGCTTCAGCAAATGTTTTAGGCAGCTGGGAACACTCATGCTACTATATAAAAATTAGTTCTAAATGTGGAACTAGTTGGTACAGTATAATAAATAATAATTATTATTAATAATAACAACTTAGTGCTTTTTATCTCCAAAGTTCTCAGGCCATTAATGAGGCCCCAATCTTGCTTTCCCTGCATGGAGTTCCTTGCAGAATTGGATCTTAATCCTCATGTCCAGTGAGATAGGTAAATTTTAAATCGCATTTTAAAGTGTGGAAACACAGAGACTAAGGGGCTTGCTCAAGGCCACAAAGGAAATCAGAGTCAGATCTCTTAGAAATCAGGAATCCTTGTTCGCAATCCACTGTTAAATTACACCCAACTCCCTTTTTACATGGGGCATTTTCTGCTCACTACACAGTACACAACAGATTCAGATCCACAACATTCTCTAAAAAAACCCAAACTTTTATAATGTTAATAACTTTAAATGTTTTTATTCCCTTAAAAGTAAAAGAAAAGGCCACACATTAAAAAGATTTTTCCCACTTCCATTTCATTTTTTATGTATTATATGTTTAACTCAGGAATGAATGACTGGAAACCTTAGTTAATCAATATAGAACAAAATGACAAAGCCAAACACTAAACCATCTGAAGCTCTGAAAAGAGTAAAGCTCATATAAAAATAAAGTTTCTTGTTACAATCGGTCCCCTTATTTGATAAAACTTCATTAGATTCTAACTGGCACCATAGAACAATTTTTCCGGTTTGTCATAAGAACATAAGAGCTGCCATACTGCGTCAGACCACAGTCCATCTTTCCCAATCTCCTGTCTCTGACAGTGGCACGCACCAGAACTTCAGGTGGAGTGTACAGAACAGGGCAATTATGGAGTGATTCACATGTCTTCCATTCCCAGCTTCTGGTAGTAAGAGATTTAGGGTCATCCTGAGCATGTGGTTACATCCCAGACCACCTTGGCTAACAGCCACTGACGGACCTATCCTCCATGAAGTTTTGAACTTATCTAGTTCTTTTTTGAACACAGTTATACTTTTGGCCATCATGACATCCCATGGCAATAAGTTTGAATGTCCTGCCATCATTCAAATAGATGCTTGTTCACCATTCCACTCTAGCACAGGCTTGCCCATATATACTAGAAAATGTAAAATTGCAGTTTATATTAGTCTAGCCTGTACACTTCCAAAAGTTCCTTGACAGATCATACACTAAAAATTAAATGGTAGGAAGCAGTGATGAGAGCTGTCTTGTCAGAACAAGCTTCTAAAACAAAGCCTGTGTCAGGTAGTCAGTGTATGAACTAGGATTAGAAGTCAAGAGATTCTGGTTCTCTGCTTAGCACACTAGACCACATCTCTCTCTCTCTTCAAAGAAATCAAATCATAAGAAATATATAGTGAATAAATGTACTATACTGAAGGGAATATAGTCCCCAAGGGAAACCTCAATTTCTGAAATACATCAGGGCAACTTTCTGCATCAGATATTTTTGGCCTTGGTTACACTATGAAAACAAGCAAGTTCAACGATGGCTTTTGAGCATGGCTATGGCCCTACTGGTTTAAAACTAAATGTGGTCCAGCCTGCCTGGACAAGGCCATACCTACAGGCTAAATTGTAATGCAAGTCATCTAGACCTCAATTAAGTTTAACCACTGTTGTCTGACTTGATGGTTTTGGTTGTGAAGATAGGATCAGAAAGATTCAGGAATTTACAATTGAATCTCCAGCCAAATACTGTAATCTTTAAAGATTTAAAGAATTTAAAGAATTTTAAGAATTAAAGATCACTAGTGATGTCTTGGAGGTACCTAGAGTTCATCAATATTTAAAGGTAATCCATTATCAGAAACTTTATTTACAAGAATTCTTTATATTTTCTATTTGTGCAGGAAGACACTATTTGGGATATGCAGAAGTTCCCAACTTCAAAATGTTCCCTCCTACTCTGTCCCTGTCTATTTGATCGCCTCCTGCTTTTCCTTTTCCAACACTTTAAGACTAGGAGTTGAATATATCTCCTCCACACACACCTCCTCTTCCTTCCTTAATGAATGTGTCTAAGGGCAAGTCTTCACTACAAACTTAAGTCGACTTAAGATATGTCGACGTACAGCCACCACAGTAATTACTGCGGTGGTTCATGTCCACACTATGCCCCCTCTCCTGGTAGTGTAGGTCCTCACCAGGCCACTTCCACTGACTTAACTGTGTGGGGCATTGTGGGGCACTGACAGCTGGAGTCCTGCCTGCTCTGGGGCCCACACGGGGCTGACAACCAACAGGTGATGTAAATAACACAGACACTGCATCACCCTAACTACATCAATCTAAATGCTACGTCTCTTATTAGGACTTATTAGGTCAGTCTAGTGGGCAACTTACATCAGTAGAAGCAACACAATAATGTAGACATTTACAGAGTTAGGTCGACATAAGCTGCCGTACAGTTGACGTAACTCCGTAGCGTAGGCCAGGCCTAAAACAAACCCCAAAAAAAGGGTGAAGCAGAATGAAGAGAAGTAGCTTGGCATTGCTAATTTCTGCACGCACAGGGTTTTCCTGTATTTGCTACAGCCATGGAATTGCTATGAACAAATGGACCTCACTAGGCCAATACTGAGACTGGAGCGACCACTACAGTACATTTAATTAGAGAAACAACTGCTCTTCATACAGTTAGAAACCTATGTACAGAACAGATTCTGAAGGGAAAAAACACAAATATGTTACATTAGCAGACACTAATCTCATTTTATCATGTGTACTCTTTGTATTGCTGAGGGCTCTAATTCTCAAGGATCATCTGCAAGGAGATTCATGTTTGTATTGACATTATAAGGAAAAGGATTTCCTATTACTACTTCCATTGCTTCCCACATGGGTGCTGTAAAGTTGGCTGTACATGGCAGTTTCATCATTTTTGATGATCTAGACAATCATTCAACTTTGCTCCAATTACTGCAACTAACTGACTATGATTTTACATGACATTACTCAAGAAGCGAGGTCCAAATGGGTTAGTATTTAGTGAGACCTGCAAAGAAAATTAAGTTGCTGCAGACAGTAGTGTTTCAGCCCTAATCAGTACCAAACCAATGCCCACGCACTGGCAATAGGGGGCACTATAATTCAGTCTTTCAGATGAGAAATAAAACCGAGGTTCCGAGTCTGACCACCGCATACATGACCACTTGCAGTCCTTTACAAAACCCAATGGTACTTTTTGCAAGGGCAGGTGTGTTTTGGCCTATTTCCAGTTTACAATGAAAGTACCAACTTCAATCATATATGAATCATAGAATCATAGAATATCAGGGTTGGAAGGGACCTCAAGAGGTCATCTAGTCCAACCCCCTGTTCAAAGCAGGACCGATCCCCGACTATGGTATCTGCCTTCACTTCCAGTCCTAAACTATTATGTAGGTTGCTGTGTGCTGTTAAACAACAGCCGCATTCTACCCCCGAGGTGACTGTATTTCAGTGGCAGGTGGATCAAGTGGTTCCTGTTTACACAGCAAATGTAAAGTGCTTGGGGATGAAAGGTACTGTATATATGACTGGATTCATAGAAAAGATCATAATTGACAAGCATTATAAGACTACTACTGCACTCTTCAGGACAATATTACTGCTGCCACATAAAGACCACAAGGAATCCTAACCATGACAAACCTGCCTGAGAAGAAATTGTGATGGGACACTCGTGCCTTGTTCAGCTATGGGAAATGATGTAGAACAACTAAAGTCACCTCTTCTGGTGTTCTGTCACCCTCATTCAGATGTCGGTTCTTTCCAATCTTCCCCCCTCCTCCTGATTTGAGGCAGCTGGGAGAACAAGGAACCCACAGAGACAAAGCCCAACGTCCGCAGGACTGGCAGGGGCGAGGAAGGGGGGCGCAAGGGAGCCTGAGCGGAGTGGGACCCTAGGGGCAGGGAAAGATTTGGGAGGGGCCGAGCGCGAAGGAGGCGTTGGTGAGGACTAGGAGCAAGGGGGCTGGCAGGCCACGGGGGCAGGTCCGCAGGAGGCTGCAGGGAAGCGGGAGGGGGAGGGCACCATACAGCCCCGGGCCAGGCCGCATTTCCTGGCAGGGCAGCGCACCGGCGCGCTCGTAGGCCCGGCTATAGCCGGGGCTTCCGCCCGCCGTGCCGCGGGAGCCGGGACTCACCTGCCGGTAGCGGAGCCGGAAGGGCCGCAAGTACTGGGAGGAGGCGCAGGGCGCCAGCGCCAGCTCCTCTATGGCCTCCATGTGCGGCAGGAGCGGCCCCGGGAACCGGGGCGTGGCCGTGGGCAGCCTGCGGCCGCTCACCCCGGCCTGCAGACTAGAGCGGCGTCGCGCGCCGCCTGCGCGGCAACCGTCCTCGGTAAGGCGAAAGGAACCTCCCCCGCGGCAACCGTCCTGCTGACCGGGAAGGAACCCCTCCCCCCCCCCCCCCGATCCAGCTAACGGGGAAAGACGCCCCCCCCCCCGGCTGTCCGCAACTGAGGGGAAACTGCCCCCCCCACCCGCTAAGAGGCCAGGACCCCCTCCCCCACAAAACCGTCCAACCAAGGGGGAAGGGGTTTTCTTTTTCCTCTCACACTCCCCCCAAGCCAGAGGGAAGTGAACCCCCCTCCCTGCACCCAAGCACACGTCTACATGCCTGGTGAAATCCTTGGCCCGCAGGGCGGGGGTCAGGTCAATGGCAAAAAATCCCCTCCGCTTCGGTGCAGCCTGGATTTCAGCTGCTGTGTTTTCCTGGCCCCCTTCCTTCACTGGCCAGGGGCACGTCTACACTGTGGACACCAGCCTCTGCAGTGTAGATCAGTGGTTCTCAAACTTTTTTTTCCCATGGACCACTAGAAAATCGCTGAGGGGCTTGGCGGCTCACTTAATGTTCTTTCCAAATGTTGTTTGCACCGGTAGCTAACCATTGTAAAGCACTTTGAACAGAAGCGCTATGTAAAAAAAAAAACCAACTTAATAATAATAATCTTTTTTTGTTCTACAAATAAAAGCACACTACTCATATTTTAATATCAGTAGTCTGACCTTTCTAATGCGATGGATGTGCTCTCCCCTGCTGCGGCAGCCCCCCAAGCTGGGGCTGGGAAGGAGTGGGGGTCTCTCCCCCGCCACAGAGCTGGGGCTGGGAAGGAGTGGGGGTCTCCCCCACAGCAGCCGCAGCCCTGGAGTTGGGGAAAGTCACCTCTTTCTCTGGTCACCGCAACCCCACACATCCCAAATTTCCCCCACCCCCTCTTCTCACCCCACTGCCCCCTCCCACCTACCCTCTATTCCCCCCAAGGCCACCACCTCACCTTACATGTGTGTCTTCTCCAGAGTCCAGGCACCTAATTAGTGGAGCCACGCCTGCACAGCTCCACTAATTAGATCAGCGGCCCTTTATTCTCTCATGTGTGGCCACTCAGGCGTGCACCTTAGAGGGAACTATCTGTGGACCACCTGAATGGAGCTCGCAGACCACTGGTCGTCCGTGGATCGCAGTTTGAGAACCACTGGTGTAGACACTTCCTGTGTTGCTGGAAGTGGTTGTTCCATGGATGTAGGACCTACTTAGGTAATCCACCTCCTGGAGCAGCGGTAGTCACCTCCCTGATTAATTAGGTCAGTTTAGCTCCAGCATGCATGGGTGAATTTTTCACACTTTGAGTTCTGCAGCTAGGTCTAATTAAATGTTAACTATAGACAAGTCCTCACATGAGTACCCCCACTGAAATGGCTTCGTGCTTAAAATAAAATGTTTGTATTTATGGGAAATGGGATCAGGTCCCCAAGCTGCACCCCCATACAGTACATGTTGCCTTCTGAAAAGTACATCTCCACCCCAAGACACAACACGTCATCTTCTCACAAACATCCCTTCAAAACATGCACATTCCCATGCACCACTGATTACGTGTCCCCAAAAAACAAAGATATATTTCTCTGCACATTTTCCTTGGATATAATCCCCACATCCCAGGCTAAGCTGGTTTTGAGCATTCTAACACAGCTATGTATCTTGATAATGAATATATTAAAAATTGCTTCTGTCTCTTGTGTTCCTTAATCTCTGAACAGACTTGTGAATATCCATATCCTGAATGCAAAACAGGGATGGAGACCCAGGGGGGGTTCAATCTTATACTCTTATGGGTCACAAAATGTAATACTTATTTGTGAAGTAATTTTTTTAAATTGATGTTAAATTTCAGAACTTAGTATTTTGGTATCCCCGCTTCATTTTGTCACCTTTGTATAAAATGGAAACGTAGGCCCTGATCCTGCAAAAACTAGCACATGTGTTGTGTTTAACTTTGCACACAAAGGCCAGGTCTACACTATCGATGCAGCTGTGCGGTTGTAAGATTGTTCGTGTTGCTCTATGCCGACGGGAGAGAGCTCTTCCATCAACATAATTAAATCAACTTCAACGAGCATCTCGCACCAACATAGCACTGTCCACACTGGCACTTCTGTCCGTGTAACTTACGACACTCAGAGGGGTGTTTTTTTTCATACCCCTGAGTGACATAAGTTACACCGACAAAAGTGCTAGTGTAGACATAGCCTAAGTACAATGAGAGTATACATAGCATTTTGGGAAATACAATCAGTAAACATTAAGATGTATTAACTAATGAAAATTGTAGCATTTAGTTAAATAAAACAAAACTATAACCCATGTCTGTGTGCGTAATTGTATATTCCAAGTAAAAATATAGATAAGAAGACTACAAGCTATCAGTTTGTGTCCAAATGAGAATAGCAAAAATAACTACAGCCCTGCTCCTACAATTGGATCTACATGAGTGAACACTTGTACACGTTCAGAACTTCAGTGATTTCATTAGGGTTATGAGCTGTTACAAGGGTCCACCCCTACAGATTCAGTTGGAGGGCTGAGGCCTAAATTACCGCTCTGGCAAACACTGCTCTACCAACCTTAGATACCATTCCTGCAACTATAACCATGTGGGCAAGCTCCTGTGCCTGGCCTGCACAGAGATCTATTGACTTCATGGGACTCCATGCAGATACCAGGATCTGTCCATGTAGATACAGCGGCAAGATCAGAGCTATAACGCTTACTATAATGAAGAAAAGGAGGACTTGTGGCACCTTAGAGACTAACCAATTTATTTGAGCATATGCTTTCGTGAGCTATAGCTCACTTCATCGGATGCATTCAGTGGAAGATACAGAGGGGAGATTTATATACACAGAGAACATGAAACAATGGGTGTTACCATACAAACTTTAACAACAGTGATCAGGTAAGGTGAGCTATCCACTGTTCCTCAGACGTTCTTGTCAACTGCTGGAAAAATGGCCCACCTTGATTATCACTACAAAAGTGCCCCCCCTCTCCCCCCGCTCTCCTGCTGGTAATAGCTCACCTTACCTGATCACTCTCATTACAGTATGGTAACACCCATTGTTTCATGTTCTCTGTGTATATAAATCTCCCCACTGCATTTTCCACTGAATGCATCTGATGTAGTGAACTGTAGCTCACAAAAGCTTATGCTCAAATAAATTTGTTAGTCTCTAAGGTGTCACAAGTACTCCTTTTCTTTTTGCGAATACAGACTAACACGGCTGCTACTCTGAAACCTATAATGAATAATACTACTGAAGTCAACGGGGCTATTCACAGCAGTTGGAAGTAAGCTTGATGGAATGTTTGCAGGATTAGGCCCTAATTCTATGTCCCACCCGGTATTTCCAAATCCACACATTCAAAAGTCACAAGTGAGGCCCCCAAATATCATGAGACTGGCTTTAGAATGATGGTTTTTTAAAATATAATAAATATTGGGCTGTTTTTATTTGCCTGCTGCTTTTGACTTTTCAGGTCACATTTTCAAGCTGTTCTCCTCAACCACAAGGGCTAGAAACGTACTTGAAGGAAAGAAGAAAGAAAGAAAGCTGAGAGTCTCACCAAATAACATGATTTCAGCTTAAAGCTGGAGCTTTAAGAAAAACTCCACATATTGCAAGACTTGTGGTAAAATTGCTGCCTACTACTGGTAAATTTATTGTACTTTAATTACAAGATTTATTGTGTAAAAAATCCATTGCCAATTAGCCTAAAAGCTGCATCTTCCAACTAAGTAAACTGTACATTTCATAAAAAGAAAAGGAGGACTTGTGGCACCTTAGAGACTAACAAATTTATTGGACCATAAGCTTTCGTGAGCTACACCTCACTTCATTGGATGCATTCATGCATTTCATGTCTCTGACATCTTTGCTTAAGCCTGCACTTAATTTTTTGGGGGTACAAGTGTCTTCCTAAACAGAGCTTATTACTTTAAGTGTTACCAACACCAAAGCCAAAAGTTATGTTTTAGCTAGTAAGAATGAATTATGCAAGTGCCTGTATAATTTGCTAGTTTACTTCAGTGTCACAGTCCACATAACCTACCTCGTTTATTACATTTTTGCAAGTACAATACAGGCAGAAATATCTTAAATTCTTCACTGCAATGCAATGGTTAATATACACATACAATCAACCAATAATAAATTCAAACCCTAATTTCCAATTTGTCAGCCTTTTTATATGCTACAATGTTGTGATGGTGATTGTGGAGTAATGACAAAACTTTATAAATAATACTACTTGGTATTTGTACTATACAGTTATTTTATTTCAAAGTATTTTATAAACAGAAACAAATCTTTTTCCTTTACTGATATCTATTTTGTCTGATTTTTTTCTTTCTAATTCTAAGCAGATATCATTGGTTTTATGGCCGATATACTTTATAAGAGTGCCCCATATTTACTCACTATTTTTGTTATTGTGCATTGGACTTGTAAGTTATTTCAGTAATACCATCACCTCCAGTTCATGTTATTTTAATTTATATAAGTGTATTTATAAAACATACTATCTGGAGCCTGTGTGATTTTTAAAAATAGCTTACACTGGATGACTCTTGGTCCCCACTAAACTATATACCAGACTCAGACTCAACACCTGTTGGCCAAGAAAAGAAAAGGGCCTTACACAATGCCTTTGAGGTCAGCAGATGGGTTTCTGCTGCTTTGGGAATTACGGGCTTGTGATTCATGTACAGGACTAGGAGTCAGGACAGCTGGATTATTACATTCCTTGTTCTGCCGCAGTCTTGGGGCAGATCTTGAGCTGATAAACATGGTCATAGCACCATTTACCTCAATGGCACTATCACAATTTTGCCAACTAAGGGTCTGCCACCCTGTGTGAATTTTGGACAGAATTTACGGCCCAGTCCTATTCTAATTGAATCAGTGGCAAAACCCCATTGACTTCAATGATGCATGAAATGTCTCAGCCTCAATTTGTTCATGTATAAAATAGATAATAAGCATTGCCTACAGTATAAGGCTGTTGTGAGGCTAAGTTTGTTAATATTTATAAAGTGGATAGGGTTCTTTAAATGGAATATGAGCAAAAATATTATTGCATTTGTACTTTCTTGCTTGAAGCTATTTAATTCAAAAACATGTTTCAAAAACTTCTGCTTTGGAATAAAAAAGACTAACAATATTGCAAAAACTAAAATATCTTCATATTCCCTGAAGTGTAAAAGGCAAGGTAATAAAATTTCATTGTTATTAAATATAAAATACCTTGTTGTTGCATGTGAAATGGAAGTAACATAAACACCAATCTTCTCTGGTAGAAGAATAAATGGAAGTTTTATTAGATTCATAGATTCCAAGGTCAGAAGGGACCATTGTGATCATCTAGTCTGACTTCACTATTCCCATCTACCAAAAACATTCTTATTAATCATCCTTCTCATGTTTTTTTAAACAGATCATCATTAGATCTGAAGGTCTGCTGGTTTTACCAGGAGTTTGGCTATCAATGCACAACAGAAGGCTAGGTTCTCTTTCATGTTTTTGATACTCTCAATACTGATTTAACAGCATTACATTTTTGAACAACAGAAGCTTACAATTTGTCATGGTTATTATCGCTGTGATTTATGTTCACTTTCCATACAACCTTAAAGCAGATGTCTGTGTGCACAACTATTCTGCAATCACCACATAACTCAAACTATTTTGTCAATATATTGATTGCACTAGGACAATATTCTGATATGCCAGCCATCTGTTTATTTTTGCCTTCTAATCTAATACTTTTTTGTTACATCATCTACAAAGGTTATTGCCATCTCATATAATAGTAAGAACCTTACCAATATGACTAAAATGAGAGGAGTCTGCTATTATGACAGGTTTCAATCGGTCCACCGAGTCTCTAGGGGGTGATTGAGAGCTACGGTCCCACTGGCAGGCCTTAGTCACACCTTTCAGTCACTGGAGAATTAGCGGAGAAGGTGCGCTGGCCAGAGTCTGTGGCACGCCCGTCAGGCAGGGGAGCGCCGGCCAGAGTCTGTGGCACGCCCGTCAGGCAGGGGAGCGCCGGCCAGAGTCTGTGGCATGCCCGTCAGGCAGGGGAGCGCCGGCAAGAGTCTGCGGCGCACCCCTCAGGCAGGGGAGCACCGACACAAGTCTGCGGCGCGCCTCTCAGGCAGGGGAGCGCCGGCAGGAGTCTGCAGCGTGCCCCTCAGGCAGGGGAGCACCGACACAAGTCTGCGGCGCGCCTCTCAGGCAGGGGAGCACCGACACGAGCATGCGGCGCGCCCCTCAGGCAGGGGAGATCCGACACGAGGATGCGGCGCGCCCCTCAGGCAGGGGAGATCCGACACGAGGATGCGGCGCGCCCCTCAGGCAGGGGAGATCCGACACGAGGATGCGGCGCGCCCCTCAGGCAGGGGAGATCCGACACGAGGATGCGGCGCGCCCCTCAGGCAGGGGAGATCCGACACGAGGATGCGGCGCGCCCCTCAGGCAGGGGAGATCCGACACGAGGATGCGGCGTGCCCCTCAGGCAGGGGAGCGCCGGCCAGAGTCTGTGGCATTGTCGGGATTCTGCTACCCAAGGCGGGTTGGCCGGCGTAGGGGAACGCAGGCCCACCCAACTCCACTGCGTTCCAGCCCAGGGCCCTGACAGTGGCGGGAGGAGAGGGTCCCGCCACTGGGTCAGCGGGGAACCATCTGCGCCACGCTGACCACACCGCACTGTGCAGTTCTGCCCCTGGGCTACTTCCTACCCGGTCTCTCAAGCGGGCCTCTCCGGTCCCTCCAGCTCGTCCAGGTATTCAGCTGCTGGCAGCTCCAGCTCCCCCTCTGTGTCAGGCTCACGCTGGCCTGGGTTGCAGCCTGGCCCCTCCAGGTCCTCCGGGTACTCAGCGACTGGCAGTCCTGGTCGCCTCAGTCCTTCCTCCAGGCCAGGTTTCTCCTGGCCCAGGGCCTCCCCTGAGTCAGCAGCAGGGTCTGGAGGGAACAACCAGCAGCCTGTGTCTGTCTCCCTCCCTGGTGCTGCCCTCACTGGGCAAAGGGCCCCGCCCTTTGTACTTCCGGTTCCACCCCTCCTCGTCCGGGGATTGGAGTAAGCTTGGTCTGGCCCCACCCACTCAGGTTGAGAGGGTGGCTCTTTACCCCCTGACTCCCTAAGTATCATAAAATTTACTTAGTGATAAATTATTTATCTTTTATATTTCAGAGCCGTTACCATCAATTCTAATAAAATCTTAATATTTTGTCGCTCATATTATGGGACTGAATAGTATTATATTTTAAAGTATGTATGTTGTAATGAATAAACAACAATGTATTATTAGTTGATTTACTTGGATTATATAATTTGAAAAATATGATAATCCCTATCATAACTCCATTTGTGTAAATGGAATTACACCAGACATGAATTTGTCCCTACGTATCCCTTTGGTCAAAATAATCTTCAGATCATTCAAAACTCCAGTGAACTGTAACTAATACTTTTATTTTAAAATTACTTCAATTTTCCCAGCCCAGTTGGAATATAAACACAGTTCCAATGTGCAGTAAGTTTACAGTATCACTGTATACTTATATTAAAAGTTATAGAGTATCTAAATCTGTTCAGCCAATCAGATTACTCTGTGAAATAAACATTGTGACCCCACTTTACATTTGTTTTGTTTTGTTTTAGAGAGAGATCATTGTGTATAATGTATTGCTCATACCATTCTCTGTGCTGTACAGGAAGCTTTTAGAATTTTAAATTTTAAAATATATATTTATGACCTGTGATACTTCATAGACCAACTTCTACAAACACACATGTTCCTAACTTTATGTGTGAGGCATTGAAGTAAATCATCTTTGATAATAAATGGAAGTTGAATGGGAAATATATTTGAGAAAATTCTCACTGAAAAAGCCATATGTTTTTTGGTGTTGTGGAATTGCGGTTGTAATCCAAAGAAAAGGAAGTCTTCTGATAAGGAATGAGGTTTACGATGTTCTTCGCGAAGGTACTAGCTAAGCTAAGGATCTAATGAGTAAAGAGTGAGTGGCAGACCTTACATAACATGCTCAGAGTTATCATTATGTAGTCTGAAATCTGAGTGAGAAAATGAATAGAAAAATGTATGCAGTGTAGAAGAGCTCAGTGTGGCTCGAACGTTTGTCTCTCACCAACAGAAGTTGGTCCCATAAAAGATATTACCTCACCCATGTTGTCTCTACAAAAAAATATGACATGAGTGGCAGAACTGACTCAGAGCAGCTGGGCTTGAATTTCATTAAGCTTCTTCATTAAGGGCTAGATTGAGCCTTTGGGCTCAGAAATGGGTAGGGCCTAGCATGTAGTGTCTCTAGCCCAGAAGCAGTGCTGGGAAGGAACTGTGACTAAGGCCTTGTCTACACTACACGGTTTTGTGGACAAAAGTCAGCTTTTGTCAACAAAACAGTGGGGGTGTACACACTGCACTGCTCCTCCCGCCGATTTAACTCTCCTGCTACACTGACATAATAAAACCACCTCGACTAGAGGAATATAGCTTTTAGCTACAAAGTTAGAGTGACACTGTGTCAGTATAGACACTGTGCTTGCTTATGTGTTGCCCTAATTGGCCTCCGGGTGGTGTCCCACAATGCCCATCTTGACCACTCTGGTCAGCAGTTTCAATTCTGCTGCCCTGAAGCCAGGTACACAGGCATACACCCCTCCCTTTTTAAAGCCCTGGGAATTTTTGAAATGCCACTTCCTGTTTTCTCAGCATTGACATAGCATCTTCCCATCTGACCATGCTGGCTTTCCGCAGCAAACATGCTTCTGCCTGGAGTACACCGTAGCTGTTCGATCTGCTGGGTCTGTGGGGAGAGGAGGCTGTGTAGTCACAGCACCGCTCCAGTCGTAGGAACTTTGATACCTACAAGCAGTTTGCTCGTGGCATGGAGGACAAGGGGCACGAAAGGGACATGCAGCAGTGCCAAGCTAAGCTCAGGGAGCTGAGGCAAGCACACAGACGGCAAGAGAGGCCAACCATCACCTTGGTGTGGTGCCAAAGATATGCAGCTTCTACAAGGAGCTGCATGCCATCGTTGGCAGCGACCCCACCTCCACCACCAAGAGCCCTATGGATACTTCAGGGGAACTGGATGAACGGCCAGCCGAGTCAACCCTGAGGACAAAGTGGTGGACAAGGAAGTGGAATTGGAGGAGGATATGGGACAGGGTCATGTGGTGGCGTGGTAAGCCAGGACCGCTTTTTGACTCCGGAGGGGTCTAGCCAGTCCCACTACTTGGGCTCTGGCATGCCTAAAGCAGGAGAGGGGAGCTCCGGAAAGTACTCATTTTGCTTTGATACTGCAGGGAGACATGAGGTATAGGTCTCCTTTATTTTGTTACATTGTACAAGTGGGGAAAGGGATAGAAATTAACAGCTCTAGGACAGTTTGCATCTGCTTCTCATTGCCCTGTGCAGCTGCACAAGTGAGTGCCCTGCAGAAAAGTTTGTTATTGCACATGGGGATCTCCCAGGAATCCTCTCTAGAGATCTCAAGGTACCTTTCCTGGAGGTACTCTGCAATCCTCTGCTGAAGGTTCCTAGGTAGAGCTCCTTTGTTTCTTCCCCCACTGTAGGAAACATTGTCGCGCCAATCATCAATTACTTCTGCAGGAGCCAAAGCAGCATGCAGGTGAGCAGCATACGGACCCAGTCTGAAGCTGCACGCATGCAGGAGATGCACCCTTGCATCCTCGATTGTCCTCAAGAGAGAGATACCAGCTTTGATCACCCCTGCCTGTGGCAAACAGTGCCAATATTCAGAATAGAGTCCCTAGGCGCATGTACTGATCCCCTTTTGAAGCTCTCAGACCCTGTGTTGTATCTTGCCCCTTCCCTCCTGGGCCAAACTCACCATGGTTAGGGCACTTGCCATGCTGTGTGCAGGCAAAGGAAAAGTGAGAAAGAGGTGTATGTAACTTTTATGATTCAAGGCTGTGAGTGCACTCCCTATACTGATAGTGTGTATTGTTTCTTTTGTTTATGCAGATGTGCCCTTGAGGTCCAGCTCCTACACACCGGCGGAGCGCCTCCATCAAATAAAGAAGCAAACAATGAGGAGTAAGGAGGATATGTTTAGAAAAGTGCTGCAATCATCTGATGCTGCAGATAGCAAGCACAGAGTGTAGAGAGAGACAATCCACAAAAAAATCAGAATGGATAGCCGGAAGAGGAGACGGGTAGAAGAGGATGATAGAGGGGCAGGAGCGGATAATAAAGCTGCGTACCAAACAGAGATGGTGAGGTCCCTGATTGTGCTGCAGTTGGAACACATCTGTGCTCAACTCCCCCTGCAGCCCATACAGAACTGCATTCCAGGCCCTCCCCAAGCTCCTCCCCCACATTCATTGCATGTTCCTGGCCCGACCCAGTACCCCTTGCACTCCACCCCTAGAGACATGTTTCATTAGAAGTGGAAATCTGTGTATTGCTGTTTAATAAAAATCTAGTCTTGAAATAGAATGATTCTTTTTTTGTGTCCTACACATGGTTGTTGCTGCAGAAATTCATACAAAGTGGCAATCAGCACATTTTCAGATTACAATTAACGCTCAGGCAGCAATCATTAGAAGGGTCATTCAAGGCAGCAAGTAAACAATGCCAGACTGAATGCATTACAGAAAGACACATTACTGGAGTGCATTGTCAAAATGCTACTTCAAAGCCTCCCTGATTCGAACAGCTCCCCCCGTCCCCTTGAGTCCCCTCAAATAGCCCTGGTATCTGGTTGCTCCAAATCAGCTGCCAGGCAATCCACCTCAATGCTCCACCCCTGGGGAAAATTTTCCCCTTTAGCTTCACAAACATTATGCGGAGCACAGCAGGCTGCTATGACCTTGGGAATATATTCCTCATTGAGGTCTAACCTGCCAAAAAGACAACACCAGCAACCCTTTAATCTGCCAAAAGCACATTCAGTGGTCATTCTGCATCTCCTGAGCCTGTTGTTGAAGTGCTCCTTGCTGCTGTCAAGGTTTCCGGTTGTAAGACTTCATGAGCCGTGGGAATAAGGGTAGGCTGGGTCTCCCAGGAACACAAAGGGCATTTCCACATCCCCTATTGGAATCTTCTGGTCTTGAAAGAAAATCCCTGCGTGCAGCTTTCTATACAGGCAGTGTTCCTAAAGATGCCATCATCATACACCTTTCCTGACCACCGCACATTGATGTCAGTGAAATTACCTGGTAATCCACCAGCGCTGGCAATACCATAGAGAAGTAGCCCTTTCTATTGATGTACTTAATCGCAAGATGGTCTGGGGCCAAAATTGGGATATGCATGCTATCTATCACAGTGCTGCAGTTAGGGAATCCTATTGCCGCAAAGCTATCCACTATTTCCCGCACATTGCCCAGAGTCACAGTCCTTTGTAACAGGAGGCGGTTAATGGCCCTACATACTTGTATCACCACAACCCCCACAGTGGACTTTCCAACTCCAAACTGTTTCACAACTGACCAGTAGCAGTCTGGAGTTGCTAGCTTTCACAGTGTGATCGCCACTCGCTTTTCCACCATGAGGGCAGCTCTCATTTTGGTGTCCTTGTGCCGCAGTGTAGGGGCCAGCTCCACACACAGGTCCAAGAAGGTGACTTTGCACATCTGAAAGTTCTGCAGCCACTGCTTGTCATTTCATAGCTGCATCACAATGCGAACCCACCACTCAAAGCTTGTTTCCCGATCCTGATGGTGATGGTCCACTATGTGCAGCTGCTCCATGAATGCCAACATCAATCTTGAATTGTTTCTTTCCATGGCACACAGAATGGCAGACATCACAGATTCTTTTTCAGATTACAGCTCATGAAATACTGCAGGATCAGCCATGTTGTGTTCATAATGCTCTTCACAAGAGTGGAGAGCAGTGCAGGATCCATGTTATCAGGCAGAGATGGCAAACACGCTGTTTACAGGGGCAGCTGAAAAACGGCATGAAACATAGTCAGAAACCCATGGAATGTTGGGATGTAGAAAACTGCATGAGCCAACCTCCATGATGCACTGCAATCCATTTCCAGAACTCCTAGTGGCAGAAGATGGCAATTTGCAGTGGGATACCTACACATGGCGCACTGCTCTCTCTGTCGATGGTAGAGCACCAACACGCACAAGGAGCATTGTGTGAACATGCAAAAGTGGTGTAATTACAGCAATTTATGATTGTCGACATAACTTAAGTTGACTTAACTCTGTAGCGTAAACATAGCCTTAGAGGCACAGTTCATCCCCTAGTCCCACGTCTTCCTTTGGAGGATGGGAAGGGGGAATTAACTTGCTGCAAGCTTTAAAGGGATGATGTTTACTTTCCCACCAGTGTTGTGCTTGGCTAGCTACTTTGACCAGCAAGTTGCAGGGGTAAGGGAAGACACTAACCAAAGCTACACCTCACTATCCACCTACTTGCTGACAAGGGGGAGTCTCTGGGCACCATGGGCTGCACACTGCACCAGATTTGGACTCAAGGACCTACAAGGCCGAGAATGAAGATGGAGGTGAGTTTCACTTCCTCATATGTGAGTAAAACACACTATCTAGTCGTGATTAATAAAATGCTATGAGACTGTAAGTATCAATGTGCATATACAGGAAAAGCTTTGTTATCTGACATGTTGGGAGAATGCAAGGTACTGGTTAGTCAAAAATTCTAGTTAACTAAGAGTTATACTTACCAATGGAATACCAATTTTCAAAGAATTAGAATGCAATAAAATGAATAATGTATAACAGGGATCGGCAACCTTTGCATGTGGCCCATCAGGGAAATCCGCTGGCAGGCCGGGCCAGTTTGTTTACCTGCAGTGTCCGCAGGTTCGGCCGATCGCAGCTCCCACTGGCCACTGTTCGCTGTTCCAGGCCAATGGGGGCTGCAGGAAGCAGCGCGGGCCGAGGGATGCGATGGCCACTGCTTCCCGCAGCCCCCATTTGCCTGGCACGGCGAACCGCGGCCAGTGGGAGCTGCGATCGGCCGAACCTGCGGATGCTGCAGGTAAACAAACCGTCCCGGCCTGCCAGCAGATTTCCCTGATGGGCCATGTGCCAAAGGTTGCCGTTCCCTGATGTATAAAATGGTATACAGGTACTCACCAATCCATTAGTAGTACTGCACTGCACAGTGGTTGGTTTCCTGAAGCACCTAGGTGTATACAGTTAAAGTTTTCTATACAGTAGGTTATCTTATACACTACATATCACTATAGGCAGTGCATGGCATACACCCAGATCCCTAAAAATACACTTAACACTAAAACTATACTGAACATAATTTAATCTCTCTTTGATAATTCAGGAGGCACTTCAGGATCTTGCAGTGCCTCAGGGTCATCATTATCAGCATCAATTATTATTGTAGATGTAGAAGTGTAGGAGCTTGGGCTGAATCTGTAATGACCCCATGACACACCCTGGAAGCTGCTTTTTTGAATAAATCCCTGATATCAGCTTGCTTACTTGTCTTCTGCCTCTTTTACATAAAAGTAAAATGCAGAATGTGCAATTGCATAACCTCCTGGGCAGTATACTAGTACCGATTACTAGACTGAAGATTTGTATTGGGTGATATCAGAAATGCCGGTTAATAGAGCTTTCTGGTTGATAAAGTGCCTGATAACACAGCTTTTATTGTACCTCTTCAGTTTTAAAATGCCATCTCTACGGAGGGCATACTCAGCTTGAGGGGAGGAGTAAGTGATGTGGACATTTCCAGCCACTACAAGACCTCTTTTCCTGCTCTGGACCAATGTTGAGATGCTTTGTAGGGAAGTGAATCCATTCAGCCAGCTCTTGGCTGGAAGAAAAGGTCTTTCAGATGCAGGTCCTGGGAGGAATAAAGGAAAAAATGGATTAATCCTGAAGGACTTGCACCTGAACCCCAAAAATGCCATCGATACAACAGCACACATATTGATCATAGGTTAGAATAACTACTAGATTTAGGTTTCAGAGTAACAGCCGTGTTAGTCTGTATTCTCAAAAAGAAAAGGAGGACTTGTGGCACCTTAGAGACTAACCAATTTATTTGAGCATAAGCTTTCGTGAGCTACAGCTCACTGTGAGCTGTAGCTCACGAAAGCTTATGCTCAAATAAATTGGTTAGTCTCTAAGGTGCCACAAGTCCTCCTTTTCTTTTTACTAGATTTAGCCCTCACCAGAGTGCCTCACTTACTATATTACACAGTAACTCTCAAAAGAGCTCAGCATCACAAGCACCTCTCTGTCATGTGGCAAGTAACATTTATTTGAACACAGCAGAATAACAGAGACAGTGGCAAGCAGAATAATCACAAGTAAACTTTGTGAGTGGTGTAGCATATTAGTCTGGACACAGGAATATGCATTTGAGCTCCTGAATTCTAATCCCAACTTCTTCCGTGGCCTTGACCAAGGCATATACCCAATCCTAAGAGATAGTGCACACCCTTGAACTCCCATTAGTATGAATGTCTTGCAGGACAGGACATTTAGCCATTCAGTTTCCCCACCTGTAAATGCATACCTTAGCTTTCAGTTTGCACAAGCTACACAATGAATTGTTGACATGACTGTGAAATATGTACTCTGTGCCATCCGAGGGTATGTTTCATTGTTAATCCTATTCCCAAAAATTTGTTCAGGAAGGGGTCAGAATGGACAGTTTGCCGTTTCCAGTAAGAGCTACATTTATTTTATTATTATCATATATGTATTATATGCTACACTCCTCCCCACTTCACATCTAACTTTCCAACTGTTGCCATAACTGCTTTCCCCAAAAGTTCTTTAATTTCCTGGGCCTACAAATTAAAAAAAGCAAAAAGAAATAGGACAGACTGTGGCACTATTGTGTATACGTAAGAGCTGCCAATTTGTAACCCAGCTCTTTAGTCTCAGTGCAGGAAAATATCCCACTGAAATCGAGAGGAGTTTTGCCCACATAAGTGCTGAAGGGTCAAAGAATTGAGTGATGTGACTGCATCGAAAACAAGTAGGCAATGAAAGACGAGTGCAGGAGGAGTGTATTTGTCCTTGAGGGGATATCAACAAGATAGGAGCCACTGGGAGAAGAGGAAAGGAATCCTCGCTTCTCTCCTAGGAGTTGCACCTTTGGAACCCAGGGACTTTTTAAGAGGGACTTCAGAGGCACACTTGACACTCACCCTCCTGCAAAGCACAGTGTATGCTCTATTGATGCCATGGAAACCACGTTTGTTGCCAGAAATACATCTAAACAACATTATTCTTTTGGTTAAGCCCAAAGTGTGCGGTTTCAGCAGAGACTCTGCTGTTGCCCCATCCCGCTTTTTGAGCAAGGGCTCTGCATCCCGTTGCTCTGCAGAGGGTCAGGTTGCATCATTGTAAGAAGCGTTTGTTTTATGGCTGTTTGCTTTGGGACATAATGGGTCTTGCTGCTGGGGAATGTTTCCCGCGCGAGCCTGGCACTAGACATCCTGCTGCCTCTGCCCTTCTCCCGCCTCTGGCAGCTGCAGGGTCTCAGCGCACCCGCCCATCTGCACCTGCCTGTGTGAGTGCAGTGAGTCAGCGCAGCCCTCTGCTGTCTGCCTTAGCCCTTGCTCAGACAGCAGCCTGATGTTTACCTTGGACACAGAGGAATGTCCCTTGCAACACACCACTTCCCTCTTCTTGCTGCAGCTTAGCCAAGTGCCTGAGCTGCCCATTTCATTCATGCCCAATCACATTTTAACTGCAGCCTTTTTGTTAAGTTTTTAACTCTAAGGTGAAATAGGGTCTCTCTACCTGTTGTCTCACTTGGCTGGCAGGCAAGCAATTACATATGACCACCATGTCACTGTGATCCGGGCTATCCTTGCATATCAACTGAGGCCTATGCAGTGCGGCTAACTCTGGTGATTTCATCTGGTGATTTTTCTTAAAGCCTCAGCTCCTGGAGTTATATGATTTTAGAAAGAAAGTACATTTCTAACCCATATGGTTGTGGAGAAAAGCTGGAAAACATAATCCCTAAAGGATCAAACACCAGAAGGTGAATAAAAAGGCTAAGAACAATATATATTTTTAAACTCATGATTTTGGGTGGTGCTGACTCATGATTTTTGAACACTTGAAGCTGGTATTATTGAAGCATCTTACTGTGTTTGGGGCCTTCTGTGCATAACAAGAAGCATCTGCTAGAACAGCTTTCTGGGAATGAGACACAGCTTCTTTCCCTAGCTTATTTCAATAAAGGTGCTGCTCTAAAGCTTGCTTACTGAAGTTTACCCCTTAGGCAGCTGTTGAAAAGCAAGCCCAAAGCCGCCAATACCTAGATTTTAATTATTATTCTGTTCTGGGGTGTAACCACCCTGGTTATATCCATAAAACTCGGAATCATGCTTACACAATTCCTCTGGCATTGTAAATAGAAACCTGGAGCATCTTGGATTTGTTTTAGTGGTGGGACTGGTGATTTTTATTTTAGTTTGTAATACCTGTTCCTGTCCCATTACAAAGTACACAATCAGAAGTCAGCATTACAACACATACCATTATAGTCCAACAATTTCATAGGTGCCCAGTCCTGCTTACATTAGTCACATGGTTAGACCCAATCAGAAGAGTTCAGCAGGACTACTCGTGTCAATATGTGCAGAATCAGGTTCATAGGAACTGGACGCTTGAGTAAGGCAGGTAGTATGTATGGCCTTTGCCATGGATAACATTTTGAGCTGTGCCTGCTTTAGCTAGAAGACTATTGCAGCCTGATTTTATTTTTACGTTTGGGCAGTTTAAATCCATAGGATTTAGTCAGCATAGTCAAAATGTGCCTTTTTTAAATAAGAAAACACCGTTTAGTTCCCAGTCCTGCAAAGATTTATGCATATGCTTAATCTCCAACAGGAGTAGTTTCCTGCTGATTTCAAATGCATTAAGTTAAGCAAATAACTTTGCAGAATAGGGGCCTTAATTTATCCATCAGCCCATTGGGGATGGGGGCAGATGAAAAACCGACCACTATAGTGCATATCATCATTAAAATCCTTACACAAAATGAGTTAAGAAAGAAGAAACTAAAAGCCATGCAATGTAAAAATAAATATTGGCATGATTACACACAAAAATTCAATCCTGCTCAAATTTGTCAGAAAAAAGGTTCTCAATATAAATATATATTTCAAACAATCAATCAGAACATTTACAAGAAATTATTTCATAATACAGTATGACAAATTATTATTTGATACAACCTAGCTGTAGGGAGGGAAAATATAGGAAGCAAAATCTGATTGCTGTATTTATCATGACTAAGTTTTCTTGCTTTTTAAGGAATGAACAAAAACATAGCTTGTGAAAAACTAAGAAGCAATTTGCATACAGAATTCAGATGCTGTTTAAATTTTTTTAATTACTATCCAGCAAATGTAGCCTGCAGCTATCAGAAGAACATTATTACACAGAAGACTTCAATTTTTCAACATACTCCACTTTACTGAGAGAGAAAAGAAAAAGATAAGAACAGACTGTTTTTTTATTTTGTTTTACAGTTAGAGGCTGGAATTAGGTTCACGGCCTCACTATACTAGGACATGTCCATCACAGGTTAAAAGACGGTCTCTGCCCTTAAGAGATTACAGCCTAATTCAGACAAAGGTACAAGAGAATGTAACACACAGTAAGAAGGAAAAGACTGCTGTGTCTGTGTTTTCTAGGGTTACCAACTTTCTAATCGCACAAAACCGAACTCCCCTGCCCTGCTCCTTCTCCAAGGCCCTGCCCTGCCCCGTCTAGAAAGCCCTGCCCACTACTCACTCCATCCCCCTCCTGCCATCGCTTGCTGTCCCCCACCCTCACACACTTTCACTGAGCTGGGGCAAAGGGTTGGGGTCCGGGTGGGGGTGAGGGCTCAGGTGGGGCCAGAAATGAGGGGATCAGAGTGCAGGTGGAAGCTCTGGGCTGGGGCAGGGAGTTGGGGTGTGGGAGGTGGTGAGGGCTCTGGCTTGGGGTGCAGGCTCTGGGGTGGGGCCAGCGATGAGGGGTTTGGGGTGCAGAAGGGGACTCCGGGCTGGGGCTGAGGGGTTTGGAGTGTAGGAGTGGGCTCAGGGCTGGGGCAGGCGGTTAGGGTGTGAAGGGGGATGCAGACTCCGGCTGGGGGTGTGGGCTCTGGGGTGGGGTGGGGGATGAGGAGTTAGCAGTGCAAGAGGGGGCTCAGGACTGGGGCAGGGTGTGGGGGTGCACGGTGCAGGCTCTGGGAGGGTGCTCAGGGCTGGGGCAGAGGTGCAGAGTCTGGGAGAGATTTAGGGTGCGGGAGGGGGTTCCAACCTGGGGCAGGGGGTTGGGTGCTGGAGGGGGATCAGAACGTGGGCTTCAGCCGGACGGCGCTTACCTCCGGCAGCTCCTGGTTGGCAGCACAGCGGGGCTAAGGCAAGCTCCTTGCCTGCCCTGGCTCCGCGCAGCTCCCGGAAGGGACCCCAGGTGGAGGGGCCAGGGGGCTCTGTGTGATGCCCGCGCCCTCAAGTGCCGCCATCACAGCTCCTGTTGGCCAGGGTTCCCAGGGTCACGGTCACCTGCCAGCCCTGCGGGGTCCGGGGTCAAGGATGCCGCCCAGTCCCAAAGAGTCAGAGTCCGGGGTTGGCATCGGGGCTGCCACCCAGCAACACAGGGTCAGGGTCTGGGCTGCCACCCAGCTGCCCTGCCACCTGTCCCCATGCGCTCGGGTCCAGGGTTGGGGCTGCCACCTGGCCCTGCACAGCAGGGTCCCTGCCACCTGGCCCCCTGCCCAGGGCTCCACTCCTGGCCCCACTCTGTGGAGGGATCTTTGGGCGGGAGGTGCTGGGTATAGTGGTCTGTGGGAGGGTTCGGGGGGGCATGCTTGGTTGTCAACTTGTGGCCCAGGTAACACATTGTGGGCCGCATAGGTTGAGAACCACCGAGAAAGGTAATTCCATTTAGGGAAGGATTTTGATATTTTGAAATCTGGTTGTGTTCTGATTTGGAATAAACTCCCCAAATTCTGAAATGCTCCATGTAAGGGAATGGAACTCCAGCCCTAGAAAAGTCCATCTGGATGCCCTTCAGCCATGGACCCTGGACACCCTAGAAAGCCCAGCTGTAGGGCAGACTGCTGGGGGCCTTAGAAGTCTGAACTCCCTGTCAGCCCACCAGGTGGACTGCCACGGAGTTGGGCAGGTGAAACCTTCCTGGTTTCTGGAACGAGTTGTATCAAAATTGAACCATCTCTGTGAAGCATTTAGATTTTGATGAATAGGCCAATTCTAACAAAAAAATGTTTCATCAGAATGTCTCTGACCACCTCTAGTGCACAGCTAGATACATTTTTGGCTGATACATGTTTTAAAAAATTAAAAATACATTCTAAGATATAAATATAAGAGATCCCTACTGGTCACCGTCCTAGCTCATAGTTATTAATTATATTATTATATTTATTATTTGTCTTGAGGTAGTGCCTGGGAGCTCCAGTCAGGGCCAAGACAACATAGTGCTAGGTGCTGTACAAATACAGAACAAAACCCTCAAAGAGCTTAGTTGGCAGTTTCCCATCGGTATCATAGTAGAAAAGAATCTAGAGGAGAGATCCGAATAAGGACAGGGTAAGGTCTCTACAGACTCTTTCCAGGATGGTGTTCCATGCCGTAGGGACAGCCAGGAACAAAGTGCAAAGGTGCTTGCAGGAAAAGTTGATAAAGCAGACAATGAAAGCTGGTGTCACAGGTGCAGTGGGGAGACAACAGGATACAAGAACAGTTAATAGGAAGGGGCAAAATTGTGAAGCAACTTGAAAATAAACTCTGGAAGCTTGTATTTGATACAGCGGGGAAATGGAAGCCAAAGGAGGTACTTGGTAAGGAGGGGTACCAGGGTCAGAATGATGGGCCTGGAAGATTATCTTAAGAGCCATATTTTGAATGGGCCTGTTGAAGTAAGGTGAGAGTCAGGAAGGCTAGAGAGGAGGAGACTGCAGCAGACACGATGGGATGAAAATGATCGTGATTTGGATGAGAGAATGTTGGCAGTGTGGACAGAAAGGAAAGGCAGGAAATGTTATGGAGATTTGGACTTAGTTTGGATTTGCAAAGCTTACACCCAGGTTATGAGCTTGAATGACAGGAAAAAAGGTGGTGTAGACAGTGATGGAGAACTGGAAAGGGATAGCTGGGGAGTGTTTGGGAGAGAAGAGAAGGAGTTCAGATTTGACCATGTTAAGTTTAAATTGGCAGGAAGGCAACCAGGAAGCGAGGTCAGACAGATGGGCCAAAATACAAGACTAGATTGAGACAAATTAAGAGTGATATGGAAGCTCTGTAAATCATCAGCAAAGGGATGGTGCTAGCATATGAGCAGATAAGGTCACCTAGGACCTGCTCTGGGAATGAATCCGGGGTGTGTAGTGAAGAAGACTTGTCGGTAGGACCCTTGCTTCATTTATGGCAAAAGTTGGAAGGTGTTCAGCGAATGAGGCAGGGATTGCTGGAACAAAAGGGAGGGTCGCATGATTAAAACAGTTGAATGCTGCCCTGGAGATTTGGATTCTATCCTTCTGCCATGGAGTTCCTGTGTGATGTGGTGTTTGATGCTGGGCATGTCACTAAAACCAAACATTTCACTAATCCTCATTTTCTGGATACCTGACTTGAGATCCCGGGGTCTGATTTGTAGGTGTGCTGAGTACTCACAGCTGCAGATGAAGCTATTGGGAGCTGGACTTTGACCATTCAAAGTGCTATCTGTCTGGATGCCCTGGAGCTGTGTACCCTGGAACCTCTAGTGAGCCTGGCTCAGGGGCGGCCAGCCTGGGGGCCTCTGGAAGTCTGAACTCCCCATCAGCCCACCAGGTGAGTTGCCAAGGAGCTGGGCAGGCAAGCTGGGTACGAGAAACTTGTCTGATTTCTGGAACAGTTTTATCAAAATCAAACCATCTGTGTGAGACAATACACTCACTACTCTGAAAAATCATGTCTTAGTTGTCTCATACTGGGCACCCAAAAGATAGCTTTGCTCTCACATACCTGAAACACCCATTTAATCCAGCCTAGACTGAGGACAATTGAGCAAGACTGCCAAGCCACTGGGGAGTCTGGGTCAGAAGGGGGGTGCGCTCCCTCCAGGGGGGGTAAGTGTTTTTAAAGTTACAGGGGTCACCAATCTTATTGCTTTTTTCTGTTACTAGTTTTGTTACCCCCCTGTGGCTTTAATAATAATGAGATCAACTGCATGGAGAAGACCTCTCTCCTTCACCAGATCCAGGTAATATATATTGCTTTAATAACAACTTCCAAAAAGTGACTAATATGGATTCTTACTTAGCAGTTTATACATATTGCTAATTTATATATATATATATATATATATATATATAATCCCCAGTGGCTTGGCAGTCTTGCTCAATTAAATATATAATCCTTGGTCTAAATATGTATGCGCATGAGAATCTGTAACAGCTCACAAAGGGCTAGCCTTCGGCATAAGCAAAACAAGCAACCTCAGGAGGAGATGGTTTCAGTGTACTTGGATGTATAATATTTCTTCATTTTAAACTACTGCCTAAAGGCTCGATTCTGCAGTCTCTGAAACTCTGGGTGGACATAAATGTCTGTACTGATGGATCCATTTGCAGGGCAAGGGTCTAATTAAGTATTTATCTGACCGAGCTGTTCTGTTTTGTACCTAACTAGCCATTCCAGTGCTTCAGGTTAAACCAATAATATACAATTAGTCATTTCTCATAATAAAAGTTTTATCTCTTGTTTTTACATGAGGAAGGAAAGGAAATTTTAAGGGAATGCCGCCATGCTGTCCTTAACTCACATTTGACCAGATTCTGATCTCATTTATCCCCACATCAGTCCAGAGTAACTCCTTGAAGTCAGTGAAGTTAGTGGAGATTTACACCAGTGTAAATGAGATCAGACTTGGGACTTGTTTTCGAGCCCTGTCATAACAGTGAGAATAAAGGTTGGAGTGTCAGCCTCACTGACTTGCCTTGCTTTGCTCAGTTTGTCACAAAATGAACATAATTTAACCTTTTTTAATTTTTATTTAACAGAAAGAAAACCTTGATGATTTTTTACAGGAATATAAATATTAAAAGTCATTTTTCCTTTACACATGATTTATGAAGCATAATTCACTTGAAAGGACACTATTATATACTCAGCACTGCATTTGTTTACCCAATTGAATAGAAGTGCATTTGCTCCAGTTTCAAAGTTAAGCCAATAAACATTTATCTTTGTATTGTGGCAGTAGCGTTTGACAACTGGATTGGGCAACACCCATTTCAACTTGAGGTTATTTTATGGCACTTACAGAGGAAAAAATGCAAGTCCATTTTCACTTTCTTGCTCTACTTTTGCTACAACTTGGATATTAGACAAAAGATGCTGAAATCATTTATTATAATAATAAATACACAAGAAATAATTCTTCCACTCTACACCATGCTGATTAGGCCTCAACTGGAGTATTGTGTTCAGTTCTGGGTGCCACATTTCAGGAAAAATGTGGACAAATTGGAGAAAGTCCAAAGAAGAGCAACAAAAATGATGAAAGGTCTAGAAAACATGACCTATGAGGGAAGATTGAAAAAACTGGGTTTGTTTAGTCTGTAAAAGAAGACTGAAAGGGGACATGATAAAGGTGTTTGAGGCGCAAGTGGTGTTCTCGTCCATCCTCCCCGTGGAAGGAAAAGGCCTGGGTAGGGACCGTCGAATCGTGGAAGTCAACGAATGGCTACGCAGGTGGTGTCGGAGAGAAGGCTTTGGATTCTTTGATCATGGGATGGTGTTCCATGAAGGAGGAGTGCTGGGCAGAGACAGGCTCCATCTTACGAAGAGAGGGAAGAGCATCTTTGCGAGCAGGCTGGCTAACCTAGTGAGGAGGGCTTTAAACTAGGTTCACCGGGGGAAGGAGACCAAAGCCCTGAGGTAAGTGGGAAAGCGGGATACCGGGAGGAAGCACAGGCAGCAATATCTGTGAGGGGAGGGCTCCTGCCTCATACTGAGAATGAGGGGCGATCAACAGGTTATCTCAAGCGCTTATATACGAATGCACAAAGCCTTGGAAACAAGCAGGGAGAACTGGAGGTCCTGGTGATGTCAAGTAATTATGACATGATTGGAATAAGAGAGACTTGGTGGGATAACTCACATGACTGGAGTACTGTCATGGATGGTTATAAACTGTTCAGGAAGGACAGGCAGGGCAGAAAAGGTGGGCGAGTAGCACTGTATGTAAGGGAGCAGTATGACATCTCAGAGCTCTGGTACGAAACTGCAGAAAAACCTGAGTGTCTCTGGATTAAGTTTAGAAGTGTGAGCAACAAGAGTGATGTAGTGGTGGGAGTCTGCTATAGACCACTGGACCAGGGGGATGAGGTGGATGAGGCTTTCTTCCGGCAGCTCGCAGAAGCTACTAGATCGCACGCCCTGGTTCTCATGGGTGACTTTAATTTTCCTGGTATCTGCTGGGAGAGCAATACAGCGGTGCACAGACAATCCAGGAAGTTTTTGGAAAGCGTAGGGGACAATTTCCTGGTGCAAGTGCTAGAGGAGCCAACTGCGGGGGAGCTTTTCTTGACCTGCTGCTCACAAACCGGGAAGAACTAGTGGGGGAAGCAAAAGTGGATGTGAATCTGGGAGGCAGTGACCATGAGTTGGTTGAGTTCCGGATCCTGACACAGGGAAGAAAGGTAAGCAGCAGGATACGGACCCTGGACTTCAGGAAAGCAGACTTCGACTCCCTCAGGGAACGGATGGGTAGGATCCCCTGGGGGACTAACATGAAGGGGAAAGGAGTCCAGGAGAGCTGGCTGTATTTCAAGGAATCCCTGTTGAGGTTACAGGGACAAACCATCCCGATGAGTCGAAAGAATAGTAAATATGGCAGGCGACCAGCTTGGCTTAACAGTGAAATTCTAGCAGATCTTAAACATAAAAAAGAAGCTCACAAGAAGTGGAAGGTTGGACATATGACCAGGGAAGAGTATAAAAATAGTGCTCAGGCATGTAGGAATGAAATCAGGAGGGCCAAATTGCACCTGGAGCTGCAGCTAGCAAGAGATGTCAAGAGTAACAAGAAGGGTTTCTTCAGGTATGTTGGCAACAAGAAGAAAGCCAAGGAAAGTGTGGGCCCCTTAATGAATGAGGGAGGCAACCTAGTGACAGAGGATGTGGAAAAAGCTAATGTACTCAATGCTTTTTTTGCCTCTGTCTTCACTAACAAGGTCAGCTCCCAGACTGCTGTGCTGGGCATCACAACATGGGGAATAGATGGCCAGCCCTCTGTGGAGAAAGAGGTGGTTAGGGACTATTTAGAAAAGCTGGACGTGCACAAGTCCATGGGGCCGGACGAGTTGCACCCGAGAGTGCTAAAGGAACTGGCGGCTGTGATTGCAGAGCCATTGGCCATTATCTTTGAAAACTCATGGCAAACGGGGGAAGTCCCAGATGACTGGAAAAAGGCTAATGTAGTGCCAATCTTTAAAAAAGGGAAGAAGGAGGATCATGGGAATTACAGGCCAGTCAGCCTCACCTCAGTCCCTGGAAAAATCATGGAGCAGGTCCTCAAAGAATCAATCCTGAAACACTTACATGAGAGGAAAGTGATCAGGAACAGTCAGCATGGATTCATCAAGGGAAGGTCATGCCTGACTAATCTAATCGCCTTCTATGATGAGATTACTGGTTCTATGGATGAAGGGAAAGCAGTGGATGTATTGTTTCTTGACTTTAGCAAAGCTTTTGACACGGTCTCCCACAATATTCTTGTCAGCAAGTTAAAGAAATATGGGCGGGATGAATGCACTATAAGGTGGGTAGAAAGTTGGCTAGATTGTCGGGCTCAGCGGGTAGTGATCAATGGCTCCATGTCTAGTTGGCAGCCGGTGTCAAGTGGAGTGCCCCAGGGGTCGGTCCTGGGGCTGGTTTTGTTCAATATCTTCATAAATGATCTGGAGGATCGTGTGGATTGCACTCTCAGCAAATTTGCGGATGATACTAAACTGGGAGGAGTGGTAGATACGCTGGAGGGCGGGGATAGGATACAGAGGGACCTAGACAAATTGGAGGATTGGGCCAAAAGAAATCTGATGAGGTTCAATAAGAATAAGTGCAGGGTCCTGCACTTAGGACGGAAGAACCCAATGCACAGCTACAGACTAGGGACCGAATGGCTAGGCAGCAGTTCTGCGGAAAAGGACCCAGGGGTGACAGTGGACGAGAAGCTGGATATGAGTCAGCAGTGTGCCCTTGTTGCCAAGAAGGCCAATGGCATTTTGGGATGTATAAGTAGGGGCATAGCGAGCAGATCTTCGACATTGGTGAGACCTCATCTGGAGTACTGTGTCCAGTTTTGGGCCCCACAATACAAGAAGGATGTGGAAAAATTGCAGAGAATCCAGCAACGGGCAACAAAAATGATTAGGGGTCTGGAACACATGAGTTATGAGGAGAGGCTGAGGGAACTGGGATTGTTTAGTCTGCAGAAGAGAAGAATGAGGGGGGATTTGATAGCTGCTTTCAACTACCTGAGAGGTGGTTCCAGAGAGGATGGTTCCAGACTATTCTTAGTTGTTGAAGAGTACAGGATAAGTAGTAATGCTCTCAAGTTGCAGTGGGGGAGGTTTAGGTTGGATATTTGGAAAAACTTTTTCACTAGGAGGGTGGTGAAACACTGGAATGCGTTACCTAGGGAGGTGGTGGAATCTCCTTCCTTAGAAGTTTTTAAGGTCATGCTTGACAAAGCCCTGGCTGGGATGATTTAATTGGGGATTGGTCCTGCTTTGAGCAGGGGGTTGGACTAGATGACCTCCTGAGGTCCCTTCCAACCCTGATATTCTATGATTCTATGATTCTATGATAACAGTTTTCAAGTATAAAAGATTGTTACAATGAGGAAGGAGAAAAATTGTTCTCCTTTACCTTTGGGGATAGAACAAGAGGCAAGGGGCTTAAATTGAAGCAAGGGAGCTTTATGCTGGACATTAAGAAAACCTTCCTAACTGTCAGGGTGGTTAGTTAAGCCCTGGAATAAACTGCCTATGGAGTTTGTGGAATCTCCATCACTGGAGATTTTTAAGAGCAGGTTAGACAAACCCCTGTCAGGGATGGTCTAGATGATACTTCGTCCTGCCATGAGTGCATGAGTCGAGGTCCCTTCCAGTCCTATGATTCTATGATTCTAATTTATCTCAGTTACTAATATGGCTCCCATTTCTGTAGTAACTGAGCACCTCACAATATTTAATACTTTTGAGAGGTAGGGAAATGCTGCCTCCCAATCTATTGCAGGGGTGGGGAGAACTGAGGCACAGAGAGGCTAACAGTGGGATTTGCAAAACACCATGGCACCTAATTCCCATTCAAATCAGTATTAAGTCAGTTGTCCAGCACATTGAACCTAGATCTCCCAATGGTGATTCTCCATTGGAACAAACTAGCAAGGGAAGTGCTAGATTCTCTGTAGCTTGATGTCTTCAAATCAAGACTAGATACCTTTCAGGAAGCTATTCTTTAGTCCAGCACAAGTTTTTGTGCTCAATACTGGGACAACTGGGTGAAATTCTGTGACCAGAGTTATGCAGTAGGTCAGACTAGATGGATTTAATGATATGTAAATTCATAAAGACCATAAGGGACCATTGTGATCATCTGGTCTACCTCCTCTATAACACAGGCCACTTAATGCATCCGATGAAGTGAGCTGTAGCTCACGAAAGCTTATGCTCAAATAAATTTGTTAGTCTCTACGGTGCCACAAGTCCTCCTTTTCTTTTTGCCGTTACAGACTAACACGGCTACTACTCTGAAACAGGCCATAGAACTTCCCCAAAATAATTCCTAGAGCAGATCTTTTAAGGAAAACATCCAATCTGGATTTAAAACTTGTCAGTGATGGAGAATCCTCCACTACCATCACCACCACCAATGATTAATTACTCTCATTGTTAAAATTGTACGCCTTCTTTCCAGTATAAATTTGTCTAGCTTCAACTTCCAGACATTGGATCGTGCCAGAAGACAGGGCCCATTATTAAATATTTGTTCCCCATGTAGGTACTTACAGACTGTGATCAAGTCATCCCATAACCTTCTCTTTGTTAAGCTAAACAGATTGGTCTCCTTGAGTCCACCATTATAAAGAATATTTTCTAACCCTTTAATCATTCTTGTGGCTCTTCTCTGAACCCTCTCCAATTTTTCAACATCCTTCTTGAATTGTGGACACTAGATTTGGACACAGTATTTGAGCAGCAGTCCCACCAGTGCCAAATACAGAGGTAAAATAACCTCTCTATTCCTACATAAGCTTAGCCATTCGTGGATCACATTAACTTTTTGGCCACAGCGTTCCTTCTGGCCTTCAAACTAAGAATCTATGAATAAAATAGAAGACTTATTAGTGTCAATTATGCTCTTTTAAAGACAAATAGATTTAATTTGCATCATTTTTCTCAAATGTGTACTGTGCACCAGATGAGTGCTGGGAAAAAGTGCTAACAGCAAAAGTATTGCCAACATATAATATTCAGAAATCATAAGGTAGACCACTAAAAATCATGAGATTGGTTTTAATATGATGAGATATTTAAAAAACAAACAAAACCTTTTTTTATTTACCTTCTGGTTTTTGAGACTTTAGGTTTTCAAGTTTTTCTTCCACAAGCTTGAGGGCTAGAAATGAATGCTTTTAAAAGAAAGCTAAGATTGTCATATAAACACATGAGCCCAAGAGCTGGGGATATAAAAGACACATAAAATATCCCAAGACTCATGATAAAGTGGTGAGAGTTAGTAATATTGGATTATCTAATGCCTGGAGGATTTGGGGGGGGGGAGGGGGTTGGGGCAGCTAGAAGCAAAGGCATATTTGATTTTGAAAAATGTATAAATACAGTCACAAGCAAAATTTCATCTCTGTCTTATGAAAACCTACTTCTCACCTACACTCTTGCAATGCAACATTCCAGATCATTCAATTATGCAATATAGCAGTGTACGCAAATGTACAATCCAATTCTGCAGATCTTACTCAAGCATAATTGCCATTGAAAATAATGGGAAGTTTTGCTGGAGTAAAGATTACAGAATCCATCCCTTTAACAGTTTCACATTAGTTAACTAGGCAACTGAGCATGAAAGTGTTAAGGCTTCTTTGGGAAAGCCATAATGGGAGAGAAGAGAAATATTTTTACCTCCTAAGTCACTTGCAAATCAAGCACAAAATTAAGTTCTGTGACTTAGGTAATTTGTTTGTTTAATCTGAAAGATCTTTGTTAAAATAAGGAGTGTTGTCTGTTTCTTCCTTCAGACTGAAAACAAACATCAGCCTCTACAGTGGTATAAGAGCAAATATTTGGTGCTAGGCAACTTGATTAAAGTGTATCCCTTTTAATAAGTGGTTCCTCCCTTATCCTGCCATTGTTGTCATACAAAAAAAGTGGGGGGGGGGGGGAGAGGGGAGGGTGGGTCTGCCCTTTCCCATTGTATAATCACATTTTCCGAGTTCAGCCAAAAGGACTGAAAAAGAGCTTTTTCTTTTTTTTTAAACAGATTAACTTTGTCATTTTGCAAACCAGTGAGAATACTCTTAAGTCAAAGCAGTTTTTAACGTTTTGCATATTGGAAAATTGCTGTATATAGCGTTTGGCCAAACTAACAGAGGAGGAAGATGATAATGATAACATTTAACCCCATCCTATTCTCTATCTCCATCATGTTACATCAGACCTTGCTCCCAGAAATGAAGCTGAATTTTATCTGAAGTATTGGGAAAGTTTTTAAGAAGATGTGTTTTGTGGCTGGGCCATCTAGCACTGCTTGTGCGCTAACAATAATACCAATTGTAACTCAATTGACTTTAATCGGGTAGCCCTTAGCCTCCCTGGGTCAAATTTGTCATTGTCCTGCACTGCGTCACCATCACTGTGCAAAGTGGGTATAAAACACCAAATCAGAAGTGCTTGGCACCTTGCATTGGCCTTAGTGATAAAGTGAAAGCCAACAGAGAATCAGGCCTCATCTTGGTCTGAAATAGCCCTTCATTCTTTAAAGATTTTTCTAACTTGTTTTGATTCACGATAGCCCAGCAACTCTGGGCCAGCTGATCGATGCTTGGCCCAGGTCTAGAGTGAGGAATGAGCAAATTTGGCACCTTTGTTATTGCCAGCCCCAGTCCACAACACAAATAGAGAAGTTCTGCCTCTAGAATCCTGGGCCACCTCTTGCCTTGATTCCTGCAGGTTCCTTCTCTCTTGATCCTTCCAATCTCCCCTGGCACCTCAGGCTATCTGAGCATATATAATGCTGATGAGTTGAAATTTTGTTCTTTTTAGCCTGAAGATCTCCTCTTCCTAGCTTTAGAACCCCTTTTCTGCCATCAAAAAAGAAATACTAAGAGGGACTTCTCCTTAGCAAGGCCCCAAAAAATTGAGTTTCTAGGACACGCCATTTTGGATATATGGGGCCTCATCCTCAGCCGTATTCCATCTGCTTCATGCCACGTAAATCAGTCTTAAAGGGCCAGTTGTGGATTTTCCCATCTGTAGGGATACTTGGATGGCATAGGGTTGCTGTAAGTAGCTCTTATACCACCACCACCAAGTCCTTGCGTAGCGGGGTGTAGCCACTGAAAAGGAGATATGTCTGGGACACCTCTGCATATGGCCAAACATTGGCTGCAGGGTTGGCTTCTGTGGGCTTCTGGCAGCCAACATAAGATACAGCAGCCTATAGGGCAAGGATTTTAGAGGGATGGAGAGGAATGGAGGAGTTTTAGAGATGTTATAGAGGAAGAAGAGACAGGAGCTGGCAAAACCCTGGACATGGTTTGAGAAATCTGACAATGAATTAAAGTGGCCAGTTGAGAGGGTGGTGTCAAGAGATATGAGGGAGGATTTGGGAAGCCAGATGGTTGTTCTGTTTTTTCCATGCAGAGACAGAGATGATAGAAGGACAGAAAGAAATGCTGGAGATGCAGATCTAGAGCGAGTCAAAAGGTGAGGTAAAGAAATGGACTTCAGTTCTTTGGGGTTGATACAAAAACAAAGCACCAAGCCATGCTTAATTTTTAATATAACCGAAGGACCAATATTGGCCAATTCTCCCTGAAAAAAATCTAACAAGAATATGAAATTTTTGACATTTCCCCTGAAATGGGCTTGTCTGTGTATTTGAAATAACAGTGGTCCAAACGTGGCCCTGCCTATGCTAGTGGTCCCACCACTGATGCTAGCAGAGGAGCTCCGCTGGTGCAAGTGATGGTGGGAAGTTTTTCAGAAAAAAAATACTAGTGTGAAGGAATCCTTAAGGTGTCACAGGAAGTCTAGCAAATTTCATTCCCGCAACACCCAGACAAGAGAGGGTAAACATCTTGGCCCAGGGACATGTCTGCATTAGCAAACTTCACAGCAGTAATTCAAAGCCAGCAAAGCTCCTCTGGTGGCAGAAATGGTGGAAGCTGTGGTGTAGACATGGCGCAGGCATTTTTAGGGTTAGGCAACACTGTGGTAAAAATATCTGACCCCTTCCTGCACTACAACTTGCCCATTGCTTCCACCAGTGGGTAATTACATGCCCTCCGACTCTTCCTAGAGACTATTCAAGGTCATCCCCTAAAGTTCTCTGAGCCCTGCAGAGCAGCAAAACAAGATGCAGAAAAGTGCTAGAAGCTAGAAAATAACATTATGTTTTAATGATGTCTGTCTATTACTGGGTTTCTCCTTATGCAGTATATTGCATACACAGTTCCAGGCTAGACATAAAATGAGAGTTGCATCGTTTCATTGGACACATTTTTATACAGAATGACTATCAAAATACTTTCAACCTTAAAAAAAAATCACTTGGCCTAAGGCTAACACTCCTATTATAACCAGTAAGGTTTGCTCTGTTACTACAATGCATCAAGAAATCCTGACTCCTGGCATTAAATAGTTATGAACTATTGGATACCAGAGTAATAAAAATCTATTTGCTTTGATCTTGTAGTTAAAAAATGATTAAAGTATTGAATTGCATGTGTCAGCATCAGACCTCCACCCACAGACAGATGTAAAGCCATTGGGAAAAAGAAAAAGTTGAAAGACACCATAAATATAATAATTCAGAAATCAAGCTCCTTTGTTTATTTCAACATCTTTGAAACTAAAGGTAAAGTTTTTTAAAGTCTTTGTGGTAGACTAGATCTAAGAAGCCTTTCCCAAGATAGTTCTTCCTGCATACAACCTGCAAGCTAAAAATTACTGAAAAGAACTAGAGCCCTGGATAGCTGCCTTGAAACATTTCCTATAAATCTAATAAATGAAACTAATCTAGAACAGCAAAATCACAATTCACTTAATTTAAAACTCCCTGCTCAAAGTGACCTTTACACACACTCCCCTTCTGTGCTGCAAAGAGAATGGACAATAGCATGCAGTAATATAAAATGGTTCACAAGGATTCACAGGGCATGAAAAGTGCTCTTCTCTAATTGTGACCATATTATTATCTCCCAGGCACATGGAATTACAGGAGTACTATTTATTAATTTACCGTTGTGTTATGAGCTGGTCCACTGATTTAGCTAACTGTTAAGGAAAACAGATGTGTTGAGTAGGGCCTATGGTCCTGATCCTGCAAGCTGCAACATCCAAGTCACACCCGTACACCAAGGTGGAGCCTTATTGAAGTCAAGGAGTCTCTTATGTTTGTGTTAGCATCTTCTAAGCAAATATAATAAAATACATTAACTTAGTCTAAGATCTATGTCTCTTCATCTGCTCAGTCAGGCTTTGAGGTGTTTTTGCAGCAATGGCAGAGCCAACGCAAGGGTGTATTTGATCTTGCAATGTCCTTGAATATCTTTGATAATTTGGATTCTTGATCAAATTACAGTCCTCCAACCTTATAGTGCCACTGTCTGGGAGGAAGGGAGAGTCTTATTTTACAGGAACTCAGTGATTCAGTGAAATCAAGTCTGCAGATCAGGAGGGATTTTAAGGTTTAAGGACCACACGTTTCAATTTTGTTGAATTCAGTATCCTAAATTTCACATTTCTGATCAGAAGTCACAGCTGAGTTTTGTTAGGCAGTGTGTAACTGTCCTGAAGTAAAGACAAGGAAAACACACAGCATCATCCCTGTGACACAAATTACAATGAGACAAGAACACCATTACAAAAGTCAGCTTTTTGGGATCCTCTTTTATTTACATATAAATGAACGGTTTTGGTTTTTTTTACATTTGCATTAGTCCCATGTTTGCATGTTCCTGCTGTTACTATCATTACCTTCACAGCCAGATGGTTGTCACTCAAGCGTAAAATAGTCTCCCTCTTATTTTTAAATAAGCAATAGGATAAATGCTACTTTCTGGCTCTCTGTGTTTTGGTACATTTTATTCTACCTGATATCAAACTTGTGCATAATCCACCTGAGTTTGACAGTAAGAGAGAAACACGAGAATCACCATGGCTCTACAGCCAATAGAGATCAATTTTTCATTCTAATAGGACCTACCTCCTATCAGAAGCTACCTTGAAGACTATGTTAGTCCTTGGACAAGTCACGTTAACCTCCCTGCACTATAGCTTCTCCATCTGTAAAGTGGGAGCCATACTTACCTTCCTGAAAGGCATACAGAGAGGCTTAATGAAGTAGTTGCAATTTGTAAATCATGATGAGATCCTCAAGTTGAAAGGTGCTTTAAAAGTACAAAGTTTTATCAGAGTGTGATGGGGTATTCACACTTCACCCTGGGATGGCAGGGGTTAAAGGACTACATGGGGCCCAGCTAGCCCCATCCCTTCAGCCCTGCAGAGCATGCTCCAAATGAAGATAGGATTAAAAAGGGATCAACCCAGCTCAGAAGGGGGCAGCTGGGGAGGAGTGCAGACGTATTCAGAAGGCTCCTACCAAAAAGAGCTGTTTTGGTTTCCTTTTTTTCTCCCCCCCCCGCCAACTTATCTGAGGCCAGAAGCAGTGGTAGGAAGTGACCCAGGGAAGGCAGCTCAGAAGGGTCCCTCCCCTGCAGAGGTCAAACGCTGCTGACCTTGCTAGGGCCCTGGATCGGAGCCTGGTGGAGTGGGCAGACCCGGGCTCCCCTACCATTGCCCCCGCAATGAGCAGACGCTAACCACTAGGCTCCTCTACCTCATAGAGGACCCCATGACACAAGGTTTAACTCACCAGGCTACTTCACATCAAGGTTTCAGCTTTCAGTGGAAGTAAATCAACATGAAGGCAAGATGGTATCCATTCGCTTTCAGAACATGTAGAGCTCTCGCGTTTGGGTCCATCTCAGGTGCTGTTCCAGGAAGAGCCAGGGCTCTGGAATCAGGACTCTCTTCTGGGAGGAGAGAAAGTGCGCTGTTCCAGCATCCTGGTTTGGTGTGGGCTACACCATTTAGGGGCAGCTTGAGGAAAGACCTTAAGCACAGGCTTAAAGTTAAGCGTGTATTTAAAGTGGTCAGCTGAATCAGCAGGCTCTTCTGAGTTGGGCCTTAAGCTCTGGCAATGGATATGCAGGAGCACTGCTGGGGAGGCTGCTGAAGGGTGCAATGAATCAGGGCAACCCCTGGCCATGCCCCCTCTCTGGTCAGCAACATGCCTGCACACATAGAATCACAGAATCATAGAATATCAGGGTTGGAAGGGACCCCAGAAGGTCATCTAGTCCAACCCCCTGCTCGAAGCAGGACCAATTCCCAGTTAAATCATCCCAGCCAGGGCTTTGTCAAGCCTGACCTTAAAAACCTCTAAGGAAGGAGATTCTACCACCTCCCTAGGTAACGCATTCCAGTGTTTCACCACCCTCTTAGTGAAAAAGTTTTTCCTAATATCCAATCTAAACCTCCCCCACTGCAACTTGCACATGGATTGGATGGGTGGAATAATGATTGCCCACCTCCTCGCCCAACACCAAATAAAAAAAATGGGTAAAAGTTATTCATTCCCCAGAGAGAGGAAAGGATAAGGAGATCTCCAGGCACTGTGGGCTGATTGGAGATGAGGAACATGCTTTCCTGACTGAATACTATACCACAACTAACCTGTACCCTCACTGTAAAATGAAAGCTTTAGGTTTTGATTTTCAAGGGGAGCACCTGACTCCCTTAGGCTCTTTTGAAAATGTCAGCCTAATCCTCTGCTCTATTCATTGTTAGTTTCAGACTGTTACAATGCCCATTGGGGTGTTTTTGCAGCATGATCACTTTATCACCTACACAGCTTTATTTAAGGGCCAAACCATTTGTGACATAAATAAATAGGAGGCTCTTTAAATTGGAAGCAATAAAGGACTTCTTGGAATATGCTGTGTAGAGTACTAAGCCCTTTCACTAAGAATAACTGACTGTTTATTGTTTCCCGTTGGGATGCTTGGCATGGGGCTATTGTACCAGGAACACGACATCTACATCTGGCTTCTTGGGATAAAACCCATGGCAGGAGAAAGGGAAGCACTAAATTTCTAGGAACATACAAAATTAGAAAGAAAAAAAGAAGAAGAAGAAGAAGAAGAAAAGCCCATGTATACAAGGAGCATGTTTCACTGCTTAAGAGAATGACATTTCTCTGCCACCAGAAATATATATATATAAAGAAAAGCCGTTCCAAAACAAACCCACAGCATTCCTTATATAAAGACAAACAAGCTTTTCTTTAAAAAAAGAAAAGAAGTACTTGTGGCACCTTAGAGACTAACCAATTTATTTGAGCATAAGCTTTCGTGAGCTACATCTCACTTCATTGGATGCATCGGATGAAGTGAGCTGTAGCTCACGAAAGCTTATGCTCAAATAAATTGGTTAGTCTCTAAGGTGCCACAAGTACTCCTTTTCTTTTTGCGAATACAGACTAACACGGCTGTTACTCTGAAAGCTTTTCTTTAAGTGTGATTTCCTGCATTTGTGATTTTCCTTGAAGGGTGTTTCAGCATCAGACTTTTCCAAAATAGGAAGAGAAATTTTGTTTTAATGGCCTTGGAGCCCTCTTGAAAAAAGTCACCCCTCCTCTCCAAGGCCAAGAGTGACTATCCTGTCAAATAACAATGACTGACTTAAAGACTATTCCAACTGGAGCTGTCGAGACTTGAATAGTGAGAAGAAGTTTTCTTAGGTAACATTTGTTAAAAATCTATCCATATTCTAAATACCATCTGTTTAAACTATTCTGTCTTTGGAGGGATTTTTAGGCTAAAGAATGGGACTGGCCATGAGCAACAAGGAGTTCTTTGTTTGTATGGTATCAGAATAGGTCCCACATTATTAAGTGTCATCTATTATAGCGGTTTCAAATTTTTAAAGGGAATTCTCCTAATTTACCAGGCTAAGGCTCTGTTCCTCCTCCATTTACACCAAGGTAAATTACACTAAGTAAATTACATCAGAACAACTTTCCAAGGGCTATGGTGGATTCTCCACCACCTGGAATCTTTAAATCAAGAACGGATGTCTTTATGCTCTAGTTCAACTACAGGTGATTGGGCTTGATGCAGGAATTACTGGGTAAAATTTCCCGGATAAAATTCTCTGGCCTGTATTATGCAGCAGGTTGAACTAGATGAGCATAATGGTCCCTTCCGGCCTTAAAAAATCTACGCATTTATGAATCGATGAACTCCAGTGATGTCAATAGGTCATCCCCCCAGCCTACACTGGTGTAAGTGAGAGCAGACTCAGGGTATGTCTACACTGAAGCGGGAAGGCGTACATTCCAGCTCGAGCAGACATATACACCCTAACTTTGATGGAGGTAGCACCCTAAAAACAGAAGTTGCAGCTTCAGCGCTGCGAGCAGCTAGCTATTCCAAGCACCAACCCAAGGTCTCAGACAGAATCAGGCTCACACGAGCTGAAGCCTCCTGCCGCTGTAGCTATACTTCTCTTTTTAGTGCACTAGCTCCATCAGCACTAGAGCGGGGATGTCTACCTAAGCTGCTGCTTACATCTTCTAGCTCGAGTGCAGACATAGCCTCAGGCCCAGAGATCGTTGGTGCACATGTGCTGCCAGACCTTCAGTTCATTTCAGTGCACTCTCATCCACATTGGAGCTTGGCCTGTTCCACACCCAGTCTCAACCGCTTTTCAGATGCTGGAGTATGGCACAACCTAAGTTCTGTGGTGAGGACAATCCAGTGTGGGGGAAACACAAAAAACAAACAACACTCAAGGTCCACGCAGAGACGGGCCCGTAACATAGAGAAGGAAGCCTGACTCCGTTCTCACATCAGTTTCACTCCAATGTAACATCACCGACTTCAACAGATTTACTTCTGATTTACAATGGTGTGAGATCGGAATCAGGCAGGTTGAGTCTAACATTCAAAAGACTGAAGTTTTAGTGGTGTTTCACATAGAGAGATCTACTTCTCTGTGCTACTCTTAAAGTAGATAGAGGACCTTTGAAAGATTTCTTTAGTTCTTCACACTCACACGATTTTCTCCATCAACGGCAACTGTCTACGGTCTGCATTAAAGTATAAGGGGAAGTAGCATGGCCTAGTTTACTGGGTTCTATCATGGTCTGTCATGGTCTGTTACTATGGTCTGTCCTATGTGACCTTAGGCAAGTTACTTCACCTTTTGGTGTCTCTTTCTGCTCCATTTTGACTTTAAGCTCTTTGGTGCAGGGACTGCCTCTCATTAGCCGTACGTACAGTGCCTTGCCAAGAGGGGCCCTGATCTCAGCCTACTGTAATACAAACAACAATAATTAGAAGTAGAGTTTACTGGAAAAAGGACAGTTAGTGACTCAAATCCTCTATAGCAGCTGTAGATTTTGCAACATAGTGTCAGATTTTGGAGCCGTTACTCACACTGGTGAGCATTTAAATAATCCTATTGGTTTCAGTGAGGTTATTCACATGAAGAACTGCTCACCAGTGTAAGCACAGCCTAGAGTGGATTATTACTACCCAACTGCGACTGAATTCCAAATCTGGTTCTGCTTTTATACAGCATAAGGTTCTCCTCCATCCTGCTGCCTCCAGATTGACAACTGTTTCATTCCAACCTTGAGGTAATAAAGGAAACATATGACTGCCTTGTCACTCTTCCGCTCCTCAAAGTGAACAACAAGGTTTCATGGCAGTCATATGTTTCCTTTATTATCTTTTTGTTTGCAGAAAAAGGACTTGCATGCACCTGACTGGGACTGTAGACATTGGATTAAACAAACACGTGTTATTTTAGCAACAGGATAATTAAGAAGAAACAAATAGACAGTCTTGTTTTCCTCTGGTTCGGGGGAAGCCTCAACAAAAGGCGTATTTAGTTGTGAACTCTGCAACTTGCAAAAGGATGTCATCCAACTGATCAGGAAATAACTTTCCCCCTCCCCTTAGTTTCTAACATGAACTATGGGGAATGTGCCCAGGGTCACACAAAGTTGGAATGAAAGGTATCAACTTATATTTCTAAATGCAGGTAGGGGAAAGACGTGCATAAAAATGGCAATTTTACACACAACAAGTCCGCCCCCTGTGCCACATTCAGATTCACATCTGTTTAGCGTAGTGAGCAAAAACGCATTTTTTAAAATGCTTTTACTCCTGTCAGTGCTGCAGAGTCATGACCGCTGGGAGGAGTGATTGGGATTCTACTCTGAACTGTGCACCTCCAGTGGAGTTTTTTACTAAATTCCAACTACAGGACCAAGTTGCAGCTGTGGTTACGTGTTGAAAAGCCCACAGGAGTTGCAGTGCCGTTATATATTTATGGCGGATGATGATGCACAAGGCAGTTAGAAGACAGCTTGATTTTCAGATCCCAAGGTGAAATTGCAGGGCTGCAAGTTGTACTTGGAAACTGAGCTAATTTGAGCTAACTTTTTGTCCTCAGCAGGAAAAGTTGATAACATCGCTATGCCCAAATAGAGAGAAACTGGTGATTTTTAATGTGTTTTGGGCATTGTTTTAGGTGTTTTGAACGTCATTAAGTATTTCAAAAACAGCAATATGTGGCAGGTGAGTGAAGGGGAAACTGATTTCCAATGTAGGATTTTATTAATGATTTGGGATTTTAAGCAATAATTTTATTTTTAAATGTAACAAAATATTTCACTCTTCTATGATCTTTTCTGCCTCCCTTCCACCCCCTACATCTGTAGCCTGTTATAATGGCTCCTGAGAAGTTGTAGAAACAATTTCACCAGCCTGTCTTTACGAGATGAGTCCAGGGAGCACCAATGAGAATGCAATTTCACTGCTCATTGTGTCAATCAAAACTTGCAGTCCTTGCTCCGTCAAAATGGCCATTGAGCAGTATCATTAAGAAATAAGGGCCAGATTAGGGCCAGATCCTGCCCAAGTAGACCGGGGCATGGTGTAGGGCAGTGATCTCCTTTTTACGCACAAGATCACTTTTTGAACTTAAGTGCAACCCAGGATCTCCCCAGCCCCTTCCCAGAGGTCCCGCCCCTTCCCCGAAGCCTCGCCTTACTCACTCCATCCCCCACTTTCTCCCTCGCTCACTCTCCCCCACCCTCACTCACTTTCACTGGGCTGGGCAGGGAGTTGGAGTTCAGGATGGGGTGCGGACCCTGGGTTGGGACCAAGGGGATCGGAGTGTGGGAGGGGGCTCTGGGCTGAGCCTGGGGCAGGGGGTTGGGGTGCAGGAGGGGGTGCGGGCTCTGGGAGAGAGTTTAGGTGCAGGAGGGGGCTCCAGGCTGGGGCAGAGTGTTGGGGTGCAGGAGGGGGTATGGGATGCTGGCTCTGGGAGGGAGATCAGGGCTGGGGCAGGGGGTTTGGAATACAGGAGGGGATTCGGGGTGCAGGAGGGGGTATGAGGTGCTGGCTCCAGGAGGCGGCTCAGGGCTGGGGGTTGGGGTGCAGGCTCCCGCCAGGCAGCACTTACCTCAGGCAGCTCCCAGCCAACGCACCCCTGCGGCCCCTGGGGGGGGGCATGTGGCTCTGCGCACTGCCCCGCTCTGGAGGTGCCACCCCCGCAGCTCCCATTGGCCACAGTTCCCCATTCCCGGCCACTGGGAGCTGCGGGGGCAGTGGTTGCAGGCAGGAGCAGCACGCAGAGGGAGACCTCTGCCCGCTCCTTCCCTGGGGCCGTGGTGGCATGCTGGCCGCTTCTGGGAGTGGCTCGGGGCCGGGGCAGGCAGGGAGCCTGCCTTAGCAGCAGCCCCGCTACACCACCGGACTTTTAGCGGCTGGAGACTGCGATCGACTGGGAGAGTTTCCAGGATCGACTAGTGGATTGCAATCGACCGGTTGGTGACCACTGGTGGGCATGCAGCAAGGGCAAAGCTGCAGTCACAAAGTGGCTCCTATGTGCGTCTCTCTTCTCTATTCAACCTAAATGGGCCTGAGATATGGACTGCAGGATTTCATCTGATGCATCCTCATGGCACGTGGCCATTACTGCATTGCCATGCCTCAAGTTAGCACATGCTGATCACACTTCTAAATATTTATTTGGAGAAATACAGGAATGTAGCACACACCTGTATTCCATGGGCCTTGAGACACTGTCTATGACACGCATCCCGAGTGCCTGCATGTTAGTAACAGCAGATTCTTCTCATGGCATAAATTATTACATTATAAAAATGGAAGCCTAGTCTGGCCTAGTCACTGAAAGCATCCTGATCCCCCTACATGCTAATAGCTAATGAGCTCAGGGGAGCCATCAAGGCAAGGATTGGTAGGAGGACAATATTGAAATATTATGAAATATTGCAATTAACTAACAATAAAATCCTACTGGGTGAACTGTCTGCTAAGAATGAACAGAACAAATAAACATTAGTATGTCAGTGACAAATCACGGAGAAATACCGTGTCGGAGTCTCGTCCACCAGGGTTACAGCAGCAGAAGGGGATCTTTATTAGGAGCCACGAAACTCTGTGTCAGTTGTTGCACTTTTCCGAATCTTGTGTTGCTCAAGCAGAAAAGAGGCCTTTGTAGCAGGACCCAGTGTGTTTGTGCTAACTTAGGTGCAGCTTCATGTAAAAAATACAGTCATTCTAAAGGTGAGGTAGAGTGCTGCTGGCAAGTTAAAGTGGCATATCTCAGTGCTTCAATCTGCTCTAAGCAGCTTCCTGTCACCATCCGCCATTATGTATCAGCAGGAAATTACACTTTTATGAGTGATTTACTTCTAAACAAACACTACTACACAAACAATATGGTATTGAATTTGGTTGTTAGCCTTTTAAGTATTACTGTGAAAGATTGTAACAGCTGTCTAAGCTGATAACTACCACCTAGGATAAGAATGTTGTTGACTGAGTTATTAGTCAATTGTTTAACTAAATCTAGCTGCATCTCTCTCTTTTTTTATATATAAAATGTGAATGTTATACAGTTTCTTTGAACAATATAGTTTCTTAGAACAGGCATATAACTAGTTCCTTGGGTGGGAACTTTATGGGTAAAGAATTGTCTCAAAATTCAGATCACACCTTTTTTTTTTTGGCTCTTAGCTCATTCATGGTGGGAAGAATCTCCAATTAGAGCAGAAGCAAGTTTCCAAGTAGCTTTGTAGGCTTTGGAGATAGGCCCCTACCCCAAAACTTGGATCCAAAGACCACTGAACTTTAGATCCAGATGTGAACTTAACAGCAGGATCCTTTTGCATCTTACACTGCCAGGGGAATGGGCAAAGACAATTTCTATCTATTATTGTGGCTGTCGAGTACTCCAAAACCCTAGGCTTCCAGTAGTGTGCCAGATGAACTGCAACTTAGAGGCAGGCACTGCAGGTGTTTCAGCAGCTAGGCCTTGTAGGCAGTAGCCCTGGTGGGTCCCAGTAATCTCTCAAACACATGGCTAAGAGAAAAGGTATTTTATTAAGGCTGGGAGGACTGGGAAAGAGCGCAGATCCCTAGACACAGAGACTTCAACAGTTACTGTTCAAAGAGAGCCATAGCAGTTCTTATTTGGGTCCCTGGGCAGTCCAATCAAGCCTCAGCGTTCTTCAGTTCCTGGCATACCGTCTCCAGTCCAGTCTCTGTTCAAGCAAATAGGCACTTGTGGATTTCCAGGCCCAGTTCAGTTAGTGGTTCTCATTGAGCCCTCTCTGCATAGGGTTCCGGCCCAGCCACTGCTGCTCCCCCATAAATCCCACACAGACTTGCACCCAGCTCTGATGTCTAGCACTTATAGCCTGTTCCATATCGTCTCAGTCCACAGTTCCTGGGGCTTCTCTCCAACTTCCGGCTGCTATGTGCCTCCCACTCTTCAAAGAGAGCCCAACCACTTCCACGTCTAGGAGGAAGGGCATGTGCAAAGGGAAGAGGGCTGATGGGAGTTGTAGTCGCCTACTTTTGCAGATCCATCACACTATCTTAGGGCCTCCATTACCATGGTGTCTGAGCACCTCTCACTCTTTAATGTATTCATCTCACAATACCTGTGTGAGGCAGGGCAGTGCTATTATCCCATTTTACAGATGGGGAACTGAGGCACAGAGACACTGAGTGACTTATCCAAGGTCATACAGGAAGTCTGTGGCCAAGCAGGGAACTGAACCTGGGTTTCCCACATTCTGTGCTAATGCCTTGATCACTGGATCATCCATCCATTTAACGGGTCTGGTTTATATCCATTTACTATGACTCTTTAATAATGAATGTAGCAATTGAGCCACATTTACCCTGACATAGCACTTCATCTTACAAGGTGCTAAATGCCTCAGCACCCCTAAGGAAACACTGCACATCTCACAGGATCAGGCTCATAATATGTGAATGAGGTGGACCTTGCAAAATTCTTTGTTGTTGCATAATTGGGACTTAATTCAACTCCAGATTGATTCTTGCAGGTTCCAAAGGGTCTGATCCAAAGCCCAATGCAGTGCAGTGGAGGTTTTCCACTGAATCCCGTGGGCTATTCCCATGAACGCAACCGAGTAAAGCCAAATTTGGCCTCTGAAGAAGAACTCTGTGAAGCTAGACAGCTTGTCTCTTCCATCAACAGAAGTTGGTCCAATAAAAGATATTACCTCACCCACCTTGTCGCTCATATCCTGGAACCAACACAGCTACCAAACACTGCAAACTTGGCTTTATGCAGTTACAAAAATCATCCCTTTTGTAGGGGTGGAGGCTGCCCCACTGCACAGAAAGGGCCAAATTTTGCTTTCAGTTGCACTGGTGTAAATCTGGAGCAACTACTAAGATCAGTAGAGTTGCTCTAGCTTTATACCACTGAGCACGAGAATTTTTAATGGCGTCTTTTTTAGAGTTAATAATGAATCCGTAGCCTTTTATACATACAAGTTATTCTATTCACTGACGCAGAATTGCAGATCTTTTCATGTTTTCTGGAGCTGTTACAAAAACACTTGCCATGGTAGCCGAAAACAAAATGGAATGTTCTTATATTTGGGACTGGAAAGTTTGGCTTTTGTTGAACAGTTTTGCTGAGCCTTATAAATCAGTGAATTTATTTCCTGCTCAGTTAATATTATTGGGATCGGTCTGTATCAGAGAATAATGGCAGTTACACATTCTCACCAAGTTGCTTCCAATGACATTTGTCCATATCGTGGTTTTCCAGCCCCCCATGGCAAGAGATGTCTGGGGACCCCCACGCTGAAGCGCCCGAGTCAGGGATGGGCTTGCAGATTTTCTATTGGGCGTAGGGGCTGGAATGCCTATAGTAAAAGATCCATTTAATGTGTATCCAACAGTGGATTCCATACAGATCCAGGGCATATCAGGAACTAAGCAAACATATGGGGCCTGGGTCACTTGCTGGAGGATTCTCTGCACCTTGAAGTCTTTAAACCATGATTTGAGGATTTCAATAGCTCAGACATAGGTGAGAGGTTTTTCACAGGAGTGGGTGGGTGAGATTCTGTGGCCTGCCTTGTGCAGGAGGTCAGACTAGATGATCATAATGATCCCTTCTGACCTTCATATCTATGACAAGATCTAACAATATGCTTAAGAGACCTGTCTTTTTCTGGACTTGTATAGTAATTCAGTTGGGAGCTGTCTGAGTTCAAAAAAGCCAGACATTTCTGAATTTAGGTATGATCTCCAAATAAAGGAAATCTGATCTCTGAGCTTTGTCCCACAAGTACTTTTTCAAAGCACAGTTCCTTTGTAACAGGAAACCTTGACTTTAATGAAGCGCTTTTATTAGATCAAGCTACTATTGCTGTCTTCATCTTTGTTCTTTTAGACAAGGACAATTTTGAAAACTAACATTTGAACATTAAAAAAAACCCAACAACAACTAAAAAACACTGGCCATAATGTGAGGGGCAGAAGACTTAGAAAATTCTTCCAGGAGCACAAGCTCTTCTTTTCATATAGATGTGTTAAAACAAAACAAGAAACTTGCAGGCCTGCCTTTGAGACTTTATAGAGCCTGGTGGGCACCATGAGTTGCCTCTAACGTATGGGGCTAATTATCTCAGCTGGTTGGCTGAGGTAGAGATGCCTATGGACTGAGAATGCCCACCGATTCTTGTCCAGTAGTCTGAAGATTGATTCAGATCTTCCCTACACTATGTAAATCAGGAGCTAAATGGATATTTTGAGATCAGAATCAGGCTCCATTACTTAGCCTCCTGCAGTTCTAGCCATGCTCACTTGGGATTTTATAGGGCAAGATTCTTTCCAGCTGTTCTTCAAATATGCCAGGAGTATGGGAGGCTCAAATGCAGCCACTGTGCTCCCTAGAGTGTGGGGGCTGCCTCCTCCATATGCCAGAGGGGTTAAATCTTGCATCACTGAAGTCAATGAGAGTCTTTCCTCTTGCTTCAATGGAGCAGGATGGAACCCCACATGCGCTTTATGGCTCAGAATGTTTGTTTGGAAATGTCAGTAACTGGTCACTGAGCAAGGGAAAACCCCCTTCTAGAGCCAATTTCCGTGTTTGAGTCTGAACTGAAGTTGGAGGAACTGCATCAGTTTGAAGTTCTTCAGCACACCGAAAAGAAATAATCTTGGGTACGAAACTGAAATGGAGCATTTCTCTGGAAAACTTGCTGTGTAAAACATGCCCAACCCTTAATTCAAAGCAATAATTGAACATTTTAAACCAATCTAATGACCCAAGAACAGCAGGATGAATGAATAAACTTGTGTATGCTTCACGAGTGACTTGATTACTGCCAGCTCACATGCCTGGGCTACAGTTGTTGTAATACATTAGAATTTGAAATAGAATGTTGTTAGGAACTCTTTGCATGGGGTGGAATTTGAATCAAAAGCCATAAGTGAACTATGACAGCAAAAAATGAAAGAGCCGTTGCTTTTTCACATGGCCTATTTCTTTTACTGTCATTAAACTCAATCAATAATTAACCTATGGTTTAACCGTGCTGGTCATTTCATAGCAAATCAAGTAGAAAAAATGTTGTATACCTGAATAAATTCCTAGAAAATGTCTCTAACGTGAATACATAGATTGAGATGTAGACTATGGCAATTTACAGACATATTTCTACTAAGGACCTCTAAATTTGCACCCAAAATTTTGCATATGCAATAATTTCCAACTCCAAAAAGGTGGAATTTGTGCATGGAAAAAGCATTTGTTGTGCAAAGTGTAAAGGAAGAAATTAAGAATATTTGACAACCAAATTAACATTCACCAATCCTGTTTGAATGCCCAAGTTTTGGGAAGGCATCATGCCTCCTTGTATGGATAGGATGGCATTGAGATCACTGACAGCATTTAATAATAAAGAATAATAATACATAATTTCAGATAAATATTTAGCCAGCTTATTGTTTTTCTGTTCTTTTGCACAAGAGCTTCACATGGTAAAGATATATCTATCTCCAAGCCATGATAACCAGAGATAACCTGGACCAAGTCAGAAGATCTAAAATTTTGTTCTCTTTGTTGTCTGCTATGTTGTCCACCTAAATAGTGGACCACATCCTCTATAGGTATAGCTCACAAACTGAATGAATTACACTGATTTCCACCAACTTAGGATCTGGCCTTGTGAGTGCAAAATGAAAGGCTGGGGTGAGTTGCCTTTGGAAAACAGGTCTTCTGAAGATGAATTTTTAAAGAAGAGTACAAGTGATTCCCTATTATAAATGGTGCATACATCTCTTGTGCTCACAAATATCTATGCATACTAACATATATTATCTGTCTCTGTGCCTAATTGCTATTCATATGCATATTAGTATGTCTGATTATGCAAACAAGGTTTTTGTAGGTACAGTGATTGCACATACATTTTATTAGTTCATCCAATTGTGCTATGATCTAGAGTCCATGGTGAATGAAAAAAATGATTTAATTTATTCTGTGCATCTTTGTGTGGTCAATCTTACTTAAGAATAAAAGTGGTTAAGTTGATTTAGCTAAAGTTGTTAAGAAACTAGCTAATTATTATTTGTATTATGGTAGAGTGTACTGACTCCTGCCAAGATTGGAACCTCATTGTGATAGGCACTGCATAGGCACAGAATAAGAGACAATACCTGCCCCCAAAACCATACAATTTATTTAAATCAAGCTACTAAACCAACTTTAGCCACCTTGATTCTGAAAGAAGAGTATCCACCAAAAGACTTGCATTGAAAGAATAAAATCAGTTTTAGGAAGTTGATTGAGTTAGATTAGTGCAAGTCTGCTTGTAGACGAGGCCTATATTTGAAAATTGGTCTCACTCTGCGGGTGTATTTCAGATGCCTAGCTGTTTATCAAATGGTCAAAGAAAAATAAATAAAACAGCCACTCTGGGCATGATCTGATCCAACTTACACCAGTGTAAATAAGGAGTAACTTCAAAGTCAGTGGAGTCATAATAGTGCAACAAGGGTGTAAATGAGATCAAAACTAAGCCTGTTACCCCTGATTCAACTGAACTTACACTGATATAAAATCAGGAGTATCCCCAGTGAAAACAAAAGGCAACATTGTCAGTTTGGTCTGATCACATTATAGGGATCTCTGAGTTGACAGCCATTATGCAAAGCATCAAATAGCTTACATGGTTACTGAAAAAAATCCTTTCTGTTACAATACCCGAATGGTGACAGCTTGGGAAAATCTCTTTTATATGTAGTAAAAAGCTCGTTAAACTCATTAACCCAATGGTTGTTTAATTAGTCAATGGAAATTAAAAGTGGGGAAAAAATTAGGGCAGCAGGAAGACAAAAATAGAAATGTAAGAAGGAGATAGTTCAAGGATAGTGAGAAGAAGAACATGTTTCTTAATTACTTTGCTGGCGCTCTCTCGCTGGGATCTCTCTTCCAAATCACTCTAAGCTAAGCAACTGTCACCTGCAGCTTGCTTTGCAGATGGATTGGTGGGGGCACATATTCAAGTCTACATTTTTGGCACACTTACAAAGTGTCTGGTGATTGATTTTGTAGTTGCTAGCAGCTCGGCATTGCAGAGAGATTATCTGTAGTTATATACTTATTATTTGTGTTTATTATTTTTTGCATATTATGGTAGCACCTCGAGGCCCCAGCTGAGATCAGTGTCCCATTGCAGTGGACAATATAGAAACACTTGGAGAGAAATGACCCTTGCCCTGAGGACCTGGCAATCTAAATAGACAAGACAGATAAAGGATGGGGAAAAAAGTAATATTATTATCCCGATTTTATAGATGTCACAGAGAGTTTAGGTGATTTGCCCAGGATCACACAGGAAATCTGTTGCTCCGCTGGGAACTGAACCCATTTTTCCTGGGTCCCACTTCAGTGCCTTAACCACAAAACCATCCTTCTTTTCATAGATATGTTAATAAGGAGCTCATCAGGTTCAGTGATTGCACCTAGGCCAAATAATCTCATTTGCTCCCTCACCCAACCCTACAGTTCTAAATCATTCCCCCAAATGGTGCAGGTGGCTGTTCAAGATTATGTAAATTGGACACAGGTATTACTATAGTTTGGGGGGCCTCTAGTCATAACTTCTGCTGCAGGGTCTCCTATCTTTATCTTCAACAAAAATAGAACTTGCCATGGTCCATTCGAAGTAATAGCTGGTTCTTGCTATTGTTCACTGGTATCGTGGGTTTGCGCATTCTGGACTCAACCTAGGATAAGGGCCATCAGGGAAGGTGAGTCTTCACAGAAGTACACAACACAAAAATATGTGAAAAATTACAATGAGGAGATTGTATTTATAACTTTTGATGTAGGGGAATTAAAATTTCTACTTGCAGTCAGCCTGATCTCAAAAGCCTCCTGAGTGCAGCTCTCCCTTTGTCTTAGAAATAAAGTGGAATTGATTGACAACTATGTTAGCGACAACTATGTTAGTGCTACATTGGTGCAGCTCCATTAATTTCTCTGGAGTTGCACCAATGTACGAAACAGTAGTAAAAGCAGCGGTGATTCATTGTGTGAAACATTGTATAGGACTGGCAACTTTGGGGAGTGCTCAGAGGGACTCAACCAGAAAGTTCACTGCCAGCACACTTGCTCTGCACTCAGTTTTATAAACAACTTTCCAAAACAAAAATACTCATGTAGAGTGAAATTCAGCCCAATGCAAAGCCACACAAAGGACTGTTGGAAGGAGGTATGTATTTGGAGAAACCTGAAGAATCGGGTCATGACACATCTCCTCCAGCTCAAAATTAGAATTCTCCCCTTCTCTGAACAAGAAGATGCCCTTTTCCTGTACCCCCACTCACTGTTTGTTGGCTGGGGTTAGCAAAGTCCAGAGTGCAGACAGGTGCATCTCCAGTCGCTAAGAGAAATGCTGCCTTGTCTTTCCTGAGGGTTCCACCACCTAACCTAGCTGTGGTGATTTCAGCCTTAATACTGCTGGGTAGGGTAGCCTCACCAGATTTCCTCAGCTATGCTGCTGTCTATCCCCAGGTTGCCTCTCCACAGTCTTTAGAGAGGGATCAGGGATACGATGATGCCAGAAGGTAGGAGCCCCTTTCTTCTCTCTCTCTGGTGGTGCCCCAGCTACACAACCCAGCATTTTATTACTTCCCAATCTGAAAATGTAAGTGCAGTGCCCAAAACTCTCACATAACTGAAATATTAGTGAGGCCTGGCTCATTTTGTCATTTCCCCTTGATCACCAGTAGGGGTTGTCAGAGAGTTCCTTCCCCATAGGAGCTCCTGGCCATCTGGCATTCTTATGCAGTTCTGGGCTGCTCTTCTCCCTGTTCAATAGCGAATGCCCTATCCTCCAGGGCTTCAGGCCACAAGGCTTGCACCATTATTGACAATATTGCATCACTAAGACTAAAAAGGTAGCTTAGAGTCCGTGCCATGGAAAAGATGACTAGCCTTCAGAATCATCTCTATGTGAGTTATCTGGACACATGGCTGCCTTTCATCACTGAAATGCTGAAGCCAAAAACTGGATTATAAAGCCAGCATGCCTCTGGAAACACCTCTGTAGTACTTTATACCCTCCATTTCTTTATGATCTATAGGACTGTTTCTCTCACTTTCTCTCTCTCTTTCTCTTCTCTTTTTTTTTTTTTTTTTTACTTTTCTCAATACTGCCTTTAGAAGGGTGAAATCTTGAGTTTAGAGATGAGGGAGAATTCCATGTAGTCCTGTATAATGTTTCACTGGTAAATAAAAGCAGTACTGCCTGTGAGGGGCCATGCCTTCACTCTATTAAGGAGGAAGCTAAGGAGCCCTTCTGGGTTCAGCCAGCATTAAATAGACACACCTGCAGGGCTTGCTCTGCCTTCTGGGAGGAAATTTAGAAAGAGAAAGCCTTTTGTACCCCCCCACAGGAAGGGGCTACAAGTAGGGGAAGACTGCTATGCCTCTGAGACAGCTGGTTACAAGCTTGGATCGGCGAAGAGGCTCGCTAGGTACAAAATAGGTGTTACAAAAAGTGGGGACAGGGTCTAAGGACAGATTCTAACCCTGACAATATAAAGCCTGCAGAAAGCTGGGACCCAAAAGAGTCACCAAGAGATGCCCAAGAGAGTGAGTATCTTTTTTCCGTTCTTTACTTCGATGCTCCCTGTCCTTAGTGAGGGGGGGAATGAATTTTGTTTGGAGTGACTCTGGGATACTCAGAGCAGGGGAAGGACTCTGAGTGCCAGAGAAGGGATGAAACCAAACCCATGGTCTGTCAGGGGCTCAAGGGCCCCACCCACAATACTGCCGCAAACCCGCATTTCTTCTGGAAATGTATGTAACCGAGAACATGCCTCAAGTGGAAATAAGGACAAATATCCACGCTACTGTCCTTCCAGAAACCAAACCATTCCTGGTTAGGAAGAATGGAATCAAGAATAGCATTATTGTCACCATTACTTGGGCCATTCAAGTTAATAGCAATGGCATTATCATTTCTTTGGTTTGTTGTTCATGGAGCTATGTTGATTTACATCAGCTGAGGACCTGGTCCTGTAGATTTTGGTCTCCAACAGAATTTGGCAGGAAAAAATGCTAACACTTTAACGTCTAACAAAAGACTTTCTGACTGATGATTTAAAAATAGTTCCTGGCTCGCCTGGGAAGCCTGGAGGGGGTGTGGAAAGATTTGGGGCCTGATTTCCCATTGTCTTGCCCCTTGTGGAGTCATTTCACTTAGGAGGAAGAATCCAATACACCGCTACAGACTAGGGACTGAATGGCTAGGCAGCAATTCTGCAGAAAAGGACCTAGGGGTTACAGTGGACGAGAAGCTGGATATGAGTCAACAGTGTGCCCTTGTTACCAAGAAGGCCAATGGCATTTTGGGATGTATAAGTAGGGGCATTGCCAGCAGATCGAGGGACGTGATTGTTCCCCTCTATTCGACATTGGTGAGGCCTCATCTGGAGTACTGTGTCCAGTTTTGGGCCCCACACTACAAGAACGATGTGGAAAAATTGCAGAGAGTCCAGCAGAGGGCAACAAAAATGATTAGGGGACTGGAACACATGACTTATGAGGAGAGGCTGAGGAAACTGGGATTGTTTAGTCTGCAGAAGAGAAGAATGAGGGGGGATTTGATAGCTGCTTTCAACTACCTGAAAGGTGGTTCCAAAGAGGATGGATCTAGACTGTTCTCAGTGGTAGCGGAAGACAGGACATGGAGTAATGGTCTCAAGTTGCAGTGGGGGAGATTTAGGTTGGATATTAGGAAAAACTTTTTCACTAGGAGGGTGGTGAAACACTGGAATGCGTTACCTAGGGAGGTGGTGGAATCTCCTTCCTTAGAAGTTTTTAAGGTCAGGCTTGACAAAGCACTGGCTGGGATGATTTAATTGGAGATTGGTCCTGCTTTGAGCAGGGGTTGGACTAGATGACCTCCTGAGGTCCCTTCCAACCCTGATATTCTATGATTCTATGATTTCCACCTGTACAAAGCAGGTGTAAAGTGCTACCCAATCAGAATGGTAATATTTCCACACACACTTGCAATTGCTTTCAGCATCCTTAGTATTTCCCACCTTGTGTTTTAGAAAGTCTGTGCACTCACTCCCACATGGCCTGCCTAACTTAGGTCTATTGTCAGGCTTGCAATCTGTCCCGAGTAAGAAGTGCATAGTTGTGAGGCCCTATCAGGGGCACCAGAATGGTGGGGGAGGTCCAGGGGACAATGCCCCTCCCTTTAAAAGTAGGAGGGCTATGCCCTCCCACTTTTTACCGGCCATAAGGTAGAGCGATGGTGGGAGGGGGCTATGTGGGGGCAGAGCCTTGGGGAAGGAGCGGTGCGGGGTCAAGGCCTTGGGGGAAAGGGGCGATGTGGGGGGTGGGGCCACAGTTTGCACACTGGTGCCCCCCCCCCACTGTTAGGAAGCTTCCGCTGCCCCTGTGCCCTAGGAATACAGCAAAGATTGCATTGTGATGGTGAGAATTACAATTCAGCCCTTAGTTTCCACTTGTTGCAGCAGGGGTGTGCTTTGCAGCAGCCTTCCCTCTCCACGTCAGCTCAGCTGTACAGCTTGGCACGGTGCCGGGGACGGAATCATGACTCTGCCCATTTCCTAGCCCTCCTCTAGGGTGACCAGACAGCAAGTGTGAAAAATTAGAATGGGGTGGGGGATAACAGGGGCCTATATAAGACAAAGCCCTGAGAATCAGGACTGTTCCTATACAATTGGGACATCTGGTCACCCTACCTTCCTCCCACACCCATGGGCTGAAGGAGGAGTATCCCCCAGGATTCTGTTCTATTTCTAAGATGTGGGTAGCCCACTCAAGGCAGTAAGGGTACTCCTGAAGCACCTTTCACAGTCTTACTCCCTGTTGCAGGCACACAGAGGGCAAGATTATCATTCGTTCTAGCTCTATCAATAATAGATATAATAAATGATTAATTATGAATAAAATTGTAATGAAAGTTCTACTTAAAGCAGCAGAGTTAGGTATGGCAATAGGCACTGTCTTCTTCAAGGGGATTTAGGAGGTCTGGAGAGAGGGAATAAATTAATCATGTTTTCAGAAAAGCCTAATTACAAATCTTCCACAAGAATGTTACATGCCTCGGCATTGTTTTCTAATAGCTCAGCTTGGCTCTACAGAGAAGCATGCTGTTTAATGATCACAGCAGGTATGGTTGTGAGGCTAATCATTTGGCGTTTGAAGTTCTGCAGTGCGATGTTCTAGTTTATGGGTATGTTCCCCCAACCGTTTATATTGGTTTTCTTTACAAAAATTGAGACTATTTAAATCCATGGAATCAGCCTTGGATTCCAGTATAAGTGACGTTGCAAGACCCATGCAGAAGGGGAGTCAATCTCCAGTGTGACTTCAGAGGAGGTTTTTAAACAAACTTGATGTGAGGATGCTGACCAATCAGGAGCTGGTACTGTCCCTACGGCGGCTTCAAGAAGGGAATGAGAAAGTCCCTTGTTTTATCCTCTCTATCTTATTGTTGCCACCTTTCCCTGCAGTATTGACAGGGAGTGTGGATAGCAAGTACTTATTCATTTACCTTCCTTGTTATCTAACCATCTCTTAAGAGACACTTCAAAGAAAGGAAGGAGAGGAGAAGAGTAAAGTCTCTGTAAAATTAAACAAAGCCAGCTCTTCTTGCTGCTACAGCTGGGGATTCTCCCTCTATACACCCCTGCAGTTTGGACTACAGGGGTATGAATTGCAGGGCTCACTAGCATGCTGCAACTGTAACTCCCCCACGTGGATGCTACTTGCGTGAACTAAAAGGTGCATAGTTTGCGCTAGTATAATGCTGTTTAAAGAAGACATTCACACAAACTAGGTACCTTTTAGTTTGCAGCATCCAAACGGGGGGAGGTACAGTGCAGCACGCTTTTGCACGCTTGCAATTCACACCCCCATCGTGCCAACTGCAGGGCTGTGTAGACATAGCCATCGTTAAACCTGGAGCTGGTTCCACCCGAATTGGTCCAACACTTTACCCCTCCCCCCATCTCATGTCCTGCAGTAAGCAAAGCTCACACTTACGAGATGGGACACAGTGTTCTGGCACTCAGTGACCACTGAAAAGGATTTAGGGGTAATGGTAGATAGCCAGCTGAATATAAGCTCCCAATGAGATGACGTAGCAACCATGATCCTTGGATGTATATGCAGGGGATATCAAGTAGGAGTAGGGAGGTGGTGGTATATGGCACTAGTGAGATCATCCCTGGAATAGTGTGTCCAATTCTGGTGTCCATTCTGAGAAAAAGATGTTGTCAAATGAGAAAGGGTTCAGAAAAGAGCTACAAGGATGATTTGAAGTCTGGAAAACATGATATATGAGAGACTTAAGGAGCCCAATCTGTTTGGTTTATTCAAGAGACGTGCCTTGTTCATGGTCTGTCAGTATATACATGGAGAAAAGAGAATAGTAGATGGCTCTAGCAGAAAAAGCCATCGCAAGCTCCAATGATTGGAAGCTGAAGTTAGACAAATGCAGACCAGAAGTAAGGTAATAGTGATGATAAATTAATCATTGGAACAACTTATTTAGGGGATGTGGTGGACTCTCCATCATTTGAAGTCTTTAAATCGAAACTGGGTGTCTTTCTAAAATATATGTGATAGCTCACAGAGAAGTTGATGTAGAAATTACTGGGTGAGGTCCTATGGCTTCTGTTATGCAGGAGGTCAGAACAGATTATCATAATGATCCCTTCTGGGTTTAAAAGCTATGAATATAATTTACACTAGTGGGAGATCAGAATGAGGCCATGTATACCTACCCCTCTTTCGACCTGTGTACTCAGGCATACTAGTCCTGTTCCTGTATGTATCTATAGTGTCAATATTCCCATTACACAGGAGAGGCAAACAATGATTTTTTTCCACATAGTGTACAAAGTCACTTTACATTGGCTGTAAGTCATTCACCAACCTTGGAAATTAAGAGGTGGGCAAGACCATTTTAAGCCAAATTAAAAAGAAACAAACCAAAACACAACCAACCCAGATTTTGTTTTACATAGATATTGTAGTTTTGCTGTCAAAATGGTTACACTGACTGGGTGTAGTTAACTTACCTACCAATAAAAAGATAAAAGAAAAACCATTACTGGGTTCAGCAGATTCAGTTGTAATGGTTAATATTGCTAGAACCAGTAACATCTTATGAACTGGCAAAAAGGAACCTTTAAAATATACCATATATATTAGGTTGAGTCCAGAAAAGAGCATCCGTGCTATGTGTATTTGAAAAGATTCCTTGGAATGAAAGTCTCTTGAGCCCAAAATCAAAACAAGAAAGAAAGACTTGCACTCCACTTCTGACTTCTTCAAATGGCTTCTCATCCCAAGAATAAAATCATTTTCACTCACTAATTCTGCAGTGACCTCTGCTGGGTAAGGGCAGGAGGTGTATTATTTCTGAAGATACTGTTGCATAATGGATACTAGTAAGCGCTTTCTAATCAATAGTTTTATCTGAACCTATCACATTACAGTCACTTTCATTAGTGCAGTGCAACACAGTTTTACGATTGTAGAGCTGTCGTATAAGTGTACGAAATTGTATGGGGCATAAAGTGGCAGTTAAACAGAGACAGTGAATTCTGATTATTATAGACCAGTGGTTTTCAACATGTGATCTGTGGATCCCTCGGGGTCCGCAGACTCTGTCTAAGATTTCCAAAGAGGTCCACAGCTACATTTGAAATTTTTCAGGGGTCCGCATATGAAAAAATGTTGAAAACCCTTATTGTAGACCTTAAAGAGATGTCAGATTATCCAAATCTTTCTTAGCTATTCTGCCACCACAGGTAGCTGGAAGTTAGCAATTATTATGGATAGTTTAAGGATATTATTAACCTTTTGAACGATTAAAGAGCAACATCTGAAAATGGAGATCACAAGTTTAGGAGGAATTATTATTACTCAAAAAAGGTGTGGCTTGTTCTTTTTGTATAGTTCATTCTTTCAGAAGGCTAGATCTCCAGCTGATGTAAATCCGCATAGCTGATTTGACTTCAATGGGAGTTATGTTGATTTACACCAGCTAAGAATCTGGCCCCAAATATCCGAGCCCTGATTGTCCAACAGCACCAGGGTAGCTTTGGCCCTCATTCAAATTCCTAGCAGTAAACTCACTGTCGCAACTTGCCTTTTTATATCTGGTTTGTGTGGGTTTTTTTTTTTCAAAGCTCGTTTTTCTTTTTGTGACCATCATTAATCTTTTCCATTTCAGAAACCTGCTTTGTTTTGTGGACTGTCTAGTAATCAACAGAGCCTTGTTAACTCGAACAGTGCTGACAGCAGGATAATGTTCCTATGTACAGTATTTCACTTGAACTCAGATGAACAGTGCAAAAGAATTTAGTGACAGTGCCTAAACTTTTCTGGCTTGTTATAACCATGACACTCATAGCTAAAGAAGGGGGTAAATAAAGTAGAATTAGGCTATAAATTAACACAAAAGGTAATTTGAAATAAGATTCCAGCTAAGATTGAGGGTTTGGCCACACACAAGTTGCATCAGGGTAATTTAAATTAGTTTAAGATCTGATTTAATTAATCTGGTTTGAAGCCCTTTGTGGACAATCATATCAGTTTAAAACTGGTTGTATCAGTTAAGCTTGCATCTATAAATTTAAAGGCGGGCATATATCAATTTAAGAGTCCACACACAAAATCACACCAGTTTAACTAAATTAGTTAAAAAGCATTAATTGAACGGGCACAACTGTGTATGTACACCAGGTCTTAAAATAATCCAAGTATCTACACTACCTCCATTTCTCAGCAAGATATTCTACAGGGAGACACACGGCACTTTGACCTTTTGGCAGAAGTTAGAAGCAAAACTGAATTCATGGAGTACTAAAACCAGCTATCCTCCTCACTCAGCACATGTTCCAAATCCAGTGACATGAGCATGTGAACCACCTCAGAGAACCAGCTCGAATGGAGAATGTTTACTAATCAACTAATGTGGCCTAGAGATTATCATGGGTTACTGAGCGCTGCTAATCTCTGTGTATCCCTTGTCTATCAGTGTGTGGCAAATGCAAACCCCTCAGAGAAGTTCTGTCCTTATTCCAAAGCAGGTAGTTGGAAGAGATGCAGTCCATTCCACAGAGGACGTGTCCTGTCTGGAAGAGATTTTGCCCAGTTCCTGCTTAGATTCCCTAACAGAGAGAGGGTGCAAGGCATCTCTCTCATTCCACTATATGCTCATTCCACTGTATGCATGACTGCATTCCTTGAGCATACTGTACAGGACTAAATGTGGGCAGCCAGCATAGAGGAGCAAGGAGGTCATGACTGTGTGGACCCCCCCTACCAGCTAGTACACTCTCCACCAGCTGCCTGTGGGTGAGTTCCCAGAGTCACTGTGGTTTAGGAAGACATGATGCCTCTTCCAGCTCCCACTGAATGAATTTAGCTCTTGCCTCCAAGCCACCTCCAGGATGATTCCAAGTCACAATAGACACTTTTGGGATTAAGCACAATCTTTGCCTCGCACGCTGCTCTTTGGAAGTTCACTGTACACTTATTGCTGACACCTAATTTCCAAGGCTCATGTACTGAAAAAAAAAAAAAAAAAAAAAAAGAAGAAGCCAACAGCTCAGCTTCTTTTCCATTTATCATCTCTCACTGTCTATTACCTGTATCAGTGATAGTCTCATCTGGTTAATGCTCCTCCTCAGGGGACAGGAATGAACATTACAGCTCTTCAACTTTCTTCTTATGAACTCTTGGGACTGAGTCAACTCACCGGGCTATAGCTGAGTATGCAGTAGAGTTCCATAAATCTTCTCCAGTCTTCCTGGATGTGATTCTGAACATAGTATCACCCTAGGCATCTCTTATCTTAGTAATCATTGCAAAATTAGCTCCTTTAGCCGCTAGGCCAGTGATCAAATTTTGTGCTCCATTAGCCATAAAAATATCTTTGATTTCATGTAATTAGGAGTTCCACTTTATAAACTCCCATAGGTTAAGTTCCCCACGGCATTTAGGAGTTCTTGACATAATTTCCATCCGGTTCCCCTTACAGTGTTTCCTTAGTGTTCAGTAGCCACACCCGCCCTACAACGGCTGAGCTCTTCTAATCTCATTGATATTCTTGCTGAGGAAAGACTATGAAGTGACTTAGTATCCTCCTAGGAGCTTTCCATCAAGTGATGGGATCAGTTTTAAGTCCTCTGCCCAATGGTGCTGCTCTTAAGATCTATAGCTCCAGATGGATTCTGTAGCAAGTGTCAACTTGTGTCCACTTGTTAGATGGCAAGGGTGGGAAATCCCAACTGACTAGATTAGAATACAAGGAGTACACTCCAAGTAAGAACTGTGAATACTACAGTCTTTGACTAAAATTCTCTTCCCCATTAATGCCTTGATCCTGCACAATACAAGTCAAGGAGTTTTGCCATTGACTTCAGTGTAAGCAGGATCGAGCCCTAGAGTCATGGCAAAGTCCCTTATGTGCTAAGAAAAAGGAATATAATTTCACCTTTGAGCAGAAATAGCTTAAGATTCCGACAAAGACTTGGAAATAGTCCAAAACTAAAACTGAAGTTTAGTATTTCTTGGGTTCACTTGTACCTTTATTAATCAGACAGTCAATGATATGTCTGTGAATTATGTAATTAAGCTTTTATCCCATTAAGAACTGGTATGTTGGGGCTTTGTGTGTCATAACAATGTTTACTCATTCAACAGCACTGAACTGGCGGGCTAAGCCTCGTTACTTGTATCTGTTACACTGTAACTTGTGCCATTCAAAGAGTAAACTTTATATTATGTTGTATAATATGGACTTGATTTTTCCCCCTGGGATAATTCTTTTTTTATTCTTTTTAAATCAAGCAAGCTAAGTTAATTCTGGAATATTTATGAAAGCAAAATAATTGTAAGAAGTCACCAGCAAACCACATCTGTCCTGACATGCAGGCAGAAAGCAAGTTCTTACAATTACGGTTAGCACAAAATGAGGTCAGATTATATAGGCCTCGAGCATGATTTTCAGCAAGATAACTCATAGTGGAGATCAGGTTTATCACACTGAGGGCTAGTGATGGTATGATTTTAATGACTCTAAACCAACACTGCTACAATAAATTGAACTGCTTATCTACAGCAGGGCGCAGAAACTAGCTTTTAAGGGCAAAGGAAGGAAGGACTTTCTGTTCAGTAAGCCTTGATCCAACAATGTACTTAAGCGCCTAGACAACTAAGCATGCAGAGTTGTCCCACTGACTTTGATGGGGTTACTCATGGGTCTAATATTCCACAGGTCTTAGTGCTTTGCTGAAGCAAGGTCTTAATCCAAACTTTTTGAGTTCTGCACCGGTACATTGGGAAGAAGGACAAGGATTCAAGGATCCTCCTCCCCTACTTTACACCTCCTACAGAACCCAGGCACATACTGACTCAGGACTTGATCCTGCAAACTGTACTGCCTGAAGCACACAGCTGTTGCACCCTGATGTAAGCATAAGCAGGGTGGTTTGGTACAAGGCAGTTTGGCAGTAAGCATAGTCCATCACATGGAGCCAGAGTCACTCCCAAAGCCTTTATGCACCTGCTGCCTTACTCTACACATATGCATCCGATGAAGTGAGCTGTAGCTCACGAAAGCTTATGCTCAAATAAATTGGTTAGTCTCTAAGGTGCCACAAGTACTCCTTTTCTTTTTGCAGATACAGACTAACAGGGCTGCTACTCTGAAATCTACATCATGTGGGGTTTTAAAAAAAGAGCTAGAATGTGGGTGCAGTTTGAGCATGTTTGAGGAACAATGGATCAAAGCATAATTCTGTGCATGCAAATGAAATGCTAAAGAGCATATTCCTCTTTTTGCCCTTGCTCCTATTACCAGACAGAGGTGACTTGATTGCCATACAGCAGAGATCTCATTAATGCAGGAGCAGGTTCCATTGCACTTCCTGTTCTGCTTTGCACCTGTTCGTACTTTGTGCTTATGTCTAGTACTCACCTGCATGCCACAGTACTGAACTCTACTGCTCCCTGGAGCAATAGGCTATGGGGTAATGTGCTTGAGTTATGATGTGCCTTGGTTATGTGATGCCAATGGGTTGTGGCCAACAAGCCCCTCCCCGGAAGCCTGAGAACACCCGGCAGCAGGCCATTGCTGAATGCACACTGAAGTATGCACAGTTTAGTTACTCAAATTGGACTTTAGGCCAGATATGATGCCTAATATCCCTGCTTCCCTTTCCAAGACTGCAATGGGACACAAATCGTCAGGACTTTGGTTTAGTGCCGCATCTGAAAAGTTTGCACGTCAAGTGGTACAATCATCCAGCTTGTGTATTGGTTCAGTTCTCACTGAAAGGGAAGTGTATCACCCACTGAACTACCCACCTACTAAATCACCAGCACCACTTCTTACAGCATCATGCCATTGTAAGTGCCAAATTAGAACTACTGCCGAGAGATTACTGTACTGCCCACCCTTGCGGCTGTACTTCAGCCAGAAACTGGAGCTGGTAAAAATGCATGGCATGCTCACTAAGAAACATATCTTGGCAGGAGCACCTGACATTAATGCTCCTGGATCCACACTGGTTGCGTATTGGTTTCCAGGTGGAATTTAAGATATTAATTTAGTCCTGTAAAGCCCTAAGTAGCTTGGACCAGACATGTACTTGAGGAAACGCCTCTCGTCATGCTGTTCTGCCATAGCTGCAATCAATTGAGGTGCCCAACTTAGAGCCCTCTGGAAATCAAAGAGAAGGAGCTTCTGGAGCTGTTCTCTCATAGATTGAAACCTCCTTGCCACCATGGTTTGAAATAGCTGGGATTTGAAGACCTTTATGGCATGGCAAGGGCCATCATTTACTCCAATTTAGGGGAGGAAGGGCCATGATAGAGGCTGATGTTTGCATTCAAGCGGGGAGAATTATTGAACTTGGATTTGGCTGAGTTTAGCTATTTGTGTTTTGGAGGTGGGGAGCAACTGCTGGTTTTACTTTGATAGATACTATGGGGAAGGGGCCTATAACCTCCCCCCAAAAGACACCAACCCTAGACTATAATTTGAAATAAAGGGAAAGCAAAGAGTGAAATGGAGATGTATAACATATCAAGCTAGCTAAATGTCAACAAACATGATCAAACAAACAAATAGTGAATATTGCTGTTATTCCTTAAATAATTTACTTAGCAAATAGTATCTGATCCACTCAAGAGTTACTGTTACTGATGCTTTGGGATCTATGGATGAAAATGGTTATATAAATGCTCAGCAACATGATATAATGAAGTATGTCTTTCAGAGATGTCTATGTGCCCAGTCTTATTCCCACTGAATCTAACAGGAGATTCCATTTGACTTCAATGGGAACAGAATTGGAGCCTATGCTAGGACCTCCATCTGGAGGAGTGTTAGTGTATTGATGGTGGACAGCTGCCAGTGATGTAGTGACTAGTGTAAAGCTGGAAGTTGTCAAATGATGATAAATTCTGTGTAACTGATAAAGCTCCTTATCTGCTTCTCTAGCTGAGTCAGGAGTATCATTCAGAGATAGCCTATCCCCCAAGAAAATGGTAAATCTGCATGGACCTTTGGTTGAATGACCAATGGCATAGTATGGTGCCCAGCAAATGTATATTGTACTACACTGACAATTCACTGAGATCTAATATTTGGCCTATTGAGATCTAATATTCAATTTGTTGTATTAATAACTGCTATATTACTTTTGTGCCTCAACTTCTATGGCTTTATTTTCAAAATCTAAAATAGCAACACTCTTTTCACTTGTAGGTAGGTGACTCAGAATAATATTTTCAAAGCTAGGCGTAGGATGGGGCTCAAGTCCTAAGTCACTTAAGTGCTTTTGAAAATGTTATGCCTAGATATAAACTGGGTGATTTTGATGTTAGTGGCTGCTGGATCGGGCCATTAGGAACCTTTGAAAAATCAGGTCTTTTTTTTTTTTTTTTAGGTGGAATCTAGAATCTCACTCTGGGAACCCAGGTTTGAACATTTTGGCTTAGGTGTTATATTTTCATAGATGAGTTTATAGCAGCCATGCAAACTTGCCATGAATCTATACCAGTCCGGGCACAAAACCCTCCTTTAAAATGAGATGGATTAGAATTTATTCACCAGTTGAAAGAAAACACTGGGTGCACACAATTTTGCAAGGCTGGGATATAGTTTAGTAATGCTAACTTTTAATATTAGTTCCAGTTAATTTGTTACAAGAAAGATTGATTTGTATAACTGGAATCAAAAATTCTGGGAAAGAAAAATCACATCAGAAGACCATAGAAATGGACTCTTGTAATAATACAGTGCAAGAGCAATTGCTGTTTTCCTTTTATTAGCTGCTTTCTTCATTATTTATTTCTCTTGTGATTGGGGCCAAATTCTGTGCTGGTTTAAAGTTAATGCAGATACATTGTTGAGAATTCAATTCTAGTTTTAAGCATTGCCTGTCTGTGTATGCTTTTTAAATCAATAAAATGTCTGAATTTAAAAAACCCAGAAAGGATTCACCAAACAGAGGCCCTGATCCTATAATTGGATCCCTGCAGCTAGCTACTTAGGATGTTCTGCATCTGGATCCAATTGCAGATTAGGGCCACGCAGGATAAGTTCTTAGAGACAGGGCAGAAGGGGTACGTGGGATTTATGAACAGAAATAGTTCAGTTTTTGCTTCCTGCTAAAAGCCATATTCAGCCACATCGTAATTTTTAGGTAGGGCCACAAGAGAAGAGAGTATTTATTCATGGAAAAATAAAACCTTCCAGTTTGTGTCGTAAAAAATGTTTTGTATATGGGCGTTTGAGTGACCACAGTTACTGGGATACAGAACTGGTCTGAAAACTGATGTGATGTTGGAAGGCAGGACTAAATATCTCTGAACTTGAAGAGGGAATGGCCTGCAGGAATGCTTTAATAAAAATAAATACAAAAAGAAATGGGTGAGAATGCAAGTTGAAATGGACAACCATCTCCTAGTAGAACCTACATGACCTTAACTGAAATATAAAACTAACTGGCAACTACAGGTGAGCTCACTGCTATGCAAATCCAGGCCCTAGATTGTGTTTTGTCTTGGAAGAACTTATTTTGTATAATTTTGATGCATAATGTCAATGTTTATTTTTAAACGTGTAAGTTTTCACAGTTGTGGGAAATTATGGGGTGTGTGTGTGTGTGTGTGTGTGACAAACAATAATTTAATGACAGACGTTGAGATTAAAAAATGAAAGCCTTCTAAGCGTTAAACAAATTATCACATATCAGCATACCAGGTAAATATCCTTAAATCAAACTTCAATAAGTTCTCAAGTAGCATTTTTGTCATTTTGCCTAGCTGTAAATTTAAATTATTATTGATTTAAAAGATTTGTGCATTTGTTTGCGGGGGTGTGGTGAAAACATTTACAATAAAAACCTAATCCTTCCAAGCCTAAATATGTTACACCTGTGTAGAGAAATGTGTGAAGCTACTTGGCAGCAGCTTGAAAGGTAGGGATTGATCTAGATGTTGGAAAACAATATTCTCTTGTTTGGTATGTAATTCGTCATCACCTGCTCTTATACCTAAATTACTGTACCACTGAAACAATTTACCCAGGGTCATGGTAGATTTTCCATCCCTGGAAATTTATAAATCAAGATTAAATGTCCTTCTAAAAGATATGCTCTTGTTCAGACAGGAATTAATTCAAGTAAGTCCTATGGCCTGTGTCATACAGGGGTCAGACTAGATCACCACACTGCTCCTTTCTGGTTTTATAATCTATGAATCTTCCTAATTTGCACATGCAGCTACTTGGAAACAGAGCAAATATGGAGTCCAATTGTGCAGTGAGTGCCATCCAGGTGTAGGGGTCTGACCAGATGTCCTGATTTTATAGGGACAGTCCGGATTTTTCGTCTTTTTCTTATATGGGCTCCTATTACCCCCACCCCCGTCCCCATTTTTCACATTTGCTGTCTGGTCACCCTAACCCGCTCATGATTGGAGAATTGCTAACGTAGTTCCTATTTTTAAGAAAGGGAAAAAAAGTTGATCTGGGTAACTACAGGCCTGTTAGTTTGACATCTGTAGTATGCAAGGTCTTGGAAAAAATTTTGAAGGAGAAAGTAGTTAAGGACATTGAGGTCAATGGTAAATGGGACAAAATACAACATGGTTTTACAAAAGGTAAATCGTGCCAAACCAACCTGATTTCCTTCTTTGAGAAAGTAACAGATTTTTTAGGCAAAGGAAACGCAGTGGATCTAATTTACCTAGATTTCAGTAAGGCGTTTGATACCGTGCCACATGGGGAATTATTAGTTAAATTGAAAAAGATGGGGATCATTATGAAAATTGAAAGGTGGATAAGGAATAGGTTAACAGGGAGACTACAGCGGGTCCTACTGAAAGGTGAACTGTCAGGCTGGAGGGAAGTTATCAGTGGAGTTCCTCAGGGATCAGTTTGGGGACCAATCTTATTTAATCTTTTTATTACTGACCTTGGCACAAAAAGTGGGAGTGTGCTAATAAAGTTTGCAGATGATACAAAGCTGGGAGGTATTGCCAATTTAGAGAGAGACCGGGATATCATGCAGGAAGATCTGGATGACCTTGTAAATTGGAGTAATAGTAATAGGATGAAATTTAATAGTGAGAAGTGTAAGGTCATGCATTTAGGGATTAATAACAAGAATTTTAGTTATATGCTGGGGACGCATCAATTAGAAGTAACGGAGGAGGAGAAGGACCTTGGAGTATTCGTTGGTCATAGGATGACTATGAGCCGCCAATGTGATATGGCCGTGAAAAAAGCTAAAGTGATCTTGGGATGCATCAGGCGAGGAATTCCAGTAGAGATAAGGAGGTTTTAGTACCGTTATACAAGGCCCTGGTGAGACCTCACCTGGAATATTGTGTGCAGTTCTGGTCTCCCATGTTTAAGAAGGATGAATTCAAACTGGAACAGGTACAGAGAAGGGCTACTAGGATGATCCGAGGAATGGAAAACCTGTCTTATGAAAGGAGATTCAAGGAGCTTGGCTTGTTTAGCCTAACCAAAAGAAGGTTGAGGGGAGATATGCTCTCTATAAATATATCAGAGGGATAAATACCGGAGAGGGAGAGGAATTATTTAAGCTCAGTACCAATGTGGACACAAGAACAAATGGATATAAACTGGTCATCGGGAAGTTTAGACTTGAAATTAGACGAAGGTTTCTAACCATTAGAGGACTGAAGTTTTGGAATAGCCTTCCAAGGGAAGCAATGGGGGCAAATGACCTATCTGGCTTTAAGATTAAACGCGATAAGTTTATGGAGGAGATGGTATGATGGGATAACATGATTTTGGCAATTAATTGATCTTTAAATATTTATGATAAATAGGCCCAACGGCCTGTGATGGGATGTTAGATGGGGTGGGATCTGAGTTACTACAGAGAATTCTTTCCTGAGTATCTGGCTGGTGAATCCTGCCCATATGCTCAGGGTTCAGCTGATCGCCATATTTGGGGTCGGGAAGGAATTTTCCTCCAGGGCAGATTGGAAGAGGCCCTGGAGGTTTTTCGCCTTCCTCTGTAGCATGGGGCACGGGTCACTTGCTGGAGGATTCTCTGCTCCTTGAAGTCTTTAAACCATGATTTGAAGACTTCAATAAGCTCAGACATAGGTGAGAGGTTTATTGCAGGAGTGGGTGGGTGAAATTCTGTGGCCTGCATTGTGCAGGAGGTCAGACTAGATGATCATAATGGTCCCTTCTAACCTTAATATCTAGGTATCTATGAATCTGATGCGGTGTCTCATAACGTATTCTGTGTTTAGCAGACTGAAAAGATTCTCCTCTTTTAAGAATCATCATGGGCAAAGATGGTTTTAAAGCGACTTGGGTAGCATTAAGGGGAATAAGGGATTTCTCTAGTTTGTGTGCTGTATGCATTTCCAAATAAGTTTTCTGCATGCTACACTCACAAATGCCCACATAGTCTCTCACGGCGAGCACATTTCTGCAAGAAACCCCTCAGGGAGATGTCTACACCTACACATCATCCCATCATGGAGCTGACATTTGCCTCTTCACTGAAATGGCCCAAGGCCAGGCTCAAACCCAGCAGCTTTCCAAGGATCCTCACAAATCCTAGAGGAGCCATGGGAGGTCAGTGCTTTCCACACAGAAGCCCTGGGCCTCCACACTGGCTCTGGACTCCTCCCTGGCAGTGTAGCTTTATTGGACCTTTTGCTGCCCATGCAGAATTGATAGTACACCCCCTAGTTGGCTTTTCCAGGTACGCTTTGTGGGGCTGGAGTGGGAACAATGTACATATCCCATAATGGCCTGGCCCTTGGCCCACCTCATCCTAGTCTCTGGACTCTCATCCCAAATTGGCCCCAGGCCCAGGGAACAGCTTTTTCTGGGTCCAGAAGAGGGTGGGGTGATATTAGGGCTGCAGCTTCACCCCTTGCCACTGGGGAGGGGGCACCAGGTGTATCAATCTCAAGGGGAGGAATTCTCTATCTGTGTCAGGAATACAGCTAGAGAAGGAGACATTTCCATTCTCCCCCCCCCCCCCTCCCCAGCACCACCACCACCATCCCCAATTGTTCCTTGGACACATTTCAACTAATGAGCAAAATTCTACTTTTAGATGCCAGGCGGTGTCTGTCTCTGCTGCATTTTCCTCCCATGCCCAGGTTCTAGAACAGGGAGCTGCCTCTAATACAGAAAGCAAGGGGTAGCCGTGCTCACGGGAGTGATACACTGTCACTGAGAACAAGGAAACCGAAAGTGTTACAGACTGTGGTTCAGTTTGTCTCATGGAAAGCGTGAAAACCTTTGAACATCCTGCAATGAGCATCTTTGTAGAGCAACCCTTCGGCTTCAACATTTAATCAGGTAGGTTACAAGCTGCAAGCAGGCAAAACAGAAGGATATTTCTTTCTTACCTACAGTTGCTTAACCCATTTTACTAATTACATAGTTAATGGATGACAAATAATGAGGCTGATCCGTAGAGAGTCGTTTTTGTGCCACTTTTACTTGCCTGACGGTCTTGCAGGTACCTGACTGCATATCAATAATGCACTGGAGGAGACGTGTCATTTCACATGAATTAGTTAAAAGGTACTTCTTGGCTTTCTACGTTGCTGTCTGCTACAGTTCCATTTACAGTGTGTGGTGTTCCACTCTATCTGAGTAAAGACAAATATTTTTATATGTGCAGGACACTGGATAGCTCAAGCTAGTTCTATTTAACTTAGCTAGCAAAAGACCACATTAAGAGGACATATTGAAGTATATTAGCCCATTTGAGTATGTCTACACAGCATTTTGTAGAAGAGAAGACTGAGAGGGGACATGATAACAGTTTTCAAGTACATAAAAGGTTGTTACAAGGAGGAGGGAGAAAAGTTGTTCTTCTTAACCTCTGAGAATAGGACAAGAAGCAATGAGCTTAAATTGCAGCACGGGAGGTTTAGGTTGGACATTAGGAAGAACCCTGACTGTCAGAGTGGTTAAGCACCGGAATACATTGCCTAGGGAGGTTGTGGAATCTCCATCACTGGGGATTTTGAAGAGCAGGTTGGACAAACACCTGTCAGGGATGGTCTAGATAATTCTTAGTCCTGCTTTGAGTGCAGAGGGCTGGACTAGATGACCTCTTGAGGTCCCTTCCAGTCCTATGAGTGTATGATTTTGGAGCCAGCCTCCCAGCCTGGGTCAGACTTGGGCTGGCCGGGCTCATGCTAGCCCTCTAAAAATGGCTGTGTCAACAGTGATGTGAAGCTGCGGCTTGGGCTTTGAAGCCCACGCCCTTCGTAAGTTTTCAAAGCCCGAGCTCCAGCCTGAGCCGCAATTTCAAAGCGCTGTCCACACAGCTATTCCGAGAGCACTAGTACAAGACCCGCTAGCTGGAGTCATCAACACAGGCAGGAAGGCTTGCTCCAAATGGCCACGTACACATACCCTTTATTTCCCATTTTGTAGAGTGCTTGGCAACGAACTGTTACCCTGGAGGAATTTCTGTGTCAGACTTTGCTCAGAACAGGTGGATGAAGGCAGCTGAAGCCAGCACAGATCGATACGTTTACACATCCGTGAAGCAGACGCTGTCAGTCATGACTCATCAGACACAGAGAAGCTGTAACTGGCCACATTTGTTATACGCTTCTCCCAGCAGGTTTGTAGACGACAGCACAAAAGGCCAAGGAAGGAAATTCACTACGTGCACACAAGCCGAGGAAAAGCTGTGTGGAAGCGCTACGTCGTGTCTGCATTGCAGTACAGTCTCTGGGCCACATCCTCCACTGCTGTGAATGGGGACAGTGGCTTCAACGGAGCTGGACCCATTTACACCCTCTGAGGACTCAGCAGTGTAACTTCACCTGTTTCCAATGCATCCCACCTCCACAGCAAACCTGCTGGAGACATTCTGGTACGGGGGGTGGCTTCCCAAGCTAAGACCATGAAACGGCGTCCCATTCTTCTGGCTGAGAAACTATCTATAGCTATTGGTAGAATTTAGATTCATTGCAGATCTCACACTCCATTTACATCCATCAGCAGCTTGTTCTTTTTGCAAGGGACACCCAATTCAGCAGCAGTTGTACAAAACGGTTGTGTTCTCTAGAAGCAGCAGGGGTTGCATAAAATAAGGGGTGACACGTCCAAGTCAGCAACTTACACATAGCAAGCCAGCCCCTTAGTCCTGCTCTGGCTGCTTTGCACGGTTCCTGCAGCACAAAGCAGTCACAGAGCCTGCCTACCTGCCATTTGAGGATTCTCTTGGCACAAAAGAATCCCTGAATAGCCTAGAGCCACTACAGCGGCTCATACACCATCCCACTGTCTGGCCCATGGAGATTCCTGACAGCTGTAACAGCACCTGAGGACTGTCAGCAGCTGGCACAAGGTAGAGTAGCCCAAAGGCAGCTCTGCATTATGCGCAGGGACTGACTCAGCAGCCCCAGGATCAAGGAGAGCACGACCTTTGCACAGACCCACCATGTGATGCCTGAGCTGCGCTGGAGACACAAAGCCAGGCTTGAGGGTATGATCAAGTCTCATTTTCCAAAGCAATGAAGATGGAATCCACGACATTGGACTGTGTTATGTCCTCCATGTTTAAATAAGAGTAGAGAGAGCACGAATCAAAACCTCTGAGAAGGAAGTTTGGATTCAGAACCCGATCCAATGGCACCAGTGGCATTCGGTGTCAAATCAAAACATCATGTCTGGTCTCCCTTCCTGAATTTTGGAACTCCAGCGCCAGCCAATACTGGGTCTGAAGCTTCAGATAAAATGAAGATACTTCTCTGAACTTGCTCCTGTACCCAACCCAAACGGATCCTTTATCTGAACCACAGCTTGCGATCTGTCACTGCAAAAAGGCCCTGGCAGATTCCCCAATTCTCAGTGGCCCTCAACAGACTGCCTGACTCTCCAGCAATGCTTTCAAACCATTCATTTGATGGCAATCTGCCATGGGATTTCATTGCTGACACACTTTCTTTTCGGCTCTGGTTCGATTCAAATCTAATGTGGTTTCTGGGTCAGACAGAGCCTGGAACTCAGACTGTGCACCTAGGGAAAAAGCACTCAAGACTGGGAGACAGTAGGTGACTCAACAGAGGTAGCCAAACCTACTGATTCCTTGAGATGGGTGTTAGTGATTGTAAGGGTATATTGGAAACAGAGGGTCTGATTGCAGCTGGAGTAGACAAGCCTGTACAAGTCTGCCTAGAACCCTTGGTAATTACTCACCAGGCTAGCCTGTGGTGAAGTGTGGCATGCTGCAGCTTCATTGGGCAGGGGCCTGAACTAGCTAGATCTAGGCTAGCTTGGGTACATCTCCATGAGCCACCATCACACCTGGTGATTGCAATGTAGACATATGTTATGGGGTCTTGAGATTGGAAAAAGGTTAAAAAAAGCTTCTGGTCAAGAACTGGGCTGATATTCAAGCTGGCTCATATGGTTTCCTGAAAACAGTTCACTCCCCAATTTGTATAAAATACTTATAAATACATATAAAGTGTTGGGAGAAAAAAGGAAAACATTAGGATCTTTTTCCACATTCTCCCTGTCCTCTTTCTCCACCCCCCAAAATAAAAAATGTCAAGCAGCTCTACTTATAAACATCCCAAAGTGATCTCCAGTGGGATTTAGCAACAACAGTGCCCCACTTTGAACGAATGATGGTATGAGCCTCAAGATTTTGTACAGCATCTGAGCAGAGCACTCTCTCCATGTTGTGCGCTTAACACACTCTTGTGCTGAGTGCTTAACAGCTCATGAAGAATCCAACTTTTGGTTGTTGACTAGGGAAGAGGGAGAAATGCTGCAGATGTTTAATAAATAATAATCTTTGGTGCCTACACAGCACTTTTCATCAGTAGAGCGGATGCTTTACAAAGGAGAATCAGTATCATTTTTCCCAGTTTACAGATGGAGAAACTGAGGCACAGAGCATTAAAGTGGTTTGCCTAAGGTTACCCAGCTGACCAGTGGTGGAGCCAGGAATAGAACCCAGGAATAGCACAGAGAACACAGTCCCTGGCCCAGAGAGCCCACAATGCAGCATTTAGACAATACCGAACAGGGGGAAAAGAGTGGGAGACATGTGTAAGCATGATCCAAAGCACTTTAAACGTTAATGGAAAGACTTACATTAATCAGGTCCTACAAGATGAAACAGCTACCCCTAAGTTTTAATCACTAGCTATTCATTAACCATCCAAAAAAAAAAAAAAAAAGAAAGTCTCAGAGACACTTTTCTGGTGAGGATATTCCCAATATAAATCAATCCTGATACTCTGATTCATTTCAGCCCAGAGTAAATCAGGAAAAAGAAAAGGAGTACTTGTGGCACCTTAGAGACTAACAAATTTATTTGAGCATAAGTTTTTGTGAGCTACAGCTCACTTCATTGGATGCATTCAGTAACTCCACTGAAATCAAATGGTGTGAGATCAGAATCAGATCCAGTATTTGTTTTTTTAAGCAAAACCTTATTTCATGTTGCTAATGGAAACCATTGTGGCAAGAAAAAAATGTCATATGAAGGCAATTAAAAAAAAAATTAGGACCCCCAACCTGCAAACTTGTGAATAAGGCTTGTAAAGCTCTCGGCCCTTAGATTTGTACATGATCCATATTATCTCAGGACATGTCAGAGGAGTTTTGTTGCAGTGGAAACTAAACTTAGAATGAAGAAACTCACTAATATGTATTTTTAATTTAAGCACAAAGAGTTAGGTTTAGAAAATCTAAAACCGTCTGTCGACTCTTATACCAGGTCTATACCACTGAGTTTTGCCAGCCTAGCTGTATTGCTCAGGGGTGTAAAGAGGGGTGATCCCTGACTGACATGGCTGGGGCAGCAGGAGCCACTCCTATAGAGGCAGTTATACAAGCATAACGGTGCATTTACTGGTATAGCTTCTTTCTCTCAGGGTGTGGGGTAGGTGGGGGTATGCGGGCATAAGCCTTACTGTCCTCAGCACAGGTTTGCTGGTCTACGCTGTGCTCACACTCGGAGAGCTTTGCCCGTGTAGAATGCCAGTACTGCTGTACCAGCAAAGCACTCCTAGTCTAGCCTTGGCCTTAGAGAAGCTGGAAAGTTTGCATCTTGTGTATTACCCCTTTCTTGCCCTCGCTCCTGAATAAAAAAATGGTGCAGAATCTAATTTCCGCTCTGAATAAAACATGAATAAAGATGAGACAAGCGAGAATCCAAAGACTACAGCAACTTATTTCCTTGTGCTTCTTATTATTCAGCATCATGGAAGCTCAGAGATAGAGCAGCCTAGAAACCATCTGTCATGGAGCAGCTCTTTATTCAAATGAAATCAACTGTGAAGTAATCATGGTTCTCATTTTTATTATCCCTTCTTCCAGAGTGGACTTGATTAAAATCCGGCACATGGTGTGCAAACAGGCTGTTGTAAATTTGTACTCTGACAAAGGTGAAAAGAAAGTGATCTGCCCACATGCCCCAAACTTTTTCATTATGTATGCAGACAAAAAGGAGGGGGCATGCCATGCTGCCTAAACAAGTTTGCCTTGGCACAGACTGTCCCTATCTCACACAAAGGCCAAATCTACTGCATGATGCTGTGAAAGGGGCTGAGGGGAAGCTATCAGTTTATTAGCTACTATACTAGGGTCGGTTGTGAATAAATTAGAGATCACCTCTGTAGAAATATTTATCGACATATACTTTAAACAGCTATAGCCTGCAGCAACGATCTGGGTTTTTGTAGAATTTACTGACAACAGATGGGATTCTCCTTTCACTTATACGGGTGTGACTTAGCAGTGACTCCATTGTCAGACTAGTGTGAGAGAGACTGGTAATCAGGCCCAGTCAGTCATTTGCTGCTTTGTCTGTTCTTTAAAGCTTTCTTACTCTCTGCACAGATGGCCACTGTGTTATTGCTCTGTAAGAGGGGGACCAAGTTTAAAAAAACTCCTGGTAACTCAGACAAAAGGGTTATTAAAAGTAATAAATCTTAATCAGCACGCTCCCAGTTATACGGAAAATACTTAAAATAGACATTGGGTTTGCCGCCAGAGACTCTACTTTATGTTCTTGCTGTTTCACATGTGCAAGTCTAGTGACTAGATCATCAGGAGACATGGATTGTAATCTCAACTTTGCCACTAGTTTGTAATATGATCGTGGGAAACCTCTCTGTGTTGAATACAACTGGTCCGCGTTTCCTTCCTACCTCCACCCCGCATCAGAAGAGCTGGACGACCAGCTTGAGCAGAAGCAGGCGATAGGCTAGGGCAGAAGCCAACAAGGTAGCAATGTTGAGCAAATTGGCATGGCTGCTTTCATTACGAACCTGTATACCTGCCTTAGGGTCACCTGGTAAGACCCTTGCTTATGGGCCGTTAGGACTCACAGGTAATTATCTCAAATGACTCAGAGCACTTATCACATTCCCCCCCCCCCCACACACACACATATACACACACACACACATCAGGGGTACTGCGAAGCTTAAATTAGTTAATCTTTGTAAAGCAGTGTTCAGATCCTGGGATTTCAAATCAAGTTCAAGTTCTCAGTCCTTATCTTCAAAATGCTCCGTGGCTGGGGGCCTGGATAGTTAAAAGACCATCTAATGCTCTGAGATGAAGACTGTGGTTGACAACTTCACTCCTCAGGCACAACGGAGCCCTCAATAAGAAGAATAAAGCTTGTCTGTGTGGGAGACAGAACTTTCTCCAGGGGTGGTCTGCGATGGTGGCATGAACTCTCCCAGGAACTAAGGACCATCCCAAACCTCACCACCATCTTCTCTAAGTGAAAGGGGCATTTCTTTGCCTTCTCTAACATGAACACATATAAAAAAATCAAACAAAATGCCCTATCAAAACAAGACCCTACACTGCACACTCTTCTCCCTCTGGGCAGACACTACACATGTGCAGTCACATTGCTTAATGTACTACCGGAAGGAGCTCAGATACTATGGTGATGAGTGTGGTATAAACCTATATAGAACAGAATAGAAGGTTGCTATGGAAGTGTAAAGTATTTGTTTGTTATTCAGTAAACAGATTAGAAGATGCGCTAGCAACCCCAATTTCACATGCTGGGCAAGATCCTCAGTTTTACTGAAGCCACTGTTTACCACGGATGGCACAAAGGAGCCACAAAGCCAGTTTAGCGATGCTCCTTACGATTCCCCCAGCACAGTGCAAAAGGTGTGATTTTTCTAGTCACATAATCTAACATTAGGGTGACCAGATAGCAAGTGTGAAAACTCGGGATAGGGGTTGGAGGTAATAGACGCCTATGTAAGAAACATAAGAACATAAGAACGGCCATACTGGGTCAGACCAAAGGTGTATCCAGCCCCGTATCCTGTCTGCCGACAGTGGCCAAGGCCAGCTGCCCCAGAGGGAGTGAACCTAACAGGTAATGATCAAGTGCTCTTTCGCCTGCCATCCATCTCCAGGCTCTGACAAACAGAGGCTAGAGACACCATTCCTTACCTATCCTGGCTAATAGCCATTTATGGACTTAACCTTTGTTGCGGTTCAAATACAAGACAGAACAAGGCTTTAAGCAAGCAAGCAAGCAGCCTGGTCTGCCGACGGGCTGGTCTGCTGTCAGCTTTCCACCCTCTCTTTTATTCTTTCTCTCTCCCCGCGCATTACATACTCCAACAGATAAAAGGAATACACTGGCTTTGTTTAATATTCTTATTTACCAATATCTATCTACTGCATTCCTTGCTCTCGGGCCTTGAGCCCAGTCCTGGGAGGCTTCCCACGGTTCATGTCATCTGGGCGAGATTCCAAGGTTCATGCCCTTGAGAGGAGCCATGTGTGCACTGCTCCGACACAACACTCCGGGTGTGCCCTGAATGTTGCCAAGTGCATGAACCTTGCATGAATGCTACAAACCTTCATGAATTTATCCAGTTCTCTTTTAAACCCTGTTAAAGTCCTAGCCTTCACAAGCTCCTCAGGCAAGGAGTTCCACGGGTTGACTGTGTGCTGTGTGAAGAAGAACTTCCTTTTATTTGTTTTAAATCTGCTGCCCATTAATTTCATTTGGTGGCCCCTAGTTCTTATATTATGGGAACAAGTAAATAACTTTTCCTTATTCACTTTCTCCACACCACTCATGATTTTATAGACCTCTATTATATCCTCCCTTAGTCTCCTCTTTTCCAAGCTGAAAAGTCCTAGCCCCTTTAATCTCTCCTCGCATGGGACCCACTCCAAACCCTTAATCATTTTAGTTGCCCTTCTCTGAACCTTTTCTAATGCCAGTATATCTTTTTTGAGATGAGGGGACAACATCTGTACGTAGTATTCAAGATGTGGGCGTACAATAGATTTATATAAGGGCAATAAGATATTCTCCATCTTATTCTCTATCCCTTTTTAAATGATTCCTAACATCCTGTTCGCTTTTTTGACTGCCGCTGCACACTGCATGGACGTCGTCAGAGAACTATCCACAATGACTCCAAGATCTCTTTCCTGACTAGTTATAGCTAAATTAGCCCCCATCATATTGTATGTATGGTTGGGGTTATTTTTTCCAATGTGCATTACTTTACATTTATCCACATTAAATTTCATTTGCCATTTTGTTGCCCAATCACTTAGTGATTGTGAGATCTTTTTGAAGTTCTTCACAGCCTGCTTTGGTCTTAACTATCTTTTACTCCTACCCTTTGTTCCCTGTCTTTTAACCAGTTCTCAATCCATGAAAGGATCTTCCCTCTTATCCCATGACAACTTAATTTACGTAAGAGCCTTTGGAGAGGGACCTTGTCAAAGGCTTTCTGGAAATCTAAGTACACTACGTCCCTGGATCCCCCTTGTCCATATGTTTGTTGACCCACTCAGAGAACTCTAATAGATTAGTAAGACATGATTTTCCTTTACAGAAACTATGTCAACTTTTGCACAACAATTTATGTTCTTCTGTGTGTCTGACAATTTTATTCTTTACTATTGTTTCAACTAATTTGCCCGGTACTGACGTTAAATTCACCGGCCTGTAATGGCTGGGATCACCTCTAGAGCCCATTTTAAACATTGGTGTTACATTAGCTATCTTCCAGTTGTTGGGTACAGAAGCTGATTTAAAGGACAGGTTACAAACCACAGTTAATAGTTCTGCAATTTCACCTTTGAGTTCTTTCAGAACTCTTGGGTGAATGCCATCTGGTCCAGGGACTTGTTATTGTTAAATGTATCAGTTAATTCCAAAACCTCCTTCAATGACACTTCAATCTGTGACAATTCCTCAGATTTGTCACCTACAAAGGACGGCTCAGGTTTGGGAATCTCCGTAACATCCTCAGCCGTGAATGCTGAAGCAAAGAATTCATTTAGTTTCTCCGCAATGACTTTATCGTCTTTAAGCACTCGTTTTGTATCTCGATCATCCAGGGGTGACGAAAAAGCCTCAAATTTCGGGGCTGTCCCCATAAAATCAGGACATCTGGTCACCCTAGCTAATAAGTATTTTAAAAAAAACCAGAACAACCTTTTTATCCAACTGAAGATGTGACCATTGAGGGAAGCTGGTATCAAGATGGCATGGTAGTGTTATGCCATCCTGCCTGCTACATAAGGGACCAATATTCAAGGGAAAGCTAATGTGTCTGGAGACTGCTGGGGCATAGACAATGTAACTTGCCTAGGTCACATGGGGAGTCTGTGGCAGAGGCGAGCACTGAAACCAGATCTCCCAAGTTCTGGTGTCGGGTCTGAGCCAAAAGACCAGTCTTGGACCTATCTCTAATACTGAAACCCTATCAAATGGTTACATTGGACTTAGTAAAGGTATAGTGCTAATTTAGCCCTGAAGTCAATGGAGTTACATCTATGATGGCGTTAGCACATAGCATGTAGGTTTCTTACAAAAATATGGCCCCCATTGGAGTCAGTGGAGCTTTGAATGTGCACAAGGATCCAGTGGATGACTGGGTGATCCTATACATTGTGTATGCTCATGTTAATTAAAATACCCTGCAGTATTTCTATAATAACATGCTTCGTAAGTAGCAGTAGGGTGATCTGAGTTAATATTTAACTGGAATGATATGAGGGCATTCCTTATTTATATTTAGTTGGTGGCACACTGCAGAAATCTACTAATTAGTATATAGGTATTAGTGACAAGAACCTAGTGATGGAGGGTAATTTTATTAATTTCAAAAGCATGCTTTGGCAGTAAGTAGACAAGCCTAGATGTGCCCCTTATGTTAAGCTGTGCAATAAGAATTGGTACTGTATGAAACTTGACGAGGCATGATTATGAAAAATATTGTCTCTGGCAAAGCCCAGTCAATGCAACGAGTATTTGTTTCAGAAGACCTTAGCTTTAGTGGATACAATGAAGATTCTGGATTAATGAAGATCTGAATAAATATATCTTTGTTGTAAAATTAAATACAGTAATCATTACTCTTAAACTACTTTTTGAAATGGGAAGATTTTCCTATAGGAAAAATATGCACAAATAATTTATTGTATCAAACAAGATTCCCATGTTAGCGCTACTAGGTATTATGGTATTTTTTTATATACACAAAGTAACCACATTCTGTCAGTGTGTGAATTCCTTTTACTTTGAAGTAAGGAAAATGACACCAAGAGAGAATGCAAGTGAAGCCTGCATTAGAGAGCATGGTGTGTCTCTCCCCTCAGATAGGCTGCAGCTACTCTGAGAGCAACTTGTCTGCTGGCTCTGCCATCAGGCATAACTATTAAATGTAAAGGCACAGGACACAAAATAAAGTCATTTTTTCCCAAGCAGAACACAGAAAACAAAGGCAGTTTCATAGCTGCATACGTGTGCTGAAATTCATATGCAATGATGTGTATCTTTACTTGAGGCACTATCTGATTTTATGTTCTAATTCAGACCTTCCTATGTCTGCCAGAGGCTTATGTTTTGTTCTTCACCATGGATATGTATACAACAGGGGCAACCCACACAATCCAGCTACAAAAAGTCATTCAAGTGGAATCATCTCGCCGATGTGTTTATTGACTGGAGTTTACATTTAACATGAATAACCAAAAATAGCGTTTTGAAATATCCAATTTTGAAAGACCTGCTTAGGCTAAAGCAAAAGTCAGTCCCATATACAGTGGTATGGAAGCCTGCTTCCTCCTGTATTTGCCTGCTCCCTGCTAACCTCAGCTTACCCTGCTGGCAACCAGGTAGTCTTTTATACGGCTCACTTGCACAAGTCCTTAACTTCTGATTGGTTCATCACATTGGGGCTGACCCAAGGGTCACCAAATCAGGGACATCTTTCCATTGACTTCAGTGGGCTTTGGATCAGCCCCTCATGCCTCTCTGCCACAAGTTGGTATGTGATCTCTCATAGAGAGCTAATTCTGTTTGGTCCAGGTTACAGCAGAAACTCTGCATGCAGGCAAGGTTATAGGTCCTTATGAATGCTGGAAATGCACAGCTGCTGGACAACACGAGGGAGATGGTTTAGTATTTGAATAGGAAGCTGAAGAATTTTCATGCCTCTGTACGTATATAAAAACAAAGTTTGAGCTTTGCCTTTTACTTAGTGTATATATACTGAGTGAAATTATTGCTCATGAAAGGGAGTGACTCAGAGGGCTGGCATGAGCTAGGCACAAAGTTAGGACACTCTTTGTAAATATCCCCTCCAAACTGGGACGATACACTTCACTCCAGACCTGAAATGTTCTATTATCCCAGGCCTGCCGCCTCCCTCAAGCAGACATTGCCCATAGCAATGAATTGAGAGGTGGTTTGTGCAAATGGAGTCATAACAAGTAAACTAAACCTAAACCTGCGAATTAAATTACGTTTAAGTCCAGCTTGTGGAATTTACCATGGTACCTTATTCTACTTCAAAACATGGAACAACTGTCTCTGTCTGCTCTTTATAGACATTACATGCCCCAGGGGTTCTCTCATAAGAGCGCAGGACTGCCCCAGTTTCAGACTCCTGTGTCCTCTTCTCGATGGTATACTGCACGTCTGTCACTTCCAGCCAAAAGTTACTGCATTTCAGCAGCACTGTATTATCTTAGGGTTTTCTATAGTGCCCATTGCTGGCTAAATTCCCCTGAGTTTGGTCACTGACTTCAATGGAACCAAGATTTCCCCTGGAGTATTTTGTGCTCTTTGGGGATAAAAGCTGATAAATGAATGCATAAAGATATTGTTTTATTCCTATTTCATTTAGCACATTAATGCTGGACTTAAAGCATCGATCTGATCATAAGCCTGTAAGGATTCTGCCTGAAAAAGCAAACAGCAGAACCTGCTCCTGGAGAGTGAGCAGATAAAGACTAAATACAAAACCCCCATCCATTACAAGGCCGCCAGACCTACAGTCTATCTCAGATTTCTAAGCTTAAGATCAAGTTCTTCATTTACTAGGATATTTTTCTATTTGTGTGATAGAGCCCCATTGACCCTCCATTTCTCCACTGTTTAACATTTCACCTTCCCCCTTGGAACCACAAAATGCATTCCAGCTGCAGATAATACTGCTTGTGCAGTGCCATGCAATGCTGCTCTTAATCCCTTTGAGAGCTCACTGTTAAACAACGTGAGATACTATTCCCTCTTTCACGTGGCACAAGAATTAAAATACCTACTGGAAAGAGTAGTGTGGATGACACAAGCTGCTGGCGCTTTTTCTCCACCTTTGCTTTGCATGGCTTAAGTAAATATTTCCTGCCAGTTTGTTTGAGAATGTATCATATTAGATAATTTCTCTGCTGGGTAGAAAGATTAACAATAAAAATTCCAAACACTTGAGCTATAATTAAAACCCCTTATAAACTGAAAAATGAACCTCAGGCAAGACCATGGAGCAAGAGAGCCATGTGTTTGAATCCAAAGACTGCCTGTCTTTGCTTGCCTCCAATTTTACATGATCTTCAATTGACTGGTGAGTGCATCCAATAAGTCTAGGTAGGCTAGGTTCATTTATTTACACTGGAATCTGAAGTCACCCTGCTGGTGAGCTTTCCTTGCCCCCTCCCCTTTGTTTTGTGCTGAGACACCATTAGGTGGCCTGTGGCCTTACAAGTATTAGCATGGTGGATATTAAGCAGCAGAAGCATTGGCAGCAAGAGGGAGCAGCAGTGGTGGTAGCTGTTTGGAAAGGCCTCTTTTGGCAATTGGAACCAGATTCCACACGATTCAAAACGGAAGCAAGGCTAAGCATAGATGGGTGTGTATCTCCCTAAGAAATCATTGTTTAAGCAAGCCCAGTTTTATAAGTGGAAGTAATCAAATGCACTCAGAGGTGGAACATTTTGCCATTTCTGGAATTAAAAACAGCTAAAATTAAAACATTTGTGTCTTGTTAACATTAGTTGCCACCATTTTAGTTAATCGTTTTAGGTGTATATAAAATATTTCAGAAAAAAACTCCAAACCTTCCTGAAGCCATAGAACATTTTCTGTTGAAACTGTTTTTATTTTTTATTTAAAAAACAACAACCACCACCGAGGGAATAGGACTTTAGACTAAATGAAATTTTTCACAAAAAGTTTCTGCTTTCCATGTAAAATCTAGTCTTCTCCTTAAAAAAAACGGAAAGAAAAAGAAATTTTTTTTTAAAAAAAACCCTGTTTTCAGTTTTCCAACAAAAAGTCAAAATTTTCCACAGACTATTTTGCCAAAAGCAATTTTTTGTTTTTGTCAACATTTTTCACAAACATAAACCCTATTTCCTGACCAGCTTGACTTGGCCCTGTGCAAATCAAACCCAACTTTTTAAAAAGGGGTTTTATAAACTTTAAATAGCTTTACTCCCACCCAGCTGTCTCTCTCACTCTTATAGGCCAGATCTCTGGCTCTTTCTAACAAGAGGACTGCAACCTGACCCATCTCCCATTTGACCCACCCAGCTGTTCTTATTCCATTTCCCTTCCCTGGGTCTAGTCACAGTCAGACTATTTCTTCCAGCCTGTCCCCAGAGCAAATGTACAGGAGGAACATCAAAGATGTTAAAGGGCAGCAAGTTTTAAGCAAATAAATGGAAGCAGTACACAGTCAATGTGCAGAATTTGCCAAACTGAATTTTAAACAGGACTTGATTTGGTGATGACTGATAACCTGAGTAGCTGCAATTGTTCAAACAATGACATAAGAATAATCAAGCTCTTGCTGACAAGCTGTGAGGTCAAGAATGACTTTCCTCCATGTAACATTGCCCAATTGCCTGGGTGCATTATGGAGACCTTTCATCTTTCTGTGAAGAATTAACTGTCAGCCCATGCAGAAGCTCACTGAACCAACAGTCTTGCCCTTTATGGTAGTTCTTTCCCACATCATTACAAAAACAGATTCACAACTTAACACCAGCTGGTCCAGTACATAGCTACCTTAAAGTTCTAATCTGTGTTCTCATTCTGCCATGCTTCCTGGAAGATTTTAGTACACTAGGTGTTGTCTCTGTCTTGGGTGAAACATCAAGGAGCAAAGCTTAGTGTTGGGAAGCTCAGCAGAGTGGGAAAGGTGGAAGAGATGAGGAGAGGGGGATAAATTTCTTGGAAAGCAGAGATTGCGGGTATGAGTATGCAGGGGTGGGCAAGGTCTTTTTTTTACATCTCTTAGGCGAGTCAGGGGCTCTGTTACTGGTGCTGAGATGAGAATAGAGAAAGTCCTCAAAATGTAAAGACCTGAAGCTTGTGTGACTGATATAAATATTCCAGAATTTCTCCTACAGCTATTTTTTTTTCTGCTCCAACAATATGGAAGAAAACTAGCTCAGGATAATGAGGTCCAATTAATCCACCTGTGGCACACATCCACAATTCCTTTCCTGTTGCACATGCAAGTCTCCATGTGCTTATCCCCTTATTAAAAAATGCCAGTCCTTGTACATTAGTGAAGAGAAGTAAAAGACTAACTATTGCTTGCCTTATACACATAAGTAGTCCCACTGAAGCCAGTTGGATGCACTCATTTGGCCCTAAAGAAGGGAAACCCACAGAGAGAGAGAGCGAGAGAGAGCACCTCTGGAATGCATTCCTGATTGACATAGGAAAATCAAGCCACAAAGGTTGCACTGAAATCCAAGTGTCCTATAGCACTGGAATGTGATTTTCTGGTGAAAAGAATGTATGTTTATATGCATAAATATATATGTAGAGGCAGTGGCAAACAATTATTTCCTAAAGTATAAATGAGCTTCTTCTAAAGCAGGGATTTGAGGAGACCTTTGATAAAAGTGTGTGATTTCTTCGTTACAAAAGATGAGTCAAGGAAAGAATGTGCAGCTAATCCAGATGATAGACCTACAGGCAGGCTTTCAAAGACATGTTAGTACAACGGCCTGGGAAGTTACCAAATGGATGCCATCTCTTGAGTGTCTTTCACAGCTTCACAGCTTCCTTCAGCAATCACCATGGAAATAAAAGAAGGAAAATGCTTATGGGGGTGGGGTGTAGCTTGAATCTTTTGCCTTGTTTTCTGTACACTGCACCTTTATTTAAAAAAAAAACAGTGTTGGCAGAGAGAGCAGCCATTTTGTTTTCTGAGGTGCTGCAGCCTGTGACAGAGGAGACCCTCCCCACACAGTATTCTCCCACAGAGACTTCAGGGAAAGCCTCTTACAGAACTCACAGCCCAGGGTGAAGTGGCAGTGAAAGTGGATGACAGCAGGATCATGGGTTTTAGAGCCTCTTATGCTGCTCCTGCCCCTTTTCCTGGAGTAAAGGGGCCAGAGTGGGACTCAGAATCTCACCCTTCGCTTTTGTTGTTACACCCTTTTCCATAATAGAAACACCCAACTTTATTGTCACATTTGCTTTTTCCGTATCAAAACTTCTTACTGGGCGGGGGGGGGGGGGGGGAGTGTGCATTTTTGGAACAACATTTATATTTCTCTGAACATTGAGAAACTGCCCTTATAAAAATACAACAGTAGTCAGTCGCAATAGTGATAATCACTGTTGCAAGATGCAGCATCAATTATTTACCATGTCTACCCTTAAAAACACAAACCCAAGCCTCATGAGAGGTTCCTCTCCGCATCTCATCATCTGTAACCCACCAAGACTGCAGTAGAAGACAGACATCAGGGCCTCAGCCAAAGATGGCACTCAAAATAGTCAGTTTCAATGTGGAGGAATTCTCTGCAGAGAAGGTTGGCATTCTATCTAGCATGAAAGCAGCCATCATGTACCTGCAAGTGACACAGAGACAAGAGCTCCAAACATCCACGGCAGGCATATTGCTGTGAACATCGAAAAGCAACACCTTATGGTAGCATGATACTTGTATGTGACAAAAGATTGGTGGGAAACACTGCTGTGAAAAACATGGTGTAATGTAAGTTATCACAGTTGAATGTGATCAAATAGCAGTAGTTTCTGTTTACGGACACCACCAGTTGAATGGATTGCATGGGCAATTGGCCTTCCCTGATCAGAAAAAGCCATGCCTAGTCACAGGCTAGTCACAACTGGGAAGAAGTTGAGAAGTGGACAGCAAGTAAACAGCTGGATCTTGCTCTATGACTTCAAGGATTAAAGTCCCTTCCAAACCACATGATGGAAGAAGGAGAGACTAAAACAGGTGCATGATCCAAGAGGGCCAAAATTCATTCCATTTTCAAAGTAATGGGGGCTACGCAGGGATGAATTTGGCTACCAGTCAGCAAAATTTCTGCTGAAACCAAACCATGACATCATAACCTTGGAAGAGTCGAGAGGAGGGAATAATCAGGACTCTTACCAGGGAAATGGGAGCAGAGCCTTGGGATTTCAGCAGTGTGCCACTTTAACAAGGAACACTGGGCATAATCTTGGGTAGCAACATATCAAACAGTCTTGTGAGCTGACAGAAGAAGCAGAGCCAATGGTAACTTCAGATAGAGTCACATGTCTGTATCCTTCGCGAGAGGAACATAAAGCAATGGCAGTTAGTGGCAAAAGTGAGGCGGGACTGGAGGGGGTCACATAACAGAATACTTCAGGCCAAACTATATTCTTGACACCCCCATCTGGAGTAACTTCACAGATGGCTGAATGTTTGGCAGAATCTAAATGCATTTGCACCCTTTCAGCAGTGATGCATTTCCGACTATTTCCCCAACTTCCAAACTCATGTCTGGTTTTTTCCTAGATCAACAAAAAGCCACTGGCCTTTGCACACAAGCATCTTTAGAGGCATCAACACCGGACAATTGGAAGGTGGCAATTTCTGAGGCATTCGAAATGGTACCATCAAGAGTAGATTGAGAGGTACTTCTCTTACACTACAGACCAAACAGTAAGGTCCAGGACTATGTACTAGTCTCTAAGGTGCCACAAGTACTCCTTTTCTTTCTGGTAGAAGGGTGTCTCTTCATTATCTGAATGCCACATTACCACTGGACTAGATCCAAAAAAGATCATGTACAAGAGCAACTTTTTGAACCCTGTCAAGTGATCAGGCAGGTGATAGAATTTACTTCTTAGACACACAGTTCTTAATATCTGCAAAGCTGCACAGAGCAGCTGTTTTGGACATGCAAAGCAGTGCACATTCAACTGAAGCTCTGGCTCCATCCTCTTTGAAAATGTGACCCTTGTCTAACACATGAGTCACTCTGCCCCTCCTAACCTCTTCTCCTCTACCCCAGCCCCTTCACCCCTCTTCCCTTCCCTTCTCTATCCATTTAGCTTATCCGCTCCCAAGTAAACTCACCCCAGCCCTCCAAAGCTCCCCAATTAATGGACCTTACATGCAGTTTGATGCCATGACATCATTTACTCTCTTTGTGTGTAATATCCCTCGTATCTGTCTTGTCTATTTCAAGCATAAGCTCTTCGAGACAGGGACCCTCTACCACTCTGTGCTTGTGCCCTGCACAACAAGGCCACCTTCTTGAATGACCCTTTGGCACTACCTTAATAAACGCATTGAATAATCTTCCCCCTATTCTTAGACAATTTTCAGACCTTAATCATTCACATCAGTGCCCATGCCAGTTGTGCATGTCAGGGGTCCGTTGACTGAAACACAGCACAAACCAGTGAACGTGTCAAGGGCCCGCAAAATATATGAGGTGAAAAAAGTTCAGTGTACGACCAGAAAGCGAAATGGGGCCCAGCGTATTTGAAGAACCCTGGCTTTAACTTAAAGGTCAAAGGAAAATGAGTAATGAACTAAGCCGTGAACAATGCAAAATTCAGAAATGTTGCGGGTGTGTAATGTATGTGCCTGTTATCTTCCTTGTGCCATTAGAGTCCATAAATACAATGTAAAGGAAATGTCCTTTCATCTAATATTAACAATCAGAATCAGAAAAAAGACCATTGACCTTAACATGGGCAGCATTCAAATGAGTAATAATTTCCTTCTATTTTAAAAAAGCTTTCAATAAATTTATTGTTTTTAGTTTTCAGAGGGTTTGGCTGGCGTGCTGGGAAAACTGGTATGTGCTTATCACGTGTATCCTCGTATAGATAATGAGTTAATGGAAAGCACTCCAAGCTGGTGCTGGGGGTGATAGAACTGTGCTGAGACATGCGCTGTGTAAGGGTGGGCTAGTCTGTATTTTCTCATGCATTACCTTTAATTGTGGATTTTTTGGGTGGGAGAGGGGGAAGTGGATTATAAAACGAGGAGTTTGGGTGAGCTGAGATTTAGTTGCCTCAGCCTCCTTTAGATGTTTTGAATAACTTTGGAAGTAACAATGCACAAAAGCACAGGAAGCAATCTGTGCAGCAAGCTATTACCCTGCTTTAAAAATGGACTTTGGCCAAACGTTACAGAAGTGGGTGGACAAGTTAGGCACCAAGGTTTCATAGTTCGATTCCTAAATAAAGTGGCCTGATTTTCAGAGCCATCACACATCCATAGCTCCCATCAATTTAATTGTGTCCTCGGTTACACAGGGTAAATCAGAGGAGTGGGCATTGGGAGAAAACATTCTCGAGGGGCACTTTATCCCATAACTGCTGGACTTCTCTGAAGAATCTGGCATTGGCCACTGTTGGTGACAGGACACTGGACTAGACCGACCACTGGTCTGATCCGGCCTGGCAATTCCTGTGTTCTGGAGTAACTCCTCTGATGACAGTGAAGTACCCAGTGTATATAAGAGATTGGTCTAACAATCAGGATTTACACCAGTGGAACTAAGAACAGCATGTGGCTCATAGTGAAATGAAAGCAAGGCCTTTAATTTATCTCTTTCTTTTCAGCCAGTGATTTTCAAAAAATGTAATAAATTGTATATACCTAAACACAGAACAAAACTGTAGTCAATCCACTGTAAATCCATGGGGCTGAGCTTCAATGAAATTTATACTTGTTACTTTGATATCAATGGAGTAACTATGGATTTATACAGGTGTAACTGGAACCAAAATTTGGCCTCTGTAGTCAGAGCTCAAGGTTGCAGGATCATTTATGCAAATTGCTAGGTTTGCTCGCACGGAGGACTACATATAATTATTATTTATTTGCATTAGAGTAGCACCTAAGTGCAATCAAGGATCAGGACCTGATTGTGCTAGGCTCTGCACATACATGCTGCAAAAAGAAAGTCTTTGCCCCAAAGACATGAGTGGGTGACTCAAACAAATAGGAATAAAGAGAAGGGGGATAATGTGGTAACAGTAAAGCAAGCCAGCTGGCACACAATAAGCAAGAGAGTTAATGGCTATTGCAGTTATTTTAGCAAATGTTTAGAATCTCCACTGCCTTGCACCTTGTGTAGTCAGTTATTCCTATGCAAAGTTGTACCATGCTACCAAATCACTTTTCTGTACTCTACTCTACATTGGAATATTCAATGTATGAAACGGGTACCGCTTTGCAACTGTTGGGGAAGTGAAGAACTGCACAGGATGAAATACTCAGTTGATGAAGCAGGGGTAAAGGAGTTTACAAAAAGGGCCAAAATCACAGTGGTGGAGCAAGCCTATTTACATAAGCTGAGGATTTGGCCCAGAGAGACAAATGATGGAGACTGGATGCAAAATGTAAAGTTAATGCTGTAGACTGAATGTACATAAACAGGGACTTCGAGAGAGGTTTTTTTTGGCATTCAATTTTACAATGTAACTACATTTTCCCTCTCTTACTACATATTCTTGTTACCTTGCTGCTTATATTTTCTTAACCATGTGCTGGAGATATGTACCCTCAACTGATGTCAATAAGTGCCGTTCCACTGAAGTCCAGTGGAATTACTCTAATTTACACCAGCTGAGGGTCATGAATTTTAGGAGAGCCTTCTTATCTCAAAGCTGTTGTTTAACTCTCATGGTTATATAACTGCACAAAGACGTACAGGTTCTGTCTGCATTACAAAACCACCGTATTAGCCAACCAATTACTTTAAAATGTGTTCATACCAGATTTAGCATGTTTTCTGTTTCCATTCCAAGAGTCAAGTCACTTACACTGGGCAGGGATCCCTTCCCACTGGACCACATAACTGTAAGGCTGACCACTTTGGGGTGTGATTTTTAAATCATCACACAAATTTTGCATACACGGGTCCCTTCTGGCCTTATAATCTATCATTCTGTTATCGCTGGGGGAACAGCTCCCATGATCTTCAACCTTATCTAATTTACCTGTTATGCAGAACAAGAAAAAGAGGTTAAATGTATATAACATCCCTATTTTAAAATCCTATCCTAAAAGTCCAACCACTCCTAAGCTTAAAAAAAAGAGAGTGAATCTTACCCTGGTTATTATTCACAATAGCATGTTGATAACCAGAAAGCAGCAATGGAAATATGGTGGCAAGAATCAAAGGATTTGAGTTATGAAAATGGTATGTGAATGTCTCACATGAATAAACTGTGAATCACCCTTGGGAGCAGGAGCAGGCCCTACTTTGGAAGAAGCTTTCTAACCATCAGAGTGAAGTTCCGGAACAGCTTTCCAAGGCTAGCAGTGGGGGGGGTGGGGGGGGCAAAGAACCTAACTTGTTTTAAGACTGAGCTTGATAAGTTTATGGAGGGGATGTTATGATGAGATTGCATATGGTCCATCCAAGTCTGTTATTAGGAAGTATCTCCAATGGCTAGAGATGGGACACTAGAGGGGGATGGTTCTGAGTGACTATAGAGAATTCTTTCCCAGGTGTCTGTCAGGTGGGTCTCATCTACATGCTCAGGGTCTAACTCATTGCCATATTTAAGGTTGGGAAGGAATTTCCCAAGAAGTCAGATTGGCAGAGACCTGGATTTTTATTTTGATTTCTTTGCTTTCCTCTGCAGCGTGGGGCATAAGTCGCATGCTGGTTTGAACTAGATTAAATGGTGGATTCTCTGTAACTTAAAGTCTTTAAATCAAGATTTGAAGACTTCAGTAGGTCAGCTAGAGGATTTGGGCCCACTATAGGAGTGGATGGGTGAGGTTCTGTGGCCTGCAATGTGCAGGAGGTCAGACAAGAAGATTATGATGGTCCCTTCTGACCTTAAAGTCTATGAGTCTGTATGGTATGGGGAACTAAAGGTGGAATAGTAGGGATGGAGAAACAAAGTGTATGAGCAGCAAGAAAGGGGTCTTATATGAATTAGGGAGAAACGAAGCAGGAACGGAATTCGTCACACACCTCTCCGTAACTATGCAGGGGCGATTTTCAAAAGCACAAATGGGAGTTAGGTGCCCTACTCCCTTTAAAAATCAACTGGATTTCATCAAATTCCTGTTGACTATCAATGGGAATGGTGTACCTACTACCTGCCCTTTGTGCCTTAGAAAATCTAATTCCCTACCCCAGTTTAGACTTGGTATTTGGAAAAAATATTCTTGACTGTGACGTTATATGATTAAAATATGACCATGTAGATCATTGTTGCTACCACTGTTATATAATCACAACAAATCTTGTACAAAGTGTGTCAAGTAAGATGTCTATGGAAAAGTTATGATGTGCTTAATAGGATAATCATATTTGTATGCTGTCAAGGTTCCTCCCCCACTCTGAACTCTAGGGTACAGATGTGGGGACCTGCATGAAAAACCTCCTAAGCTTATCTTTACCAGCTTAGGTCAAAACTTCCCCAAGGTACAAAATATTCCACCCGTTGTCCTTGGACTGGCCGCTACCACCACCAAACTAATACTGGTTACTGGGGAAGAGCTGTTTGGACGCGTCCTTCCCCCCAAAATACTTCTCAAAACCTTGCACCCCACTTCCTGGACAAGGTTTGGTAAAAAGCCTCACCAATTTGCCTAGGTGACTACAGACCCAGACCCTTGGATCTTAAGAACAATGAACAATCCTCCCAACACTTGCACCCCCCTTTCCTGGGAAATGTTGGATAAAAAGCCTCACCAATTTGCATAGGTGACCACAGACCCAAACCCTTGGATCTGAGAACAATAAAAAAGCATTCAGTTTCTTACAAGAAGACTTTTAATAAAAATAGAAGTAAATAGAAATGAAGAAATCCCCCCTGTAAAATCAGGATGGTAGATATCTTACAGGGTAATTAGATTCAAAAACATAGAGAACCCCTCTAGGCAAAACCTTAAGTTACAAAAAAGATACACAGACAGAAATAGTTATTCTATTCAGCACAATTCTTTTCTCAGCCATTTAAAGAAATCATAATCTAACACATACCTAGCTAGATTACTTACTAAAAGTTCTAAGACTCCGTTCCTGGTCTATCCCTGGCAGAAACCAGCATATAGACAGACACACAGACCCTTTGTTTCTCTCCCTCCTCCCAGCCTTTGAAAGTATCTTGTCTCCTCATTGGTCATTTTGGTCAGGTGCCAGCGAGGTTACCTTTAGCTTCTTAACCCTTTACAGGTGAGAGGAGCTTTCCCCTGGCCAGGAGGGATTTCAAAGGGGTTTACCCTTCCCTTTATATTTATGACATATGCATGTATCGTTTTGGTATCTGATGTTATGAATATTAACTATGTACCTGTATTTCAAATGTGTTTGCTCATTTGGTAACACCCATAAGGTATTTAGCCAGCACATTGTGAAGGAACTATTCAAGTTAAATGGCACATCAAGGAACACTTAACTCACAATGGACCATGAAAGATGCCAATTCACACCTGGTGGACTTTCTTGTGAATGTTCTAACTAGAGTATGGGTAATGGCCTCTGCTATGACTAAGTGAAGCAGGCATAGACATGTGACTTGGTCATGTGACTCCAAACTCCATCTTGTTACCTGTAATTTTCCACAAACCAGAACAATGGGCTTCCCTACACATGGCAGAAGCTATAACAGGCCCTGAAAACATCTCCATTTTACCTCTTTTCTGCTCTAACTTCTGGACTATGAACAGATACTAATGGGAGCATTCTAACCAAGGGACTGAGGGCCTTTCAATGATTTGGAAGCAACCAGAGACTTAACAAGCCAGCAGTTTATTCCATCACTGCTACAAGCCTGATCCAAGAACCTTGCAAATATTGTATGTATTTGATTCCTTTAATCAATTTTAACTCTCACCTTTCTTTCTTTTTATAAATAAACCTTTAGATATTAGATTCTAAAGGATTGGCAACAGTGTGATTATTGGGTAAGATCTGAGTTATATATTGACCTGGGTATGTAGCTGGTCCTTTGGGATCAGAAGCACTCTTTGGTTGATTAAATCGGTTTTAAATAACCACTCATCATTAAGTCTAGTGTTTTTGGTGGTGATACAAGGACTGGAATATCTAAGGAGGCTGCTTTTCTGACTTCTTGTGAGCCTCTGTGGTGAAACAGAAGTTTACTTTTGTTGCTGGTCTGGTATATCTTATGGAAGAATAACCAGAAAGGAGCATAAACACTGCCAAATTAAATGTAAAAATGTAATAAGAAAAGCCAAAAGGGAGTTTGAAGAACAGCTAGCCAAAAACTCAAAAGGTAATAACAAAATGTTTTTTAAGTACATCAGAAGCAGGAAGCCTGCTAAACAACCAGTGGGGCCCCTGGACGATCAAGATACAAAAGGAGCACTTAAAGATGATAAAGTCATCACAGAGAAACTAAATGAATTCTTTCCTTCAGTCTTCATGGCTGAGGATGTTAGGGAGATTCCCAAATCTGAGCCGTCTTTTGTAGGTGACAAATCTGAGGAATTATCACAGATTGAAGTGTCACTAGAGGAGGTTTTGGAATTAATTGAGAAACTTAACAGTAACAACTCACCAGGATCAGATGGCATTCACCCAAGAGTTCTGAAAGAACTCAAAGGTGAAATTGCGGAACTATTAACTGTGGTTTGTCACCTGTCCTTTAAATCAGCTTTTGTACCCAACGACTGGAAGATAGCTAATGTAACGCCAATATTTAAGAAGGGCTCTAGAGGTGATCCTGGCAATTACAGACCGATAAGTCTAACATCAGTACCGGGCAAATTAGTTGAAACAATAGTAAAGAATAAAATTGTCAGACACATAGAAGAACATAAATTGTTGTGCAAAAGTCGACATGGTTTCTGTAAAGGGAGATCATGTCTTACTAATCTATTAGAGTTCTTTGAGTGGGTCAACAAACATGTGGACAAGGAGGATCCAGTGGACATAGTGTACTTAGATTTCCAGAAAGCCTTTGACAAGGTCCTTACCAAAGGCTCTTACATAAATTAAGTTGTCATGGGATAAGAGGGAAGATCTTTTCATGGATTGAGAACTGTTTAAAAGACAGGGAACAAAAGGTAGGAATAAATGGTAAATTTTCAGAATGGAGAGGGCTAACTAGTGGTGTTCCCCAAGGGTCAGTCCTAGGCCCAGTCCTATTCAACTTATTCATAAATGATCTGGAGAAAGGGGTAAAGAGTAAGGTGGCAAAGTTCACAGACGATACTAAACTGCTCAAGATAGTTAAGACCAAAGCAGACTGTGAAGAACTTCAAAAAGATCTCACAATCACTAAGTGATCGGGCAACAAAATGGCAAATGAAATTTAATGTGGATAAATGTAAAGTAATGCACATTAGAAAAAATAACCCCAACTGTACATACAATATGATGGGGGCTAACTGAGCTACAACTAATCAGGCGAAAGAGCTTGGAGTCATCGTGGATAGTTCTCTGAAGACGTCCACACAGTGTGCAGCGGCAGTCAAAAAAGCAAACGGGATGTTAGGAATCATTTAAAAAGGGATAGAGAATAAGATGGAGAATATCTTATTGCCCTCATATAAATCCATGGTACGCCCACATCTTGAATACTGCGTACAGATGTGGTCCCCTCATCTCAAAAAAGATATGCTGGCATTAGAAAAGGTTCAGAAACAGTCAACTAAAATGATTAGGGATTTGGAACGGGTCCCATATGAGGAGAGATTAAAGAGGCTAGGACTTTTCAGCTTGGAAAAGAGGAGACTAAGGGAGAATATAATAGAGGTCTATAAAATCATGAGTGGTGTGGAGAAAGTGAATAAGGAAAAGTTATTTACTTGTTCCCATAATATAAGAACTAGGGGCCACCAAATGAAATTAATGGGCAGCAGGTTTAAAGAAATAAAAGAAAGTTCTTCTTCACACAGCGCACAGTCAACCCATGGAACTCCTTGCCTAAGGAGGTTGTGAAAGCTAGGACTTTAACAGGGTTTAAAAGAGAACTGGATAAATTCATGAAGGTTAAGTCCATAAATGGCTATTAGCCAGGATGGGTAAGGAATGGTATCCCTAGCCTCTGTTTGTCAGAGGGTGGAGTTGGATGACAGAAGAGAGATCTTATGTTCTTATGTTCTTAATTTGGTATTCTCAGTTGTGACCCACTGAGGCATGGTGACATTGACAAAAAACGGAACAACAGTATTTGGCCAAAAGTAAAGTTAACAGTGCCTCGAAGCTGAGTGACATGTGCTTTCTGGAAGGAGTGATGAGGGGATTGCATGGCCTGCATACATTGCTACCATAATGATGAACTTTGAAAATATACATGGATTTAATGTTTGAAAGCATTATTATGCAGTGAAAAAGGATTGTCATAGTCAATTTTAATATTAAATGGATGTAATGAATCTGGATTTCCTTCATACTTCCAAATCCCAGGCAAGAACAGCAAAGATATGCTGGCGAAGATGGGAGGTGTATGATTTGATTTTCGTAGTCAAAGTTATTAAACAAAATAGTTTGAAAGGGGGGATGATAGGAAGTTTCTTAGTGTTAAACCTCTCTGACCCTGGTTTTGGTAGGTGGAAATTGGAGTGTTTTGATATCACATGTTTTTTGTTGGCAGAGTTATTTCCTGTAGGGAGCAGATCTGCAACTAAGGAATGGTGCCGGGAGAAAGCTTTGACTTTTGTGTGCACGCAGCTTGGGAAAAGACCTGCACCATCATAAGTAACACAGACTTCCTTCCAAGACCTAATCGCTAATGCAGTCAGTGCCAGAGAACTTGAACAGCTGTTTGTTATAGCGGCATCTAGTGAATCCCAGCAGAAAGCAGAACTCAACTATACTTCCTCATTCTCTCATAAAAGTGTCCTCTGAACCAGGCTCAGTCCCAGGTATTCCAACATTCCAGGCAATGACTGCATACTGAAAGCTGATATGTGATGGAAAAATGCCTGTGAGCAATGCATTCATTAGAATGAAAAATGAAGAAATAATTCTTTGGCCTACAACAGAAGGTGGGTTATTGTGGAGGCAAGATAGTGTGATAACTCTGAATGCTAGATGAAGAACACAGATGCAAGAATGGTGTTATGTGATGAGAGCCTTAAGCAGATGGACAGAGTTGTTAATTAAAGGGCTAAGGATAAAGTTTCCTAATTTTTGAAAAAAAGTAGCTGGAAAACAATTTAAGAACCCCCAATCTGCATATAGTAGGTCTCAGAAGGCCAGGTGGATTGGGATAGTGTGTGTTTTCTTTATTTGTGTGATTTCTTTAAAGAAATATTGGGTCACATTTCTGAGGTGAAGTAAAGCACCATAACTCCATTGATTTCAGTGGAGTTACACCAATTTAAACCAGGCAAGGATCTGGCCCACTGAATGTATCCATTTTTTTGAAACCAGATTTTGAAGCCAGTGTTAGACAAAGCTTGCCAACAAATCCTCCTATTTAGCCCCTGGAAAGTAAGGAGCAACTGAGCAAAGTACTTTGACTACAAAAAGCAAATCTATGATTCTATGAAAGTAAAGATCTGGACTTGATTATTGCTGTTTAATATGTATATCAGAAGCTCTCAGGGGCCTCAAATGGGGGTTACTTGCTGTATAAGCCTCTAGTAGATGACAGACCCTGCCTCCAGCCTGAATTTTCCTGCTATTAGAGTTTAATTGACTGTTCAATCACATGCAAGTTGAATCATAAAAGAGGGGAGAACGTTCTATTAGGGGAACGTTTTCCTAGATCTGAGTTTAAAGCAAACCAAAGCAGAACGCCAGAAATACTGCAGCCTCAGTTTCCCCATCTGTAAAACAGGGATAATAATACCTGCTCACCTTTTAAAGCACCTGGATTGCTAAGGATAGGATGATGACGAGTGCTGTGTGCCATTATTTACACTTCCCCAAATTATTAGTAACAGTGAAGGGTAACCTGTACATGGTTAATGGCACAGAACTCCCATAAAATCAAAACTACTATGGGCATAGGGTGAAAAACTACTTGACTGAATAAAAGAATCATTGCAGCAAATAAAGGAAGCTAAAGTATGTGACAAGCAGTGGTTTTTCTATGAAGAAACAAATACAACTGGTTAATGACACTAGTCTAAAACTTGGGAAACAATTCTCTGCTCTGCCACAGAATTCTTGTGTGACCTTGGGTAAGTCACTTAGTCTGTCAGTGCCTGCGTTCCCCATCTGTAAAAAAGAGAAATAGTACATCCCTACTTCACAGGGGTGTGAGGATAGCTATAGTAAAGATTGTGAAGCACTTTGAGGTGTACAGACGAAAAGTAGTACACAAGAGCTAGCTGTGATTACTATATTATGTTACCTATAATAGCAGTATACAATATCAGTAAAATGTGGAGTAGCAGCTAAAATGTCAGCTGTAGACAAGATATCCTTGAGACCAAGAGCTTAGTATGATTAAAAAAAGAATTAGACATTTATAAATAACAAAGACACCCAGAGTTACCTTAGACAGTTCAACTGTGCCACCAGAGCAAGGACCAGGCTCTGTCCCTAGAATGGCCAGGGTTGGAATCTACAGGTGAAATCCTAGCCCCACTGATGGGAGAGTTTTACCTTTGATTTCAATGGGGCCAAAATGTCAACTTATGTGGCCAACTATCCTCTCCAGTTGAAATCTGGGCTTCTAGCGATGTGAAAATCAGAGATTGAGAAATATGTCCATAGTGTTGTTTGACTTTAAAACTAAACTTTCGCAGCTCCAAAGGATGGGCTGTAGGAGTCAGAAAGGGAAAGAATGCAAGTAATATGAGGTTTAATTTAAAGTCAGATACGTTTTATCTGACCTAACCCATCTGGACAGTTTTTATGGCCTGCCAATTCATGGGAATGATATGATACATTTATATTTCCACATTTCCTCTTTCATTAAACTGTGAGTTTAATTGTACAGAGCTGAAGTTTTGGGGAAAAATTTTGTCATCCACCACAAGAGAGTTCTCTTCTATTACGCACATACAACTCCCATTGATGTCAAAGCCATTGGCAGGCAGCAATTACGCCTTTCAACAGCCACAGGAGGTTAGTGTGAGTATGGAAGCAGCATTTGTTACTTTTAGAGGGGGCAAACTGAGGCACAGAGAAGCTAAGTGACTTTCCATAAATCACATACAGAGCCGCTGGCAAAAGGAGGAAGAGAAGCCAGGAGACCTGTCTGCCAGCCCCATGCTGTAAAATATAATGAAAGTGGAGACAAGATAAAGACGTGCAAAGAGTCATTACTGCGACTGGAGTGATAAAAGGGGAAGTGCCTTTACAGCCCAGTTAATCGTTTTAGGCCAAAACAAATCTGAAAAACGAGCTCAGTTCACTGCATTGAAAAAATCGTCCCGATGGGTACAGCTACACCGCTGTAGTGCTGTAATGTAGACACGTACGACAGCAACGGAAGAGGTTTTTTCCATCACGGTAGTAAATCTACCTCTCTGGGAGGCATAGCTACATCGACAGAAGAATTCTTCCATCAGCCTAGCTGCGCCTACAGTGGGGGTTAGCTCAACCTAACTATGTCACACAGGATATGAAATTTTTTTCAGCCCTGAGCGAGGTCGCGAGGTCAGCCTACGTTTTAGCTGTAGACCAGACCAATGCGTTATGTTTAGGCTCGCCCTAGAGCTTGCCTTCCACAGGATACTCCTGCTTCGACTGGCGCAAACTGATTTCTCATTCTGTCTCTGCCAGACTAAGAAAATTGCCCAATGTTCAACTCCTATCACCGTAAGCGCTAAAGGAATAGCTGCTTCCTCAATTCTCCTTCGTTTGGCTTCTGCCCAGAAGCTGCTGTCCTTCTTGGGGTTTATGAAAGCTGATAGGCTGGTCCATGGAGGCAATCACAAACTCTATAGTAAAATCATGCAGTGTATTTTCTGTGCACATGGTAACTGGAGAAGGGTCAAACGTCTTGCCTGTAATCTGAACATCGGCAAACCTGGCCTGCTTGTAAGAATGTGAATAATGTGGCTAATGTGGCTCGCAGCAGCACACGTCATTCATTTTAGCCGGCAGATCAAATATGCGACCAGCATAGGGCACACATGTGTCTTTATACCAATGGAAAAAATAGTCCTCTGTGTATTAAGATCACTGATTAAGTAGCGGATAAATCACTCAACCATATGGATTGTGGAATAGGATGGATAGAATCTGTGATGACTTCTACCAATCTCAATATTTATTAGACTAGGAAAGTAAATTCCTGCTGGAAAATAAACATAGAAGCATAGAATCATAGAATATCAGGGTTGGAAGGGACCTCAGGAAGTCATCTAGTCCAACCCCCTGCTCAAAGCAGGACCAATCCCCAATTAAATCATCCCAGCCAGGGCTTTGTCAAGCCTGACCTTAAAAACTTCTAAAGAAGGAGATTCTACCATCTCCCTAGGTAACGCATTCCAGTGTTTCACCACCCTCCTAGTGAAAAAGTTTTTCCTAATATCCAACCTAAACCTCCCGCACTGCAACTTGAGACCATTACTCCTTGTTCTGTCATCTTCTACCACTGAGAATAGTCTAGAACCATCCTCTTTGGAACCGCCTCTCAGGTAGTTGAAAGCAGCTATCAAATCCCCCCTCATTCTTCTCTTCTGCAGACTAAACAATCCCAGTTCCCTCAGCCTCTCCTCATAAGTCATGTGTTCCAGACCCCTAATCATTTTTGTTGCCCTTCGCTGGACTCTCTCCAATTTTTCCACATCCTTCTTGTAGTGTGGGGCCCAAAATTGGACACAGTACTCCAGATGAGGCCTCACCAATGTCGAATAGAGGGGGAACAATCATGTCCCTCGATCTGCTGGCTATGCCCCTACTTATACATCCCAAAATGCCATTGGCCTTCTTGGCAACAAGGGCACACTGCTGACTCATATCCAGCTTCTCGTCCACTGTCACCCCTAGGTCCTTTTCTGCAGAACTGCTGCCTAGCCATTCGGTCCCTAGTCTGTAGCGGTGCATGGGATTCTTCCGTCCTAAGTGCAGGACCCTGCACTTATCCTTGTTGAACCTCATCAGATTTCTTTTGGCCCAATCCTCCAATTTGTCTAGGTCCCTCTGTATACTATCCCTGCCCTCCAGCGTATCTGCCACTCCTCCTAGTTTAGTATCATCCGCAAATTTGCTGAGAGTGCAATCCACATCAACAAAGACAGACTGTAATGTCCCTAAAACTTCGTAGCACTATTGCAGAAGAGTAACGTGTGTGACGGAGGAGACTGCTGGGTGATAACGGCATCCCCAGCCTCCCTGCCAAGTGATCCTTATTTGGTCCTTGGTTATTGGTCCTATCAGTCATACAGCATTCTTATGAAGCAATAAATCCCAAAGCATTCTCATTTATGTAATCACATCTGCTCATCATCTCCTACCTTCCTGTTCCCCCTTGCTTTGTACAGGACCCATGCAGAAAAGTAGCTAAGCGTTTGCATGTGAGTGGTACAGATGAAGTCAGTAGGATTATTCACACGCTTAAAGTTAAGCATGTGTTTTTTCTGGATTGGGGGCCTCAGTGCTCAGAAACTTTGTTCACTTGAGCCCTAAATGCAGTGTGTTTAAAAGGCGCACATTCCCTGCCCTTACATTTGAATGAACCTATTGGATCACTTTCATCGTGAAAATGTCTTGCTGATAATGACCATGCATGATTCCACCTTGTGACTAAGACTTATGGCCTGAGATTCATAGGTGGGAAGATCGGAGTAACGCAATACACCATAATGCTTGACAATACAGTATATAACAAATATCACTATTAGATAGGGTTACCAGAGAGCAACTGTGAAAAAGTGGGACAGGGGGTGGGGGTAATAGGTGCCCATATAAGAAAAAGTCCCAAAAAAAGGGGACTGTCCCTTTAAAAGCGGGACGGATGGTCACCCTACTATTAAAGCATATTCTCGTTCTATTCTTCACTTCTTTAACCCAATTACCCCAACTCAGCATACATGCAACAGTCACTGAAGACAGGCTGATGGGAAGAATGTCTTTGTCCACTTGTTACAGAGTTGGGCTAAAGCCACAAGTGTTGGCTCTTAATGTAGTATTAAGATTGGGAGGTGTTTGGATGCAGGCCCATCATCAAAGATGACCACACCCTGTAGGTTGTCAAGTCCCAAAAGTGCAGAGTATTGACCCCCCCATTGCAGAATATATGGGATAAATCCTCTGGAAAGTCTGAAGTGTTTGAAATAAGCCATTGTTTTTAGTTATCTAACAGCAAAACAAATGTCTGAAATTTCTTCAGGGGTGAAAAAATATTATTTTCACACTAGAATATTTAAATAAAAATACCAAACATCTTTCCCTTAAAAAACCCACCACTGTGCCTAGAATAAGTATGAGAAATTTCAACTGAACCAGTAATAGCCACAAAAGTTTATATATACCTGGAAAAGCAGGGTCTCCCCATACAGTGAAAGTGCCTTTTCATTTACAAATACAGTATAACATAATATAATTGCAGTAGACTCACTAATTATTATTTATAGATTGTCATCAGTTTTCCTCCTGGAAATGAATCAGCATAATTCCCTAGAATGACCATTTAGGGCCTGAGTCACTACTGCATTACTTCGCTTTTATGCCATTGTAGCTCTTTTGATAGCAATAGAGTTACAGTAACAAAACAGGAGACCTGCAATGGTGAGTCAGGCCCTAAAACTGTGGATTTCCCAAATGAGAAATTCTTATTGCATGCCAGTGAGGGCACGATGGAGTGGAACAGTGCATTGAAGAGTAGAGGGGAGAGGAAGGAGTCAGGGGTGTGCAGTGTGAGCATTGGGGGGCTTCATCTCTGTCCCCCATTCAAAAATGTCCCCACTAACTCCAGGCTAGTCCATGCACTGTCCCTGCATCATCTTCTCAGTTCCCGAACTTGCATGTCACATGCAGATGCCTGCCTCTCTGTGGAGAGGCGTGTTGAGGAGGGAGACCCAGGCTGTGCTGGACAGGCAGAGAGATGTGAGACAACTAGATGATGCAAGGGGAATGAGAGGGTCATCATGCAGCCAGTGCATTCTGGGGCAGGGATAATCATCGCCAAGGAGCCAGAGGGAGCTGAATGGTGGTACGTAGGGCGGCTGAGAAATAGATATATTTTTAAAACCAAGGCATTTAAATGCCCCCAAACTTAGGTAAACCAGAGTTAAGGCTGTCCAGTGGTATCTCGTGCTCTTCATGAACTTCAAGCCAGGAAATACAAAGTTAAGGTACACAACACCTCTGCGACGCAACCTTCTCTCTCTGCTCTCTTTGAGTTGTGCCGGAGCACACCTGTAACACACTCTACCCTTACAAACGCTGCCGAACACTTTGGGAACAGAGCACGTGAGCACTGTAAGACAAAGTCTAACAACTGCCCTTTGCTACAGCACACCTTGCATGTAGGTCAGCTAGCGCGAACAGGAGCTACTTACATCAGGTCTAGCATAGTGACTGGGAGTTGTCTACATCATGCCTACACTCACACAATGAATTTGTTCCACACAAACCACCTAGCCTTGTGACCCCTTCACCCTTCCCACACCTTCACTCCTGACCTGAGAATTCCTTCTGAGATATTGCCTTCTCTTATCACTCTATAAACTCTGGAGTCTACTGCCATGTATGGCACCAGGCTGCTGACAATCCCCATGCCAAGAAGACACACCTCAGCAGATACAGCCTAGAAACTCAGCACTGGTGAGGCATACCTGACCTTTCAAAGTACACATGCACCTCTCCTCATAACAGTCACTGCTCCACTAAGCTGGTTCAGCTACTCCCTCCACCATTCAATACAGCTATACCTAACCCAGCGAAGGCTGTCAGAGCTCATGCAGGTATTCAGATCTGGGGACCACCACAAAGTAATGTCCCATTCTCTGAGAACTTCCTCATGTCTACGAATTATGGCACCCCTCCCACCCACGCTTGCTTTGCTGAATATGCCCAGCAGCTATTGTCAACTCCAGGAGGCGGAGTTAAGGTTGCAGAGGCGATGTATACCTTAACTTTGTATTTCCTGGTTTTCAGGGATTTCTTGGAAGTGTATGAGGCACTGCTTGTCAAACTTAATGCTGCGTTAAAGTTTTGGGGCATTTAAGATAACAATACGATCTCCCTGATTTTTGCCGCCTTGTGGTCTATGCAAGTCAACTGACTTAGCAATTGGTGTCAGGCAGTGGGAGGGAAGAAAGTGACGGCCACATGAAAAGGGCCCTATCCTGTTGCAATTCTCATTTTAAAAAAAAATGATGGCCAAGAATAGATATAAATGATGGTGCCCTGGGGTGGCTTCTGCACAGGCATCAAGTGCTCCCGCTTTTAGGTAACTATTCCCTTGCAGATGGAGCCAGTTGCTATCTTTGTCTGTCTGGGTCACAGCCTCCTCATTCATGGGAATGAGAAAGTGATCTGTCGCTGTGCTATATCCTGGGAATGGCGCTCCTGGACACATCAAGCGGCTGTCACTATGCTGAATGATATAATTGCTCTCTCTCTCTCTCTCTCTGTGAGTGCGTGTGTATGTGTGTGTGTGTGTGTGTGTGTATATACATCTCCAGAGAAGCTATTGCGTGATCTGCGCTAGTTGCTTCTCCTCCAGTACACTGGGTGAAGAGTCTATGTCATAACATTTTCCCTGTCTGGTATATTTTATTTCCTTTTTGTAATTTACTTCACCATTTCTCTTATCTGCAGCTGCGCAAAGGAGAATCCTTCTTGGTGTGCCAGTGGCTCTGATCTCATCAGATGCTCAGAGGACGCCAAGCACCCCGTCCTGCTCACAGGACTCTCACACGTAGCCCCACCAATGTTACTTTTGTGCTTTGCGAAGTTCTTTTCTGTGGGCTGGCTGCAAACATGAAACACTGGTTGAGCAGTCTGAGGAGGTCCTAACAGGGGCTGGGATCAGGCCAAGTATGGTTAATTTGGTGTATTTTTTGCCCTAATGATTTCTATTCCCTTAGAAAAAGGGAAAATACCTCTGACACACAGAAATCTTGATGTCCCCTGATGACCCTCTGGCAACACTAGTTTTTCTGGAGTTGCTCTGCTTACATAGAATGTCCTGGTGCACAGGGAATTGAATGGAAACCGCCCACTGATTTCAGTGGGCAGTGGATTGGGCCCACAGTCAGCATCGTATAGTCTCATATAGTTACATATATTTGCCTCTAATTGCATTTTGAGACCCTGGATTTCTAGCATGCACTGTGAACTCCTCATTTTAATTTCACCGGGGAACTTTGTAAGATTTTGTCTTTTTTAATATATTACACATACTGGAGTAGGTGACTTTACTTCGCTCTTTCCTTGAGAACATGTTGCTATCTTTGGCGCCCTCCTTTGTTCAGATTTCTTAATCTTCATCAAGCTCAAAGGAACATTCATCAGCTGCTGCAATATTCCACTCTTTGGGAGCTCACTTAATTGCCATTTGGAATATATCCAGACTGGGAATTCATGGGAATTACCCAAAAGGCTGACATTTGCTTCCTGGTCCACAAAATATATGAACAAGAATCTTGGCAAGTACAAAGGACAAACCCAGACTGCCTTATTACTTCCTCTTAAGAAAAATTTTACAAAATTAAGAACAATCATCTAAATGCTGTGTGGGAGAGAAAGGTTAATTAATGTCTAAGGGAGACATGTTTCTGAATACTTCAACTTCTTAAGCTAATCAGAGTTGTTTTCCCTGTTTAGCTTGTCATTAAGGGACTAATATTCCACAATATATTGTATAAATACTATTAGTAAAGCTTGCAGCTTGCCACCTCCTGGTAGCACTGCATAATGTGCCCAGTTCCGAGGGAGAAATGTCCTTCGGTAAGGACTGAAGCCTCCACATAATTCAGAAGACATCAGGAGAGTGCTTTATGCAGAAGAAAGGCCATAGTAATAAATCATTATCAACAGCTTACACGTATATAGCTCTTTTGAGCCTGAAGGCTCTCCACCTCTTTACAGACCTTACCTACAGACATCACTATATTCACCTATCAAATGCATCTGCCTCTGGGGTGCAATGTAGGAGCTGATTAACAATACACAGCAACGTTACACAACAGCTTAGGACAGGAGTGGAAAAAGTTCCGGACTCAAGTGAAGCTACAAAGGAAATTTAGATAAGCAGAACGCGATTTGTGTTTTAGTCAGGACACCAGGGCTTACACAGCTGCTCTTTAGAGAGGTGACATGAAATGTTTAACAACCATAAGTGGGCAGGTCATTAGTTTTATGTCTCACTAGAAAAATGACAACCCAGCAATCCAGAGTCTCCATAAAATCACACTGGTAGATAATGCGTTGGCACAATACATTGTGTTCGTACATTGGCCATTAAGTTACTAGTGCAGGAGTGACTATGGAAATGAGAAGATTTAATGCGAGTACTCAAGTGACTATGAGAATACTGTGTTAAGTCTCTGAACATGCCAGTGGGAACGAGAGGTGTTTCAGACACCTGAGCAGACGCAGCCTGAGCAGTGTACATGCAGTTAATGCTGTGCTATCTCTCCTGACAAATCTGATTGTCCAATGTCACTGTTGCCAACTTTGTATTGATTCTCTGAACAGCTGACGTCAAGAGAAAGCATCTGATTATGCCCCTGACTGCTATTTGATGAGCTACTGGTATGCTCATCACCAGAGAATATATCAATATATTCTAAAATATATATGCTTGTGACCGTTTATAGTGTGCACATCATTCATGCCAATAGACCTATTGTACTAGCTTGTACTAAAAGGCACACTGCTGAACTGTTTCCTTTCCAGTCATGGCTAGGCACTCTCCAGTGAAGTAGCATTGCCTGAGGGTTAGAACACAGTGCTTTGATTCAAGAACTCCTTTAGTCTAATCTTGGCTCTGCCATGGACATACTGGGTGGCCATAAGCAAGTCATTTATGGCTTCATTTTCAGAGGTGTGGGTGCAGAGCACCTTTAGGCAGCAGGCCTCTCTTTCTTAGTCTCAACTTCCTATTCTGTAAAATGGGGATAATAATACTTGCTAACCCAAGTGGTCTTATATGGCTTAATTAGTACAGTGCTGTATTAGAGCTAATTAGTGATATTCTTACATATTACCTAAGTGAGGATAAGGAGAGATTTGCTGCTGTAATTGGAACACTAAACTATGCTAAATACTGTCCCATCTGCTTAGTGTATGCATCTGCTGGATTTTGTCATTTAGTTAGATTGTAAACTCTCTGGGGCAGGAAACCTCTTCTCATTATATGTGTACAATGCCTGGCACATCGGGGCCCTGAGCTGTGTAACACAGTTAAGTGAGAATACAGAAGAGATACTGCACCATCTATGGAGAACTGCCCATTAACAAGCTTGATGTTAACATTGCTCACTTATCAGAGTAACAGCCGTGTTAGTCTGTATTCGCAAAAAGAAAAGGAGTACTTGTGGCACCTTAGAGACTAACCAATTTATCTGAGCATGAGCTTTCGTGAGCTACAGCTCACTTCATTGGGTGCATACCATGGAAAATACAGAAGATGTTTTTATACACACAGACCATGAAAAAATGGGTATTTATCACTGCAAAAGGTTTTCTCTCCCCCCACCCCACTCTCCTGCTGGTAATAGCTTATCTAAAGTGATCACTCTCCTTACAATGTGTATGACAATCAACGTGGGCCATTTCCAGCACAAATCCAGGGTTTAAAAAGAACGTCTGAGGAACAGTTGGGGGGGGGGGAGAAATAAACAAGGGGAAATAGGTTACTTTTTATAATGAATCAACCATTCCCAGTCTCTATTCAAAGCCTAAGTTAATTGTATCCAATTTGCAAATTGATTCCAATTCAGCAATCTCTCTTTGGAGTCTGTTTCTGAAGTTTTTCTGTTGTAATATTGCAACTTTCATGTCTGTAATCGCGTGACCAGAGAGATTGAAGTGTTCTCCGTCTGGTTTATGAACGTTATAATTCTTGACATCTGATTTGTGTCCATTTATTCTTTTACGTAGAGACTGTCCAGTTTGAGCAATGTACATGGCAGAGGGGCATTGCTGGCACATGATGGCATATATCACATTGGCAGATGTGCAGGTGATCGAGCCTCTGATAGTGTGGCTGATGTTATTAGGCCCTGTGATGGTGTCCCCTGAATAGATATGTGGGCACAGTTGGCAACGGGCTTTGTTGCAAGGATAGGTTCCTGGGTTAGTGGTTCTGTTGTGTGGTATGTGGTTGCTGGTGAGTATTTGCTTCAGGTTGGGGGACTGTCTGTAGGCAAGGACTGGCCTGTCTCCCAAGATTTGTGAGAGTGTTGGGTCGTCCTTCAGGATAGGTTGTAGATCCTTGATAATGCGTTGGAGGGGTTTTAGTTGGGAGCTGAAGGTGACGGCTAGTGGCGTTCTGTTATTTTCTTTGTTACCAGCAGAAGAGAGGGGTGGGGGGAGAGAAAACCTTTTGTAGTGATAAACACCCATTTTTTCATGGTCTGTGTGTATAAAAACATCTTCTGTATTTTCCACAGTATGCATCTGATGAAGTGAGCTGTAGCTCATGAAAGCTCATGCTCAAATAAATTGGTTAGTCTCTAAGGTGCCACAGGTACTCCTTTTCTTATTGCTCACTTATGTTTGTCAGGCCCCAAATTGTGGCTGCAAAACTTTGTGACAAAGTGATTTTCTACCTGTCTCATACGTTACAGTATGTAAAATAAATGTGAAGCCTTTGTTCTTGCTTGGGTTGCGATGTTAAAAAAAAAAGTGAGTACGCATCACACACAGTCCCTCCCCCACCAGCAATTAGCTAACACAGTAAAAACAAGCAGACAAATCAATAATTCACAAGGCCTAACAATAAAACAAAAAAAACAAAAAAAACCCCACGCCTCCACTGAAAATCTTTGACATATGTATTGAAAAGGCCTGGCTAAGGAAGGAGGTGCTTAACGAAGAAAGAGCCATAGTTTAAGGCACGCATGATAATTTTTCCCAGATGATCAGCGATGTCCCAGATTTAGATATACAGTGAGCAGAGGCTGGAAGAACTAAAGGCTCTCTCTCTCTCTCTGAGAACCAATCTACTCAGTATTAGAATTTTGAAGTGATTTTGCTTCATTCAATCCCCTTTCTCTGAACTTCAGCTTTTGGACTTGTGTGATTATTATTATTATTATTATGACTCCCCACTGCAAACATGGTGTGGAATATTCCAATCTCTAGTAGGATTTCTGGACTTTTTTCTTTCTTTTTTGCATGTGCTGACGTGTCTGTTTGTATGGCAGGTGAAGATCTGCAGCGCCATGCTAGATGTGATGCCGGGAAGAGTCAGAACTTGCCATGCAGCTTAAGTGTGAAAAAACCCACTCGGATTATTTACTTTAATTGCATAAAACCTCCCTCCCCCTGAGACTGGGCTGCAGTACTGCAAATGGACAGATGGTGGCAATCTAACATCAGGTTTCTATTCTGCTAAACAGCCTGTATTGCAACTGGAACATCCTATTCAGCGGTGACCTTGGGGAAGGGAAGATGTTGAGGAGGTGATGATCTCATTCGCTTAGTGGTGGGTGCTGTGCATATTGTCCCTCCCTGCTGAGTGTACGCTCTGCCCTACTCTCCTGGGAGCACTGCTGTCTGTTTGTCGGGTCGGGCATTCCCTGGTGCCAGGGAGCTCCTGGCCCGTTCTCCCAGCTCTCACGGCTCAACTCAGAGGTAAGCAGGCACTGGTTTCCTCCCTCCCCTGTGATGCAGCAGGTCACCAGCAGGGGAGCTGCTGAGGCTGCAGGGGACATGGTGGGAGGGCCGCCACCTCTGAGATTGCCCCCTCCCCGCAACCACCCAGCCTGACCCTCACTTTCTCGCTCGCCCCACCCCCAGCAGCCTGGCCCCACTTTTGCAGGTGGCGGTGCAGGTGGGGTGCTGGGAGCACTTCGACCGAAGCCTCTGCCCTTCCCTGCCCCTTGCCACGCTCCTGTCAAATCCACAAGCAGACGGCGGGGGAGGTGACCCCACAACAACCCTTTTCCCCCTCTCCCGACGAGAGCCCAGCTCTGTTGCCCATTTCCTTCCCCTTCGCCCTGGGGGACAAGGGGGGAGCAGGGAGAGGGCAGAATTAAACCTCTTCACCGGCAACCAGCAAGGCTGTACAAAAACCAGCCAGGCCAGTTATGAACCGGCCAGGTGGCAACCCTCTGAAGGAGCTGGAGAAGGGTTGCCCCGGCATAGTGAGGGCTTATGCAAACACGTTTCAATTTAAAAACTGCAGGGCACTGTTCAGGGGAGACCAAATTTTTTTCTTAACACAGGTTTCAGAGGAGCAGCCGTGTTAGTCTGTATTTGCAAAAAGAAAAGGAGAACTTGTGGCACCTTAGAGACTAACCAATTTATTTGAGCATGAGCTTTCATGAGCTACAGCTCACTTCATCGGATGCATCCATGTAGCTGAGAGCGGTCAGGTAATTGGGCACCTTTGGACACTCTAGCTAATAGCCCACCGAGTTTCCTACCTGCCCAATGATAAAGTACCACCTGGAGCCTTAAAGTTCCACCTTCCCTGCAAGCAGGGGGGAGGGTCCTTGTAACCAGAACTCAGCGTTTTTCAGTGGCGTGCCCCCCTGCAGAGGGACAGGTGCAATTTGAAAGCACCACGGTCTGTCTCCCTACCACATTTCTTCACCTCCTCACTGATGCCAGACTGAGCAGAGACAGCCATCCTGCTGATCATCAGATTCCATGAGTCCATACCTGTAGAAGCACTCATCCGGAGCAGCGACACAAACCACTGCCGTATCAGTGCCAATGTCTCTCCACCGTCGTGCTGAGACTCAGCAATAATACCTGCTTGGAGGCTGATGGTGCTACCGGAGGACAGGATGTGCACTGGTGGGCCTATCACCAGGGAAATGCTAGTGACTGAGAATGCCCGGCTTCCTGGCTCTGGAAAGCTTTGTTAACACACATAAGCAAATCCCCAGCAGATTGTAACAGAGGGGAGAGGCCATTCTCCAAGTAAGCATGTGCCAGATCAATCAGGGCTTTCAAGACCACATGCAACACCTTGCGGTGAGCAGGCAGTCATTGGAGAACATGTTTCAGAGGAACAGCCGTGTTAGTCTGTATTCGCAAAAAGAAAAGGAGTACTTGTGGCACCTTAGAGACTAACCAATTTATTTGAGCATGAGCTTTCGTGAGCTACAGCTCACTTCATCAGATGTTTACCGTGGAAACTGCAGCAGACTTTATATACACACAGAGAATATGAAACAATACCTCCTCCCACCCCACTGTCCTGCTGGTAATAGCTTATCTAAAGTGATCAACAGGTGGGCCATTTCCGGAAATGGCCCACCTGTTGATCACTTTAGATAAGCTATTACCAGCAGGACAGTGGGGTGGGAGGAGGTATTGTTTCATATTCTCTGTGTGTATATAAAGTCTGCTGCAGTTTCCACGGTAAACATCTGATGAAGTGAGCTGTAGCTCACGAAAGCTCATGCTCAAATAAATTGGTTAGTCTCTAAGGTGCCACAAGTACTCCTTTTCTATTGGAGAACATGGCACTTGGATGTTTCATGCTGGTACCAGCCCACCCATCCCCACCTTCTGAGCCACAGCCCTGAGTTGGCAGCAGTGTGGAGCTCCCAGACACAGATCTCTCCTGCTGGTGGACTCGAGTCCTTGCACATGGAGGCAGCAAATCGAATCCACCCACTAGGCTGGTGCAGAAAGCTTCTCCCCAGTGCTCTGGACCCAGTGCAGACAGGGAGGCAAGGCCATGGCTCTCGTCTGTGGGGAGGTTGGAAGGGGACAGAACCAGATGAAAGGAGTCCTTGTGCTTCCTAGAGAGCACAGGGTGTGCAGCGACTGCTATGCTGTGAGCAGCCACTCAAGATGGGGGGCATCACCTGGCTTGCTGTTCCACTCACAGCCGAAGCTTTAGGAGGCAAGCACAGCAATGTGCACTAGTAATAACCCCACCTTGCTGTTACGCATCATCACTCTCCATGCACTTTACAAAGAAGGCCAAGATCATTATCCCCAATTTACAGATGGGGAAACTGAGGCACAAGGTGGTGAAGTGGCTTGCCCAAGGTTTAGCCAGCAAGACAGTAACAGAGACAGGAATAGAACCTAGTTCTCCGGTCTAGTGCTCTACCCACGAGGCCATGCTGGGAGATCTTCAATCCACTTGCTTCTAGCCCCTCTTCTCATTGCAAAGCAAAGGGCTCAGCGAGGCTGCACCTGCAGTTCTGTAACCCAGCAAACAAAAATGAAGTGGCAAACTGCTGTCCTTGGCAAGCGCTCCTATTTGTGCATCTTTGCCTCTGTGCAAAACCTAACATGCTTGAATCAAACCTCCCCGTCTGGATTTGGATGTTCTAGCCAGCAGAGAGCACAACTCTCTCTCTTTTTAAGAAACTCTGTTGGACATTTCAAATGAAAATCTCTGCCTTCGGGAGGTGGTTGCGATTGACACGTGTTGAGATATCGCGGTGCCAAGAAATCGGCTAGATCAAGTCAAAAACTATAACCACACGTACCAATTGGAGTTGGTACGTGTGAATACTCCATGAACACCGTCCTACAATGGGAGTACGCTGTTCTGAGCCACGTGCTGCTGCACTGCGATTTAATTGCACATTGCACGGCCGAAAAGCTTTTCACAGGATTTACTTTTCATGAAATGTGGAAAGTTCCAGAGTAATGTACTTATGATTCAAATGTATGCAGATAATTGATGCTTCCTGTGGTTTCCAGATGGTCTAAAAGGAAAATTTTATATCCTCCTGATTACTACTGCAAGCAAACCGAGAAAGCCCTTTAGGAAGGAAATTTAGCACTTCAACCTGTTACAAGTGTTTGCTTACAAGGAGTAGGAATTCAAAGAGAGGTCACAGAACCCCAGAGGCCTGCTAGGTCATCTGCTCCATCTTTTCTTCAATGCAGCTGCTGTCCCCTCCGTCCACCTCCTTGAATGCTGTCGAGTGGGCATGCATGGATGTGACAGAGCCAAATTCAGCCTGTAGCGTGCGCTTTTTACAGGATGTCAGTGAAAAACCTGCCCTTCAGTGCTACACAGTTGCTGCAGGTATTGGAGTTTCTACATGAACGTTTCAGAGGAGCAGCCGTGTTAGTCTGTATTTGCAAAAAGAAAAGGAGGACTTGTGGCACCTTAGAGACTAACCAATGTATTTGAGCGTAAGCTTTCGTGAGCTACAGCTGTTATTTCCCTGTAAAATGTTAGGGGCCTATAATATCCTCAGCCTGGCAGGGAAGTCAGCAAGGGTCACCGGGCAGGGATTCAGCTGCATCCCTCCATTAGGAGGTGCGGTTTGCTCTGCCCTCCCCACACCATGAAAGAAAGCAAGAGTCTGGCCCATAGACCCTGGCAATACCCTGTTATCCACATGGGGGGGGGGGTGGGAAGGGGAGGAGGTGTCCCTCTTCCTCCACAGCTCTGGTTCCTGCAGTTCTGACAGCTTCCTCCACCTTCATTGTTCAGCTCCATAGGAGTCCTGCTGCTTGGGGCTCCTCTGGCCTTAGAGTAAGGGTCACCCCGTCACAGAGCAGTTGCAATGGAAATGTACCAGTCTCTGTCTGTAGCACATCTCCAAGGAAACTTCCTCTGGGTGCAGGCAGCGTGCAGAGGAGGGGAGGTGGGGAGGCAGTGGGAGGATGGGAAATATGCCTCTCCTTTGGCTCACCCACTGCCTTCTTCATCCCCAACACTGATCCCCCAGTGTTAGGGGTAGGGGATGCTACTGAATTGCCCCCTCCTTCCTGTTCTGCATAGCAACAGGGAGATCTGGCCCCATCCCACTGAATCCATTTACATACCTAATGGCACGGGCCATGGACTCTGCCCAGCAAGCCTTTCCTTGGCTGTTTGCCTCAAGGGGCAATCCCCAAGGAGCTCCCACTAGAAAAGCACCCCTGTCGGCAAGATGGCGTTAAGACACAACTGATCTCTGTGTCCTGATGTCCCTGCAACATGCTTCCCTGCCTGCCAAGCACCTTCTCTCTCCCCCTTCCACCAATTGCTCTGCAGACTCACCAGCTGGGGGAGGAAATATAAAAGTCCCAGCTACAAGTAACTTCCCATCCCTTTCCTCAAGGCTTGTTTTATTTCCAAAACCAGCCCACTCAAACTGCTGGGTACAAACCACCCAGATCTTTTCCAGCTTCAGCCAGCGGGAAGGAGAGAGAACCCACCCCTTCCCCTGGGGTAGACTCCTTCCCTTTTATAGCCCTGCCCAGATCAAGCTACGCAATAGCTTTGTGTAACCACTTACACAGAGGAGCAACTTTATATAAAACTCACTCCTGTCCCCTGGCCTTTTCCATCTGCTCATCGTTAGTGGTTCCTACCCACTCCCTTTGCTGAATCAGCTTCCAATGTCTTCTCTTGTGGATTTTAGGGCCTAATCCAAAGCCCACTGAATTTAGGGTTGCCAGGTGTCCGATTTTTGACTGGAATGCCCGGTCGAAAAGGGACCCTGGTGGCTCTGGTCAGCACTGCTGACCAGGCCGTTAGAAGTCCGGTCAGCGGTGCAGGCCAGCTCCCCAACCAACTTCACGCGACTCCAAGAAAGCTGCCAGCATCTCCATCCCTCCGGGCTCTGCGCAAACAAAAAAAGGGTGGGGCAGGGGACGGGGCAAGGGTTTTCTGCAAATAGAAATTTGGCAACCTTAACTGAATTCACTGGAAAGACTCACGTTGCATTCAACAGGCTTTGAATTTGGCCCTTAGGTTGTTGACTATTCAGGGTAGGGAACTTACCAATCCCTTTTTGTAAAGTATACCTGGAGAGTCACAGAAATAAAAGTTTAAAATATTAACAGATTTTTTTTAAAAAAATTGAACATATGAGTATTTGGATAGGAAGTGCTTGCTCCCCTCGTCAAGGAACAGAAACAATGTCATGTGACTTACCTGATCAATTAATAGGCAGCAGGTTTAAAACAAACAAAAGGAAGTATTTTTTCACACAATGCACAGTCAATCTGTGGATCTCCTTGCCAGAGGATGTTGTGAAAGCCAAGACTATAAAAGGGTTCAAAAAAGAACTAGATAAGTTCATGGAGGATAAATCCATCAATAGCTATTAGCCAGGATGGGCAGGGATGGTGTCCCTAGCCTGTTTGCCAGAAGTTGGGAATGGGCGACAAGAAATGGATCACTCAAGGATTACCTGTTCTGTTCATTCCCTCTCGGGCACCAGGCACTGGCCACCGTCAGAAGACAGGATACTGGGATAGACGGACCTTTGATCTGACCCAGTATGGCCATTCTTATGTTCTTATCACAACTAGGCAGTGCAGCACAAATTCGGAAAAATTGAGCATCAGAGAATCGCTGACTGCTCATAAAACAATTGGAAAACAAATTAATCAAATACATTCAAACAATGAATAAACTTGAGGAAATGGCAGTTAGATCACAGCTATTTTATGAGCACATAGTTGATAAATTCTTAGGCTAAATTATTTGTTATGAATGCTTCACTCAGCTCTTCTCACAAAGAACCATAGGTCCTACACTCAGCTGTATTCTGGATCGGCCTATCAGGGCTTCTCCCTCAGTGCAGCCTATTCAGGCCTTAATGCTATAATAATAAATACTTCTTTCCATTTCCATGGCAACTTCATCTGAGGGTCTCAAAGCACTTAACAAACATTGAGCCTCACAACAGCTTTGAGAAGCAGGAATGTCACCCATTTTAGAGATGAACAAATAAAGTTTCAGTAACATGAATAGTTTTTTGGATGCATGCCCATCCTTGCTGGATATAGCGCAGTCACATATAAGGCTGCATGCTTCTCCTATATGGCCTAACAACTAAAAACAATGGGTCAGTCACCACCCTTTGTTTACTCTTGTGCAAATCCATTGAAGTCAACGAGAAAGGACGACTTTCTGTTCCAAGGCATTTCTCCTTTGGCCACATCATAATTTTTATATTGCTTTAAATAGCCAGGCATATCTGATCACTGAAGAGCACTTGCATTTGCATAGTTCCCTGGAGATGCCCAGGTTTGGGGGGTGGAAGGAAGGAATTAACATCCTGTAAGAGCAGAAGTGTTTTTGCTATGTTATCCATCTGGACTCTGGCCATCCCTAGAGTGTTCCAATTAGCTCTCTTAATAGGGGTGGGTGGAAGAAGTGCCATAAAGTGAGTCAGGCCAGCATGAAGAATCATAAGGAGGTGGAATCATAGAATCATAGAATCCTAGAATATCAGGGTTGGAAGGGACCCCAGAAGGTCATCTAGTCCAACCCCCTGCTCAAAGCAGGACCAATTCCCAGTTAAATCATCCCAGCCAGGGCTTTGTCAAGCCTGACCTTAAAAACCTCTAAGGAAGGAGATTCTACCACCTCCCTAGGTAACGCATTCCAGTGTCTCACCACCCTCTTAGTGAAAAAGTTTTTCCTAATATCCAATCTAAACCTCCCCCACTGCAACTTGAGACCATTACTCCTCGTTCTGTCATCTGCTACCATTGAGAACAGTCTAGAGCCATCCTCTTTGGAACCCCCTTTCAGGTAGTTGAAAGCAGCTATCAAATCCCCCCTCATTCTTCTCTTCTGCAGGCTAAACAATCCCAGCTCCCTCAGCCTCTCCTCATAACTCATGTGTTCCAGTCCCCTAATCATTTTTGTTGCCCTTCGCTGGACTCTCTCCAATTTATCCACATCCTTCTTGAAATGTGGGGCCCAAAACTGGACACAGTACTCCAGATGAGGCCTCACCAATGTCGAATAGAGGGGAATGATCACGTCCCTCGATCTGCTCGCTATGCCCCTACTTATATATCCCAAAATGCCATTGGCCTTCTTGGCAACAAGGGCACACTGCTGACTCATATCCAGCTTCTCGTCCACTGTCACCCCTAGGTCCTTTTCCGCAGAACTGCTGCCTAGCCATTCGGTCCCTAGTCTGTAGCTGTGCATTGGGTTCTTCCGTCCTAAGTGCAGGACCCTGCACTTATCCTTATTGAACCTCATCAGATTTCTTTTGGCCCAATCCTCCAATTTGTCCAGGTCTTTCTGTATCCTATCCCTCCCCTCCAGCGTATCTACCACTCCTCCCAGTTTAGTATCATCCGCAAATTTGCTGAGAGTGCAATCCACACCATCCTCCAGATCATTTATGAAGATATTGAACAAAACCGGCCCCAGGATCGACCCTTGGGGTACTCCACTTGATACCGGCTGCCAACTAGATATGGAGCCATTGATCACTACCCGTTGAGCCCGACAATCTAGCCAGCTTTCTACCCACCTTGTAGTGCATTCATCCAGCCCATACTTCCTTAACTTGCTGACAAGAATACTGTGGGAGACCGTGTCAAAAGCTTTGCTAAAGTCAAGAAACAATACATCCACTGCTTTCCCTTCATCCACAGAACCAGTAATCTCATCATAAAAGGCAATTAGATTAGTCAGGCATGACCTTCCCTTGGTGAATCCATGCTGGCTGTTCCTGATCACTTTCCTCTCATGCAAGTGCTTCAGGATTGATTCTTTGAGGACCTGCTCCATGATTTTTCCAGGGACTGAAGTGAGGCTGACTGGCCTGTAGTTCCCAGGATCCTCCTTCTTCCCTTTTTTAAAGATTGGCACTACATTAGCCTTTTTCCAGTCATCCGGGACTTCCCCGGTTCGCCACGAGTTTTCAAAGATAATGGCCAATGGCTCTGCAATCACAGCCGCCAATTCCTTCAGCACTCTCGGATGCAACTCGTCCGGCCCCATGGACTTGTGCGTGTACAGCTTTTCTAAATAGTCCCTAACCACCTCTATCTCCACAGAGGGCTGGCCATCTCTTCCCCATTTTGTGATGCCCAGCGTAGCAGTCTGGGAGCTGACCTTGTTAGTGAAAACAGAGGAAAAAAAGCATTGAGTACATTAGCTTTTTCCACATCCTCTGTCACTAGTTTGCCTCCCTCATTCAGTAAGGGGCCCACACATTCCTTGGCTTTCTTCTTGTTGCCAACATACCTGAAGAAACCCTTCTTGTTACTCTTGACATCTCTGGCTAGCTGCAGCTCCAGGTGCGATTTGGCCCTCCTGATAACATTCCTACATGCCCGAGCAATATTTTTATACTCTTCCCTGGTCATATGTCCAACCTTCCACTTCTTGTAAGCTTCTTTTTTATGTTTAAGATCCGCTAAGATTTCACCATTAAGCCAAGCTGGTCGCCTGCCATATTTACTATTCTTTCGACTCATCGGGATGGTTTGTCCCTGTAACCTCAACAGGGATTCCTTGAAATACAGCCAGCTCTCCTGGACTCCTTTCCCCTTCAAGTTAGTCCCCCAGGGGATCCTGGCCATCCGTTCCCTGAGGGAGTCGAAGTCTGCATTCCTGAAGTCCAGGGTCCGTATCGTGCTGCTTACCTTTCTTCCCTGTGTCAGGATCCTGAACTCAACCAACTCATGGTCACTGCCTCCCAGATTCCCATCCACTTTTGCTTCCCCCACTAATTCTACCCGGTTTGTGAGCAGCAGGTCAAGAAAAGCGCCCCCCCTAGTTGGCTCCTCTAGCACTTGCGCCAGGAAATTGTCCCCTACGCTTTCCAAAAACTTCCTGGATTGTCTATGCACCACTGTATTGCTCTCCCAGCAGATATCAGGAAAATTAAAGTCACCCATGAGAATCAGGGCATGCGATCTAGTAGCTTCCGTGAGCTGCCGGAAGAAAGCCTCATCTACCTCATCCCCCTGGTCCGGTGGTCTATAGCAGACTCCCACCACTACATCACTCTTGTTGCACACACTTCTAAACTTAATCCAGAGACACTCAGGTTTTTCTGCAGTTTCGTACCGGAGCTCTGAGCAGTCATACTGCTCCCTTACATACAGTGCTACTCCCCCACCTTTTCTGCCCTGCCTGTCCTTCCTGAACAGTTTATAACCATCCATGACAGTACTCCAGTCATGTGAGTTATCCCACCAAGTCTCTGTTATTCCGATCACGTCATAGTTCCTTGACATCACCAGGACCTCCAGTTCTCCTTGCTTGTTTCCAAGGCTTTGTGCATTTGTATATAAGCACTTGAGATAACCTGTTGATCGCCCCTCATTCCCAGTATGAGGCAGGAATTTCTAAGGAATTTCCATCCTTAGAGGTTTTTAAGGTCAGGCTTGACAAAGCCTTGGCTGGGATGATTTAGTTGGTGTTGGTCCTGCTTTGAGCAGGGGATTGGACTAGATGACCTCCTGAGGTCTCTTCCAACCCTAATATCCTATGATTCTATGAATGGTGGTTACTTTTTCCTCATTCCTATTGTAAGAGAGTTATTGCTGCAGCTGTATCATTTTTACTTAATCACAATTAGTCATTTGGGTTTCTTTAATTAAGTCCAGATCCCGATACCCTTATTTAGGTTGAGTAGCACTGAAATCAAAGGACAACTTGTGGAATAAAGTGCTACTCAGCATGAATCTGGCCCAGAGATTGTAAAGTCCTTGGTGCTGAGAAACCATCATGTTATTTGCCTGCAAAGTGCCATTCCCATGACTGTGCTATTGCACTGCACAAACAATAGTAAACATATTTTTCCATCTTACTTTCTCATTTTTGATCACCTTTCAAACCTGGATTGTGACTGGAGATGTAGCAGCAGCTCCCACTCTATAGAAGTTAAGGAGGCAGCATGATGCACCTGATTCAGCTAATTAACAAAAGAGCCCAGAGTGTGCATGGAGTGCTTGCTTCCCACTGGCTTCTGACATGCTGTGCCTGTCAAAGGAGACAGCAAACAAGGGTAAAGAAATGACAGAAGCCTTGTTGATTGTGTGGACTTTATAATAAGTGGCACTTTACATTCTGTAGATCGAGGTCTGGAAATAACACTGGCAGCCATTATGCATGTGTGGTATGTCACCTTGATGTGGTGGCATGGAATTTAACGTGAGGAAAAATTTACATAACTGATTACTGGCAAACAAGGTAAAGTGATTTTGATTAATAAGTCAGCGTTTTCCTACAGTTATCACTCCATGTTATCTGAGATATTGCAGGTATAAAAGGGGACTGTGGTATCCCTGTTTCACGTTGTGATAACCCTACAGAATGCTAACTTTTCCACGGCATCCACTATGTCCTGTTAATTCTGGAATATGTGCATACAGAACAAGGTTGTTAGCCTCCAACCCTATGTACACCAGAGGCCAAGTATGAATTCAAGTTGCAAGGGCTATGTATATAACAGAACTGCCTTCTCCAAGCACTCAACAATCACAAGTCTTGCCCCCAAACCATCCTGAGAGGATAGGGACAGCATGTGAGACGCCAGTGAGAAGCAGTCTTTCATGCACAATGTGGACGTCTATTCATTAGATAAATTAGGTACATTGTGTCCACTTAGCTTCTGTCGGAGAAGTGAGGTACCGAGCAGCCTTCCAGAAGAAGTAGTGGGGGCAAACACCCCACAAGACTAAAAATTGGGATTTTTGGTTTGCAACAAAATGTGGGCATTTTGAAGTTTGGTTTTGTTCAGAATCACAATTAACCCATTTTTAAAAAATTTCTCATGAACCAGAAACCCTGATATTATTTTGCTTTGAAAACATTGCCAGGTGGTGTTACTCCCCAGACTGGCCGCTGCTGACTGAAACATGACATTCTTGTCAGTTTCACCACTGCTATTGTGGGCAGCCCAGGGAGACAACTGGCCCGGGAGTCTGGAAGCCATGGGGTAGTTCCCCTGGCACAACTATCCTGGAGCCTATCCTCTGTGAGAGCCCCCAGGATTTCCAGACTCCCTGTTGCAGAGCCACAAGCTTATACTCCAAGACCTTGGCAAGATCCAGCTATCCCAGGGTTATTTAGCTCCTGGCTCCCTGGGTAAACCCCATTTAGAGATGGGTCTCCCAGGGCTTCCTGGCTCCATGGCAGGTGAACCTCAGTTAGAGATGGGTCTTGCAAGGCTTCCAGGCTCCTGGCTGCACAGCAGGGACCCTGGAAGCCCTGGCATGACCAGGCTGCTGTGGAGCAGCAGACCCTAAAAATCTGGAGTTCCCAGCACTGGGGCAGTCCGCATGGCAGGTGAGCTGACAGAGGACCCAGAAGATTTCTGACGGAAACCTGCCTGTGATTCAGTGAAAGTTCATTTCACTTTTGTAAGAAATTTCACATTTGATGAATCAGCATTTTCTAATGAAATACAGTTTCATGGGAAAATGTTTTACCAGCTCTACCCAGGAGGTCCCTTCCAGTCCTGTGTCCTGTGAGTTTGCCTGGAAAGATTTGGGGTTCTTTTAATTTGTGTTTAGGGGTTACATTTTCAAGCTTTTGTCTGCAGCCACAAGGGCCAGAAACTTAATCTCTCTCTCTCTTTTTTTTTTTTTTTTAAATGAAGGCTGAGATTCTCGGGCAACCACCTGGATTCTAGCAGCTGAGGCTCTAAGAAAGACATAAAATATTGTGAGACTTGCGATAAAATTAGAAGGATTAAACAACGTTGGACATAGTCCCAGGTACTGAGTTGTAAACTCAGTTCCTCAGCATGTCTGCCCCTTGTGGTCCAAAGCTGAGGGTATGAAAGATCTATGGGTGGCAAATGGGAGGAAATGTGGATTTATGGCCTTCCTTAGCTAGCGGATAGAAGTCTGGAGATAAGCTCCCTAACTATTAGGATAGCTCAGCACTGGAACAGGTTATCTAGGGAGGTTGTGGCATCCCTGTCATTGGAGGTTTTTAAGAACAGGTTAGACATACACCTGTCAGGGATGGTCTAAGTTTATTTGGTCCTGTGTCAGGGTGTGGGGGCTGGACTCATTGATCTGTTGAGATCCCGGTCAGCCCTACATTTCAGTGCTAAATGCCCTTCTTTCAAATACAGTGGAAATAACAATCAAGCCTCTTTATACAGTGAGGCAGCTGGAAACAATGGAGGCTACCACCCAAGGCACTGTGCTGCATGGCAAGACCTGAGTAGATCTAAGCCGTGTAGTCCAAAGGTTTCACTGACTAAAAACACAGAAACTAGGAATTTGCTTTTTGCAAGCTGTATGTGTGTGTTAGAGGAAAAGTCCAGAAGAACAGTTGTGACCCTGAGAAGAGGCAGAGAGACAGAGAATCATAGGTTAGCAGGGACCGCAAGGATCATCCAGTCTAAGGCCCTGCCAAGATGCAAGATTTGTTGTTTCTGCCTCTCCACCGAGTTTAGCACAGAGCCCGCTGGAGAGGAGACTTGGGGATTTCTGAGCAAGGAAACTTTCTGCCGTCTGTTTCTATTGTGCTGAAGGAAACAGGACTCCATCCAGTCTTTGAAAATAAACAGGATGGCACCAAAGAATAAACCCGATTTGTGTAATTGATTTCTTCTCCTAATGGAACCAACCCTCAAGGCCTCAGACACTGGTTAACCACTCAGGCCAAAAGGGGCACAGGCACAATTAAGTTAACCAACTAACTGTAAAAAGAAAAACTAAATGACTAAACTGGAGCGAATGGAGAGACAGTCCAGCCGCCAACGTTTAGCCACAGAAAGAATAAAAGAAACTGAGGTGGTCAGAGTAGCAGAGCCCTCATTTCCCAGTGTTTAGTGCCTTAGCAGGGTGCTTGACTGCTAATAGCCACTGTTCCTCAGGAGCGTGCTGGTACCGGGATGAACATTCCCCTATACAGAGGATATTCCCCTATTCCCTCACCCACCTGCCCACCCACCCACACTTCTCCTACTCAAAAATCACTGGGTTATTTTTGCTCAGACTTAAACACCTCTAGGCCAATATCAAGCCTGGGAAATTTCAGCCTGAAAGATGCTCATTACAGAAAGAGCTGAGCAACTGAAAACAGGAGCTTAAAACAATCACACATAGGCCATCTAACAACTATGACTGTTGCCAGAATTCCAGCTGTACCTTCCCCAGGCCTGAAGAAGAGCTCTGTGTAAGCTCGAAAGCTTGTCACTCTCAACAACAAAAGCTGATCTAATAAAAGTGTAACAATGCTGCCCTTGGTGGGACACTTCTGAAAGTATCGATTCAGGACAAATTGGTGAGAGCAGAGCAGTTACAGCCCAAGGCTGGGGTTCCTTTGCACACTAAGGCAAACCAAACCAGCCAAACAGAAAGGACTTGGGTTTTACCCCACTGTCTATCAATAAGTCAGACAAGCAATTCCCTTAGACACTCCAGTTTCCCAGTATCACCACCAGTGCCACTTGTTATGGGGACGAATGGTTATGAAAACCAATACCTCAGTAAAAGAAAAAGGTTCTCCCGATCCCAAAGGGCCAAGCCCCAGACCCAGGTCAACATACAAGTCAGATCTTACCCACAAATCACGCTGTTGCCAATCCTTTAGAATCTAAAATCTAAAGGTTTATTCATAAAAGGAAAAAGATATAGATGAGAGCTAGAATTGGTTAAAGGGAATCAATTACATCCAGTAATGGCAAAGTTCTTGGTTGAGGCTTGCAGCAGTGATGGAATAAACTGCAGGTTCAAATCAAGTCTCTGGAGTACATCCACGGTTGGGATGGGTCATTCAGTCCTTTGTTCAGAGCTTCAGCTTGTAGCAAGGTTCCTCCAGAAGTAAGAAGCAGGATTGAAGACAAAATGGAGGGGTTTTTAGGGCCTTTTATATTCTCTGCCTGTGGAAGGACACCTCTTTGTTCTGACTGTGGAAAATCACAACAAGATGGAGTTTGGAGTCACATGGGCAAGTCACATGTCCATGCATGACTCAGTTCTTTACAGGCGGACACCATTGTTTACATGTTAGTTTGAACATTCACAGGAAAACTCAGATGTGGATTGGTGTCTCCCAAAGTCCTTTGTCAGTTAAGTGGTTTTTTTGATTGGGCACTTATTGAGAATAGTCCTTTCTCAAGAAGCTGAGCAAATGCTTCACTGAGGCTACTTGGAATCAAATACATTTGAGATACAAGTACATAGCCCATATTCATAACTTCACATACAAAAATGATACACACATACAGATAGAATAATCATAACGAGTAAATCATAAGCTCTTTATAGACACCTCACACAACCTTTGTACAATATTTGCTGCAAATATATAACAGTGGTTGCAACAATGATCTATGTGGTCATAGTTTATGTCAATAACATCACAAAAAGCTATTACCTCACCCACCTAGTCTCTCTACTATCCTGGGACTGACATGGTGACAACAACACTGCATACAGCTGTAACATTAACACATACCAGTTATGATGATGGTCTTTCTTCCCAGCTGCCACAAGGACATCCTTTGTGAGAAGCTATCATAGAGTCATTATGCCAGCACACTCTGTATTGCATTCGTATCTGCTGTCAGGTCACCTGTCTCCAGCCAGAGGTATATAAGCTCGGTGTCTGTGGTATGCAGAATCTGTGAAACTGCAAAATTGCAAGGCAGCCGTTGATGTGGTTAGATACCTTATACATTGAAACCAAAGTACATCAACGCCACAAGCTTAAAAGACAAGTCTGCCGATACACTTACCATGGATAATAGAAAAGCAGATAAGCTAATGGGGCTGTGACAGAGTGTGAGTTGAATTATGACTTTGTCTTGTTCTCCACATGGAAGTGTTGGACGCTATAACTGCACAAGCCTGGACTTGCCCAAAGACCTCCTTTTCTACTGTATGCCAGCCAGCTGACCAGCCCAGGAAAGATGTTTGACACCTCCCTGAAGGACTTACACTATGTCTACATGTAACTCTTCTGCCAGTCAGAGTTGGCAGCAACAAGGGCCGGGTTCAGTATCTAGGGGTTCCTTTTCAACAATACAACACAAACCAGCTCGAGCCCCCACCCAGTGACCTGGGACAATTACACACCACCTCTGGGTGCCTCTGAGAGGCAATACGTCCCCTCTCGCAAGCACAGAGTCTGAGTGTAGCATTGGCTCACCTGGCTCTGTGGAAGAGAAGCTGAGCGAGGTGATATTCATTTGGGGCCTGACTAGCTCCCTCAGAAAACAATCAGCGTTTTATTCACTGAATTCCCTGGGTGCAGGGTGCTGGGTTCTAGGAGTGGGCGATGAAGGCGATTGCCTTGGGCACCAACTTCCAGGATGCACCATACTACTCCACCACTCAGCTCTTTTGCGCTCCATTCTGAGTGGCCAGCTGTATTTTTATTTGTTTGTTTTTTGCTTGGCTGCTGGGGACAGGCAGAAAAAATATTTTTTGCCTGGCTGGCAGACTAGGTGCAGGATCAGGCCCATATGTGGGAAATAGATTTAGGGTGGTTAACGGAGAACATTACAGCATTTGGAAGCTGAGACTCTGCTGTCACCCTGGGACGAAGGAAAAGGGTGTGAGTAACTGTTAGCCTGAACTGATCTAGATTTGGACAGTCATGGCCTCACAGGAGCCGGAGGCTTGAAAGGCAATAACTGTTCCTATTGCAGACATGGACTCCACAAAGGTGGAAGGATACTGTCATTAGCTTTTGACATGTCATGTGGTCTGCTGCCACAGGAAGAGGCTACAGCTGTATTTGCTAAGAGATAGGTTGCATGGCCTTCTAACAAGTATATGTCAATAAGTGTGTCTTTATCACATTAACTAATCATACATCCAGCCACACTTCTGTACAGTGTGCACATCTGCCGAGTCTGATCTGTGCAATGTTTTCTAAAAGATGCTCCACCCACCCTCGATTCTCAAGTGAGCCATTTCTCAAAGCAGGAAAGAGGCAACAAACTGGTAAGAAGGCTGCTATATCTGAAGGTCAGTAACTCATCCCCCTTGCCTGTGTGTTTATATGCAGTTACCTGATGTGCTGGACATTTCTCAAGCAGTTAGAACCATGCGTCAGATCCTGCTTTTTAGCAAGTTGTTTACTCAATATATTACATTCAAGCTATTTAAATATTGACAGATTGGCTAAAATCCAAATTTGATATGCCACCATTAACACATTTTCACTGTTTCAGAGCTTACAAAAGAGCCAGAATGTTCACTGGCAGTCAGGTTTAATAAGTATGCAAATCATGATTTGTGCTTACAGTCACACTCTTCTGGTACATGATTCAGTGCGCCAACTTGGCACTCCCTTTCCGATAGGAGATAAACAGAGCTACAAGAATTAAGATGATACAGAATTTCTTTTGTAAACTGCACAGGTTTCAACATGTACGCAGAATTATATTTAATTCCTGTTACTCTGGACTGTGGATTTGCTATATGGAACTTTTTTCTATTGTACTGCTAATCCACAGGTCCTTGGGCCAGAAGATGTGAACAAAGTGTCTTTCTACTTTTTTTCAGGTCATACTTAACTCTTAAGCTTGAATCTTCAAATAGCTAAGAAAGCTGCTTTCTCTGTAATCAAAGAGTTAGAAGAAACAGCGTATTATGGTTCTGTATTAGCCAGGAGCATAGGGAACAGAACCATAGCTATTTAGCACACAATTCAAGCAGTAATAATGGCCAGTTTGCACCTTACGTAGTTAGAATACTTCCCTTCTGCACACTCCTTTTCAGTCATAGTGGTCTCTTTTGTCTTACGATATATGACACTGCACTGGTAATTTGAGAGAAAGAATGGGCCAGTGGATAAGGCACTCGGGGGATCTGGGGTTGGCATTGCCACATGCCCTGTGTGAGCTGGGCAAAAATTGTGCGACTCTGAGCACACCATTTAACCTCAGCCCCCCACATCTTCTCTACCCTTAAAGGACTGTTGTGACGGTAAATGTGCAATGCTTATGTGGCACTCAAGTATTACAGTGATGCAGACCATATAAGTACATAGACATACAAGATTATACTGGATGATACTAGGGAAGATCAAAGGGAAAACGGTAACTCTCTTCATGTGGTAGGCATTTCTTCCTTCTCCTTTGTTATCGGCACCTGACTCCACTCTAGTTACAGTAACAGTTACTGTTTAAGTCAATTAAGGAATTAATCTTTTATCTCAACTCACACTCTTTTGAGAGCACCAGCAAAAGGGTTGCTAAGTGTCATTTGTTGTGAATGTAAAAGGCATTCTCTCCTGCTTTTGAATATCGATGTATTTGATCGTGCATCAGGTCACACAAATTGATGATTGGGGAGACTTTTTGCTGGGTTTCTGGTAATTCCTTGATCGTTTTTCAGAGTAGCGGCCGTGTTAGTCTGTATCTGCAAAAAGAAAAGGAGTACCTGTGGCACGTTAGAGACTAACAAATTTATTTGAGCATAAGCTCAAGAAAGCCCAACTTGATGATCACTTTAGATAAGCTATTACCAGCAGGACAGTGGGGTGGGAGGAGGTATTGTTTCATGGTCTCTGTGTGTATATAATGTCTTCTGCAGTTTCCACGGTATGCATCCGATGAAGTGAGCTGTAGCTCACGAAAGCTCATGCTCAAATAAATTGGTTAGTCTCTAAGGTGCCACAAGTACTCCTTTTCTTTTTGCGAATACAGACTAACACGGCTGTTACTCTGAAACAACTCCTATTGTGTATCCAGGCCTTATTCATTAATGATTGTGAGGGGCTCAGATGATATCAGGGCCACCAAAGCGGGTCTGGGCAGGAAACAGGTTTTCCCATCCTGTGAAAATTTGAGATTAAAAAATAAATCCCATTCTGCACTGGGATGAAACTGAGACCTTCCAAAAAAGCTTTCATGAAAAATCAGAAAGAAAAAGAAACAGAAATGAACTTTAAAGTAAGCAATAGCCCAGTGGTTAGGGGACCCTCCTGGGAAGTGAGCGAGCCCACTTTAAACTTCCTTCTCTGTATGATTCAGAGAAAGATCTTGAACTGGGGGGGTCTCTCACTTCACAGGTGAATACCCTAACCACAGGGCAAGTGGCTGTTTTAGGGGAAGGTAATTCTCTCTCTCAATCTCCTCCCCCCTTCACACCCCCCCATCCTGGACCTGAGAACCTTGTCCAATAAAAGTTTAGTCAAAACTGATACATTCCTGCCAAAAGTTTTCATTTTGACAAATCAGCATGTTCCAACAAAAAATGTTTTCTTGAAAAATTTCTGGTCAGTTGTACATAAAAGAAGACTTAACAGAGAAGAAAAACAAACAGAAAGGGAAAATGGAAAGGAAAAGGAGAGAGAAGAAAGTGAAAGAGAGAAAAACAGGAGTCACATAGGATAGAGAGAAGCAAACGGAAAGAGAATACATCCAAGGAGAAAGTGGTGCCCAGCTGTTCTGGAACATTCGGATTTATCCAGTGCCATATGTGTGCACAGGCCTCCTGTTCATTCACTGTTAATAAAACAGTTTGACAGAGGAGTTTTTCCAATCACAATGGAACACATGACGGAGCCCAAAATAGGTTTCACAGAAGCCTCTGAGGGGATACAATGCACCTGAGACAGTGTCTGAGCAGATTACCGTTGTCAGGGACTTCATGAAGGGAACCAGGGACATAGAAATGAAATGTGTCTGTGTCAGATATCTTTGGGCAGATTCCAAACCCTGCTGAGGTCTAGGGAAAGACTCCCAGTGGACTTCAGTAGGCTTTGGATCAAGCCCACAATCCCTTCCAAAACAGGATCCATTGGACCGTGACAAAGAATAGCACATCACAGCCTATTATTTATTACAGTCTGTCTAGTCAAGGCAATGGAAGAGTGCAGGATCTCCACAACTAGAGAGTGTAAGAGGGAAGGGGCTGGAAACACATGTTAAGATTGAGACACAGAAACAAGATACTTCATCAGGAAGAATCCCCATTTAGGAAATGTTAAGGGCATAGGAGTCACCAGATTTACAGTAGATATTTTAGCATCTTTAAATCCAGAGGAAAGTGCCAAGGCTAATGATGAGACATTATATCCAGCACTTGTGGCATGTACCACAGCGTGAGCAGTTCAGTCAGAGGAAGCATTTCTCTCCCTAGTCCGAATGTGCAGTAGGGCTGAGGGGTGCAGGAACTGTATCAAATTTTCTTATAAAATAATCCCTGTGAAAGCTAAATGCTGAGTTAGGCTTTCATGCTGTATCATCCCTGCTTTTTGCTATCTCTCATATGCACATTAGCATCTGAGACTCCTGGGCAGAAAACAATGTATTTGCAATGGAAATTTCCTTCATTTCCCTGCAGGATCTCGCAAAGTCTGCAAGTCTTCCTCTGAAGGGTATCAGGCTGGCTGATGGGTGTCACTTTAAGCGTTATGCAAAGAATGGGAAGCAGAATTTAGACATCTAAGAAGAGTGGGCACAAAGCTCAAGTGATGTCTTGGCATTATACACAAATCTAGGGACAAAGTCTGTTTGCAGCAATCACTAGATGATTTTCAGTTACAAAAACTGCATGGGTATAGCGGGGAGGGCTAAGAGAGTCTTGTTCATGGGTGTAAGCATGGTGTGTGGGGGGAATGACACCGTAGAACACCACTAAAAATCCTCTACTCACCTACAGTATCAGAGGCTTCTGTATACAAAATTTTAGTATTGCCTATCCTCCAGCATCAATGTTCACAAAACCAAAAGGCTACAGATTGGAAGCTCTTTGAGGCAGGGACTGTCATTTCATATGTTTGAACTGGGACTGACACTGTGGGGTCCCGCCCAGTTGTAGCCTTTAGGTGCAACTGCAGTATTATTAATAATATTTTATTTAATGTTTATAATACTTTGACATGAAGCTCTCAAAGCCAATAGCTCTTTTAACTGTGTATATGGAAAAAATTTCTCTTGGTCCCTTAGAAAAATGGATGATGTTGCATTATGCACTATGATCTATACTCCAACAGGTAATTTAGTCTGAAAGTTATGAATGAAAGGAATGAACCCATGTTACTGCAGGTACAGTTAACACTATTTGTTTTAACAACCAATGCCTCAGTTTCATAGATTTTAAGGCCAGAAGAGACTCTCTGATGATCTAGTCTGACCTCCTGCACACAAGCCGAATAACCTTATCCAGTTAACTCTGTGTTAGGCCTGTAACTTCTGTCTGATCAAAAGCATAACTTTTAGAAAGGGATCCAGTCTAGATTTAAGTATGTAAAGTTATAGAGAACCCTAAGTAAGCTGCTCCAATGGTTAATTACCCTTAGTATTAAAAATTTGCACCTTACTCCAGTCTGAATTTGTCTGATTTCAGCTTCCAATCACTGGATCTCATTGTGCTTTTTACTGATAGCCTGAAGTGACATCTGCGATCAGAAATCTCTTCCCCATATAGGTACTTGTAGACCATGATCAAGTGACCACTTAATCTGCTCTTGGGTAAACTAAATAGAGTCAGCTTCTTTAGTCTCTCACAATAAGCCATATTTCCCAAACCTCTAATCATTCTTGTAGCTCTTTTCTGAACTCTTGCCAATATGATTTTTGAAGTACAGACACCAGATATGGACACAATATCCCAGTAATGGTTTCACTACTGCGCTAAACAGAGGTAGTACCACTTTCTTCATTCTTGATAGTCCCCTGCTTATATACACAAGGATTGTGTTCAACCTAGTTTCAATCTTGTAATGGTAGCTCATGTTCATTTGGTTAGCTACAATTTCCCCTAAGTCCTTTTGAGGGTCACTGCATTCCATAATACAGTCCCTCATCTTGTAAGTATGGCCTATATTCTTTGTTCCTAATTTCATGACCTTGTATTTGGCTTAATTAAAAAATCACATGTTGTTCAAATGAGTCCCCCCTTACTGAGCAGTGCAGGTTGGTTTGTAGAACTGACCTGTCTTCATCATTATTTATCATTCTACCAATTTTTTTCACCACAAATATGATGAGTAATTATGTTATATTTTCCTTCAGATCTTTAATAAAGATAGTGAATGTACTGAGCTAAGGACCAAGCCCTGTGGAATCTCACTAGAAACACCTCACTAGATGACAATTCCCCATCTATAATTACTTGGTGAGATTGCTCAGTTAACCAGTTTTTAATCCATGTAATCTGGGTTACTTTGACTTTGTATAGTGCAAATTTTTTTTTATGAGACCATCACAAAGGACTAAGTCAAATGTCTTACAGAAGTCTAAGTATATTGCGTCAGCACAGTTACTTTTATTAAACTTGTGATCTCATCAAAAACAACAAGAAGTTTGCTTGACAAGACCGATTTTCCATAAAACCATGTTGACTGGCATTTATTATGCTACCATCTCTTTCATTTGTTACTGATTGGAAGCCACGTGAGCCTCTTCATGATTTTACTCCAGATCCATGATAGCCTAACAGGCTTGTAGTGATCTGGATCATCTTGTTTACCCTTTTTAAATATTAGCATAACATTAACTTTTCCCCAATCCTGTGGAACTTCCCCAGTATTCCAAGATCTGTTAAAAGTCAACATTGATGGTTCAGGGAGCTCCTTGGCCAATTCTTTTAAAATTCTTCGGTGCAAGTTTTCTGGTCCTGCTGATTTAAGAACATTTAATGCTAATAGTTGCTGTTTAACATCCTCCCTAGTCACTGTTGGTATAAAACATTTATTTATCATTGTAAGATATGAATACATCATCCTGCTTCTTTCCAAATACAGAACAGAAATATTTACTGAGTATTTCTACATCATGAGCGATAGTTATACCATCCTTATCTAGTATTGGACATTGCCAGGATTTCATTTTTCCCTGATATATTTCAAGATTTCCTTCTTTTGTCTTTACCCTGCAGACCATCAATTTTTCACTGATAGCTTTAGCTTCCTTTATCAATTTTCTCCTGCATTTCCTAAATGCTGACTTGTACTCATTGCTATTAGCTTCTCCAGATTTCCATTTTCTGTGTATATATTGTTATTTTTAATTTCTGCTACCATCTCCCCTTTTAATAAGGATAGTTGTTTAGCCAACTACTTCATGATTTCAGATTTTTTTGGCCTCTAATGAAATATTCTTAAGCAACCAATTATCATTTCTTATCATTTACATTCCTGTGTTTAATCTTTTTTCCCCTCACTCATTTTCTCATGATTGTTTTCAGCTTCAGGAAACACCTTTTTAAAGAGCCTAGTGTGTATGTGTATATATATTAGGACTATATTTGGTTTGCACATAACAAACGATATTCTGTCATGATCACTTGCATCTAGACAACCATCAGATTTTAGTTCAGTGACCAATTAATCTTTATCCATCAGAATGAGGGCTAATGTAGAATTACCGTAAGTTGGTTGCAATACTTTTTGTATTAGAAAATTATCTATAAATTTTAGCATCTTCAAAAATTTTCAGCTAGTGGCAGCATGAACACTCCACCATACATCCCCTAGATTGAAATCCCCCATAATGCAATTCTTCTTTCCACACATTATAGATAGCTGCTGTTTAAGGAGATGATTGTGCTGTTCCCTTGTCTGATTTGGTGGTTTATAGCAGACCCCAGATTGCAGGTTATCAGATAGTACGTTGATCCATCAATGTTCCTGTCCTTCTGAAGTATCAATAACTCTATAGCAAGTAATGGTATTTTTAATATAGATTCGTCCCCCCACCTCTCCTTCTGCCCACTCTTTTGTTCCTTAATAGAATGTATCCCATGATTTTAACATTCCAGTCACGTGACTCCCACCAGGCTTCACATCAAATTCCTTTTCATAAATGAGCAATTGTAATTCCTGGCTTCTAGCATTAGCATGTAGGCCTCTGAAGATTGTATTCTCTTTACTTCCCTTGATTCTTTTACATTCATGCTACTTTGAGTTCAAGGTACATGTTTAAACATACACAGTAGCCCATACAATTACCATTAGCACCTTCCCCTTTAGAAGCTAGTTTAAAGCCCTCCTGGCTACATGGTTTGATGTTACACAGAAGACTGGCCGCTCTTCAACAGAGATGGAGGTGGTATGAGTCCTCCTCTTCCCATAGAAGATGGCCAGTATTCCAATAAACCCTCTGCTTTACACCACTTACCTAGCCAAACGTTTATCTCCCGTACCTTCTGCTGTCTATCTTCTCTCATTCTTGGGGCAGTAAAGATCTCAGAAAAAATCACCTGAAATTTCCTCTTCTTCAGCTCCTTTCTAAGATCCTGGAAGCCTTCAATGATCTGCACAGTTCTTCTGAAGCAGTGTCATTTGTACTAATGCGTATCAAAACCAATAGATCCTTCCCTGGAGTTGGCAGAATCCCATTCTGTCTATCAATGACATACATTGCCTTCACTTCATGTCCTGCAGAATGGTTTTGTCCACTCTTAACGCTGAGTCCCCAGTGAAGACTGTCCAGCTTCTTTGGATGTTCTGTGGTCTTCATCTGGGCATGCTTGACATCTTCAACGCATACTGCTGTTATTTTCTGTTCTATGACAAAGAGAAAACTGGGGCATCTCAGTTATTTCTGTGGAGTAAACTTAAGAAATAATAAAAAGAAAAGGAGTACTTGTGGCACCTTAGAGACTAACAAATTTATTTGAGCATAAGCTTTCGTGAGCTACAGCTCACTTCATCGGATGCATTCAGTGGAAAATACAGAGGGGAGATTTATATACATAGAGAACATGAAACAATGGGCGTTACCATACACACTATATGAAATAATGACTTGCTAATGGCAACCACAATAGCTATCCATCAGAGTAAGAATCAAGGCATCAATTGATAAGTAATACCCCTTTTGTCCTTGAAGACAAAAGGAGCATTCGTAAAATTAAACCTGGGACTGGTTTGGACTCCATGTGCACTCAGAATTGTGACTTCTATAGGATTAATGGGTGAACAGAGAATGCTAGGTCAGGTCCTAAATTTTTATAATATAGCAAATTCCTTAAACATGTGCTCAACTTTAAGCACATATATAGTTTGGGCAGCTGCCAAAGGGACAACTCGTGCTTAACGTTAAATGTATGCTTAAGCAAGAGAACAAAAAATACTGGTCCCCTAAAATTTTAGTTAATAAAAGCAATCTAGGAGGGAATGTGGTATGTGAAGAAATAAATTAGAGACAAGGCAAAAGAAAAATATAATCATTGACTGCTTGATTTGGAAGAAATCAAGAAGCTACAATACAGTCTGATCCAAAATCCACGGGCATCACAAAGACTTTCAGAGACTTAATGAGTGTTGGATCAGGCTCATACTCCAGAAGTGCCATGTGGCAATAAATCCATGTACTCAAAGCATAACTGGGAAAAGCTCTGAGAAAAATATTTTGATAGGAAAGAATCACTATGACAATCTGCTATATATATTTTAAAAGTCAGTTAAAGCTGGAAGCATGAAGAAGCTACAGTGACTTCACATTTATAACTGGGGGAAATAAACGTTTTGGAGAGGTTATTTCCTCCAGCTTGCATGTAAAGGGATCCTCTTCCTTATGAACAGCTGCTGTTCTTTTCATTTTAGAGTTTCTTAGCTCTTCAACGTCTTGGAATAATAATGTGTTGTCCATCAGTAATGACCCACAGCTTAGCCAGAAAAAACACAGCGGCCTCAGTAGCCATAAAGTCATGCTTTAATGATTCCAATTTCCTATGCCTGATTTGAATTATGCAGGCCAAATCATGGCACATGCTTGCCCATGAAGGACATTTTCTCTTGTCCCTTGTTGATGGTAGTCCACATCTGACAGAAGTGTTATTACTGCAATTCCTTCCGGAACTGAATCAGGAGCATGAAACACTGTTACCGCTAAAACTGGAGGATTAAGTTAGTGGATGGCATAGTTGCTAAGAATTCTGGAATGCTACTCATTAGGTCTGCCCCAGGCTCCCTTTCAAACTTTTCTGGATCCCAGCATTCCCAGGTATCTACACCAAGAAATATATCTTAGGTTTTTTACAAGACTCTCTTAGCCCTCCCCGCTACACTACAAACAGACTGTGTCCTTAAATTTGTGGATAATGCCAAGACATCACTAGAGATTTGTGCCCACTCTTCTTAAATGTCTAAATTCTGCTTCCTGTTCTTTGCATAACACTTAAAGTGATGCCCATCAGCCAGTCTGACATTCTTCAGAGAAAGACTTGCAGACTTTGCCAGATCCTGCAGGGAAATGAAGGAAATTTCCATTGCAAATACATTGTAAAGCTACATTCTTTTTGTAACCAAAGTGTTTGGTGCAGAGTCAACCCTAACAGGGTTACTTGTCTTCTTCCTAGTCCTGTGTCTAACTAAGAGATTCTAGGGTCTGTTGCTGCCATTGTTTTGGTTTCTTCCTCCATTTTCCACTTCTTGACAGAAAGGGCACAAATGAAAGAGAAAGTTGTCTGGAAATCAGAGCCAAAAAGACCAAAAGGAACGGTGCATTCAAAATCAGGATGTACATTAAGGCATAAGGGAGGAATGCAACATCCAAGAAGTCTAAATCAACAAACCAACCAGCTGGTGTTACGAAGGTGCTGGGAATAAAAAGGCAGCAGGCCACTTGGTCCTTCAAATATAGCCAATGGTGCAGAGCTCCATAGCCAGCCCTTAGAGTATTTCAGAGAGACCCAACAAGCTACCATTGAGTATTTTCTCTAATACTTTAGCTATGTCAATTCTCTTCTATTTCCAGTCCTTGCTCTGCATGGGCCAAATCTTGAAAAGATTTGTGCATGTGCTTAACATGAAGCATGTGAATAGTCCCATCGACATCAAGTGCATAAAGTTAAGCAAGTGTGTATAAACGATGGTCTACATGAATTTTTAGTTCACGGCAAGCTGGGACGTGAATTTATCCCTCATTTTACCTAGACCCTGCTGACACGCATTAACTGTTCCTTAACATGCTTTGATCTAGTTCTCTTTGAAATGGGACTAATCAAAGTGCATTCACAAACTGTTAATATGCATCAGCCACAGTCCACATGGACAGTTAGTTGGAGACAGGCTAGGGTGGGGTATATTCACACCCCAGCTTACCATTAACTAGTTATTCATGTAGACAAGCCCTTAGTCTTTGGAGGACTGCGGCACAAAGGTGAAATCCTGTCCCCAGTTAAATCAATGGCAAAACTCCGATTGACTTAATTGGGGGCCAGGATTTCACTCTATGAACGTAAATTGCAGTTTGCAACTTATTACAAATAGTCTCAAAATTCCTTTGAACGGAAAAAAGGAGTCAGTGCAGGATCACAGCAGGCCTAAGTAAAACAACTGATGCAACCAAACCTATCTGCAGTACTGATGTGACCCAATAACCTCCTCATGCCAACTGGCAATAGGGAAGTCGGAGGGGAGGGGGGCGGTACAGGAATCTCCTGTATCTGGTATGTACATTCTGGCTCAGCAAAGAATGTCATGGGAGGTCTCAAATAAAAGCCGGTGTCACACTGGTCATCAATATCATTGTGAAATGTATGTACAGATAATATGTAAGGAGTTCTGTATATATACTGAAAACATGCTCATAAAGGCTGTAGCAAGGTATTAGTCACCAGCAAAGGTGAAAAACAGGTTTTCTGTCAGACAAGAAATGTTTCGCCATCGGTTTACATGTAAATTGAGTATTGTCTTGTTCCCCACCACCAGTCTGAACTGAATGCTAATGAAGGATTGTAAGAAAAAACTTCTGAAAGAAACTAGGAGGAAGAGAAGCACATGAGCTGTAGCTCACGAAAGCTCATGCTCAAATAAATTGGTTAGTCTCTAAGGTGCCACAAGTACTCCTTTTCTTTTTACAATGGGGGAAGAAAGTCTTATCTTGAAGTGCATATCAAAAATTTGCTTGAGTATATTTGCGGGGGGGCGGGGGGAGGGGGACAGAGAGGATACCCGGACACCCTTCACTGAAGCAGTAAAAGGACAATGCTTTTAATTAATGAAATAGGGGTCTCAACCGGGCTTGGTTGAAAATGCTGGAGAGAATCTGGGGTGAGATAAGCTTCTTTCGACAAAAGAGTAACTTGTTAGTGTAGTTTAGGCACTAGGAAGCATGTTATATTTATATTTTACATGTAAACATTCTTACTCACTATTACTTGAATCTCTGTTCTTGGATAATAAACATATTCTTGTTTTCACTATCGATGTATCTAAGTGCTGTGGTGATAAGCAAAGTGCTGGTCTTGTGTGGACTCTTACAAGCTGATTAGTGCTGTTCCTTTGTGAACAGCAGGCCTGGTAATTCTGTGAGTGTTCACTGGACAAGGGGCTGGACACTGCAGGGAACTCTCAGAGTACTCAGGGGTTGGTGTGTGCCTATCACTACCTGTTCAGAGAGAGCAAGGCCTGCGGATGCCTGGCAGGCAGTGCTTATGCTGCCAGAGGCTGTTAGTTTCAGGGAGCGGATCCTCAGCAGGCACAGACAAAACTACTTCATGCTAAGGGCAGGTGGTGACGAGGTGCCTCACAACCCTGGGTGCCCCTGGGGAGCATCGCAACTGAGCAATGGTAGGTCAGTTTATCTAACTATGTGGTAAGCCATGAGAAAGCAGCTTCTTTCTACATGATACCTTCAAGACTCACCATAACTTACAAACAAGTTTTTTTTTAAAGCACTGGATGCACACACTGGTGGAAACAAGAGGAGTAAAAACTGTGTTCAGCTGTCCATGTCATGCATGAATGCTTAATAATAGCAATACTTTGTACTTATATAGCATCTTCCTGCCAATGATCTCAAGGTGTAACTCACACACCTCCTGGGTGTGGTGTTCTGTCCCCTTTAGAGGCAGTGAGACCACTTAGTGATTAATGAGTCTGATACAGCCTTAGCTAAGAGCCATGTGGCTTTTAGCTCATGCAGTAGAGGCTCATGCATTTAGCTTCAGAGGTCCCTGGTTCAATCCCACCCGCCGACTACTGGGGTCTGTCGGTGTTACAAATGCACTGCAGAAGCAATAAGTATTAGAATTGCAAAACTCCTTTCTGATAGTTAAGTATTATTTTCCCCCCACAAGCACACTATCTTTTTTTATTTTTTTAAACAAATGGAGAAACTGAGGAACTACGTAGGAACTACATGGTTAAACAGTCCTGTTGATTTCTTACTATTAACAAGACTGTTTTCAGAATAAAGTATGATTCATCTTAAGAAAGAAGAGCAATACCAGGTCCTAAAAGGTTTGCCTCCACTCTAGGCCAAAGCTGGAAATAGAGAAGAGGTCTTTTATCATTCAACCATCTTTCCTCTGGTCAGAAGCTAGTGTGTGAGTGAGCGATGCAGTTCAACAGGAGCCCCCTGTCCTTGTGTTAGATGGCTCATGTCAGCTAATGTAGTGCTTTCACGTTGTCTTGTGAACAGCCTCAGTGGGCTTGCCATATCAGACCAATCCCAACAAGAACCCATGGTTTTTCAGCTTGTTGGCCTCTTCTTGTCAAGGTAACTGGTGATTCTGAGAGAGTCTGTGCATTTGAGGCCACACTGTATAGCAAATCCCCCTGTTGCGTTTTCCTACCTTCTATGATGGTTTGCAAGACAGAGCATTTGTATGGTTCAGCGTCATCACCATCTTCCTTCTCATCATTGCTGAGCAGAGTGTTCAGGAATGAGTGGCTGGTGGGATATGAAATACATGCTGTTCTTCTTTTCAGGGGACAAGGTAGCCTAACAAATATAAGAATTCATTAATATTTTCCCCTTCAGTGCTTACCTGCAGATACCATCCTGCTGAAAAAAATTCTCCTGCAAGAGCTACAGTTGCAGATTTTCCTAAATTATGCATTCACCTCAAGAAGCTTTCCCATGCCTCCCCAAAAACACAGTACAAAATAGCACACACACACACACACATACACAAAAAAAGGATCCCAGCTAATTTGCAGAAGTACATTATACTCTCTGGGCGCTGCCTAACAATTAGTGTCACTCTGCATGCTACTGTCTCTTTTTTTCTTAGAGAAGCAAATTCAATAGCTGCTTCAGTTGAATGGGGGGGAGGGGGAGAGGGGAGGACGTGTTTGGCAGCTACATGACCCACATACAAAGCTCAGTTCAAGTATATTTTCAGCATTGCTAACTTGGCTTCTCGCTGAGAATCTGGAGCTCTGTATGTCTCCAACTGCAGTGGGTTTGGGCAGCTTGAGTTAAAGCGTTGACTACTTGAGTGAGGTGTGATACTGAAGGCCAAACTGCAAAGAAAATGCCCAGGGCTACTACTCTGGGGAGGGAAGACCGGAGAAGAGAGTAGTGACAGGCAAACTGGGTCTGAAAATAAACAGCATCCCAAATCTTTCCTTTCACAAGCTAAAAAAGGGAAGATGCTTGAGGCACAGGCATTGGCTTAAGGGGGGTTAGGTTCTACCCCCAGATCTGCTGCATACTCTGGGCTCAGTCCTGGCACAGCTGAGGCGGGGAGGCACCGACTCTAAGGGCTTATCGAGACAAAAAGTGCACTGCAAGCTGGGGTGTAAATCTACCTCGCACTCACCTGCTGTGCACTAACTTTCCACGTCAGCTCTGCTCCCATGCACTGAAAGTGCCCTAGTGTTCTTTGTTCTACCCTGCTTTGAAATGGGAGCAGACAGATAGAGACAGTGTATGGCAGGCTAGTGAAAGTTGCCTCAACTTGCCACAAACTGTTTGTCTAAACCAGGGGTGGGCAAACTTTTTGGCCCAAGGGCCACATCTGGGAATGGAAATTGTGTGGTGGGCCATGAATGCTCAAAAAATTGGGTGCGGAAGGGGGTAAGGACTCTGGTTGGGGATCCGGGCTCCAGGGTGGGGCCAGAAATGAGGCGTTCAGGGTGCAGGAGAGAGCTCTGGGCTGGGATCTAGGGGTTGGGAGGGCGGGAGGGGGATCAGGGCTGGGGCAGAGGGTTGGGGCATGGGAAGAGGCTCGGGGTGCAGGTTCCGAGCGGCATTTACTTCAATCGGCTCCCGGAAACAGCGGTATGTCCCTACTCCGGCTCCTACGCAGAGGCGTGGCCAGGTGGCTCTACACGCTGTCCCATCCACAGGCACCACCCCTGCTTCTCCCATTGGAGCACCAGAGGGGGCCCCTGGAGTGCATAGGAGCGTGATCAGGGCCATACTGTGGCTTCCGGGAGCCACATGGAACGGCCCCCGACCCTGTGTCCCGGCTGGTGCATCGGAGTGGGGCAAGCCCCAGACTCCCCTCCCCAGCTGTACCTCACAGGCCAGCTTAAAACAGCTTGTTTCAGCCCATAGGCCGTAGTTTGCCCACTCCTGGTCTAAACTGTGGTTCTCAAACTTTTTGGGATCAGGACCCATTTATAAATGTTTATGGCCTCTCAGGACCCAGTAAATGGTCTGGAGGTGGAGGCTCTGGGATGGTTTCGGTTGGATTCTGCTCCCCCTGGGTGGGGTTGCAGTATCACTCAGTCAAATTCGGTCTTCCCGGACTTCTGTCATCATGATAACTGGGCTAAACCTGAGTGGTGCTGGCAGATGAGTCCAGCCAGTCCCGTGGGACAGGAGCCACAGGAGCTGCCACGCGACCCTTTGAAACATGCCTCCTTTCTGCTCTCTCAGTCCTGGACCAGCCGTGGACCAGAATTACATCCAGCAAAACTTAGAGCAGCCTTTCTTTGGCTACAGCCAGCTACTACATTAGCCCAGAGTCTGGCAGAGGGCCATGCACTTGACCCAACCTGCCTCTGACGTGCCCTGTTCTTGCCCCTCGCTATTTGGAGTTTTGCACGGTAGCACAGAGCCACCTATGCTGGCTTTGTATCATTCAAGGCTTCCCCAGTATCAAGGGGAATAGTTGGCTGCCTTGTTTGGGCAACTTTCTGGCAGCTCTTCACTGTACGAGCCCCACAGAGCAGCTGAAACAGGGGCCAGGGATTCAGCGCTTCACCTATAACCTTGGGTCAGACAGAATCTTCAGATTTGGGTGCCTCAAGGTTAGGCACTTAAATCCGCATTTAGACCCCTAAACTAGACCCCTAGACTAGAGAGGTGCTGTTCACCAAAGGCTGGGCTGCTCTCCAAGGCCCCAATCCTGGAAACATTTATTGTCTTGGCTATTACTGCCTGCAGGAGTTCGGTTCAGTATGTGCGTTAGAGTCTGCAGGATCAGGAATGCATCGTGGAGAAAGGTGGAGGAGAGAGCATCCAAAACATCTGACAAGTGGGGGATCCACCCTAAATGCTGTAGCTGGAGAAAGACAGAATTTACAGTATGAACTTGTCACTGGTAGGGAAGCTGATATGGGAAGATGTGCTCTAGTTCCATCAGAAGTTGTTGGGCTAGGTGCTGGGGGACGTACTATAGCAAGTGTTATGTCAAAGATCAGGCTGGATGATCATTATGGCCTCAAAGCCTATGAGTCTTCCATAATAGCCTCTCAACCACTTTCAGCCACACATGGCGTGTATTAAGTGGAGAAAGAAGACATTCTGGAATGTTTTCATGCTATTATAAGGTGTCGGGTGCATTTTAGAAATAAATATCCATAAGAAAGCACGTTATATGTGCAAAAAATTTCTTGTTTCAATGACTTTTTAATAATGCAACAGCAGTATTCTAATAGTATTAAGCAATCCAGGTGTATTTCTTTCTCTATTAATATATGCCTTGGGGTGGTTAAGGCCTCAATCTAGCAAAGCTTTTCAGCACACGTTTAACTTTGAATAAGAGTCTACTCCCGCGCTTACTCCAATGGGATTATTCATGTGCTTAAAGTGAAGTGTGTTCTTAAAACCTTTGCTGGACAGAGGCCAAAAAGGCGTACTGCTGTTTGTGTCTCCTCATACAACTAAGACATGTATCAACCAACAAATAAAGCAGGCCCTGGGATGTGTTAAAGGCATGTGTTTTTTTTTTTAACCTTGCCAACGTTTTTTTTTTTAAACCAAGTTTGTTTTGAATAGTTCCACAACCTTGGAGCAAGTCATATTCAAATAATTATTTCCTTTCATTCATAAGTTACAATTTGCAAACTAATTTCTACTTAAATGTTACATTCATCTTGTGTCTTTCCATCTGAAACAGCACCTAGTTCCAGAACCATGAATGCAGCAGTGGATCTGTGAAGTGCTGACACAAGTCTTCACTCCAGCTATATGAAAGCATCATTATAATTCATAATAATTATAACCAGGATTCTCTTTCTTACCCTTCAATTCTGATTGACTTTTCCCCCCTACATCCTGAAAGAGGCTCCAGGGTTTAGCTGTTGCCCCAAACCTTATTCTCCATCCACAAATAAATATAGTTTAAAGATACCCTTTGATACTCTGCCAAAACGTGTATAAATAGCAGTTCATAAAATAACATGTTCCTGCTGGTTTCTGAGAAGGGGAGGAAAAACAAACACAATAAAAATCTGTAAATGTTTGTTCTCTGGCTGTGTCATGTCCATGAAAAGAAATCTAGAGATTTCTTGAGCCTTCCTTTATAGCTTAAAAGCACAGATTTGCCAACCTGCGAAAGTTTGCCTGACAAGTATAATAATAATAATAAAAAAAGTAACTTAAAAGTTAATCAGGCTCACGAGTCTACGATGAGCATTAGAAAAGTTCCTGGTGAAGATCTGAATTGACAGTATGCAGAGACCACAAGCTGTCAAAATGTCAGGCATATGCTACAGTATAAAAAGTTACTAATAACTGCTCGCATTCCTAATGGAAAAAATATAAATTATGAAACTAGATGGTAAATTGTGCTCACATTAGGTGGAAAGGGGACTGATCTGCAATCAGGGCAAGTCTTCTCCTTGACTTCATGTGGCTTGGATCAGGCGTTAGAGTACGAAGAGTTCTGTGCAGCAATCATTCCCATGTGTGAGGAACATTCCTGGTTACTTAGAGAAGGTTTCAGAGGATGGTTTAATAGACAGGGCATTGGATTAGGATTTAGGAGAACTGGATTCCATTCTTGACTCTGCTACAAACTTACTGGGAGATGTTGGGCAAGTCACTTAATTTACCATGTGTAACTTTTCCCCATCTGCAAATTAAGGGTAATACTTCCCTTCTTCAATTAAATCCATTAATAATTAAGAGGTGCTTGCATACTACGGGAATGAGGACTTTATAAGTATTTAGATAGATAAACGTTACACAAGGATTGTGATGGCATGGTAATTGAGACTACATTGTGTTGACAGCCAAATGGTAGTGCAGAGCAGACAACTCCCTCTTTAGATGACCCTTAATGCATCACGTTCTCTTCTGTAGCAGCTATAGTCCCTTCACTTCTATCATGTATACAAAAATGTAAGAAAATAAAGATGAAACAGTGTCCAAAGCAGCACAGATGAGCTCCAGAGTGTCCTTAAGGAGCAAGTATATCTGTACATTTTCCCGCCCCACACCCAAAATACACGTGTTTGCATTGCATGGAATAACAGTTTGTGAGTCATTTGACATCATAATCAAAAAGGCTGACAAAGGAGGTGCTGTTGTCATCATGAATAGGTCGGAATATGAACAAGACGCTGCTCGGCAGCTCTCCAACACAAGTTTCTACAAGCCATTACCCTATGATCCCACTGAGAGTTACCAAAAGCAACTACAGCATTTGCTCAAGAAACTTCCTGAAAAAGCACAAGATCAAATCCGCACAGACACACCCCTGGAACCCCGACCTGGGATATTCTATCTACTACCCAAGATCCATAAACCTGGAAATCCTGGGCGCCCCATCATCTCAGGCATTGGCACCCTGACAGCAGGATTGTCTGGCTATGTAGACTCCCTCCTCAGGCCCTACGCTACCAGCACTCCCAGCTACCTTCGAGACACCACTGACTTCCTGAGGAAACTTCAATCCATCGGTGATCTTCCTGATAACACCATCCTGGCTACTATGGATGTAGAAGCCCTCTACACCAACATTCCACACAAAGATGGATTACAAGCCGTCAAGAACACTATCCCCGATAATGTCACGACTAACCTGGTGGCTGAACTTTGTGACTTTGTCCTTACCCATAACTATTTCACATTTGGGGACAATGTATACCTTCAGATCAGCGGCACTGCTATGGGTACCTGCATGGCCCCACAGTATGCCAACATTTTTATGGCTGATTTAGAACAACGCTTCCTCAGCTCTCGTCCCCTAAAGCCCCTACTCTACTTGCGCTATATTGATGACATCTTCATCATCTGGACCCATGGAAAAGAAGCCCTTGAGGAATTCCACCATGATTTCAACAATTTCCATCCCACCACCAACCTCAGCCTGGTCCAGTCCACACAAGAGATCCACTTCCTGGACACTACAGTGCTAATAAACAATGGTCACATAAACACCACCCTATACCGGAAACCTACTGACCGCTATTCCTACCTGCATGCCTCCAGCTTTCACCCTGACCACACCACACGATCCATCGTCTACAGCCAAGCTCTGCGATACAACCGCATTTGCTCCAACCCCTCAGACAGAGACAAACACCTACAAGATCTCTGTCAAGCTTTCTTACAACTATAATACCCACCTGCAGAAGTAAAGAAACAGATTGATAGAGCCAGAAGAGTTCCCAGAAGTTACCTACTACAGGACAGGCCTAACAAAGAAAATAACAGAACGCCACTAGCGGTCACCTTCAGCCCCCAACTAAAACCCCTCCAACGCATTATTAAGGATCTACAACCTATCCTAAAGGATGACCCAACACTCTCACAAGTCTTGGGAGACAGGCCAGTCCTTGCCTACAGACAGCCCCGCAACCTGAAGCAAATACTCACCAACAACCACATACCACACAACAGAACCACTAACCCAGGAACTTATCCTTGCAACAAAGCCCGTTGCCAATTGTGCCCACATATCTATTCAGGAGACACCATCACAGGGCCTAATAACATCAGCCACACTATCAGAGGCTCGTTCACCTGCACATCCACCAATGTGATATATGCCATCATGTGCCAGCAATGCCCCTCTGCCATGTACATTGGTCAAACTGGACAGTCTCTACGTAAAAGAATAAATGGACACAAATCAGATGTCAAGAATTATAACATTCATAAACCAGTCGGAGAACACTTCAATCTCTCTGGTCACGCAATCACAGACATGAAGGTCGCTATCTTAAAACAAAAAAACTTCAAATCCAGACTCCAGCGAGAAACTGCTGAATTGGAATTCATTTGCAAATTGGATACTATTAATTTAGGCTTAAATAGAGACTGGGAGTGGCTAAGTCATTATGCAAGGTAGCCTGTTTCCTCTTGTTTTTTCCTACCACCCCCCCCCCCCCAGATGTTCTGGTTTAACTTGGATTTAAACTTGGAGAGTGGTCAGTTTAGATGAGCTATTACCAGCAGGAGAGTGAGTTTGTGTGTGTATGGGGGTGGGGGGGATGTGAGAAAACCTGGATCTATGCAGGAAATAGCCCGACTTGATTATGTAAAGAGTTGTCACTTTGGATGGGCTAGCACCAGCAGGAGAGTGAATTTGTGTGGGGGGGTGGAGGGTGAGAAAACCTGGCTTTGTGCTGGAAATGGCCCACCTGTTGATCACTTTAGATAAGCTGTTACCAGCAGGACAGTGGGGTGGGAGGAGGTATTGTTTCATATTCTCTGTGTGTATATAAAGTCTGCTGCAGTTTCCACGGTATACATCTGATGAAGTGAGCTGTAGCTCACGAAAGCTCATGCTCAAATAAATTGGTTAGTCTCTAAGGTGCCACAAGTACTCCTTTTCTTCTTGGCTATGGACTTACAGCAGTAAAGGAAATACAGCCTTGGGCAATGCCATCTTAAATAATTAAGGACTGCAATTCCTTAAGTTGTAAGTTAATTATCTCTCAAAATTTGATTTTCCATGGGGGGAAGGGGAGGTGGGAAAAAACAGCTACAGAACTGGCTGAAAACTTTCAATGATTGAAATCTTGAAAAAAAACCAAACAACTCATTGCATTAGCATTTTATTCCTTGTGTCCATTACTTACATAGTCAGTTATGAAACCATCAAAGTCTAACACTAATACTATTTCCTTGAAGAAAACTTTGCCATTGTGAAGTTAAGGTGTGGTGACTATCTCGCTAACAGTTCTCTAATCCTTGGAAGGATGTTGTAGTTGGCCCAAATAAAATCCCAACCATTAAGAAGGTCAGGAAATTCAGAGTAAAGGTTTCAAAACATGGAATTTATATTCATAGCAGTAAAGGAAAACAAATATTTAATTTCATCTGATTTACCATGAAGTCCAGTAAACAATATTTCTTTGGAGTTCATACATCATTGACCATGCAAACTATAAAGGCATTTATTTGTTAAAGCATGATTGATTAATTAGCAGGAGTAGGCCATCCCTTCATATAAGGCATGGCAGATTATCTCAAACTGAATTTGAGGACGAGGACTATGGAAAGTCACTCATATTTTGGTCCAGACCAAAAACAATGTTGTAGGCTAAATCTGACTCCAAGACTAGCAAGTCACACCAATTCTCTCCCTCCAGGGTCGAACGATTACACTAATGAAGATCAGCCTCCAGCAGGGCCTGGCTCCAAATCTTTACAGCCATGTTGTTTGCTCCCCAAGACAGCATTTCGCATGTATATTTCAGAGATGGAGTTTTGTCTCTCAATAATTCACTGACATAGATGTCCCCAGTGCAGAATTTCTAACATTTGCAATACTATGCTGCACATCTTTGCCTCACCAGGGTACTGCTTTCTCCTTTGCAATGAAATAAGTCAATCTCTCTGGGAAAATTCCCAGCCTCTTCTTAGAAAGCTGCAACAGAGAAATAGAGTAGCAACTGATCCCAGCCTGGTTTTTTTTGTTATTCAGACAAATGTTAATCACTAATCAGCATCTACCTTAAATCACCATTAACATCCTGACTAGCTTTCTTTCTCTATTTCTCCAGGCAACAAGCCCAGTTGTTTCCCATTGATACTAGCAAAATAAATCCCTAAGAGACAGAGCCAACATTTCTGTCTCAGAAGAAAAACTTCTTGTATTACAGCCCTATAAAACAACAATCAGCAATTGGCTATGTTCCTTTCTTCACCTATAGCAGTCTCAAGGCTCTGCATGATCTGCAGTCCCTCCAGCTGTTAGTAACTTAATTGAAATATTGATCAAAATAAAAGCCATTCCCCCAAAATTTGCAGTATTACCACTAACCATAATTTAGTCATGTTTTATTATGCAGTGACAGCCTAAACCTAATGCAAGTAAAGAATACAATAACAATATTCAAAAACGGCTGTTTCTATAATCTCATGACAAGTGAATATAGGGCCAGATCCTCAGCTAGTGTAAACTGACATAGATCCACTGATTTTAATGAAACTTCACAAGTTTGCACCCAGCTCATAATGTGTACATGACAAAGAAAACAATTATAAATCTGCGGCTTCATTTTCTTTACTTCTTATATTTGGCTGAGAGCCAAGGTCTGCCCCAGATTCAGGTTCCGATGCATAAGCCCCTTGCTCCTAAATTCACAGTGGTTTGTTAATCAGGCTTTCCAATGAAAAGCGAGGAGAGAGAGTTGCCCAGCTGTTTCACAGGTCTTCAAGGGCAGAAGCCTACAGAGCGGCCGAACCCATCATGCTCAAAACCAAGGTATATTGTGTTAAAATCCATGTTTTATTAATTTTTTATATCTGTGACCAAATGGTCAGAGAGAAGAGAGATTATTGACTGCAGAACTAGACAACATAACACCTATGTTTTGTTCCTGTAGATTTATTTTGAGAGTAGATTTATTTTGTCAGCACAGAGAGAGAGAGAGAGAGAGAGACTGAAGGATGATTGACATGCTGAAAGGTAAACAAAGATTTGCCTTGCACAGGAGACTATGGCGGTTTTAGATGCTTGTGGAGCATCTAGCAACGCTTTGTGTGCAGCGTCAGCTCCAGATGAGAGGATGCAACTTAGTGAAATGGCAGCCTCTAAACCGGAATCCCATGGCAAAAGAACAAATAAAAGAGCAACCCTGATATTCCTGACTGGGAGGTGACAAGTCACTAAATGCTAGCTACAGCATCGTTTCAAAGCGGGGGAAAAGAAAACGTTAAACTCAAAGCCTTGCTCGTTTCATTTGCTGTTCTGACCCAGCTCAGCTTAGTGCAATTGCAGGGAGTTGGGAGAGGGGAGAAGCAGCCATTTTCTTTACACCCGAACTAGGACCAAAAGGGATGTGGAGGGGGAAGTCGCCACAATGTTTTTGACATTCTACTCAACAGCATATAAGCAGCCAGAGCGAACCCCGCACAAGGTCTAAGCCCTTATTAGGTGTCACTTAAGCAAGCAGTGCATGGGCCTTGTACTGGCCATCTGCCCAGGGTGAATTTCATCCCAGACAACAGAAACAATTTGTACAGGGGGCTGGGGGGGTGCCAAGAGCCACTGAACCAAGCTGTAAACCTGGAATATGATGGAAACCTCTTCAAGCCAGGGAGTGCGGCAGCACCCCCAGCACCCCTAATTCCAGCACCCATGCCGGACAATCAGCTGCAGGCTACATTAATGCACTGCTCTTTGTAGGTGAGGAGGTATCCATATTGCCTTATGGTAATTCCCTCAGGGCGCCAGAGGATTTCTATTCAATACCATTCTACCATGAGGAACAACGGAGGCCTGGCTTATCTGGTTTCTATCCTATTTCCTTATTTTTAAGTTATTTCTTGACAAATCCTCCCAGGCTTGAAGGTAGTACTGGATCTTCCCTCCCTTCAGACACACTGAAATGTTTTCTCCACCTCTTTGCTTGGCCAGACTGCCCAATCATTTTTACTACTATGTTTTTTATGATTCATTCTTAAATGTGATGTACAAGGACAGGCAGAAAGAAATACAAATAGAGGAGTATGGACAGACTTGTCATTCTGGATAGTAGTTCAATGTTTTACCAACAGGTTTTAGAGATATACATAACTAGATTTCATCCACTGAGTCCGAATAGCCATACCAAACATGCTTTGCTTTTGAATACTAAACCTGTTTTGTTTTAAAAAGAGGCTGTGAGTCTGAGTGGAAAGGGCACTGGACGGGGAGTTAGGAGACGTGAGTTTTATTCCCTGTCTTGTTGTGTGACCTTAGGCAAATCAGTGAGGCCTTGTTTTCACTGCAAGTTAGCACATGGGAGTGACTGAACTCGAGTTAGCCCTGCTTGCCTGAGAGCAGACACGCTGCCCAGTGACATGGGAGTTATTCAGAGTGATTGGATGAGCAGCACAGAGGGACTACATTAGCTGTAATGAGTTATTGCAACTCAATTTGTTGCATCCCCCACAGCATTACTAGCTCAAGCATCAGCAGCACACTTCAACAACCCCTCCCCCCTGGGCCAAAAAAATAATTCCTCCCACCCCCCACCCCCACAGGCCAGATAGCTCAAGCTTAAAGTCCCACTTAACTCAAGATTTTTGGGGTTGGGGGCAGGAGTTGAGTTAGGGGTGACACTTGAATTATAACTCAAGCATACTGTATGGGGAAGACACTCTTAGCCTCTCTGTACCTGTTTTCCCCTCCCATCTTTGTTGCATTTATTTTGAGTAATTTCCCCAGTGACGTGTTTTATGATGCCTAGCACAAAGGGACCTGATCTCACTTGCGTGCTACTGTAAAGAAAATAAAGAATTAACTTGAATATGAAAATTGGGGGTTTCCTCTCCCACATTTTTCCATCGTCTAACTCTATCTCAATAGCATTTAAAATAAAATTTTCAGTCTTTGGTGCAGGATGCTGAAAATACCTTAAAGTACAAACAACAAATATTTTGCTTTGCACTTGAGAAAAATCTTTCCCATCCAGTAGCATGGATGTCATTTGGGCTATTTAATTTACAAATCTGTTTATCAGAATCTAATCAAAGGTTTTAAGCTAGCAGAGAAACAAAATTAGTTAGATTTCTCAATAATCGCTTCTCTTAGCTGCAGGAAAAGAAAAACATGAGATGAAAGAGCCTTCACTCTGTTATTGAAGTTAGAAGGATGTTGAAAATAGGCCAATGGTCCTCCTTGAAAAAGCTAAGAAAGGCTCTAGGAGTCTAATTAGTAGAAAAATATGCCCTTTCATTGACTTTTCAGTCAGAAGAAATGCAAAAACAAGGGACTGTCTATTCAAGATCACAAACGGGACAGAAGCAATTTTATACACATATTCCTCAGAGGATTCTGGATAATGCACAGTGCTTCAAGACTTTGCCAATCTACATATTTTTGGCCTTTAGCAAGATAAATTATGAGACAGTGAAAATTATACTTTTTAACCTTAAGTAAAAAAAAAAATATCCCGTTCTCTTTTTAATAGTTCCTTCACATGATACCTGAAAATTAGACTGTGTTTCCAGTCAGTGCAGAAGGATTCTGTAGGTGGAACCAATTACTGAAAGGATATTTATATTTTTCAGCTGATGGTGGATAATACCTGGATAGAGACTCTTTGGAAGTGCAAGAGGCAATATGGGGATTCTGTCTCAAAGCATGACACAGCAATAAAAACTGGCATTTACTAAGTCTTCTTGCTACATGGCATACAATGGATGCTTTATAACCAAGCTGGCTGTGTATGATTAAAATAAAGACACAGAAGTAGCATTATATAGAATAACACACCCAGGACTGGGAGAACTCATAGGTTTTCACTTTGTCCAATAGCTCATCATAATATGACTGCACTTTTATAAAAATTCCCAAACATCAGCTGGGTTGGCTGTATACCAGTACTGTTATGTAGGTAAATAATATTGTCCCTGTTTCACAGATGGCAAAACAGAGGCTCAGAAAGTCTATGGACCTGATTCTGCAAACCTTACCTACACCAAGTAGTACAATGGGACCTCTCGTATGAGTACTATTCAGAGTGTAGAATCGGGTTGTAAGGGACTTGTTCAAGGTCACAGAAGGAGCCAGTATAAAAATCAGGATTAGAATTTATCTGAAGTGACCCCCCAGTGTGTTGTATCTTTTGCTCTTTACATAACATTCATAATATGAAGGAACCACACGGGCACAGAGGGGTCCATATCACTTTGCTAGGCCATGCTTAGCAATATGTACACACTGCTCCTCTGGCAGGGTTCTGGTGGCTTCTGAAATGTAGCAGACAGTGAGGGCCTCTAGAGGGGACACAAACTATTTAAAGGAACACTACCCAATTAGTGCCATGCAGAGTTCACAGTGTCCATCAGGCAAATCATTTAGTGTTTCTATCCATAAAATGGGGGCAATGAGGTTTAACTACCACATAGGGATGGAATGAAGGTTAACTACATGGGCAAACTGGCATGTAAGCAGCTGCCATCTCTTCCTGCAAACCACTTTCGGGGCCCTGGCTTGTTTTCCTCCTCAAGATGGAGACTGTATAAGTAGGGGCATAGCGAGCAGATCGAGGGACGTGATCGTTCCCCTCTATTCGACATTGGTGAGGCCTCATCTGGAGTACTGTGTCCAGTTTTGGGCCCCACACTTCAAGAAGGATGTGGATAAATTGGAGAGAGTCCAGCGAAGGGCAACAAAAATGATTAGGGGTCTGGAACATATGAGTTATGAGGAGAGGCTGAGGGAGCTGGGATTGTTTAGCCTGCAGAAGAGAAGAATGAGGGGGGATTTGATAGCTGCTTTCAACTACCTGAAAGGGGGTTCCAAAGAGGATGGCTCTAGACTGTTCTCAATGGTATCAGATGACAGAACGAGGAGTAATGGTCTCAAGTTACAGTGGGGGAGGTTTAGATTGGATATTAGGAAAAACTTTTTCACTATGAGGGTGGTGAAACACTGGAATGCGTTACCTAGGGAGGTGGTAGAATCTCCTTCCTTAGAGGTTTTTAAGGTCAGGCTTGACAAAGCCCTGGCTGGGATGATTTAACTGGGAATTGGTCCTGCTTTGAGCAGGGGGTTGGACTAGATGACCTTCTGGGGTCCCTTCCAACCCTTATATTCTATGATTCTATGATTCTATGACTGCAAGCCACCTTGGGGTATGTCAACACCACAGTTAAACACCCGTGGCTGGCCCGTGTCATCTGCCCCAGGCTCATTGTATGGCTCAGGCTGGGATCCATGCTCTGGGACCTCGTGAGGCAGGAGGGTCCTAGAGGCCAGGGTCCAGCCCAAACATCTACAATGCGATTTTACAGCCCCGTAGTCTGAGCCCTGCGAGCCCAAACCAGCTGACACAGGCCAGCTGCAGGTATTTAATTGTAGTGTAGACATCCCATTAGTAGCCCAACTTTCTGAAAGGGAGATGCCTATTGAGGCTTGTCTGATGTTAAGTGGGAAAAGGGGAATTGTGGGTCATTACGTCCCAGGAAGATGGGGCCATGGACAGGAGAGCAGGGAATGAAATAAGAGAAAGGGTCTCCCTGTCACACAAAATGGCAACTTCCCTGCAAGATTGTTCCTTTAATGGGTTACCTACAATGTTCACTTTAAAAAAAAAAGAAGCTGTCCCACTGATGAAATGAATGTGGAAAAAAAGACAGTGGAGTTCTTGCCCTCACCACTAGAAAGCGCTATGCTGTTCCTCAGAGTCATATTTCTGAATCCCGTCTGCAACCCTCAAGAATCATGAGGCTTATTCCCTTTGTTGATGTTGGACTTGTTTTTAAGGTCAATAAAAGCCACTGAGCAAGAGCAAGAGAAGTCAAAGGAGCCCAGCAAAAGGATTTCTGTGTGTTTGTTCTTGTTTCTTCCTGGAATGCTGCAATCCACAAGTCCTTGCCACTGTCCAGAAGCAAGCCACTAACTCGATTCCAACAGCCTAGAAACTGAAATTACACCTGGATAAATTATTCAAATATTTGTGTCTATTTAAAGGGCTTTTATGGACTTTTCAGTTAAATAAAATATGAAAATGGCATGCTCAAGAGTGGTCATGGGGCACCCCTGCCAGAGTTGGGAGCATGGGATGGTTTTAGCAATCGCTCCATGGATATAATTAAATGGCCTGGGAGTCCAATGCTGCGGTCTTTCCCCAGGAAGAAGGGCAAGGGGTCTTCTGCCCAAGTAAAGACTGCATGATGTAAGTCCCATGTGTGAAAACTGCGGCATAATGCTAGCCAGGGATACGGGGCATCATTCATTTTGAAATGCTTCAAATATTGATAAAGGTATTTCTGTGCAGCAAGATGAAAATGATTAGGGCACTTAAGGCAATCCCTGGAATTTAAAGGGCAATCCTTTGCAGAGAGCTTGATATTTTTTCCATTTTCCTCTATCCCTGTTGTTTCTAGAAATGTAAGCTCATAATAGAACAGGATCCAGGAGAAGAGGACACACGTTTCCCATAAGTTTGCTCAGTTCTTTTGGATGGCAGAGCTGTTTTAGAAATGGCAAAGCTCAGCACTTGGAGTGAGGTTATGAGTTGGACTGTGTGCTCGCACAAAGGACTGAGAACCTCCTCCCCCCACTTATACCCTTACGTGCACTGTCTGGACCATGGGCTGGACATGCAGGAGCAAGCAGAGCTACATGGCTACTTACACCCTTTCCAGAGAAGGTGGCCAGGAAGTAGGGTTGCCAACTTTCTAATTGCACAAAATTGAACACGCTAGCCCTTCCCTGAGACCCCCCCCTTCCCCGAACCTCCCCCCCCCCCGCTCACTACATTCCCCCTCCCTCTGTGGCTCGCTCTCCCCCACCCTCACTCACTTTTACAGGGCTGGGACAGGGGGTTGGGGTGTGGGAGGGGGTGAGGGCTCTAACTGGGGATGTGGGCTCTGGGGTGGGTCCAGAAATGAGGGGTTCAGGGTCTCAGAGGGGGCTCTGGGTTGGAGCAGGGGGTTGGGGGGCGAGGAGGTGAGGGCTCTGGGATGGGGCCAGGGATGAGGGATTTGGGGTGAAGGAAGGGGCTCCAGGTTTGGGGGGGCTCAGAACTGGGGCAGGAAATTGGGGCACAGGGTTGGGGCGCGGGCTTACCTCCAGTGGCTCCTGGTCAGCGGAGGTGCTAAGACAGGCTCCCTGCCTGTCCTGGCACTGCGGACCGCGCTGTGCCCCGGAAGCAGCCAGCAGCAGGTCCGGCTCCTAGGGGGAGGCTCTTGCCTGCAACATCTCTGGTATAGGAATCTCCCTCACAACTTTTTAGTTAACAAATCTGAGGAACTGTCCCAGATTGATGTGTCAGTGGAAGGTTTTGGAACAAATCGGTAAGTTAAACATTAAGAAGTCATCAGACTCAGATGGTATTCACCCAAAAGTTCTGAAGGAACTCAAATACAAAATTGCAGAACTAGTAGGTGTGGTATGTAACCTTTCATCTAAATCAGCCTCTGTACCAGATGACAGGAGGATAGCTAATCTAATGCCTATTTTTAAGAACAGCTCCAGAGGCAATCCTGGCATTTAATTTTTCCCTTTACTTCCTTGCCATGCTGTTTGGATATATCAAGTTGCCTCCTTTACAATTGGCTTTGTCCCTCTTGCCTAATTAATCAGCTTTGTGACCTCACAATCCATCACTGAACAGGTTTGTCACAAACATTAGCTTTGTGAATAGAGGGGAAGGATGGTGATTAGGCTGCTAGCCTGGGACCCAGGAGACCTGAGTTCACTTTGTTGCCCTACCGAACACGTGCTGTGAGATTGTCAACAAGTCCCTCAGGACCAGATCCTCAAAGGTATGTAAGGACCTAACTCCTTGTCAATGCAACTGACTGCAATCAGTGGAAGTGAGGTACCTAAATACTGTAGAGGATCTGGGTCCTAGCCTCTCTGCGCTAAGTGTAAAATGCTGATAATGGCACTTCCCTACTTTACATGGTCATTGTGAGCATAACAGCATTAATGACTGTGTGGGCCTCAGATAGCTGACACAATGACTTGGGTCCCAAGAGAAGGGTAAAATGAGAACTTCTGTTTATACACAAATGTCCTGGAGCTAGGAACAGGCCTAAACAAATCCAAGACCTAGACAGCTTGGGAAAGGTCAGATCTTGACTTTGGCCTGTTGTAGAGATGGGAATAGTGATAAACAAACTCTGGCTCTGATCCTCTCAAATCCAGATCCCAGCTCTGCTTAGGGCCAAATCCTGCCATTCTTTTGCCATTCAGGCAAAAACCCCACAGCTTTCATGACAGATTTGCTTGTGAGAGGATGGCAGGATTAGACCCTAACGAGTTAGAAACTATGAGAAAGAGACAGAGACTATGATGCTGCAGTAGAGACACTCAGGTCAACAGTGTGAAAAGCAGATTGAAGCAAGGCAGCTCTGCCAAGAGCAAGTGCTGTAATTCAAGTGTGCTAGAAAAAAGGTGAGGAGAAAGGAGGGCTACGATGGGATGTTAGTGGTCAGTGGTGGTGGGCAATTACAAATGTCTGGGGAAGAGGACCTTACGAGAAATCAATTCAACTGCTCTGGCAGGGAAGCTTTAGGAGGGATCCGTCCTATAAGTACTGGCTAAAAGGTCAACATGCAATGGAAGGGGGAGGGAATGTGGCCAGGTAAGTAAAATAGAAGGTGAAAATCCAGATGTTCTGATGCTTCAAGAGGTTCAAGGACATACCAAAAAATAATAATCACTTTTGCTACTCTGCAGCTTGAGTGCTCTGACCGGTCAAGCCTAAAGCGAAATTGTTTGTTCTCTTTTGTGTAACAGGCAAGCAAATACAATCAAGGGAAGGAGCAAGGGTTCCACACCTTAGTGATTTATCCTTATTGCACCACTCTGAGGTTAGAATAACTGTCTGGGAGCCAAAGAAAAACAACAGCATACCTATTTGTGCCTTTGCTGCAAGCATAATTAAGTGATCTGCTTTTTGCACAGCAGACATCTAATTAAAACAAGGCGGGAGAAGAGAAAAAGAGAGCACAAAATATGTATTTCAGAAGCTTGAAGAACAGAGGAATGTATCATAAAAGCTTGCAAATAACATCACTAAATTCATCATCACTCTGCTGTAGGCAGCTGTAATATAGTGTGCAGACTCACTTGCTATTTTCTATCGGCCTATTTTCAGCAACCTTTGAATAGCCCCCAGAGCCCACACTCATTCTGAACACTCTCCAAGGAAATTAAAGAATGCCACCTGATTGGACCCTCCGGCCACACCCTCTGGAAATAGCTAATGCTGAGTCAAAAATGACCAATCCAAGACACTGTAAATGGAGCTGGAGTCACCTTTCATTCTCCTTTGACTCCTCTCTATTCCCTGCCTTCCTGCTACAAGGCTTTTTCGATTCTGTCAATCATGCCAGAAAGTAACAGCATTTTACCATTAACTAAAATACTGTGCAGTGCAAACAAGGCTCTCCTTGAGTCCAAATCCCAGTGGAGCTCAGTGGTAGCTCTCCCAGACTAAGGCTTTGGCCCTAGGAGAGAGCTCTTCCGTCAGATTAATTACTCCAGCCCCCGCAAGCAGCAGTAGCTGTGTTGGCAGGAGACGGTCTCCCTCTGACATAGTGCTGTTCATACCAGTGCTTAAATTGGCATAAGTTAACTTGCTCAGTGGGATGGCTAATTCACACCCCTGAGTGATGCAACTTATGTTGATTTGATCAACTTATGTTGATTATGTTGTCATTAAGCTATAGTGTAGCCGTACCCTTAAGCTACACAACACATTGAAGGGCACAATGTTGCTTTGACTGTGGAGGGCATGGACAAGGTGATCTCACTGTTTTGCGTTGTTTTTCTTTTTTCCTGATTGTTGTGAGTTTCTGCCAATTCCTCAGGTAACTATATTGAGCCTGATCTAAAGTCAACAAGTGCCTCTCTGATGACTTCAGTGGGTTTTGGAACAGGCTCATTTGGGGCAATAGCATCCAAAGCCTGGCTGTACACAATGCCCAATATAAGGGCAATCTGGCAAAGAGTTCAACACGTGCTTACTTTTAAAAACATAAGTAATTCCACTGGGATTCTTACAAGGATGTTAATGGGACTATTCACATGCTTAAGTGTTTTGCTAGATCAGGGCCTTAGTAGGTGATGTGTATGTATGAGATTTTCAAAGGGCTGGAATTTCTTGTTGCAGATCTGAACTTTATCAGCCTTACTTATGTGATAGATTCTCTTAAGTACAATGCCCAGCTTTTTCTGTTCCAAGCTCTGTGAACTTGTGAGCGAGAAATATTCACATTAACATGGTCAGGTATATCATGAAGTTAAGGCATTTGGTTGAACAATGAATCGGCACTGAAGTTCATGAAAGTCTTTGGTTTCGCTTTTGTCATTAGATTCATAGTCAATTAAAAATCTGGACATAGAGAGTTTTATGGGAATGCTACATTGATAAAAATGGGGAGGAAGGGGCAGGAAGGAATTGAGTTATGATGAAGCCAAGGCAGTCGATCTGGAAGAAATAATTATTTTTCTATAACTGGCCAGGGAATGGAGGATCCATTATGTGGATGAATTGAAAGAGCAGAGGCAATTTGTCAGTCTGACTTGTTTGAGTGAGTAACTTCAATTTCTAAGTTATTTTTCTTTCATTGTCACACAGGAATGTGTTTTACATTTCAAGCTCTTCTTATGCTGACCTGAATGTAAGAAAGGAAAGGGTAGGACTCACACTGACTAAAGGTAGCAATATTTTCACAGTGGCATCCCATGATATAGCTAAACTACAGAGAAGACATCAGAATTTCCAGGTTTCAGGGGATTTAGAATTTGGCTGGAAAAGATTCACTCCAGATGGAAATTTGGAATTCAAAGGCACAGCACAAGAGCAATATGTTTTGTCTTTTGAGTGCTTTTGTTCATTTTTTAAAAAATGCGAGTGCAAGAAAGTGTACGGGTTTCTAATGCTTTTTACCTTAAAAAGCTAAAACCACATAAGCATTCACTGTGCATTATTCTTAATAAGCATTCCAAAATAGTGTTTTCAAAGTGAAATTGTGGGGGGTGATAGGGCATATTATAGAATGCGAAATTCTTTTAAAGAAATTAGAGATTAAGGATGAGGTTTTTCAAAAACATCAAAAGGTAACAAGGCCAGTGGGACTTGTGCTCCTATGACACTTTTCAAAATCTCCCCCTGCAATGCAGATATGGATGTAAGCAGGCAAAGTTCCTACCTCCTCCAAAGAATGTACAACATGCATACATGTACCCTCTGGGGCCTGATTTTCAAAAGACCTTGGCATACTGGGCCCAGAAATGCCAGATCCTAAGCACTTTTGAAAAACCAGCCCTTATAACACCTAGTTTCAAGCTAACCGAATACACCTCATCTAATCTCAGAGCAGTTTGTCAGTGACCAGAACATAGGTGGTCAGGCCTCATGGTTAGAGCAAGAACTAGGAATCAGAGCCTAGGATCAGGGTCAGAGGCTAGGTGTCAAAGCCAAAGAGCAGAGCCAAAGTTAAAAGCTAGGAATCAGAGCCAAGGGGCAGGACCTGGTGACCTGGAGTGAGGTAGGGCTGGGAACAAGCAGACATAGGCACCATCACAGCTGCTTTGCGCAGCTCGTGAGTTGTGGCTGCTGGGTTTAAGAGCCAGTCTCCTGACTTTTCCAACTAACCAGGCAATGTAGCCAATCAGGCAGCCTCCTGCAGGCCACCTGCACTCAGTGGGTTGCCCAGAGAGTCCCTGCATTGCAGGCTGACTGTGCTGCAGGCCCTGATTCCGACAGCGATCAGGCACTGCACGTCAGGGTGATTCTGCCGGAAAGCCTTCCATCCACACACAGAGAATCCATCCTACAATCGGTTCCACACCCGTAATCATTTTTGTTGCCCTTCTCTGTACCTTTTCCAAATCCAATGTATCTTTTTTGAGATGGGGAGAGGAGAACTTAGTAATTAAGGTGTGGATATACCATGGTTTTATATAGTGCCATGATGATATTTTCTGTCTTATTATCTAATCTCTTTCCTAATGGTTCCTAACATTCTGTTCGCTTTTTTGACTGCTGCTGCACAATGACTCCAAGATCTCTTTCTTGAGTGGTGATGGCTAAATTAGACCCCATCTAATTGATGAATAGTTGAAATTATTTTTTCCAGTGTGCATTACTTTGCACTTATCAACACTGAACTATAAAAAAGGCCATGAGTGATGCCAATGCAAATCAAGCTGTTACTGGGGGGGAAAGGGGGAGGAGCGGGGGAAGCAAAAAACCTTCTTTAATCCTCTGAGACACAATTAAAACCTTAAAACAAGATTTTGAAGAGGACCATGTTACTGCTTTGTTTCATGTATGAAACTGAAAATGAACTAGGAATTTCTAACATAAAGGGATCCTTTCATCCCATCTTAGCTACTTGATTCAAAGTTTAAGAATAATGAACCCTCAGGGTCCTGTTCTCCTTTCACACCAGCATAAACCAGAAACACTTCCACTGACAGCAGTGGGATCACAGTGGTGCAAAACCAATGGAAGAGGGAAGATAAATCAGGCCCTCATTTCTTACTGGTACCTATCTTTGCAAGTTTGGGCTCGTCATGGTTAAACAGGCAAGCCAGTTTGGGCTTAGATGGCTGCAGGAGGAGTTATTGCTACATGCCCAGAGGGAATGCCCTCTCTTTCATAGAGAGTGATTTATTTTTCATATCAGTTTGGACTCAGCCATTTCCCCCTGCACCCCAGAAACAAAGTCATTCAATGGAACAAAGCTATGTGAGATGACTTCTAAAGAATAAGCAGCTATCTCAGCCTAGGATAAGAAATAAGATATTTGGAAATTAAAAGCCAGCTTTATGCTACAGGCTCCTTTCATTCTTCTATCTCTAAATGTGAAAGAAAAATGTAGGAGAAAAGCTTGTAAAGATTCAGACAACCCATGAAAAATGGAAAGTGCCTTTTTCATCTGAAAGACTTTCTTTTTGTCAGGTTAAATGCACATTCATTTAATCTGTTTAACCAGATCAGCCCCAGTATAGTTAAGCAATGAAAACACCAAACCTTGGCGCTTAAGTCTGGAAGCCTTAAGACAATCTTCCTTTCTCTTAGATAAGACCGAGGCATTCCATCTTGGCTTAAAATAATCATAATTATGTTTCTAAACAGTCAAGGACTGGAGAGTTTAAAATTCTGCAGAGAGAGATGAAGTTTCCTGTTCATTGTATGGGCTAATCTTTTTTAATAAGGGAAGTTAATGTGATATTGATTCGGGGGGCAGGGGATACTCTGCCATATTGCAATAGAGGCAAAGGGGGAAGGGTAGATAGCCACAGGGGATTAATTTTTTATTCATTCTCAGAACTCTCCAAGCGAATCTCAAATCGCCAAACCTACAAAGCCTTTTCCATGACATTAAACTTCTTCCACTTTACACCTCACCTCTACAAGGCTGTTTCTCTCCCTTTCTGAGCATGTATGTAACTGAAAAGTAAGGTTATTCCTTGCTCTGAAGTGTTGGAGTTTAGTTAGCAGCTGTGATGGTATCAGCCAATATGTTGCTTTTTAATGACATCACTCATACATTATGAATGAGGAATTTGAAGAGCAGAAAAAAAAGGCAGCGTGCATAATCGTTAACTGTTCAACTGCTTGAAGAGCTTTGTATAGAAAGTAATAAATCCTCCAACCTTCTTGTTTGTAAGAACAAGTTGGCACCGCACCTGGCTTCTGATCGATGTAAGAAGGAATCATGGTCAAACCACAAATCACATTAAGAGGTTTTCATGAGTTTAGAAGAAGTCTGGCCTTTAGAATTCATGAGCTTTCTTCTCCCTAAATAAAATTCACCTGTTTAGTCCAAAACCTTCTCTCACAGACAGCAATTTGACCAGCAAGCTGTTAAGCATTTAGGTACATACAGCAGCTCAAACACATACTGGTATATGTTGGCTCTTATCAGCAACAGTGCTCACCTCACTGCCACTTTTGGAGGAGCCAGCAGAGGTGAGCTTCTTGGTAGCCTTAGTTGTACAGCTTTTATGCCCTCCTTTGACATTTTCCTTCCTACTTTTGTCTCAGGAGCCCTGATATTTCAGTCCTACTACCCTCAGGCTGAAGATGGGCCTGAACTGTGAATTTTTTTAAAGTTCAGGAGTATTTGGGCCCTGGGTTTTCAGTGTGGGCCCAAACTACTTCAGTCTAAATAAGAAAAATAATTTTCTTGTGGAACATGGTTTAATGAGTCTGAAAGAGAAAGTTGATAATTGCATGCAGGTCTGCAAAGGCACTGATAGCATCTTGGCACATCCCAATGCCATGGTCCCATCCCCACACCATGGCCCTGCTTCTCCTTAGAATAGCTGTAATTATGATCAATGAGGAAGTTCACATCTCTTGGAGGTATTGTTTCTGACTCTCGGCAAACTCAGATATGCTTAGGTCTCATTTTCAAGCTTGTCTTTGCATCGATAAAGGATAGAAAAAAATGTTAAAAAATGAAAACTGGGATTCTAATCTCATCACGTGACTAAATGAGCTAGGGCCCCAGGCCTGGACCTATAATACCAATGTCTTAATCTAGCCCTGATTGCTTGATTAGATTTGGAGAGGACAGAGTTGTGAGGATTTTTATTAGGGTCATGTACTGCCAACACAACTGAATGGCATGCTTAGAGCAGGTTGGAGGATGACAATTGCATGTTGCAGCAACTACCAAAGTTTCTGCATTAGAATGAAACAAAAATCTTTATTGAAAACATTCAAAAATGGAATGGTGTCAACATGTCCATCTTCAGATCAAAACCTGAGCTTTCCAATTCAGCAAATGGGTGTGTGTGTACAGTCTGTTTAGGGAGTCTGAAAGGGCAGCAGGTTTGTATAATTTTTGGTGGTACCCAGAATGGGTCTAAGTCCTGCCCCCCACCACACCTGCCTAAGGCTCTGGGAGGGAGTTTGGGTGAAGGTTCTGGGCTGGGGCAGGGGCTTGGGGTGCAGGAGGGGGGTGCGGACTCTGGGAGGGAGTTTGGGTGCGGGGTGCAGGCTCTGGGCTGGGGCAGGGGCTTGGGGTGCAGGAGGGGGGTGCGGACTCTGGGAGGGAGTTTGGGTGCGGGGTGCAGGCTCTGGGCTGGGGCAGGGGGTTGGAGTGTGGGAGGGGGTGAAGGGTGTGGCGCTTACCTCGGTAGCTCCCGAAAGCAACCCACACACCCCTCTGGCAGCAGCTCATAGGCGGGGGGGGGGAGAGGGCAGGGGTCTCCGCATGCTGCTGCCCCCAGGCACCGTCCCCACATCTCCCAATGGCCTCAGTTCCAATGGCAGAGTCGGCGCTCAAGGTGGGGGCAGCGCACGGAGAAATTCCCCCCCAGGGGCAGCAGGGATGTGCCAGCCGCATCCGGGAGTGGCATGCCACATGTGGGAGGGCCAGCAGGAATCCGCTTTAGCCCCGCTGCCCTGCCAGTGATGGTGGCAGGGGCCCCCCGGGTCCTTTTAAATCATCCGGGGGTGACAGGTGAGGCCGGGAGATGCTCCGGGGGATGCGTGCGTGGGTGTCAGGCGGGGCCAGGGGAGAGACCCGGCCCTGACCATTGGTGAAGCTGGCCCCCGTGCTCTGAATATTCCTGGAGCACAGGCACCATGGGCCAATACAACTCGCCGCCCCGGGGCGTTGGGCTGTAGAAGACCCAGATTCAAGTCCTTAATATGTCTAATTCAAAGTGATTTGGGTTGAAAAACTTTTCTGAATCAGGTAGCGCCAGAATGTGACCCTAAGTCTCCCACCTCATAGGCTATTGTCCTATCTACCCAGCTAGAGATTGGGAGAAAGAACCATGTCTGCCTGTCTCTCTCTCTCTCTCCCTAGAGATTCGATGACATTTCATTCAGTCAGAAACGTTCCAAGCCGGTCTCTGCTCATCCTGCGGATTTGTCCTCCCGGAGGTTCAGTTGTGCTAAAAAGGCACTGGCCTGCGCACGCGGTGATGGAGCTGCACTGTTCCAGGAGTGACTGGCACTCCCCAGTGGAAGGCAAGAACGCAAGGCGCACTATCCTCGCTGCGGCCAGCCAATGCTGATGCCCAATATAGGGAGCGAGGGGAAGGACTATGTCCTTGTCTTCTCCCGACTGTGTCCCACGGACATCAGAGGAGTGCAGGGACTCTGACTTTCACAGGATAAGGTGATGCAAGGAGGTGGATACCTGCACCGGTCCAGACACAACCTATACCTCTTCTAAGCAGAAACCCAAAGGCCTGGAGACTCCTAGTAAATTACCAGCGGATGTCCTCTTTCTTTGGGTGGCTGTGTTAGAATATGGTAATTTACTTTATAAAGGAAGGTGGAGAATTTCACTCACTTTTTTCTTAAAGGGAACATGGCTTTTAATTGAGTTCCTTCTTTGTGGTAGCTCAGGCAATTAATGTTTTCCTTAATAAGTTATGAAAAGATCCCTCCTTTCTATTAAATGATTTGTAAGATTGCAGTTTGCTTTCCATTCCATCATCAAGGCACACATCTGTCTTCCCCACCCTCGGCCTTTTGAACTGAGATTCAGGCATTTGAGGCACAGAAGGAGGCACACAACACTCTCTCAGAGAGACACTCGTCTCATGACATTCAGCCAGGGGTGATGCAGCTGAAAGTGATGGTGAACCCAGAAAGAGGGAGATGTGGGGCCTGCCTTGGTAAGCGACTTTGAGGCTATTTCTTCAGTCCTTGATTCTGAATTTGCTTTTGTCTAGATTCACCTATATTAAATCTGGGAGTCACAAAATTAAATTCTGTGGCCTGTGTTATGCAGGAAGGAAGACAAGATTATCATAATGGTCCCTTCTGATCTTATAAATCCATGAATTGCTATATTATATTTGTATGTAAATAAATAGCACATATTTTAACTGGGAAAATATATTCAGATCCGCACATAGGTATATTATTTCCTCCCTTTAAAAAATTTGCTCCATATGGCAGACGGAATCCTGCGGGGGGGAGGAGAGCAGTCAAAAGGAAAATCTCAGGCATTTCAATCTCCCACTGTAGGCAGGTATGTAGAGAGGTTCCCGGCTTCTCAAGGCAGCTGGTCTCTGAATACACCTCAGGAAGTAAAAACAACATGATCACTTCACTGCAGGGCTCCTTTTTTTGGGCAGGCAGAATTGTTAAAGACAAAGCATGGCAGATACAAGATCCAAAGAAGAAACAAATTAGGGCAGCCTTGCGCCTGAGTATTGTACACCAGAACCTTCGCAGGTGTGTAAGTTATCATAGACTGCAACTTGCAAAAACGTGAGTGTCTTCTCACAAAAGGATGAGACAAAAGCCTCCCTGGCTGTTTAGGGGCAGCTGTATCTGTCACAGTCCTTTGCAGAGCATTCAGGAGCAATGGAGAATCCAGTGGCTCTTCTTTCATGTCCTCTGAATTGTTGTTCCTGCCAAGAATGCTTTGCTTCTGATTGGCTGTGGGGAGCAGCAGCAAATACATTCTTAAGGCAGAAAACAGTAACCCTGCCGTGATGTCATTTTCTGTTTACTTCTTCTCCGGGCACCTCCAGAGATCTGATGCAGTGAAACTGCAGGGGAGTTTATGATGGATCAAAAAAAAAATCAAATTGCAGCCTTAGAAATCAGCCATAAAAGCCTGGATTCCTGGAAGAAATGAGTCTTTCTAAACAAACAAAGAAGGTGGAGTTCATGCCCCCCCCCCCTTTAATGCAAAAAAATCCTTGATCATGAAGTTCATGAGTCACTTTGTGACCTTGGGCAAATCTTGTAATTTCTGTGTACTTCCACAGGCCCAAATGGTCAAACGTGAATTTCCATATACAGGATGCCGAGCATCCAACACTTCTATTGAAGTTGCCCCTGAAAATCAGACCACATATTTACAAGCATGTCCTGGTCTCCCTTATCTTAAAGAAATCCACCTGCACTTTATCCTCTTTATGGCTCACCTCAGCCATGAGGCCTTCAGAACCCTGGCTGGTGATAGCAGCTCGATAGGCAGTAAGCTGTGATAGTCCCCCTTCCCCTTTCTTTTCCTGCTCTCTTACTCTTACTAACCCCCTACTCCTGTCATTCCCCCATCTCCCCTTATGCCCTATTCAAATAATAAAATCCAAAAACCAACGTACAAAGCTGGGCCAATTCAACAGACTAATTTTGTAGGTATTATAGCCCCCTCCACTACACTTTGCCGGCTTTGTCTCATTAAAGTGTTAGATCTCCAGGGCAGGGTTTCTGTCTTATCTAGATCTACACAGTGCGCACCAGTGGGCTCCTGGTTCCAAGCTGGCTCTTTGGGTGGCACCACAGTATAAAATGTTTACTGCTACTGCTGTTTATTCTTAGGGCCCTACCAAATTCACAGCCTTGAAAAACACGTCATGGACGGTGAAATCTGGTCTCCTCCCGTGAAATCTGGTCTTTTGTGTACTTTTACCCTCTACTATACAGATTTCATGGGGGAGGCCAGCATTTCTCAAATTGGTGGTTCTAACCCAAAAGGGAGTTGCGCGGGAGAGCGGGGGGTCGCAAGGTTTTTTTTTTAGGAGGTCACGGTATTGCCACCCTTACTTCTGTGCTGCTGCCTTCAGAGCTGGGCGGCCGGAGAGTGGCGGCCGTTGCCTGGGTGTCCGGCTCTGAAGGCAGCGTCCCGCCAGCAGCAGACACCATGCCATGCCATGCCACCCTTACTTCTGCGCTGCTGCCTTCAGAGCTGGGCGGCCGGAGAGTGGCGGCTGACTGAGGGCCCCGCTCTGCAGGCAGCAGTGCAGAAGTAAAGGTGGCAATACCTGGACCCCCCTAAAATAACCTTGCGACCCCCCTGCAACTGGCGGCGGCTCTGCCTTCAGAGCTGGGCTCCTGGCCAGCAGCTGTCGCTCTCCAGCTGCCCAGCTCTGAAGGCAGCGCAGAAGTAAGCGTGGCAGTACCACAAGCCCCCTACAATAATCTTGCAACCCCCCCACAACTCCTTTTTGGGTCAGGAGCTCCACAGGTACAGCACTGTGAACTTTCAGATTTAAATAGCTGAAATCATGAAATTTACGATTTTTAAAATCCTATGACCGTGAAATTGACCAAAATGGACCGTGAATTTGGTAGGGCCCTAATTATTATTATTACATTTAGGTGCCATAATAGGGATTTAGATATCTAACCTTAGGCACCCATCCAATCCCTAGCTCACAGGAATACCAGGATGCTTAATTCTTCTTTGCAAAATATTTTGGGATCCCTGAATGAAAGACCCACTGCAAGTACAAAATACAGTGTATCTACATTGAATATAATGTACATTACAATACTACTCAATGCATACATTTCCTTTACACTAATATATAGCATGCTTGTAATAGAAGGATTAAATAACTTCATCACTGGGAAAAATGTCTTCTGAAGCTTTAGTTTTTCTCATTACTAATGTGTATTTGGAACATTTTTCATAGCTATGGAACATTACAGTTACATCTAATTACACTTACTCTGACATTTACTGGTGATATTATATTACATACTAATCTTCACATGAAAAATAATATTTTGTCAGGTTTACAGAAGAGAATTCATGTTCTATTCTTTTCATAATTTTGAAAATGAAAATATACTGTGTCTATTTTGTATGTGTATTTTTTAAACAGAGCTCTATTTTATCTTTTCGTGTCAGAAGCAAGACAGAGTAATGACTTCTAAGATTTATTTCCAGTGCTGATTTTGTTTCCAGAGTTGGAGGATTATTGGCACAGATTCTCAGACCCTGCATCACAGTGCAAAAAAATCTTTCATCTACTCTCAGTCTGCTCCCCTAAAGGAGGTATGTTGGAGGTGAAATGGGGTGTCTGGAGCACAGATGGCAGAACAGCCCTTAGTGGGCCATATCTATTGAGTTAAATTAGAGCAGCCCCGAAGCTGCTCTAAATTATGCTGGAGATTGAACATCCCACACTTGCCCAAGGACAGGAGAGTAGAAGGGTGGTTTTAAATCATCTTTACTCTGCATCTCTACCTGCCAGATGCATTATGCTCAGCACAGGACTAAAGGACCCGGGCTCAGTGCTGCTGCTGCTATTATACTCATTTCTATAGTGCCTCCTGTCATGGCACATCCTACAGATTTCTGTAAGCGTAGATTATACATTTACCTTTGGTACCTTTTTTATTACTCTGACCATTTTAAATAATATTTTGTTATACTTGCTTCCTCACAGGTAAATTAATCATCCCTGGCCACTGATACTATTTACTGGAGCTGTGTTATGATAAAATATTTACCGAAAAAAATATATTAATGTTTTTGTCCTTCTATACTAAGCACTCATCGGTATGGCATACTGGATATTACTAGTCTGTAATGGTTATTTCCCAAAGCCTATACACTACAATATTATTATAAATCAAATCAGTAATATATGAGATTTGTTTCAATATGGTCATGCAAATTCCATAGTTTTTACTTTATGTGGATTGGAAAGTACAGATTCACAGCTTTTAAGGCTGGATGTGAAAATTACGATAATCTAGTCTGACTTTCTATATAACACAGGCCAAAGAATTTTACCCAGTGATTCTTACATCAAGCCCATATCTTGTAGCTGAGCTAGACCATTTCTAAAAAAGACGTCCAGTCTTGATTTAAAGCCTTCAAGTGATTGTGAATCCAACACAGGTAAGTTGTTCTAATGGTTAATTACCCCCACTGTTTAAAATGTGTGCCTTCTCTCTAGCCTAAATGTATATAGCTTCTGCTTCCAGCCACGGGGTGTTGTTTATACCTTTGTCTGCTAGATTAAGGAACCCACTGCTGTCAAGTATCAGAGTGGTAGCCGTGTTAGTCTGTATCCACAAAAACAACGAGGAGTCCGGTGGCACCTTAAAGGCTAACAAATTTATTTAGGCATAAGCTTTCGTGGGTAAAAAAACCTAATAGGGACTGGGGGTGGTTGGCTCACGACAAAAGCAACTTCTCTTGGAATTGACACCTCCTCATCAATTATTGGGAGTGGACCACATCCAACCTGATTGAATTGGCCCTGTCAACACTGGTTCTCCACTTGTAAGGTAATTCCCTTCCTTCACGTGTCAGTATAATAATGCCTGCATCTGTAATTTTCACTCCATGCATCTGAAAAAGTGGATTTTTTATCCACAAAATCTTAAGCCCAAACAAATTTGTTAGCCTTTAAGGTGCCACCAGACTCCTCGTTGTTCCACTGCTGTCAGATATCTTCACCCCATGTAGGTACTTGTAGACCATGATTAAGTCATCATTGTTCAGAGGACCAACAGCAGGGCTATGTACCACCAAAGTCCCTTTTAAGCCCTAAGTTATACATGTACAAAATGATTTACATCTCCAGCTTTTCAATGTTTCTATAATAGTTCTTCACCTACAAGAAGTTACATGGAATGTTGATTTTTAAAATTGAGAAAAACCACGTAATTAACATTTCCTTTCTTCATCTGATCTGATTTAGAAATTATTTCTACCTCAGCCATGTAAGAGAATAGATCAGGGTTTTTTTTTCTAAAGGGAGTTCAAAGTCAGGGTTTAACTATGAAGAAATAGGTTAAAATCAATAAGCTTCAACTTTAATTGATTTCCTGTAGGGAAGCATGAGCCCTATAATATCTGAATGCCATTAGGCAATGTCTCTTTGAAGTATTAAACTTACTATGAAAACCCTGAAGATAGTCTATTTTAAAGCCACAGAAGCTTATGTGCTTACTGGATTATAGCTGTATATTAATATAACACCTCCATCTAATGGACTGCAGCAGCATTCTCATACCAGTATCATTATCTGAATTTCTCTTTACTTCTGCATGCACACACACAAATGGTGTCTTTAAAACACCTACCTGGCATTATTCCCACTTAATTATCAATTGATGGATTATTTTAATGGGACCCTGGGAATCTCCTTTTAGGGCACATATGTAAAATAGCATCTCTTCATCCATTACTGTAACCCCCACCCCTCCAAGAACTGGGGTCTAACCATTAGATAGTTCTCAGTCTGGGCTATTTGTGAAGCTAATCTGGTTTGTCCCCAGTGGTGGGTTTTCCATTTTTGTGTCGTAAATACTGTCCCCAGGGAGGTGGACATTTTGGCAACATCTTGGTTGCTTAAGGAGTGACCCAATGTAAGCACTACCAGATTTAGTCACCTGTAGGCAGTGCACACAGCGCTCCACCTCTAACCCACAACTGCCATGGTGTAAACTGATACATCTAAGAAGCAGTGCAAAGGGAATTACTTGCTGTCTGTCTGTTAGCTATTTTCTGCCATAGTACAAAGAGAGAAGCTTCTTATTTTATTACCCCAGGCTACATTTATTGATTCAACTCAAGGAGTGTAACTAGCCCAGAAAGCTGTATCATCTGAGTTCCTACAGAGTCTCTGTATGATCTGGTGTGGAAGTGTAATTGCAACTGTAATCAGCCCTGAGATGAGATCATGGCTACTTAGGGGAAGCGTGTACGTGCTGTGTGTCAGCCCCAGAGCCACTGGTCTAATGGAGCGGCCATGCATCCTGTGTGTGTGTGTGTGCTGATTTCCAAAGCACACCAGGGAACTTTTAGCAAGCACCAGCAGGTCTTCATGGAACAATCTGTGCACAACACATAAGCGTGCTTTAGAAATCACCCCATAGTGCGCATTGCAGCTCCGAGTAGACAAGCCTTAAGAAACAGGTAAGGAGGGTAGGTCAGAAAGGTAAGGAGGGTAGGTCAGCAAGAGCGACTCAGTTTATCGATGCTTCTCCAAAATTTCTGGACATGATCTGACCTAATAGAAAGAAATAACAGATCTATAGCTTTAGATTTTCCTGCATCATATACATACTAGATATACATATAATTCAGGTAAATGCAAACTTCCCTAAATTCAGTGTTCCAACTCTGGTGATTTTGCTATGGATTTCAATGCAGAATGAGAGCCAGAGCTTCAGCAGGTGTAAATCAGCGTAGCTCCATTGAAGTCAGTGGAACGATGCCAATTTACACTAGCTTACGATCTAGCCCCGTCTGTAGCATCACAGGTTTCAGAGGAACAGCCGTGTTAGTCTGTATTCGCAAAAAGAAAAGGAGTACTTGTGGCACCTTAGAGACTAACCAATTTATTTGAGCATGAGCTTTCGTGAGCTACAGCTCACTTCATCAGATGTGTACCGTGGAAACTGCAGCAGACTTTATATACACACAGCCTCAGAAACAACTCTGACATCATAATCAAAAAGGCTGACAAAGGAGGTGCTGTTGTCATCATGAATAGGTCGGAATATGAACAAGAGGCTGCTCGGCAGCTCTCCAACACGAGTTTCTACAAGCCATTACCCTATGATCCCACTGAGAGTTACCAAAAGCAACTACAGCATTTGCTCAAGAAACTTCCTGAAAAAGCACAAGATCAAATCCGCACAGACACACCCCTGGAACCCCGACCTGGGATATTCTATCTACTACCCAAGATCCATAAACCTGGAAATCCTGGGCGCCCCATCATCTCAGGCATTGGCACCCTGACAGCAGGATTGTCTGGCTATGTAGACTCCCTCCTCAGGCCCTACGCTACCAGCACTCCCAGCTACCTTCGAGACACCACTGACTTCCTGAGGAAACTTCAATCCATCGGTGATCTTCCTGATAACACCATCCTGGCCTCTATGGATGTAGAAGCCCTCTACACCAACATTCCACACAAAGATGGACTACAAGCCGTCAAGAACACTATCCCCGATAATGTCACGGCTAACCTGGTGGCTGAACTTTGTGACTTTGTCCTTACCCATAACTATTTCACATTTGGGGACAATGTATACCTTCAGATCAGCGGCACTGCTATGGGTACCCGCATGGCCCCACAGTATGCCAACATTTTTATGGCTGATTTAGAACAACGCTTCCTCAGCTCTCGTCCCCTAAAGCCCCTACTCTACTTGCGCTATATTGATGACATCTTCATCATCTGGACCCATGGAAAAGAAGCCCTTGAGGAATTCCACCATGATTTCAACAATTTCCATCCCACCACCAACCTCAGCCTGGTCCAGTCCACACAAGAGATCCACTTCCTGGACACTACAGTGCTAATAAACAATGGCCACATAAACACCACCCTATACCGGAAACCTACTGACCGCTATTCCTACCTGCATGCCTCCAGCTTTCACCCTGACCACACCACACGATCCATCGTCTACAGCCAAGCTCTGCGATACAACCGCATTTGCTCCAACCCTTCAGACAGAGACAAACACCTACAAGATCTCTGTCAAGCTTTCTTACAACTACAATACCCACCTGCAGAAGTAAAGAAACAGATTGATAGAGCCAGAAGAGTTCCCAGAAGTTACCTACTACAGGACAGGCCTAACAAAGAAAATAACAGAACGCCACTAGCGGTCACCTTCAGCCCCCAACTAAAACCCCTCCAACGCATTAATAAGGATCTACAACCTATCCTAAAGGATGACCCAACACTCTCACAAGTCTTGGGAGACAGGCCAGTCCTTGCCTACAGACAGCCCCGCAACCTGAAGCAAATACTCACCAACAACCACATACCACACAACAGAACCACTAACCCAGGAACTTATCCTTGCAACAAAGCCCGTTGCCAATTGTGCCCACATATCTATTCAGGGGACACCATCACAGGGCCTAATCACATCAGCCACACTATCAGAGGCTCGTTCACCTGCACATCCACCAATGTGATATATGCCATCATGTGCCAGCAATGCCCCTCTGCCATGTACATTGGTCAAACTGGACAGTCTCTACGTAAAAGAATAAATGGACACAAATCAGATGTCAAGAATTATAACATTCATAAACCAGTCGGAGAACACTTCAATCTCTCTGGTCACGCAATCACAGACATGAAGGTCGCTATCTTAAAACAAAAAAACTTCAAATCCAGACTCCAGCGAGAAACTGCTGAATTGGAATTCATTTGCAAATTGGATACTATTAATTTAGGCTTAAATAGAGACTGGGAGTGGCTAAGTCATTATGCAAGGTAGCCTGTTTCCTCTTGTTTTTTCCTACCACCCCCCCCCCCCCAGATGTTCTGGTTTAACTTGGATTTAAACCTGGAGAGTGGTCAGTTTAGATGAGCTATTACCAGCAGGAGAGTGAGTTTGTGTGTGTATGGGGGTGGGGGGGATGTGAGAAAACCTTGATCTATGCAGGAAATAGCCCGACTTGATTATGTAAAGAGTTGTCACTTTGGATGGGCTAGCACCAGCAGGAGAGTGAATTTGTGTGGGGGGGTGGAGGGTGAGAAAACCTGGATTTGTGCTGGAAATGGCCCACCTGTTGATCACTTTAGATAAGCTATTACCAGCAGGACAGTGGGGTGGGAGGAGGTATTGTTTCATGATTTCTGTGTGTATATAACGTCTGCTGCAGTTTCCACGGTAAACATCTGATGAAGTGAGCTGTAGCTCACGAAAGCTCATGCTCAAATAAATTGGTTAGTCTCTAAGGTGCCACAAGTACTCCTTTTCTTGTAGCATCACAGTGACATTACTTCGCTACATCACAGTGTTATTGTGAGGCTTAATTATTGTATGGAAGCACTTTGAGTTCTTCACATGGAAAGTGCTCTAGAAGTGTAGAAGAAATATTGATAGTGAATGACAGAACTATGGTTCAAAAGCTACAGCAGGAGAAATCCATGAACATTTGTTTCTACCGCTGATCAAACATGCATCATTTCAAATTTACTCCTAAAAAAGAAAACTGCTGTATGATCAAATATTAGCTTAGGTTATGGCACTCCATATCAATGATTGCCTTTATTTTTATGAACAGGAAGCAATGGGATTTTTCTATTTATCTGTGTTAAAAATTGTTTAGCAACATCATGATTTTACAATTTAGACCCTTAATTATATTGTAAATTAACAAACCTGGGGATTGCTTTTTAATACGTTGTATTACTTTGACACAAACTTAATCACTCAGAGGTTTTAATGCTGTATCATATCTAACAATTTTTCTCAATTTTTCTTAGCTATGTCCCTGCAGAAGAAATATGCATGACAAAATATTTATTTTGAGGGACTCTGTGGTCTGCTAGAGAACAGAGCAGCATCTCTCATTCTTCCAGCAACTTATGATGCACTTAACTGGGGCTTCACTTGTTTTATCCTTAGTATTCTCTAAAAACTTTAGCTGTATTTTGTTGTTGTTAACTGAATCAGAACATCTCCAGCTATCTCCACTTTCAGCTCATATACAAGAACATTTACCAATTATTAAGGATTTCTTGACTTTACTGTGCAGGATGCTATGTTCTGCAGTCATGCAAGAGTTCCAAGTATGATGAGTACTTGTGCTCTTAATGGAAGGCAGATTGTGGAACTGAGATGCCTGTACTCAGTAAAGCTGAGACCTCATTGTTTTAGAGACATAATTGGCTCATAGACATAAGTCCATGAAAATAGAGGCGGTGGATACAGAAGTGAATGTGGATACTTATCTGGGAGAAATTGCAAGCCTCCTCAATGGAGGAGAAATGGTTTTCTCTGTGCTTGGATTCTTTGGAAAGAGGGCATATATTAATGTAATGCAAGAAAATAACATATTGATTTTGCCATTAAGTGTTATAATACATGTTGTCCCAGGAGAAGTCAGTGGTATTTCCTAAAAGACAAACATGCTGTTATATTCTAACCCATTCCTGAAAGTGATGAAAACACATCTAAAAGGTATTACTCTAGGCCTGAACAGAACCTGAGGAAGGCTAACTATTAACTTCATATCGAACATAATTATTGGAAACAGACTTTGAATTCTGTTGGCGAGCGAGGCATAGCTGAACACTGTTTAAGCAGTTGCGCATTTGTTTATATGCCAAAGGTATCATCATAGCACCTTCTTTAGTCACCCATCTTTGTTTTCAGAGTATAAATGAATCTGCTATGCTTATCAACTGCTTAAAGTCAGAATCGCAGCCACATGGCAGCGAAACAGGAACTTCCATGCAACTGAGAGCAAGTTGGCAACACATGTAGCCAATGTGAAGCAATGCTGCCTTGCAGTCTCTGCCATCTATCAGACCTATCTTTGCCGAGGCCTTTGTTAGCAGGGAATGGCTGTTGCCACTTCTGCCTGCCACCTTGACCCATTGTGGCATCCTTCATCAGCTTAGTATCACTGCTTGAAAACGTCACCATTCAATCTCCATCATACTGTGACCCATGCACACCTTTTATAAGTTGTTCTGTCAGCAATCCTTGATGGGACTTAACATTTTCTCATCAATTGTTAGTTGTACTGGTTTTTGCCCTCATTCTCCATTGTATCTTGTGTAACCATTTACACAAGTTAGGATCGCCGGTGTAACCATTCTGCCAGGTGGAGCCAGCAGTAACAAAGGCTAGGTTCAGTATCTAGGGGTTCCTTTTCAACAATACAACACAAACCGGCTTGAATCATCACCCAGTGACCTGGGACAATTGCACACCACCCCCTGAGCACCTGTAAGAGGCAATACTTCCCCTCCCACAAACACAGAGTCTGTGTAGCAAAAAAAACTTTTAATAAAAGAAGGGAAGTAACTCAGCATTAATTGGGGAAAACACCGCAACTAGGGTTCATAAACATAAACCATGAGCAAAAGACCCACCCCCAGGTAAGTTGGGCAGTGTCCTTTTCCCCTCAGGTTCTTAAGTCCAGCAACCCAAAAGTCCCTTTAACATGCCCGTCCCTTCTCTGCACCCCACTCACAGTTGCTGTCCTTGGCCAGTGCAGCCCCAGAGTTCAGAGGTTCATCCACAGAGTTCACCTCCCACCCTGGGTGGAAGTGGTGGGGGAGGGTAAGAAGGCACCTTACACACTCCGCTGCTCTGGCACTCACTTGTCGCCCCAATGGCCAATTGCCGCACCTCTCTGTAGGGCTCTGCTCTGGCCCTCTCCACCAGCCGCCCTGTTGGCTGCTTGCAGTGCCTCTCCACCAGCCGCCCTGCTGGTCACTTATCAAGATGTCTTCAGGACCCCCCACTTATCACAGCTCTCACTGATTTCAGCTGTTAATGGGGGCAGCCTCCTGCAGTAGAGACACTGTTATTTAGACCTAGGTATCAGTATAAGGCTCTCAATTAAGTCTAAATTAGCATTTGTATTATACCATGGAGAGAAGGACAAAAAGTGTCTAGGACCCTTAAACAGGGCTCACACTATCAGGTACAAGTACCTATCCCCACTCTCTTTCAACTCACTGGGCTTTGGAACCCATGTCCCCTGCTTAGCGAGTGCCATTCAGCTGAGGGTGTGTCCCTCCATTGGAGTATGCCATGTACAGTTCTGCTGCCCTCGGTTCACACAACAAGGATAACAACGCGTTATTACTCCTGCTCCAATAACAAGGAGACTGGGGATCCAACACCAGCCACAAGTGATCATTTGGGCAAGCAATCCCATCGTGCTGAACACCTAGGCAGGGTGGGTGTTTCCATGCAAACGAGATCAGCTCCTGAAGTCTTTTTCCACAGCTCACCACTAGATGCCAGGGGAGAGCTTATTCAGACTCTGCTTACACCAATTTGGGTTGGATGTATTTCTGGAGGTTTTATCACATGATATAATCTTTAAGTAAAGATTAATCTTTAATTCTGGAGACTCCAGGACATTCCTGGAGGTTGGCAACCCTAACACCAGTGCAAAGTGGATGTAAAGTTCTGATGATGGAGCATTTTACACCCACTTTCCCCTTGTGAAAATGGGTATGTCTACACTGCAATCAGAGGCGTGACTGCAGCAAATGTACCCACGCCTTGATTTAGCTAGCTTGAATAAATCACAGTAGCAGTGAAGCTGCAGCAACAAGGGAGGCATGTATGTACCCTGCCTGGGAAGGTATTTGAGTGGCTAGCCCATGCTGCTGTGACTCTACTATTATCATTATTTAAGCTAGCCAGATCAAAGCTAGCTCAGGTATGGCTACACATGCTGCAGTCACACCCCCTGCTTGCAGTGTACTGTAGACCTACCCAATGATTACACAAGGCACAGGGCCACAGATAATTGGACATCAAGGGGTTAACCGGATTACTCAGAGTATTATGGGTTGGAGCCATGCTCTACAGCTACCCCCCTTACTTTGTGTTTGCTTAGTGGGTGTTTCCTACACTATGTTCTGTAGAGGAATAAAGCAGCAAGTTCCTAGCCTGTAGTATTGTAAGAGTGTTTCTGACCACTTTACTACACATATTCTATGTCCACATGTGTCCCTTCATTTGTTACTGCTTTCTTGTCATCACCCACTTTAGGCCCAAACCCCTACCCCCAGATGTACCTATCCGTGGAATTCACTTTTTGGTGCTCTGTTCCCTAAATGTTTTCAGCTCGCGGGCAGTTTATCAGCTGCCATTTTTCCTCTGAGCCAGCATTCCTCTTTTGATGCAATAAAGAAGTAATTGTCCAGACACTATGATATTTGCAGTGCTTCACACTTTTTTCAACTCCTGCGTCAGCTTTGCCATTAAGTAAAGTTTACCTGAGAGCTGAGCAGGGAAATAACCCCTAAAGACAAAACTGAGAGCACAGAAAGCCATTACTTGCTGAGACCTGCAGTTTTAGTAAAATTGGTGATATGTGAATTGATTTAGGCTTTTAAGTTAAAGTGAACTAGCAGGCAATTAACCATTTCCTGCAAGTGCCTCAAATCCCGTCCTACCTGCAAGCAGTATCATGCAACAGGGACCTTATTCCATTGTCAGGACAGCTGTTTCACCCAGCACTGGGTAGGGCTGTACATCCGTGGGGGGAGAGGATTTGGTCATTTGAGATCTTAGCTTCATTGAAGATAATGGGCGTTTTGCCATTGTCTGCAATGGAGCCGGGATTTCACCTCAGATCTTTACTGCAGATGGCTGTAATTTAAGGGGTTATAAATAAGGGTGGGAATTGCAGCTGGGAGAAAACAGTCATTTAAAACCTTTTAAAAATGAAAAATAATGTACTTATCTAACTTCAACTGTTTATTTTTTCAGGCCACATTAAGATTTCAGGAACAAGGCAGTTTAGCCTTTTTTAAACAGACTGAGTGCCTGTGAACGAATTTGAGGTGGGTGTTTGCTACGCACATTTTAGTAATTTCTAGTCCATCTCCAGTCTCTAGGCTTTCATTCCTATGCTTCTTCGTAATCTCCTATTTTAAAAAAAAAATCTTTTCCTCCATAATTCTTCAAGGATATTTACTCAATTACTCTGGCATTAGCGTTTGCCAGTCACAGCTGGAACAGGCTCCTAGAGCTGCTCTGCACACATGTGGCTTGCTCAGGGACATTTGGGGATTCTCAGCATTAGAAGCAAGGAAAGCAAATCTTCCTTTTAATTAGAGATGACCCCAAAGTGGAACCTTGTATGCTTTTCAGTTTCATGACATATGACTTCAAATGACTGGAGCTGAGCTCACCCGCTTCCTGATTTGGTTCTGGAATGGATCCAAAAAACAGAACTAGTAAAAAAAATTCATTGAAAACTTTTTCTTTTTTCTTTTGATGAAAAAAATGTCATTTCAATGTAATGGAAATTTTCACAAAAATCTTCCTATTTTCACCAATTTCTTTTAATAAATGAAAAACAAAAATGAGTGGGATTTCAGTTTTTTTAACAAAAATTCAAAAAATATTGTTGAAGAAAGTGAAAAACATTTTAATTTTCATTGAAATCTTTTGCTGGGGAAAAAATGTTTGCCAACCAGTTCTCCAAAAACCAATAGGGAGTTATTCTCTTTCTCTGATTCAGATATAGAACTCATGAGAACAGCTGATCCTGATAAATGTCTTTCTCACAGTGGCCCTAATTTAGAGGACAAATTGTCCATTGGTTAACACACTGGCTTGGGATTTAAGAGATCTGGGTTCAAATGCCTGCTCCACCACAGGCTTCCTCTGTGATCTTGGGCAAATCCCTTAGTGCCAATTTTTTAAAGGCATTTAGGTGTTTCTCTGCTCAGAGTTGCAAGGCCTAACTGACTTAGGTGGCTAAGTTCTATTTTCAAAAGTGACTTGGGCTCCTAAGTGCCTAAGTCCCCTTGACATTTAAATATGTTTAAAAATCTGGGGCTTAGTGACTCTGCTCCCAAGTTCCCCATCTGTGATATTGCACTGCTCTACCTCACAAGGGTGTTTTGAGGACAAATAAAATAAATATTGGGAGGGGCTCATATACTATGGTAATGGTAAGATTGTGAGTTGTTCAAGTGAGTTTGCTCTAAGACCAAGATTTCATATGTAGTGATTTTAAAATGCCTTCATTTTTTGAATACCCAATTTGATACTTGACCTTAAAGGTGCTTGATTTTTAGAATTTGGATGCTCAGAATATCTTGACCAATGCTCTGAATGCTGAACCCTCACCTCAATCATCTTCTTCTTGTCTCCTTTTGCCCAAACTAAAATTGTGGCCTGTCGCTCTGACATCTCCTTGGATGTCTAGCTGTCAGCTTAAGATCAACATGACAAAAATGGAACACTTTATCTCGCCACCCCCAACTTCCCCGCTGCCTCCGTTCTTGGTCACTGTGGACAACTCCACCATCCTGCACATCACTCAGGCCTGTGACCTGGATGTCACCTTGGACCTCTCTCTAGGTCTTCCCATGTAGGCTATGTCTAAACCTGGCTGTTTCTTTCTGCATAACATCTAAGGGCTTCACCTGTCACCCACACAACTAAAATTTTCATCCAGGCTCTCATCTCACATCTCAAATAGCGCAACACCTTCCTCTCTTGACAGATGAATATTGCCCTGTTCTTAACCAATCAAAATGCTGCTTCAAAGATCATTTTCATAGTCCGTTGCTGTGACCATGTCACCCCTCTTTACATCCCCTCACTCACTCCCTTGTCTCTATGGCATCAAACATTAGCTACTTGTCTGCACTTTCAAGGACCGTCTCAGTCTATCTCCACCCTACCTATCATATCTCATTCACCACCGAGCTGTCAACTCCCACGTTCAATTGGCTGATGATGCCTGCCTCCTTCGCCCACTAGTTAAATTTCAAACAAGAACCTTCCTGCTTTCTCCCAAGATGTCCCTTACACTTGGAAGGAACTCTCTGAAAAGCTGCCTCATTCTCTTCCTTCAAAATCCTACTTTTCCATGATGCCTACAAAAAAACTTCATACATTCATAGAGTCTTAGGCCAGAAGAGTCTGAACTGCATACCACAGGCCATTAAATTTCATCGTTACTCCTGTATTGATCCCAATAGTTTGCATTTGACTAAAGTATAACTTGTGTTTGGCTACACACAGTGGTTCTCAAGCTTTTTGTACTGATGACCATTTTTAGACAGCAAGCCTCTGAGTGTGACCCCCCCCTTATAAATTAAAAATGCATTTTGTATATTTAACACTATTTTAAAGTAATGTTTGTATGTCACAGCAAACTTACTAGCTAGTTGGAAGGCATGTACTTGCGACCCCTCATGTAAGAACCTTGTGACCCCCTTAGGGGTCATGGCCTCCAATTGGAGAACCCCTGGTTACAGCATATTGCCCAGAAAGGCATCCAGTCTTGAGCTGAAGCCATCAAGAAATGGAGAATCCACCACTTCCCTCGGTAGGCTGTGTGACCCAGGGTGCCTAAGGCAGCCCTCACTGGAAATGCCAAGGTCAGGACAGGCAGCAAAAAGGAGAGCAGATACTCCCAAGACTGGCTGTATTGTCCAGGATTGGGAATTCTTCTGATGCATTCAGCAGTGTCTAGGGACACCCCTTTCTGCATACATTTTGCATAGGGGGGATGTGGCACTGTATGGAATATGTGGGAGACTTTATGATAGTGTTGATACCAATATTATAAAATTGCAAGGAATCTGACCAGATATGCCATGTGAGGTATCTGTGAAAATGTTATGATTTGCCAAGTATGGTATTGTATTGGAAGTTATAGATATGGAGAGTATATCTGTATTTCCAAAACTTGTGCTGTTTCTGGTGACACCCCCGGACAGATTGGCATCAGCACTTCCTAGCCTGGTCGATGGCCCATCAAGGGTCATCAGCTGTACAATAAACCCACTGAAAGGAACCAGGGGTACACCTTATGAGTCAGCAAGACATGTAGGGAGATGCCTGCCAGAAGAAGTCTAAGGCTTTTCTATGCCATATGCTGTGAAGCTTGTGTTTGGGACACAGGAAGTGCAAGCCACATGGCAAAAGGAATATGAAGGGCAGCTGCATCGTCTCCATTTTGTCTTCATGCCTGCTTCTTAGGACTGGCTCTAGGCACCAGCAAAGCAAGCACGTGCTTGGGGTGGCACAATTCCGGAGCCGGAATTTTTTTTGCTTAGGCAGTTGCACTCTTGGCATGGCAAATTTTTTGCTTGGGGCGGCAAAAAACCTGGAGCCGGCCCTGCTGCTTCTTACCTCTGGAGTAATTTTTCTACAAACTGAAGCTCTGAACAAAGGACTTAATGACCCATCCAAGCTGTGAATGTGAAAGAGGGACTTTCAAGCCAGAAAATCACCACTATTTCTTATAACCTGATATATGGACTCTGAAGTCTCTGTATATATCGGAGTGCTTTATCATTTAACAACTCTCATCTTGTTCTGTCTTTTGTCTTTATAATAACCCTTTAGTTTTAGACACTAAAGGATTGGCTGGCAGCATGGTATTTTGGGTAACATCTGACCTAATATTGACCTGGCAATGTGGCTGGCTCTTTGGGGTTCTAAAGAACATTTTGTATAGTGAGCGGAGTTTTTTAAATAACTTCTCACTGGACCTAGGTGCTCATTGGGAGCCAGAGAACTGGAAGGCAATAAAGGGGGCTGTGTGATTTCCTTTTTCAGCTTCTCAATAACCAGCGAGGGGGATCAGGAGCACAATTTGTGACTGGTTGGGGAGTTTAACTTCATTGTTACCCACCAGTCTTGGGAGTATCTGCTCTGGCATTTCCAGCGCGGGCTGCTAGGCACGCCAGGTCACAGACTGTTCTAGGGAAGAACCACTCTAATAATTTACACCCGGGAGGCAGACTGTAGACATCTTTGGTTAATGCCTAATGGATGGAAACCAAGCTGTGGTTCTCCTTTCTCCTCTCTGCCCCTTTCCTGTCCCTCCCTTTCCTTTCTTCGTGGGGGAGGAGGGTGGTTGTATTTTTTTGATTGTTTTCTCTTTATTGTGGGAGCAAAAAATCAGTAAAATATAAATTTTAAAAAATTGTCTTTACTTCCAGTTTGAATTTGTCTGGCTGCAGCTTCCAGCCATTAGTTTTCGTTATGCCTTTCTCTGATAGATTGAAGAGTTCTTTAGTACTGGTATTTTATCCCCTGCAATCATGTCAATTCTCAATCCTCTTTTGGAGAAAGAGCTCGGTCTGTTTAGCTTAAGTCTCTCTCTCTCTGTTAAGCGTTTTCTCCAGCCCTTAGATCATTTTTGTGGCTCTTTTCTGCACCCTGTCCAATTTTTCAACAGCCTTTTTAAAATGTAGACACCAGGATTGTATGCAGCATTCCAGTGTCATATACATAGGGAACAGCACTTCCCTATTCCTACTCGCTACTCCCCTGCTTATAAATCCAGGAATCGCATTAGCCTTTTTGACTACAGCATTGCATAGGGAGCTCATGTTCGGTCAGGTGTGCACCAAGACCCTGATTCCTTTTCGGACACTGCTTTCCAGGATAAGTTTTCCATTCTGTAGATACAGCTAGCATTGCTTGATCCCAGTTATATAACTTTGCATTTAGCTGTATTAAAACTCATTTTATTTGAATGGGCCCAGCTAAGCAAGCAATCCAGATTGCCCTGTCCAACTGTCCTGTACTCATTATTTACCTCTCTGCCAGTCTTTGTGTCATTTGCAAATTTTATCTGCAGTGATTTTTGTATTTACTTCCAGATCATTGATGAAAATGTTGAATAGCAGTGGGCCTCGCATTGATCCCTGCAGAACCCCACTAGCAATAGTGATAATTCCCAATTGACAGATATTTCTGAGACCTGCTAGTTAGCTCGTTCTTAATATGTTTGACACATGCTCTACTGATATTGTGTAGTGCTAATCTGTCAATCAGAATGTTGTGCAGTACGCCTTTCAAAGGTCTAAGGCTATTACCTTTATCAAACAAACTTGTAATCTCAAAGAATGGACTTAGGTTTGTTTGAAGACACCTATTTTCCAGAAAATCATGTTGATCAGAATTATATTCCTATCCTTTAATTCCTTCAGCAACTGAATCTAATATCAGCATTTCCATTACTGGGCCCAGGACTGATATCAGGCTAACTGGAATATAGTTACCCAGATCATCCTGCTTCTTCCTTTTTAATATTGGCACAGCATTAGCATTTTTCCATTGTTCTGGAATTTTCCTGGCATTTCCAGATTTATTAAAAATGAACATCAGTGAGCCAGAGATCTCAACCAGCTCTTTTATGTCTCTTTGGTGCAAGTTATCTGGGCTTCCCAATTTAAGAATGTTTATAAATAGCACATGATGTTTAATATCCTTTTCAGTTATTAAAACACTAGAAAGTACTTCAGCAGCCTTTTGTGGTACAAGTACATCATCCTGCTTCTTTCCCAATACAGAACAGAAATATGTATTTAACATTTCTGCCTTTTCTGCATTATTATTAACAATTTAAATATCTTTATCTAGTAATGAGCCTATCATTGCTAGGATTTCTTGTGTTCCTCATATACTTAAAAAGCTCCTTCTTAGTAACCTTAGCTCTGACTGCTGCAGAATTTTCCTGGATGTCTTTAGCTTCCCTTATCCACTTTCTTCACTTTGTAATATCTAATTTATATCGATTAGTATCTATTTCCCCCTTTCTCCATTTTTATATGTTGCTTTTATATTTCTAATAGCTGCTTTCACTTCGCCACTGAACCAGGAAGAGCTTTTGGTCAAACTTGTCACCTTCACAGTGGTTAGGCTGCTGATGTGTTGAGACCACTGCCTATCATGCTGCCCAGTATTGCCTCATTGTTTCCTTGTATTTCCCCCCATTTGTATCTGTCTGCTATCTCTTGTTTTATACTTAGCTCATAAGCTTTTGGGGGCAGTGACCACTTTTTGTTCCATCTTTATTCAGTACCTAGCACAATGGGGTTCTGGTCCCTGATTAGGTTTCCTAGGTGCTACGATAATACTGCTACTAAACTTTACCTGGACTCAAATGCTATCTGTTTGGCCCATGTTCTCTTACCAAAGAAAAAGTAAAAACGGACTGGATAAGAACTCTGTTTTGTTATCATTGCACTAGAAGCCATGCTGGTGATGTGTGTGCATTTCTGTTTCCCTTTCCCGCAATAATGCATCTGAGCTTGTCATTATCAATGGCATTCACTAGTGTAATTATTATATGCTAAAAAGGTGTATTTGCCTTGTCAAAACAGATCAGCTTTATTCTTTTATTAGTCTCAAGACTTTGGGTCTGATAACACATCAGGTACTACTTATTATTCAATTGGTGTGAATAGGATTAAAGAATTTAGAATGAAAATGGCTTTTTTTGTTTGTTTGTTATTTTATGCTTTTCCAGCATGTTCAGTTAGTTCGCTTGTGGCTTTGAGCCTGAAATTGGATAAGTGAAAGATGGTGGATGGGACCTATCTGCCAGGAAATTGCGAGCATGTGATCACCTGTTGCTAGCATTAGGATCAGTGGTGTAGAGCGTGTGCTGATTATTTCAGTCAACTCCATCAGAGGTACACAACCTGCTTAAGAATAAAAATTAAAACCAAATCAGCAAGTCGTGGTTCACACAACTATTGAGAGGTACTGTTACTATACCCAGCCCGGAACAGAGTGGCATTTCCCAACACCTCAGCTACAACCGCCATCAGATAGAATATCAAGAAGACATACTCTTAACACCTGCAAAACAGCAGCTCTGTACTTGACACTGGTACAACCAGCAGCTGGAATACTGTGTCCAGTTCTGATGTCCACAATTCAAAATGGATGTTGATAAATTGGAGCAGGGTCAGAGAAGAGTCATGCGAATAATTAAAGGATTAGAAAACATGCTTTATAGTGATAGACTTAAGGAGTTCAATTTATTTAGCTTAAGAGAAAGTTAAGGGGGGGGGACTTTGATTACAGTCCATAGGTACCTACATGGGGAACAAATATTTAATAATGGACTCTTCCATCTAGCAGAGAAAGGTACAACACAATCCAATGGCTGGAAGTTGAAGCTAGACAAACTGAGACTTGAAACAAGGTGTAAATTTTTAACAGTAACTATTGGAACAATTTACCAAGGGTGATGGTGGATTCTCCATCACTGACAATTTTTAAATCAAGAGGTTTTTCTAAAAGCTCTGCTCTAGGAATTATTTTGGAGAAGTTCTACGTCCTGTGTTATACACAGGGGGTCAGACTAGATGATCAAAATGGTCCCTTCTGTACTGTGCAGGTGTACAAATGTTTGGACAAGAAATGTTGGGGCGGGGGGAGGTTCACCACGGGCAATGGCATCAGCACATTTGCTCAAACTACCCAGACAAGCATAAAATGGCTGAATAGAAACCCTCTCATGGTTTTTTCTTTCTTGGTATATGCACACTATATTCCTCCCAGACTTCACATCTACTCAAGCAAAGAAGTGAACATGTTCTTAAGGACCATTCACAATTTGAATCTGGCAAAGATTTAGTGGGTGGCAGGCACTATCTCAGGTAAAAATTGACCAACTGAGACCACTTTGGCTCACATCACACCAATAGTTTGATCTCTAGCTCTGCGGGGGGGAGGGGGGGGAGGGGAACACACACCTAGAAAATTTTTTTGAAAAATAACTGGGGTTCTTTTTTCTTTTTTGGAGGTGGGGGGACATACCTCTATGAACTCTGGCTCAAAATGATCCCTAATTTGGGTCACTAACCCTACCCTGCACTCCCATAATGCATAGCAAATTTCAAGAAAATCCAAAAAGCATGTGGATTTGAGAGCACTGAAAAACGTTATCCTTTAACCAGGAGGGATAGAGGGATGATGGAAGGAAAGGGCTCCTCTTCACACCGACCTGCAGCTTAGGAGGCTCTGAAAGGCATGAAGCGGTCCAGTCATCTCTGGCTACATCTACATGTGTGCCTATATGTGGTTTCATGTGCATTGCTGTGCAAGGACCCACATCTGAAGCACACCGCTGAAGGAGAGTGCACAGTAAGGAAACTAGCATGCATAAGGGGGTGGAAGTACGTACGCACCTCCACTACCCCGTGGACTCGGATGAGGAAGCCCCAAAACAAGCAGTCTGAAGAAGGCCCAGAGCCTCCGCAGGAACCAGAATCTGAGGCTGGTAAGTTTTACAATGGAACCCCCTTACCCCCCGGCCTGCCTCCTTGGAAATATCCCCTCTTACTTCATGATACATGCCTGAAGCTGGACTCCACCCCCTCCCCACCACACAACCCCTCCATGACCCCTGAGCAACACACAGCTCTAAATCAATGATTGTATTAAAACCCATTGACCCCCATATAGTGGAAGCTGTAACTAAACTCACTAATTAGCAATCACTGTGCCCCTGTGTCTGTGTATTTCTCTGCCAGCACTTAAAGTAGCAATAGCCCCTGGGCTGCATGGACCAGGGAGGAAGGGGGCAGATTTGGAAAAGGGCCAGGTAGGGAAAGAACTGTTTTATGACATTTATGGTTGTTCAAAGATCCCAAAGCACCCTTCCCCACCCCCGCCCTGTCTTTCCTTCTTAGAAATGCGAGTCATACAGAAGGGGGTGGTTGCTGGCTCGGGTGAGGGCCTGCCTAGGCCCAGGAAGGGAAGGAACAATTTGGTTGCGTGGTTTTGTGTTTTGGAACACAGTTTTGTGAGACCCCTTTCTAACTCATCACACTCTGCTTTGTACTTAAGTATCGTGAGTCATTTTGTATCATCGGCAAACTTTGCCACCTCACTCTTTAACCCTTTTTCCAGACCATTTATGAATGTTGAACAATAGTGGTCCCAGTACAGATTCCTGGGGGACATTGCTATTTACCTCTCTCTGCTGTCAAAACTGACCTACCCTTGTTTCCTGTCTTTTAACCAGTTACTGATCCAAGAGAGGACCTTCCCTCTTATCCCATGACTGCTTAGTTTGCTTAAGAGCTTTTGGCGAGGGACCTCGTCAAAGGCTTTCTGACAGTCCAAACTCCCCAGAAGCTGCAAACAGAAGTTAAACAAGATGCATCCCTGAGGCATACCTCAGGTGAGGATTCTAGAGGTGAAGGAGCACATGCCAATCATGACTCCCTGGGTGAGGTCTGACAGGAACAGTGCAATCCTTCTAACCCCTGCTATGCCTGTGGGAGAGCAGGATTCTCTGGTCAGCAGTATCAAATGTTGCAGAGAGATCCTGCCAGAAGAGAAAGGACTTCTGCAGTAGTAAGAAAAGGTCCAGAGCTATCCAGGTGTGACGCTCTGTATCTTGGGAGAATCCCCAGAACCCCCATGTTCATCCTTGTAAAATGATTGTGTGGTATCCAATGCAAAGTTTGTTATGACGGGTGTCTTCGGAAGGCTCATGATGCACTGAGTATTGTTGTTATAGTGATGTTTTAGTAATTGTTGTTACAGTAATGTTATAGGTTATAATTTCATGTATAGAGTTATGAGGCTGAAAATGTGTCATCATGGCTTAAAATAAACCCAGACAAAAACTCTCCAAGAGAAGAGGAGCAGTTCACCTCATCAGGGCATATATGGGACAAACCCAGCCCAGCCTCACAGGAACAAAGGACGCTGGCCTAGGCAGCAACAGAGGATCTATTGGACTCTCGAGTGAGTCACCCCCACTTCCTTTGGTCAGTTTGAGATTGCGATGAGGTAATGCTCACCTGATTCTGAAAGGGGGGGTGAAGCCAAGAGGGAAGAAAGAACATGATATAAGGGAGAGATGTTTGCCATGCTCTTCCTCTCTTTTCCACCTCCATCTATAGACATCACCACCAAGCGACTGAAGCGCTGATCAAAGGGGAGAGCCTGGCTGAAGGGCAACCAGCCAGCCTGTGGTGAGAAGCATCTAAGTTTGTAAGGGTACTGAAAGTGTTAAAATCAGCTTAGAATGCGTTTTGCTTTTATTTCATTTGACTAAATCTAACTTGTTATGCTTTGATTTATAATCACTTAAAAATCTATCCTTGTAATTAATACATCTGTTTGTTTATTCTACCTGATGGAGTGTGTTTGGTTTGAAGCATGTCAGAGACTCTCTTTGGGATAACAAGCCTGGTACATATCAATTTCTTTATTAAATATGAACTCATATAAGCTTGCAGCATCCAGAAGACATAACTGGACACTGCAAGACAGAGGTTCCTAGGGTTAGGTCTGGGACCGGAGATATTGGCTAGTGTCATTTGGTTGCACAATCCAAGGAGCAGCTTAGATGCCAGAGGCTGTGCGTGAACAGCAGAGCAGGGTAAGGCTGGTTCCCAGAGTTGAGGATTGGAGTGACCTAGCAGATCACCGCTCCAGATAACACCAGGGGAACGTCACACCAAGGCAATTGATATTGCATAGAGAGCCCCAGAGTGTCTCCATGACATGGAGGACGACTGTTCAGCTGGGCCAAACATGTACAGGGAAGGGAGAACTCTGGGGATTTATATTAGAGGTGAGTAAGAGGGAAGAACTTTGTTTCAGGTCACCCAAATTACTCATTTATCTTGTATTTCTCTCACTCAAGTTTCTCATGGCCTTATTTTGGGCATAGTCACGTTTCAAATATGTCTGACCTATGAGCCTGACTTTGATCTCAGTTACACCAGCATAAATCAGCACCAATCAACACAGCACTGTTGAGGTTAGGATGATATAACTACATCACTCAGGAGTGTGGATTTTCCACACCCCCGAGCAACATAGTTATACTGACATATGTTGGTATTATAGACCAAGCCTTAGAGACATCTCACTGGAATACATCTTGGTATTTATTCTCTAGAATACATAAATGTTACTTGTTTCCATGTACCCAACAACTGTGCTAAACTCCATAAAGCATCCTTTCTATTCATCCCATCACAGCTTGCTTATACAGAATCATCATTCTTTTCAGTAGTTTAGTCAAGGATAAACCCCTCTGACTGAGTTTACCGACTTCTCCTTTGAGGAATATGGAGTTTAATTTAGGTTAATTCACTCACTTTTTTTTTTTTATTTTTACCACTATACCGTTGATTCCTTTTAGATCCTTGATGAGACTTGTGATTGTCATAATACACTGAGCCAAAGTCACTACTGGGATAACTGAGGCTTACACCAGGGATGTATAGACTCATTTTGACTGTAAACAGTAGTCACACTCTAAAGGATACATCTATTTAAAATAGGCATGGTGATCACTGGCTTCTCTCTCAGATAATTGTAAGGATACACTCAAAATGAGCCACTGTACTGAATCAGTTTCCTGGTTAAATTTTTTAAATACCCATTTTTATATGCAGATTCACTCTGTTTCTGTTTGCTCGGAAATTAAGTAGGAGAAAGTTCAGATCATTTACTCTTCCTTTTGTCATGTTTAAATTTAGAGGAGCCAGCAGAGAAGTTCAGCAATGCAAAAAGCTGAATAAAGAATGCTGTCTTCTACAAAACAAAATCGTAGCTTAGGTTACTTCCAGGAAGAACTGCTTGTTATTCAGCTTCCAGATAAAAAAGTAATTGAATATTCTCCCCTGGCAACCCTGATAGAATATTTAACTGGTGACATGGAATGAACAGTTTAGATCTATTCTGTGCAATCATCGAAGTCCCCAAACTGAAAAATATGATTCTGTATCACTGCAGAAAGAGGGAAATTCACTCCTAGGGACTGCCACCATTTTCAGTGACCTCTCGTCTGGAAAAAAATCACAAGGAATCCACTCCTTCCTCTCTTCCCAGCTCCTTGGGGGAGCTGCATTGCCATGGAGGGGAAGGGATCCAGAGTGTAGGCTCTGATCTCTAGAGATCTTGAGGGGCAGAAATGTTTTTGCTCATTCTACATAGGTCAAACTCCCAACTCTGTAATGGGAGAATTCAATGGAAATTCCACTCACAGGAAATCACTGGATTTCCAACTCCCATATACTTTTTTCCCTGTAAAGAGAATGGTCAAGCCCCATGATATTCTGGTCCAATGTGCATAAGGTTACATAAATATTACAATTATAAATATCAAAAATGCAGCTAGATGTTTCAAAAGATGGATGAGCATTATCACTGCAGGTACCACAAAGAGATTTTGAGGCATGAAGGAATGTAGATGTTCCAGGGACCCAATTCTAGTCCATGGATGTAACTGAATTGGCCTCCTGGCATATAAAAGCACCTGGCATATAAAACGTAAAACAGATTGAAATTAATTCATTGTATCCAGAGTTTATATTCGGCATTACAGAGAAATTAGATGTTTCATTTTCATCTTTATGAACAGAGATGGGGATAAAAATATCACAGATCCATCACTTACTATGTCCTGTTGTGTAGAGGTTTTCTGGGGGGGACAGTTTGGGGGACCAGTTATATTTTATAATTTCTAATTTATATATATATCACATCTGTAACGAAGCAACAATATTAGCAGCCATGAACAGGAATACCCAGGGGCCAAATCTGAAAGAAAAAAGGTAATGGAAGCTCTACCCACAAACCAAGTCCTACCCACTGGAGTATCCAGAAGGAGATGGCCAAATGAGACACCACTTACAGCAGATTTTCCTAATGTGATCCTCCCTTGTTTTTCTTGTGCAATTTGATCAGCACTGAAATGGTTAATGTTGACATTCATGCCATCATCATTAGGCTTCAGCGTCAACATCTGATTGAGGTGATGGGGCCAGTTAAGACATTTCAGATGTTTCAGGCTCTCTGCCGATTCAGATAGATACCGCTGTATCAGTTAAACTCTGTTCACAACATGGAGGTTATCTTCCCAGCCATGAAGGCTACAGACTCTTTTTTTAAAACGAAAGCTTTGTCACTTTGTGCTACAGAAACTCTCTCATAAAATTATACCAACTTGTGACACTGATCCAATTTAACCTCGGGTTCTACCCATCTCTGGCAAGCATGAGGCACTGGAAGTCTCAGAATTTTGTTTGAATGACAGACGAGCAACTAAAAAGTTAGGTAAAGGATGTCACTGAAAAAGGCAGATGCTGCATCTGCATTGGGCTAAGCTTGTGTTATGGTGATATTACAAACTAGGAAAAAACCTCACATAACCTAACCTATCCTGATGCATTGGTATTAGTATTACAATATTTATTATCTTTCTGTTTAATACATGGTGCCGGCCTGGGTAGAAAATAATCTTGATACCCAAGAGACACTGATTTATAGGGGTGTTTTTTTTCCTATACCAGCGGGGCTCTATATTATGGAGTATTTGCTGTCAGTACTGACTTGCATTGCTCCTCTAGAGCACATTTATTACACGATGTAAAAACAATGTGGATGTACAAAATCCGTGTTAATTTCAATGTACTCAGTGACTGATTCCTGCTCTAATTAAATTTGGGAGCCCAATAACTTCTCCATGGATTGGCTTAGAACACAGTCCGCAAGTACTTTTTGCAAGATAATGAAATTGTTTGTCTGTAGGATACGTTTCTCCTGGGTTGCAGAGTTCACACATGGAGAAATCCAGAGTTTTATTGTTTCAGATCTGGAAGCAAGTTTGTATTATAACTGCTCTGTGGGAATCGCCCCCTTCTCCCATTCCCACTGACAGCATCGTGTATTACAGTACAGTGTTGCTTCTCTCGTGCTAGAATGTGTTGAAGTTCACTTTAATTTGTACTTCTGAGACCGTTAGAAGACAATATGATACATTTGTTATCCATAGTCTGTGCTCCACCGTGCTGAAACTGAGCTAGAGAGCAAAGGAGCTCAGGCTCTGATCCTCCCAGACCAATGATCAGAACTGCTGTATGGTAACTCTTGACATTCCTAACATACTCACCAGAAAGCACAACGGACCATATTATTATTATTTACTTTATTATTAATTTTGTACGGAGGACCCAACCTGAAGCAGGTCATGTTTTATAATAAGAGCATCACAACAACAATGCAAATCATGCTGTGTTTTTGCTTTCCAACATGTAATTAGCATTCTTATAACTTGAAGATTAACTACAATGTTAACATTATCATCCCTTTGGTGTTGTTCTTACTACATATATTGTTAACTACATTGTATTTACACTGTAATTATTCTCAGTCATGTAGTAAACTTCCTGGTTTATATAAACTAGTAGTAACTACAAGCATCAAAAAGTGTAATTACAAATGTGATTGCAATGTAACTACAGTTAATACAAAATGTGGCCTCTTTGTACTAGATGCTGTGAAGACATACAAGAAGGCACCATTCCTATCCCCAAGAACTTAGCATCTAATATAAGGTAAGATGCAACGTCAGTGTAACAATGGGAGGGAAGAAATTGTTACTTCGGCTAGCAACCTGCACGTAACCAGAAGATTGATACATTTTAAATATTGTCTTTTTGACTTTTAAAAATTCCTTTCCAATCACAGCTTCCTGGCATTCCTTACACTCTGGGTCTAATCAAAACAGCAAAAAAAGTGAATACCCACAACAAGCTGCTCCTCAACAATCTACAGCCCAAATAATTGTTACCAAACCAAGGCCCCAATCCTGCAATCACTTACACACGAGCTTAACTTTACTACCTGGAGTATTCCCCTTGAAATCAGGGTAGTAAAGATAAGCATGTGTGTAAATGTTTGAAGGATTGGGCCTAAGTTAGCAAATAATTGAGGATAGGGGACAGGTTCAAGAAAAATGTGTCTGTTCATGGGGAAATTTGCTCACCCTTAAAAGAGGCAAAATGTGTTGAATAAATTATGTTGTGAATTATCCATCCAGCTCTGGTTCATAGAGAATGTGCATTTATATTCTTCAGGAAGCCAGTGGAATATCTTTAAACTCCTTCATTACCAATTTCTGTCATGCACCATTGCTGATTTGTACCTGTGCGTGTCCCTGTTTCTGGCCACAGTCATTACAATACAAAACATCTAACCATCATGCCAGGAGAATGCTTCTTTTTGGAAGTACATTAAAGTTCAGTGAAATGGTTTAAAGGAATTGCCTGGCACTGAATTTTGATACCAACACTGGTTTCCCTGGGAATGAGAAGTTTATGGCTACACACAGTGGATCACCAACACTGTCAAGATTTATTCATTCCCAGACAGAAACTAAGGGATAGATTCACAAACGGAACTTAGGTACCAAACCATGCTCAGTGCTCAGCCACCAGATGGAATTCACAGCCCTAAACTAGGTGCCAAGTCTTCCTATACAAGACTTGCGGAGAGTTAGGTGCCTAAGAAAAGGATTCACAAATGGCAGCAGACTGAGTGGGAAACTGCATAAGCTAACCTCAGGAAATGCAGCAAGAAGGGTGTGTCCTTAGTCCCAGCCCCTCGAGGAAGTTCCACTCATGATTCACAGCTGTGAACCCACTCCTGAAGTTTGGTGCTTAAGCCATGTCAGCCAAAGGTGGCAGTGATGCCACCCTTCTTGTGACTTTTAGCCCAGTGGTTAGGCCTCTCACCCAGGATGTGGAAGATCTGGGTTCAATTCCCCCCTCTGCCTGATGTGGAGCAGGAATTTGAACTTGGGTCTCCCTCACAAGTGAGTGCCCTTAATCACCAGGCTAGAGATTCATTCTCACTTGCTCTCTGGTCCCATGACTATTTAAGTATTTATACACAGTGGAATAGTTTAGAATAAACTGAGACAGACTTGCCCCAGAATACTCTATAGCCCAGTAAGCACACCTACCAGATTGGGCCCCGAAGGCAAAATAGGCAGGGGAATGACTAATTTGTGAATCCTGCTGGGACTTAGGGTTGGGTAAGGTGCTAGGCAGGGTCAGGACTTAGGCAGCTAAGCGTGTGCCCAGTTGCCAAATGTAGGCACCTTGGGGACATGAATGGCAAAAACTTGGGGACCTAGGGACTGTAGACACCTAAGGGATATCTGGTGGCTGAGTGGGGATTCTGGGAATGCCAGTGGCACCTAAATGTCAGATTTAGGCACCTAAGTTCCCTTGTGCATCTAGCTCAATGTGTTTTATAAATTAAACAACCTTTTTCTCTTCTTGGATTAACAGCAACCACAGGGTGTATTGTCCTTCTTAGCCCATTACATCCAAAGTCATAAGACCATGCCTGGAACACAAAATGTTCAAGCCAATAAAATATTTACCTCCTACCTGACAAGTATTCTATGTAACAGTGTTACAAGTATAACTGATACTTTTCAGGACTTAATTAGGTGGTCCATCACAATGAGAACACAAGTCGTCTTATCTACATACAGGCAAGAGATAATCATCCCATATCCTGAAATATAGGGACCCATGGGCAGCATACCAAGCACAACATCACAAGCCTCCTAGTCCAGCCAGGATGAGGTCACCCTACACCCTCTGTACCGGGACCCTCCAAGCCCCAAGAAGAGGCGGTCAAGGAACTGAAGGAGGTGTCAGACCAGGAAGCTGCACCAGCAGCCAACTTCTCATCCTCTTCTCTGGATGAAGCCATCATGCCCCCACCTCCCACCATGGGGGTGATTTTAAACAATTTCAGGAGCTCTTTATGAGAGGCAGATTCCTTGGACATTCCACTAGAGGAAGTGCCTGAGTCCCAGCATAAGCTGCTGGACATACCACACACATCAACTTCCTCCAAAATCACCCTACCAATCAATGATACCCTCTTGGATGCGGCAGATCCCGGCAACAGTCCTATCCACCTGCAAAAGGGTGGATGAAAAGTATTGTGTGACCTTTAAGAGAATGGAATACCTTTTTTCACACACCCCCAATCAAACTCCCTGGTGGTGGAAGCAGTGAACGAATGGGGCAGACACCACCATTCCGTGTGACAGGGACTGGAAGAGACTAGACCTTTATGGTCATAAGGCCTACTCATCGGCAACCCTACAATTTAGGATCACCAACTATGAGGCGTTAATGGCTAAATACAATTATACAAACTACTCAAAACTATCAGATTTTATTGAGTTTGTTCCTGAAGGAAAGAAGGAACAATTCAGGAGGACCACCTTGGAGGGCCATCTTCTCACTCAAAGAGCCTTGCAAGCCTCACTGAACTCAGACATGGCGACACGTCTGTAGTCATGTGACGTGCATCCTTGTTCCATCTCTCTGGTTTTCCCAAAGAGGTACAATCAACGGTCGAGGATCTTCCGTCTGAAGGCCCCAAGCTATCCACATCCAAAACTAATGAGTTCCTTCACACATGGAAGGACTCCAGACCAATGCTGAAATCCTTAGGCATATACATGCCTACAAATAAGAAAAAATAGGGCATGTTACTACTCGGTGCAAAGATTCCGGTCTGTGCTTTACACACAACCTCAGAGACAAAAGGACCCACAGAGAGGGAAGCAGAGACCCGCAAGACGACAACAATCCCAGTCCCAGCCTTTGACATCTCAACAACCTCCTGACATGGAACAAGACGGGGACAGTGCAAGTGCGACCCAACCAGACTCTGCTACTACAATTCTCCGATTACAAGTACAGGGGCACACAATCACCTAAAGTGAAGCACTCAAAGGGACAACTATCTTTAAGAACCTCAGTTACTGCATAGGATGAGAAACCTTCTCTTCTGTGATTTTATGAAAACTCCCTCAGAATCCTAGAGACCAGAGACAATAAGCCCTGGATACTCCCCATGCCCAGTGTCTCTCAGATTGTTTTGCATCCCTCACTTATGGAGGGGTGACCACAGGGTCACAGCCCATGGATCACAACACAAACAACAGCTATTTAATGTATGTTCGGACCCAGTGGGATTGAAGGAGGGACAGAAAGAGAAACGCTCAGAGCTTAATTTGTAATGAGAGAAGTGCCAGGGCTCAAGCAATTTTTTTTACTTTCACAACTGATGAAGCAAGCCAAGATGTGCCAGTGTTATGAACCGCCAAGCCTAGAGGTGCCAGGGCTCAGCTCTGGCACAAATCAATCACTGAAACCACACACTTTCTTGCTGCTACTGCTGCTCTGTCACCACTTGCCATGCCTCTCCCTTCCTTGCCTGTACCAGGCTCGGTTCTAGGGGGAAGCACCACTTCAAAATACAGCACTGTGCAGCTGGATGATATAGACAGGCACTTCCCTCAGAACGTTGTGCAGCATTCATGACAGGAAGATGAAGTAGTATCATATCCCACCCAGTACCCAAAACCCAGCTGCCATATCTTGTTGTGCACCCCTCCTCTTTTGAAACTGCAGTTTTGTAGCTGCAAGGGATTGTGGGATTTGGGGTCATGGCAAGAAACCATAGCTGTCCTTTTGGTGCTAGCTATAAGAAGGTTGATATGTATTGATCTTGTCTATCTTCCTGCCTGTGCTCAAATGTTCCTGATAGTATCTAGATGTCAGGAGCCATGGGAAATGACTAATGTTAAAACCAGAATTCAGGAGCACTTGTCAGACCTACCACTCAACTGTGAGCTGTGATCTCTCCTTTTCCAAATACTGAGGGAAGACTGTTGACCTTGGTTTTGGATGTACTGTGGTGCTAATTTGAGTGAATTGTAATTGCTTGCCATGGTCTGAACTGATTTTTCTAAGCTTGCTCAGCCTATCTGGATGCTTCTATCTTTTGCATGTGGTGGCTTGTTTCTTCTGCGTAATAGGAGCGGATGCTTTACATAGAATAAAAGGGCCCTTTTTTGGGGTGAATTGTGCAGAGTATTCAAGATACAATTTGCCTGTAAGGAACTCTGGAATTAATGTGACCTGACAACAAAGTTTGGTTCTTCATGACTAGTTCCGGAAGATTTACAAATATGAATGCTACAATTTATGAGTTGTGCTGCTACAATACAGCTTTGGAAAAAAAGCACTGATTTATGCAGGAAACTCAATTTATATATTATCAAAGCAAAACCTTTTTAGGCTAGAAAAAGTTTGGTACCGCATACAACACTTTCCAGACCTAAGGCACTACTTCAATGACAAAGAAAGGAGTTACATAAGCACTCTGTAATTTTCCTGTAGAACTTTGTGTGGGCGGTAGGGCTCTGCATTTTACATGAGAGATGGGCTCACTGAATTATGCATTAGCATGACAGTGTGTAGCCAGGAATATAGCCCAATATTTTCAAAATTGGGTGCTAAGAGTTAGACCCTTAATTTCATATTTAGGCATCTAAATAAAAGTGGCCTGATTTTTTTTCCAGAGGTGCTGAGCACCCACTATGTCAATTACAGTTTGATTAAAATACAGAACTCTGTTGTATACTATGCTTGTGATTGTGCATGGGCAAATGGCTTTGGGTAATAGAACCCCGACCATGAACTTTCATCCCAAACTGAAATGAACCAGCTTTCCAGCCCTCTGACACTGCCTGTTTTCTACCAGTTGGAGAAAAGCTGAAATCTGTTTACAAAAACAATTTGCAAGATGTTTCTAACCTCCTGGAATCTAGGGAAGGCTGGAAAGTTTTTGCAAAGGTCACTTCTTGTTAGACGTCAAGCCTAGTTTCTCAATCCTAAAGAAGCAGGAAAGTTTGGGCTGTCATATACCTACTCCTAATATAAGGGCTGATCCTGAGAGATGCTAAATGTACTCAGTGCCTTCCACAGCCAGTGATCTCACAGGATCAGACCACATTTGTGGTTCACAACTTATTGTTAGTGATGCTTGCCATGGAGAGGAGACTTACAGAAAACTTGAATGCCTATCTTGGCAGGTAAAGAGATTTTATGGTCACCTTTGGTATAAGTATTGTAACCCTTCTGCCCATCAGAGTTGGCAGCAACAAGGGCCGGGTTCAATATCTAGGGGATCCATTCCAATAACACAATGCAAACCAGCTCAAGCCCCTACCCAGTGACCTGGGACAAATATATACCACCCCCGCTGGGCGCCTTCAAGAAGCAATACTTCCCCTCTCGCAAGCACATAGTCTGAGTGTAGCAAAAAGCCTTTTAATAACAGAAAGAAACAATGTGGCATTATGTTGGGGAAACACCACCAACAGGATTCATAACACAACCCATGAGCAAAAAAACCCACCCCAAGCAAATTGGGGCATGCCCCTTTCCCTTTGGTTCTTGAGTCCAGCAACTCCAAATCACCCAAAGTCCCAAAAGTCCAATGACCCAAAAGTCTGTCCCTGGTCAGGGCAGCCCCAGAGTTCGAAAGTTTATCTGCGGAGCTTTATCTCCCAACCTGGGTGGAGATGGGACGGGGGTAAGAGGCACCTTACATGATCTGAAGCTGACCACCCCACAGCTCCATAGGCCTTCACTCCGCTCCGCCAGCCGCCCCACGAACTCCTTCGCTCAGCTCTGCTCCGCTCCGCGGCCCACAAGCAGCTCCCGCCGTCGCACAAACTGCTCCACGTCCCACCAGCAGCTCCCGCTGTCCTACGAACTGCTCCACCAGCCTGTCCACAAGGCACTCCAGCCGTCCTGCAAACTGCTCCACAATATATCTTCAGGCTCCCGCACTACTTAACACAACGCTCAGTGATTTCAGCTCTTAGTCAGTTCAGCTCTTTGGTGATTCAGCTTGTAGTAGGGGAGCCTCAGTGCTGGTGCACTGTTAGCCCAAAGTGAGCTCAGCAGCCTGTAACTAGACTTCTAATGAAATCAAAATTAGCTCTGATATTCCACAGTGGAGAGAGGAGGAAGTGCAATTAGCATGTAAGGCCCTTATTAGGGGGCCCTTGCCACCAAGTATTAATACTTATCCCCAGCCTCTCTCCATTCACAGAGTTTTGGAACCCATGACCCTTGCCTAGCGAGTGCCACTTAGTTGATGGTGAGTCCCCCCATCATAACAAAAGGCCAAGTACAGTTCCAAGCACAGTTCCCATAATCAGGGTAATAAGAATTTAGACAGAGACACTGGGGATCCCACAGCAGCCAAAGTGACCATTTGGGCAGCTATGGCCTCATTCTAGGCAGGGTGGGTGTGCCTATGCAAATGAGATCAGCCCCTGAAGTTCTTTTCCACAACTTGCCACACCTCACCACCAGATGTCAGGGTGGAGCTCATCCTGACTCTGCTTACATCATAATAAAAGCTCTAACACTAACATTTCCAAGCCTGCTTAGGCTCCTACATTTACATTTATGGCCAGATTTTCAAAAGCACTTAGCAGCTCCCATGTGGGCACCTAAGTAGATAGCCAGATTTTCACAGAGGGTGAGAACTTAATGGTAGCTGGGAGCTCAAACACTGAAAACTAGACCACTTTTACTTAGGTGCCTAAACGTGGATTTAAGAGCCTAACTTTAGGCATGCTGGGACTGAAAGTGCTGGGCTACCTATACCATCCTACAATCAGCCCTTCAGCTAAATGACGGGTGTCTTACACTTCCTCTCAGTTTGTAATTAGAGTTCCAGCTACAGATCTGACTGCACTTCTCTGCCCATCTGACATGCTAATCACTTCAGAATCCATACGCCAAGCTGCATTAAATCATAACAGGAACTTGGGTTTTATGAAAATTATATCCACAAGCTCAGAATTAAAAAAAAACCTCAAACCCCATTCACAGCTCTCATCCTGGCCAGCAGCTTATCAGGAAAGAATATACCTCTATCTGCCATGCATGTAACACCCCAGTTGTATCTGTATACAGCTCTGTCATGTCATGTCAGACTCACAGGACCTTCATGGCTATCACTGTCCTCCCTTCCTCCCCCGGACCATTCTCCGGCACGTAACCAGACTTGATTTCTCCTCATTTCCTCTGATTCTACATCAACCTCAGAACTGCCTGTCCCTCTTGGATCTTCTCTCTGGTTCCTGATTGAGAATGCTCCAGTTCAGGAGAGCATGTAACTATATGCATTAAGTCCAACCCCATAGCATGTGCTATAAGCACTGTCCTGAACAGAGATGCTTCCCTGAATTGGGATCTTTTCGCCCTCTTCTGCAGGGTTGCTTTCAGAGGGATCCATCCTTTACGAGCCCGGACACTCTGGCCCTGATCCAGCAAAGTACTTCAGCGCATTTCAGCACCTTACAGGACTGAGTCCAGACCTTGAATGTACAGAAGGAGGAATGATCCCCTGAGATAACACATTCAAAAGAAAGGGCTCAGTGTGTTTCTATCCTGCCCAAGTCTTCAGTTGTTCATTGCTTCCCCATTCCCTACCCTTGTATTATACTCCGGTGGAGCTTTCGTCAGGAACAATGGCCTAGTTTCTCCCTCTATGTCTGTGCTGGTTTTTGCCACGCTGCTGGCAGGAAGTGATCGTAACAGCTGGCCACACAGGGCGTACCACATTGAAGGGGTATCATCCAGGAACAAAGATAGTATAGCAGCTCCAGCCCCGTGGCTCATGTAGGGGATGACAAGAGGAAAAAGGGAGCTTGGCCAGGGGTTCCTTGTGCCCTGGAAATCCACACCTGCTGTTACAGCGTGTCATTTAGGGCTAGGCACTGCGCAAACACTGGCAAACATAGTTAATGCTCCAAAGACCTCTGGCTCTTCTGCAGTACCTGACGGGCTCAAAATTGTATCAAAGCTAAGAATTAAGCCCCACAATGCCCTGATGGAGGAAACCTTATTATTCACATTTTACAAAGTGGGAAACAGAGGCAGGGATAAAGAAATTTGAACACCATCACATAACAAATGTGCAGCAGAGCTGGGATTAGAAATGCCCTGATCTCCTGGCTCCTAAGCCCATGCTTTTACCACTAAGCCATGGTTCTTCTCCTAAGAACTCTGGTTAGCAACAATAAATATTTTCTGATATGGACAAATGAAACTACCCTTGTAAAGACATGAAATATATAAAATAATTGGGATAACGTTGCCTTTGTTGCTTCATCCTGATAGCAAATGGTATTCTCAGAGAGCGTAAAACAGTTTATTCCCATCCTCCCTGAGGCAGCTCCCACAAAACAGAACCACTGATGAGTTTCAACTGCTTTGCCAAAGTGCCTAAGATGGAGTGCTTTTTATGAACCGGTGTCAAAACAATTTTATCAGCCCATAGTGCTAAACAAGTTATTTATTGCTTCTTAATTTCAAGAGACAAAACTTCAATGATAATAACGTGAACATCCATCACGACACGTTTAGCCTATGATTACGACTCGCCCTCACAAAAACCAAAGTTTAATGCAAATGCATAAATATATTTTTTAAAAGTAACATACTAAGATTACAAACCTGATTCAATATAGATAATCATGTTCAGTAACCTACATATTGCTGCAGACCCAGTATGGAAATTAGCAACTTCTTTTGGTCCAGCAGCCTACAATACTCTTGGGAATATACAAGCCAGTGCCTGCAGCAGCCAATCTGATTCCTGGCAGATTAATCCTTGTTTAAAGTCTGACTCCATGAAACCATTTTAGTCAGTTTATTTATACACAACAATGGCAGGAAGTTGTGTTGTTATGGATCAGCTGTTCTCTGATAGATTGAAGTGCCTGTCATAAAGGATAGGACAAAGCTATGCAACTCTCCCCCTCTCCAGGGAATTTATGGAGAGACTGTGCTCCTCTGATGCATAAATTTTCCCCAAGCTCCCTTTGGGGTTGGAGTGGCTCTGCACAGCTCCCAGTGCAGGGCGCTCCCTAGATGGGACAGTTTAGCCAATCTTTTGTTTTAGGTATTATCAATGTCACCATCTGCAGCCAGGAAGCCCTGAAATTAGGTTTTGGTGGATCAGTATACGAGCATGATCTACATCTTCAAAAATGGGCAGTGATTTTGGGTGCCCCAGCTGAGATTCATAGATTCCATGGCCAGAAGAAACCACTGTGATCATCTTATCTGACTTCCTGTATAACACAGGCCATAAAACTCCACCTCCCCCCCAGTTGAGATGTCTTAATGGAGTCAGGCTTTCAGAAAACACTGAGCAATTGTACTCTGTAGCCAGGGCCCTTTCAAGATTCTCAAGTTAGGGCATCATAATACTGGGGTGCCCAAGTAATTAATCACTTTGAAAATTTAGGCCATTGTGGATTTTCAAATGTGTAGTTTAAATGTATATATTCTGAGCTAGGTTTTAAAATATCTGGGACAGGTATTTATACCTGATGCAATTGTTTGTGCAAATGAGGCAATCACCTTGTTACTCACTTGCATGAGCAAATGTGGGTGCTCTTGAATTTTTGCAAGTGTGCCCATTGCACCCTCTTTTGAAAACGCGTCCCCATGATTACAGATATACGTTCCATTTGTGGTAAAGGAGAGGTCACCAGAAAATGGAGAATATCAACGCAGTGGCTAAAGAAAGCAATGCCCATCATAATAAGAAGTGATAGACACTCCAGCAGTGAAGGAGATTTTCTATAATCATGCTCTTGTAAATAAAACACTACACTGAGACTGGGGAGATCTGCTTTCAACTCCTAGCTCTCCCACAGAACTCCTGTGTCACTTTGGACAAGTCACTTGATCTCCCTGTGCCTCAATTCCCCTTCTGTAAAGTGAGGTTATTAATACTTCTTTACCACAAAGGAGTATTATAAAGATCAGTTAATTAGTTTTCTGTAAGGTGCTCATATACTATAGCAATGGGGGGGGGGGCATTTAAATAGATAGAGATACACAATAAGCCTGGGAAACTCACCCCACTCATTTCAATGTCATATTGACTGTGGAACTGAGCAAATATTCAAATCTTAGTGGATTTACAAGCAAAAAACGTCATTAAGTTGAAGTTAAGGGCACAGATCAGAGACCCAAGTGTTTAAAATCCTTACAAGAATGTTGTAGTTAACATGCCTAGCCTGATTAAATGCAGCAAGGAAGTACAGAGATCCAGATTAAGCCCCATGCCGGAGGAAAGGGAATTTGTCAGCAAGAAGATGAGAGTCTGCAGTAGCATGAACAAAGTACTGGTAAATGTCTCCGGCGGGGAGACCTTTACAATAACTTGCATGTCACACTAATGCCTACAAGTTATTTCAATTCTTCACTAGGATAGCTGGGAAACCACTAGGACTTTACAGTATTTGTCCTGGGGGATCTTTCTGGCCCAAATACAAAGCCGTCATTACATATGCTTAGTCATTGTGCAGAATGTTAATAGCTGAATACAGGAAGCCATTTGCAATGTATAACAACAACTTTATTGAACCTAAAAAGAAAAGGAGTACTTGTGGCACCTTAGAGACTAACCAATTTATTTGAGCATAAGCTTTCGTGAGCTACAGCTCACTTCATCGGATGCTGTAGCTCACGAAAGCTTATGCTCAAATAAATTGGTTAGTCTCTAAGGTGCCACAAATACTCCTTTTCTTTTTGCGAATACAGACTAACACGGCTGTTACTCTGAAACCTGTCTTTATTGAACCTACTCACTTATGAACAATATTACATACTCTTATGTGCCAGCAGATGTCACTCTATTCATTATCTGCATATATACCTCTCTCTTTTATATAGCATTCCCCTAGTACAGAATATGACACTATGTCATCTGCAATGTCACTATGATATGGCTTGACACTACTAAAATATCACGAGAGGAACAAAAGAACATAGCAAACATCTGTAGGCAAGAAGCTTTGGTTTGCATACACCAGTTGTATACAACTTTAAAATCTTACCCCAAGGCATAACTGCTTCCTCCCCCTCAGGTGTGTCCTTTAGGAATAATTCACATCAAAGGTTTCTTAATACCTCACCAGCATTGTTTAATGTCAGATTGGGAGAAATCCAGCTGCTGGACTAATTGTTCAGAATTAAGCTAGTATTAATACTGCAGTGACATCAAGATTCCTCAGCTGTACCAACACATAGTTAGAGGCAGGCCACACCCCGAACAGTTTACTGTTGAAATAGACAAGATAGATGAATGGTGGTGGAAATTCAATATTATTATCCCCATTTTACCGATGGGAAATTTAGGCACAGAGAGATTAAATGACTTGTCAGAATTTGTGGCAGAAGCAGAAACTGAACCCCAATCTCTGTTTAAATGAAGAGTGGAGGTCTTTTTAAAAGATATGCTGCAAGTCAAAACAGAATTTATGGGCCTGATGCAGAAAGTACAGGTGGAAGTCCTATGGCCTTTGTTATGCAGAAGATCAGACTAGAATCCAGCTGATCACAGTGCTCCCTTCTGGCCCTAAAATCTATGCATCTGCTGAGCCCCTGGTAAACGGCTGAATGACAAGATTGAGCTGTATGAATTACAGATGATTCCAGTTCACTGCCAAATTAAAAGGGGGGGGGGTAATAGAATAGTAAATGAAAACCATTTTTGGTTAACCCAAAAAAAATAAAATAATAAAATTTGGGAGTTGAGCTAAATGTTTTGTTTTGACAAAACTGAAATGATTTCTTTCGATTTCAACAAAAACATTTGTTTAAAAAATAAAATTAAAGGCAATTTTGCAGTGATTAGTTGTTTTGACCACCAAATAATCAAAATGTTTCACTTCAAAATATCAAAACATTTTGATTTTTTAGGAAATTTTTCTGGCCTGAAACAATTTGGCAAACACCACATGAATTCTCCAAGTGTTTCAGTGTTACTGAATGTGCCTTTTTCTGAAAAAAAATAAATCACCCAGCTCTACCACAATACCATCTTTCCTCTCTGGAAGCTGTACAACAAACTACACGCTGATCACTCAGAGCAGTATAAACTCCTCCCCTGCTGAAAGATTGTGGCCTCCTCTCTCATTCTCATTTCAGTTTAAAAAGCAAACAGCTAGCAATAAAAGCTGCCTTTTAAAAAACACAAATCTCCCCCTCATCCTTCCTCCTCACTGGAGTCCAATTTCCTTCTCCTTTGTTTCTCCATTACTGAAGTGTGATATATTTCTCTTTAAGGGTGAGGAGGGAACATTAGTTTCCACAGGCTACTGTTTCAAACCAGGGATATTTAATGTGAATCCTCATGCAGCTATCCTCATCTCCCCTCTCCTGTCACAGTTACAGAGAATATCTGCTGAGCAACAGAAGGCAATGATCCAAGGAACAGTTTCCTAGGATGACATTGGTCAGAGACCTTAGCACATCACAAATAGCTGTAGCCTTTATTATCAAGGACCTGAAAAAGTGAAACAAATGAAAGAAACTTTAGAAGGGAATAAAAATCCTAAATCTGAAATATTAAATCAGAAAGTCTTTGACAAGGTCCCACACCAAAGGCTCTTAAGCAAAGTAAGCAGTCCTGGGGTAAGAGAAAAGTCCTCTCACGAATCTGTACTAGGTTAAAAGATAGGAAACAAAGGGTAGGAATAAATGGTCAGTTTTCAAAGTGAAGAGAGGTAAATAGCACAGTCCCCCAAAGATCGGTACTGGGACCAGTGCTGTTCAGCATATTCATAAGTGATCAGGAAAAGGGATAAAACAGTGAGGTGGCAAAGTTTGCAGATGATACAAAATGACTCAAGATAGTTAAGTTCAAAGCAAAGAGTTACAAAGCGATCTCACAAAACTGGGTGACTGAGCAAGAAAATGGCAGATGAAATTCAGTGTTGATAAATGTAAAATAATGCACATGGGAAAATATAATCCCAACTATACATACAAAATGATGGGGTCTAAATTAGCTTGTTACCACTTGAGAAAGATCTCAGAGTCATTGTGGAGAGTTCTCTGAAACCATCCACTCAATCTGCAGCAGCAGTCAAAAAACCAGATATTAAGAACCATTAAGAAAGGGATAGATAATAAGGCAGTACATTTCATAATGCACTGTATAAATCCATTGTACACCCACATCTTGAATACTGAGTGCGGTTCTGGTTGCCCCATCTCAATAAAGATATATTAGATGGAAAAAGTACAGCCAGGAGATCCAACAAATGATGAGAGGTATGGAACAGTTTCCATATGAGGATAGATTAAAAAGACTGGGACTGTTTATCTCAGAAGAGAGATGAATAAGTGGGGATATGATAGAGGTCTATAAAATTGTGACTGGTGGGGAAAAAGTGAATAAGGAAGTGTTATTTACTCCTTCAGATAACACAAGAACTGAGGGTCACCCAATGAAATTAATAGGCAGCAGCTTTAAAACATACATAAGGAAGTACTTCTTCACACAATGCACATTCTTCCTTTTCAACTCATTGCCAAGGGATGTTGTGAAGGCCAAAAGCATAACTGGATTCAAGAAAGAATTACATAAGTTCATGGAGGACAGATCCAGCAATGGCTATTAGCCAAGATAGTCAGGGACACAACCCCATAGTCTCGATGTCCCTAAACCTCAGACTGCTAGAAGCTGGGACTGGATTACAGAGGATGGATCACTCGATAATTTCCCTGTTCTGTTCATTCCCTCTGAAGCATCTGGCATCCACCACTGTCAGAAGACAGATTACTGGATTAGATGGACCCTTGGTCTGACCCAGTATGGCCGTTCCCATGTTCTTATGGTCCCAGTTCTGTTTCCACTGAAGTCAATGGCAAGACCCCTTAGTGACTTCAATGGGAGAAGGACTTGGTCCTTTGAGAGCACACAAATATCAAAGTAAAATCAGTTGTTTGGCTATGGCTCTGATCGTGAGAGGTTCTGAATACATATGCTTCGTACAAAAGGGTGTACAGCAGAAGCTTTTTAACAGAGATGCCTTGGTGGAAACTTGTCCATAAAAACTAATAAAAGTCCTCAACAATCTAGGTTTTTATGAGGCCAGTCGCCACTATAGTATATGAGTGCTTTCAACATCACCTAAACGAAACTGAGAAGAAGGTTAAATGAGAGTGTTATTTGGTTTGCAGATAAAATAGTTCAAAATGTTCAAAACACAACCAAGGAAAAGTTCATGCTTTGGCTGCAGATTCTATTTCAAACAGTTCCAGAGATCTGTCAACACATTCTAGCAACAGATTGTAATGTCATTTGTTGTCACTAGGTGGCACGGTTGCAGATGTCCTCCCTAGTTCTGTCAATCTGAATGTTTGATTTTGAAGAAATCAAGTAATTCCCCACTCAGCTGTTCAGTGATCTAGTATTTTTTAGATGCCAAATGTATCACTAGTAAAGGTAGTTCTTTGCCTGTATCTCTCTGGATTATTAGTATTTATTAGTTGTATTGCTGTAGCAGCTAGGAGTGCCAGTCATGAACCAGAACTCCATTGTGCTAGGTGTTGGGCAAACACAGAACATCGCCCTGCCTAGGGGGATTTAGAATTATTCTTAGCTGCTCAAAGGTTATACTCACATAACTCAACAACCAGACGACAGTAGGAATAATCTATCAAGCATGCCAACAATCTCAGCAGAGAGGCCAGGACCAAATGGGTATGGAAAGAACCTGTGACAAGACTGCCCGCACTGGGAGGGCCCTTCTGCAGCAGGCCACAGCATGACAGATGGGCCTGCCTCAATCTCCCCTTCAGCAATTCCCATAAAGACTCCACAAAGGCTTAACAAGTGTATAGATATTGCCCTTGCAGGGTTAAATGTATTACCTGAGAAAACCCTGTGCACGTAAACCATAACGAAAGTCCCACAGCTATAATCCAGAATTCCTCAGCACAGCCAATCTTCAAGTCCCAACAGTCCACCAAGTACAGCCCCAGTATTTATCACCATGCCTCAGCCCCAGCCTTCAGACCTCAGGCGGCCCTCTGTTATCAGCTCTCTGACCCAAAGAGCGAACAGACATCTGCTGCTCGTAGCCTTCAGCCCTCTCCAGCCATGGCTCTCTACCTCAGGAAGGTCAGCAGGCCAGCCCCTCCACTGGCTTTCTGACAATTTCTCCCTGTTCCCCAGGAGGGCCTTCAGAGAGCTTTCTGCTCTCTGCATCTTTCCTCAGCAACCTCCTCCAGTCTCCTGAGCACTGGTAGTTCTTACCTACTAATCTCCTGACTGACCCACTTCATTGTCAGGCTCTCCCTTTTATATGGCCCAGGTGCGCTCTTTTAAAACCCAATTAGGAGGCAGCTGATGAGTCACAGGTGGACAAGATCCCACTCACTCTTAAAGGGACCTGTCACCCTGTGATGGACCCCTAGAGGTGGCCCCTCAGAGTCAGGATTGAGGCACATCGGTATAGCCAGTGAGGAAAAATACTGCACTGCTGATGCTGAACATTTATCCTATGGATGGATAGACAAATAAACAGAGGTCTGTCAGACACCTTTCCCAAGCACTAATCTCACATATAGAAAATTATCAGGATGGAAGTTGGTTCAAAGTCCTCTAAACCAGTGGTTCTCAAAGCTGGTCTGCTGCTTGTTCAAGGAAAGCCCCTGGTGCGCCAGACCGGTTTGTTTACCTGCCGCATCCGCAGGTTCGGCCAATCGCGGGTCCCACTGGCCACGGTTCACTGCTCCAGGCCAATGGGGGCTGCGGGAAGCGGTGCAGGCCAAGGGACGTGCTGGCCGCCCTTCCCGCAGCCCCCATTGGCCTGGAGTAGCGAACCGCGGTCAGTGGGAGCCGCGATCGGCCAAACCTGTGGACACGGCAGGTAGACAAATCGGTCCGGCGTGCCAGGGGCTTTCCCTGAACAAGCGGCGGACCAGCTTTGAGAACCACTGCTCTAAACCAAAAGGTCAGGTCATGATGCCTGATTGAGACAAAACAATTCTCAGCCAATAGTTTCCCCCATACAGCACTTATCCATCTTGCTTTTAAGTGGCACAAAGTATTTTGCATCAGCTCAACAGATTGGAATATATTTCCACTAATCAAGAACTACCCAGTCTATTAGCTCCAATGAAAGTGACATCCCAGGGAAAAGCCAAAACAAAAACTCAGCCCTATGTGCATTTGAAAATACTGCAGTTCTCTAAAAGTTGTGTTTATCATTAATAGGAATGAGAGGGGTAAGTCAGCTCTTCATTTAAAATCAAACTGTGCTCATTTTTCAAATGAAATCAATCCAAGGAGAGGACTGTTGCTGTCAGCAGGGAAAAAGCTTAGTCACTCACATATGAAATATTTGATTCAAGCTATTTTGGGGAGAGTGTTACTTGTACCACGGTAGCAACTAGAGGCCTTAACCAAATCAGTTTCCTATTGTGCGAGGTGCTGTACAGACACATAGCAAAAGACAGGTCCTGCCACAAAGTGTTTACAACCTAAACAGATAAGAAGGGGCCTACCACATTCACAGTTCATTTTGATCAATTTCACAGCCAGAGGGTTTTTAAATTGGTCAATTTCACATTTTCAGCTGTTTACATATGAAATTTCACAGTGTTGTAATCCTGGGGGTCCCAATCCAAAAGGTCCCCGGAAATGGATTGGATCTCCCCACTTGCCCCCACCCCAGAGATGCCATGCAAGGGAAGGACAAGTCCTGTCCCTCCCCAGCCCAGCAGGGACTCGCAGCTAGGAGCTCCCTGGCTGGGGCACTTCCAGGAGCAGGAGAAGATTGGACCCACCTCCACACGTCTCCTCCAGCTGCAGGTACCTCTGGTGCTGGAGCTTCCTGCTGCAGGGGGAGGCACTCCAAGGTGCATCTGATCTCCCCCTGAGAGCAAGAGCGGCTGTGCCAGGGAAGGACAAGTCCTCTCCCTCCCCAGCCTAGCTGGGACTTGCAGCTAGAAGCCTCCTGACTGGGGCGCTGCCAGCAGCAAAGGAGAGAGAAGATTTCATGGGGAAGGGCTTATTTCACGGTCCATGACACATTTTTCACGGCCATGAAATTGGTAGGGCCCTACGGATAAGACAGACAAAAGGAAGGTATTCTCCTCATTTGCAGATAAGGAATTGAGGCACAGAGATTAACTGACTGGTCCAAGGTCTCTGGCATAGGCAGGAATTGAACTCATGTATCCTGAGTCACAGTCCAGCACCTACAGCCTATCCTTGCTCTCCAGAGAAAAGCATCCCTGATCAAATATAAACAGACTATTGCTGAGTTCTGCTGAGCTGTCTCCTATCTGTTCAAATAGCCATCCTGCTAGAAGCTTGTGTATCAAAACCATGGATCTGAGTAGTTATATATCCCCATCAGCATCATATCAGAGAGTGAGCTTTTCAATAGTGTTGTGCGTTTGCGCACAAAAGGGTGGCGCTGCAAAATCACCTGAAACAAGATGGCAGACGGGTGCACATGCAGTTCCATAATACTATAGGCTTGAATGTTGCATAGCTCCCTCTGTCACTCAGAGATGAACATGGTACAGAAACATGACTAGCGAGGGGAGACCTTTCTTAATTAAGTGCTGACTATACTCTCCCCAATGACGCTTCTCCCCATTTCTTTTTATCAGTACAAGTAGTCATATGTGTGAGAAGAGTAAAACGGTCTAAAGAATGAAGCCATTGGAGTTTACCTGACAGACCAGTGGTTGCCCAAAATGAACATTTATAGCTCTGAAAATGACATGTATTGTAAGCCAGTCAAGCTGACTCAAGCAAGAAAAGCCACAGAGTTGTGTGAGTCTTGTTCTCCCCACAATACACTTCTGAGGTAATCTTATAAAATAACAGTGTGCTGGCTGCTTGCCTTGCTGGTAGTATCATCTGTCTTGGCTTTTATGTATGAGTTGTATAACAGCAGCCTAATTGGCATTCAGGATTCATTTTTGGATTGTTTTTTTCCTTTATAAAAGAAAGAATTTTGCATTTGTTAAAGGACTGAGAGCTCTGTTTAGCCACAGAACAAGCCAAATAAGAACTGGCAGTGTAAGGTTCCCTGCCACACCCGAGCCTGCAAATGCCTCAGGTCTGGTCCATAGGAATATTTGGACCTGGGGAAATACAAATATCTGAATCCCACCTTCTTGGGCCTACCTGCTCCACTAGTGCCACTGAGGTCTCCTCCGCCTTTCACTTCTAATTGATGCCCAGGTCATCAAGGACTGAAAGATGTCACTAATGATGTGTGACTGGCTCATTATTGACTAGTCATATAGGCAGATCTTTGTATTTGGACATATTGTAAATTCCTAGGGGCTGTGGCTGTCTTTTTGCTATGTCTTTGTACAGTATCTCATACAACAGGGCCCTGCTCTATGATTGGGGTGCACAGGTGCAACTACTGTACAAATAGATGATGATATTTATATCCTGTGACAGTCCTCACTTGGGGTTGATTGGTTGGGTAGTATCGCCTAGAATCATAGAAGATTAGGGTTGGAAGAGACCTCAGGAGGTCATCTAGTCCAACCCCCTGCTTAAGTGGTCAGGGCTAAGACCTGTGACCTGTAGGGGGGTTGTTGGGATGGGAGCCCGGACCCTCTCATTCCACCGATCTCTGATCCAGGGCCCTTTGAGGGCTATTAGTGCTCTGACAGCTGAGGCTGCCCTCCCAGGGCCACTTCCTATCTCCCGCCCCATGATTGTCCCTAGATCACCGTCGGAGTTAAGGCAGTGTGAAGGATACTTGCTCACCACAAGGCACCTTCTGGTGGTGGCATGGAACAGGGTAGCTCTCTTCCTCCAGGGCAACTGCTTGCTCCTGTGGTTTGGCCAGTTCAGTCCAAGGGCTTTCCCTTACTGGGGTAGTCCAAACCAAAAAATAAAGGGAATTACCAAAGTCCAGAGTTCATATATATGCTTCCCTCTCAGGCTGATTCTATGGCAGGTACTCCCTTTCCTCAAGGAGGGACCTTTGGGCAATTCTGCCCTCCTCTGCTGGAGCTGCAGGTCACAGGTCTGCTGTCTTCCCTAGTCTGCCATCAAATGAGCTGTTCCACTGCTTTTTAACTCCTCCTCCAGTTGGAGCACTTTCTACATGCATAGTGACCCACATCATGGAACCCTGGGCTTGAGTGTCTACACTGTATTTCAACCCGATGTGAAAACTTTTCTAACGCATGCTTGAGCCTAGGGCCCATGTGTCCACACTGCAATGCTCAGACCCAAGTCAAAGTAACCATACCCCAGAGTCCCTGCTGTCCCTTCCCACTGCCAAAAACGTAGCCACTCTAGCCCTAGGACCATGGTGCACTGTAGGAAAACTTTACTGCCCACCCTGAACTTTACCAGGAAGCAACTCGCTTTGCAAAAGGCTTAAATCAGGTCACTCTCCACTGAAACCCAGGAGGGTCTCTGATAACGTGTTTGCAGATCAGCGATCAGAAGAGAATGTGTGAACATTGACCTGAGCTGCTGCCATTCAACAAGAGGAAGTGGCTTCCCTTTTCCATAGAGCTGATTGCAGATTGGTGGGATAGAGAAGACTAAGGAAGTAGTTCCACGGAATTGTGGAATACTTCCAGCTGACTCCCGGGACTTGAGTCAAGCAAGGATGCAGCTACACTTCAAAGAAACAGTGCTCAGATCCTGGGTCCTGGCTTAACTTGATCTCAGACCCTCCAGTGCTGCAGGGTCCCGAGACTCTGGGTCCAAGCCCTAGGTTAGCACAATTGCAGTGTAGATGCAAGGGGGATCAGACTTGGCTCAAGCATGGGTTTACATTGCAGTGTAGACATATCCTGACTGTGCAGTGCAGAGAAGTCAGGGCCAGCACCAGAGGAACGGAGAACAGCTCAGAGCCAGCTTCTCTTTCTTGACCCTGACTCAGGGATGCATGAGGGGATTTTTGTGAGTTGAATAGGGCTCCAATGGTCTGAGTGATATTCCAGATCTAGCTAGCTGAAAAGTGCAGATAAGCAGAGAATTGAATATTCAATTTGCCTTGTGCCGGCGATTACCACTTCATAGCAATTGATGAGCTCAGTCTAGTTACTAAAATCATCATCACAGTGGGCACCAACTGGCAATCTTTTAGTTGCACTGCAGAGAGGCCAAGGATTTATTCAGCCTGAAGATTAAATTACCCTCTCACTCCTTGCTGTATAAGAGGTGCTCCCTCCAACTCATGGCTGCTGTGCAACAGTCAGTGTTGGAAGCTCGTACTAGTGCTAGATGTGGTTAAGATTTTAATTTCCAGTGCTATGCGTCTTGCACCCTAGACCAATAGATGAAGATAAAACCAGCACGAAATGTACTTCATAACTGATGAATTAAAATAAATAATGCACTACAGAGTTCTGAAAAATGTTAGTTGGGAGATAAATAACAACATTTCTGCAAGTCTGAAAATGTATTGGGGTCTGTTATTTCATTTCCCTCCATTCAACATTTTTAAATTGACAGAGTTATTTTTAAATTTGCAGGGGGGAGTGCAAATTTAAACTTTTGCCTATTTTCAATGGTATAATAAAGTTTACTTGCATTATATTACTCAGCCTCTAGATTACTGTTTTCTGATTAGAGTTCCAGACAGAGTACTCTCCCTCTGGTAAAGAAATGAGACAAAGCTGGAACTCAATATGTGTAGAAGCCTATTTGTTTTTATATCAGCAATTTTCTTTAATAAACTCTTCTTACTGAGACACACTGTGATTACCCATAAGACAAATAGGAAAGCTGATGTTTTTTTAAAAATGGCAAATTTTGGACTAGAGAATGGAACTGTTTGTTTCTGACAAATGTGTGTCCTGGAGCAAAGCTTTTAACAAAAGTGGACCTATTTTTTTATTTCATATTGAAGTGTGAAAATCTTTGAATGTGAATATTTTGTATAACACCAAGAAGTAACATCTCTGAGATGAGAATCTGGCACCTAGTCAGCATTCCCCTTTAAGAGGACGTCTGCGGTCACTGAAATATTCATACAGCCAAAGGATAATGACTTTCATACTGTCATTCCAACACTTCAGAAGGTAGTCAAGAGTGATCAAAGGCAGGACAGGAAATCATATATAGCATATGTTTCTGCTGAAGTTCTCTCTCCCATATGAACAATACTGTTGTACAGCATGCTTTATCTGATGATGTTGTTAATTTAACTGAAACAAAACATTACAGTTCTGAGAGTGCCAACAACATTGCTTAAAATGACTGCTGTATGGTACTAGGCTCCCTTCATAATATAAACATTTTTCAAATCAAGCATAATACCAGTGGGTACAACTAGCACATTAGAAAGAAGATTAAATGTAAGCTAAATATCAGGATCAACTTCCCCAAACTGACACCCCTTAAGATGTGGAAGAATTATTTATTTTTGGTATCATATATTCATTTACAAAAGGGCCATCACTTGTAAGTAGGCATCCAAGTCTCCCAGCAGAGGTTATGGAAGCCTCATTGCCTGAGAGATTTAAATGAACTGGACGAAGCAGTGGAAAATTCACAAGAGAATAATCTCTCCTGTGCAGGCAGAATACTAAGGGCCAGATTTTTAAGGCAGTTAGGTGCCTATCAGGATTTTCAAGAGTGCCTAGGCACATAACTGCCATTGAAATCAATGAAAGTTAAGTGCCTAGAAACTCTTGAAAATCCCACCACATCTACCTGCATCTTTAGGTGCCTAAATACCTTTTAAAACCTGATCCTAAGTGATTTAGGAGCATGTGCCATTTTCAAAAGCAATTTAGGCACTTCGGAGCATAATACCCATTGATTTTCGGTGAGACTTAGGTCTTGCAACACTGAGTGGAACAATGCCTAGATGCCTTTAGAAACCAGGGCCTAAATCATCCAGATTTAGTTTCTTTGACTGCTTTTTTGGATTAGTCGACCACTGCTCCAAGAATAAACAAAGGTAGCAGTAAACATTGCTTTCATAGGAGTCCTACTATAATTCTAGCCATTTTGTTTAAAGTTCAGAATGGCACTATAGACATTTATAAACCTTAAGATGCTCTGACAGCGGATGATCATTTCATGGTAGCTCAAATTTCATATTGAAGGGTGCAATCCCATGCCCATAGATGTCAATAGGAATCTTCTCTTGCTTTTAGTAGGGCTTTGGATCAGGCCCTAATCTCTTGACCGAGCTCCTTTAAGCGTGCTGTTGATAGTTAATAATTGTGTTTTGGTATTTAGTTAAATCCACAGGTTTTCAGTCATTAGACATGAAAGGGTGTTATCCACTAATAACATCACCATAATATTGGGATGATAGTTTTTTCAGACAGGCTTATTCAAATGAATGTAACAGGAGCACGTAAAATAGATAGCCAAAGAAGTGGCCTTTCATTGGACATGTACTACGCAGGCCAAGGCACTTGGGGCTTTCTGTGGAACCCAAACATCAAGTCTGGTGGTGCTTTTTTAAAGCTCAAATACACAATAGAAAATGAGGCCTGGATTGTCCGATATCTTTCTTCTCTCCATGATTTCCTGGTGTTTTCCCCCAGGGCTATGCTGCTCTGTATGATTATGACATTCCAGAATCAGTGGCATAAGGATAATATGACTAAGAAACATGGAGATTCCATGCTGTAGTTAATCCCTGCCGAGAGAACACTGAACGCGTCAGATAAGAGAGTCACTGCCACTAAGACACATTTTGCTGCTAAGAATTACCTCCTAGAGACTAGGGCCATTTTGCAGACCTTTTTAATTTCCCTGGAAAATGCCACTTGCACCCCTAATTAAGAGTGTAATATGCTGTGGGGTCCTGTTTTCAGGGTAATTCGTTTTGCACCAGAAAAAGCTAATACACCACACTTGGTAGGTATACGGACTATCTTTCAGCCAGTCCATTAGGTGGGGCTGTGTGCATGGGGAAAGATGCTGGGGATGTTTAATCAGTGATTATTATTCTTAGTGTAAGGCTTTTTAAATAAAGAATCTGCATGTTTTTCTTTCACCCAATCTCACTGTGAATGAAATGAAAGTTCTTGCATCACGAAACAGGTGACTTGTCTTCAAAATCTTTTACAGAAACCATATTGAGGGCACTGATGATCAGTTTAAACAGGAGTTTTTAAGCTTTCTTCTCTCCTTTTAACATATGATGGAATGTACATGAGTTCAAGGCAAACATACAGACGTGTGTTAGGGCAGCAATATCAGAGGGCACATGGAAACAATCCTTTGTCTTATGAAATGATTAATCACATGTTCACAGCTGGAATACAGTTTGTGGGATATGTGCCGTTCATTGGTACCCAACACAGGGGCAAAGGCCTATGTAATCTTTCTACCAACTGTGTTCACAAAGGAAAGCACGTGGCCCAGGAAACAGAGCACGGCATGAATACACTATCATGTTAACAGTGTATAAATGATTGTGTGGCAACAGACCATGCCATTTTATTTCTCATTTGTACTAGTACAAGATAATACAATGGGCAAAATTATTGTTCCATTTTTGCACCCTACTCTAACATGCACATCTGCATTGCTTTCAGTCACTATACGAGTGATATAAGAGAGAAAGCTGTATATATAAACATGCACACACTAAACTAAAATTAAAACTCAATGACCAGAACTTCCCTGCTATTTCACTTCTGTTCATTAGGGGGCAGCATGATTCCCAACTCAGGCATTATCCCCAAAATGCTATACTATCAGAAGTATGGCATCACTTAGTTATTTTTCTCTGTTAGAGAGACAAGGTGGGTGAAGTAATCTCTTTTACTAGACCAACTTCTATTGGAAAGATAGACAAGCTTCCAAGCTACACAGAGCTCCTCTCTCTCACCAAATGGAAGATGGTCCAATAAACGCTATTACCTCATCCACTTTGTCTCTCTAATATCCTGGGACCGACATGGCTACAAACACCACTTTCTCTGGGTTACAGAGTAACAGCTGTGTTAGTCTGTATTCGCAAAAAGAAAAGGGGTGGGAGGAGGTATTGTTTCATGATCTCTGTGTGTATATAATGTCTGCTGCAGTTTCCACAGTATGCATCCGATGAAGTGAGCTGTAGCTCACGAAAGCTCATGCTCAAATAAATTGGTTAGTCTCTAAGGTGCCACAAGTACTCCTTTTCTCTGGGTTAGTCAGACTACTCAGGGAAATAGAAAGTTACATAGGAAAGTACATCAAACTGTGCACCTATGAATGGGGAGCACCATGGGAGTATGGGAAAGAAAGGGAAACTGTAGGCCTGCCTACTCAGTACAGTTAGAAACCAATGCAAATGAAAGTGTTTGCAGCCTCTGGATGCACCAGTCCATGTAAGGGCTGTCTCCAGCTCCCTCATTAAATTACAAGTCTGGTGGGTGAGTTTTTGGAGCAGGAAAAAAAGTCTGCAGTCATTGGCCTACATTTCTTCTCCCTAGCTGAGCTTGGCTCCTGAGCTGCCATGCATGGAGAGAGATCTCAGACATGTAGCCTCTTTGCAATGCTTCCCTGGTTAACAGACATCTGTCAACTGGGTGAAGCGCTTGTCTCCAACATTATGAGCAGCTAGCTTCTTGGAGGGCTTTCATTACCCATTTTGGAGGGGGAAATGAACATCTGCGGTCGCACACCCTCAGAGGCTCATGAAGCCTTCATGGGGGAGTAGCCACAGAGGAGCTTTTAGAATCAAGCCCATTAATGCAATCTAATTGGCCATTTATTCATGGAAATACCTGATTTGTGTATGAACAATTACGCATGGGTGGAGAAAGAATTCCTTAAAGTCCCAGTGATCCCCTGCTGCCGTATCAGTCCCTCAACAGTCATTGGCAGCCAGTGAAAATTTTAAGTAGCCTCTGGACTGCTCTACATTACATACAGGGACCAGCTTGGCATACAGCCAATCCACAATCATAAAGATCCTCCTGAACTGAACTGTGCACTCCCTGGACATAGCTGGGGATCTGGGCCAAGATTCGATTTTTCAGTTAACAGCAGAGAGGAATTAAATACTGTACAATTGTAACATTTTATGCCATGAATTTAATGGTAACAAGAAAGAGCTGCCAACAAAGCATATTATAATGAATGCAAGTAAGTTGTAGACTCAACTCGCCAATGGATAATTCACGCCTGTCCAAAAATGCCCCTAATACAGAAATGTATTAATCCGACTGCTGTCTAGTCACATATATTTGCATTCATTTCTCAGTTCTTAATTAGTTATTGAATTACGTTATCAAAGGAATTAGCTCACAGATAATTTTAACATGTTATTTGCAGAGAAAATATTACATCCCTATAAACAGAGTAGGAATATGATGAGCCCACTGTTTGGCACATCTGACCCCAAATACTACCCCAAACCATCAGACAGAGCATCCTTTGATGTACGATGACATCATGAGTCTGTGTCAACCTGCAATTCCCATAACCACCACCCTCTTGTGATATACAAACATACATAATTTGCATACATTTGCATTATTACAAGCACAGATAATCCAAAGCACATACAACATAACTTTAAAATGGAAAGGTAACAGAAACCCCAATGTAGGACACTAACTGCATTCATTAGTAGGATAGCCTAAAAGCATTTAGTAGGTGCCATATGCAGTACATACATTTGAATAATAATACGAATATATAATGCTGTGATGCTGGCAGACAAGGTGCCAGCCCTTGCCAAGGCTTTAGGCCTCAGCTGAGCCCTGACAAATTCAATCTGTTTCACCTGTGTGGTTAAGATGGGTATTGAACTTATAACGTGTTTAGACTTGATGAAATGCTTGTAAGTTGCTCCATGCACTAATCTCACTTATAAAATGACATGCTATAAGTTAATATTGAAGTTTTTGCTTTATGACTATAAAAAATATTTGCTCTGAAATGGTGAACCAGTCAGGAGGAAGCATCTCCTAACCACTAAGAAGGCCGATCAAAACTAAATGGGCCACTGTGGGACATCACAACACAAAGACTTTGTTAACTGCCCCTTCACACCCATGAAGAGGGAACGTGCAAGAAGGTTGTCCCATCAGCTTGAATTCTGAAAGAAGGAAATAAAAATAGCTGACAAGAAATTTTTTCATCTCTTGTTGGCTGTTTGGACTCTCACTGGGTTGGTGCTATGAAAGAGAAGCAGAGATCCCCAGGGTCAACCTAGGTTAGCCCTAGAAGACATTCAGGGCTGACAGATTACTACAACTCTGTCACCTTTTCAAACCAGAGATTGTAACTCATTTGTGCATATATGTTTGCTTGCTTTAACATTAGAATCACACTCATTTTTTTTCCAAATTAATAAATCTTTAGTTTATTACAGGATTGGTTATAAGAAAAGCTTCGATTCTTATAGATTCCATAACTTTCTGGGACCTCCATGACTTCTTCTGGGGCAGGGCTGGAGCAGTGACCAGCCCCAGGCCCACCAGAACAGCTGACTGACGGCCAGCCCCAGGCCTGCCAGAGCAGCAGCTGGGGTTGGGTCAGCCCCCTGGGGGCTGGAAGAGCAGTAGTGAGCCCATGCCACAGGACAGCAGCAGGGCTGGGGCAGATGCAAACCCCAGCAGTACTCTATTTGCCCCCCCATCTCCCAGGATATTTTTAGTGAAAGTCAGGGACAGGTTGCGGGCCTCCATGAATTTTTATTTACTGCCCACGACTGGTCCGTGACTTATTAAAAATACTGTGACAGAATTGTAGCCTTAGCTAAAAGTGTTGTCTTTCATTCATAACCCAGCATTTAAATCATCTTCTGTACCAAATGACTGGAGGATAGCTAATGTGACACGAATTTTTTTAAAAGGGCTCCTGAGGTGATCCCAGCAATTACAGGTCAGTGAGCCTGACTTCAGTACCGGGGAAACTGGTTGAAACTATAATAAAGAACAGAATAGTCAGACACATAGATGAACATAATTTGTTCCAATTTTAAGACATCTTTTTTGAGAGGGAGTGACCAGAACTGCATGCAGTATTCAAGATGTAGGCATACCAAGGATTTATTTAGTGGCATTATGATACTTACTTTCTTATTATCCATTCTGTTCGCTTATTTGACTGCCACTGCACATTGAGCGGATGTTTTCAGAAAACTATCTGCAATGACTCCAAGATCTCGTTCTTGAGTGGTAATAGCCACTTTAGATCCCATTATTTTGTACATACAGTTGGGATTATGTTTCCAGTGTGCATTACTTTACATTTATTAACATTACATTTCATCTGCCATTTTTTTGCTCAGCCACCCAGTTTTGTGAGATCCCTTTGTAACTCTTTGCAGTCGGCTTTGGACTTAACTATCCCAAGTAATTTTATATCGTGCAAATTTTGCCACTCCGTTTTTCAGATCATTTATGAATATGTTGAACTGTACTGGTTCCAGTACAGACCCCTGGGGGACACCACTATCTACCTCTGTCCATTCTGAAAACTGACCATTTATTCCCACACTTTCTTTCCTGTCTTTTAGCCACTTTCTTTTCATGGATCAGTCTTCCCCTCTTAGCCCATGACTACTTACTTTGCATATAATGTTGCTACATACATATTACTACAATATTATTGACCAGTAAGTTATTAGTTTTCAAATGATACCTCACAAGGCATGTTTTGTACAATGATGTGCAGGGTGTGAATACAGGAGGGTTGCAAACTTTCTAATCACAGAAAACTGAACACCCCTGCCCTGCCCACTGCCCCGCCCCTTCTCCAAGGCCCCGTCCCTTCACCAAGGCCCCGCCCATGCCCTGTCCCTTTTCCGAGGCCCCACCCCCACTCGCTCCTTTCCCCCCTCCATCGCTCACTCTTCCCCACCCTCACTCACTTTCACAGGCTGGGGAAAGGGGTTGGGGTGCAGGAGGGAATATGGGCTCTGGGCTGGGGGTGCAGGCTCTGGGGTGGGGCCAGAGATGAGGGGTTTGGGGTGCAGGAAAGGGCTCTGGGCTGGGCCAGGGAATTGGGGTGCGGGGTCCCAGTGGCGCTTGCCACAGCTTTGAGGAAGCGGCTGCCAGGTCCCTGTGGCTTCTAGGCGCCTGGGCAACCAGGTAGCTCTGCATGGTGCACACTGTCTTCGCGCCCGCAGGCACCGCCCTCCGCAGCTCCCATTGATCTCGGTTCCTGGCCAATGGGAGCTGCGGAGCCGGTACTTGGAGCGAAGGCAGTGCACGGATCTTCCTGGCCGCCCCAGTGCCTGGCATCTGTTTCCAGGAGCCACGTGGAGCCAGGGCAGGTAGGGAGGCTGCCTTAGCCCCAGGCCCCACTGCGCTGCCGACTGGACTTTTAACGGCCCGATCCGCAGTGCTGTCTGGAGCCAACAGGGTTCCTTTTTGATCAGGTGTTCTGGTCGAAAACCGGACGTCTGGCAACCCTAGAATACAGGGGCTCATTCAGTCACAGGAAAGGAAAAAGATTTAAATAAATAAATCTCAGATGAACCGTTCCGCAACAGAGCCAGGCCAACTTACACCATGCTCAGGATCTGAACACATTGTTTAGCTTCTGAGACATGACCATAACTAGCCCTAGTAACCGCCTGACATTATTATACCTTCAGCCTCTCTTCTCCCTGCTTCCCACCATTGTTTGTGGCTCTCACTAGTTGCGTCAGGCCTTGAATTTAGACTGTAAGGTACCAGTTCAGGAAAACATGACTATTCAGGACATCAGTTAAACACATGCTTAAATTCAAGGATGTGGTTAAATCCCTTTGGCCTAGGTAGGCCTTTAAGCATGTGTTTAGATGCAGTCCTGAAGGGGCTGGACTTAAGCACATGGTTACATGCTCTCTTAAATTGGGACCTAAGTTCTTTCAGGTAGGAGCTGTGCCCTTTTTCTTTGCTTGTGAAGTGCCTAATACAGTTTAGGTGAAATAAAGTACTAAATTTTTCAAAATGGGTCCCTGATTGAGACCTTTAGGTCAGTGGTTCCCAAACTAGGGGCACCATTTGTTCAGGGAAAGCCCCTGGCAGGCCGGGCCACTTTGTGTCCTTTGGCCCGTACTGCTTCTGGCAGCCCCCATTGGCCGAGAACAGTGAACCGTGGCTACTGGGAGCTGCGATCAGCTGAACCTGTGGACGCAGCAGGTAAATCTGCCCGGCCCGCCAGGGGCTTTCCTTGAACAAGCTGCACCCCTAGTTTGGGAACCACTGCTATAGGTGCTACTGCAATACAAATTCTAGTAAGAAATACATCTTATTCATACTGACTTTTGTCTGTACCATATAGAATTCAAAGTAATTTGAGTGTATCATATAGTTAATGACTATATTGTTTTATTGTACTTTTAATAAAATTGTCTACAGATTATTTTTTATGTTTAGTTATATGAAGTTTTTTTTCTTTTTTACTGTGCATAGTTTATGGCTATATTTTTATTACATATTACATTAAACTTGTAAATGAGTAATTTGCTTTCCGGCTACCTATAGTCTTGTCAAACTCTTTAATTCTAGCAGGAATTTAATTCTACCCAGGGTCACTATCTGGGAGATTTTAAATACTCTGAAAGAGGCAAGGATATGGTCTGCATTAATTGTGGTATCCTGCAATTCCCTGCTGTTAAGTTTCTCTATGTGAGAATACAGCAGATACAGAGTAGGATGCACTAGCTGCAGCAGGTTCCAAGGGGCAAAACACAGTCAATGAGCCTCAGTTTGGCAAATCACTATTTACTCCTGAGTTCTGTGACTACTGACATGGAACAGGGGTGAGCATAATAAAAGATGCAAAGGTGATGGGGAAGGTCACTGAGGTTCAGCCTAGTGCCCAGTGAAACAAGTACTCCTTTTCTTTTTGCGAATACAGACTAACACGGCTGTTACTCTGAAACCAGTGAAACCAATGAAAGTCTTCAACAGGCCCAAAGCAGGCCCAAAATGAAGCCTTAGCAGAAGGTTTGAAATAAAAATCAAAGCTACGGTAGAGAAGGAAATTTAATTTATTCAAAGAAAGATTAACAATATTTTTTTACTCCAAGAACAAGAACACTCATGGTAAGGTTCAGCAGTACAGCTAGTTGGGAATCTTCCCTTGGAATGATTTTCCAAAAGAAAATGCAGTTTCCACAAAACTGAATTTTTCTATGGGAAAATTTTAATTTGATGAAAGCTTTCAATTTTCTGATGTGAAAATCTAAACAAAATTTCTTTGAAGGTTGATTCAGTCTGAATCACACTATTATGTTTTGTTGAACTAACTCAGAATATTTCACTTTGAATCAGTTCAACAAAACATGAGACTGCATTCCTATCTTTGCATTGCCTCATGGGAGTTGTAGTTCAGGCCCCCATTCTCTCGGATTAGTTGGGCTCCCTGGAGGACAACACATCCCATAATGCAACATGGACTCCCATCTGACCAAGGTGCATGGTGCACCAAGAGAAAAGCAGTCTGGCCAGGGAGCATGGCTCATAGGGGAGAATTGGAACACCAAGCTTCCAAACTACAACTTCTATGGGGCAGTGTGCTACAGTAGGCTACTGCAATTTAATGTTTACAAACTCAAAACAAAGTATTTTGGGTCAGATCAACAAAACATTTCAATCTGAAGAATGTCGAAATGTTTCATTTTGGTCAAAATTGTCAAACATTTTGTTTTGTATTTCCAAATCTAAATTGTTTAGGCTATTTCATGCCACAAAAAGTTTCACTATTTCAGTTTTTTTTCCTGATTTGGGATAGAAACTAACACTGAAATATTAGAACAGGACAGAAATTTCAAATTTCACTCAACTTTTTTTTTTAAATATATATTAATCCAGCGTTGTATTTAACCTGAACTGCTTGGTAACTCCAGTTAAAGTAGCAAACTGTAGAATATTGACTCTTTACAAGGGCAATGGACTTACAGTATATGAAGTGTCCAGGAGAGGGCTGGACAGTGCAGAACATATGTTTTGGGGAAAATTCAGGACTGGGAGTGTGTTGGGGTCACCCTACAAGTAGTAACTAAGCCTGGGGGAAACCAGAGTGTGACCCGTGTGTTGCTGACAGGGTCAAGGTTTCTGGACCAGGGCTGTAATTGTACACAGACATGCAGAGTGTGGCCTGCATGCTGTTTGGCTGTTTGTAAGCGGCCAAGGGTGGGAGGTACAACAGCGAAGCATTGTGAGACACCCCAGGTTGCAGGTTAGGTGGGGACACAACCCCTCATTGGTCTGGATTTCACCCCAGAATGTGACAGTCATATCATTCAATATTTGCAAGGAAGTATGAGGAGCTGGTGCCAGACACAGAAACAGGTTTTATTAGGAGAAGAAAAAGGGAATGTTGAATGAATTTATGATCTCTCTCTCACACACACATAGATTAGATTTACTGTTGATTATGAAGGCTGTACAGCCAGATAGGCTCCACTGCACATATGTAAAGAAAGCAATAGACACGTTTTAAAAGCTCTTAGGGAAGAGGGAAAAATACCTAAGCACTGGAAAGAAACTGAATTTTGAATCTTTATTTATGAAGGGATCTGGGGGGAGGGGAGGTTATACTATATAAACCTGTTAGCTGGACCTTCTGTAATGGGGAAAAAACAAATGTTTATGAGAATAAATATCACATAGAGAGATTGACAATAGCATGAAATCACCTAAGGAAGATCATGGCTAACCTATAGTTAGAGCCAGATTATAAATTGAGTGGGTAGAACAAAGGAATAGGGCCCAAGAAGAAAGAAGAAACTTTAGTTTCCTGATTGGTTTGAAAGACAGCCAGATGCTGCTCTGATGGAGGCCATATAAGTAAGCAGATAAATAAGAAATCTTGGTGGGGTCTTGACAAGGCCATTAGGTGAAACATCTATTTTTGGCCCAAATGGATGACATTGTCCTGAGCTACTACTGATTAGTCACATCGCACAGCTCAAATTTCAGATAGCCAGTATCAAATACTCACAGTGACCTGTCCACGATCAATCCATAGAGTGGTAAAAACAAACTAAGACATGCTGAGAACATTCAAAAATGAATAAATTCAAGGAAATTGTGATCTGCTTGAAGCCATTTCTGCACGCAGAGAAAGAGGTTAAATTTGTCAAGTAAATTCTTTTGGAAAAATTGTTCACTTGGGTCTAATTATTATTCTCTAAAGAAAGAAGCATGAAATAAAATTGGAACTCACCACACATTTTGCTGGGGTTCAGGAAAGAACAACGTTGTTTGTAAAAAAAAATATCATATTCCTACGGCACATGAAAAGCAAGTAAGAGAATAAGGCCTTTACATGTTAATCCTGTGTTTCGGTAGTATGCTAACTATCTACACATTAGCAATCCTCCCAGCAACATGCAAATAATACCCAATAATTTAAGACAAGAGATGAAATTTTACTTTTTAAAATGAACTTTAAAAAAGAGAGAGAAAATGGTGCTTCCAGGAACGAAAAGACATTTTAAAAATGGATTTATATCCATAAATACCCAAACGCTCCATACAAAGACTCGGCACATTTATATGGATTTGCACGCTGTCTTCTTATTCTTTCTAGGACTATTCCATTTTATTCTTAGCTGTTCCAGCTGTGTTGCAATACTTGCCTGTAGACTCTAAGAATAAACTACACATAGCTGAGCTTTTTGACTCCTCTCTTCCTTCCACCCTTTAATTAAGTGAGGCGGGTGCTGAAAGACTCCTAGCATGGAAATTCTGTTCAGTGTTTAGTAGTTTGTTACTGCAGCCAGAGACTAGAAACTTGGCCCTTCTAAGGTATGTATGCCCGGGAATAATAAGCTGAAGGCAGATGCTGAAAAGATGAAGTACTGTATAGTGAAATAGGGAGTATCCCGTTCAATAGTTTGTGAGTCCTCTAGTGGTGCTTATTGTGTCCTGTGTTTTAGAATCCACCAGAAACTAGCCAGAGCAGCAGTCTGTATGTAGCCAGGCCTTGCAAGTTTGAGTGTAAGAGTAAAATGCACAAGAGAAGGGAAGCAGATGACAGACAAATCAAATCAAAGGAACCTAAGGGAAAGATGTCCAATTCCCACTGAAGCTCAATGGTAGTTGCGTGCCTAATTCAGCCCCTTTTGCAAATCCCAGGATTCCCAGCCTAACTGATTTACACCAGTTGAAACAACAAAATGACATCCTGATGCAGGTTGGGACCTGTGGGTTTGTTTAGAATTCAAATGCTACAAAAGAAGCAGCTGATTTAATAGCAGTAATTTGCATAACTGTCCTTCCAACTAGGATGCCCTCCAATTGCATCTCATCCTTTCCATGATAATCATTCTGATCAGTCCCCTCCTCCTCAACAACTGTTAAGGATACTTCCCCTGTTTCTGCCCCTTCCTCTTCTTCTACCTTCGGTTGCCCACTCCAATATCTTTGGTCTCTCTCAGGACAGCTGTCAGAAATCAAGGCAAGGCTGGTCAGACCTAGGCATCAGAGCAGTGGTGGCCAGGCCTCGGGAAAGTCAGTGCCTCGGGTCAGAGCCAGAATCAGGAGTAAAGATCAGAGTTGGAACAAAGCAAGAGTAGGGCTCAGAGCTAGGTTGGAGCCAGATCAAGTCTGGAGCAGGACTAGGGACAAGACTAGAGTAACAGCAGGGCTGGAGCAGTCTGAGGCCTGTGGAGCCTGTCACCTCTATCAGGAAGAGAAGAGTTCCAACCCATGAAGCGACACTGAGCAGACTAAGTCTCCGTGGAGAAACAGCAACTCAGATACCTATTCTGGAGAGTCACCAGACCAGCTCCTGGCTTGTAGATTGGCTGGAGTCTAACAGGAATGATTCATCCTGGCATGTGTGCAGGGATGACTCATCACCTCACGCCAGCCACTTTCCTGAGGTCTACAGCCTTTGCCAATTCTGACACACCACAGGTGGCGTACCAGGGCTTGGGAGCACTGGCTAGCACAGATGAACAAGCCCCACAATTTAGGCTGTCACTTGGCTACTATCTAAAGTTAAGCCTGACCAAGCCGATGCAAACACGAAAATGCCCTTGTGACTAGGCGTAAGAGATGGAATTGGGATATTTATTATTTTGTTTTCTCATCCAGTCCCATACTTGTGCCTCTCAGCATTGACTCTGGGGTAATTTGCAACAAACTAGGAAGATTAGAACCTCCAATCGCTACAAGTTTAAAGAAGAAGTGTGAACAAATATTGAGGGTAAAACTGCTAACACAACTTGAGTGGTCTATCCATCATTGTCTAGTTGTCTTCTTCTGATTTCCTGTGCTCAGTGTGCTTAAGCAAGACAATGCTACCCTTAAGCTACAGCACAAAAGGGCAATGAGATCATCATATTAGCATTACTGAGCTAGTGATGCATGCAATGCATAATACAGCTCTTATTTCCTATTTGTCTGTAATATGAATCAAAAATATTAATATTTTACTGTTCTGGGTTGACAGTGAATAACTAGAACACAAGAAGGGATGCTAACTGGCTTTCACACTGGAGTTTCATATCTTATTTACCATTGGATTGAATGGCAGGAAGAATTTACAGGGCTCTGAAGTCAGCTAAAATTTACACTGTGTTATTAATAGTATAGCACAAACACTGCTTTAGTTGGAATGACTTTGCATTGCATTCTTTGTATTGACATTTATATACACTCAGGCTGAGATTCTCAAAGGCACCTACCTAAGGGAGTTATGCATCCCTACTTAACTTATTTAAGCTTCTTTGAAAATCCCAGACCTGAGCAATGATGAGCACAGGCATGAGGCCTAATGAAGTCTAACACTGGCTTTCATCTGTTCATTGTTGAAGGTGACCTTGTCTTCATTCTTATGTGATGTGGAAAAACCTACATGCGATTCATATTTAAAACTACTAGCAAAGATGTACCAACGAATGTCAGCTTGTGAAGAATTGTCAGACTTATCCAAAACACCAGTCAGTCTTTCATGACCCTGGACATTTTTGTTGGCTATTTTTTGTTCCAGAGACTTGAAATTCAGAAGGTTCTTTGTGCAACATCAAAATATGAGGGTCTGATTCAAAACTTCCTCATGACTTTAATGGACTTTGGACCAGGTCACATAAGGACAGTATCACCAAGTAGCAGCAGATGTCAAGGCCTTACAGGCCAGCTTCCCATTGGAGATGAAAACAGTGACACAACCTGGAAATATTTTTAGTCCAACTATAAACACCAGTCTTTGTCCATTGGTGGTAACAAACAGTATGCAGGTAGGCAGGCTCCTCTTTTAGGAATCTGAGCCAAAAAACACCAATACCCATTTCCAGAGAGCAATTCTGCCTCAAAAATTCATTCGCGCTACAGAGAGGAAGGCAGAGAAACTCCCTTGCTGCTTGCCACAGCTTCCTCAAAAAGAAACTAAATCACAAAACTATGAACACAGAATATCTTCAAAAACTGAACATTTGCTCATACCTTAAGAAAATAAATTGTAAAATTAGGTATCAAAGCCAGGTGGTGACTCTCAGCATTACAGTATCAAGGTGGCCTCATTTGACCGCAGCACTCACACATAAGCTTATGTAGGCCAACTAGAGCCTATTTATCAGGTGTGCTAAGCGCCAACCACACCAAAAACAAACTAAAATTGGTCCAAAAAAAAAAAACCCCATATCAAAAGAACATTTTCCTATCAGATCTACAGCTCCTATTAATTTATATCATTGCATTCTTGCATTTCCAGCGCCTGACACAAACCCCCTGCACCAGACTCAATGGGGTGGGGAAATATAGGACCAGACCCCCAACTCTGTGGCCTCTACAGCAAGGATTCCCCACTGTTTTGGTGGCACAACCCGATTTTAATTAAGTATTTCCTCCTGGGACCCAAGACAGCATGGAGGATGCCATTTTGAAAAGCAAAATGGCAGCCTCTGCACAGTGTGACTTCGTACATATGATGCATGTGAGGTCACGCTGTCTGGAAGGTATAATTTTTTAGAGCAAAATGGCATCATCCAAGCATCGTGACCTTGCATGCACTGTATATACTAGGTCTTGCTGTGAGGCGCAAAATAGCGTCCTCCACAAACCAGGGATCACCGTAACCACATTTGCTGATGGTCGCAACGCACAGTTTGGGAACTGTTGCTCTAGAGAGCGTCAGCCAGTCTTTGTTCCCTTTCTATTCCATGAGGGAGCAGACTAGGGTCGAGAATCTGCCATAATTTTTCATTAAATGGCCTGCCCTATTTACTTTCCATGAAATAGTTTCAGCGGTAGAGTTACTGCACACCTTTAACAAGGAATTCATGTGATAATGACCTTCTGCGGATGACCTTAGCCCAGAGTCTCTGCCGCTTTTCGGTTATCTGTTCCTAGTTTGTAAGGAGTCAAGCTAGGAGGGGGGGAAAAAAAAGATGATTTCTCTGAAGTCCTCAGAATTATCTAATGGCTTTATTGATCACGTTGCTTGGAAGGACAGGCCACTGTGCAGCAACCGAGTGCCCCTGACTGTTTCCACATTTCCTTAAATGAGGCTGAATGACCATGGAACTGTGCAACAATGTTGGGAGGGAAATCTTCCAATAGTCTATTTGAATGAAAGTAAAAAGATCATTAACCTGTTCTGTAGAGTGTGCTTCATGGGCTTGGCTCCTGTAGCATCACCCTCCACACCGGTTCATAAATAATCTTCAGCCAAGCCATATGCTGCCTGCCCAGTTTCCTTACCTTTCTTAAATAAGATGGTCAGACATGACTTTGTTGACACAATACGGATTTCAGTTCGTTTTGAAAGGGATTAAAGTCTATTGCTCTTATCTTTGGTGTTCACTGCATGCTCAAGTCCCCAATATATATATATATATATATATAAAAATTGGTGCCTGCTCTGTCTGCTGAATTAAACTGTCTGAAAGAGATCTTTACATCTGCATGGCATTTGCAACAGGAACCGAAAGAGACAAGTTTTCCAACTCAGCCTCTGTGGTTTTGCTTTTCCCCATCAATGCAAACCCACCAAATCTGAAGTTTAAAAATGCATCCAGTGACTTGCTCTACTGCCTACAGCACAAACCCAAACTGTTAAAGCAAACCAGCAATTATTCCTCAGCACTAACAACACAAGGCAGATTAGAAGAATTAAATGCACAAGATTCAAGTTCTTTTATGATTATGCACCCTTAATCTTCAGAAGATGGTTAATTACATTTTAAACAGCAGCAGAGCCCTAACATATTCATATGTTAATAAAAATACTCACCAGGGGTTTAAATCTAGCATGTATTTACAGGTATGACTAATGGCATTTTTTAGTAATACTGTGAAAAATATGCCTGTAAGTTAGCATCTTCACTCAGGAAACTGCTGGGAGTTTCTAATTTACCTTCTAATGACTATCCTAATCATTCTGCTACCATGCTGCGATAGCTAAATGCACATGGATTGCAATGGTGGTGTGCACCTTCTGTAGCTAAAAGGTTTGTCATCTGTAACATTTGTCAGATCAGTGTTTGGAGCCAGACTGGCAGAATCAGAGATTTGCAAAAGGGCCCCGTCAGATTGTGAATGAGAGAATGGAATATGGATGCTGGGAAGGCTGGTATTGCAAGCGACTGTAGTTTAAGGGAAAGAGTTTTTAGGACCATAGGTACAACCTGACGTGGCATGGTTTAAGGCCCATTCCAGTCACGTAGTAATACCTAGCTCTTATATTGCACCTTTTCATCAACAGACCTCAAAGTGCTGTACAGCTGAGACCAGTATTGTTATCCCCATTTTACAGATGGGGAAACTGAGGCACGGAGCAGTGACATGACTTGGCCAAGATCACTCTCCGTAACTAGAATCTGCTTAACATAGGCAAGAAATGCTGGTCTTGGACTGAGCGTATTTGTGACTATCATAGTGGAAAAGGGTTGAAAAGAGTGTCTGTTGATGGTCAGAGAAGTAAAAGTTGTGGCTTATTTTCCTGGAAAATTAGTTAGCACTTAGCAAAGCCCTGTATCTCCCACCTGCATAATTTTTAGGGATGGAAGGGTTTGGAATCTGTACTCTAACAACCCAGAACTTCTGTAGCAATTAGACCAAGCTGGATGAGCAAGCATCTCAGAGAGGTGATTAAGAAAAAGCAGAAAGCATACAGGGAGTGGAAGAAGGCAGGGATCAGCAAGGAAAGCTACCTTATGGAGGTTAGAACATGTAGGGATAAAGTGAGACAGGCTAAAAGTCATGCAGAGTTGGACCTTGCAAAGGGAATTAAAACCAATAGTAAAAAGTTCTATAGCCATATAAATAAGAAGAAAACAAAGAAAGAAGTGGGAACGCTAAACACTGAGGATGGAGTGGAGGTCAAGGATAATCTAGGCATGGCCCAATATCTAAACAAATACTTTGCCTCAGTCTTTAATAAGACTAAAGAGGATCTTAGGGATAATGGTAGCATGATAAATTGGAATGAGGATATGGAGGTAGATATTACCATATCTGAGGTAGAAGCGAAACTCGAACAGCTTAATGGGACTAAATCAGGGGGCCCAGATAATCTTCATCCAAGAATATTAAAGGAATTGGCACATGAAACTGCAAGCCCATTAGCAAGAATTTTTAATGAATCTGTAAACTCAGGGGTTGTACCGTATGATTGGAGAATTGCTAACATAGTTCCTATTTTTAAGAAAGGGAAAAATTAGTGATCCGGGTAACTATAGGCCTGTTAGTTTGACATCTGTAGTATGCAAGGTCTTGGAAAAAATTTTGAAGGAGAAAGTAGTTAAGGACATTGAAGTCAATGGTAAATGGGACAAAATACAACATGGTTTTACAAAAGGTAGATCGTGCCAAACCAACCTGATCTCCTTCTTTGAGAAAGTAACAGATTTTTTAGATATAGGAAACGCAGTAGATCTAATTTACCTAGATTTCAGTAAGGTATTTGATACTGTGCCACATGGGGAATTTGTTAAATTGGGTAAGATGGAGATCAATAGGAAAACTGAAACGTGGATAAGGAATTGGTTAAAGGGGAGACTACAACGGGTCCTACTGAAAGGTGAACTCTCAGGCTGGAGGGAGGTTACCAGTGGAGTTCCTCAAGGATCAGTTTTGGGACCAATCTTTTTATTACTGACCTCGGCACAAAAAGTGGGAGTGTGCTAATAAAGTTTGCGGATGATACAAAGCTGGGAGGTATTGCTAATTTAGAGAAGGACAGGGATATCCTACAGGAGGATCTGGATGACCTTGTAAACTGGAGTAATAGTAATAGGATGAAATTTAATAGTGAGAAGTGTAAGGTCATGCATTTAGGGATTAATAACAAGAATTTTAGTTATAAGCTGGGACGCATCAATTAGAAGTAAAGGAGGAGGAGGAGGACTTTGGAGTATTGGTTGATCATAGGATGACTATGGGCCGCCAATGTGATATGGCTGTGAAAAAAGCTAATGCGGTCTTGGGATGCATCAGGAGAGGTATTTCCAGTAGGGATAAAGAGGTTTTAGTACTGTTATACAAGGCACTGGTGAGACCTCACCTGGAATACTGTGTGCAATTCTGGTCTCCCATGTTTAAGAAGGATGAATTCAAACTGGAACAGGTACAGAGAAGGGCTACTAGGATGATCCGAGGAATGGAAAACTTGCCTTATGAAAGGTTTCAGAGTAACCGCTGTGTTAGTCTGTATTCGCAAAAAGAAAAGGAGTACTTGTGGCACCTTAGAGACTAACCAATTTATTTGAGCATAAGCTTTCGTGAGCTACAGCTCACTTCATCGGATGCATACTGTGAAAAGTATAGAAGATCTTTTTATACAAACAAAGCATCAAAAAATGGGTGTTTACCTCTACAAAAGGTTCTCTCCCCCCACCCCACTCTCCTGCTGATAATAGCTTATCTAAAGTGATCACTCTCCTTACAATGTGTATGATAATCAAAGTGGGCCATTTCCAGCACAAATCCAGGGTTTAACAAGAATGGGGGGTAGGAAAAAACAAGGGGAAATAGGTTACCTTGCATAATGACTTAGCCACTCCCAGTCTCTATTCAAGCCTAAGTTAATTGTATCCAATTTGCAAATGAATTCCAATTCAACAGTCTCTCGCTGGAGTCCGGTTTTGAAGTTTTTTTGTTGTAATATCACAACTTTCATGTCTGTAATCACGTGACCAGAGAGATTGAAGTGTTCTCTGACTGGTTTTTGAATGTTATAATTCTTGACATCTGATTTGTGTCCATTTATTCTTTTACGTAGAGACTGTCCAGTTTGAGCAGTGTACATGGCAGAGGGGCATTGCTGGCACATGATGGCATATATCACATTGGTGGATGTGCAGGTGAACGAGCCTCTGATAGTGTGGCTGATGTTATTAGGCCCTGTGTTGGTGTCTCCTGAATAGATATGTGGGCACAGTTGGCAACGGGCTTTGTTGCAAGGATAGGTTTCTGGGTTAGTGGTTCTGTTGTGTGGTATGTGGTTGCTGGTGAGTATTTGCTTCAGGTTGGGGGGCTGTCTGTAGGCAAGGACTGGCCTGTCTCCCAAGATTTGTGAGAGTGTTGGGTCGTCCTTCAGGATAGGTTGTAGATCCTTAATAATGCGTTGGAGGGGTTTTAGTTGGGGGCTGAAGGTGACGGCTAGTGGCGTTCTGTTATTTTCTTTGTTAGGCCTGTCCTGTGGTAGGTGACTTATGGGAACTCTTCTGGCTCTATCAATCTGTTTCTTCACTTCCGCAAGTGGGTATTGTAGTTGTAAGAATGCTTGATAGAGATCTTGTAGGTGTTTGTCTCTGTCTGAGGGGTTGGAGCAAATGCGGTTGTATCGCAGAGCTTGGCTGTAGACAATGGATCACGTGGTGTGGTCTGGGTGAAAGCTGGAGGCATGTAGGTAGGAATAGCGCTCAGTAGGTTTCCGGTATAGGGTGGTGTTTATGTGACCATCATTTATTAGCACTGTAGTGTCCAGGAAGTGGATCTCTTGTGTGGACTGGACCAGGCTGAGGTTGATGGTGGGATGGAAATTGTTGAAATCATGGTGGAATTCCTCAAGGGCTTCTTTTCCATGGGTCCAGATGATGAAGATGTCATCAATATAGCGCAAGTAGAGTAGGGGCTTTAGGGGACGAGAGCTGAGGAAGCGTTGTTCTAAGTCAGCCATAAAAATATTGGCATACTGTGGGGCCATGCGGGTACCCATAGCAGTGCCGCTGATTTGAAGGTATACATTGTCCCCAAATGTAAAATAGTTATGGGTAAGGACAAAGTCACAAAGTTCAGCCACCAGGTTAGCCGTGACATTATCGGGGATAGTGTTCTTGACGGCTTGTAGTCCATCTTTGTGTGGAATGTTGGTGTAGAGGGCTTCTACATCCATAGAGGCCAGGTTGGTGTTATCAGGAAGATAAATGGACACAAATCAGATGTCAAGAATTATCACATTCATAAACCAGTCAGAGAACACTTCAATCTCTCTGGTCACGCGATTACAGACATGAAAGTTGCGATATTACAACAAAAAAACTTCGAAACCAGACTCCAGCGAGAGTCTGTTGAATTGGAATTCATTTGCAAATTGGATACAATTAACTTAGGCTTGAATAAAGACTGGGAGTGGCTAAGTCATTATGCAAGGTAACCCATTTCCCCTTGTTTTTTCCTACCCCCCCCCAGACGTTCTTGTTAAACCCTGGATTTGTGCTGGAAATGGCCCACCTTGATTATCATACACATTGTAAGGAGAGTGATCACTTTAGACAAGCGGTTACCAGCAGAAGAATGGGGTGGGGGGAGAGAAAACCTTTTGTAGTGGTAAACACCCATTTTTTCATGCTTTGTGTGTATATAAAAAGATCTTCTATACTTTTCACAGTATGCATCCAATGAAGTGAGCTGTAGCTCACGAAAGCTTATGCTCAAATAAATTGGTTAGTCTCTAAGGTGCCACAAGTACTCCTTTTCTTTTTGTCTTATGAAAGGAGACTCAAGGAGCTTGGCTTGTTTAGCCTAACCAAAAGAAGGCTGAGGGGAGATATGCTCTCTATAAATATATCAGAGGGATAAATACCGGAGAGGGAGAGGAATTATTTAAGCTCAGTACCAATGTGGACACAAGAACAAATGGATATAAACTGGCCAACAGGAAGTTTATACTTGAAATTAGACGAAGGTTTCTAACCATCAGAGGAATGAAGTTTTGGAATAGCCTTCCAAAGGAAGCAGTGGGGGCAAAAGATCTATCTGGCTTTAAGATTAAACTCTATCAGTTTATGGAGGAGATGGTATGATGGGATAAAATGGTTTTGGTAATTAAATATTCATGGTAAATAGGCCTAATGGCCTGTGATGGGATATAAGATGGGGTGGGATCTGAGTTACCCAGGAAAGAATTTTCTGTAGTATCGGCTGGTGAATCTTGCCCATATGCTCAGGGTTTAGCTGATCGCCATATTTGGGGTCGGGAAGGAATTTTCCTCCAGGGCAGATTGGAAGAGGCCCTGGAGGTTTTTCGCCTTCCTCTGTAGCATGGGGCATGGGTCACTTGCTGGAGGATTCTCTGCTCCTTGAAGTCTTTAAACCACGATTTGAGGACTTCAATAGCTCAGACATAGGTGAGAGGTTTTTCGCAGGAGTGGTGGGTGAAATTCTGTGGCCTGCGTTGTGCAGGAGGTCAGACTAGATGATCATAATGGTCCCTTCTGACCTAAATATCTATGAATCTATAAATCCAGGCCTGAAGCTGAATTTTCATACTCCATTCCCTCTCTGCTTTTCCACCCAAGGCAATCCCAGTTTAAGCACAGGATTTTTTTATTGGCTTTGAATTGTGTCACTTCTGGGAAAATATTTGGCATACTAAAGTGGAAAACATGAGTCTGTGCCATCCAAGTTCTGTATTATGCTACCAGGACTGGAATTAGACTTGTTTTACCCACTGGATGGTATGAGAATGAACCAAAGTGAACACTCAAGTGTTAGGAATTAAGTACCAAGGTGAAAAGGGAGCGGGAGGTCTACTGAGTATAGCTGAGGGACTGGCCCAAGGGACCACATGCTTCATCCCTATCTCCTATTGGGTTTATTATGTATAGTATACCTAAAATCATGTTAACTTACTGCACTGCGGGCACTCAGGACTATCAGAAGTTTTACAGCTGAGTTTTGGTATTCTTTACTATTTGGTCCTTTTTCCTAGTGGATTTTCCAGGCTTTACCGCCTCTTGCAGACACTGTCACTCAGAAAGGCCCCCGAGGCATAAAAGATAATTTGGAGGAGAGGGAGGGAGCTAACCTTTTGAAATATGTTGCCCAATTGTTAGTATTCCTCATCCCTGGCTTTATTTGTGGCAAGGATGACTCATCGCCCTTGATCACCCACCGCCTATCAATTTCTCCTCTAATGTTTCTCTTTTCATCTGCCAGAAAAAAAAGATAGTTGACTGCTTATCTGTTTCTACAGCTAAAATGATACATACCCACTGCATTTTGTGGATGGATACATTATGGACACTGAAATGGCATCACAGCCACATTCGCTCATCTGCCCTTATTTACTTCCAGCACATAATATTCAGTACACAGGCATACATGGTGCTTAAGTCAGCACAACATTCATCACTTTGATATCAGGCCACACAATGCACACAGCCACTAATCAACTGGAACAGTCTGGGCTTGAAAATTTACAGAGCTCCAAATCTCCCTTCAAGCGCTGTACAAATCTCCCTCCGGCTGACTCTTGGCAGCTCTGGAGAGGAGCCAGGGCATGGTCACGGTCACCAGCCAAGAGTGAAGAGAACAAGAGCCAGTAGCTAGGATAGTCCCAGAGTTACAGTGATTTCCTCTTGGATGAATAGAGGTGTATACTTCATCCCCAAAGCCCATCAGTGCTACTGGTACATTAGTCAGAGATGCTTTCCCACCCATCCCAATGTTTCCACAGCATTCCCAGTCCCTGCCAGCCCAAAAGCCAAAAGACTTGAGTCTTGAACTCTGATCTCCTTGTGCTACAAATCAATTTCCAGGTCTATACTGATGCTTTATTGCAAATTACAACAAAAGCTACCTTGTAAACTGCTCATAGGTCCTGCTATTTGCATTGAATAATGGGAGGAAGTGACAAGCTAACCAAACAATGTGTAATATTGGGGAAAGTTGTCCTGCCAATGATGTTACCACCACAGTGGACTCTCTGGCCACTTCAAGCTCATGTTTGAAGCCAGGATGTGCAAGATTGTGCTATTATAATTAGCAGGCACTGTGGTAGCACCGAGAGAGGCCAGCCTCATTGTGCTAGGCACTTTACAAACACCTACCAGAGCTAGTCCCTGCCCTGAAGAGTTTGCACTCTAAGATGAGAGGCAGCAGGTGGGTATGGCCACAGATGGGGCAAGCACAAGGTAAAGAGACCATTAGAATCATGATATGGATTATGATTTCGGTTTATGTCCAGATGGAGAGCGGAAGATAGGCTTGGTGGGATGGGCAACCCACTAGTCAGACTGTGACTAATGGCAGCTGTGGTAGCAATCTATAGCCTTGCTATTCTGCACACAAAGCACACCCAATCCACTAACAGGATGCTGTCCTTGATTCTGTATCTGTGGGCCCATTTGATTCTAGTACTAGTGGGCTGTAGCAAAAGTTCACATTCTCTCCTTCCTTCCACCTTCTCCAGTTGTCTGCTTGGAAAGGTGCATTCAAGCTGTAGCCCTTCGTGATGTAAGTGGCCTGCACATTCCATGAATGAATAATTCACGAGCATTGCTAACCAACAGGCAAGAGCACACAGCTGCCAAGCTGCACAAGCCAGCTGGCTAGCTTTGTGCTGGTGCCTGTCAGTGTCATCATGTGCAGGCTGGTAGTAGTCAGAATGCCAGTAGCCAGAGCAAAGTAGAACACACAGTGGACTGCAGAATTGCATTCTGACGACAGTGGCGATGACAACAAGGCCTGAACAGCTTACGTGAGTTAGTTCAATGCCTCCAAGACACAGAGTTGGTCTCCTGCTCCCCCTGCCTCCCTGAAAAGCATTTTAGTTGTAGTGTCCTGGCTCCATTGTCAAATATCAAGCCAAGTTCTCCCCGATCTGCGGGTTTCAATGTCCATCTCCTCCAGTCTGCAGCTGCAGCCAGCTTTAATATAAATCACATCTTATCTCAGGAAGAGAGGGACAAATGCACACCCATTTCTTTTGCTCCCATAGGGCCTCACAAAAAGCCCTGAGGGGTTTGGAGCAGGGGTGCAAACGGTTGTCCATACATGGAAGTCAGGTTGCTTGGTCACAGGTGGAAAGGGAGCTAGATGGAGCACTAACTCTAGGGATAGTCTTGACTGAGAACTAGGAGCCACATTAGTGAGTGAGGAGCATGAATTTTGCTCCGTGATGAGACTGTGATGTCTCATATCGCTGTCTCTTACTCATCCAGCTGGGGCTGCTTTTGGTCTGCATCTGCGAAATGTCAAATCGTCTGGCTTCAAATCTGCATCAATAAGCCGCCTCAGCCAGGAAGCGGAAAACTACGATGTAATCCCAAAGCAGAGCAAAAGTGTCAGAATGACTGAAAACAAACGGAACCCATTGAGAGCACTGGAGGTAGCGTGCAGTTGGGTGGTGGGTGAAGGAATCTGGAATGAAATAGTCAGCAGGTGCAGAACCAGGGCTCATTCTGATCGCTTTCCTAGAGCCAAATCTGTTCTGAGTAGCTGCTTCCCCTTGTCTCAAATTGTTCTGAATATTTATGTTCTTCTTTTGATGCCCCTTCTAACAAAAGGCTTTGTTATATGAAGATGTGCCATCACTTAGGCTTGTAGTTGTCTTGTATCTACCACATAAAACAAAATAATTTATTATCTGCATCTGGAAGTGACTGGCTGTGTATATCAGATGCAGCTACAGACATGGGAAGTGGCTGTTAGGCTCATCCTCTGATCCCAATGAACACAAATGTTGCTGATGGAACTGAAATCCCATCAGGATAATAGGCACATATGCTTTATTAAATCAAGATAGGAGATGTCTAGCACTAGATCTAGTCACAAATATTGTTCAGAAAAACTGTTTGTATTACTGCAGTCACTACAGCTCCAACCCAAGATCAGGGACCCACTGTGCATGATGCTGTACAAACATATGTTAGGTGAGACAGGCCTTGTCCTGAAGAGCTTATGATCTAGATAAAGGTGGGAGAAAGGAAGTGTTATCCCCATTATATAAATGGAAAATTGAGACACAGCGAAAGGCAGTGACTTTCTAAGCCATGGCAAGTCTGCTGTAAAGCCATGATTTGAACCCACAGCTCCTGATAGTAAGTGAGTTAACCACAAGAGGGTCCAGGATCAACTCTTTGTGAGTGTGGGTATGTGTGGTGTTGCTGGGAATAGCAATGGGCAAAACTGTGAGTGGGCTTGGTTTTGCAAAAACCTTGCTTGTCAGATTTGGGTTTTTGCAAAAAACTTAAAGCCAGAGGTGACTGGGATTTGGTTCCCATTTATTAGAATCCCCAGTGTTCGGGACACTGTATTGGATAAATGGTTCGCTTTATCCAATCTATAGTTCAAAAGGAATGGGGGGAAATTGGAGTCATTTTGTTTTCCATAGTTCTCTGAGTTTGGGTTTTAATCTGCAAACCTAAACCCAAACCAGGGAGGATTTGATTGGAACAACTGGAGTTCAGGGGGTTTCACATTCTTTGTTTGGATTTTGAACCACGTCTGGTTAAGAATAATGTAATTAGCAACCCAGCTAATCGGAGTCATTTTCTTTCTATTTTGTCCATACATTTATTCATGATCTTTCCACTGAGAGCTCACAAACCCAAGCCAGTAGTTGATACATGGAAGATCTTTTGGTTAAATCACAGGCAATCAGGAGGTGTGGGTTAAATTCCTGGCATAGACTTGCCATGACCTTAGACAAGTCACTTAATCTTCAAAACCACCACAAGCCAACCACATCAATATTGTATTTATTTTTAATGTGCACAGCACTGCCTAGGTTGCAGAAATGAACAGCTGCACAAACCATATATACTTCATCTGGATGAGATCAGATGTGCTGAGATCCAACGTGTACTATTGTCATTTTCAAATCTGCTCATCACTTGAGACCAATCTCCATTTCCCACTCCCCCACCATAAAAGCCTTTCCTTAGCACAAGCCCCACTGCCCCCACCCCATCATCACCACCATCATCTTGGAATCCAATAAATGGCAATTTGTTTCTTTAAATGAATGAGAGGTGTTATCTAAGCCAACTCATCATATACAGAACTTTTTACCTGGCAGTGCTCCTGAGGCCTACAGGAATAATTTTTATACATACAAACACACAATGTAAGACAAGAGATCCCCAGTGCTCTTCCTTTGATTGGCATTAATAATTCTCTAAGGCTTACATTTTCAGAAGCAACTGTGATTTTGGATGGCCATTAGGAGACACCCTAAAGGGGCCCAATTTTCAGAGGGTGGCTATTCAGCACCTTCTGAAAATCATGCCCTTTAAGGCATCTCAAGCTGGACACCCAGAAAGTCCCAAGTCACTTGTGAAAAATCTTAGCCTTTGCATTCAGATACGATGAGGCTGGCAGGGTATAAGAACCTGAACAGAGTATAAAGAAAATGTAACAGTGCTACGTTTTCCTTTTATTTTCTCTTTTTACTTTCCTCTATTATATGTACAGCACCTATGTTCTCCCTCGTGCAGAACCCTTCTAAACTCATATGAATTTTAAAACTGGAGATTCTCCAAAGAAGCAATTCAGCCACAATTTTTTTCCCCAAGTCTAGTAATTTATTGAGTCAGGTAACAGTTTGTGCTGAATAGATCAACAGTTGCCTTTCTTATTAAGCGGTTTTCTTTACATTCAACCTAACTGCAGGAATATTAATCTGACAGCTTCAGATTGCTAAAGGTGGGTGTTAAATATCTCTAACCTCAACTTCTGTCAATTTTGGAGTTTCTCAAAGATTCCTGGTTTGAAGGTTAGCAAGGAGTTAGGAAGAATCACCTTCTCTTCTGGGGGTGGTGGATCTTTTGATCTTTCATTTCTATCTCAAAAACAGATCCCTAAACATCCACACTTTTTCTTTAGTGTGAGTGAATCCTCTGAGAGAGCCTCCATCAGGCCCACAAATATTATTTGTGTACTTTTTATCATGTCATCTCCCTCTCTACATGCCAATAAACATGGCTGTGTGGTTGCCTAGTAGAAGGAATAACAGTGTGTGTCAATATGACACACTGGCAGGGAAGCCATACCAGCTTTAAGATAGTAAATAAAAGGTGTTGGTTGCAGACAGTTGTGGTTGAGGAAAATTTCTCAAGGTCATGGATGCTAAATGTGGGACTAAAGGGCTGGCTCACATGCAGAGTGGGAAGGCAGGGGAAGAACAAAAATTAGCTCAATTTTGACAGAGATGAATTTGTTTACATGATGGTCACGCCCTTTCATTCAGTTGATGATTGAGTTTTACCGGCAATAGTGGTTGCAGAAAGTGACAAAGTAAAGTATTCAGAGACAGGTTTCAGAGGAACAGCCGTGTTAGTCTGTATTCGCAAAAAGAAAAGGAGTACTTGTGGCACCTTAGAGACTAACCAATTTATTTGAGCATGAGCTTTCGTGAGCTCATGCTCAAATAAATTGGTTAGTCTCTAAGGTGCCACAAGTACTCCTTTTCTTTATTCAGAGACAGTAAATTTTAAATTCATATACTCAAGTATTTATGTCAGCAGTGCTTTTATAACCATGCAATCAGGGAACAGAAACAAATGCCACGTGACTTATCTGCCCAATCACAACTAAGCAATGTAGCTCAAATTCTAAATATTTGCAAGCAAGCCAAAGAAAATAGCATTCAAGGATGTTGTCGTCTGCTCATGGGTAGCTTGTGAAAAGAAAGAGCCCTAGTTTGAATAAGTTATTGATTGCAAATTTGCTCAGTTCTGCTTGACAATGTAGAAGAAATCTGCTCTGGTTTATTCCAGGCTACACCATAAAAATTAGTGGCACAGTACTCTGTATGTCAGGACAGAATTTGTCCTATGTTTCTAATACAAGAACTAACAAGGGAGTCCACTAAACTCAAGGACATCACAGGCCAAATGTGTCCTACATGGCAGACAGTTTGCAAGCTTTGCAAATGAAGGAGTGGCATCATTTTGTCTTGTTTTGGATGAAGCTGGTTACCATGTCTCCTCATTCATAGACAATGCCATTGTGCAATGGGCAGTGACCACAGCCAAAAATTGATGCTACTCCACCAACTGATCAGCACGTCTGGTTTGGCCTGATTTGACTGAAGGAGACCCCACATGCCCTGCTGCCCCCAGTCAGATGAAGTTTGTACATTTGCAGCTCGGTAATCATTAAGGGCCTAATTCTGCCACCCTTAGTAGTACCTTGCTCTGAGAATAATCCTATTGGTTTCCTTACTCTCTAAGTAACGCACTACACAGCAGGACTGAGGGTGGTAGGAACTGAGACTTAAAAGATTTTTTACATTTAGGAACAGAGACAATTCTTGCCAGAGATAAGATGCCCCTTGTCACTACTCTTTTTTTTGGCCTGTAAACCATAGGCACACATCATTGATGTTAACAGTTACTTGAAATCTCCAGAGCTACTAGAAAAAGAAAGATTTCTCTCTTCTCCATTTCTTGGGCTGTGCAGTACAAAGGACTTTTACACCAAACTGATTTGTTCCCTCTATCTTTATTTCAGGCTTAGAGTTCACAAGACTCTGATCTTGCTAATACTTCTGATGTATTATTTACAGCATATATTAAATGGAGGGCTGTTTTAGTCCACAGATCCCAGGGGGCATACCTGTTCTATGTTATTTCTTCTCTGGTTGATTGACAAACTCAGGTAGATGGAGGAGATAGCTAACAAAAGACCTGGTCAGTGCTTACTACCCAGTAAATCAGAGGTGGGCAAACTACAGCCCATGGGCCACATCCAGCCCACAGGACCGTCCTGCCCAGCCCCTGAGCTCCTGGCCCGGGAGGCTAGCACCTGGCCCCTCCCCTGCTGTTGCCCCTCCCTCGCAGCCTCAGCTCGCCACACCACCAGCGCTCTGGCCTGCCACTCCTGCCCACCCCTGCAGTAAACACTACTCTTGGCAGTGTTTGCAGGATTGGGCCTTGTGTTCTCCTCACCATTTGAAGAAACAGGCACTCTTTTTGAGCTTCCCTATTTCTTACTGAGTGAACTAGCCTCAGGGAAGATCAAGAGGCAGATCACTATTCTTCTGGGCAGCCTTTTTCTTTTCAGAGCAGGAAAGGGGAGAGAGACCACAGCTGCTGCTGCCCTAATACAGCAACTAAGAGTCAAGTAGTTTCCTTCTGTGTTGCAGCCCAAACACTCAGTCCCCAAGTGGTACACTTCCTTCCTAAGCAATACTCATCTCCCAGGCCAGATGCTGGGAATTCCCACATATGTATCACTTTAACTAGCTCAAAGGGTTTGAATACGAATATATGCAGCAGCAGCCAAAAAAAGCTAACAGTGTTAGGAACCATTAGGAAAGGGATAGGAAAGGGACAGATAATAAGACAGAAAATATCATAATGCTACTATATAAATCCATGGTATGCCCACACCTGGAATACTGTGTGTAGTTCTGGTTGCCCCATCTCAAAAAAAGATATTTTGGAATTGGAAAAGGTATAGAGAATGGCAACAAAAATGATTAAGGGTATGGAACAGCTTCCATATGAGGAGAGATTAAAAAGACTGAGACATTTCAGAAAAAGAGACAACTAAAGGTCTACAAAATCATGACCTGTGTGGAGAAAGTGAATAAGGAAGTGCTATTGACTCCTTCACATAACACAAGAACTAGTGGTCACCCAATGAAATTAAATGGGCAGCAAGTTTCAAACAGACAAAAGGAAACACTTCTTCACACAATGCAAAGTCAACCTGTGGAACTTGTTGCTAGCGGATTTGTAAGGCCAAAACTATAACAGGATTCAAAAAAGAAACTAGGTAAGTTCATGGAGGATAGGTCCATCAATAGCTATTAGCCAAGATAATCAGGGATGCAACCCCATGCTCTGGGTGTCCCTAGAATCAAACGGCTAGAAACAGGGAATGGATGATGGGAAGGATCACTCAATGATTCCCTGTTCTGTTCATTCCTTGTGAAGCACCTGGCATTGGCCACTGTCAGAAGAGAGGATCCTGGACTAGATGGACCACTGGTTTGACCCTGTATGGCCATTCTTATATTCTTAATATCATAGCTTTCTTCCCAAACAACAGCGTATATATGTCAACAGTTGGCTGTGGGAGTCATGAGTCTCACAAACTTTCTAAACAAAGATGGTTACATTTGTAAAGAAAGCTGGATTTATGGGGATAAAAAAAACACAAGTGTTAGCTTGGCTGAGCAGGTTTAGCATCAGATAGGCCAGGTGGTGCTATTCCACTTATAGCTTCATTTCCCTGTTCTCGGATCCCTTATGTTTAGTATCAGTAAGTCAAGTAAAAAGAAAAGGAGTACTTGTGGCACCTTAGAGACTAACCAATTTATTTGAGCATGAGCTTTCGTGAGCTACAGCTCACTTCATCGGATGCATACCGTGGAATCGGTATGCATCCGATGAAGTGAGCTGTAGCTCACGAAAGCTCATGCTCAAATAAATTGGTTAGTCTCTAAGGTGCCACAAGTACTCCTTTGCTTTTTGCGAATACAGACTAACACGGCTGTTACTCTGAAACCTGAAGTAAGTCAAGTGATACTCCAAAACAGGTAGGACCATCAATTTTCAGGAATATATGAAGAGAAGTACAAGCTGTACTTCTCTCTTCTGCTGACAAATGCCCCAGATTGAACTTTCCAGCCTGTTAGTCGAAGCTATGCTGGCATTAATCAAACTAATGATATCTGGTTATCTGGAGAAATCAATATTATACAGCAAAAATAGAATCCTGCAATTAATGGTGCACTGTGCAATATCAGTATCCCTGAGTCCTTTGTGGGCATAATATAAATTACCTCTCTTTTTGTCAGTTCTCTGGAGAGGGAAATAGGAGAATAAGGACTATTGAAACCTTGTAGTCCTTCAAGGAGAAGATAACTTTGTTGTTAGCATTATTAAGGTATGTGTACAATATTAGTATACCCATGGAATCCAATGACAGCCACAAATGCTAAGAGTTAAAGTATATGTCAAGAACTAGGTTTTTGTATTTACTTCTAGAATAAAAATAGATTAGATGTCAAAGTGAAGCCAGGACTCACTTTAGATTTTTGGAGACACACAGTTAGTTGTATAAAGAGGGGATGGGGGGTGTGAAAGAATATCCTATAAACAAATTATCTCCAGGTTCCATTAAAACAAGAACTAAAAGAAATCCCTCTGTCTCATTAGTATCCTCAGCATGGGGTTGTTTACTTTAGTTCCTAAGCCTTACAATAGCAACAAAAAAATCTTGTCTCTTTTCATGCTTGTAGGGCTTGTGTACATGGTTGTAGCAGTACATGGGAGATGGGTGTGAATTCTAAAGTGCACCAGCTGGCCTGTGTAGACCCTGCTGGTGTGCACTAAAAGTTTTAGTGTGTGTTAAAATAGTGCTGTTTCCTTGCAGTGCATTGCTGCAACCATGTGGACAAGATCTATGCTGCGAGGATTGTGTTCATGAATGGAGTAACAATTTAGCCCTGTGATGTATTTTATTTTATATAAAAAAGCACGATTTGATGCAAGAGTATCCCTTTATCCCCTGCACACACTTCTTCAAAAACAGAACATGCCTGTAGACCACAGCTAGATTAACAAAGATTTTAAAAACGTACATCCGAGAGCACCGAATCGTGCAAGCCTCTGTGCTCTACTTCCACTGAATAGAAGACAAGGACACTCAGAGTCCCTACACTGTCTTCAACAGAGCCTATGGACCCTGAATTAGTGTCCAGATTCCCACTTCACCAGGGATTCAGTTTTACTGGTAACACACACAAACAACACAACATGAACTTCACTTTGAGCTTCCTCCCCAAGCTTGGTTGCTCCTAGGATCTCCCTCCAGCACCTGCCTTGTCACTCTAACCCCAAAAGACACTCTCACTGCCTTAGTTAAAGCCAATTGGAGCCACTTGCTGGCATGACTCAGCAGCAATCATCATGACTCTTAATAAACCAGGAAAATCTAGCAGACAGATTCCATTATGTGTTTGGGAGAGGCATATTAAAGGAGAAGAAGAGAGAATTCTGCAAAGTAGAACTATCCTGACATTCTCTGTTTCCCAAGTCTGTGGTGTGTATTAATCTCCTTCTTGTGCAGAAATATATTTTTAATACTTTAAAGTGTCAGCAGCACTGAATATAGCAATTACATCACTGCCTCACACCTGGAGCTTGACAGCTTTTGACAAAATGGAAAAACCTGAAGGGACTGTAGTGACTTTGGCAGGTTTATTTTTCTCTTGCATACAAATAGTTTCAATAAACAGCAGGAGAGGGAAAAGAAGCTAGAAAGAAAGATAAGTTAACTATGAGGAGACAGCATCAATAACAGTGACATTTAATATCATTCCTTTTCTTTTAATAGAGCAAGCTCAGGTTCCTTTGGGGCATTTTATCTTAGGCTATGGACCAAATCCTCAGCAGATATAAACTAGTGTACCTCTCCTGCAGGCAATGGAGCTACACTGAATTACACCAGCTGAACATCTGGCCCTACATATGCTACACATCCCCATAGTTCTAGACACAGCTATATTTTTCTGAAACAACTAAAGCATTTATACACAACATACAACTTCATTAGACTGATTTATTGTTGAACTAGGAGCAGCTTGGTTGGGGTTTTTGTTTTGTTTTGTTTTTTTAAATAACCTCATTAGATTCATAGATTTCAAGGCCAGAAGGGACCATTTTGATCGTCTAGTCTGACCTCCTGTAAAACAGGCCCCAGAACTTCCCCAAACTAATACTTAATGCCTATCTTTTAGAAAAACATCCAAACTTGATTTAAAAATTGTCAGTGATGGAGAATCCACCATGACCCTTGGTAAACTGTTCCAGTGGGTAATTACTCTTATATTAAAAAAAGTGTGTCTTACCAGTCTAAATGTGTCTAGCTTCAACTTCCAGCCATTGGATCGTGTTACACCTTTCTCTGCTAGATTGAAGACCCTATTATTAAATAATAATTTCCCCATGTAGGTACTTACAGACTGTAATCAAGTCACCCCTTCTCTTTATTAAGCTAAGCAGATTGAGCTCCTTGCGGCTATCACTATAAAGCAGGTTTTCTAATCCTTTAATCATTCTTGGGACTCTTCTCTGAATCCTCCCCAATTTTTCAATTGTGGACATCATAACGGGACACAGTATTCTAGTAGCGGTTGAACCAATGCCACATATAGAGGAAAAATAACCTCGCTGCCCCTACTCAACATTCCTGTGTTTATGCATCCAAAGATCACATTAAGTCTTTTTGCCACGGCATTGCACTGGAGCTCATGTTCAGTGGATTATCCACCATGACCCACAAATCTTTTTCAGAGTCACTGCTTCTCAGGGTAAAGTCTCCCATCCTGTAAGTATGGCCTGCATTCTTAGTTCCTAGATAAGCTTACACTGAGCCATATTAAGAAACACATACTGTTTGTTTGTGCCTTGTTTACCAAGCAACTGAGATCAATCTGTATTAGTGACCTGTCCTCTTTATCATTTACCATTCCTCAATTTGTGTTTTATCTGCAAACTTTATCAGTGATGATTTTCTGTTTTCTTCCAGGGCATTGATAAAAATGTTAAATAGCATAGGGCCAAGAACAGATCCCTGATGGAACCCCACTGGAAACCCATCAGTTTGATGAGGATTCCCCATTTACAGTTATATTTTGAGGCCTATGAGTTAGCCATTTAACATGTGCCATGTTAATTTTATATCTTTCTAGTTTAAAAGAAATGTTAATTAAAATGCTGATTTTAAAATGTCTGTCTTTAGTAGCTGCTGTTTAACATCCTCTTGAGATACTAGTAGAATGGAAAGACATTTTTTCCCCAAATACAGAACAGAAATATTTATTGTATACTTAGCTATATATTATAGCTATCTTCATCTCCCTTCTAAACCATATCAGTAACCAATACAGCCTGTAGCTTCTGGGCCTCTAGTAACGTGTTCTTAAACAATTCCCAACCCATCATTCACTTTTTTCTAATTAAATTCTTCCTCCCTGCTCATACTTGTTTTCAGCTTTGTGAAACTGGCCCTTTTTAAAGCAACAAGTGTTTGTGTATATTTATATATATATATATATATTATATATATACATACACACACACTTGGATTTTATTCTGTTTCTACATAACAAATGTGATCAAATCATGATCACTTGTACCTCAGCTAACATTAATTTTTAGTTGTTTCATCCGTTCCTCTCTGTTAGGATGAGAGCTAAGATAGGATTCCCCCCCATGGATTGTGACCATTTCTTAACTCAGAAAGTGTTCTGTACTATTTAGAAATTCCAACAATGTTTTCATTCTGGCAGCATGAGCCCTCCAGCGTGTGTCTCTTAAATTGAAGTCCCCTATGATCACTCAGCATTTTTCCCCTACACATTATAGATAAGTGTGTAAGGAGGCAGTCTTCCTGTTCCCTGGTGTGATCTGGTGGTCTGTAGCAGACACCAACTAATACCCCATATTGAGCTTTATCTGTTATGACATGAATGCTTATGGATCAAAGATCAGTTTCCTCCAAGTTGTCACTCTGAAACAAGTAATGTCATTTTTGACAGTGTATCACTGCCCATCCTCTTTTCCCCACTCAGTCCTCCATAAATAGGTTAGTTTTAACATTCCAATTGTGAGAATCATCCCATTAGGCTTCAATAAAACCACATAAATTGAATTCACACTCTTAAGTGAGCAATTCCAATTCCTCAAGTTTATAACCCAGGCTCCTTGCATTCATGTATAGACAATCAAGGAATTTCTTTATAGTCTTTGGTTCCTTGATTCATTTTGTTCTCAACATCTTGATTCTGTGCTAAATGAGCACTCATCTTCCCTCTTTTTACCCTCCCCTTTTGTTATTAGTTTAACACCCTCCTGACTACTCGGGCCTACTCTTTCCTGAGGCGATTGGTTCCCCTTCTGACGTAGAGGCCATCCAAACTAGCCCCCTCCCTCCATTTAGGATTTTGGATGGAAAGGCCAACAAAATAACCTAGACTGAAACAAGTACAGGCCTTTTCAACCACTGAGTCCAAGGAAGTTAAAAGTCAGTCTAATGAGATCTAAACATATAAGTAAGAGGAAGAGATGGTCTTTGATTAAAGCCCTCGACTGGAACTCAGGAGATCGGTGTTCAATCTCTGGCTCTTCTACAGAATTCCTGTATTACCTTAGGCAAGATTTTCCCTACTTTCTTACTGCTTTCCAATTTTTTTCCAGTTGGAAAAGAGAAAAGTGGGTTCCAGTGGGGAACGAGAGGGGGTAATTGGGAGAGAAGGGGTGGGAAACCCCAAAAGCGGAAAATGGAAATCCAAAATGCTTTTTGTTTCCAAAAACTGAACCTGAAACAGCATTTTTATTTTGTTTTGAAATTAAGTGAAAAGTCTGGTTTCAAAATGTTATTTCAGAATAAAACACAATGAACATTTGTGTCAATCTGCATAGAAATTTCCCTTGGAAAACCAAGAAGTTTTGACTGGAAAATTTGAAATGGGTCTCTGCATCTTGGGATTAGACAGTGACTGTGATTCAGGAGCTAATTATATAAATCTCCCATGCAGGATCTGATTCCCAACTCTGTGGCCTGGGCCCCTCCTTCGTCTGGTTTCCCTCATCATCATCATACAGTGGCATTTCCTCTAGCAATGAGAAGCTGATGGAAGACCTCTCCATGTTCTCAAAGGGACAGGAAGGAGAAGAGGCAGTTGCACAGCATGCCACTTATCAGTGGCTATTTGCAAAATGAGAACTGAGGCAAAGATGAGGGTTTGGAGGAGATGGAGGGCACTCTGTTTTGGGTGTTTGCTCTTGTTTTTCTCTGAGACTCTTGCTGCCCAACATCAGTTCACTCTCTTCCATTCCAGTCACCCTTGCCCCATCACCAACAAAGTCATCCTGTAGGGAGGAAAGAGTCTCAACAGGGACATTATTTCCACTTATACATTTGTAAACTTCCTAAAAACCATCTCCTCCTCCTCTGCAGGCTTGAGATGGTGGAGCAGGAGGTCAAGCTTGGAACCTGTCATTCTCTCTAGGTGGACAGTCATTTCCACCTACACATCATCCCTGTCATCTTGTGACACATGGCCTGGAATTAAAACAGACCTGAGGGGGTCTTTGTGAATGAACATGTCTTGACTATCAACAACAGGGTTTCCTCCAGGGAGATTTCCACTCTCCAGAGTGGCCTGTGGAGGATCAACAGATTCAAGGTTGAATATGACAGTACTGTCATCTTCTCACAGCATCCGTTTTGTGGGCTCCATGGAGGAAGGCAGATTATTGTCATTGGGGCAACCTCACTCCCCTCTTGGGCAGCCTGTTGGAAGGGGATATAGGAGCTAGAATGAGAGGATAGAGAACCAGTCACTCCACATGGACTATGAGGATGTAGCTGTATTTTCAGAATCCATTCTGCAGCCAAACGGCAGTAACCTAATCAGAAAGGCTAAACGAAGGAACTCTTTTCTCCCGCTCTGCACCCACACCACCCCCATTAAAAAGTTCAGTCCAAAATCATTGCATCTTTAGTGTGTGAGAGAAAATTGTGTCCTCAGAGACTTGAAGGCTAAAATATACATCAAAGACTATATCACAAGGCCTCAGGAAAAGGGAAAATAGTGGCGCCTCATTGATATACATTATATTAAGTGTGGCTGGTATGCATCATTTTGCTATGGTTTGGCATGAATCACTGGAGTTCATCTTTGCCTTTTGCTGCTTATTATTGACTTGAAAGAGAAATGTCTTTAATGTGGGGAGTCAGGGGGAAAAGTCACTGAAACTGTAATCAGTTTAGAACCAAAAGTAGACATTGCAAATGCATTCCTAATGCTAATATATTCTTCGCTTTAGTCAGAACATCCTCTTTTAGTGAAAGTAGGGGTATCGTATTAAAACAATTAAATATGAGTTAGACAAACAGTGAAAAATTATTTGCAGATACATTTGCCAGTTGGCCAGCAAAGCCATTAGAGGGCCAAATCCTGAGAAGGTGTGAAGTGGTGTATTGCCACTGAAGTCAGGGGGAGTAAAAAATGAGCCTTAACCCTGGAATGATTCATAAATTTGAAGGCCAAAAGGGACCACTGTAATCATCTAATGTGACTCCCTGCATATGAATTTTCACTTAGTAATTCCTGCAGTAAACTGAGGTTAAGTCACCTGTGATTAAACTAAACTATATGGTTTATAGAGAGACACAGCCTTGATTTAAAGATTTCAGTTGTATGCCAGTTTATTGGAACATAAGGGGCATAAATTTACACAACAAACCAGGTCAGCAAAAGTGTCTCCATTAATCATGGATTGCTCTTTACTATAAATGAATGTATCTGTCTTTATGATTTGGAATTTTTATAATATAAATTATAACTATGTCTGTCTTAGAGTAGACTGCTACCACACTCAGTGCATGTAATATTGCCACCTGTAAGCCCAGCTGGTCTATCTGAATGCCAGTTTAGAAATGACTGCTCCCTGGAAATATGGGAACATTAAAGAAATATGCCTTGTAATTTATTCAAGCACCCAACGAGAAGTAGGATGGTCCAGTAGTTAGCCAAGAACTTGGGAGACCTGAGATCAATCAGCCGGTCTACTATAGACACAATTGTAAAGGTATTGCAACTCCTAATTGATTTAAGGGTCACAATGCTGTTAGCAGCAGCAGATGATCAAGGCAGTCACTCTCAGATGCCTATGGATAAATTATTGCACACAAACACCTCCAATAACTGCTTTTGTAAATTCAGTAAACAGAGTGGTTAAAAATTATACACGCAGTGAGCATCCAGCAGAGTAACCTCTTAAGAGTGAAATAGGTTTTAACCAAACAGGATGGAGTCTAATGAAAGATCAATGTCTATTGTGGGTGCATTATCCCACACCTGGGGGAGCTGAAAAGGAGAAGCTCCTATATGAGCCAAGTCCCAGAGAGAGGAAAGACACATTGCCAAGAGAATGATCAGAGAGAAAGAGAAGTGCACTTGATTTTTGGTCAGCAGTGCTGTTAGAGTGAACGAGGGTTACACTGAGCTCCAAGAGAAAATATTTGCTTGTCTATTCCAATCTTATATTTATTTACTTTTCTGATTTTAATATTCACCCATCCTTCAAGTTCTTGAACTCATGCACAGACATATCAGCTATCGCAACCCCAGTAAGTCACTCCCTCACCATCATGCCTACTCACACCAAGCCCAGAGCAAAACAAACAATCCTGAAAAGTGCCATGAACTACAATAGTCTCAAGTTTTGACAGACAAGCAGTGCAGATGAATTCCAAAGTCAAGAGCCCTTCACAGTCAACAGCCTGCCACCAGCCTCAGACATGCGGAGCCAGAGACTATGCTTGCAATCTTCCACACACACTAATCTCAGCTATCTCAATAATACAGAGACCTGCAGTCTCTTGGGTAGCCCAGACCCAAGTAATATAGGGCTTTATAAATCAGTCTTTTATTGTACCTAAAATTGAATAGGAGACTCATCAACTCCATTAAGTATGCAGGAAGATGCAATTTGCAGTAGGAGCCTGATCCAAAACTCATTCAAGTCAATGGAATGATTCCCAATGGCTTAAATGGGCTTTGGATCAGGTTCTAGCTGAGACTTCCATTTGTGAGCTGTATTGGAGCTAAGATCATGACGTAGTTTCATGCTCATCACACAAGACAAAATGCCTTTGTTGCCATTCCCTGAAGTAGCTAATAGACTGGATAAAGAACAGAAAAGCTGACTTGTGAATTTGAGTCACTGCTAGCTAGGGATCCTAGTAATCATTGTCCTCACCTATCTGTAGGACACACATTTTTGTCAGTGCCAGTGGTCCCTGACTGCTGGCATTCAAAGACGTGTGCCCATCTCCAGAGTTTCTTCTGTTAAAAAGTGTTTCAGTTATTCAATCAGGCCACTCAAAAGCTGCAGCTTGAAAAGAGAGCAGCTCTCCATCTTCTGAGCCAGGTGCCCTCTGAATGATTATTATGCCTGTTTAAAAAAAAAACAAACAAAAAAAACAAGGAGTCCTTGTGGCACCTTAGAGACAAGGACTCCTCGTTTTGGGGGGTTTTTTTGCATTGATACAGACTAACACGGCTACCACTGAAACCTATTATGCCTGTGTTCAACACTCTGCATAGACTGCCAGTCGACTCTCAGAGCTAGTCAGAGCTGTAAAAGGCCAAGGGCTCCACTTCCTCAGAGTTTGCTTCTCGGCCTTCTGCACTCATCTCAAATGCTTACACTCTCTGTCCCAAGGGTAAGACCCAAGGGATCTAGAAGGAAGAGTGTTCTTGGTAACAGACCCTTCATTTCTGGAGTTTGTTCCAACTGGAAATATATCTAATACTGAGCCTGGCCAAATTCAGAGAGCTGTAAAATGTACTTCTATGTTCCAGCTTTTTGCAGTTCCATTACTCCCATCACTTAGGCTGAGATTTTCAAAGGCACTATGATAAATGATGGGCGGGGAGAAGTAGTTTCCTTTTATGGACACCCAGCCAGCCAGCTAGCTATAAAATCCCTCTTGGTAGCTGTTCTCTACTTGCTTTACCTGTGAAGGGTTAAAAAGTATCCCGGCATAGGTAAAAAGAAGGGAGTGGGCACCTGACCAAAAGAGTCAATGGGAGGGCCAGAACTTTTTAAAATTGGGAAAAAAAACTTCCGCTTTGTCTGTCTGTTGTTGTTCTCCGGAGAGAGGAGACGCAAAGCAGGAACAGGGCTGAACTATGCTGTAAGAAGCTTTAAGCCAGGTATGAAAAACCATCAGATCATACCTAGAGACTGCTTATCTGAAAGCCCAGATATGTAAGTAAGTCAGGGAAGGTCTAGGAAGACGCGATTAGGGTTATTTCTTATTAGCTTGTGGATTCCTCTGTACTAACCCCAGGTGCTTTTGTTTTGCTTGTAACCTTTAAGCTGAATCTAAGAGCTATCTTGATGCTTAATTTTTGTAATTGTTTTTTTTAAACTAGCAAAATGCCTAAATTCTAGATGTATTTTCTTTCTTTTTGTTTTTAATAAAATTTACCATTTTTAAGAACAGGGTTGGATTTCTGTATCCCTAAGAGGTTTGTGTATATGTTGTTTAATTAGCTGGTGGCAACAGCTGATTTCCTTTGTTTTCTTTCTCAGCTCTTCCCCAGAGGGGGGATGAAAGGGCTTGAGGGTACCCCACAGGAAGGAATTCCCAAGTGCACCTTTCTGGGTTCTCAAAAGGGGATTTTTTGCATTTGGGTGGTAGCAGCATCTACCCATCCAAGGTCAGAGAGAAGCTATAACCTTGGGAGTTTAATACAAACCTGGAGTGACCCGTATTAATTTTTAGAATCCTTGCGGGCCCCCACCTCCTGCACTCAAAGGGCCAGAGTGGGGAAATCAGCCTTGAAAGGCACCTACAGGATTTGGCCATTAATTTTAGTCTAGTCTACAGAAAGAATTTAGGTCCTCAACCAAAGTCAAAGGGAGTCCTTCTGTTGACTTCAGTGGGCTTTGGATTAGGCTCTTATTCTTCTCTTTCCCTTAATGTTGCAGTACTGTAGGAGGTCATTAGCTATCTGTTAAGAGGGAAGTGGTTTTGCCTATGACCTAAACCCCTCTAAAGTGCTCCCAGGCTCTGCAGTGATGGGTGCTACGTAAACAGCCATAAGAAAAACAACATCATAAATTGTGGTGAGCTTTATCCGTTTCGAGTGCTCTGCTTGTGGGGTTATCTTTGTATTCTGATCATCTATCTAAGTACTTATATGATGCTCAGCACTGTTGTATCTGAGTGGTTCTGGCTGGACGAGTGGTAAAAGAATCTATCGTTACCTGGATTACATCATCATGTTCAATCCGGTGTCGATAATGCTGCACTGGCCTCCCTAACCCACTCACTACATTAAATACATTAGCTTTTGCAGGAAGAAAACCCTATTCTCAAACTAGGGACCTCCCTGAGCACAAGTATCCTACCAGTCATCTTGGTTTGACAGCCACTGTCGTCCAAGGATCTCTGTTGATGTGGAATTAACACTCTTTCCCCAAGACTCAATTCCCTTTCAGCGCAACACACCCTTATTTATAGCCCCAAAGGCTGAGTGCATATTGGTATTCTGTTAAAGGCCAGAGTGCGTCCAGGAAGTACCAGCCTGCATTTGGGGCTCTCTCTCAGGTACTTTCATGGCCCCCATCCCCACAGTATGTGAATACCTCATAATCTTTAATATATTTTTCTTCACAACACACCTCTGAGATAGGGCAGTGCTATTAGCTCCATTTTACCGCTAAGGAACTGAGCCCCAGAGACACCAAGTGACTTGCCCAAGGTCGTACAGGATGGCTGTGGCAGAACTGGCTGGGGAGAAGGGAGGTAGAAATCTACAGTCCTAGCTCCCCTGCCACTCTCTTAGGGAGATAGACTCTAGAAGGAAGCCATCTTTGCACTCAGGGCAGTGTCAGGTCTTCCGATGTCCTTTGCCCTTGTGTGGTGTGTAAAGCTCCCTTGCACCCTTTTGTTCTCCCCACCTGTTCACACAGGGATCAGGCACAGGCTGGCACTAAACTGATAACCCCAAGTCTGCTCGTTTAAATGCTGCCTTCAGCTGTACAGCACTGATAGCTTTCTGGTAACACTACCTCAGACAGCAGTCATGGCATCAACTGTCCTAGTTTTGCTTTCTTCTTTATTGAATATGCAGGTTACCAGTTTAGGCTCACATCTTGCAATTGGCTCTGTGTGGGTGGACTCCTATGTCCACACTGGGCCCCAAGGGCCCAGGCACAGAGGTCCACCTCCATGGGACAGGTTGCAGGACTGGGGCTTTACATCTCCAAACCCCATCCTCATACAGTCTAAGCACACATGCAAGATTAGACTGTGGCTGCAACATAGAGCATGGCCCCTCCCAGCCCAACTCACACTCAGGTCGTATGTTCTCAAGACAAACAAAAATTCAGTTTGCCTTCAATCAAGTTGCTAATATATATTTCATACAAATAATGGAGGGTCAAATCCTGCCTTCCTGGTGTACCAAGAACTCCCCTGGACATCACTGGAAAGTTTGTCTGCCATAGGGATGAAGGTGCCATGAAATGCACAGGAACAAAATAAATCCTATGAAATGCATAGGAACAAAATAAATAAAGATCTAAAGAATAAAATGAAATAATTTAGCCTCCTATAAACTACTTTAGAAAGAAATGTGATGCAATGCATACTGTCTGAGATAACGTCATCCAGGCAGACCTTCATAGATCTTAAGCCTATATTGATTTGTTCATCCATAAAAGCTCTTATTAGTCAGGCATAATAAAAGGGACTTTGTATGCATGACCACACTTGCCAACATAGCTATATAACTGTACCCTCCAAAAAATAAATTGTAAGTCAGATTTTAGTTCAAAAGAATAGAAATCTGTGACATCAAGGATTAAAAATCAAAGTCTTTTGACCCAGACTAACTTTCTTTGCTCAGTCACCCGCACATAACTTACTCTAAATCAATTCCTTTGGATGTCCCTTTGGATGTTTTTCATGACTAATTGAATTAGCAATTGATTTGTATAATATGACTTAAGGATAAAGACATACTGACCTAACCACAAAAGATTCAGATAGCAGCAGTATCTATGGTTTGGTGTTATCACTTGGATAGCACAGATCAGACATTTTCACCCACAATATAGACGATTAGTAACAATGTAGGTGTCTGCATATAGCATATGTCTCTCTCTCTCTCTCTCTCTCTCTCTCTCACACACCCACCCACCCACACACACGTGTGGTATAAGAGAGTTTAGTTTAGTGCTACCTGCACTAAAACCAGGGAGGATGTGATTTTAGAGTTCACTGATAATCCAGAGGCAAGACATCACTGCTGTTACTGGGATTCTTTTTTAAATTGACATCTTCCTGGTATGGTCTCGGTAGAAAGGAAAATCCAATTTTAGGAATGATCCCTTTGAGAGAACTAGTTAAATGACATTCCTTGTATTTGCATAAGAGAGATGAAAGCCAACAGAATATCAGTCACTGAAAGAGTCTAATTCTGGACCAAATTCATATATAATGTAGCAGGTCCAATTGCATTGACATCAATGGACTTGCACACATTTACATGAGATCAAAATTTGTCTCTCCCCTCCTGGGGTAACATATTTGCATTTCTTCATTAACAACCTGGAATGAGGCAGAGATGGGTAAAGTGGATCCGATGAAACAAAATCAGATTTTATCTGAGGCTCAGAAAAGTTCTAGACACTTTTTAAATTTTGTGATTTACATGGTTGTGTTTCTCCTCACCTCTTGCTTTTGGTCTAGGAAACACTGAACGACTACATGCAGAGCTTTTTCCTCATGGTATTTCCTACACAGCCCAAACCAGAGAATATTAGGTATGAGAGCCCCAATTTTGGCACAATTTGCACACCAAAAAAAGGATCTCAGTTCACATCTTTGCAATTGGCAACACAAACACCAGTCCACTATAATGTCTTTCTATTAGCTGGTGCAGACATAATCTGAAAAAGATTAACTCTTAGGACCTGAGGTATTTTACACATTCAGAATGGCCATTTTTGTGGGTTGTGTGTGGGGGAGGACTATGGCGGAGAGGCTGGTTGGGACTTCGGTAAGTAGAATGTAAATACACACCTTGGAAAGTAGTAAGGACTAAAACTGGAGAGCTTTAATGGGTACAGTGGGTCAGGAGCTTTGTTTTTACATCCCATCCCACACCACAAGGAATAAAGGCTGTTTACTCCTGACTCAGAAGGAAGATTGCCACCTAGTGGACAATACAGCCAAGTGCTTCAGGAAGTGTATTTCAGCAATTTCTTGACCCAATGCTAACTTGGCCCAACTTTGCTTAGTTTTATGAGATCAGGATCACAGCAAACGGTGGCTTGGTTGATTGTCAAGAGTGAAAGATGTAGAGATCAGGTTGGATTAAGAGAAGTGGGAGTGCTGACTAACTAGCAGAGCCTTGTTCAGACGTTCACCATTTTGCCAAGAAATTTGTCTACTGCACTGATCGTATTCATATCTCCGAATTTCTGAGCTTTTCCTTTTTTTAAAATAACCTTTGGCTGTTGCAGTAAGACTAGTATTAGAACTGTGTAACAATAGTTCATGCCTATTTATATTGGAACTCAATTTTCCCTTTCATGCCTAATACACATTATGGGCCAAATTCACACATGCAGCATTCAGTCCAAAGTGTCAATTAATACCTGTCAAGTGTTCCTTGCTTCAGAATGTAGACTCAGATTTTCAAACATGTGCATGCTAACGTGCGCTTGAAATATTGGGCCTAACTAGAATTAGTTGGGGGGAAAAATCATAATGGGATTTTGAAAACAGCTTGATAGCTAGAGGTCAAGAGAGGTGGTTATATTTGACTCCTTAGCACTAAGCCAGGAGTTTCTTGAATACTACAAAGGCATCACTTTTAAAAAACAGTTTCCCAATGAGTAGCAGCAAAGAGATTAATATGCATTCAACACATGCTTCCTAGGAAGAGTGCCAGAATGGAGCAGCTCTAGGGGTGGTGCTGTGAGATAATTAACGCCCAACATTGTGCCCTTATTCCATACCAACGTTAGGAGCAATCGCTGACAAGAAAATTCAGGGACAGCAGCTGCTCTTTTCACAGTGGTACAATAACTATCTCTAACGGGAAGGGATGTGGGGGAGGGACAGAGCACAAGTAACAGCACCTGCCTTCATAAGTGACACAGCCAGCTCGGAAACAGTACGACGAATCCTCACTGCCTGTCACATTAATTGTGATGAAGTGACTTTTGATAAAAGTATTTGTCCTTGGACTAAAATAAATTATTTTAAGCACTGTGTTTATCTCACTATAAATCAGGATGAAAGGTGAACACACTATGAAGAGTGTGAGTTACATACATTGTACTGTTACTGTATTTATGGTCTTGGGATCTTTTCCTCAGGACAAACAGCCTGTTGATGTTGTTCACTATTGAAAGTGAAGTTCAAATGCCATCTTAGAATCATAGAATATCAGGGTTAGAAGGGACCTCATGAGGTCTCCTAGTCCAACCCCCTGCTCAAAGCACGACCAATCCCCAATTTTTGCCCCAGATCCCTAAATGTCCCCCTCAAGGATTGAACTCACAACCCATCTATTATGTGTTGTTACCAGGAAGCCCTATGTTTGACATTAGCAGAAGATAAATAATAGTACGTGTAAAAATGTACTGATTGATTTTAACCTTTGATACAGTTAGGTCTTTGGCTGCCATAGGCCCTGATTCAGTAAAGCACAGAAGCATGTGCTGAGCTTTGCGCACGAGTAGCGCCATGGACTTCATTGGGACTATTCACATGCTTTATGTTAGCATTGCACTTAAAACATGTCCAATATTATGAATCTAATTCAGCATGGCATGTGCTTTGACTAGATCCTGATAAATAAAAGTAACCAGAAAATGTGCAGTAGAATTGTACATTTTAAATATATTTAAGAAAATGCAAAGATACAAGAGGAAATTTTCAAAGGAATGTACAAGGAGTACACCTGAAATTATGTGCATTCCTCCACTGGATTTTGCAGGCACAACATTTCTTCATGGAGACAGGGCCTTGTATGTGCAAAATAGGGTGCAGATAGTCATCTGTGTGCTCAGGTGGCTAGCTTTGTGGGTACTATGGCTGCAGGTAGATCTACCTGTTGGACTCTTGAATACGGGGATCACACAATACACCAGTGAAACACAAAGATTGTATTGAAAGCAAAAAGGTTGTGCAACATTTCTAGCCCTTCAGACACATTGGTTATGGGGATTAAGGATGGGACTAGGAGTTTGAAACTTATACTAGTCTGATAGAGGTTCTGTGCTGCAAAACATGTACAAATTCTATTTATACCCTTGAAAATGACTAAGGGTGTAACATGAATCTTTTGGGGATTTCTACTGCAGAATACACACACACCCCTGCCTTTTCAGTTTAGCTAGTGAACACTATTATATTAGCCACATTCTCTTCTCATATACTCTGTGCAACTCCATTGACTTCACTGGCGGTGTGTTGGTATAACTGAAGAGAATGTGGCCAAGTGGGTTTGCAGTTGTGTCACTGAAGATGATTTGGACACATGTGAACAAATTAATGGGTTAAATTCACCTCTGCTGTTACTTCTTTAAAATCACAGTTATAGCAGGAGTGACTCTGGCTTACCATCACTAACATGCCAGTGAAAGCTACTGAAACTTCCCTCCCCCCCATTCTGCATGGAAAAAAAACAAAATGCGTCATCCATGATCCTAGAAAATCCTATTAATCTTTAACACCTCCTAAGAGACACCTGTCCTCTGTCTTTGTTGCTCACGTTACTAATGGAAACGGAATGTTCTAATTTTGTTTGTGTAATTTTCAGTCCTATTTAGGTGTTGCACTGAAAAATTCTACTGTTAAAAAATAGTCTCTTGTAAATGTATTTATGTCACTGACACAGAGGACTTGAGCATTTTGAGTGAGTGGGCCAGTCAGTCAATGGCACAGAAGCAGGTGTGCATCAGGATCCTTCTCTGTTGGGGTCTGAAGGACAAAGCTCTCCATGACTGTCACAATTAACAAATGAAGTCAGGATATTTGGCCTCCCATATCCTGGTCCTTTCCCTTCTCAGAGCAAGCTCGTTGCCTCAGCCAGAGGTTTATCAGGGGTTCTAATGTGCACTCGCTAAACGGGGAGGAGCACCACCCATGAGGAGAATGTCCCACTCTCTCCATTCTGTGCCCGGCCTGCTCCAAAGCATACACAGAGGGAAAGGTGGGACCATCCTCCTACCCTCACCATGCTTAACCATTTCCAACAGCTAAGGCCTACCTGGCAGCTTGGAGGAAGCCAGGAGTGGGCTTGCCATCCAGGGCTGGCTGGAAAATAAGAATTCAATATTACAAAAAAAAATCCAAATTTGTTTTCATTCCGCCTCAGGACAAAAACAAGAACTTTTTAATAATTATGAAAAAAACCAAAGAGAGGCACAATAGCTGATCAGCCTGCTAGTTAGGGCACTTACCTGGGATGCGGGAAACCCAGGTTGAAGATCCTGTTCTGCTTGATTCTCTCTCTGGCCCAATTAATACTTAGTTATCTGTACAAAGTGGAACAGCTCTAACAGGAGATATTGAGAGATACCAGTTCTAGAGGCTGGTGGTTAAGGAACTTGCCAAAGATTTCGGAGACCCAGATTCTAGCAGGGACCTAAACCTGGGTCTCCTACATCCCAGGCATGTGCTGTAACCACTGGGCTATTGGCTCAGTTGAGGTAGAACTGTAGTTGAGATTTCACCCTGGATCTGAGATGCCTTCTCAACAAAAGCTTCATGAAAACAGACATGTTTCTGTGAAAAGTTTTGGATTCAGTGAATCTGTATTTTCCAGTGGAAGAGCCTTTTATAGAAAAATTCTCAGCTAGCTCAACTGCCAACAGAATTCTTCCCAGCCACTGAGCAGATGGCCAGGAATGGGGGGCAAACCTTACCCTCTTCACCAACGTGGGGATCAGCCAGAATACGGCCCCCAATTGCTTTGTTCTGCATTTATCCTCAGCTTTTCTTGTATTTCACTTGTTCTCTAGGAGTTGTCCAAAGTTCAGGTAGTTTCTCTGCCATGTTTTTAAGAACCCTGCATGTTTTTAAGACCCTGGGCTGGTCAATGTTATTCCATCTGCCTCAGTTTACTTTATACATCAGTGACTCCTCTGAGTCTAGAAATACATATTGCGGGGGAATTAATCTGAAAATATGGTGTTCCCATGGTAAATTTACTACAGGACTGAGAAGCAGATGATCTGGGAATGATACACCATAGCCATTGTCAACATACTGCAGGGCAACTACACTCTAGGGTTAGCTCCACTGTATAAACCTTACCAAAGCATCACTGACAACAGAATTCTGTCTTGTAGGCATGTGTGGCCCTCCCTTGCTGTCAATCTCCAAGGGAGGTCACACCTCCTTGAGGTCATGCCCCTGTAAGGACAGTCTAAGATAATGGGGAAGAGCCTGAAGAGGGGGAGCACTGCCATCCCAAGGGTGCGGTGTCAGGTGCAGGGGGACGCAGGCCTGCTACTGCTTCCCAGCCCAGGGCCCTAACAGTGGCAGAGTGGTCTGCCACTGGGTCAGCGGGGAATCCCACCGCAACATGCTGACCATGTTTCGGATGCCCCTGCAGCCAGACTACACTCGGCTATCCCTGGGCTCCTTCCTCCCCTCCCCTCAGGGTATACCTGAACCTCAGGCTAATCCTCAGGGTACACTGCCAGTGGCAATCCCAGCAGCTCTTCAGCATTGGTTGGCTCTGGTAGCTTGGGAAGTCCTCAGGGTAACTAAAGTCTTCTGCAGCCTCAGCATTGCTGAGAACATGTCTGTCTCCTTTGGCAGCTGCCTCCCAGCTGAGCTACAGGGCCTGCCTTTTATACTTCTAGTTCCTGTCCCACTCCTCTCATTCTGGCGTGGTAAGCATGGTCCTCCTGGTTCTGCCCACCAGGGGCCATCTGGCCCTCCCTCGCTGTCAGTCTGAGGGAGGCCATGTCTCTTTGCTATACATCCATTCCTTAGTCTTCAACTGTATCTTTTCTTTAGACTATAAAGGTCTAAGGGACAGAGCTACTGTCTTTTTTACATAATAAAGGATTGTTGTAAAGTGTCATGTGAAATTAGTGTTATATAAAAACATACCTTATTTTTAAAAAATAATCATAATAAAATCCAATAATAAGTGCAATCTGTCAGTATAGGTACTCTTACATCAGCCCACGGCTCAAGATATACTAAATCTTGGGTGTTAATACTGTATGATGACTGATACACAGTGTACCACAGGCCAATCCTTACATTGTATACATGGCTGCATTGCCGCAAACACTTCCAAAAATGAATTCAGTATCAATAACTGAGCATACCCCATTAAGAGTGTTTGCTCACCTGGACGTGATGCATTAAAAGTTCTAAGAGAAAGTTGTGTTTTCTATTTTCATTACAGCCTGCATGAGGCTGGGGAATTGTTTAGCATTTTTGTTTTTAACACAATTCTGCAAGGCAGGATGCATTTTCTGTGAGAAGTGCTGTTCACAAATGGTAAAACTATGTTCACCGACTGCTGAGAGTTTGAATTTCAATTTGTTTATTCTTTGACTCAGCCTTTTGTTGCTGAATTAGCATAGATATTAGTGTATCTATTAGTTTTCATTATTGTTGCAAAGTTTCAATCAATGGCTTTCCTAACAGAAGTGAACGCAATCAGAACTGGGAAGAAGAACTTAGGGTGGGTCAGTACAAAGCATGTGCCCACATCATTCTAATAGAGAACCATTTGCTTGATTTCTAGTAGGCCTTTTGCTTTCCCATACGCACACTGCAATGCCAACTTCCTGTTCTACCATTACATTTTCTTTTACTGACATACGAGACTCTAGTTTCCTGTCAATATGTAGAAGAAAAAAAATCACACCCACAGCTTCCATCAGCATTAACAGGAGTTGCACATTTAACCACCCACCCAACCCTCTGATGACAGAAGAATAAACTACTTTGGATATGTCTGTAAAGATTCCCTCACTGTTTACAAACAAGTTACAGTTGCACATTGGTCCCAGCTTTTCAAGCTGAGCATTTTACAAATAATGCTGGTCTGTGCTTTGATTTGCATTCAACAAATTCACTTGATGGCATTTACTACAACACTGTGGGGGAGAGGGGATTTCAATCAGGATAATAAATTTAATAAAATAATGTTTCTTTGCATAATGGAGTAATAGGAGGGGATACAGGAGTACCTTTGGGGTAAAATGGCTTTAAAGATTTTTGGCAAGCCACAGGCACCTTGACTACTGCAGAAATATACTTTTGAGTGCTGTTGCAACATATAGCTCCATAGACAACGGCAAAACTTCTGTTGACTTCAGTGGGGCCAGGATTTCCCCCTATGCAAAGCTCTTTTCAGCAGTGAATCTTATTATAGCAATGTATTTATTCAGTGTTTGGCATAATGGCTTGCTGATTTTTTCTTCCAGTGTCCCTTAGAAGAATATTGACATTTCTAAGCATATTCTTCATTAATTTAAATTGTTAAGTGTCCTGGTATAATTATTTCTCTATAAATGGACAATGGTTTTTCCCAGATATGATTCTTCATAATTACTGGCTAGGCAAATAGTTATTTTATGGGGAAGAGGGGTTGTCTTCTGTTCCCATTGGCTTCAGATGTGTCAGGCCCTCCCTAGTCATTAGGGACAGTTAGCGGTTTTCCCTATTTCACAATGGTGTCTTTTAATAAACCCACCTAGGAAAAACAAAACAGACAGCAACATGTTTGTTTAGTGCCAATGCTCTGATACTGCTTTGAATGAGATGATGTGCAAGATGACATAAATAAAGGTACCTCATGGCTAATGAAATTTCACTTTTAATTCTGGTATTGTTTGCAGACAGCCTGGGTTATGTTTTATATTTAATATTGAATTTGGCAACTATCTGCTTCAATTTACTCTCAGATGAAAGCAGATTAGGATTCTATTTTTATTCAGTTCTGTTCAAACCTCTCCCTTCCCCCAATATCTCACACACTCCTACCCCAAGTGGGTTGGGCTATACTTTCCTATGTACTTCTGGCTCCTGATGTACCTCTTAGTTGACAGGGAGCCAGCATTCCTTGGACAACAGATTAAACGGAAAAGCCTTCAGCTGATGGAAAAATAGCTACAAACCACGCAAGAGACACCACATCTCAGAAAACAGCTGATCTACACGGTTATAAAAGATAATATTTCAAATAACTTTGTAACTGCCTCTTTTCTGTACAGTTACTCATGGACTATAAAGTAGTTTACAGTACATACATGTCATGTGATCTCATTATTTGTGTTACAGGAATACTTAGAAATCTCAGTCATCAGGTTTCCTTATGCTAGACACTGTACAAACCCAGAGGAAGAGACATTCACTTCCCCGAAAATCATACAGTCTAAACAGGCAAGACAGCAAGTGGATGAGACAGAGGTAGGAAAGAAAATGGGAAGAGAAAGATTGGGTAGCAAAAATAACATGCTTTAGCACTAATTGGCTGGGTGCACAATTCTTAGCCAATCAGTAGCAGTAATCACAGCTCACAGCCTTCCTAATGATTATCTGTAGGCAGTTTTCTGTATTCGTTATGGCAGAAATGAGTGTTGAGGAGGGACTTCATGGAAGATGAGATGGGGGCTTTATAGATTTTGACTGGGAGCTCTTCCAAGACATCAGGGGCAGTATGGGAGAAAGCAGAAAGGTCCCTTTGGGAGAACTGGGCAATTGAGGCAGGCATCCTTGGCAGAGTGAATGGGGCGTTGGCCTCACAATGAAATAAAGAATAGATAAGTAGGGTGGAGATACACCATCGAGGACTTTGAAGGTTAGTCTGAAATCACACTTTGTGTACATTGAAATTAAGAATGTACACAGGCAGTTTCAACTTTTCAGCCTCTAACATGCCTGTTAGTCTAAAACTTTGTGGACATTTTCCCCCATGGTTACAATGGCATGTTAGAGAAAGGATCATCAATTGGAAAGTGATATATTCTCAGGGTATTTCTGGACTTCATTCTCTTTTCCTGCTACCTATAGTGTTGCTGGTGCATCTGAGGACGTGAAGATCTAGAAGCTAAAACACAGACAGAGATTGAGAGAGAGAAACTGTCATAACAATTAAATTTGCCCTAATTTGTGAGGACAGACAATAATTAGATGGTCCAAGAGTCCTGGCCTGAGCATACACGAGGACTGAGCTGGAAAAGTACAGATGTTTCCGATATAGACAAACCTATAACTTTATATAATTTGTAATTTGATTTGTGCTGATTTCCTTCTCTTAGCAATACCTGGTTTGAGGCAGCAAGAGCTCATGCATCACAAATGCACAGACCTATACCAGATCATTCTCTGTACCAGCAGACTGGCAAAATTAGCTAACAGGACATTACTTTCTTTTCTTTTTTTAAAAAAGGCTCCAGAGGCAACCCTGGGAATTATAGGCTGGTAAGCCTAACTTCAGTACTAGACAAATTGCTTGAAACTAGACTAAAGAACAGAATTATCAAACACATAGATGAACACGACATGTTGGGGGAAGAGTCAACATGGTTTTTGTAACGGGAAATCATGCCTCATCGATCTATTAGAACTCTTTTGGGGAGGGTGGGGGCAGGGTCAAACAAACATGTGAACAAGGTGATCAGTGGAAATATTACACTTGGACTTTCAGAAAACCTTTGACAAGTTCCCTCACCAAAGACTCTTAAGCCAAGTAAGGAGTCATGATTTACAAAGGAAAGTCCTCTAATGAATCAGGGCCTGGTTCAAAGACGGGAAACAAAGAGTAGGAAAAATGGTCAGTTTTCAGAGTGGAGGGAGGTAAATAGTGAGGTTCCGCAAGGACAGTATATTCATAAATGATCTGAAAAAGGGGGTAAAGAGTGAGGTGGCAAAGTTTGCAGATGATACAAAATTACTCAAGGTAGTTAAGTCCAAAGCAAAGAGATCTCACAAAGCTGGGTGACAGGCAAAAATTGGCAAATGAAATTCAATGTTGATAAATGCAAAGTAATGCAATTGGAAAAATAATCCCAACTATACATACAAAATGATGGGGTCTAAATTAGCTGTTACCACTCAGGACAGAGAACTTGCAGTCATCGTGGATAGTTCATTGAAAAAGTCTCCTAAATAAGCAGCAGAAATCAGAAAAGCAAACCATGTTAGGAACCATTTGTAAAGGGATAGATAATAAGACAAAGTATCAAAGCCACTATATAAATCCATGGTACAACCACACCCTGAATACTGAATGCAGTACCGGTCGCCCTATCTGAAAAACAGAGATATATTAGAATTTGAAAAGGTACAGAAAAGGGCAACAAAAATGAAAAGGGGTATGGAACACCTTCCACATGAGAAGAGATTTAAAAGACGGGGGACTGTTCTGCTTGGTAAAGAGATAACTAAGGGGGATATGATAGAGGTTTATAAAATCATGAAGGGTGTGGAGAAAGTGAACAAGGGTCACGCAATGATGTTAACAGACAGCAGCTGTAAAACCAACATGTGGAAGTACTTCACACAACACACAGTCAACGTGTCAAACTCACTGCCAAGAGATGTTGTGAAGGCCAAAAGTATAACGGGGTTCAAAAAAGAATTAGGTATGTTCATGGAGAATAGGCCCATTAATGACTATTTGCCAACATGGTCAGGGATACAACCCTTGCTCTACGTGTCCCTAAACCTCTGACCGCTAAAAACTGAAACTGGACGACACGGAATGTATCACTTGATAAACTGCCCTGTTCTTTTCACTCCCTCTATAACATTTAGCACCAGACACTGTCAGAAGACAGAATAATGGGCTAGATGGACCATTGTTCTACCTTAGTATGATCGTTCTTATGTTCCTATGGCCTGACTGCTTAGCCCAAAACTTTAAACAGCAACACACATTCTCCACAAATCTCTTGGTCTTTCCAAAGCATTTCAGGCGGTTTTCTGCCCAACTCCACAGCTGGGATATTGCTAGTCTTTGCAGCAAAGGCATACAGAAAAGGCTGCTGGTTGTTTCAGGGCATCAGAAATCAAGCAACAGAAGCAGAAAAAGCTCCTCTTCCTGCCAACTTCTTCAGGGCCAAGTCAGACTATTTATCAACACTGCCAGTGAGCAGGTGTTGTGGGAGTAGTAAAATGCCCAACTTTCTGTGGCTTTCCAAACACCACAAGTTCAGTGACCCTGAATTCACCAAATCATTTTGGACTCTCTCTAGACAGCACTATTTAAATTCTAATAGACTGGGCCAGTGTGTAGTTAATGCAGACCCACAGAGCACTCTGTAACCATAAAGCACACCAGTAAGACTACAAGCCTTCACCTCCATTGTCTGACTGGTGAGGTTTATCTTCTCAATTCCATTGATCTTCATGTTAATAGCCTGTGACTGAGCCCATGTTCAGTTGTAGCTGCACCTCCCCTGTGAACAATGGGCAGGTCAAACATCTGCTCCAGGCAGCTGAACCGTATTACCATGATTATTTGTGGCCACACACTAAACTAAGTTAAGTTTCCAATTGTCTCCCTGCTGCAGGAACATTGCTAATGCAGTTAGCTAAGAGCTCCAGCACATGGGAATAGACTAATGTTGGTTCACACTGATTTGTTGGCTCAATGTCACACATATATTTGCAAAACAGAATTGTCACCCAACTGCAGAAATAAGATTTGACACAAACAGCATGTTACAGCACTATTAGTTGGGGATTGATCCTGCTTTGAGCAGGGGGTTGGACTAGATGACCTTCGGAGGTCCCTTCCAACCCTGATATTCTATGATTCTGTCATTTGGGGAAAATTTGAGGGAGAGCAGTCAGGATGGAGGAGAAAAATAAGAACCCCCTTTTCCTTGGAATATTATTTGGGTTTTAAAGTTTTCCAGTTTATATTCTTTTCTCTGTTAGAAGATTGAAGTATCCCCCCTTCCTCGCACCTCCACAAAAGCAGAGACCCTATGGAACCATTGTGAATACCAGGGTGAATTTCAGAGATACGTCTTCTGGCAGCAGAAAATACATCAAATGCAAATTGCTTATGACAGAGCTGCCACTGGAATATTGGCCTCAACAAGCCCTCTTTAGTATTGCCTCTGTTCTCCAGCCCCTGCCTGATTTAATTGCTCCTCTCTTTGGCATTGCTCTGATCTTCCCAGTGTTCTTACAGAACTCACTTCTCTTGTTTCCCCAGCACTCCTGGGACTGTTTTCCTCTTCCTGCCTACTTGCAATAGTGGTAATGCACCCCAGGAGGGGCTGAGTGCTGCTTCCCTTAGGAAGGTCAGGAATAAAGCCTTCCAGCATATGTTAACACTGCTTCGAGTGGGGAGGACATGATAGATTATAGACAAGCTGAAGAGTTTTGGCAATGCCAGCAGAGCTGCAGACAATCATGCTGTGTTACCAAGTCCTATGATTTTATAGCCAGTCATGCAATATCTAGTATTTTTCTTAAAGCTCCAGATCCTGGAGCCAGGCGATTACATGAGAATCTGTTTTCATTAAAAAAAGAAATAAATTCTAGCCCTCGTCGCTGTGGAGAAAAACTTGAAAATCTGATTCAAGTGTAACCTAAAGGCTCAAAAACCTGAAGGCAAATAATAAAAAATATATATTTTTTTAAAAATCTCATGATTTTTTTGGGAACTGGCTCATGACTGTTGAATGCCTGGTGTTGGCAATACTGAATCAGGCAGTGTAAAACTAACACAGATGAACAGTATTACCATAACCCTTCTGCCAGGCATTATTGGTAGCAAAACGGCCAGGTTCAGTTATCTAGGGGTAAATTAATAAAGCAACAATATCTATTAGGTAAGACTGCCAGCCTCAGGGAGTCTTGGCAATAGTCATAACTTCCCATGCATTCTAGCACTAACCACTTCTCTCCTCCCCACTCACAGTATGTTGTTCACAGTTGATGGGGTTCAACATATAGCCAAGTCCATCTCCAGCCCTCAAGAAGTGCTGCCTTGTCTGCTCCAAGGCTCTGCTGCCTATCTCAACTGAAATAACTACAGCTTCAGTACTAAATAGGGAGAGCTTCATCAGAAACCCCCAGCCAAGATGCTCCTCTCTGGCTTCAGCCAAAGCTGCCTCAGCCTTCTATTTAGTTTTGTAATGGAGTCAGCACCTGCCTCTCATGAGCACCCCCTTCTGGTCAGGTGTGAGCCTGCTGTTTCTTAGTTCTTGGAATAGGGTGGCACCCACTTCTCATGAGCATACCCTCCCCCAGCTGATGGTTTCTTCAGTGGGTATTCAGTGACTCAGCCCTCCAGCCAAGTCACACACGCTATCTGTAAGTGGGACAGAACAAACAAATCCCTTCCAGGACATAGAGTCTTTACCTTCCCCCAAGGCTTCCTCCCTGGAGATATTGCCCTCTATACCAGACCAACTGGTTAGGTTCTGGGCTCAGTCCTTGCTTGGTCCCCGCAGCCAGCCAAGAGTTCCTTTTTAGCTCCCCTGGCCTTTGGTAGCCATCTCTGAACTCAGCACTGCCCGCACTGAGCTGTCTATGGCCCTGCTGCTCTTCCAGCCAGCCCGGAACCCAGTCCTCTCTTTTCCAGCTCTGAGCAGCATCTTACTGTTCTGGCTCTGCTGCCTCTTTTTATATGGCTCTCCTGGTCCCTGACTGGCTGCTCCAGAAGCCCCTCTGATTGGCTGTTTCCTTTGCAGCCACTCCAGACCACCTAGAGGACTTCTCCTCTGCTCTTTTCTGGGGCAGGGTGAGGCCATCACAGGAGGGAACTCTCTAGGCAACTCACAGATACAGAATTATCAGATAGAAATGTGACCTTCAATGTGAGGGTGTCCCTTTAAGCTAGAAAAGTCCAAATACCTGGGTGAAGTTCAATGCATTAGAGAAGTATTTTCCAAATAGGTGAAGTAACAGAACTAACGTCTTTATGGAACAAATGCTCCATGTAAGGGGCTCAAGGCTGCATTTATGGTGACTAAACAAACCATTGTGCATGCGTGCAGAAGCACAGTAACTGAATATATGTGACAGGTGGTGATGCTCACCTGTGTGTAGCTACCAGATGGGTGGACCCTTAAGTACCTAGGTTTTGTACCTGAACCCTTTGTGGAAGACTTGGAAAGCTTGATAACAGGAAAGGTGAGGGGTTATTCCCTTCACTCTTTCCTAGAGCTCACATTTTCCCTTTCCTCCTCCTCTTGCCTCTCCACCACCCCCGGTGCACCCTTGGAATTGGAGTTCCTGGACTCAAACCTACAGGAACCACTTGGGAAGAAACTTACAAACACAAACTGGGGTAGCTGTGTGGACCTGGCTAGATATAACAATGGTCCATGGTCACAGCTGGTGGAAGGTCATTGAAGTCCACATAAATTGAAGCTGTGCATTGTGTTTACCAGTATATGTTAGCAGTAGCACTAGGGAAGTGTGAGCTCATTTTGACTAATCTGAAACCCATTCCAACTCTAGGTTTCAAATTAGGCAATTTTCCTAATTATTTTAATAACATTTGTAGCTATGCAAGCGAAGATCACAATAAAGTTAATTGAATTTCATATTTCAGGGTGCCAGCTAATCACCTCTCATGTTCAGGGAAGATTTTTTCCCCTCAATGCACAGAATTGTACAATGTGTTACACACATTCAGCTTTGATGCTTTTTGTCTGTTTACCTTCAGGTCGTGGCCAAAAGCAGCAGATTGGATGGACTGGTGGATTGATTTGGAAATGCATTTCCTACATTGTTTTGGTTTGAGTAGTTTCCCATGCTCATCATGACAAATGTCCTGTCTGGTCATTAATCCATGTTATGAAATAGCTTTAGAGCAACAGCCACTAATGGAGGTTTCTGACTGTGAGTCAGTTATGCCACACCCACTTCTGTATTGCCCAGTAATGCCTGATGGATTTCCTTATTCTATTGTACATGTTCTATTAGAAAATCTCAGCACCACATTCAAGGCAACACAATCTTGTAGTTGGTAGGTAACAGCTTGACTTCCAGGGTCTGCAGTGGTTAGTAGAGAGAGTCAATATTTTTCAAACTAAATCTTTTTAAAGGGAAAAATTGCTTTTTTGGTAACAATTGTTTTTCCATGCAAATATTATGCTTTTTCATTTTATGTTTATTGAAAACAATCAAAATAGTTAGACATTTTTCTTTACTACAAATGAGGTTTTGTCAACAAAAATTTCAGTCGCCATTTCAATACTGTTTTTGACAGTTTTCTATATTTTAATGAAAAAGTTACAAATTTAAAAAGAAACAATAAAAGCAGTCAAAGATTTCAAAGATTTTAACTTTTTGAAATTGTGCCTGAAATGGAGTTTTTCAGTTATGACCACTTCTGCCATTTACTGTATTCAGTTTAAAAAACAACTGAATACTACGAACACATTTAATATAAAAATAGTTTGGCAAATTTGATTTCTGTTAAGATTATCACTACATGTTGATCTTGCATAATGTATCAATTTATTTTATATTCAAATAAAAGGTAGAACATAGTAAAATAATCATGATAATAATTTCTTCCATGCCTCATAGGGTGTGGTGAGGATTAATGTATTAATATTTGAACACTGCACTGAAAAGTACTACCTAAGTGCAAAGCATTATTAATATATTTGTTAATGTTTAAAGATTTAGTCTATATGGAAGCAGTCTCCATATTATGTAAGCAGTGGATATGTTTATTAATCATTAATATTAGTATCTCTTAAAAGCCCCAATAATGATTGCAGCCCCATTGTGCCAGGCACTATACAAACAAAGATGAAGAGATAGTCCCAGCTTTGGAGAGTCTATGCCTTATGGGACAAACCTGGGCCCATTAAATTAATGAGAGCTTCCCTCCCAGAATCTAGTCCTATATGCAATAGACAGATTTAAATACAGGTTAGACACACAGAATATTCAACTATGCTGTAAACTTGATGAGCATCAAGAAATATGTATTGAATAATAGATTTGTATACAATTTTGATGCAATAAAATATGTTTAATTAAATATGTATTAAATTCTTAAGCAATATAACTATATAATGGACAATAATTTAAAGGAGGAGCAAAAAATCTTACCGGACAAAGCCTGTATTATTTACCTCAAAGGCCTATTATTGAGCTAAGCTTCCCTCCTAATCACCCTTTGTTTCTCATTTTAATCTAATTGCCCTTCTATATCAGTCCTTACTCTTGCAAGTTTCTTCCTCTCCTAGGGTCTGATTCAGTTTCCACTAACTTCATTAGACATTGGATTGAGCCTACCCAACTCACTCCCTTCCTGAAACACTCCTGGGGCTGTTTTGTGTGAAGGAAGAATCACAGGATTGGGTATAAGGAATGGCAATATTAATACAAAAATTCTGAGCCAGTGCAGAAGGGTACAACTTACAAACACTGATAGAATCATAGAACCAAAGGGTGAGAAGGAACCTCTAGGATCATCTAATCCAATGTCATTTCCGGAACTGAACATGCCTTGGTTGGGTAGGGGAGGCGGTGCCTCCCCAAACAGTGGCCCCGCCCACACTCCACCCACCCACCCCGCCCTGCCAAGGCCCTGCTTTGGCAGTGCAACCCAGCTTCCCGGGGCTGAGGAGGCTGCGGCAGAGCTCCTCCGTGCTGCATGCTCTCCATCCCGGCGCGCTCTCCCTCAGGTGGAAGGGGCAGGGCTGTGAGTAGTGTCTCCCAGCCAGTTGTTCACCCACCACCCATGCAGCACCGGCCAATAGCGTCGACCCGCGGGGGCTCCCAAATCGCAGGGCCTGGAGTGGTTGCCCCGATTCGCCATCCCTTAGGGGTGGCTCTGGCCAAGATGCAGGATTTGTTGTGTCTAAACCATCCAAACATACTGAACACAGTTACAAAAATGAACAAAAACTAATGCTTTCTAGCAGTGAAGATCCCAACATTGCAGTATCGATACTGTGAGACTGTTATGGGCTATTATTTGAGATTAGATAAATATTGCATTTATCTGTAATACCATGTCACCCTTACAAATCTATTCTCAAATAATGGACCTCACACCTTCATTGGATTTGGCCCAGTGCCTCCAGAAGCAAAACTGTAAGAATTTTTTTTTTGTAAAAGATGGTAACAAGTCTTTTAAAAATAATTAGGGTGTACTGAATCCATATGTGGCTGTTACCAAGCTGCATGTGGTGTATAAAGGCCTCTACAAAGAGAACAAAGCAATGCATGGAAATCACTAAATCTTTATTTGCTGTTCATTTAGGATTAACATACTTTGGTTAGGTCTTAATGAGCTGTAGGATGTAATAAAAGTGATCACATAATACTCACAACTTTTTTAAAAACCTATTGAATGTCGGTATTTTGCACGAGGTACTAAAAATATTTTAATATGTTATACAACTGTTTAAGAGCATGTTTACATGGCTTTTATAACTTGAACATTAGAACCTTGAAACAAACGTATAGAAATGGATTTAACTGTCATAAATACAACACAATGTGAAACCACGTTTTTAAAACAAGTAAAATACAAACTGACATAAACTCACCATAAGAATGTGACTTATCAGCTTTGACAATATTCTCTTTGGGTTCTTGATCACGTGCGGCTATAAAGTCCAAGAGCTGTGGAAGAAGCAGGCACCACAGTGCTTGAAATGACAGTTTGTGGGCCCATGTTACCCTGGCATATGACTTGCCATTCATGGCTTGTTCTGTTGAATTTGGTCCAAGAATTCCACTTTCAATCCAGGCATCTGCTGGCTCTGAAGCCTGTGTGTGCTGGCCTATACATTTCTGAAAGTTCATTGGGTATCAAGGAGTCCTCCTAATCATGGAATAAGCCACTTCCTATACTCTGGTATTAGTTCTATCTGTTTACAGTACAAAGTTTCACCAACAGTTAGAACAACATACTGTCGCCCAAGCCCTGACAACACATTTGCATTTCCATACAACACTATTGAGTATGCCTTGGTCATGGGCAGGGTCTTGAGAGATTGGCAAGCTTCCTTTACTAGTTATTTCTGGTTCTGTTGTCATGTGCAATGGTTGAAATTTGTCCACCATGACGTGGGTTCTAATTCTGATGTGTAAGGACAAAGGCCATATCAGAAGCTCCTTGAATACTGGTTTAGCTTTACCTTTTCTTACGTTGGCTGGTATGATTGTGTTGATTGCATTAGGAACATTGAGTGTGCTCTTGGTCGATGGCTTTAGAGCATTCAGCAACAGATCAGGGCAAATCCTCTTTGCCAAGCAGTGACTTGAGTTGCATGGAATGTATTTGTGCCGTCCAGAGAAACATGCCATTATCGTTGGCTGCATAGTGAACAAATGTCCTGTGGACCAGGCTGGGACGAATAACAGCACCATTCTCAGCTTTCATAGTCTGTAGGGTTGTGTCCACCTTTAGGATTCCTTTGTAGCTAATGTAGTGGCCAACTGTATGGAAAAGCTGAACAAGTTGTTTTGATGTTTTGACCTTGCTGCCTGACTGAGGGTGCACCCAAGACTAATTTGCGTTGGGGTCCATTTCTTTCCACCACTCATCTATACTATATCTATACACCTTAAATTTCACTGATTCTTTTTTCTCAGCATCACCCTCAAGAAGAGATTGTCCTTCTACAGCAGGTAGAGGAACATGTACAGGCTATCTGAAATGCAAGCAGCTGCAGCATCCTCACTGACACTGAAACCTTTGTGGCCAGGATGTTACAAAGTAACTCCCTGAATTTTCAATGCAATGTGTACCAGTGATAGAAATATATCTTCTTGGGAAATGGTAAATGGGGAGGGCCATCAGCTTGGCAAGAATACATTGTCTATGAGATGGGTACATATTTATATTTGTCTGGAACTAAGAATGTTTGTCCCTTAGCAGGAGACTGATGAGGCAATGAAATGAACTGAAATAAATCCCCAATATGAGCTTGGAGTTTCTCCTTGAATGATGATCTACAACGGATGTAGGAGTGTGGAATTTCAATGCCAGTTTCCTTTGTCAGATTGCAGTAACAATGCCACACCTCAGATAGCTCCAAAACATGGCCTTGATTGGTTGCATGCTGAAACTCATTTTGAAGCCAAAGCATTGCTGTGCCAGTAATACTTTTCGTGCCCTCACTCTTTTTCATCACAATGGGATATAACAAATCAGGTAGTACCTGCGTTCAGCAGTTACGAGATCATTTACTTCTGCTAAATGAACACTCATTTTGTGGTCAGATAGAGCTGCCACATTATCTGTTCCCTCATCTTAAATGTAGTTACAGAGATGAGTCTGCTTAGCATAGACTTCTTGATAAAACATGCAGCATCTCCAGTCCACAGATTTCACAGAACGGGACTGTCTTGTATTACGGACCCTAGTGTCTTTATTGGGATGACCACAGCTTCCCACACATGATACATCAGTGACCGATGCTCTTGTCTTCTGTAACCTTTACATTTTGCCTTTGTCAGTGTATTGGGTGTAGCAATTTTTGGGCCACATGACTGTTACTGTCTGTTCTAAATGAAAGATGGACTCAATTCTGTCAAGGGCCACTCTGTATTTTATATATTGCAATTTCTTTCTAATGGCAGGTGCCACCCTTATTCTCTGCAATTCTTATTCACCTGCTTCACATCTTGTACATCTTCTTTATTTGATTTTTGAGAAATAATGCAAAGACTGTAGGAAACTGGCATGAATCTCGTGATACCTACTACCAGTTCCATGGTCTGCTTACAACTGTAATCAATATGAGTGTCATAAACTACAGCCTCATTTAACTACTATTGCTCTCTCTGTTTGCTTCACCATCACTTCTGTGGTCATTCTACTCTACAATGCAATTGTACTCTAACTACAATGCATGATAGACTAGAAAACAAATACTAAGCATGCCAGAAAAGGAGAAAATGATTCTACATATTACAGGAAACGTAACTTATGTGTTATGATTAACTTATTTCTAATATTATGCTATATGGATGACTACATGCTATAAAAAGCTGAATATTAGTGTACAATAGGTGTTAAAACCATGATGTATGTCTTCCCATTTCTATTCTTAATAGATTGAAAAGGAATTATGCCAAACAGTCTGATTTTGCTGACAAGTTCATGCACACGCTGTTGGCATATCAAACATTTCTGGTGAATTTTGGTGGCCATATTTATTTGCAGGTTTGAGGAGCTGAACGTCAAAATTCAATTTGGTAACAACTATTTCGAAATCAGCAGGTTCAAAGTATGTTAGAAAAAGTTACCAACTTTTAATAAAACACACCTCTACACCTCTTATAGACTGGATTGATTCTGAGATTTCTGCCTAGTCTACTGTACTACTTAACAGGGTGAGGTGTCCACAAACCAGCTCAGCTTTGGGGACTTTAGTGCCATCTGTAGTGCAGGACTCCCTCAAATCTTTGCACAGGCACAGCACAAGGACCGGCACTGTGCTTGCCTTTACAACCCCCCACCTGCCTGAGCACCTGTACAGGACCATCCTAATCTGGGGTTAAATTAAGGAGGAAGTCCTCTTCTCCGCCCTATTGGTCAAGGAGCAGTTAGGTCCATTTCAACCCTCGTGGATTGAAACTTTCCCATTAGACATACAGAGGCATTTTTTAAAAGCAGAATAGTTTCTTACCTGTGAGAAAGCATTATGATTGGGCCTGTTAATTCACATGCACATTCACACTGTCTCTGTATGCTAGAAATCTTTATTCAGTTCTGCTGGAGGGAAAACATGGTGAGCATGTGGGAAAAATGTGATTCTAAACAAAATAGCTCTGTCATCTGTACCCCGCCCCCCTCCTCCAGAACCATCAAACAACTCAGTCTATGTTATGAAGCAATTTATGAGCTAGTAAGTTGCAGTTTCAGAACAAAGCTGTTTTGCTTTACACTTATTCTAGGAGATCAAGAAGTGTCTAGCATTTAACAAAACTTTTTTTTAAAAAAAAAATCACAACTTGAGGAGGATAGTTTTGTTGTTAAGATACTGGACTGGGCCTCAGGAGGACAGGGTTCAATTCTTCACTCTACTATAGACTCCCTCTGTGACCTTGGGCAAGTCACTTACTCTTCCCGTATGTCAGGGCCCCATCTCAAAGGATGGCAATAATGGTATTTCCTTTTTCCCATTCTTTGCCTAGCTTGTCTGTTTAGACTGTAAGCTTCAGAGCAGAACTGCCTCTTATTATGTGTATGTACCTCCCACAGTGGGTCCCTGATCTTACCAGGGGCTCTCTGATTGCTACTGCAATACCAATGTGAACTGATCACGTTCAAATGACTAAGAAAGATTTTTTGAAGAATGTAGAGAACAACCCACACCCTCCCTCCCAGATCTCAGGCTGGAATTAACTGTATTGATGTGCAGCTATAGATCCCTGAAAGTGGCAAGCTGAGCAGCACCATTAAGAGAACTAATTTTCCCCTTGTCCTCTCCTTAAAATTAGAATGAAAATTGGCTCATTTCTCATACAAAATGATGGGGAAATTCCACTTTTTTCTTACCGTCTTTAAAAGTGCATTTGTCTTAAAATCATTAATGCCATGTGTCACTCAGTGTGTCCCTTTCAGCAGCTCAAGGATCAACCTCCGTCCTATAAACTCCGATTGATCTCTTTTCAGCTCAGATACTTGCTAAACTATAACATTTAATAGGTTCTCTTTTCCTCTGCCACATTTCCATAACTTGTTCTTTAATCTTCCTTTGATCCTGAATACTAGAGAGATTTACATGTAATTTATTCTTACGTTGTTGTGCTTGTTTAATCTTTCATTTCCAGTTGGATTCATTTTCAAACAAGGGAGCTTGTTATTGATTCAATTTATTGTTGACAATTGGGACCTGCCTTCTCATTCTAAGGCAAGTTTCCATTTTTGTTAGTTTTCATCTTTATTGCTCGTTCTCAAGCATGATTTGACCCAAGAGATTCAGATGCTGGCAAACAAGCCCTTCTCTGTGTTCAGATGAAAATCAAGGGCTGGCCCTTGTATTTGCACATCAGTCTCATATATGTTGTTCGACTGAATCTTCCTGCTGATTTAAAAATATGTGCATCCCCAGTCATAAACACGACATCCCTTCTTTCATCACAACCACCCAGCCTACCCAACAAACCCTAAAGACTCAATCTCTCCTCTTTCCCTTCCTTTTCAACCACTATATGACACTCTCTTCCCTCCTTTTGTCTTCTGGGTGACGCCAGTGGTCTCCAACCCCTCTCCCTTCCGGAAGCACGGCTAGTCCCCTTCCTCCTCCTTTTACATCCAAAATATGAAGTGGTTTCACAAGCATCAGCGGTTTTCCAGAGAGTCTGTTTGGATTAAGGAGGGGAGCAGGGAGAAGTCCTAGAAGCCATCGCAGAAAGAGAGAGAGACTCCCCAGCTGGGATGGGACCAGCCCGGACCTCTTTGAAGTATACCTACCGCTGGAAAGCCTTACCTTTGGAACCTGGGACCACACCAAGTTCTGCCCCTATAAATGGTTTAACTTAGAAAATGGCGGCTTATTCTAAAGCAGAGAGACATCCTGTGAGCAGTACTTTCTGGAAGCAGTATTCAGAGCGAACATATTCTGAAATCACAGGAGTTAGTGGAGGATTGAACCAAATGCTAAGAAACCAGCATTCAGTTCTTCTCCATAAATCCTCCCGAAGTCAGATGCTCTCAGCAGGTGCAGGACACTCAGGAGATCCACACAGTTGGAACCTATGCTGAATCTAGCTCTGGAGCTCGAATGAATCTATTTTAAAGCAACAGCAAAGGAATATGAACCCAGCATTAGAGAGGCATGCTCGCAACTCTGCAGCTGTGGCTGAGTTTGTCTTGTACCTAAAGCCAGGTATTCAAGCTTTTTGTTTTGTAGGAAAAATACAGCACATCATCCTCATCTCATAATACTTACCCTCTGAGAAGAATAATTTCATTCTTTACTGTTTTTTAACAAGCTCTTGTGACTTGCCCAGGTTCACTCAGCAAAACAGGGCAAGGGCAGGAACAAAACCTTGGTCCCATTCCCCTGCTCTGGCCACAAGGCAAGTGTGTCTGCAAAATCCACTGATGGCTGCAGAATTTCAAAGCCTTTGAAAAAACCTCCCCTTTGTATTTGGGGGCAGGGGGCTTATTTAGCACTTTCACTTGAGAAGTCTGGCAGACTCCAAGGCCCTGCAAGATCTTACAATTGGGCTCAAGAGAAAACAAGTCTTAACACTCACACTAGTCAGACCACCCTCCATCTGAGGAGCAGGGTGCCACCTCCTTCTTCCTCTCTCTGCCCACCACTCCAGCTAAGAGCAAACAGGATTTATTACTGATTTATTGATGTCAGTTTCCAGTTCTGTTGCACCGCCCCAGCATTAAGGGGTTATTCGTTTCTCTGGGAGAATGGGGGGAAGGAAAGGGATGTGAGAGAAGAGAAGGGACTGAGATCCACTCTAGTTTCAACTGGGCTTTGTGGCCTGCCCTAAATTCTGCAGCTGGTTCTTAATTGTAGCAAAGGCATGGGTTGCAGACCTGGAGCAATCTCAGGGACCAGCCTGGCTCTGGGTGTGTTTAGATTTCCTTTCAAAGAGGCAGGTTGTGCAACAGACAACTTTCCAAACACTCAAAAGCCTTTGACGTGTTATGTTGTTGCCAGTCCCATCAAACGTGCTGATAATGACCATCCACAATAGGGCTCTCAAATAACTCACACCTGCTTTTATTTGCCGGTCACTGCACTGTGGCTCACACAAACACTGACACTTGCTAGATTCCCAGTTTCCTGCTCCGCTTATCCCAGCATCTCCCTGTCCTTTTTCCGCCTCCCAATAATTTCCACTCAATTTAAAATAATTGTGGGTGCCAAAACAGGAGGCCAGTTTAGTAATCTGGCCCTAAAGTCACTGCAGTTCAAACACACTGGGCGACTTTAGGGCCAGATTACTAAACTGGCCTCCTGTTTTGACACCCACAATTATTTGCAGGCCCATTTGATGCCACTTGGGTGTCAAACTTCCTGAATAGGGAAGACAATTGCTGCTCCCCAATCCTGCATGAATCTAGTCCATGAAATTTACCTGGGTGTAACCATGTTGCTGGATGTCTCAATGACATTCAGTGGCCCCTATCATTATTTTGGGGTATAGAAAAGGAGAGTACAGAAGATCAGGCCATTGTGGTGTAACTAAATAATAATACTCAGAGATGAGAACATTCTACCATTTCCCCCAGAGGTTTGCACGTTTGACTCAGACAGCATTCAGGTGGGCCTAATTGCAGACGGAACACTACAAAAATTCCAATATGGGCATGGAGAAATCAGGTGCATTCATGCATTCTTATCGAGACTTTACACAGCTCTTTATCCCCTTACACTGGTAATGCCCTCTGACCAGCAGCCATTTAGCGTATTATACAAGAAACACTCCGAATGGTGACAGAAGGAGAACAGCTTGATCAGAGCCTGCTTCTGCCACTAATCTGCTGGCTAGAACTTCTGTTGTTGCTATTTTGGCTGCTGCTTCTTCTGTATTATCTTTTGCAGCATCTTAAAAACCAGCCTATTGATCCTACATGCAGACACAGGAATTTCAAATGGGGACATAGCCAGGAAGATGCCAACAGAACATCAAACTGGAGTAAGAAGTCTGTGGCCAGGTGTCCTTTTTTTTTTTGGTTTGCCGCAACATTACAGAATGGGTGGAGGGGGGGGGCGGAAATAGACTATTAAAAACAAAAATCCATGTAAAGAGTGCATAACATTTAGGGCAACAGAATAACTGCCAAACCTCCCAGGTGCAAGTCCACACGGCACAGTCATTGTATCTATTTCAAAGGAGTGGAAGAACATGCGGTATTCTGATCTTGCCAGGAGAACCACTGTCAAATCCAGGAATCATTTTGTATTGAAAAGTCCAATGCACCAATTAAGCCTTTGGGATGCAGAAAAAACTGTTTTACTGGATTCTGTATTGCATTAAGGCCCCACTGCAGCACAGCACTTAAGGATGTGAGTAGTCCCATTGAAGACATGTTTCAAGCTAGGTATGTGCTTCGGTACCTTGCTGAATTGGGTCTGCTTTTGTCCATACAGTACAAGTTTGCCTTTTACTTTGTTTGTTTCACTTATTATTGTTAAGTGTCAGCATTGTGCACTGAACTGTACAAGAGCTAATCCATGCTCGTAGGAGCTTATTCAAAAGCAACAGAAGGATCTAGAGGATGCTTTTCTAAGAGGTAGATGGGCGGGTGGCAGCATTTGTACTGGCATTGATTGGCCCTGGTGAGCTATGCCTACCTAAGTTTTTAAGGAGGAATTTGAATGGTGAGACTATGGATTCCTGGAATGCTGGAGGTGGGAGGAAATTCCAGCATGGAAGAAGGCATGCTAATGCGAGTGGCAGAGGAAATGTAGGGAGCAGAGAGGCGGGATTCGCTGGCAACAAGGAGGAGACAAGAAGAGAAATGAGAGCAGAGATACAGGGTGGGGCAGAGTGCTGCTAAGCCTCAGTCTGGTACATAGAATCAGAAGCTTGGACTGGATGGAGAAGGCAAGAAGAAGCCAATGGAGAGTTTTGATGAGGGGAGTGACAATGCCTGAGAAGAAGGGGACGGAAATGAGTTTTCAGCAAGAATGTCTTCAATTGTTTATGAAATAGGACAGAGATCCAGTCATTGGACAGTTAAGTGTAATTCTCCCTCTTGATTAGTTTCACAGCTACTGTTAATGGTAAACCAAGTCATGTGCATCCCTGCTGAATAGCATTTGGTAATATTAGAAAATCAAGTAACAATGTTATAACCATATGTCAATTCAATTTGGAAATATTTTTCTTCAAAATGTTTATGCATTTTTGGTTCACGTATGTAAAAGCACTATTCATGTGTCACATGACCAGCGCTGGTGAGATTCAAGGATCCCCAATTGGTTTCCTTTCAGAAGCATCCCAAAAGCCTTGTGTTGGAAGAAATGAGAGGCATGGCAGGCTGAATGATCTAGATGCTTGCAGCAGCTCTTTCCAAGCCTTGTTCCATGCTCTAGGGAGTTTTCAGACTGCAAGCCTAATTCCAGACTTTATGCAAATGAGTGTACATTGTGCAGGTGTTTGTCTTGATCTATTTGTATCACTCCAAACTCCATGAGTTGAGCTCCAGATTAAGGCCCAGATTTTTCAAAATTGACTAGTGATTATGGGTGCCCAACTGGAGACACCTCAAAGGGATGATTTTTCACAGGGCAGGTGCTCAACAAAATCATTCTCTAGCCCCTAAATGGAGGCATCCAAAATCACTAGACACGTTTGAAAATCTTGGCCTATGCCTACTAGAGCATCAGCGATACCTTTGTCAGAACGTCCATGTTTAGACAAGAGAGAAACTACACAATTGAACAAGTGTGTTTCTGAATAGCATGCTTGTTTTACACCACTGTAAGTGTCATAATTCATTGAAGTCAGTGGAAAGACTTGAAATGACATCACTGAACTTTGGGTGAGGCTCTCCATCTCCTGTGTAGATAATATCCTCCCAGATCAAGCATGTTTCCCATTTAAAATCTATTTGACATTTAAGATTTATCCAGATCCAACTGCATTTAGCAAATGGCCCAAATGTTCTTATTCCAATGAAGCATCTGGTAGGCCTCTTGTATGTCCAACCTGCTGAAAAGAAAACAAATGGCAGATGATAAACTCCCAAAGTAAGGTGTAACTGGAAACTTCATAACTGATTATACTGTTCCATGCATGACAACAGCTGAGAGTAATTCTGAGCATACTAGAAAGGTTTTTGTTTTTTTTAAAAACGGACAATTTTGCGGCTGAATGCAAAGCTGAGCACACCTACAAGGCTGATGTATGTGGCAGGGAGCATCATGACTTTTACCACTGTTGTACATCTAGAATGGATCAGGTGGCATTTTGAATTATTTCAGCCATGCCATAATCAGCCTGACTTTTGGAACTTTGGAACTCCTCTCCGGTTTAATGTTTGTTGTTTGCCTAAGGATCTCTGAAGGAACTGGTCATGTTTTCTCATTGCAATAGATCAATGAAAAGTATTTAAACAGTACAAATTATGATCTGATTACTGCCATCCTGCTAGTGGCACTTGTCATTGCCAACGGCAATTGCAATTCTATCAACATGCTGATTGCCTACCCTGTGTTTTACTCACCCTCACTGGCCAACATACAGCCCCAGTAATGCCCCAAACATACACTGAAAGACAGAATCACACTGTCAATCATCAATTGTCATAGGATGACATTGTCAGAGATATTATCCTTGAGCTGGGTGGCATGCAGCCGTTTGTCACTCTTTCAAACAGGTGATTCATGAAAAGTTTTCGCCTATTTTTTCTACAGAAGGAAAAAAAAGGGGGCCTGTAACTGCTCAGACAAGCCACCCCCAGGGAGGATATGTGCCAATCAACCCAGGCTTTCAGCTTCACTGGAGTCAATAGAACAGGCAGAGCAGAAAGTCAAAAGTAAGTTCCCCAAAGCCTGCCACAAAGAGGCAGGGAAGCCAAGTGACAGCACCACCAGCCAGGCCCAGAAAACCACTCAAAGCCAGAGAAAAGCACCCCGGGGTGGAGAATGTATCTTGCTGGCTTCTGTAAAGCACGGAGAAAACAGCTTGATTCCGCTTCTGACAGTGAACTTTGCCACTTGTTTGTGCCACACCTGAGGAGTGACTGGCAGGGTGTAATGAGGAGGTTCTCACTCATCCATCTCTGTCAGCTGGAGCAGCAAAGGGTGGATGCAGAGGGGAAAGGGAAACAGCAGATTTCTCCATCTGAAACCAGAGTCCCTTAGGTCAACTAACAACATGGTCCTCTTGTTTTTTCCTACCCCCCCCCCCCAGATGTTCTGGTTTAACTTGGATTTAAACTTGGAGAGTGGTCAGTTTAGATGAGCTATTACCAGCAGGAGAGTGAGTTTGTGTGTGTATGGGGGTGGGGGGGATGTGAGAAAACCTGGATCTATGCAGGAAATAGCCCGACTTGATTATGTAAAGAGTTGTCACTTTGGATGGGCTAGCACCAGCAGGAGAGTGAATTTGTGTGGGGGGGTGGAGGGTGAGAAAACCTGGATTTGTGCTGGAAATGGCCCACCTGTTGATCACTTTAGATAAGCTATTACCAGCAGGACAGTGGGGTGGGAGGAGGTATTGTTTCATATTCTCTGTGTGTATATAAAGTCTGCTGCAGTTTCCACGGTATGCATCTGATGAAGTGAGCTGTAGCTCACGAAAGCTCATGCTCAAATAAATTGGTTAGTCTCTAAGGTGCCACAAGTACTCCTTTTCTTTTTGCGAATACAGACTAACACGGCTGTTCCTCTGAAACATGGTCAGGCTTTCCTGATAGAAAAACAGACAGGCAGGCCCTCCAGTAATGTCTGGAAGAGATTCATAGGGTATTATTTAGCATTTGATTTGATAGTACTTGAGATTACCTCTAAGGCCCAGGGAGGGAGGATTTCCCAACACTAATTATCACTCGGTAGTTAGCTGCAGCCGCACTGAGCACGCTGCTGCCAAGGGACCGGGAAGCATCGTTTCTCAGTCAATAAACCCTTGCAACAAAGGCATAATTCTACTGGGCATTGTGTACAAGAATTAATCCCCTTCAGCTTTTTCAGTGTTGTCGGGATGCTTTCTAGCTGCTGCTTGGTGCAGCAGAGCCTCTAGCTTTGGGATGGGAGCGGGGGGGTACTTCTACATGCCTGTCATGCAGTGCAGTGGCTGCCGTGCTTGTCAGTGGTCATGCTCAGAAGAACAGTCCATGGCCAAACAAGGTTCTGGACAGAGGCCCAGAACAAAAGGTGCCTCCAGCCTGAGAGATATAGCAAGGAGGTGGCATGTCCATTTTGTGGCATCACTGACAGCTCTTGGTTAATTAGCCTGTGAGCGAGCTACAGCAGCTTCTCATAAATTGCTCCCCACCACATTTAACACATTGGCAGAAATTACCCACAATTCCTTGCAAGGATGGAATCCTGACCCCTCTCTGCCCACAAGCCTACAGGGCCTTTAAATGCAGCAGGGCTCAGCAGAAGGAGGGGTGGGGGTGACTGCACCACTCAGAGCGTTCCTCTGCCACAGCACCCTGGTGTGAAGGATGGGGACTAGGTGCGGAGCGTGGATAGTGGAGATCCAAACTAGAGCTGGTCAAAGTCTCTTGTCAAAATGACTTTCTGACAAAGAACGCCCTTTTTGCGGCACACCCTGGCTCCCTGCCTGTCCGGTTTGGCCAAACTTTTTTGATTTTCCATTGGGAAAATGGAAAGGACAGCCCCCTGGCTACCTGCCTGGAAGGCTCTTGGCAGAAGTTTTCCAGGCAGGCTGCCAAAGTTGAGTGCTGTGATTCTCTGCATCCCTGGCCCCCAGCCTGCCCCAGCTCCAGGGCCAGAGAGGCCAGCCTCCTCAGCTCTCGACCTGTCCAACCCTGCAGCCGGTGGGGAAGCCAAGCAGCCAGGCTCTGGGCCTTTCCACCTCCAGAGCGGAGAGGCTGAGCACCCTGGCTTTCTACCCCTGGAGAGGGCCTGGCTGAGTACTCTGGCTATGCATCTGCGGCAGCCAGGCTGGCACAAAGGGAACATGTCCAGAACCTTCCAGGTGGGCAACTGGGAAACCCAGACATTTTGTTGTGGTTTTCCAGAGAACATTTTCACAGTTTTGATGTCCTGGTTTAGGATGAAATTTTTTTCAAAACAAGTCAGTTTTTTCACAGAAAGGGATTTCTGTTTTCTGTCCAGCTCAGATCCAAACAACCCCCAAGTGGGAGCTCCAGGACTTCACGTGCTACTGCACTTCTGTAGCCAGAGTAGTGACAATGGGAGGTGTGATAGGATGTTCACTGCATACCAGCCTAGAAGGAGTTAATAAGGCCAAGGAGTGGCCAGTTAACTAATTAGGCCACAGCTGAGAGGAATTAGCTGGCCTAAGGCTACATCTACACTAGCACTTTTGTTGGTATAATTTATGTCCCTCAGGGGTGTGAAAAACACCCCTGTTCTATGTAAAACATACAACGACAGAAGCACGGGTATGGACAGTGCTATGTTGGCAGGAGAGCTTTTCCCGCCGACATAGCTACCGCTGCTCATTGGAGGTAGTTTAATTATGCTGACAGGAGAACTCTCTCCCTTCAGCATAGAGCAGCTACATAAGTGATCTTACAGCAGCACAGCTGCATTGGTATAACTGTGCCACTGTAAGCTTGCTAGTGTAGTCATGGCCTAAGTAATTCCCTGAATGAAGATGGAACCCAGCTGGGAAGGAACAGGTGGGGCTAGGATAAAAACCAGGATGCTGGCAGCAGAAAAGGGCTGTAGTGAGAGAGCCTGTAGCCACTCTCTGGTCAGTAGTGAGGGAAAGAAGGGAAAAGTAGGTGGGAAGGGTATAGCAAAGGGCTCAGAGAAACAGGCAGCAAGGTTTAAGATGGTGCAGACCTTGTCTGTCAACCCTGAGCTGGCTGGAACCTTAAGTAGAGAGCGGGCTTGGGTTCCCCACCAGCTCCTGGGGAAGTGGCCTTGTTTGGGCAGTGAAGGAAAGACTGCCATCTTGGAGGAGAAGACTTTGATATCCCAGAAGGGGGACAACACACGGTGACCTGGTCAGTGGGCCAAGCCATGAAGACAGAGCACCCTGAGTTGCAGAGAGAAAGAGAAAGCGTGGCAGCAGGGCTTGCAGCAAGCAGCAGAAAGGGGCGTCAAACCTGAGTGGAGCTAATTCCCAGACACCGCCAGAAAGAGGTGCCCTAGCAGTGAGTGGACCCTATTCTGAAGCCCTATGGCAGGGTTGCAGGGATGGGTGGGGGCAGGAATATTTTTTGTCTCAAACTCTTCCAGGGGAGAAGCCCTGAACATAGCCCGTTTTCAAACTGGGGCAGAGAAGTGGTCCCAAGAAATACGTTTTTCTACTAAGTGAATACGGTCTCCCTACAATTGTATCTTCTGCTGTACAGTTACTGCTGGCTGAAGGGTCAGAGCACCTCTTGAATTAATTTATCCTCACAAACACTCCCTTTTCCCTAGCAGTCATCATACAGACCCCGAGTGGCTTCCTGCTGGATGCTAGCACCCAAGGGGTAGTGGAGAGACACTTCTGCATTTGGCAGATGAATGGCACAGCTGTAGTTGAAATTTTACCTACTGCCACAGCTGGGGCTTTTAAAACTCCATGGGGCTCAGTGCTTAGCTCAGTGTTGAATGCCCAGACAGCCACAGCAGGGGCCACATTTGACGAACTTTTGGGGCACACACCCACAACTTAGGAAATGCCCCCATTCCAAGAGCATCCATTTCTTTGCTGTGCAACCAAAGCATGTGGTTTCCACACAGAAAGTCTGCAGCAGAGCTTGGAATTAGACTCGCAACTGCTGAGTCCTAGTCCACTGCTTTAACCACAAGATCTCCACTTCCACCTCCCTATCAATCCAAATCAGATTTTTCAAAACACTGTAATTCATACAAATGAGCTAGCATATCAGTGAATAGCGCCTTTATTCTGCAGTTGTGTGCCTGTCAATCTTCCATAGCTGCTAAGTGGTACAGTGCTCCTCTTCATTTATTTCTCACATTTATTGAGAAAACTGCTGAAGTTCTATACATTTATATCAGTTAATGGCATGCTTCTTAGGAGATTTCACACTGGTATAAATCCGATGCAACTCCAATGGAAATAATGTGGTATTTTCACCACTGTAACTGAGGAATTTGCCCCATTGTCTTTAGTTCCTGATCAAAAGGACAGTCCTCAGCTTTTTTTTGTTAGTATTTGGATTTTTCTCAAGATAAATCCATCGGTACAGTCACTTGTGATTTTCTTAACTTAGAGAATTCAGTGCAGAGTCCAGTCCAGCTATGCTGGACCACCATAAGCAAACCAATCCTTTATAAGGACACTCAGTGGCTGATCATCCCCTTAAGCAGAAGGTGGTGGAATCTCCTTCCTTATCATTTTTTAAGGTCAGTCACTGCTTTTAGCATTCCACCGAAGTGATAGAATAGAGAGTTCACCCAGCTCACTACCTAGGCCACGCAACAGAAACGGAGCAGCTAAAAGAGATGAACTGGCCAACGTCTTGAAAAGCGTGTAGGGACAGGGGAGTCTTCCAGGTGAGTCCTCATTCGTTAGTGCTGAGTGTCACAGTTCAGGGCAACCGCACCTGTATTCCCCCACCATGGTCCAGCAACGGCATTCATTCTAGGCTCCCAGCTCCTCGGCCATCACCTCTCTTGGGCAGAGATGTGTCTCTCTCCCGCTCCTGACCGGGTCATTTCCAGAGTGCACAGTTCCCTGCTTACACTATGAGTTCCTCAGCAAGTCAGATTGCCAAAGCAGGCCTGCTTTGCTTTCTCTTCAGAAGCTCGAAATATTGTAATTGCCCACAGTTAGAAGTTACTCCACAGCCCTTTCTAAGCAAGCAGTTCATTCTTAAAATGAAAGCATTACAGAGAAAACATGGAAACTATGGAATAACCTAACTGATTGAAAATAAGCTTACCAGGGATCACCCCAGCTCCAGCAAGAGCTCTGGTAGGGAACAGTCCTTCAAATTCCTCCAAGGGGATTTTCTGTGGTTACAAATTCATAACAGCCTTCACTCAGGAGAAGCATACTGAGGAATCGTGCATTCTTTCCTTTTTACAGCTGGGGCCTTTGATCTTGTGCTCATGTGACAGGTGATCAGCAGACAAAGGTCCCTTCCTCAGGACAAAGCTTCAAAAGGCTGTATTGCCTAACCAGAAAGGGTACATTTACACCCTCCCCGCTCGAGATTTCCTGAAAAATCCACTTAACTTTGTTTGTCCCATACGTTAATTCTTGTCTGGCACATCGTTTCGAATAGTCCTTTGAAAATCATATCACTTCCCAGGGTTTACATATCTTCCCCCATAGAAGTTATATATGATTCCACAGTAATACATACACTTTCCATTTGTAATACAATGGACTCCCAAACTACTTAAATTTATATGCAATAAAGTTTTTAAAAGATATTGCAGGAAATCACCATATCTGTCACACTGGTTACAGCTGATGGGGAATTTTTTGACATAATGGTTTTTTAATCAGAAAATGCCAGTTTGTTGAAAATGAAATAGGTCCAGGATGGAATCGCTGGTCAAAATGAACAAGAAAGAGAGACCCCACAGTAGGCTGGGGACAATGTTCCCTCTAATTTTGGACAGGCCGTGTGTGCAAAAAATTGCTTCTGTACAAATTGTTGTGGTTCTGTGCAAATTTTTGTGTGCGCAGGGTTTCGCTGTGTGCGTGGGATTTAGGATCTGTGTGTGCGCACGCACGCACACTGCTTAGAGGGAACACTGGCCAGGGAACACACTCACCTGGGATGTGGGAAAGCCAGGTTTACGTCGCTGCTTAGAATTAAGCAGAACCAGAACTTGAATGTGGATCTCCCATATGCCAGGCTGAGGGGCCGCACCACCAGGCAATTGGCTATGCTACATGCTTGCTCTATTTTTTTTTTTCATGAAAGGTCTCAAGTTCTTCCTGATGTGGAATGTGCAAAAAAATTTCAATCTTCAAAAAATATTCATGGGATGGGAAAACTGTTTCCTGCCTAATTCCAGTGCTGAGCACCTACATCTCCCATTAAAAAGCCTCTGAAAAATAAAGCCATCAGGATCCTCTGTTATCATGAAATACTCTACTTTTCCCCTCCACAACGTAATAATCAGCATCATCCTGATCTTGCCACAGTTCAGGAAAGGGAAAGATCAACAAACAAAGATAGATGACAGTTTTTTCAGTCTAAGAAACAGCAGACGGATGTATGATATATTGGGCCTTTCTCTGGGGTCACACACAGGCAGTTTCAGTGTCTCTTCCCCTTCCCAAGTCCTTTCCTTTTCTGGGGTCTCTGCTGTAGGGGATCATAGAATCACAGAATATCAGGGCTGGAAAGGACCTCAGGAGGTCATCTAGTCCAATCCCCTGCTCAAAGCAGGGCCAATTCCCAACTAAATCATCCCAGCCAGGGCTTTGTCAAGCCTGACCTTAAAAACCGATAAGGAAGGAGATTCCACCACCTTCTGCTTAAGGGGATGATCACCACTGAGTGTCCTTAAAAAGGTTTGGTTTGCTTATGATGGTCCAGCACAGCTGGACTGGACTCCAGGTTGGGGTTTATCTTCAACCCCTGCCCCGCGGTGATCAGCTTTTTCCCTAGTCTGTTAAGTTCTAGCAAGCGGCAGAGGCTTGTCAACTGTTTCCACGTCTGCTGCTCCGTAGCAAGAGCCAGCTACTTCTGAGGCACAGCAGCCTTCCTCCCGGTTGCTGCTGCTTCCTGAGTCAGGCTCCTCTTTTTAAGCTTGCTTCCTCCACCTGCAGCAGGCTCTGCAGTTTGGCCTGTTTGGTACTGGTGGGGCCCAGAGGAGCTCATTAGCCTGCTCCTGACGGGGGCGGGGAGCATTCCCCATCACAAGGTGAAATTTAGCCCTTGTGAAACTCCACTGATGTCCCTTGAGTTGTGCTTCTGGCCCTGTACATTCAACAGCTAGGCTAAAGTAAAGAAAGTCTTAGCTCATTTACAAGATATTTTAATGTGTGTGTTGAAAGGCACTGGGGGATATTCCCATCTCCTTGTGCCTAGTGTTAATGGAAGTTGTATAAATGCTGACTCATTGAGAAAGGAATAGAAAGTTACTCTTCTAATACAGTCCATGCAAATGTCTAGAACGATGCACCCGACAAATATATTTAGATTAGAATAAATATCAGCTGTTCATTTCAACCTTCTCTAGTTTTACACTCTTGTCCCAGTGGCCTGTGTGAAGCAGAGTCTGGATTTTGCCTCTGAGTTGACAGAGAAAACAGATGTCGCTGTGTGTTGTGACTGCTAGCTCCTGGCCAGGCATGAGAGCAGACAGCTAATTCGCAGAGCCCCCACCCAATGGCTGGACCTGCTGTCTAGCTGCCCTGCCAGTTAATGCCACTGAGACTCAACCTCCTTCAGTGCCCTCACAATCTGTAGACAGTAGCTTGGCCCAGTGACCAAAAGGGAGCCTTTCCCCTGGCCAACATGGTTGGAGCTGTGTTGCTAAGTCTATCTCAAGCCAGAAGCTCCTTGAATTTCTCACATAAAAGTTGAAGTGCTTGGTTAGGCTATATATATCACACAAACGCCAGGAACTGAACTCACTTTAAATGGCAATTGATTAACCATTCCAGCTATATAAAGTAGCAGGTATTGTAAATACATTAAAAAACGATAGTTCACTTTACCTTCTCTTTTAAATTATTTAGCGCGGACTCTCAGCTCCATTAAAGTCAGGCTTAATGGGCTTGTTCATCTATTACTGAAAACATTCTGCTTTTAATTGCTAGCCGAAAGGTTCCTACGCCTCCCTCTCAACTCCACAGCAGTGATGAACTGGAGGCCAAGAGCCTGGCTTCCAGTTCTGTGCTCAGCTCAGAGGTCTAGCCACAACCTACTGGAAGGCTGAGGGCAGATGCACACACTGCACAGCGGTATGGGGAGCAGTTTGTCCCTTGTGAGGCACTTGTAGGTGAATTTATTTTTGTTGCATCTCCTCTGTTCAGTTACTGTTGGGGGTCAGTTCAGCCCCATCAGACCCGTCCTGTCATTGCTCCCTAAGTGTCTTGAAGCAATGGAGTATTCACCATGGTGCATGATGGCCCTGGCCATGCCTCCTCCTGCCCTGACTCTTCTGGCCTGCCTTGGAATGGCTCCTGCACAAGAAGCTTTTGTGAGGAGAGGACAAGGGCAGATCCAGCTCTATGCTGGGTGGTGAGACCCCCGGCACCGGTTCAATACAGGGGGCTATGCTTCTGCCTGCCCTATGGATCTTTGGCATGATGTAAACCAGTGCAGAGGAGCCATAAAGCGATGTTGGATCTGGCCCTGGGTGTATAGTGGAATGTGATGTGTTGTTAACGAGATGATGTGACATTAAGAATTATATTCTTCCCTTGACAAGTCCCTGAACATCAGGAAGGGAATATGACTGAGTGGTTTTTAAGGATTCCTGGAGGTACTAGAATATAGTAATACATAAATAGACCTTTGTGGGTTGGGACTGCAGAATCTGAGCAAATAATCCATTAAGAAAAAGAAACCAAACTGTAAAGGGCTGCTCACATCTGGCACTTAGGCCTGAAACAACCCTACATTCATAGAACCATAGAACTGAAAGGGACCTCGAGAGGTCATCTAGTCCAGTCCCCCGCACTTAAGGCAGGACTAATTATCTAGACCATTCCTGACAGGTGTTTGTCTAACCTGCTCTTAAAAATCTCCAATGATGGAGAATCCCTAGGCAATTTATTCCAGTGCTTAACTACTCTGACAGTTAGGAAGTTTTTCCTAATGTCCAACCTAAACCTCCCTTGCTGCAATTTAAGCTCTTGTTTCTTGTCCTATCCTCAGAGGTTAAGAAAAACAATTTTCTTCTTCCTCCTTGTAACAACCTTTTATATACTTGAAAACTGTTATCATGTCCCCTCTCAGTCTTCTCTTTTCCAGACTAAACAAATCCAATTTTTTCAGTCCTCCCTCATAGGTCATGTTTTCTAGACCTTTAATCATTTTGTTGCTCTTCTCTGGACTCTCTTCAATTTGTCCACATCCTTCCTGAAATGTGGCACCCAGAACTGGACATAATATTCAAGTTGAGGTCTAATCAGAGTGGAGTAGAGCGGAAGAATTACTTCTTATGTCTTGCTTACAACACTCCTGCTAATACACCCCGGAATGATGTTCGCTTTTTTTTAAACAGCGTTACACAGCTGACTCATATTTAACTTGTGGTCCACTATGACCTCCCCCCCTCCCATTCCCATTTTAGCATGTTAGCATCCCTTTCCTATGTTCAGAAATTAAACATGCTATGCAGTATTATGCATTGTAGCCTGAAGTACAATTACATGTACAACACCAGCAACAATGAGTTGAAAGAATAGTAAATATGGCAGGCGACCAAGCTTGGCTTAATGGTGAAATCCTAGTGGATCTTAAACATAAAAAAGAAGCTTACAAGAAGTGGAAGGTTGGACATATGACCAGGGAAGAGTATAAAAATATTGCTCGGGCATGTAGGAATGATATCAGGAGGGCCAAATCGCACCTGGAGCTGCAGCTAGCGAGAGATGTCAAGAGTAACAAGAAGGGTTTCTTCAGGTATGTTGGCAACAACAAGAAAGCCAAGGAAAGTGTGGGCCCCTTACTGAATGAGGGAGGCAACCTAGTGACAGAGGATGTGGAAAAAGCTAATGTACTCAATGCTTTTTTTGCCTCTGTCTTCACTAACAAGGTCAGCTCCCAGACTGCTGCGCTGGGCATCACAAAATGGGGAAGAGATGGCCAGCCCTCTGTGGAGATAGAGGTGGTTAGGGACTATTTAGAAAAGCTGGACGTGCACAAGTCCATGGGGCCGGACAAGTTGCATCCGAGAGTGCTGAAGGAATTGGCGGCTGTGATTGCAGAGCCATTGGTCATTATCTTTGAAAACTCGTGGCGAACCGGGGAAGTCCCGGATGACTGGAAAAAGGCTAATGTAGTGCCAATCTTTAAAAAAGGGAAGAAGGAGGATCCTGGGAACTACAGGCCAATCAGCCTCAACTCAGTCCCTGGAAAAATCATGGAGCAGGTCCTCAAAGAATCAATCCTGATGCACTTGCATGAGAGGAAAGTGATCAGGAACAGCCAGCATGGATTCACCAAGGGAAGGTCATGCCTGACTAATCTAATCGCCTTCTATGATGAGATTACTGGTTCTGTGGATGAAGGGAAAGCAGTGGATGTATTGTTTCTTGACTTTAGCAAAGCTTTTGACACGGTCTCCCACAGTATTCTTGTCAGCAAGTTAAGGAAGTATGGGCTGGATGAATGCACTATAAGGTGGGTAGAAAGCTGGCTAAATTGTCGGGCTCAACGGGTAGTGATCAATGGCTCCATGTCTAGTTGGCAGCCGGTATCAAGTGGAGTGCCCCAAGGGTCGGTCCTGGGGCCGGTTTTGTTCAATATCTTCATAAATTATCTGGAGGATGGTGTGGATTGCACTCTCAGCAAATTTGCGGATGATACTAAACTGGGAGGAGTGGTAGATACACTGGAGGGGAGGGATAGGATACAGAAGGACCTAGACAAATTGGAGGATTGGGCCAAAATAAATCTGATGAGGTTCAATAAGGATAAGTGCAGGGTCCTGCACTTAGGATGGAAGAATCCAATGCACCGCTACAGACTAGGGACAGAATGGCTAGGCAGCAGTTCTGCGGAAAAGGACCTAGGGGTGACAGTGGACGAGAAGCTGGATATGAGTCAGCAGTGTGCCCTTGTTGCCAAGAAGGCCAATGGCATTTTGGGATGTATAAGTAGGGGCATAGTGAGCAGATCGAGGGACGTGATCGTTCCCCTCTATTCAACATTGGTGAGGCCTCATCTGGAGTACTGTGTTCAGTTTTGGGCCCCACACTACAAGAAGGATGTGGATAAATTGGAGAGAGTCCAGCGAAGGGCAACAAAAATGATTAGGGGTCTAGAACACATGACTTATGAGGAGAGGCTGAGGGAGCTGGGATTGTTTAGCCTGCAGAAGAGAAGAATGAGGGGGGATTTGATAGCTGCTTTCAACTACCTGAGAGGTGGTTCCAGAGAGGATGGCTCTAGACTGTTCTCAATGGTAGCAGATGACAGAACGAGGAGTAATGGTCTCAAGTTGCAGTGGGGGAGGTTTAGATTGGATATTAGGAAAAACTTTTTCACTAAGAGGGTGGTGAAACACTGGAATGCGTTACCTAGGGAGGTGGTAGAATCTCCTTCCTTAGAGGTTTTTAAGGTCAGGCTTGACAAAGCCCTGGCTGGGATGATTTAACTGGGAATTGGTCCTGCTTCGAGCAGGGGGTTGGACTAGATGACCTTCAGGGGTCCCTTCCAACCCTGATATTCTATGATTCTATGAATGCTTATTCTATTATTGGTCCCATTCACTGATGGAATAAAGGCAGATGCAGAAAATCTCTGGAGAGCTATGTGCAAAGCAGAGCATTTCAAAGGTTGCTGGAATCAAGTGACAAGGTTGTCGTGTTTGGGAATATCACCAGAAGTGCCATATAAACAAGCTGGAGCAGAGACAGTCCCTGCTTTGATGCAGGCCAGCTTGAAGAGGGCTATTTCTTTACAAACAATCTTCTTTTCTTTTGAGGGTATTTCAGATAGCGATGATTTGACCTGTCTTGTCTAGTTAGATTGAAAGTTCTTTGGGCAGGGTCTGCCATTTACTAGGTGTATGTATAGCACCTAACCCAATGGAAGCCCTAATCTTGGCTGTGGCATTTAAGCATTACTTTAATACAAATACAATGAGATTATAGGACAGGCTGGCCAATGATCTTTGGCATGATTTCCCTCCCAGTCCTATGACACTAAATAAAAAAAGGCTGGCCAATGATCTTTGGCATGATTTCCCTCCCAGTCCTATGACACTAAATAAAAAAAGGCTGGCCAATGATCTTTGGCATGAATTCCCTCCCAATCCTATGACACTAAATAAAAAAAATAAATGCAAAGGATTTGGGAGAAAACGCTGAACTCTATCATTTTCCTTTCTAAAAACAATTCAACTTCCAAAGGTGCATTTGCAGACTCAAAAGCAAGTTCTTTGCAACGATTTCAAAGAAATGTCTTTAATTTCTTCAGAGTTTGAGCCTAAGGTACCGTAACTCTGAGAAAAGAGCTGATATCATAATGACTTTTGGACTTTGTGCTGAAATTACATTTTTGGCGCCATTAAATCCCACCGTGTGCTGTGAAGGATATAATGTAATACCCATCAGATGCAAGCAGCAATGAGGTTTACTGGCACTAAAATCAATAGGCACTGACTAAAATGGCTCTGAGTGATTTAGGATCATTCACACATCATCTTTTTGTAAGCTTAAATCCATTTGAAGAGGCATTAATTCATTAAAGACCTCTTGAAGAATGTCATCATACTGTGTAGTCTCACTCTGTGCACCTCAAGAACATCACACATTGTGGCTTTTATTAAGGAGATTTGAGTATATAATTCTTCCTGGAGTAAAAGATACTTCAAAATACTCTGTACTTTGAAACATTGTTTATTGCAATATAGTTGTTAAATATTTAATATGTAGTGCATGGAGCATAGGTTTACGTTCCTGATGTAGCCGCTAGAGTTTGTCAACTTTTCCATTATTGACTGCCATGTAGCATTATTCCATTATTGACTGCCAGGCCCTTTGTGTTATGCATTTTGCAGCTATGCAACCAGCAGTATCACAAGGGGTATCTTATCTCCCACACATTTAATACACCTATCCATATTAACATTGTGATGGGATCCTTTAGCAAATTGTACCCATCCTCACAGCTAAAACTCTTCATCAGGCTCTCACCACCTTGCATCTCAATTACTTGCCTTCTCTCTGCCCTTGACAAATGCAATCTTGCCCCACTCATATCCATTCGCAATGCTACTTCAATGAGCATTTTCCTAGCCCATGACTCTGACCATGTCACCCCTCTCTTTGCATCCCTCCACTGGCTCCATCTTCTCTATTGCATCAAACATAAGCTACTTGTCTTCACTTTCAAGGCCCTTTGCAGGCTATCCCTGCCCTACATATTGCATCTCATTTGCTATCAACATGTCGTTTTCTACTCTGATTGACCCATGATACCAGCTGCCAACATCCGCATGTCATATTTTCAAATAATTATGTTTGCGCTTTCTCCCAGGCTGTCCCCCACACTTGGAAGGAGCATCCCATAAACATCCACAAAGTTGCCTCATTATCCTGCTTCAAATCCCTCCTTAAAATTTGCCTTTGCTATGTTGCCTCCAGAATCCTGACAACAGTTAGGTCACTGGTGATGCAACCGCCTACCATGCTGATCAATATTGTCTCTTTGTTTCCTTGTTCTTCCCCATCAGTCTGTCTGTATCTAGCTGTTGTCTCTTGTCATATACATAGATTGTAAGCTCTTTGAGACAGGGAATGTCTTTCTGTTTGGTGTCTGTACAGCTCCTAGCACAGGGGGGTCCCTGATCCATGAGTAGGGCTCCTGGTTGACATTGTAGTGTAAATAAATAATAATAATGCCTTTTAAAATGTCCCCAAAATATGTACATACAATATATAAAATATAAGGGACCAGCTCCTGAGCCAGTGAAAACTGGTATAGGTCTCCAATGGCACTATGCTGACAATCTGGCCCAGTGGATCAATCTACATTACAGACTAACCCTCTACAAAATTGTCATTGCAAAGCACATCACCAAGTTTCAGCCACCACATGTTTTTCATGGGAGTTGCACAGTTAAAACTCTGCACATGGCTTTTGGAAAGAGAGAGGAAAAGCCTTGACATAATCCTAAATACTGTAATACCAGCCTAGGAACAATGGGAAGTATCAGGGATGGATCAGTGCAGACTGAGGCAAAAGGGTCCTTCTGAGCTCTACACAATGAACCCCAACTCTATTATTCTGCTCTGCTGTGTGTGTCAAACTCATGCTAATGTCCTGGAGATGGAATTTCACACACTTCCTATAGAGAAAACGGATTAATGGAGCTGAGACAACCTCTTCACCCCACACCCCCGCAGAAAATCACAGAAGGGAATTAAGGCTACTTTGCACCACAGACCAGAGAATCTGTCCCACACTAACTTAATTTAAGGAGGATACCATTTTTCTGCTACCGGGCAAGAGGATTTAGGACAATTACATCGATGAGCCCTGATGGAAGGGACTATATATCTTGATGTATACGGTATATTTGTTCTTAAAATCAGGTAAATTTCCTTTTGTTTTAACTTAACCTGTGTTGCTTTATTTAGTTTTAGCACTAAAGAGTGTTTAGGGATTTCAGATAAAAATCAGTAACCCGAGCCCTGAGAACAGGGTGCCTCAAAGTTTTGTCCCCCTTCCCTGCTTCCTCTGTTCAGTACTCTCACGCCAGAGCCCGCCCCCAGGCTAGGCTTCCTCATTTCAGCCCTTAGGACCAGGTCCTGCAGCAAGGTGCAGAGCATCTCCTGGGACTCACTGCAAACTTCTGAGTGCTTTCAAATGCAATAGGCATTGGAAGTGGGAGAGACCGCCTGTGCAGGTTCTATTCTATTCCATGGGCTCAGGGTCCGTATGCCTGTCTTATAGCCTTTTGGCAGGAGACAAACCAGTGCAAAAGTGGCTGGTGACTGCAACTCAGACCCCACTTATACTCACAACCTGCGGCCTGACTTCAGCCCCAGACTTCATCTGCCTATTGAGCCTTTGATGGAGTACCCCGGTCTGGAAGTAATGGGAGGATGAAATAGGGTATAGGAATCAGAGCTGCACCATTTCTCATGTGGAGAGAGGGGCTATTGATCTTCATCTGAAATTTCTGGGTATCTTCCAGTAATCAAAGGAGCCAAAGTTATAAGAAAACTATGCTTACCTGAAAAACATTGTTAAATGTGCATTGAAACGTACCGAAAATTGGTAATCAAATTCCAGGCTTTTTCCATGGATTAAAATATAAAATGAATTTCTGTCTGTCCTAATTTCTCTGCCATCTTCCCTGCTAGTAGCAAAATAGCAGATTCCATGGAATAAGCTGTGAGAAATCCACTGCCATAGAAGAGTTGAAATTTCAGAATTTATCCAATAAATATTAATATTGATTTGTCTAACATAGTTTCTCTCACATTTATTGGGTGTATATTCATGTCTCTAAGTACATGTCTACACTGTAAACAAAGGATTGATTGAAGCAAGTGTAGACATACCTGAGCTAGATTGAATTGACCTAACATGGGTACAACAGTGAAGCTGCTGCAGCATGGGCTTCAATATAGGCTAGCTGCCAGAGTAGTGAGGGTCCTGGGTGCCGCATGGCCCGTACTGCCATGGTTTCACTGCTACTGGTACCAATGCTAGCTAGGTATGATTGCACATGTTGCAATCACACACACCCCAGTTGCGGTGGAGACACACCCTATGAATGGAAAAGTTCTGGGATAAGAACACAGTGCCACTTTCCTTTCATATTGTTTTGATGTATTTTAACAAGCTGGGCCTAGATTTTTAGAGGCATTATGCACTGCACTGGCTTAAACTGGAGTTGAGGGGTGGCAGGGAAAACTTTCATAAGTTTTCAGCACTTATGAAAACCAGGCCCTTTATGGGTATGTGTCTGTGAGCAGTGTTCTTGGTGCAAGGTGATCACAGTTCAGACATTCAGCATACTGAAATGAAAACTGTGCTGGGAGTCGGGGGGGAGCACACCAGACACATTTACTACAAGCACCTTTCTGTGTGTGTGTGTGTGTGTGTCTGTTTCTGGGGGGGAAGAGGCTCTTGTTTATAAGCCTCCTACAAAAAATAGATTTTGAGAAGGGGCTCAAGGCGGCGGGAATCATCATGGAAGTCCCTGGTCATTGAGCATTATGGGAGATGTAGTCCAGCCCATAGAGGAGACTGGCAGCATGAGGAAACTGAAGGATAATTCCCATGAGGTGCCCCGGCAGGCTAGCCAAATCAAAATATTTCAGGTTTTAGGGCATTTCTTTTTTCGATGAAAGAATCTAAATTTTCTGTGGGAAGCTGATGCTTTTTGCAGGAGAAAAATGGTTTTGTTGAAAAGTCCATTTTTCATAAAAAACAACAACATTTCAATGGAAAATTTTCAGCCAGCCCTAATGTAAACCAGCATAACTACCCACTAGCTGTATAGACTGACCTGCCACAGGACCACACAGCTGTACTGTCCTAGTCATCAGCCTTCCTTTCTCCTACCCACCCACATTTGTGCTGCTATCTCTTCCTTTTGGTCTGGTCTCAAGTTAACCATCTGCTTCCCCAATCCACACAGGAAGGGGTGCCCAAATCACACCCCTATGACATGGTAGGAAGTCTCAGCTGTTTCTGTGGCGGGTTCCCTTTCCTGCAGAGAACAACCTGTGGGCCTGGGACCAGGCCCATTGGGTGAGCACTGGGTGTTGAGGAGCCTGGGGAGGTGCATATCCCTCCACTAGCCCTGCAGACACTAGAGTAGAAGGATAATATTGCCCCAGGCGTGATCGCCTCAAGGAGGGGGACATCCCTGGGCCAGCCACGAGCCCTGAGTGAGAGTAGGGAGGCTGCCAGTGTGCTTTGGCCTTGTTCCTCCCCAGACAGCCCAGTGATCTCTCAGGATCTGCATCAACACCAGGGAAGCTGCAGCCTTTGGAGGTGGCTCCATCATCCTGGGGGCAAACTCTGCACCCAATGGAACAAGCAAAGACAGATCTCAAGGAGAATTTGGCCCTGTGAGAAGGGGCAATCAAGCCCTTACTCTGTAAGGTCTTTGTAACAGGGCATCTGCATCTTCCTCTGCAGTGTAAAGCGACAAGCTCATCTGTCGTGTTCTCTGAGTAATGGTGAGAAGCAGTAGGAGGACACTGTCTAATGAAATACATAAATTTGTTTTGTTTTGTTTTGTTATGGTGAAGGATAGCTGCTAAAGTTTTATTGCCTTCTAAAATATTATGGGCAGAATCAAAAGAACGTGCAAAACACACCCTCTTTTTGAGAGAGCCTATTTGCAGCTGTCTCTGCTACATTTAAATTTCATTGGGGCCTGCTGTAAACACTTCATTTGTGGCATGTGTTTTGATATGGCATGCACATTTCTTTGGCTTCCTAGGAGATTTTTATGAAGGGTGGGTCCTGGTTCATAACATCATCCAATCTTTTGGAAACTGAACATTCCTATTGTAATAAACTGACTTCTCCGCAATGATAAAGATACACTAGTGGGCGGAATGCCCAGCACACATTAAGGGCCAGTCGCACGTGGCATCAAAATTCACGTTGAGCCACTGCCTCTTGTGGTGGCAAGGTGTTACATGACAGGGAATAGAAGAAGTCGGGGGCATGCACAAGCAGAGGAATGCCCCTCCCCCCCCAATAATCAACGGGGGCACAGAACACCTCTGGCCCCAAGGCCACAGCAAGGGCACAGAACATGCCCCTGCAAAAGCAATCAAATTTAAATTCCTACACAGACCCCCTGAGAGCTCAACATGGCCATCTGAACTATTTTCCAAGTGAAAATATCAGTTGACAAACACTGTGTATTTCATCAGTATAATATCCACTTGGCCATCCAGTTGCACCAGCCTTGTATTGCAGCATATCGGGCTGTAACTAAAAGGATGATATCGTGAACGAGATGGGACCAGAAAATGTAAAGTGATACTTTCATTTGTCTCACAAAGCATCTGTCACTCCTGCAATAAGCTTTGAGAGCTCGCTCAAAACAATATGGCATGAACAAGGAAAGTGATAGGACACATATTGCAAAATGAACATCAAAGTGCTTCACACAGACCTACTGAGAGGGTTACAACCTGTATGTATTCCACTACATTACTCCGGACAGACACAAGAAGTTCTACTAAAAGCATGAGTTCTATAGGGTCCATTCTATAGGGTCCATTCTATGAGTTCTATAGGGTCCGGTGCAGCAGATCACACGTGCTTTGATGAATAAGGGTGGATTTTAAACATGTGCTTCAGTGCTTTGTTGAATTAGGGCCTTGAATAGAACCACTTACAGGAACAAGCACTACACTCAAGGCTGGGCCATAATGTGTCACCTTGCTTCATATTTAGCCTGAGATGAATCAAGCCACTTAAGGCCACATGTTAAGCTCTGCTTGCAGGATGTTAGATTGCAGTCAGAGAGTAGTGTACGAGGAACTGGGAATGTAATTCTCAGGCACCACACTAAAAAGATGCTTGTTAAATATCAGCTATTTAAAAGACAGTGAATGGCACTGATAAAATCAGGTAGTAAGTTGGCTAAAGGGCCCAGTTGGCTGGATCTTTAACACGTGTCTGAGACATCCAGATAGTGTATCAAAGAATTACAATGAAATGTTTTGAGGCGACAGAAAGACACAAGGCAGTATTTTTTTTTTCAGAAGAATTTCCCAAAGAGAAAATTCAGTCCAAAGTCCCATTTGTTTGTAGCAGCAGCTGAGCCCAAATCACAATGGAAATCAACATTTCCTTCAAGGAGCAGGAAAAGCTCCCTTTGATGACCTGCTTGTAAGCCTGAGACCTGAGCAAAAGAAAGCAGCTAGTTGCCATTTACTGTAAATGTTGGTGGGGCAAAATCCTTCAAATGGTTTAGCTGTTCAAATGCTATCTTATCCTGATATTTAGAATGGAAAAAATAACAGCTAGTATTAAAGGTAATTTTTAAGTTTCACCTCCCTCCTAGTTCCCTGTTCCCAGAATAAAGACAATTGAATAACAAAAGGCTCTGAGAAGGAATGACAGCAGAAGTGTGTAGGAACACAGCAGGAGAATTCTTTGACTTCATGCGCTCTCCAATTCAACCCAGGGCGCAAAAACCCCATAGAAAGTGTCTGTCGGCGTCAGCAGGGCATGAAGGCAAGTCTTGCTGGAGACAAGTCTGTGAATAGGGCCTGTCAGCTGTGTGGTGATTGAGGTCCCAGCAATGGCAGGGGGTGGAGGTAGTGTAGTAAACAGGGTCACCCTGAAGAAGCATCTGTTGAGGCAGGAGACATATGGAGTCTTTATTCCTTCTTGTGGAGGCACGAGTTTTCCCTCACCTTCTGCCATCCCCCTATTGTGCAGGGAGAACGTGGACTACTAAAGGGGACAGCTGCTATCTCAAAGCCTTTTAGTGACTGTCTACTCACAGTACTGCACAATGGGTATTACACCCCCCACCCCAGTCTAATTACCTAAGTAATCAATCAGATGTTCAAAGCAGCTGGAGGAGGGGCAGCAGATACCTTGATCCCAGTTCCTAGGAGGCAGTAGAGGCAGGTTAGGGGTTTGGGGTTTTTTTACCATCTTAGAAAAAGTGATGGGCTGCATCTTCAGTGAAGGGGCAAACTTCCTTCTCCTTCAATTGGGGTAAGTTTTGCAAAACATGGATATTTAAAGATGTGGAGGAAAAGTAGTAATCCAGGGCTAATTACACAGCTGTTGAAAAGCCCAGTAAATATGCTACTTGGGGATATATAATACCTTTGATGTAGTTGTAATCCGACTGAAGTTATTATAGGTTTTCACAGCTGCAGAGCATTCCAGCTTAGTAGGGTTTTTTTTTTTTTTTAATTTGTAGGAGCAGAAAAGAAATTGTGCTGTCAAAGCAAAATGGAGATCCTCATATAAACGTGCTAAAACAGCCTAAGAAAAATTACACAGATGCTGAGGCACATTAACCTGTTCCAAAGCTTAAAAGGGCTTATTGGATAATAAATTGCCTGAGTGGATCCAAAGGGCTAGATTTCAAAATGGCTTTTTCTTTAAGACAATTAAAGCTTTAAATAAAAGTGTGACTTTGCCGTTGGGAATTCTTGATTCCCTCCAAACCAAAGATAAGCATAGGTTGTAAATGCTCTGGAAAAGTGTGGGCCAATGTATGAAATATACAAAGGGCAATAGTTGTATAGAAAATATTTGACATGCTAGTTTAAATTGATCGGTGAGGTAATAAGATCGCAGGGCTTTGTGGAGGGATGGGTTAACAGCTGGAATTTATTGCTGTTTTCATCCCCCAGTGCTTCACGGTATAAAAAGCTTTCATACAAACTCTACAGCCACTGAATGGATTATTCACCACATCTATAGGTCACCCAAAGGAGGGTGGGCAAGGGCCAATGTCCAATATTTTACAGTGGGGTACTGAATAGGGCTTATTTAGGGTAAAGAAGTATTAACGTACCTGACAACAGGATTGCTGGTCACCGTCTCCAGGGTCTCTGTTTAAGAGATCTGTAGCTCTGGGGAAACTGTTACACAAGCTCAAAGTTTGCCTGCAGGAGAAAGTTGTACCAGTTAAACTTAAGGCATGATTTAAAACTGATTGAGTTAAATCCATGAAACCACTGCGTGAACACTCTTATTTCAGCCTGAGTGTCTTATTTTGATTTAGCTTCAACCAATCCCTAATCCACTGGGCTATGCTAAAATAAACCTGGTTTAAACTGAAATAAGAGTGCCCTAGTGGCATTTTGCTCAGTTTTAACTAAATCAGTGCAACTTCTGTGTGTAGGACAAAGCCTCAGAGAAACCAGATTAGAGGAAAGAGGGGACAGAAATACCTAAGTACATAGAGCAGCTCAGGTGTAAGTGTGCACTTGCTCCTATATCCTCCTTGCAAACAAGAGATGTATGTGGGAATAATTTTTATAGCGCAGGTGTTGGAAGACATAGAACAAAACTGCAAAGCATTCCACTGCTGTTATCACTAGTTCCAGCACCTGCGTGCTCTTTTGAGTTCCAGCCTGTGCTGAAGTTGCTGTTGTCATAATGTTTCAAATAAAGGGCTGGATCCTGCAGGTCTTTAATTTCCATTGGCTGCAAAGGTGACACAGTCCAATGCTGAGTGGCCAGCATGTTCCTTTCTGCCCACAGGGGCAGGATCTGGCAGAGTTTACTCCTTACTCAAGGAAAACTCCCCGGGGGTCCAATCCTGAGGTCATCATTTGGTTTTTATTCAAGCAAACTCCCACTAAAGTCAATGAAAGTTTGTCCAATTATGGGATGAGTTAAAAACTGAGTAAGGAGCTCAGGATCTGACCCAGCCATGTCTAGGAGACTTTAGTCTAAGAACTTCATACATTCACCCACTCTTTAATGAAGTTTAAGCATGCAAGATTTAGCTTGTCATATTTTACTTAGTATTAAATTTTTTATTTTGTTGGGAAGAATAAAATATAAAAACAATCTAGCGAGGACAGGGTTGGAAGGCTTGTAGAGGTCAGCAATGTTTTAATATAGCCTTTCACCTTTATTTCATCAGTTCAAATCCTCCAGGATGAGTTATCCACAGTTATTACCACCTGACAGCTGTTCAGTGGCCTGTGTGAAATGATTTAGTAGTAGGAGCCCTGCTCCCAATGGACAAGTGCCAGGATCACAAAAAACATCATCCCAATTTGCACTCATTGGTATCTTTGTTGGTCGCCTTGGCAAAAAGGCCAGAAACTGAACAGTTATGGAAGCTAAACTGCCAGCTCGTTCCTAGCAGTAGCCCCAGCTATTCAAAGCTGAGACATATTGGTCGAGTATTATGGGGAATCTTGCGCTGATGTTATCTGTGCTGTACCTAGTCTATAGAACATAGAGGGCTTCAGGTTCCAGAGGAGGAGGCAGGCGAGCACATTACAAGAACACTTAATTCAGACAGGCTGCATAGTCCAGTGCATAGGGCACTGGCTGGGGATGCAGGAGACCCTGTTCTGTTCCTGGCTCTGTCTATCATATACCTCCTGTGTGACCTTGGGCAAAAAAAGTGTCATCTCTCTGGTCCCCCTCCCCCTAAACACACACAGTTTGTCTGTCTTGTCTATTTAGACTGTAAGCTCACTGGGACAGGAGCTGTCTTTTACTATATGTGTGTCTATACATTGCATGGCACAACAGGTCCCTGATGTGCTTGGGGCCTAGAGGTGCCACCGTAATACAAACGAATTAAAATCAACACTATAAAATACAATTTTAAAATACACAGAGATTATTCTCTAGGTAGCAAGCAAGGAGAATGTCCAGAAAGCAAGTTCTTTGTCCTTGGTGCCCCTGGGGCTGAGGAATTAAGTGTTCTGAAATTCCAAAAGACAGGTTCTGGTTTTTCTCCTCTTAGGGTAAAATCCTGCCCTTATTGAAGTCAATGGGAAAATGCCAACTGACTTCTAAAGAGACAGGATTTCACCCCAAGTTTTCAGCAGGGTGCTTTGTTAAAGAACCAAATTGGCCTTGTTAGGTGACATGGGGATAAAACTGCCAGCATCTGGTCTACACTAACACTACATCATCATTACTAGCATTGAAGATGCACGAGTGCTGGGGAACTCAAGAAAACCCTGAGTGCAAACATAGCCATCATCTGTGAATTCAGTGCTCATGAAAGTGAGCCACCACTAACACTGGCTTGAACTAGGCATGGTATAGAGAGGAATTGGACAAACTTCACACATAGCTCTGGTGTGGCACCTTAATCCTGACCTGCAACATTACTGTTCCCCAGACCTGGGCCTCTCATTAGCAGAGATTTCCAGTGGTGTGATCTGCACAAACAGGATTAGCAGGAAATTTATTTTTACTTGTGATACTTGGAGAGAATTGGATATCCTCATGTTCCATTCTAGGGGACTGAACTAGATGACCTTTCAAGGTCCCTTCCAGTCCTATGATTCCCAGATATAAAATGGAAAGGAATTCTAAACTGTATTATACAGTTCAGCCATTAGTTGGCACTGTGTGTAAAATATCTTATTTGCGCTAACCTTAGCCATATCAGAGCATTAAACCATCCTATTGTGAACACATCTGGTGTGTATCTCTCTGAGAAATAAGCTGGGTAGTCAGTCTCTATCAGACTTGCTAATGCCAGCCCTGCAATCTACCATGTACAAGAAGTATGTGGCATAGTATAAATAGTAGGACAGTGCCAGAGGAGAAACAGAAACAGAAGGAAAACAGCCCAACAACAGAAGGAAACAAAAGGAACAAAGATCTCAACAATATGCTACTCTTCAATGCCCCAACGAACTTCAGCTTGGCAAACCTTCACAATGGACAGACTGGAAGCAGTATTTTGCAAGATTTCGAATTGCAAACAAGCTCCACAAGGAAACTGGAGATATACAGGTATTTTCTTTAATTTATGCTGTTGGGGGAAAAAGCAAGCATATCTTTAAATCCTTTGATTTTACTGAAGACAGTCACAAAGATGACTATTAAAGGGTTCTGGCTATGTTTGATGCATACTTTATACCCCAGAGAAATGTGTTTCATAAAAGAGCATGCTTCCATCAGAGAATTCAAGAACCAGAGGGAAATGTTGAATATTTTATAAGAGCTCTGCATGCAGTGGCTGGAATCTGATTTGGGGACTGTAAAACATGAAAATATCAGAGACAGGCTGGTTATTGGGTTAACAGGTACAAATCTCTGACAGAAGCTACAAATGAATATGGACTTAACCCTAGACAAAGCTATTCAAATAGCAAACAAATCTCTGACAGAAGCTACAAATGAATATGGACTTAACCCTAGACAAAGCTATTCAAATAGCAAAGCAAAGCAGTCTGAACTGGTGAGACAGCAAAACCAAAAGCAACTTGCCAAACTTGAAAAACCAAGAAACTAGCTTAGAAGCAGGAAAGAGACTCAGCATGACTGTTAAAAGATATTATCATAACACTGTGAGGTTAAGAAGGACAAATTCCAAGCTATATATACAAGATATGGAAAAAGTCATATCCCAAGAGATATAGCTAGCTGAGGCACATGGTGTAATAAATGCACAAACTATGGATATTTTGCAGCTGTTTGCTGCACCAAATCAATCAGTGCATCAGTTTATTCATATTACAGACAATCAAGAGCCATTGTTTCTGGGATCTATCATGTGTGATGACACAGAAGCCTCTCTGGAGAGTGAAATTTAATATTCATGACTAGACTACTGATTTTAAAATTGACTCAGGAGCTGACCTCACAATCATCTCAGAAGGGACTTGCAATCACCTGCAACCCCTCCCAGAGCAGAAGTCACCTGACACAACTCTGACTACCCCTAGAGGTATGCTGAACTGCGTGGGCCAGTTCACCACAGAAACAACTTACAAAGACAAAAGCTATACATTCAGAATGTCTGTGATCAAAGGACCACAGACCAACAGCTGTCTCAGCCACAGTGTAGCAGTCAGGATGAGCCTAGCGAGAAAGATGGAAGATTTCAATGGAATATCTGGTGATATTGGATTTTTGAAAGGAGACCAAGTACAAATAATATTAAGAGATAATGCTGAACTATATAGTGTACATACACCTCAGAGGATTCCTAACCCATTACTCCATAAAGGGGAAACCGATTTAAAGAGCATGGAATGAATTGGCATAATGGAAAAAATCACTGATCCAGCAGCATGGTGTACTCCAGTGGCGCCAATTATAAAGAAAAATGGGAAAATATGACTCCGTGTGAAACTTAAAAGACTTAATGAAGCAGGTGTGAGAGAAAACTATATCCTCCCAACAATGGATGACTTCGTCCCCAAAGTGAAAGGAGCTAAAGTTGTCCCCAAAGTAAAAGGAGCTAAAGTTGTCCCCAAACTGGATGCCTTGATCAGATGCTGGCAAATTTCATTTGCCAAAGAAAGTGCTAAACTGACTGCAATTATCACACTCTTCTGGAGATTTTGCTTTTGAAGATTACCTTTTGGGATTACCACTGCACCTGAAATTTTCCAAAGAAAGATGGCAGAACCATTAACACAACAAAACCCTCAACAAAGTCCTAAGCCTAATCAGTTAGTCTGGACTGAATCTAAACAGGGAAAAGAATGTTTCTGCCTACCCCAAATCAAGAGTTTGGGACAGACAATAAACAAAGATGAATCTCATCCATGAAGGACATCAAGGATTAACTAAATGCTGTGAATGGATAAACCAGTCCATGTGGTGTGTTGGCATCACCAAGGACATAAAGAATACAATATCTGCATGTGAACACTGCAGAACTAACAGACCAACACAACACAAAAAACCTTTGATAACACCTCTAATAGGCAAATCTTGGAAGAGGCTAGTTGCAGATTTATGCAAATTCAGAGGCCATCATTACCTGGTCATCTTGACTATTTTTCCAGATATGTCTTTTAAGTACGTTTATTTCTATGTAACATGTTACAATGTTAGTGAGAAACTGAAGCATACTTTTGCTCACTCTAGTATTCCAGAACAACTAGTGATGGACCACAGTTCACTACAGCAGAATTTAATTCATTCTGAATGAAATATGATTTTGATCATATTACTAGCAGCCCACATTAGCCACAAGAGAATGGAGAGGCTGAGAGAGCTGAACCCACAGCCAAGAAAATCCTGTAGCAGGAAGATCCATTCCTTTCTTTTCTGAGTTCCAGATCAACACCAATAGCAGCTGGCAGATATAGTCCAGGGCAACTCCTGATGGGAAGACAACTCAGAACTACTGTTTCACTTTGAAAAAGAATCTATACCCAAAGCGGCCAGACATGAAGAGAGTAGCCAAGTTGGATAAAAAGCCAAAAGGGGCCTACAATCACTTTTACAACAGACGATACTCAGAGAACTTCCAGGTCCAGACCCTGGTGACTATGTAGGTGTCAAATTGGATAGCGAAAATGTATGGACAACTCCAGCTGTTATACAGAAAAGAATTCAGCACCCAAATCATATGTGCTTGAGACTGAAAGTGGAGCGTTCAACAGAAACCATCAACATCTACAGTTTGTTCCTCAGAAAGAACAACCAACAGCAAACTCTACAGATAGCAGATGCAGAACAAGAAAACAACTCAAGGATTCTAGCTCAGCCACAGCCAGTCATTGCAACGAAGGGACAGTCACGTGACCAAGTTGTTACACAGTCAGGTCATGTAATTAGAACACCAGTGCAGTTCATAGAATCAAAGAATATCAGGGTTGGAAGGGACCTCAGGAGATCATCTAGTCCAACCCCCTGCTCAGTTTAGATACTCTTAGCAGACTGATAGGTACTGAACTTCGAAGACAGTGTGATAGCATAAATTTTGTAAATGGTAGGAATGTAAAATTCAGAGGGGGAGATGTAAAGGAACACCAAACTGTATTATATTATTCTGCCATTACTTGGCACTGTTTGTAAAATAACTTGTATGCTAAACTTAGTCATACCTGGCAGAGCATTAAAGAACCTTATAGAGATACACCCTAGATGTGTTCACTGAGAAGTAAGCTCTGTAGTCAGTCTATAGCTGATACAGAAGCCAGACCTGCTAGTAACAGCCCTGCAACTTACCATGTACAAGAATTACATGACATGAAAAGCTAGTGCTCTAACCTGATACACATTCCCATCTTCCAGTACCCTTACCTAGTTCCATACAGTTTACCTTTTTAAACTAGTATACACCTCTACTTTTTCTAAAGCATTGTGTTCCTGTTTTCCTGATTCCTTCTGAAAGATAGGAGAGGCAGTGGGGATATTGGGAAGTTCAGGGATCATTTTTGATCATAAGGATTTTGGTTTCAGAGGTAAGCCTGAGCTTCCAAATTCAGCTCCTGGTTATGGATTCCCCCAAAAGGAGGGCATGGTTCAGACCTGTGGTTTTGTGTGGCTCATTACACAAATAGGAGGCCAGCCATGAAATTTGGATCCAAAGTTCAGCGTGGAGAGGGAGGAAGAAAGCGAGGTTAGATCTGGGAGGTTGTTTTGAGAAATGTATACAAAAATTAATGGACAAAATTAGTAAAAAAAAAATTGAAAAATAGGAAAATGTGAAATTGGATGAAGTCTGAAAATCATCATATTTAGTGCCTCCTTCAGCCCCTAAAACACCCACACATTAGGAACCCCCCTAACCCATCTCTTTACAACCATCCATAGTGACTAAATACACTTCTACAGCCCATAGCTTGGGATAGATAATCCTGTGATATAATATATACCCAGTACTACACAACCCATGTAAGAGGCCTGATCCTGCAAAGGCTCATCACTGACTTGAGAGGGACCACATCCAGCACTGCTTGCGGGATCAGCTCCTTTGTCTGTACAGTGGGTGAGTCTATGAAGAAACCCAGCTAACTGAAGCATATTAGCATGGCTTTGGTCGTACTGCAGTGAGCACACACTGAGATCTAATGAGAATATGGATTTTGTACATTAGTGTTAAATAGGGTTGCCAATTTTCCTTGGACATATACCTGGAGGTTTCATCACGTGACATAATCTTTCATTAAAGCTTAATCTTTAATTCCTGGAGACTCCAGGACAATCATGGAGGGTTGGCAACCCTGGTGTTAAAGGCCTGATTCTGGTGTAAGGACTCTTCTCTGTGTTGGGGATGCTAGAGTCATATTGCCACAGTGCAAACCAGCACAATCTCTCAGAGAGTCCCCGTACTTCTACACAGAGTTTGCCCGTTGCATTACTCCTTAGGAGAGGACAGTGTCACCTAGCCACGTGTCTGGCCACTCCCTATCCCCTGTAGAAGAGAGCAGGGAAGTGCAGTTGTGCCTGGGCCCAGCACAGACTGTTTAGGAGGAGCTCTGGGCCGGTAGACTCTGGGCCCAGCTAGCAGGGGTACTCTTGTTGCAAGTAGCGATTTTAGGAAAGAAAGATGGTCTGGTGAATAGGGCATAAACTGGGACTTACTATAGCTGAGTTCAGTGTCTTACTGAGGCAGAGATTTCCAGTGGAGAGCCGGCTGGCAATTTTCCATGAAAATGTTCTTCCAACAGAAAATCCCATTTCTGCAAAGCTGATTTCCCCCCACCAGCACCACCACCCACAATTTTCCCTCAGGAAAATCTAAATGAAATATTGCATTTACAGTTAGGTTGTCTCAAGTCAAAATATTTCTGTTTGTTCAACCAAATCTAAATGTGCCGTTTCAGGTCAATTCAATATTAATAAGCATCAGTTTCAGTGGCTGTTGTGTCTCATGAGAGTCGTAGTGAGGATGCTTCTTGACTCCTTCCTTCTCCATGAAGCAGCGTCCCCAACGGGACTACACCTCCCCAGAGGCACCGTAGTCTCCTTTCTGGATGTTCTATTGTGGTGCATCTTGGGAGATGTAGGCCAGTCAGGGAGCCTGGCTCATGGAGGAAAATGGATGTACGAGGCAGCTGAACTACAATTCCCCGGGGGTGCCAGGGCAGCAGATTAATGTCAAATTAGTCAAAACAACATATTTCAACATTTTAGAACTGAAATTTATCTAAACTTCCTGTTCTGTGAAAAATTTCAATATTTTAACTTTTTGTTCAGTTCAAAATAAAATTTCGAAGTACTGAATTTCCCGTGGGACAGAAATTCTGTTTGTTGACCCATTCCATTGCTGTATGACCTTCAGCAAATCACTTAATCCATCCTGAACCTTTTACATTTATATGTTACAGTAGTATCTGAGAACCTCACAATCTTAACCCATTTATCCTTACAACACCTCTGTAAGGTAGGGAAGTATTATCACCCTTTTACAGATTGGGGGCCAAGGCATAGAGAAGTTAAATGATTCTCCCATGGTCGCACGGGAAATCTGCAGCGAAGCAGGGAATCAACCCTGCGTCTCTGAAATCCCAGGCTAATACTCTAACCATTGGCACATCCTTCCTTCCTACCATATTTCCCCATCGGTGGAATGTGAGTAATACTTCCCTACCTCACAGGCATGCTGAGAGGCTAAAAATATGTTAATGGTTGTGAGGTTCTTAAATACTCCAGTGATGAGGGCCATAAATATCTAAATATATTAGAAAAAAACTGAAGAAAAAGACAGAGCAACAAATACTTTATTGCATCATCTGTCAAGTACTAACTTTCCCACTCCACTCTATATACTCTCATTCCTTCTGAAATGACATGCTGGGCCCAAACTTTCTTGTCTTACTCCAGTGAGTAGCCCCATTGGTTGTGATGAGGGAGTCAAGTGAACAGGATTTACCTCTTTTCAAGAATTTGCACTAGATGAGTAACTTTCAAGAAAGAGGTAGGGGGAAAAATAGTCAGTGGTGAGATACCATGATGTATACGCATTACTTAGGCAGACGCTCTAGGCTGAGTGATGCTTAAAAGGTTATTACAGTCTAGCTTCCAGCAATGAAGTGGCCTGTATCATTATAAAATGTCTGCCCAGAGCACTTGAGATATTTTGGAAAGAGGAAAAGCCACAGGAAAGAGCTGACGTCTCTGATAACACAATATTTGTTTGTTTGTTGAGAAACATTTACAACTTAAGCATGCAGCTCCTGAATAAACCTGAAATATACATTTTTAGACTTGCAACTATTTTAAATATATTAGTGCTTTTCCCCAAAAAAATATTGCGAGATCTTCCAGCCACACAGGTACTCAACTGGTTTCCCTGTATGCTCTTAAAATGAAAATAAATTGATTCCAAAGGGTGAACTGTTTCCAGCAACTGAATGTCAGACCAATTAGTTTATTGTGAGTTTCCAAAAGACTGTACTATACTTTTCAATCACAGGTACTGTAACAAACAGTCGGCCTTCATTATCTATACTCTGAGCTCTAGTGGAACAGCTGAGGTACTGTTGTCACAAATAATAAACAGGGTATCACACAGCAATTGCCAAAAGACACATAATTCAATTGAAACTCTGGCATATAAAATGTACGGCACAGGTGTTATATCTTAAATAATTTAGGAACACATTCAGCTACATTTTTAAATAGTCTTATAAAATTGCAGGCACAATTTTCTGCACCTAAAAAGGTTGGCATACCAACATTTCCTCCTCCATCTTTTACACTCAGATGTGTACACCCAAAACTGGGGTGTGAAAAATTGGATGTGAAATTAAAGTTTGGACTATGAAATCCAATATGCAAAAAAAGATGAAAGTGGAATTTCTCAGCCATTTTTCTTCCATTCTGATTCCGGCTAAATATTGAAGAGAAAAATAATGGGGAGAAAATCCCCTACACAAGGCAAAGGGACAGCTGTGTTTAACCATTGGTTTCAGTCTGAAACTCCATTTCGTAGTGCATTTATTAAAGGGAAATCTGATTGTAGTCTAATGGACAGCATCAGTCCACCGGTGCTATATATTCCCTTGAACATTTCCACTGTTAGGACCTGCCTGGAAACGCTGTCGCTGTTGTCACTTTATATGGCACCAACCAAGATATTCAACAGCTTCCTTTCTTGAATTCTTCTTTCACTTTTCTGCAAGGAATTGATCAGATATGTTTGGAAAATGCATGCCCGCTTCTGCTGTTGCACTCTAATGGTTACATCTCAGCTGCAGATCCCGTCCTTCCTTTGTTTTGAAGAGAAGGACAACCACAGTGACCCTGCTGTCCATAGCCATGTTCAGTTATTCATCTTCCATAGGACCACAAACCACCGGGTCCAGATGAAGGCAGCTCTTTGTAAAGAAACTTGAGTTGCAAGATGCTGATAGAAGATGAAGAGAGGATAAGGGACATTATGGTGGTATGAGCTGTAAGGTTTGACTGCCGAAGAGCGAGTCTCATTGTTTTGGTTCCACCAGTAAATTAATATTTATCTGTAGTAACCCTCTGTTGCTTCCTTGGGTTCTCTCAACAAATACCTTTCACTTAAGGGCTTTGTACTTTACAGCCATTTCCTTCACTCCCTGTCTGGTCATGGCTGTCCCAAGCAGCACCATTATTGTTTCTATGTTGTGCACAGAGTACTGGAACCAGCATTTCCAAGGTTAGGTGCCTAAAGTTGGCTTGAACTACAGGGGCTTATCTAAGGCCCCCTACCAGAGGCACTCAGAGGGAACACAATCTTGAGGCCATCAGCACAGGTCTCTAACATTTGAACATAAGCTGGAAGCAGTCCTAGGCTTGTATCTCCTCTGTGGACCATCGAAAAGAGGTAACCTATTTAGCCAGCATATTGCATCAGGGCCTCTGAAAAAACAGGGCAGTTATTGGCTTACACAGGGCTTTACAGAGAGTTTAAAAAGGTTCCTGCCCAAAATTTCACATGGAGGGTGATAGAAAGACAGTGAGGAGACTTGAAGAAAGGATGGATGAGGTCAAAGCAGGTCTGTTGCAACATTTTGGACTGATTGGACAGAGACAAGATGAGTATTGGTAAGGTCAGAGATGAGGAATTTGCAGTTGTCCAGTTGAGAGATAATCAGGGGGCTAGACAAGGTTTTGGGCTCTGGGGATGGAATAAAGTGGATGGATTTTGGAACATAGTAAAGAAAAAAGCTGCAGGATTGAGTGATAGCATCAAAGGATAAAAAGTTAGGCAGAGGTGGTGAGACTGGAGGGTGGTGATCTCAGTGGAATTGCCACATGGGACTGAGAAGTGTGGAAGGGACAAGGGTTTAGCAAGAAACATGGAGTTCAGCATTAGCCGCTGTAGTTGGAGTGGATTATTCCTCACCCCCTAGGAATGGTTGGCAGGGTGCAAGTCTGATCAGAGCAGAACAGGTTGTTGCTCTGCTATTTCTTACCCATTGTCCTCTGGCTGGGGGGACTCTCCTTTTCTCCCCACAAAGCTGGCTTAATGAGAGATGAAATATTGGAGACCAGAGTCAAAGTCCTAGTCTAGTCCCTGAATCTCTACTTGTCTGCTCAGAGGATGCTGCTTTGATGTTTTACATGTCAGAGCAGTACCCCCAAACAGAAAGAGGAGGAAGCTGCAATCGTGATCTCAAATTAGAGACTGACCAATTTTTTAAATTACTTCACTTAAAGTTTAATCATTTAAAAAATGGTGTGTTATAGAACTTCTCTTGAATTCCTCATGCTAAGATGCCTCGTCCCTATAAGAGTGAAGTGAAATCCACACTGCTCAGGCCTGTCTGCTATTTTAGACCGGGTGTGCTGCATTGCGCTGGTTGCATGTTGCTGGAGTAGGTTTGCCTGGCTGCTCGCCTTGGGGGCTGTTCAGGAAAAATGGGATTGTGTGTCTCATAAGGCCATCACAGTAAGGGACACTTTTAAATAAACAAAGTGCATTCAAATGCCTGCTCGCCTCCCACAAAAGGCGCAAGATAAACAAATGCAGGAACACGCGGCAGAGGGAAGAGGAACTGGCAGCTGAGCGATACAACGTGCGCAAAGCAATCCCACAACCACATGAGTATGTGTATTTTGACTTACTGGGAACCCCAGATGGCAGGAATAAACCTTTCAAATCATGCTGTCCCTTCCCCTGCCAATGTTGCATGCTTCCTATTAAAGAGCCAATAATAAAACCCTTCCCCATGCGAGTAGATGTCTCTCCTGAGTAAGGATTGCAGGACTGGGCCCTAACAGCCCCAAGCATCTTGTTAAGTTCTGCCTTGACTTAAAGCACTCAATAGTGGAACTGTGAAAATAATGGCGTTTTAAGTTTGCTGGTTATTCTGAAAAATAAAAATTATTTCACATCAAACTGAAAACAAAATTTTTGGTGAATTAAGTAAAAAAAATTGTTTAGGGCTGAACTAAATAATTCGTTTAATATTTCATTTGATTGGAGTTTTTTAAATAAATCTTTGAACCAAAAAGCTGTTTTGAACTGTATATAGAATCATAGAATCATAGAATATAAGGGTTGGAAGGGACCCCAGAAGGTCATCTAGTCCAACCCCCTGCTCGAAGCAGGACCAATTCCCAGTTAAATCATCCCAGCCAGGGCTTTGTCAAGCCTGACCTTAAAAACCTCTAAGGAAGGAGATTCTACCACCTCCCTAGGTAACGCATTCCAGTGTTTCACCACCCTCTTAGTGAAAAAGTTTTTCCTAATATCCAATCTAAACCTCCCCCACTGCAGCTTGAGACCATTACTCCTCGTTCTGTCATCTGATACCATTGAGAACAGTCTAGAGCCATCCTCTTTGGAACCCCCTTTCAGGTAGTTGAAAGCAGCTATCAAATCCCCCCTCACTCTTCTCTTCTGCAGGCTAAACAATCCCAGCTCCCTCAGCCTCTCCTCATAACTCATGTGTTTCAGACCCCTAATCATTTTTGTTGCCCTTCGCTGGACTCTCTCCAATTTATCCACATCCTTCTTGAAGTGTGGGGCCCAAAACTGGACACAGTACTCCAGATGAGGCCTCACCAATGTCGAATAGAGGGGAACGATCACGTCCCTCGATCTGCTCGCTATGCCCCTACTTATACATCCCAAAATGCCATTGGCCTTCTTGGCAACAAGGGCACACTGCTGACTCATATCCAGCTTCTCGTCCACTGTCACCCCTAGGTCCTTTTCCGCAAAACTGCTGCCTAGCCATTCGGTCCCTAGTCTGTAGCTGTGCATTGGGTTCTTCCGTCCTAAGTGCAGGACCCTGCACTTATCCTTATTGAACCTCATCAGATTTCTTTTGGCCCAATCCTCCAATTTGTCTAGGTCCTTCTGTATCCTATCCCTCCCCTCCAGCGTATCTACCACTCCTCCCAGTTTAGTATCATCCGCAAATTTGCTGAGAGTGCAATCCACACCATCCTCCAGATCATTTATGAAGATATTGAACAAAACCGGCCCCAGGACCGACCCTTGGGGCACTCCACTTGATACCGGCTGCCAACTAGACATGGAGCCATTGATAACTACCCGTTGAGCCCGACAATCTAGCCAGCTTTCTACCCACCTTGTAGTGCATTCATCCAGCCCATACTTCCTTAACTTGCTGACAAGAATACTGTGGGAGACCGTGTCAAAAGCTTTGCTAAAGTCAAGAAACAATACATCCACTGCTTTCCCTTCATCCACAGAACCAGTAATCTCATCATAGAAGGCGATTAGATTAGTCAGGCATGACCTTCCCTTGGTGAATCCATGCTGGCTGTTCCTGATCACTTTCCTCTCATGCAAGTGCTTCAGGATTGATTCTTTGAGGACCTGCTCCATGATTTTTCCAGGGACTGAAGTGAGGCTGACTGGCCTGTAGTTCCCAGGATCCTCCTTCTTCCCTTTTTTAAAGATTGGCACTACATTAGCCTTTTTCCAGTCATCCGGGACTTCCCCAGTTCGCCACGACTTTTCAAAGATAATGGCCAATGGCTCTGCAATCACAGCCGCCAATTCCTTCAGCACTCTCGGATGCAACTCGTCCGGCCCCATGGACTTGTGCACGTCCAGCTTTTCTAAATAGTCCCTAACCACCTCTATCTCCACAGAGGGCTGGCCATCTCTTCCCCATTTTGTGATGCCCAGCGTAGCAGTCTGGGAGCTGACCTTGTTAGTGAAAACAGAGGCAAAAAAAGCATTGAGTTCATTAGCTTTTTCCACATCCTCTGTCACTAGGTTGCCTCCCTCATTCAGTAAGGGGCCCACACATTCCTTGGCTTTCTTCTTGTTGCCAACATATCTGAAGAAACCCTTCTTGTTACTCTTGACATCTCTGGCTAGCTGCAGCTCCAGGTGCAATTTGGCCCTCCTGATAACATTCCTACATGCCCGAGCAATATTTTTATACTCTTCCCTGGTCATATGTCCAACCTTCCACTTCTTGTAAGCTTCTTTTTTATGTTTAAGATCCGCTAAGATTTCACCATTAAGCCAAGCTGGTCGCCTGCCATATTTACTATTCTTTCGACTCATCAGGATGGTTTGTCCCTGTAACCTCAACAGGGATTCCTTGAAATACAGCCAGCTCTCCTGGACTCCTTTCCCCTTCAAGTTAGTCCCCCAGGGGATCCTGGCCATCCGTTCCCTGAGGGAGTCGAAGTCTGCTTTCCTGAAGTCCAGGGTCCGTATCGTGCTGCTTACCTTTCTTCCCTGTGTCAGAATCCTGAACTCAACCAACTCATGGTCACTGCCTCCCAGATTCCCATCCACTTTTGCTTCCCCCACTAATTCTACCCGGTTTGTGAGCAGCAGGTCAAGAAAAGCGCCCCCCCTAGTTGGCTCCTCTAGCACTTGCGCCAGGAAATTGTCCCCTACGCTTTCCAAAAACTTCCTGGATTGTCTATGCACCGCTGTATTGCTCTCCCAGCAGATATCAGGAAAATTAAAGTCACCCATGAGAATCAGGGCATGCGATCCAGTAGCTTCTGTGAGCTGCCGGAAGAAAGCCTCATCTACCTCATCCCCCTGGTCCGGTGGTCTATAGCAGACTCCCACCACTACATCACTCTTGTTGCACACACTTCTAAACTTAATCCAGAGACACTCAGGTTTTTCTGCAGTTTCGTACCGGAGCTCTGAGCAGTCATACTGCTCCCTTACATACAGTGCTACTCCCCCACCTTTTCTGCCCTGCCTGTCCTTCCTGAACAGTTTATAACCATCCATGACAGTACTCCAGTCATGTGAGTTATCCCACCAAGTCTCTGTTATTCCAATCACGTCATAGTTCTTTGACATCACCAGGACCTCCAGTTCTCCCTGCTTGTTTCCGAGGCTTTGTGCATTTGTATATAAGCACTTGAGATAACCTGTTGATCGCCCCTCATTCCCAGTATGAGGCAGGAGCCCTCCCCTCACAGACATTCCTGCCTGTGCTTCCTCCCGGTATCCCGCTTTCCCACTTACCTCAGGGCTTTGGTCTCCTTCCCCCGGTGAACCTAGTTTAAATCCCTCCTCACTAGGTTAGCCAGCCTGCTCGCGAAGATGCTCTTCCCTCTCTTCGTTAAGTGGAGCCCGTCTCTGCCTAGCACTCCTTCTTGGAACACCATCCCATGGTCGAAGAATCCAAAGCCTTCTCTCCGACACCACCTGCGTAGCCATTTGTTGACTTCCACGATTCGACGCTCCCTACCTAGGAACATGGGACAGCCACCTCCCAAACACATCCTTTGTGGTCTGAGGTTGCACTATAGGTGCCCGCCTCAGTTTCCCCACTTTTCAAGGGCTCTCTCAATCAAATTCTTCTCAAGTTCAGCCTCAGGCCTCCATGGGACTTTTTCAGATCCCCATCAAGTCGACGCTCTGGTCTTCCTGTTGGGGATCTCCCAGGTCCCCCTGCCTGAAACCTTTTCCCTGAAAGCTCAGAGTTCCCTGCAGGCATCTGCTTGCTGCCAGCCACCATTCCCGGTCTTGGGAATGTGTCTTACTCCCAGCAGACTCCAGAGTCTCTGAGAATCCCTCTCCGTCTGCAGCTCCCTGCTGCTCTTTATAGGAGAATCGGCTTCTCCTTACACAGCTGGTTCTACTAATTAAACCCCATGCCCCAACCCAGGTATGGCAGGTGCAGTTAATTGTACAGTTAAAGGAAGTGAAGGCAACTGTAAGTGTGTGTGTGTGTGTATACATATGGCAAATGGAAGAAAGGGAAAGTTGTTAGTAATGAATATAAATCATAAGCTAGGAATTGCAAAAAATTGATAAGGGAAGTCAGGGACACGAGGAGAAATCTATGGCCAGCAGAGTTAAGGACAATAAGGAGTTTTTAAAGTATGTTAGGAACAAAAAGAATCCTAACAATGGTATTGGTCCATTACTAGATGGAAATGGTAGAATTCTCAATAACAATGCAGAAAAGGCAAAACTATTCAATAAATATTTCTGTTCTGTATTCGTGGGGAAAAAACAGATGACATAATCTATCATATGATAATGCTCTTTCCATTCCACTAGTATCTCAGAAGGATTTTAAACAGCAGCTACTAAAGTTGGATATTTTTAAATCAGCAGATCTAGGTAACTTGCATCCTAGCATTTTAAAAGAGCTGGCTGAGGAGATTGCTGGATTGTTAGTGTTGATTCCAGAAGTTCCAGAAGGCTGAAAGAAAGTTAATGTTGTGCCAATATTTAACAAGGGTAAATAGAATGACCTGTGAAATTATAAGCCTTTCAGGATGACATTGATCCCAGGCAAGATAATGGAGTAACTGATAGGGGACTCCTTTAATAAAGAATTAAAGGAGGGTAATGTAATTAATACCAATCAGCATAGGTTTACAGAAAACAGATTATGTCAAACTAACTTGAAATCTCATTGAAAAAAGATATCAAGTTTTGTGGCTAAAGGTAATGGTGTTGATGTAATAGACTTCTGTACGGTATTTACTAGGTACCACATGACACTTTGATTAAAAAACTAGAAAGATATAAAATTAACGTGGCACACACTAACTGGATTAAAAACTGGCTAACTGATAGGTCTCAAAATGTAACTGTACATGGGGAATCATCATCAATCAGATGTGTTTCAGGGTGTCCCACTTTTCACAGGGATAGTAATTAACCATTGGGACAATTTACCAAGGGTCATCATGGATTCTCCATCACTGACCATTTTTAAACCAAGATAGGATGTTTTTCTAAAAGATATTCTCCAGAAATTATTTTGGGGAAGTTCTGTGGCCTGTATTATTCAGGAGGTTAGAATGAAGCTCACAATTGTCCCTTCTGGCCTTGGAATCTACAGATCTATGAAGTTGCGAATCAGAGAGCAATATCTGGCCCCAGATTTTTCATTTGTTTATTTATTTGTAATGTAACATTACATTATGCAAAATTCATCATATTTCATTTCTCTCCATTTCAATGACAGTTATTTTTATGACTTTAAAAGTCCTTTTGCGTCTATTTTAGTCATGAAATCATTAAACTGGAGCAAAGCCCACCCACATTTCTGGGGATGCAGAGGTCTCTCTGGAAGTTGACCTTTAGATGCCTATGGACCAAATTGTTAGAGCAACCACAACCCCAACTGAAGCCAATAGTACAAACTAGACTAACCTAATTGCCTTCTATGATGAGATAACTGGCTCTGTGGATGAGGGGAAAGCAGTGGACGTGTTATTCCTGGACTTTAGCAAAGCTTTTGATACAGTCTCCCACAGTATTCTTGCCAGCAAGTTTAATAAGTATGGACTGGATGAATGCACTATAAGGTGGATAGAAAGCTGGCTAGACCATCGGTCTCAACGAGTAGTGATCAATGGCTCCATGTCTAGTTCACAGCCGGTATCAAGCGGAGTGCCCCAAGGGTCGGTCCTGGGGCTGGTTTTGTTCAATATCTTCATTGATGATCTGGAGGATGGTGTGGACTGAACCCTCAGCAAGTTTGCAGGTGACACTAAACTGGGAGGAGTGGTAGATACGCTGGAGGGTAGGGATAGGATACAGAGGGACCTAGACAAATTGGAGGATTGGGCCAAAAGAAATCTGATGAGGTTCAACAAGGACAAGTGCAGAGTCCTGCACTTAGGATGGAAGAATCCCATCCACTGCTACAGACTAGGGACCGAGTGGCTAGGCAGCAGTTCTGCAGAAAAGGACCTAGAGGTTACAGTGGACAAGAAGCTGGATATGAGTCAACAGTGTGCCCTTTGTTGACAAGAAGGCTAATGGCATTTTGGGCTGTATAAGTAGGAGCATTGCCAGCAGATCGAGGGACGTGATCATTCCCCTCTATTCAGCATTGGTGAGACCTCATCTGTGAGTACTGTGCCCAGTTTTGGGCCCCACACTATAAGGATGTGGAAAAATTGGAAAGAGTCCAGCAGAGGGCAACAAAAATGATTAGGGGGCTGGAGCACATGATTTATGAGGAGAGGCTGAGGGAACTGGGATTATTCAGTCTGCAGAAGAGAAGAATGAGGGGAGATTTGATAGCTGCTTTCAACTACCTGAAAGGGGGTTCCAAAGAGGATAGATCTAGACTGTTCTCAGGGGTAGCAGAACAAGGAGTAATGGTCTCAAGTTGCAGTGGAGGAGGTTTAGGTTGGATATTAGGAAAACTTTTTCACTAGGAGGGTGGTGGAGCACTGGAATGGGTTACCTAGGGAGGTGGTGGAATCTCCTTCCTTATCAGTTTTTAAGGTCAGGCTTGACAAAGCCCTGGCTGGGATGATTTAGTTGGGGATTGGTCCTGCTTTGAGCAGGGGGTTGGACTAGATGACCTCCTGAGGTCCCTTCCAACCCTGATATTCTATGATTCTACGCCCGGCACCTTCCACCTGGCTACAGGTATCTAAATTCGGGCACCAAAAAAACAAGGCAACTAAAATTAGAGGACACTTCTAAAGATTTGGGTTTAAGTAACCAGTCAGAGATCCCATGGATAGTTTGTGGCAGAGCTCCGGAGAAAACCCAGTTCTGCCTAAGTCCCAATTCATGGCTATCTTTCCACGTGTCTTTTGTGTGCCTCTGCATCTGACTCAATGACAAAAATTGAAACAAACTTGAAAAATAGACAGCATTAACCAATGTTAGTGTTTGCTGTGCTTTGATTCAGAAGTTATATTAAAGATTTGGCCTTTCAGCTGTTAGGCATTTTGAAATTAGTTCATATTTGACAAACCAAATAAAATGTCCTCCTTCACTGCTTGACTTCGATAATTTACTGCCTTTGAGGGACTTTTTCCTTCCCGTAAATTGTACCCCTAATAGCTATAAAGTTAATCCTTAGCATAAAGTAGAAATCATTATTAATATTTGCAAATCTTATCACTTGGATGGAAATGGTGACCTGTGGGACTGCCCCACTTTTCAAGCAATTGAAGCATTAAGACATAATTTATGCACTTGAGAAGAAATTTCCATATCACAGAAGATTGGTTCTTTCCTTGTTATGACTTATGAAGGATGTTACTGGTAAATGAAACCACAGAGATCTCTATTACATAAGAACTTGTTTTGACATGTATAGTGCATCTTATTTATGGAGGTAGCCCAAATGTGTTGTTTTCAAGCAACCGAGCATTATTTCAAGGTTGTCTTGACACTACGAAAACAAGATCCCAGAGGAGTATTTCACTGTGAATCAAAACCCCAGCGAGCGCGGACAGTTTGGAGAAGCAGGATCTGATGTGTTGAGTTTAATCTTATTTTGGATTATTTATATAAGAGAGCAATTCATGAACATTTGGGTGAAGGCTAAAAAACAAAGATGATAATGGACATGAGGAAGAAAGGAAAAAGGAAAGAAAAGAGGATTCTTGGGTTATACTGCAGGTTCACTTTTCAGTTCTACTCTATCCAACCCTTCTTCCCCCTTATCTCAAACACAGTGGAATCTTTCCACAAGAAGAAAGATCTTGAACTCCACCCGGAGGTGCAGTCTGCATTAAAGCACTTTCCCACCCTCCACAATCCTGGGGCTAGCTGGGAACTGACTAAATTAGAGCATCCTCAGGGCGATTCTTTGGCCTTGCCTACACTGGCGGTGGCAGCGTGTCAGGTACGTGCAGCTACACATCGCAGTGAGAAACAGGTTGCATCTACACTGTGGTGCGCAGGTACACACAGCACTGAAAGGCTCTGGCAGTGGGACACTACACTGCTAAAAACAGCAGTGTAGAGGTGGGGGGGGACTGCTTGGATGTGTGGAGAGACAGGGAGGGTATAAACCCTAAGGTTCTGGTGTGTCTGTTCTACTTATTTAAGCTGTGCCTCACCATCCACACTGCTGTTAAAAACCTGTGCCGGGGGCATGCAGTGTATGTACTCTATACACACCCCATAAGTCTAGACATAACCTTATTTATGCCTGCAAGAATGGCTGACTGTGCTGGATTGGCCAGAGCACGGTGTGTTCTGACCCTGCTTCCCACTTCCACCAACCCCTGCACAGCCCATAGAACGGTCTATTTAGGCTGGGTCTAATTCCCCTTCGCTCCCCTCCAGGGGGATAAGACTGAGCACCCAGTCTGGTGAGTTTCTTAAGAGTTACAAAACTTTTTCTTTTCCCACAGAAGTCACAGATTTTTTTTCTCCCACACCAGCTTTTAGTTTCTGTTGTTTCACAATTCCCAGCAGACACTCCATGATTTCACGCATCATCTCTGGGAGTATTACTCATATTGTGATGACAAGAGCTAGTCAAACAATGCCATATATTTTCCATGAAACACTGGAAACTGAAATTAAAAAATAGAGAATCCTAACCCTAAACTTGAGCATGAGATTTTATAAGCCAAAACTCTTAATATTTACTATTATAACTCTTGATATTCTTATTACCCATAAAAGTGGCAAGATTCCAAGAGGGATTGGATAAGTTCTTGATCAGAATGACATCCTGTAGCAATGAGTTCCACAGCCTAATTATGCATTGCAGGAACTTGTGAAAAGTATGCAAGTTTATAGTACATGAGAAACTTGCCTATATACTCTACATATTCAGTCATCAAAATAACAAGAAGTACGGAGCCACTTAGTCATTTTCTTTGTGAATCAAAAGTAAACATCTCAGTTCTCCTTTGTACTGGTACATTGTGTAAATCGTTTTGCTGAAAACAAGACATTAAGTTTTGCTTTCAGGGATTTCAGAAGTCTATGCCACAAACTTTAGCTGTGTGCTGGGTTTGGGCCCTTTGGGGTGTCACCTGATGTGCTGGGGTGCCACTGAGTCAGCCTATTCTGCCAGCCTGGGTTCCCTTTACCTGGTCTTGCTGGGCCAGGCTTACAAGCCTTTTCCAGCCAAGCACACAGGCAGGGCCACACCCAGCTGCACAGCGAGACAGAGATCCGCTCTGGAAAGATGCAGTCTTAGGGGCTCGCCCCAACACTCTGGTGTCCACTCCCTTTAAGGGGTACAAACCCAAAGGTTTTATGAAATTCACCCCTTCCGCAATGTGGAGGGAGAGATGCACAACTTCTTGCCCTCCCAGTTAGAAATTACATTAACTGGGTTATGTTATAAACAAGAAATAAGTGTATTAACTACAAAAGGTGAATTTTAAGTGAATATAAGAGATAACAGACAGAACAAAGCAGATTACTGACCAAATAAAAGAAAACACGCACGCTAAGCTCAATATACTTAAGAAACAGGTTACAAAATGTAATTTCTTACCCCAAATATTATTTTAGGCAGGTTGCAAAGTTTCTGTGCTTCAGAGTTCCAGTTATATTTCTTTTCAGACTGATCCCCTGTCTCAGTCTGGACCCCCCTGCCCATGCCCCCACTTCAGGTGGCTTTCTTCTTAGGCACACACGCCATGGAGAGGGGGAGTCTAGTTTGCCTTCCTCTCCACCCTTCAGTAGGATTTACATAAGGCAGGAATCCTTTGTTTCCCAGACTTGACCCCCCGCCACTTCCCTTACAGTGGAAAGTTAGAAAAAGTCCCAGGTAAGAGTTAGTATCAGGTGACAAGACCACATGACTCTGTAGTATCACAGCGTCCATGAGTCAGTGGCAGTATGGAGCAGAGCAAGCCTTTTCACAGTCCATTGTCCTCACTAATGGGTCATCGGCCCTGTCTGGCTTTTCCATTGCTGTACCTGAAGTGTTAGCAGTGGGCGTCCCCCAAAGTAGCATAGTCGAAATACAAATACATAGTCAATATTCCTAACTTCAAAAAAAGAAAAGGAGTACTTGTGGCACCTTAGAGACTAACCAATTTTACAGCTCACGAAAGCTCATGCTCAAATAAATTGGTTAGTCTCTAAGGTGCCACAAGTACTCCTTTTCTTTTTGCGAATACAGACTAACACGGCTGTTACTCTGATTCCTAACTTCAGATACAGAAATGATACAGGCATCACATTCAGTAAATTATAACCTTTCCATGATACCTTACAAGGCCCATCTTGCATAAAGTACATCTCAGTTACGTCATATTCCTATCATAAGCATATTGTCATAAAGAATATGGAGTGAAATATTACAAGCTGTGTCTAAGAATAGGGCATTTTCTGATCTTAATGGAATGTTTGTTTTTTAATTTAATTACACTTTTCTATGAAAAACAGAAAGTAATTTAAGAGTAGTAGTAATATACTGTTGATGTACTTTGGTGTATGTAATTTTATTACATTAGCAGTAATATTTTATCAGTTCTATTTAGGGTTATATGTTCTTTTTAGTTTCTGAGATCTTGTATAAACAATGTCTGGATGTTAAAAAAAGAGAATTATTGCAATTCTCTTTTTATACATAGACATTGCAATTTAATCAGAATGGTAGAATTTGTACTACACACAGTAACAGTATGGTATAGACAGCTGCAGGGAAAGATATTAACAACCATGTAACTGCATGCATCACTTGAAACATGGGGCTGCCAATTGCCACATGGCCTCATTTTCTCAGGTCAGTTTCAGTTTTGAAGGGTACACCAGGTTCCATACCTGCAAGCTAGCTTGCATGTCATTAAGAGCTTGAGATTCTCTTCAGAGTCTAACACTGCATGTAACATGTCGAGGGCTGACGTGCCAGTCTGATGTGGCACATTTGCATTGACACGCATGTCACAGTGCACATGCCACAATACTGTGAGCTGAAGACTTTGTCATGTAGGACAATGTTAAAAAGGTGGCAACATTAATGCCACTGAGGTGTCAGAAACACTTGGTTCTACACTATTTTAGTCAGCTGTGCACTAGAATTTTATATGAAAACGCTCACAATCTTCATTTAAATAGGATGGTCTCTTCTTCTGCATGTGGGATCAAATCCCAACTGCTGGGGGAATCAGAGGGAGAGAGAGAATGCGCACAGCATTGACTGATCCACAATTAATGATTTAATATCAAAGGGCTCTATTTTAAAAAGCCATGAAAGACATTATAAACTATGTCTCTTATTTTGATCTATTCAGACTTACTACAAGCATCACAAGAAACATTTTAAAGCACTGTATCAGTATTTTCCTCCAGTGACTTACATAATGTTGTCCAAGGCTCACAAGTCTACCATACTTGCAGATCAGTTTTTGAGGAGCTGCAGATGTGGCTTACAGAGAAGTTAGAGTATTTTATACTTTTATTCTTCTGGAAGGTTGCAATGTAACTCTATTTTGTTTCTTAGAATTCAGAATAACAACATACAAGAATCCCCAAAAGAGGGTGAGACAAGGCAGGCTGCTTTCAAAAATAGAAGCACAACTTAACCCACCTTGCTCTAGGCTGGCTCTCTGCAGACTGACTGCAAGGACACAGATCACACACTTCCCTCCAGAGCCCCCTCACTTGCAATCAAGACCAGGAAACCCCTTTGGATTAAAAGTGACAGCTTGTAATTTTTTAGTTTTCAATCCACCACAGGGAGAAGATCTCAGGTAGGCTTTATTTTCAAACTCATTTAACTCCAAATTTGCTTCTGGACTCTGAAGATGTTTTCCCTTGATTTTAAACACATATAATTGATAAGAACAACAGTGTAGCATTAAGGTTAATATCTTACTGAGAAGTGCAGGAGTGGTGCTCTTGGGTAACAACAAACTGTTGTCAACGGAGCACAGTTGAACTTGCCTAAGGAAATTGGGTCTATTAGTAAGGATTCCTTTGTCAGCATAAGCTTTTCATTTACACCTTAGTACAACTCTTGACAGCTCTGGGCTACTTGTCAGATTAGATTCATCCGGTGTATAATTTTGAACAAAATGAGTAAAAAAGCTTGCTTATAAAAAACAATTTTAGAAGATTCAAATAGTTGCATCCAAGATTCTTTCCTAACTACACTTCACTAAAATGAGAAAAGGAACCTTGAACACAACCAAGTAAACATGTCTACATGTGTGAAGACAATTAAATATTTCTATTCTGTGTAGTTAGTATTTATAATTTGTGTTAGTGTCCAGTATGTGCTAGGTGCTTTCCACAGACTTAAGAACAGTTCTTGCTCTAAGGAGTTCACAGTCTGAACATGTGACCCGGGGACCATTTTGTGCCAGCTGGGTAGAGGCCACAAGGTACATAAAGTTTACACAATTCCCCTGGATTTTTTTTTCTAATTCAGAAACAGATTTTGAAAATGTGAAATTTTCCACAGATCAGAAATCCTGCATTTGAGCGAGTTCTATTTGTTTTTACATAAAGACATAGTATCTTCCATTATCACACCGAATATTACTCAACCAAAGTATTAAGCCACAAGAAACATTTTCTCCTTTTAACACTCTTTCAATAAGCCCATGGGCAAATATCATATTTTGGTTAGAGGGCTAGACTTGTACTGTCCAAAACCTAAATCTAGGTAAGACCAAAGCAGGACATTTTCAAACAGAGTCCTGTCTAGATCTTTTGGATAAGAAAATAATCACCACACTGTCAGGATAAACTACAATAAAGCTCAGATAAACACACTGACAAGATGTTGATACAAACATATTCATCCTGCAAAACTGGCTCATGACATTTCAGGTACTTTCCATTTCTCTTTGTGTCATAAGTAATATGAGAATATTCTTGCTCATAGTATTTCAGGCACTGTCTGATCTGAATGTTCTTATATTTGAGAAATACAGCCAATATATATTATCGTTCTACACCTCATTCATTTTGTCTCTGACTCAATGTAGGATGCATATGGAACCTCTGAAGATATATCTCAGCCATGCTACTTCTGGCTCTGACCTCATCAGATCTGGTAAGATAAACAAGATGAAGTCAGTACTTCAGTGGGAGACCTCCCAGGAAACCCCAGATGCTAGAGGAAGTGGTGTTGGTGACTCAGTAAGTGTCCCTCTTCCCTGTGTCATTTCCCAACCTATACAAGGATGGTCTGGGGGCACTGTGCAGTTGAATATTGTCTTTCAGATGAGACATAAAATTAAGGCTCTGACCACATGTGGTCACTGTTATTTAGCACTTAGGAGCGCCCCCCCCCCAACATGGACCAGGACCCCACTGTACAAATGCAGAACAAAAAGACAGTCCCTGCCCCAAGAAATTTACAGTTAATACCTTGTCACACTTTCTGCAAGAGTAAGGATGCTAACTCTGCAGTCCTGGCCAAATTCTAGCAAGTAATTACATTCTGCCTACCTAAAATTCTCCCTGTAATTTCCAAATGGTTTGGTTTCTGGCCTCAACTGTTGCTGTAGCCTGTTACATGGCTTCTGTCTTCCAGCTCAGAGGTGACTCTCTTTCAAATGTTTGAGAAGAGATTTGTGTAAACAAGCAGATGGAAAATCCTGAAAAGTGCTTTGGGATCCCTGGCTGATAGGTACTATATCAATCTATTCTCATCATTCTGGGCTGTCATTTCTAAAGTATCTCTTTAATGAAGGAAGTTGTTTACCGGCAATGGAAGCAAGCATTGCCATCTTGGAGATCATTTATATTTCACAGCGCTGTCAAATCCTGACATGTAGCAGATTGTAACAGGACGGCTTCTGCTTTCTGATGAAATGTTTGGTATTTGTTGCTTACGTCTAAATGGGCATTCTGTTTGCATATTGTCAGATGAGGGGAGAAAAGTTCCAGAGGAGGGAGGGAGTAGGTGTTCCATTCAGTCTGGCATGTCCAATTGACATCACTTATGCTTGCAATGGGTGAAAACAATTTTCCTAAAAGGGGGCACTAGGACTAGCAATGATATTCTCAGCCTCCTAATGACATGCTTTTGCAACAGGGAAGTCCCTGCTGCTTCCCAGCCTGCAGTCACTCACGTTACAGACAGACAACTATGGAACATTTTGCTGCCATTACACCTTATTTTAGAAGATGATCAGTCCTATCTAGGTGATGAGGCTCCTCAATCCATACTGGAGCCAATAGGAGCTGAAGGTGCTCAGCAATAAACATGATAAGATCCCGAAGGCAGACACACTAGGGAAGAGATGGCTCTAAATCTCTCCTAGTGCAATCTAGCAGGCAGAAGTGTCTTTCATCTTTCAACTAAATTGATTAAGAAAATTACATCACGTTTAAAATTGTATCAGCCAAACTCCTTCCATCTTAAGTAACTGCTTAAGTGTTTAGAATGGTGATAAAGAACATGGGCCAAAATCATAGCTAGCATAAATTGGTGGGCCGTCTCTGAAGTCAATGAAGTGCCTATCAATTTACCCATGCTGAAAATCTGACCCTAGGGTTTGCATTATGCACAGATTTTCCTTTAACAAGTGGGATAGTTTAAAACAATACAGCTTATGTGACAATCAATGAGGGATACACAAGCCTAGCAACATCCTACATTGTTTTGTTGTTGTTAGAGGCAGAGAAGTCTGAACTTGTGGCAAATAGTCGTCAGTCATTGGAAACAACTTGCAGAACTATAGTTTTTAAAACTAAATCAAACTCTCAATAGTTACTCAGAACACTGAAGTGCAACATGCTAAAAGCAAACAGTGTGGCTGGGCAAGTTTATACTTGCCAGCAAGAGCAACTATTGTCAAAGGACAAATAAAATATTTTTCCCTCTTCATCGTCCCCAAGTTGCTAATGCTGGGAAAGCAGCTTTTCTGCGGGGGCTCAAAAACTTTCACAATGATTTTGCCAGGCTGCCACGCCACATACTGGGGCGGCCACTGGTTCAGGCTCAGTAATACTGATATACAATGAGTCCAGCTGAGGTAATAGAAAACTACAGATTTTACAGTATTGTGCGCAGTTCAACAGTTAGCTGGTGCATAGATGCTCCTCTTTCATTCTTAGCCAGTGCTGACAGAAGGCTTGTATTATGCCCTTTTCATGGAAGACAAAGGCTCTCACACTGCAGTCTCCTGTGTGGAGAAATCTTTTGTACATGCAGAGACAGTGGGAGAAGGAGCCTTCTGGTCTGTGTACTCCTTGTGGAGGGAGATTATAAAGACAAACTCTTCCTTCTGCACATAGTCCAGATGAAGAACTGAAGCCATAATGCCCTTCTATCACAGTAATTACAGTGCCCATTGTTTTAATGACAGTGTTGTTGGGAAACAGGAGAAGGACTCGGTCCCAAGGAGCTATTTCAGTGTACACAAATAAGCTATATATTATATTGTTGTCAGATTAGACAGAGAAACTGGGCTTGACTATTACTACTGTTTTCCCCCACAATCCTTTGTGTATGTGCTGGTTTTATTTAATCAGATTATGCAAACTAGGATCCCAGAGAAGACAAAAGCTCCCTTTCTCTGGAGAACTTCCTTCAGGAGGGGCAAAGAGATGCTGGGCAATGGAAGGGCACCCATGTACAATCACAATGCTTCCCATTTAATGTAGTTATTTACATGAACCCCATATTCTGCTAACAGAACAAGATCAAGAAGTACTTGTGGCACCTTAGAGACTAACCAATTTATTTGAGCATGAGCTTTCGTGAGCCACGAAAGCTCATGCTCAAATAAATTGGTTAGTCTCTAAGGTGCCACAAGTCCTCCTTTTCTTTTTGCGAATACAGACTAACACGGCTGTTCCTCTAGAACAAGATCAGGTGATAATGGGCTTCCGTTATTTCTTAGAATAAAGAATTCCACCAATTTATATGTTACTCCATTCATGTGCTTTAGACCATGTGAAATTAGCATACCAACCCACGGTAAAACTGTATGTTGATCTCTAACCTACCAAATGAGGAGCGACATGACAATTAGAGTTTATACTATAAAGGCTGGAAAAGCTGGGGGGGGTTGCCCTAGCATTTATAAAGAAACAGAGAAAAAAGGGAAAGCGGCAAAATATGCTTTTGCATGACGCAGTTCTCACAAGATTAAATTAACCCGGAGTGGAGTTATCAGTGACTAACTATGGGGATTGCTACTAGCAGACTGATGCATGTGAGAAAGTAACTGGGGAAATGTTTAAAACATGACTTTGCTGTTGCTCCAGTAGCAGCCTGAGACTGGAAGTCTCATGGGTTCCAATGTGTGGGACTTATTTCTAAATCTTATTTGGGTTTTGGCTGCAAAACATTTGCCTGTGGGAATGTAATCCTTCCCCCACCTTCTCAACCTTAAATCTGCAGAACCTGATAATGTGCACCCAAAAAAAATTGGCCAAGGAGTACTGAATTAATTTAGATGGACTAGGTGTTAACAGAACCCAGTCACTGTCCAACAGTCCACAATGTTAAACAGGATCTAATAATCAGACACTTCAGCCTGCTTAGTACCATGAGAAACATGCTACAGAACTCATGCCAAAGGGTAGAAATGTATACATTGAAACACACAAAAGGAGAGTAATCAAAATGAAGGAAAGAACATTGACTCTGAAATTGATTGTTTATGCAAAACAAACTTAATCAAAACCTATTAAAGTTCCTTTTTGGAGACAGAGACTTTAACCAGTGTTAATATATTTAGTCAAACACACTGTCTTGGTGGGGAAGAAAGGGTTAGTTTTGCTGTTCAATTCTGAATCAGGAATGACAATCATTTTCCTGCGTTAGACAACACAGAGACACACACAGAAGGGAGAAGAGAGATAGAATAGTGAAGATAGGGAAAATACAGCTTTTGTTAAAGTTCTGAAAATACAGAACAGCTGATCAGTCATGGATGGATGCTTTGGGGCTGTCAGGCCAACCATGACAGTTGTTGCTCTGGACCCTGACTCACCTCCCTGGTCAGGGACATCATCTGGTTGGTCAGGTCCCTCTTCTTCACTGGTCCTTCTCAGGCTAGGAAATACTGGATGGGCCATATCATCTCACTATGCTGGTGCTGTGCAGTAGAGTGGATTTTAGGATCAGATGAAAAGCCAAGAGGAAGAGGACAGGAGGAATACAGGGGGTGGGTCAGACAGGAGCACACAAGGGAGGGGAAGACAGAGTAGGATCTCACATGTATCAGGTTAGGTTCTTCGCTGGTTCAGAGATGATGGTCAAGTGTCCCCACTGATATATCAAGGTCTGATGTCATGGCAACAATTCTGCTGCTGCAACTGGGATGATAGTAAAAGAAAGGTTCTTGTTTTCTTCTACCCCAAAGTTGATTTTAAGAGCCTCAAACAGGCAATGGGTTGAATAATCCATCATCTCATTATTTTGTCCACCAATGAGGCCTAATTTCTGATGCACCAATTTGGGTTCATTGACTTTCAATCCTCTGCTTCTTTTGTTTACGAGTCATAATCTTCGCACAGCCCTGGAATGGGGTTAGTAGATCCTTTCTGTTTAAATTAATTCATTCTCTGTCTCCTTCTCACATCTTTTCTTAAACAGTTTTGAATAACCAATCACTGTGACAATTCATGAACCTTTGTCCATTTTTCACTCGCTAGGCTAACAATTAAAGTAGGCTAGGTAGGCCCTAATCATTACCATAGGAGCTCTCTGAACCATTTATGTTGATTTTTAACAGATCTTGGAATACTGGGGAAGTTCCAGGGGACTGGCAGAAGCTAATGTTGTGCAAGTATTTAAATAGAGTTAATGGGATGACCTGAGTATTGATAGGTCATTTAGCTTGAAAATGATCCCAGGAAAATTCAGGGAAAGGCAGATAAGGGACGCAATCAGTAAAGAATTAAAGGAGGGTAACATAATTCATGCCAATCAATATGGTTTTATGGAAAAATTAGTTTTGTCAAACAGACAGTAGAATTTTTTGATGAGATCACAAGTTTGGTTGATAAAGGTAATTTTGTTGACATAATAGACTTCTATAATACGTTTAACTTAATACTGCACAAAATTCTGATTTAAAAAAATTAGCGCTATACAAAAATCAATATAGCCCATATTATGTGGATTAAAAGCTGGCTAACAAAGACCAGTAAAGCAATTGTAAAAGGGATCTGATCTTGGCCCAATGCTAGTCACTGTCTTCATCAGTTATCTGGCAGAAAATATAAAATCATTGCTGATGAAGCTTGTAGATAACACAAAACTTGGTGGGGTGGTAAATAATGATAAGGACAGGCAAGTCAGTTTCACAGGCCAATCTGGATCACTTGGTAAGGTGGGTTCATTTGAACAATATGAGTTTTAATTAAGCTTGGAAGTTTAGATAGGTAAATATCAATAAACATTGGTTTCACTATACACTGGCAAACCGACGAAAAAATATTCCCATTGACAATATCAGAATTTACAGATGGGCAAAGTAAGAAAAATGCTGCAAGAGAAGTTATTAGCAGTTGATTTAAGGATAGTTACTTTGTAGATTTTGACATGTGATGTTGACAATTTGTATTTTAACAGTTACAAAGCTTTAATTTTTTGAATCTCAACATCTACACTGTCACTAAATAAATATTGTCTGCTCCCTGCATAATTTCCCACAACTATGAAAATTTTAAATCAATAAAAAAAACTTAAAACATCGATGTTATCTGTCCCAATGATCACAAAATAAAAATCTAATTCTGCCAAATCTAATGATAATCCAGCCAAATGCATCATCTTACATCTAGGAACAAAGAATGTGGGTCACATTTACAAGAAGGGGACCATATCCTGAATAGCAGTAACTCTGAAGAGGACTTACAGGTTACATGGTGGAAACCAGCTGAACATGAGCTCCCAGTGTGATGCGGTGATTAAGACAGCTAATCTAGTTCTGGGAATTTTCAAATAGGTGTAGGGAGGTAGCACTACTATCATATACTGCATTAGTGAGACTGCTACTGAAATATTGCATCCAATTCTGGTGTCCATACTTTGAAAAGGATGTTGAAAATTGGGAAAGGGTCCAAAAAACCACTACAAATATTTGAGATCTGGGAAACCTTATTGTTAAAGACTTAAAAGCTCAATCTATTTCTCTTATTCAAGAAGAAAGGGATAGATAAGACAGAAAATATCATATTGCCACTATATAAATCCATGATATGCTTACAGCTGGAATACTGCATGCAGTTCTGGTCACCCCAGCTCAGAAAACATATATTTGAAATGATAAAAGTGCAGAGAAGGGCAACCAAATGATTAGGGATATGGAACAGCTTCCATATGAAGAGAGATTAAAAAGACTGGGACTATTCAGCTTGGAAAAAGAGACGACTAAGTGGGGATATGATGCACGTCTATAAAATTATGACTGGTGTGGGGAAAGTGACTAGGGAAGTGTGATTTTCCCCTTCACATAAAACAAGAACCAGGGGTCACCCAATGAAATTAATAGGCAGCAGGTTTCAAGCAAACAAAAGGAAGTACTTCTTCACATAATGTACATTTAACCTGTGCCACTCGTTGCCAAAGGATGCTGCGAAGGCCGAAATTGTAACTGGATTTTAAAAAGGGAGAGAAATTCATGGAGGATAGATCTATCAATGGCTATTAGACAAGGTGGTCAGGGATACAACCCCAAGCTCTGGGTGTCCCTAAGCCTCTGACTGACAGATGCTGGAATGGATTACTTGACGACAGGGGATGGATTACTTGATGATTACCTGTTTTGTTCATTCCCTTTGAAGCACCTGGAATTGGCCAATGTTGGAAAACAGGATACTGGGCTTGATGGACCACTGGTCTGACCCAGTATGGCCGTTCTTATGTTCTTAAGCTGGGGAGGTGACTAGATCAGATCTTATAAGTACCTACATGGGGAGAAGATTTCTGATAGCAGAGGGCTCTTTAATCTAGGAGACAAAGACATATCGAGAGCCAATGGCTGGAAGCTTAAGCTAGACAAATTGTGGCTAGAAATAAGGAACAAATTTCTAACACTGAGGGTTATTAATCATTGGAACAACTTACCTAGGGATACAGTGGATTCTCCTTCACTTGGAATCTTTAAATCAAGATAGCTTTCTAAAAGTTCTAGTTCATCTGGCTTGAGGCAACGATTATTGGAGGAGATTCTCTGGCTTCTGTTGTGCAGAGGTCAGGCTAGAGGACCATAATGGTCCCATCCAGCCTTGATATCTCTAAATCCACATGAAAATGGGGAGTCTGGGACATCTGGGCTACCTTCAGCCACTACTGGGTATGGGTAGAAGTAGTGGGCATTGTCTGTTCACAGAATCATATGACTGGAAGGGACCTTGAGAGGTCGTCTAGTCCAGTCCCCTGCATTCATGGCAGGACTAAATATTATCTAGGCCATTCCTGACTGGTGTTTGTCTAAGCTGCTCTTAAAAATCTCCAATGATGGACATTCCACAACCTCCCTAGGCAATTTATTCCAGTGCTTAACGACCCTGACAGTTAGGAAGATTTTCCTAATGTCCAACCTTAACCTCCCTTGCTGCAATTTAAGCCCCTTGCTTCTTGTTCTATCCTCAGCAGTTAAGAAGAACAATTTTTCTCCAATGCTACCCCCGTCCCACAGTGGTTTGCGGTCATGTGGATCCACCTACTCCTTGGTGTAGTCCAGGCACTAACCACACCTCTGCAGTGCAGAGGGAGCAAGAGCTCCCCAGTGCAGAGTTTCTGCTGCTTTCATCACCCTGCACTGCACACCCACAGCTGCGCTTGACCTACCCACAGGTGCAAAAAGTGCCTCAAGATTTGGCTTATTAATCAGCCATCGCAACAGGCCCTCACAATCAGTAATATATTTATAATACCAACCTCATAATAACTAGTGTCACTGGGATCAAATGTGTGTGTCAATTTCAAGGAATTTAGACCCTATTCATTTTTAAAAAAAACTGGGGGCCTAAAAATAATAATAATGAAGTGATTTGGTTCCAGTCCTCTCTGTGTGACACTTTCAGCTTTAGCACGGGGAATCTATTTTCCCTTTGCTGCTAACACAAAGGAAAGCAGCACTATATGCTTCTCATGCACTCCAAGGGGCTATTCTGGCATTAGCAAGTGAGCAACAAGTACAGCTTTTTGCAAGGTCCTGGTCAAATATGACTGAGATGTCTGATTATTACTCCAGGCTTTGCAAGAAAACATTCCATCTATCGTTGTTAAACCCTCAAAAAGATGAGAAAACAGCCTTGTGGAAGTGACACAGAAATAATAGTATCAGAGTCTGCTGGTTCTCCGATGGGAATGCATTTCTGGAAGCAGCGGGGAAATCAGTATGAGATGTACTAGACAAAACAGGTCTTTCTCTCCATAAGCCTTTACTATTTGAGCAGTGCATGTCAGATGTTGCCTATGTATATTATACATGACTGATGATGACAGCCATAGTGGAAAGTGGACTCATGTCTGCAGTGGATTGAACAAAATGGAAATAGAATGAGCTGCTCTGTGTGAATGTCTCTGAGATCCTCCAGGCCACAGCTACTGGGCATTTGAAAGGGAACTGCAAGATGGATGGTGACTGGAGAGAACCAGGGACCTTCCAGTTCTCACGTGACCAGGAACAACACAGACCAGCAGTGATGAGGGAAAGGTGCTCTTCTGAATTCCAGAGATTTTGGGAGGAGCTTTCTAATCTTCCTCAAGCTTTTCCATACAGCACAAGGGCAACCCCCGAGATCAGAAATTTCTATATTGATCTGTGAACGGATGGTTTCAGGGCACAGGCCCAAGTTTGATGTCTGGCTTTCCCTCAAGTGAAGCAGCTGATACAAGTATAGTCAGTGAGCTCTTATAACATGACTCCTGATGGCACAAGGATGGATGCCAAACCAGAAGGATAGTGCTTAATCCACTTAGCATCAATACCAGCTCCCATTGGTGCAGGAGCTTGGATGGGGGTCAATTTGGGCAGAAAGACCGACTGGAAGGGGATAGGAGGATCACAGCTATGCACAGTATCTGCAGTCCACACTGCAGCCAATGAAGCCTCAAAAGTTGTGCACTGCTGCATCAGGAGAGCAGGCCAGGTACCATTTAATAAGCACTTCCCATGGGCAGCCACCTGCAGCTGAGCTCCCACCAAATATGATTTGCACACTGCCAACCATGTACTACGCACTTCAGTCAAGGTTACCTATCTTAGCAGCCCTCCCCATTGGTAGAGGGGAATATGGTATGTATCCCCGGCACAAACAGGGGGGGAATTGAATTCATTATACAAAAGATGGATACATTTGCATATTTTGCACAAGAATTATGTCACTGAAAGGAGAGGACAGCGTGAAAGAGAGAGAAAAACATTAAAGTTGACTGCAAAAAAATAGTTTCTGGTTGCCAAGTCCTAACTAACAGTAAAACCTGTGAAGATTTTAATTCTCTCTCATCCTTATTGATGACTTAGGCTCTGTAGAGTAGACATGACCTATGTTGGCATAACTATAGCAGCATAGACACTGAATATGCTGACAGAAGGGACTCTTCTGCTGACACAGTAATACCACCTTCCCAAGGGAAGTCAGCTATGCCAATGAAAGCCCTCTGCTGTTGCACAGCTGTGTCTACACTGGGAGTTTTGCTGACAATTATGTCAGTTAGGGAGTGTGGTGTTTTCGTGCCCCTGACCTACATAGCTGTTCCAACAAAACTTTGTAGGCTAGAGCTGGCCTTAGCAACATGGTACTAAGCAATGGAAAATACCTATTGGAGCATCACATCTATCAGTTCTCCATGGCAGGAAACAGTGCCCTACTAAGCACGTATCAGGTTTTAATTCGACACTTCACCTTCATCGGAAGTCATTTTACATATATGCGCTATTAGTGCTGGGAGAAACCTCAAATGACTTGGAGACTGGCTTCTGCTCCTGGATGTTTTAGCTAAACCTTGAGTGTGAAATCTCATCCTCAGAACAGGGTTTCCCCCCCAAAGAGTCCTGGCTCCAGACCAAGATAGAAACTAGAAATTAGAGAGTTTCTTTGGACATTTCTGACCCATTAGAAAGTAACCATTCTTAAAAACTGGGCAAAGATTTGGAAGGCATATTTTCTGATTTCTCAGTAGGTCCATCAAATCCTGGCCTTGACTAGTCCCATCTTGATCCATTTTTATCTCAATCTATTTAAAATACTGCTGCAACAAGATCATTTCCTTGGCTTGGCACTTCAACCACATTCCTGCCCTCTCAACCCCCAGCCACTGGCTTCCCCTTCTCCACTGCATTACCTGCCTTCACTTCTCTTATAACGCTATTTGCAATTAAGATCCTGGCTCCTGCTTCTGCTCCAGCTCTGGTGCCAGCCCTCAGCACCTCTTGACAAATTTTCCAACAGGAACCTTCATGTTTTCCCCCAGGTTGCCCTTTATGCATGGAAAGAGCTTCCCATAAACACCTGCAAAGCCACCTCATTGTCTTTCTTCAAATCCCGCTTAGCACTCACCTCTGCTGGGACACCTACAAAAAGTTTGACAGTGGCTAGGGCGCTGTTGTGCCACATCTGATCAGACCAGATCATAATTATCTCATTGTTACTCTCTCTGTGCTCCCTCACTCTTCTTGTATCCACCTTCTGTCTCATCTTATACTTGGATTGCAAACTTTTAGGGGCAGGGACTCTGTTTGTACAGCACCTAGAACGACAGGGGCCCCAATCCCTGCCTGAAACCAGTAGGCACTACTGCAATTCAATAGACCATAATTCCTAATGACAACCATTTAAAATCATTGTGTTTTAGATACTGAAACTTCTGGCCTTTTTTACATTTGAATGCATTCAGTAACACTGTCACCGATGAATGCTCCATAGGTTTGAAGCATTCATTGTTCCAGCTGGTTAAAATGCTTCTCTTTACCTAGGGGATACCAATCAATTCAGTCACACCACTGAACAAATACAGCTTCTGACTCCGATCCATATTCTGAAGAGCCATTGCTGTATCCTGTTACAGATTAACATTGTTTTGGAGGAAATAGCAGATAGGTTTGTATGTTTGCTCTTTCCCAGTGTTACATTTTCCACACAAGGGAGTTTGGGCCATTGTTCTTGTGCCACGACACTGGAACAAAACCAGTCAGTTAGTGAATTTATGTTGTGTTTTCCCTCTGTTGCATTTTTGTAAAAGTGATTCATCCAAACAAATAACATAGCTGGAGTTGACGTACCTTATGTCGAGTTACCGTGGGGTCTACACCACGGGGGGAGGAGGGGGCAACGGGAGAAAATCTCCCATCGACTTACCTTACTCTTCTCGTCAGGGGCTAGAGTACAGGGGTCAACTGGAGAGCGATCTGCAATTGATTTGACGGGTCTTTACTAGACCCGCTAAATCGACCGCCGGTGGATCAATCTCAGAGCGTCGATCCCGGCTGTAGTGTAGACCTACCGTGGGAACTCTCAGGAAGTAACTCTGAGAGGACATCCAGGCATGTGTCTGTGCTTTCTGCCACTGGAAGAAAGAGAAAGTGGGGGTGCCAATTCTCCCAGATTCATCACCAGTCTTACAGCAATATCGGGTGTTTTTTCTTAAAACCTCAGCACCAGTAGCCATGTGATTAGGTAAAAAAATCTCAGTTTTCATTTTTTTTAAAGTGCATTTCTAGTAGAGTAGGTCAAAAAAAATTGACAGCACCTTTTCCTGTCAGAAAATGCCCTTTCATCAAAATGTTTCTCAGGTCCCAAGATGGAGCTGAAAGAAAAAGAGAACTGGTTGGGCACTCATGTGGGAGACCCAGATTCAACTCCCTGTTCTGTTTTATTTGGAGCAGAACCCTGACCTGAGGTTTCCCTCATGCCCTACCCACCAAGCTATAGAGTCAGTCTCTCTCTGGGACAGTGAATAAGTAATTATTTATACAAAGTAGAACAACTTCAGCAGAAAAGATTGTGAGAGACTTATTCTGTCGCCCTGTGGTTGGGGCACATGTATGGGAGACTTAGGTTCATGCTTAATTCTCAGCTTAATTTGGAGAGTGCTCCAGCCACTGGACTATTGCTATATTGGGGTGTCTCTCTCTTTCAACCATATTTCAAAAGTTCAAAATATTTCACAAAGCAGAATCATTGCTTTCCAACCAGCCCTCATTTCTAGCCATCAGGAACAGGAGGGCTGCTGCCTAGGTACCCTCTTCCAGTAATTAGTAGATGTAGTTCTGTTGCTTACTGAGCTCACGCCCTGCATCATAATTCTAGTGACTTTTCCTGCTTTTGCAAGTCCACTAATCAACACACCCCAGGGTCACGTAACAACAACAGAACTGTTAGTGTTGGTGAAAGGGATCTGTCTGGGTAGATAGCACTGGAACAATCAAATAGGTAGCATACGAACAGAAGTACTGCATGCTTCCTTATCCTATCCTCAAACCAACGTGCCTCAAACCAGCCCAGGGAGACCTCTTCTAGAGGTGAGACGATCCAATCAGTTCTTGGCCTCTCTGATGTGACCTCCATCAAAGGTGCCAATCGGGATGGTGCCTTTAGAGATGTGAACATATCTGCCCAGTGGTGATCTCCACAGGGTTCCTAACCCTTTTCACATAGAAAGGGTACTGTACTGCCATTTTAATTAAACTACTTTGTGCCAGCAGCAACAAGTTATGCTAATGAGACCTACACCGTGAACAGTGCCCATTGCTTAGTTTAATCTACTTAAACCTTGGATATATACTAATTACTGTACAAGTAAATGCCTTGGTGGTCATTGAAATGAAAAACAGATGATAAAGGGAGGAGATCATTTGTGACCCTTTAAGCCTGGGCATAATATTTGGGTTGGCATCATTAATCTTATGGTCAGAAAAGTAAAGCATCAGCATGTTTAATGCAAGAGATAACTGCTAGCAATAAAGTTTCTTCTCTAGAAGAACTACAGTGCTCATTGCAAACAGTAATTTCCACATTTTTCTCTCTTTCCCATCATTAGGTTCCTTTTTGGCTTGACTAAGTCTGAATACACTGCCAGTTCAAAAGCCTTATCCATCTCCCCCTTGAAAACAAAACATGAACTGAACAGAAGCTATTTAAGTGTGTTGTTCTCTTCAAGATGACCCCTTAGCAAGGGCCGTTCCTATGTAACTTAAATAAACCTTTCTAAAACGATATTTTGAGCTTCCTGGGAAATGATCAGTTGCTTCCTGTTGCGCCTGTCAGATGATTGTTTCCAACAACACTTTAGACACACATGGTGAAATCCTGACTCCACTGAAGTTAAAGGACGATTTGCCACTGATTTTGATGGGGCCAGGATTTCATCCATACTATCATCCCAAGCTGGAAACTGTTTGGCCTGACTTATTTAACTATGGCAGAAAAGGACCCATCTCGTCTGAAAGGGTTTCATATCAAAGTTTTGGTGTCAGTATTTAACAGAAAGATGGACTTGTATGAAAAACATTTTTGGACTACTTGCTTTTCCCCTCCCTAGTCATTTGAGAAGCCATCACACTTAAAACTCCCCATTGCATTTAAGGAGCTATCACATGAGGAAGGAACTCTTAGTAAATACCATTTGCAGAGCTGATCAAACTAAATAATGGATGTTATGAATCCCGCAGCTTAAATGTAAGCGAATCATTTGCAAACTGATCCTCCTGATTTCTACCAGTGCCATTCTTAAGTAAAAAGAAAAGGAGTACTTGTGGCACCTTAGAGACTAACCAATTTATTTGAGCATGAGCTTTCGTGAGCTACAGCTCACTTCATCAGATGCATACCGTGGAAACTGCAGCAGACTTTATATATACACAGATCAGCAGGTGTATATATACAGTGATCAACAGGTGGGCCATTTCCAGCACAAATCCAGGTTTTCTCACCCTCCACCCCCCCACACAAATTCACTCTCCTGCTGGTGCTAGCCCATCCAAAGTGACAAAGTGACAGGCAAGGTAGCCTGTTTCCTCTTGTTTTTTCCTACCCCCCCCCCCAGATGTTCTGGTTTAACTTGGATTTAAACTTGGAGAGTGGTCAGTTTAGATGAGCTATTACCAGCAGGAGAGTGAGTTTGTGTGTGTATGGGGGTGGGGGGGATGTGAGAAAACCTGGATTTATGCAGGAAATAGCCCGACTTGATTATGTAAAGAGTTGTCACTTTGGATGGGCTAGCACCAGCAGGAGAGTGAATTTGTGTGGGGGGGGTGGAGGGTGAGAAAACCTGGATTTGTGCTGGAAATGGCCCACCTGTTGATCACTTTAGATAAGCTATTACCAGCAGGACAGTGGGGTGGGAGGAGGTATTGTTTCATATTCTCTGTGTATATATAAAGTCTGCTGCAGTTTCCACGGTATGCATCTGATGAAGTGAGCTGTAGCTCACAAAAGCTCATGCTCAAATAAATTGGTTAGTCTCTAAGGTGCCACAAGTACTCCTTTTCTTTTTGTGAATACAGACTAACACGGCTGTTCCTCTGAAACCATTCTTAAGTAGTCATTGATTACTTTCAACCACTATTTTTTAGCCTATTGACTGTTTGCAAACTATTTCCTTTAAATATTCAATGTACATGTTTTGTGATTGGTGACCTGAAGCACAGACTATTGCTTCTGCTCCCTGGGTGACTGAACATTTTAAAACAGGGGACTAGCAAATGACAAATAATAATTTCAATACTGTGCTAAGGCTTTGTGGAACATTCAGGATACTCAGATGTCATCACAAATCCCCAAAGGTTGTCTGAATACTCGATAATAACGAATAGTCCACCAAAAAGAGCAAGTTGCAACTGGTGCTTTTATACAGAAAAAATATTTGAGAGTTCGGATTATTTTAAGCAATTCAGGTAATTCATTACCAGGGCTAATGAAATAATACGCATTCATAGAATTCTGCTAGAAATCCATCAGGGCCCTAAGTCTTGTTATTGCTTATGCTGAATGTGGGTCTCTTTCTCCTCTTTTAGAATCATAGAATATCAGGGTTGGAAGGGACCTCAGGAGGTCATCTAGTCCAACCCCCTGCTCAAAAGCAGGACCCATACCTAATTAAATCATCCCAGCCAGGGCTTTGTCAAGCCTGACCTTAAAAACTTCTAAGGAAGGAGATTCCACCACCTCCCTAGGCAACGCATTCCAGGGTTTCACCACCCTCCTAGTGAAAAAGTTTTTCCTAATATCCAACCTGAACCTCCTCCACTGCAACTTGAGACCATTACTCCTTGTCCTGTCCTCTTCCACCACTGAGAATAGTCTAGAACCATCCTCTCTGGAACTACCTCTCAGGTAGTTGAAAGCAGCTATCAAATCCCCCCTCATTCTTCTCTTCTGCAGACTAAACAATCCCAGTTCCCTCAGCCTCTCCTCATAACTCATGTGTTCCAGACCCCTAATCATTTTTGTTGCCCTTCGCTGGACTCTCTCCAATTTATCCACATCCTTCCTGTAGTGTGGGGCCCAAAACTGGACACAGTACTCCAGATGAGGCCTCACCAATGTTGAATAGAGGGGGACGATGACGTCCCTCAATCTGCTCGCTATGCCCCTACTTATACATCCCAAAATGCCATTGGCCTTCTTGGCAACAAGGGCACACTGCTGACTCATATCCAGCTTCTCGTCCACTGTCACCCCTAGGTCCTTTTCCGCAGAACTGCTGCCTAGCCATTCGGTCCCTAGTCTGTAGCTGTGCATTGGGTTCTTCCGTCTAAGTGCAGGACCCTGCACTTATCCTTATTGAACCTCATCAGATTTCTTTTGGCCCAATCCTCCAATTTGTCTAGGTCCCTCTGTATCCTATCCCTGCCCTCCAGCGTATCTACCACTCCTCCCAGTTTAGTATCATCCGCAAATTTGCTGAGAGTGCAATCCACACCATCCTCCAGATCATTTATGAAGATATTGAACAAAACCGGCCCCAGGACCGACCCCTGGGGCACTCCACTTGACACCGGCTGCCAACTAGACATGGAGCCATTGATCACTACCCGTTGAGCCTGACAATCTAGCCAGCTTTCTACCCACCTTATGGTGCATTCATCCAGCCCATACTTCCTTAATTTGCTGACAAGAATACTGTGGGAGACCGTGTCAAAAGCTTTGCTAAAGTCAAGATACAATACATCCACTGCTTTCCCTTCATCCACAGAACCAGTAATCTCATCATAGAAGGCGATTAGATTAGTCAGGCATGACCTTCCCTTGGTGAATCCATGCTGACTGTTCCTGATCACTTTCCTCTCATGTAAGTGCTTCAGGATTGATTCTTTGAGGACCTGCTCCATGATTTTTCCGGGGACTGAAGTGAGGCTGACTGGCCTGTAGTTCCCAGGATCCTCCTTCTTCCCTTTTTTAAAGATTGGCACTACATTAGCCTTTTTCCAGTCATCCGGGACTTCCCCCGTTCGCCACGAGTTTTCAAAGATAATGGCCAATGGCTCTGCAATCACAGCCGCCAGTTCCTTTAGCACTCTCGGATGCAACTCATCCGGCCCCATGGACTTGTGCACGTCCAGTTTTTCTAAATAGTCCCTAACCACCTCTTTCTCCACAGAGGGCTGGCCATCTATTCCCCATGTTGTGATGCCCATCACAGCAGTCTGGGAGCTGACCTTGTTCGTGAAGACAGAGGCAAAAAAAGCATTGAGTACATTAGCTTTTTCCACATCCTCTGTCACTAGGTTGCCTCCCTCATTCATTAAGGGGCCCACACTTTCCTTGGCTTTCTTCTTGTTGCCAACATACCTGAAGAAACTCTTCTTGTTACTCTTAACATCTCTCGCTAGCTGCAGCTCCAGGTGCGATTTGGCCCTCCTAATTTCATTCCTACATGCCCAAGCAATATTTTTATACTCTTCCCTGGTCATATGTCCAACCTTCCACTTCTTGTGAGCTTCTTTTTTATGCTTAAGATCCGCTAGGATTTCACCGTTAAGCCAAGCTGGTCGCCTGCCATATTTACTATTCTTCCGACACATCGGGATGGTTTGTCCCTGTAACCTCAACAGGGATTCCTTGAAATACAGCCAGCTCTCCTGGACTCCTTTCCCCTTCATGTTAGTCCCCCAGGGGATCCTACCTATCCATTTCCTGAGATATGTAGAATGACTTATTTAATGTTGTTTTACCTTTTGTAGGAACCAAAAAGAACTTGACATTATGTAAGAAGCTGTTAAAATATACTGAAAAAAGTATGCAACAATGAAGTAGTGTGATAAACTCAGGAGCCTGTTCCCCATCTGCTCAGAATGCACCCATCTCGCTGGTGCCGGGGAGTGGGGGTGGGGGTGGGGGAAGGGGAAACTGGTCAGCTGTTTATTTGTGTACTATAGTTGCATAATGGTTGAGATGTGATGTATTAAGGCTAGCCACTTAATGGTTCACTGAAAGTTTGCGACAAGCTTAGGCTCATCCTATGACTGGTGCATTCCCTTACAGATAACATTGTTGTAACTTGCATTGCCTCAAGGTTTCCTACTGGAGATGCGAAAAGGTGGAGTCAGGCTAAGCTGCTTTTTCAGTAAACAAAAGCAATTTTCCCTTTTAACAGTCTCTAGAACTCATTTAGATCATTTTTATGATTTCAAATTTGTGCATGCTTATCACATGACAGAAGGACAAAGACTGCTTGAAAGTGTTATCTTATACATGGGCCCAACGTTTGGATCTCAGAGGAGAATTAAATGTGACAAACATGAATCCCTTTCAAAAAGAGTAAATGTTTAAACAGTCTGTGGAAGTTATGCACCCAGAGCTCATTACCAAATAACAGGGTTTGTGCTTGTACTCTTTGCAGATGGCTGAAAATTACACACTTTCAAAACAGACACATTAACAAATAACACAATTTGTGCTTTCTAGTCCTACATCCTTCAAAGCTTACCCTGCAGAAGTGAAAAAGCAAGAGTAGCAGGAACACATAAAATGAATGCACCAGGACAACAAGCAAAAGCAATTGTCTTCAGGGACACACTTTTTCCAACACACATCTTCACCCCCTATAAATGCGAAGGTAGGCTACCTTGTTAGGCTAAATGCTACTACTCTCCTGGGTTTTGTTGCTGTATTTTTCTTTTTCTCCTTTGAAATGGAAAATTAATGAAAAAATTAAGATTGTTGGGGGAAAATGTGTCAACAAAGCTATTGTCATACGATATCCTCTTCCCCTTTCAACCTTGATCATCGTATAACAGGTGCACGCAGTCCTATGGCCAAATCCTGCTCACCTTTTTTCTGAAGATTGCTCTCAGGGGCCATATTTACAGTGACGTGAGCGGATGAAATGCCATTGATTTCAAGAAAGGTGCATCCATTTATGCACACGATGAATTTTAAGACTACTTACATGAGTAAGGTGAACAATATTTGGCTCCTGTTGCCACTGATGGGGAGGGAGACTTTTTTTTTTTAATAGGAGCATTTCCTAGTACATGATATTTGTAGATCAAAAGGCTTAATACAAAGAATTACGTTCCCAAGCCATAACGGTTTAATACAAGCAGAAGGGTGTAATACAGAGAATCATTACCCAGACACATACATTTATGAAATGATTATTGGGGTAATTGCCTGCCTTTTTAACTATGGACCTTGGGTTTGAGAAAGGCCAATAGTGCATCCATTAGCAAAGCTGCTGGCTGAATTCTGAATATCTCGAATTGAAGATTTTCTTTTACAGCTCCAAGTACTTGCTTGCTCTTTAGAAAAATGTATATGGCACATTTCTTTCAGTCTCAAGGCAGAATACAGATGCCGACTGGCATCCCATCTTCAATAGGTGACTACATAAAGGCATTCAGGGACACCAGCTTCTGACTTGAACGGCTGGCATGCAGAGCCCTTTAGTTTGCCCAGTTTGCTGGTGTGCTAACTTTTAATTGAACACTTTTCACTGGGAGGTTTGGAAACTTTGTCAATAGTTTTATTGTCATCCAGAAATTAGATCTTCTTGGGTTTAATGTCTCCTTGTCTCACATTCTCTCTGTGTGCTGAGTGCAGATTTGGAGCTCAGAAGCTAGCGCTAAAAGGCTTCATTTTCTTTCCCGTGTAACAAACCCTATGCACCTTATTTTCAGCTTCCTTCCTTCACCTCTCTCACTGTAAAGATATACTTGAACAGAACTTCAACAACAATTTGGTGGTTTTTCTTTACTTCCTTACCAGTGACCGATCCAAAAAACCCAGAGCTTTCTAGTACCTTATTTTCAAACAAAGCAGCATATAGACCTATATGTTTGCACTCAATGGGAGGTTGGAATGTTGTCCATTTTCTACAGCTTAGTTTTGATTATTGATTCCTCCAAGGATTTTGTAACTACAAAAGGTCAACTGACTCAAAGCAGCTCTGAGCATCAGAAGACAAAAAAATACATCCTATGCAAAGTTACCTCAATCTGACCATGTGCTCTCGAAGATCGGATGCTAGGGCAAAAGTTGGACCAAAAGAGGGGTTGGACTGCGTACACTGGTAATAAAAACTCCTAGAAGCAATGTTATGCAATGCTGTCAACAGAAACACTAGCCTTTCCTTGTAATCTTCCTCCTCTCTTTTTATCCATCATTAGCACCACAGGGAGAACCCTTAACAGAGCAAAATATTCTTTAAGCTAAAATTTGGCAGGCTGTCTGCACCCTGGGAAGACTTAATTTCAGGCTAGGCTTTGGCCTAACAATTGTTTCAGACGAGGCAAGTTTGCAAGGAAATTTGTCTTCACTAGAGATGAAGAGCACGAGTATAAATCATGAGAGACTCAGGTGAAGTCAATGGAATTGTTATGGTGAAGCAAGATCAGGGTCAGACCCTGTGTGTGCTAAGGCATCTTAAGCAACAGGATGAAAGTGATCTCCTCCAGAGATTACATTTTCTACCTACTCCTATCTCCTAATACATTTAATTTTCTCTACCTTTTCAATAACGCAGTTGTCTAAAAGCCATTAGACCCTGCATGACTGGTCATGGGTTAGCAATCAGCTATCTTATACAAAGAACTGGGGCTGATTACATCAAAATAATGTGGTCCGTGGTTATCCATTTCAATTTTTTTAATGAATTTGCTTCAGATGTGTTCCTTTTTGCTTCTTGTGACTATTTTACCAGTATTTATCAAAAGAGCAAATTTTAAACAAACTAGATACTCCTGGAAAGTATCAAAATTCAAGTCCATAATTGGAATTACTCACATCAGAAACTCAAGTGTAAGAAATACACTCATCCAACCATGGAACAGAAACATACCAGGCCACATGCAAGTCAAATAGAACTAATTCAAGTTGCAAACCTTGAATATCAAATGCTTGCAACAGATTGCTCTCCAATAAGCTGTAGATGAAGAATGAATTCCAGAAGTTATTCAGCAAACAGGTCAATTATAGTAATTATAGTTTCCTCGTGGACAATTTGCAAATGGCAGATGAAGTGGCATTTGTTGATTGTTATTCTTTACAAATTATTCTCCCACCTATACTTATATGAAAACATGCAGACTTCTGAGGTGGACTCTGTAACATTTATACCATGTGTAATGTACAGCTCCTGGAGGACGGGCAATTTTATGCAGCAATCTTGCACAGAAAAAAAAATCATGCTAAATTACTAATGCAGGAGGACTTTATTCACTGTCAAAAGGTTAGGGAATTTCTACCATTTCATATTCAGTCCACAGTCACTGCTGTAGCAATGAAGACACAAAGAGCCTGTTATAAGGGTTTAAACAGACAATGTAATCTCTTGGTTAAGGACTAAATTTTTACATAGATTTTTAGGGGAAGTATTCACCTTTGTGTGACATTACTGCAGGAATTAGAGTTAGGAAATAGGAATAGCAATAGGATTGCTTTCCACGTCTCTTTCTTCTGATACCCTTATGCATCTCTTGTTCATGCTAGGAACAGAGCTATGTTTCTATGACACATCTTACAGAGAAAAATAAATGGAGTTTGTTTTTCATAAACTGCATTCAAAATTCCTGGTTGCTGGGTTAACTTACAAAACAGTAGTTAGGCCACAAGACTGACAACTTCTTTGATGATATCTCACCTGCCTTGGACGGGTATTGACCACAGAAAATGTTACTGGACACAAATGGAAAGAAATCTTAATGCAATAAAACATCTAAGCAAGCCAGACCATCAGGTGACACTGCAGACTTCTTTAGAGCATGTTGCAGATGGCCTCATCTGATACACCACACCTTATGCAAGATAACAGATTTTTTTTTTTTTTACTGTCTCTCTCTTGATAATTTTCTTTGTTCATAATCTCACTTCTATGGAAGTGTTAGTTACAAGTGACTTTATTCTTCTGAATACATATTTATTTCTAAATGATACATAGAATATTTTTCACTCTCCATGCATATTGTCAATTTCCTTTTTCCTGTTAATCCTCTCAAAAGTAAGTGGAAAGTTTTGAAGGTTTATTATTATTTTTACTATTATAGAGGTAGCATAGGTTTGACTGTTCATCTTGTTTACTGTATGAATCATGGTTAGGTCTAGACCTGACTGACACAGGATTGTTAGTACCCCACCCTATTCTTGCCTTGACCTGCCTCCTTCCAATCTGAAGTACGTGCCGCTTGCAGGTTTTAAGCAAAATAGCCCCCTGGAATGATGTTTGCAAGGTGATGACAACAATGTCACCTTGTGATCTATGGCATAATCATTCATCTCTTTGGAACAGCTATACAGGGCACTAGCTATGAGCTCCAGTGTATACACTCAGAGTTACAATTTGCTCTCCTCACCTTCTTTACCTGTTAAATGGACTAATCTTCTAGGGTGGAACTAAAACAGAGTTGTTGGTACTACAAACCTTATTAGAACTAGGTCTATTGCACTTCATTTTTTCCAAAATTAATTTGTTTTCAAATTAGAGGGTTCAAATGGATCATTTTTTATTAGAGGCTCTTTTGCATCTTAACAACTTTGCAAACAGCACTAGGTCCAGCTCATAAGCAACTCCAGTTCACACACAAACAATACAGTTTGGGTTGGATTTTTCCTTCTTTCTTTTCCGCATACTGGCCACAGATATAAGACTGAAATAATGAGGAAGAGACAATACTGCCTCAAGAACAGGTTTCAGACAGAAGGTGAAGGGTGGGTTTTGTCAGGAGTGTATATTTGATTACTTACGTGGTATCTGTAACCCCAAGCACGTAGCAGCTTATTTACTACATCTCAGAATACAGATTAAGAACAGCTACCCACTGCAGGGAACATTAATCAGAATCGGCTGCTTCTGCCACAGGAAACATCCCAAACTATTTTGTGATGATTTGGTCTGAAGAAGGTGAACTTGCCCCAGTAGGGAACTCTGAAGCAGACAACTTCCTGAGAAATCTTGCAGCGAAGGGGGTAACAGCAGGTGAAAGGGGAAAAGAGAGGAGGTATCTGGGAACTAAAGAAAGGGAGAGTGGGGAAAAGGAGGAACATTTATCGGGAGCAAAGGGAAATGCATCCCGCAATCTCGAAGGCTTTGTCCCACATGGTGGCACAGTCTCACCTCTTTACTCACATAGTAGGACTGATTTGGAAGTAAATGAACATACTCCTCTTCATAACAGCCTCATATTGCTCTCTCTCCACAGTCAGAGGCTGTCCTTCCCTGGAATGGCTGAAACTCAGAAAATCAGTTTTGCTTTGCTTGTTATTGGGACTGATTGCCCTGGTGGGGATCCTGAAACAGCACTCCACATACAGCAGGTCACTCTGCATCTCGGTCCAGAGCCTTAGGGAGCCAGGTTTCCACAAAAGAAATTGGGTTTGGAGATTCCTTACCCTCCAGTAGAGTGAATGCATGAATATTTCTGTGCCTGACCTGATTTTCCATCCATTCCAGGGGGCATTTCACTGCTTTATTTCCCTCGATGAACACAGTTGAGAATTCTTTTCTCTTTGCTGTTTCTTTCCGATTCTCTTTCACTATTTGGTCTGAATTTCTTAGGTGTTCCCCACTCCCTTTCCTAGTAACCCTTTCAGCAAGTTTGCCCAGTTAGGAATTCAATCATTTGTATCATTCAATCCACCTAGTCACTTTCTCTAGTGAGTCTTTCGAAAACCTGCTGAAAGGTGGGCCAAGCTGCTGAGAGCGAGAAGAGGGGATGGCTCTGTGACCCGGGGACCCCGTGTTGCCAGCTGGCAAAAGACACAGGGTGTGCATAGTGTTTTACAGGGATACCCTGGGTCAGATATCTGCATACTAGCTCACCAAATGGTGGCATGTGAGCTCCCTACCAAGAGCCAGTAGCCCACTAGTCATCACAATCATTGCAAAAATATATGTATGGAAAATATTCAAGGAATTATGTATCTATACTGAAAATGATGCTCTTAAGATCTTGGAGTTAAGGCAGGTCACCGAGGTAATGTACTTTGGAGATGTTCCTTTCAGGCAGGAAGTAACTGACACCTGTCTCCCTGACTGACCATTGGTGTCTTGTCCGCCTCACACAGTATCATGGAATCACAGAAGATTAGGGTTGGAAAAGATCTCAGGAGGTCATCTTGTCCAAGCCCCTGGTCAAAGCAGGACCAACCCCAACTAAATCATCCCAGCCAGGGCTTTGTCAAGCCTGACCTTAAAAACCGATAAGGATGGAGATTCCACCACCTCCCTAGGTAACCCATTCCAGTGCTTCACCACCCTCCTAGTGAAATAGATATGCCTATTTGCATACCGAACCAGGTGTGAATTGAGAGATTGCTGGAAATCTACAGGATGAAACAAACAGCAGCGGGTTTCCTGTTTAGGAGTAAAGACAAAGGATTGGTGTGGTGTACAAAGAGACACACAGAATCCTTCACCTAGGAGGCAAACTCACAGTGTCCTTGTCTCATGAAAGAAAGGTCACAACCAGCCTGCCTGTAAGGCACTGCAAGGATTTGGGATGAACAATAGTCTTACAAGACATGAAAGCATCTGGATAATAAAATCTAGGCTCTAGAATGCATGTTATGATTTTATTTTATATGTAACCATTTGTTTTACAATACTTCTACTTGCTACTACTTGAATCTCTATGGGTTATTAAATAAACTTCTACTTGATTTCACTATAAACAGATCTCAGTGCTGTGTGTTAAGTGGAGCAGTGATCTGAGGTGGAACTGATAAGTTGGGGTTTACTGTTTCTTTGGAAGCAGAGAATCTGTGAATACTGCGAGTATCCAGTGGACCAGGGGCTGGACACTCCTTGGAGACGCTCCAAGGGCTTAGAGGCTGGAGTGTGCCTATCGCTAACCTGCAGCGTGAGAGTGGGGCCTATGAGGCCTAGAGGGCACTACTTGTTGGGAAGCTGACCCCCGACAGACACAGACAGGGCTTCTTCATGCTAAGGGCAGGTGGTAGTGAGGTGCCTCCCAGACCTGGTTACCCTCAGGGAAGAGTCACACCTCAGCTGTCAAACACCCCAGTGAAGAACAGAATTTACCCACTGTGCTCCACTCACAGCTGCTGCTAAGCTGTAGCCATGGGCTAGGCCCACTGAAGCCACAGCTCTTCCTCTGGCCCACTGACAGACATTTCTTGGCCTTCGCCTCACCGTGGCTTCCTGTGCCATCCTGTTGTGAGAAGCAACAGTGAGTATGTGAATGCACGCCAGTTTGGTTGCACAGCCAGCAGATTCCCTGCATAGGGATTAAGTGGTGCAGGGCCTCTTGCCCTCCACACCTGGTGAAATTCACCCTTATTGCACCATGCCTTTGAAAAAGAGGCTGAAAACATTGGAAGGACTTTTTGGTTTTTTGCAACTGCATGAGTAAAGGAGTGGTAGTCATCCTTCCCAAGGACGCAGGAGCCCAGCCTCACCCCTGATCATTCTTTCCCTCTTTAGTTTCCAGTTTGCCGGGCCAACTGGTTAATGCAAGTTGAGCAATACGATTACATAGCAGGAAGGTGCTTCTCAGAGACTCGCCTTTCTCAAGAGGTATGACTCCACCTGGTCATGTACAAGACGCTTGTCATTCATTAATTACGTGGGGCGGAAGGAATACATTACTTTTCAAGTCAAACCACTACTGTTTATTAAAAGCATCAACCTAAATGGGTTTGCTTCTGCAGGAAGAATCATTTTCAACCTGCTGGTGTTGCCATCCCAGTTCAGCATGTCAGTGCCGCCGCACGCCATGTCCGTTGTGTGAGAAGTGTGTCTCAATCTCCCCCGCACTCCACTCTGCCTTTCTCATTCTCTTCATGAATTACTACTCCTAGCTGTCAGTCGGAAAATCCCAGCCCACAAGAGGAAGCGTCCTGCCAACCAAGTGGAGAAATAAAGACATTTCTATCAAACTTGTTTGTGCCATGAAATATGATGCTGCCACTTGCACATCATATCTTAAAGGCCCGATTCACCGTACTGTAACACAAGCAAGAATGAAAGCTATCCGTGTGTGCTTGAAAAATAAGGGACCTATTTGCTCTGTGTTTCAGTGTATGCTGCATTTCACATTTACATCTCTGTTAGAAATATTAGGTGCCAGATCCTATTTTGTAAGTTACATTTACCTCTATTTCTATTTATCCATTACAGGGTCAGATCCAAAGAATGAAAAGTTTAACACAGTTCGTAAATGTGACAGCCGCCATCTTGGCAACTCACAGGAGATTGAAATGGGGACCTCCAGAGCTAAAAGCACAAGCTGCTAAAGGTCTCTAGCTAGGGTTGTAGCAAACTCATATGCTCTGCAGATCAGACACGGGGGGGGGGGGTGGACCTGTAACACGCTTACCAATGGGTTACATAGGTATCTCTGAAACTCAGTGATCCTCAGCAAGTCCCACAAACAAGATACAAACTTTTCCAAAGGCTGCTACTGAGTGGCTTAAAAACCGAGCTATTGAGGAACTAGCTGTGCACCCTTGAGAAAAGTGCCTATTCAGCAAGGTAATGAAGTAAGTGCTTGAACTCAACTCACTCACATGCTTAAAGTTAAACATGTGCTTAAGTGCTTTGCCAAACTGGAGCCAAAATCCTTATATTCCTTACCCTTAACTGACAGTAGCTACATTTCTTAAAGAAGTTAGCTAGCTCAGGAACACTGAAATAAACTGGTAATTTGTAATGAAAGGATATAATCCCTTTGTTGATATATTGTAACATGGTTACTGTGAGGGCTGAGAGAGGGAGTGTTCTCAGCTTAATACCTAGGTACCAAAGATAGATAGCAGCCACCCAGACATTACCCCAAAAGTACTGTCCTCAAAGGACTGCTAGCACAGGAAGTAATTCTGAGAGGAACTCAGGAATGTGTCTAATGCCCTGCCTCAGGCAGAATATGTGAGTGTACCATCAACATACCCAGCAGCCAGATGCTGCTTCCGTGCGCTCTATCAGCAGTCAACAAGAATGAACTCACGCCTGCTGTCATCTTTCTGGGGATTGTGCCTATTGGCGCTAGTGCACCAACACGTAGACCACAAGGTCACATAACAAGATGCAGACAAGGTGCAGCTTGAGGAATGTGAATCGCTTGAATCCCATTTCAGATTCTAAAGATGCTGCATGTCCATCCTTCCAGTGCCCTCACACACCGAGCAACATCTTGCAGGTAGGGATGTGGCCAAATGGTGCATGGCAGGCCTCATCTTTAATACAGTAAGGCAGCCCATGGACACTATGAAGTAAAGCACATAATGCTTCATCTTTATTCTTGGCTACTCAAACCAAGATGGAGATGCTAGAAGTTGTAATCTCTGTGGGCTGCACTTAAATATTAAAAATCAAGGCTGTTGCAGTCTTCTCCATTCTATTCACAGTATATAGCACTTGCAGGCTCTTGGCAAGTTGCCCACGTAGCCCTTGATTGCGTACAGCTCGGGTGCCCTTGCTCTGTGAGTATGTGCAACACAGCCTCACACAAGAGTGACAAATGGCAAAGCTGCTCCATTCTAAAGGTGCTATCTAATATAGAACTGAAAGAATTAATTTTTGTACCAGCCACTGTCTCTATGCCTCTTATCTATCTAAGCCAGAAAGTGACTAGACAATCAGTTTCTACTTATTTAAAGGGAGCCAGCCAATCTTCTTTAAACTTCGTCCGTGTTTACTAGCTCCAAGCAGATAACAGTGGATTGAGCCAAGTTCACAATATAGCACACGTATCTAGTAATCTAAAAGGTCTCATCTGTGGGGATAAAATGGCTGATTCCATATAGGCTCGGAAATTATTTGCTGTTTCTCTAGCACCCATGTGAACTGGACGGACTGATTTAATAATTAATGCATTCACAGAAGTAAGCAGCCTTTAAAATATACTGTGGTAAACCGATGAAGTGAGCTGTAGCTCACGAAAGCTCATGCTCAAATAAATTGGTTAGTCTCTAAGGTGCCACAAGTACTCCTTTTCTCTTTGCGAATACAGACTAACACGGCTGTTCCTCTGAAACCTGTGGTAAACAGCTTTCACTAGCCCTTTAAAATATCCTTAAGTAACACCCCTCACCCCCCGCCCAAAAGAGAGAGAGAAATCAACTTTTCACATTGCATGGATAATGCTGCTTTGCCACAGGCCATAAATAATAATAAATAACTATTAAGTGGCTTTTCTCTATTACTGTTGATTTTGAACTAGAACTGACCAGAAAGCAAATTCCATTTTGCAGCAACTTTCAAGGCATTTGAACAAAAGCAAAACTTTCTGAATATTTTTGTAAAGTGCATGTGAGTGTCTCGCCTGGGATATGATTTGCTGCTCTGCCTGACTCAGCACAGAGGTTTTCAGTTCAGATTACCCTGAATCAGGCACAACAGGGACTCAACCCTGGTTCTCCCACATCCCAGACCAAAACCCCAGCCACCTAGCTACAGAAGATCCGCCACTTTTTATTAACTTCCTGATGAAACTTTTGTCGAAACTCATACATCTCTAGGAAATGTGTCAGCTTCCAAAAACAGCATGTTTCACCAAAATTTCATTTATGCAAAAATGTTTCAACTGGTCCTACACTGAACAATGGTCGGGACTGGATTTTCCCCAAAAGTGAAAGCACAATGATTACACACTCAGAACACTTTAAATAACAAGCGACAGCAAGTGAGAATCTGGAATGAGCCATTTGTTTTTTACCAAGGTGACGGAAAATGGCTTAGACAATATTGTAGCGGTTGCTAGTAGGGACTGCTAGAGTTAAGACAAAGCAGTTTTCATTACAACCACTTTGCTTCACACACACGGGTGACTTTCTGAAACGTTCACCTTTTTCAAACTTGCGCCTATTGTCATTGAAATTTTCCAGGCTTGGGCTCTACCCCAAAAGTGAAATTTGGCTGGAAAGTTTGAATAAATATTCTCTCAGTAACTTTTAAAGTGTGGTTTCACGCTGAAAACTGACTGTAGAATTGGCACCAGGTGTTCCATGTTTATTGGCTCTCAGTTACTTCTGTAGTAAGTTCTCTCATTTGTATGGGATATTTTTTCCAAACTGTGAACTCTGAAAATTCAACCTGGCTTGAAAGTCAAAGGATGCTCCTTCTGGCTCACGCATCATTACCCATAATTCTGATCCAGCTGAGGTGTATTATCTGTGTAGTTAAAATGCTATTCAAATATGCATCATCTGTACACCTTGAGGTAAATGGTATGTAACGTGAACTTAATAACAGTATTGATTATGCAAAAGCTAGAAAAGTATCCATCTCACTCTTCTGTAGCTTTGATGCCTCTGCAGTGCTGAAAAAGTAAAAAATGAAATAAAAGCTTTGGTCATTAAAGGAACCGGACATGATTTACCACACTTAGGGAGCAGATCTGATGTGTAGCAAGGGGCCATCTTACAAAATCACTTTTCAGAATACAATCACGCTAATGACAGGAGAGTGGAAATAATGCATACCTTCCCAGCTGTGTTTAAAAAAAAAGCATAGCATGTTATTTTGACAGTAAAAACAATGAAGTTTGAAGCTTGGAATACCTCTATCCCTCATTGAGGACTATCACCTGAGCTCGAGTTGAAAAAAACTGCCGCCATTCTAAAACTGAAATGACTGTGTAGAAAAAAATGTTCTGAAATCTGAGTGTGCACCCTGCATGCATGTGTTGCTAGCTAATTCACATTTGTTAGCTCAAGGAATCTGCAAGCTCAGAACCCAATCCTATAAGGTGCACCTGTTAAGATGGACTGACCCCCCTCTCCCCAGCACCCATAGCTTCCTAATGATGCAGATGGAGCTCAGAACCTCATTTGTAAGAAGATGCTTACAGGTTCCACTGATGAATATAACAACCCCTACAGGGAAAAGAGCTGTATTACTGAGTGGGGGGAACTTATCCATAGTTCAGGCTGCAACGAGCTTCTATTCTAAAACCTGAATTTATCCTCCTGTAATTTTGGCTTAGAAAATAGGGTTGCATGGGAAAAATTGCTAGACTTCCTATGAAGGTTAAGGCAAATGTTGGTGCAAAGGTTGAGGAAAATCCATCAAATGATTTTTGAGTTACAAGACGTTAAAAAAGGTTATCTTGCCCACATAAGATACACATTTCTTTATCGTGGATAAAAATAACGTGCTTGTTCCCTTTGTGGGCATATCCATTTTATTACATCCTTAACCATTCATTTCCTTGCTTTTAAGAATCTGGGCGTTATAAATGATGGGATAGGTAAGTCAGGCAGTCATGTACCAACTTCATTGGGTCTTTTAAACAAAGGTTTGCTTGGTTTTGTAATAGAAGAGTATATAAAATGTGCAGACAAAGCCAAGTGAGCTTGTAAGAGGGACAAGCAAAATAGTTATATAACAAGGATCTTATATGTTCTTCATGCTAAACTGCTCCAATTATTTTCTCTTCGTTTTCTAAAACCTAGGAAATTAACGGCAAAAATCTTGTATTAATGCAAAATAAGTCTGTCTAGTTAAAAACCAGAAACATTAAGGGTCCAACCCTGGCCCCATTAAAATCAATGGGCATTTTACCATTGACTTTAACGGAGACAGGATTTCATCCTAAGGGTTTATCACAGTAGACAGGAAATGCAAGAGTTCAGATTTCAACAGCAAAGTTAACTTAGCCATTTTCCAATATGTAGTATTTTCTATTCCTGCTTTTTATTAAACTTGTAGCTGTATATTACTGAAAATGTCATAAAAGTATTTTCTAAAAGCTAAGTAAGGCAATCAAGTTAATATTGCTAGTGGCACCTACACTTTTGCCTCTCATGTGCGATTTTAAGTACACTATCTAATGTTTCATTAACAAAGATTTTGCATTTCACTTTAATAAAGGTTATTCCATTAATCGGGGGGGGGGTTTATTGCGCTTATCTCAAATGCAAAAATACATCCTCATACATTCTGCTCAGGTTTAGTATAGGTCTGTGTGAATTGTGTGGATTTAGATTCACAATGAATTCACAAACTTATCCCTCCAGGCTCATTTGGAGAGTTAAAACAAGCATGGGCTGCAGGTTTGCATAAGCACTGAGCCTAAGTTCAAGTGGCTTCAAAGTTCAGTGTAAATATTTCACAAAGCCCTTGTTCAGTAAAGGGCACAGCTAATATAATCGTATCTGGAGTGTTCAGAATCATTCATCGATTATACCCTTTTTTTAATTCTAGGATGTAAAATTTACACTTGTGATATAAACCCCTGATATAAGACATTTCATATTTTTAGTTCCTATTCTACCATGTTATTTCAGTCTCTGGACTCCTCCTGCTACATCAAACATCCGTGAAAAATCATTTTTAAAGGTGAACGCTTTTAAAACACATTAGAATTCTGTATAGGTTCCCCTCAAACCCATTGTTAAAGCCACTAAACACATAGAAATAATTAACTGTTGCAAGAGTGCTTGCATTTTTACTGGGATATCAGCTCTTTCTTTAGGTGTGAAAAATGGCAGTATTTATTTATTTAGTCTTTTCTACTATCATGTTTCCTAGATCTTTTTCTTGGCTTTGAATCATGCAGTTATAGGAATCTGCAATCTTAGTCACACTCCATGGAATCTAGAGAACGTCACTTCACTGCTACTATTCCAAGAGCTGAACCTTTGTCACTGTTGGCCAATGATTTAATCAGTGCAAGGTCAATGCAATGCAATGCAGTGCAAGGACCCTTCCTGTGGGAAATTCTTCTCAGAAGCGACTCCCTTGCCTGTTGCTTTGAAACACAGAAAGCTGTTTCTGGAAACTGTGGATGCCATTTCACATGGGGATATCAGGGATTAAATCACAACCATCTGAGCATAAAGCAGAGAGCATTACACACCACTGAACCAGCGGGAGAGTGAGTTGTGTCTAAAGCACATGGGTCTCTAGGCTAAGAACTGAAATAATTCTTAGAACGAACTCTGTACGAGGAATTCTGCAAGTCTGGCCCGTTGGATTGACATAAGAGTTTCAAATCGACATAATTATGTCAGTGTACACACTACAGCCTTGCTCCCACCGATGTAAGTGCCCTACTACACTGATATAACAACTCCACCTCCATGAGAGGCACAGAGCTTATGTCAGTGTAGTTAGGGTAACCCAGTGTCCCTGTAGACATTGCATTACTTACATCTATTGGCTGTCATTCTTGTCAATTTCACTTCCTCTGGACCTATGACATTGACAGAAAGCAGGGCTGCTGCTTGGTCTCTGCTCCAAGCCACGCTGCCACCCAGGTTCCTGGCTCCCCACTCTGACCTGGGCTGCCACCCGGGCTCCCCACCAGAAACACAGCAGCTGACTGGACTCCAGGCACAGATCTACCGGCTGGGAGCGCCCAGCTGCCCCAGCGGGCTCTCAGCTTTCCCTGCTCCCCAGTGGGAGCACAGCTGTGCTTAGCGGGCAGCTCTGCACCGGGAGTCTGGTCTGCTGCCCCGTTCCTGGTGGGGAGCTGGGAGCCTGGGGGTTGGGGAGGCGGGCGGCCAGGCTCCCGGTGGGGAGCTGCGCACGGAGCTGAAAGCCCTGGCTCTCAGCCCCCCCAAACTGCCTCTCCTAAGTCAGTAGAAGTGCTCCTGGTGAGGACGTGCACAGCCGACAGAAGAAGGGCAGTGTGGACATGAACCACCGCAGTAAATTGACCTAACATAGGTCAACTTAAGTTTATAGTGTAGACATGCCCACAATCAAAATAAATGTAGATTAGTAAATATAGATATGCTTGGCAGTACTTTTCATCATGTACATATCTATATGAATCTGTGTCTACACATACCCTAGACAGACACTTAATACACAGCATTAGCTCAGACAGCAGCCTGCACAACACAGACAAACCCCATTTCCCATACTACTTTGTAGTCTCTTCGTAAGTTTATTGTGCAATCTTACAAAAACTCAAATCCCTTTTAGAGTAGAGCTCAAAACAGTGTACTTTTTACTGTGTGATGCACTCTGGGGTTCCCACTTTCTGATTAGATCTGAACAAAGCATTATGTGTCATTGAACAATGAGGGAATGGAAAAAAGATTCCTCCAGGGAACAGAGTTTTTCTAGTCTTGAAAGCGTTATGGACTACCTATGGAAAGTGTTAAGTATTTATACTCATGTAAAAACTCCATCAAAGTCAGTGAAGTAACACTAGTGTCTGTGAGATCAGATTCGGGCCCTCTACGTATATTCCATCAAACATCTCCCTACTCCTGCTAGCACTGCAGAGTCACTACTATGAGAGACAACAAGGAGTCCGGTAGCACCTTAAAGACTAACAGACTTATTTGAGCATAAGCTTTCCTGGGTAAAAACCTCACTTCTTCAGATGCATGGAGTGAAAGTTACAGATGCAGACATAAATATACCGACACATGAAGAGAAGGGAGTTACCTCACAAGTGGAGAACCAGTGTTGACAGGGCCAATTCAATCAGGGTGGATGAAGTCCACTCCCAACAATAGATGAGGAGGTGTCAATTCCAGGAGAGGCAAAGCTGCTTCTGTAATGAGCCAGCCACTCCCAGTCCCTGTTCAAATGCAAATTAATGGTGTTAAATTTGCAAATTAATTTTAGTTCTGCTGTTTCTCTTTGAAGTCTGTTGGTGAAGTTTTTTGTTCAAGTATAGCTACTTTCAGATCTGTTATAGAATGTCCAGCAAATAAGTGATGGTCACATAAACACCACCCTATACCGGAAACCTACTGACCGCTATTCCTACCTACATGCCTCCAGCTTTCAGCCAAACCACACCACGCGATCCATTGTCTACAGCCAAGCTCTACGATACAACCACATTTGCTCCAACCCCTCAGACAGAGACAAACACCTACAAGATCTCTGTCAAGCATTCTTAAAACTACAATACCCACCTGGGGAAGTGAGGAAACATATTGACAGAGCGAGACGGGTACCCAGAAATCACCTACAACAGGACAGGCCCCAAAAGGAAAATAACAGAACACCACTGGCCATCGCGTACAGCCCCCAGCTAAAACCTCTCCAGCACATTATCAACGATCTACAACCTATCCTGGAAAACAATCCCTCACTCTCACAGACCTTGGGAGACAGTCCTCACTTACAGACAGCCCCCAAACCTGAAGCAAATACTCACCAGCAACTACATACCGCACCATAGAAACCGTAACCCAGGAACCAATCCCTGTAGCAAACCTCGTTGCCTACTCTGTCCCCATATCTACTCTAGTGACACCATCAGAGGACCCAGCCACATCAGCCACACCATCAGAGGCTCATTCACCTGCATGTCTACTAATGTTATATATGCCACCATATGCCAGCAATGCCCCTCTGTCATGTACATTGGCCAAACCGGACAGTCCCTACATAAAAGAATAAATGGACACAAATCAGACGTCAAGAACACACAAAAGCCAGTGGGAGAACACTTCAATCTTCCTGGACATTCTATAACAGATCTGAAAGTAACTATACTAGAACAAAAAAACTTCACCAACAGACTTCAAAGAGAAACAGCAGAACTAAAATTAATTTGCAAATTTAACACCATTAATTTGCGTTTGAACAGGGACTGGGAGTGGCTGGCTCATTACAGAAGCAGCTTTGCCTCTCCTGGAATTGACACCTCCTCATCTATTGTTGGGAGTGGACTACATCCACCCTGATTGAATTGGCCCTGTCAACACTGGTTCTCCACTTGTGAGGTAACTCCCTTCTCTTCATGTGTCGGTATATTTATGTCTGCATCTGTAACTTTCACTCCATACATCTGAAGAAGTGAGGTTTTTACCCAAGAAAGCTTATGCTCAAATAAATCTGTTAGTCTTTAAGGTGCCACCGGACTCCTTTTTGTTTTTGTGGATACAGACTAACACGGCTATCCCCTGATACTTGATACTATGAGAGAGTTAGCTGGATTCTATTTTAACTCACACATCATCAGTAGATTTATTAAAATAAATCCTGATTGCAAAATCTTCACTAATAGCATGACAAGGAAAGAGCACAGCTCAGCTGTCTGAGCCCAGGCTGAATTTGCAAGGCTGAGTTTCATATTGCAAGGCTGGCAATATGAAAAAATGTCATCTTACTTGTAAACCAGAAATCACTGAGCCAGAATACATGGAACCCTACAATGCCATTTGTGGCTGAGTCACTTTTGAGATTGGAAACAGACTCATAAGAAACACTGATAATATTTAAAACATGTTAAAGCAATTAACATCAGAATGAACCAGAAAGAAAAAACAAGAGGAGGAAAAATAATAGCAATTAAGAAGACTTACCTGCTAGAAGAAAGAGAGCAGTAATAAGCAGTCACCAACTGCAAAATGGCCATATTAGCAAAGCAGCTGTTTGCCTTGCCCAAACTTAAAGGGCAAGACCCCAGAAAGGCATACTAGGAAAAAGTTCTGATTAAAAATCCACACACACTGAGGAGGAATAGTAGGGACTAGGCAGTCAGAAAGAAAGATACTTCTACAGGATGGAGCTGCAGCGGTGTACCACTATTGTAGCAGAATTAAAATGTTGGTAATTGCTAAATATGAAAGTTCTGGGTCTGTCAAAGTGGCTCATACAAAATAGTTTTGGGTGTTACAGTCACTTTAATAATCTATTCTTACAAAGAAGTGTTTTGTTTTATTTTTGTTCGGTTCACTGACAAGAGCAGGAGGGCCAGTCTGCACAGAGTCTACTTGTCATGGCAATACTGCAACAACTTTACACACAGCAGTAAAACTACTTAAAGGGACACTGCCCGAATGCTTTAAAATTATTCTGAAAACAACATATTTACCATCACTGAATTATTTTAGTCTGTTATACCCATACAGTGATTTGGCATGTGGAATTGCACTGAAATGCTTATTAAACATAAACATACAGATGGGGAAAATGAAACACTGAGAGAATCTCATCTGGGAAGAAGTGTATTCTGCTGGAGTTGGCTAGGCCCAGATCCTCAAAGGTATTTAGGTTCTGAACTTCCAGAACCTAAACACCTTTGAAGATCTGGGCCCTTATGCCTAGCAGTTTAGAGACCTGTGTTATAATGGTGCTTCTGATACTGACTCGCTTGGGCAGTTCATTCAAGTCATTTTTCAAAAGTGATTGCTAATAATGGGTGTCTCAGATGCCTGAGTTGATACTTTAGGTGTCTCAAGTTGAGCACCAAAATTAATGGGTATTTTTGAAATGTAGATCTTAATATCTCTCAGCCTCACTTGATCTAATTAACAGGGGGATTGTGAGACCTAACCAAATAATGGGTGAATCCTGGCGCCAGGGAAGTTAACCATATTTGCAAAGTGTTATAAATGTACAAGTATTAATACAGCCTATTGGAGTAGAGGTGGATCTCAACACTGTGTTCCCCCCCCCCCGCCCCCAGCCCATACAGACATTGTTTTTTCTACTGATTTTTCAGTGTCCCAGATTTCCTAAAAGACTCATCAGCTTTGCCAGTTCTTTATTTCTCTCAACTTCTGTTATGTTCATATGTCTCAAAGTGTCGCCAAAGTTGCTGTTGACTGTCAAGAATGACCCACAATAAGGCATATCTCTCTCATATACCTGTATTCTATGTTTAGGTCAAACAAGGAAACCTACAAGCAAATCCTACTATGCAGGCCTGAAAATCCATCAACACACATAACTTCACCTAATCTCCTTCAAACTCAGTTTAATTGTTAGATCTGAATGAGATCTACAAAGCAAGTCAAGTTTGAAGAAATATATTCAGGCATTTTTGAGATATTCATGCACAATATTTATAATTTGAGAATGATATGGTTTTTAATACATGGATCATTATCATCATGTTACAGTGTCTCAGGTGTGCTGGGTTCCTCTAACTCAGAGGTTCTCAGACTTCATTGCATCGCGACCCCCTTCTGAGAACAAAAATTACTACACAACCCCAGGATGGGGGACCGAAGTCTGAGCCAGTCCGATACTCACCGCCTCAGGCTGGGATCCAAAGCTGAAGCCTGAGTTCCGCCATCCCGAGTGGGGCAGGCAAATCCAAATCCCAAGGGTGGTGGGGCTTGGGCTTTGGCTTCAGCCCTGGACCCTAGCAAGTCTAACACCAGCCCCATTAAAATGGGGTCAGGACTTGCAACCCGCTTTGGGGGTCCCAATCCACAGTTTGAGAACCACGGCTCTAACTACAGCCAAGGAGACTAGGTTCCCATCTTGAAGAGTTTGCAATCTACTTTTAAAGAAAGAGGCACCAAACAGAGAAGCAAAATGGTAGGGAAGAGTTGAGGAGGAAGGACAGGGTCTACAGCCGTACTGGGCAGGGATTATGCAGAACTCAAAGTCTGACATTTTCTGTCACCAAAAGATTGCTTCTGGGCAGACAGCAAGCATAGAAAATATCAATCTAAAGGAATATGATAAAATTATGAGCAACTGAAAAAAGAGGGTGGCGGTTATAATGGAACATGGAACTTTATCTACAGCAGTTGCTAGGACTTCTGCTACCATACTCTGGAATACACAAAGGCAACATGTGACTTTTTCCCTTAAAGCAGGACACAACGTGCAACTAAACATGCCTGTCATAGTCAGCTTGAGATGTCTGGAAACTAATGACCACGGGAATCTACAGATGCTAAATTATTCAGTGATTAGGTGTTAGCTCATCATAGCATAAAGGATGTCACACATCTGTATCACATGCCTCTGTATTTCTCCCTTAAAAACAGATTTATTTTTCATTAAAGAGCTGCCAAAATAATGGGCCAAATTCTGCTCTCATGTACCCATGCAACTCCTAGCGTGTACACACACGCACACATACTCTTAAATCCAATACAGTACAATGAATATAGTATCCATTACATCGTATCATATCAAACACTTCATCTTAAAATTGATATTAAGCAGAGGTGGGAAGAGGCTGTAAATGTAGAAACATACTATTTTAGGCTCTCTTGCAACTTCTTATATTACTGAAATGTTTAACTTGTTTAGAAAATCAGAGGGATCGGGAAATTTGCCCAGAACAGATGCCAACTTAGTGTGTATCTAATACTTTGAATTCTCTAAATATAGGTCTTTATTCTGGAATGAGCATGGACTGAGGAAGCTATTCTGCTATTTAGTGCCTGGTTCTCATTTTTTCTTCCTAGATGCAGGGTTCAAACTGTGAGGGAAATAAAGGAACTGTTCTCCCAGTTAAAGTTAATTTCTTCAATAAACAAGTAAAGAAGTTCCAGTTGTAAAATGGATTTTTTGTTCCTTTGCTTTGGAATCTTAGTTTCTACATAGGAATTGCCATATTGTATCAGGCTGGTGTCCATCTAGCCCAGTATCCTCTCTCTGACAGTGGTAAATACCAGATGAGTCAGAGGACAATGCAATTGTCCGTACAATGGACAGTTATGGGATAACCTACCAAAAAGTGAAGTTTCCAACTGAGTGGGGTTAAGAAGAGGCTTTCTGTGCCCAGAAGCATAAGAGTTTCTATCACTTATATTTTATCCTGCCATACACAACCACAAAATGTTCTTACTAACCACATCTATTTCTAATCCCTTTTTGAACTCAGCTAAACTCTTAGACTCAGTGATATCTTGTGACAGCAATTTTTCAAGGTTACTGATGCTTGTGTAACAAAAGATTTAAGTTTTAAATGTATTGCCTCTCAGTTTCACTGGAAGTTCTTTTATGATAAGAGCAAATAAGCAGCAGTGACTGATTTACATCCTCGAACCCAGGGTGGATCGGGACCCAAAACTGGGTCACCAGAATGTTTCAAAGGGTTGCATGGCAGCTCCTGTCCCCCGGGGCCAGCTGGACTCACCTCCCTGCTCCAGGCAATGCAGCCTCTGGGGTCCCAGCACCACTCAGGTTTAGCCCAGCCATCATGATGACGGGAGTCCAGGTAGACCAAATTCGAATGAGCGGCACTGCAACCCCAGGAACCAGGTCACAACTCCACTCTCACAGATTTGGTCCAGTCAGAGGGGCCAAACTTGAGCAGCGCTGCAACCCCAGAAGTTGCAACACCAAGCCCAGCCAGCCCCACAGCACAGGAGCTGCCTCTGTGGGGTGAGTGCCAGGCAGGACCCAACCCCCCCCAGGGGCCAGGGTCTGACTGAAACCACCCCAGGGCCTCCACCCCCAGACTAGTTACTGGGTCACAACAAGCCATAAACCTTTACAAATGGGTCCTGAGGCCAAAAAGCTGAGAACCATTGCTCTACCAGATTCATTATTTTAATATCTCTGCCTCATGTTTGTCTCCTCTCTCAACTAAGCAGTCCTAATGCTTCCATCTTTTTCCATACAGAGCCTTCCATTCCTTTTAGCATTTTTGTTTCCCATGTCTGCTCCCCTTCTTTTTCTCCTTGGTCTCTTTGAGATGGGGTGACTAGTACCAAACACTGCACTCCAAGGGAGAACGTACCGCTGAGTTATAGGCTGGCATAATATTCCCAGACTGGTTTCTATCTCATTCCTTATGCATCCTAATGTTTTATTTGCTTTCCTGCTGGTGGTGCACACTGAGCTGGGGTTCGCACTGTGCTGCCGACAATGACACCCCTGCTGAAAGTGGGCCGGTACGACATACCGGTAAGAAGCCAGTGCCGGCCCATACATGGGGGGGCAAAAGGGGCAGCGATGTTAAAGCGCTGCCGACGGGGAAGGCAAAAGGAGCAGCCGCCCCGGAGCCGTCAATTTAAAAGGGCTCGGGGCCTTTTAAATTGCCACCAGAGCCCCAGGCAGTGTGGGCGGGGCAGCACAGATGGGCTGGCTGGGGGAGGCTGACCCCCCAGGCCCGCCCCTTCCACCCAATGCCCCATCCCTTCCGGGGGCCCGCCTCAGAATTTAATATTACTTTCACCCCAGCACTCCTGTCTTTTCTTGAGTGGTTACAGTTAATTCTACATCAAAGAGAGCTAGAGGTGATTTGTACTGGAGTCCATCAGTTTCACTGCTAACGCAGCAAGAAGCGTTGCTCAGATTATTCATGATTAGAGGGACGTGGGGAGCTCACTTCCCATACAAGGCTAGGCTGTGTTTGGCCTTTGTTCAAATGCATAGGATGACGGGTGCGAGGAGCTGCCTCAATCCCTGCACTCTTAGGGAAGTACCAGGCACAGCTGTAGTCTCCTGGTACAGGGGAATAAAGACCCTCCAAAAGGGGCTATGGAGGAGACAGGGACGTCCCTGCTGTACTCCCTGGAGCTCCTGGAAGGCCTACTCCTTCAGCTCCACAGTGACCCTAACTCAGGGCTGGATATAAATGAATCAATGTAACTCAGACAGGGCAGGGAGATAATCGAGGGGAGGGAGCTAACTACCGGGAGGAGGGCCCTTTGTACAGCTGGCCAAAGCAAAATCCAAATAAAACCATCCAGAAGAGTGTAATATGAGAGGTGACGGGGGAGAGAAGAGAGCTCAATTCTCAAGTGCTTTGCTGAGAAGGGGAGGGATGGAGAAGGACAGAGACGGCTCTGCCCCTGGGGCACCTGAGGCGCTGCCTTAACTCAATCCACAGGGAGATTAAATCAAAGTCAAATTAAGATCCTTTCATCCTGATGCTGTGTGTTCTTCACAGCTGTTCATTAATTAGCAGAGTGCTTCCATTTCCTGGCTAAGAGTTCCATGAAGGCTGCAGGGGGCCATGCCAGGTAGTGCATATTCCAAATACCAGACTCCTTGATAGCAAGGGAAACACTTCAGGCTGGCCCCAGCAAGCCCATGAACAGCCCAGTGGCCACCGCAGAAGAATAAAGGCCAGGTGCTATGAAAGGAGTTCTCTTATGTTAGCCAATTCCTTGTTAGTATAGTGGTTAGTATCCCTGCCTGTCATGCAGGAGACCGGGGTTCAATTTCCCAACCGGGAGGCAAACACACCTTTTATTGGGGGGAGGGATAACTCAGTGGGTTGAGCATTGGCCTGCTAAACCCAGGGTTGTGAGTTCAATCCTTGAGGGAGCCATTTAGGGATCTGGGGCAAAAATTGGGGATTGTGCTTGCTTTGAGCAGGGGCTTGGACTAGATGACCTCCTGAGGTCCCTTCCAACCCTGATATTCTATGATTCTATGATTCTGTGTGCTGCTGGGAAAGGTTACTAGGATCCCTGACTGAGTGCTGCTACTGAAGACGGGACAGAAGTCAGAGACAGAGTCAGGATCAAGAGAGGGCTTTTGATGAGTGGAGGAAGGCAGGAGCCAATTTTATAGGGGAAGGTGCCAGAGGTACAGGAATTCTTGTCAGCTGCCCTCGTGAAGGGAGTGAACAGTGGGGAGACAGGACTAAAGGAAGCAAAGAATGTATGGAAATAAAACATTTCCCTTATTTACGCCCTAAAAGGCTTAGAGCTTTGGGATTATGCCAAGTGCCATTTTGTGCTCAGGAGGCTCTTCCTGCATTTGGGGTGCTATCTGTGTCAGGTACTTATATATGGCCCCCATTACCATAGTATGGGACCACTTCCCAATCTCTAATGCATTGTTATCCTCTGAACACCCCTGTGAGGTAGGGAAGTGATGGGGGAACTGAGGCATAGAGAGACTAAGTGATTTGACCAAGGTCACATGGGGAGGCTGTAATGGTTCAGGGAATTGAACCCATCTCTTCCAAGACCCTGACTAGCACCCTAGCCCCTGGACCATCCTTCCGGAGAATTTTGCATTGTAAGTTGTGTTCATTAACATGACTAATTTTCTCAGTGTTTTCATAATGTGGAGAGGAATGTGACTCAGAAACTGCTCATCCATAAATGACTTGTGAATTGTTCATAAGTCATCAGAACAGGATAGTTAAGTACTTTCACTACAGTATATGCTATTTGCTTTGTACCCTCCCACCTGTTTAGTGGCAGTAGTGTTTTAAAAAATCTGCAAAACTATTTTATTCGGCACTTATTATTTGTATTATCATATTGTTTTAGAGGCCCCTACCAAAATCAGGGGCCCCTTGTGCAAGGTACTGTACAAACACATTGTAAGTGACAGGGCTTGCCCTCAAAACTTTACGCTCTAAACAAACAAGGGTTAGGGGAAGAATTATCCACATTTTAGAGATAAGGACTGGGGCAGAGAGAGATTTAGTGACTTGCCAACAGAAAATATACTACAGCTAATGTGATGCTGAGATGCATAAAGAGAAGAATCTCAAGTAGGAGTAAGAGGTTACTTTATCTCTGTATTTGTCACTGGTGCAACCTCTGCTGTAATGCTGTGTCCAGTTCTGATACTCACAATTCAAGAAGGATGTTAATGAATTGGAGAAGGTTCAGAGAAGAGCCAAGAGAACGATTCAACCATTAGAAAACATGCCTTAAAGTGATAAAATAAAGGAGCTCAATCAGTTTTCTTAACAAAGAGAAGGTTAAGGGGTGATTTGATTACAGTCTATAAATACCTACGTGGGAAACATATTTAATAATGGTCTCTTCAACCTAGCAGAGAAAGGTGTAACATGATTAATGGCTGGAAGCTGAAGCTAGACAAATTCAGACTGGAAATAGGTGTAAATTTTTGACAGTGAGGGTAAAGAACCATTGAGACAATTTACCAAGGATCCTGGTGGATTCTCCATCACTGATAATTTTTAAATCAAGATTTGATGTTTTTCCAAAAGATCTGCTCCAGGTATTATTTTGGGGAAGTTCCTCTGGCCTGTGTTATACAGGAGGTCAAACTAAATGATCACAATGATATCTTCTGGCCTTGGAATCTATGAACCCAGATCTTCTGAGCTTCCATCCAACAACCCAGACACACACCCAGCTCCTACTCCTAAATATTGGCATAGCAATGGGTCTGGCTGGCCCTGTGTTATTAAAAAGCCATCCATGGTCTTTAATAAAAAGGGATACAATCTGTACAATGTGGATTTGGTTTCTGACTACCGCAAAATCCTGGTTTGCGGGGATTTTACTTTCACCTCAGTCCATATAAAAGTAGGGGCTATTTAAAAAAAATGCACATTCAGATTTCAAGACTCCCCCACATAAAGGTCAGGGGTGCTAGAATCCAGAGGTTTGTTGGGGGTCCCAGCTCATGTTTCTATTTTAGCTCTTTTTAAAATATTCCTGGATTTATAGATTTTATGGCCAGAAGAGAACATAATTAATTATCTAGTTGCACCTCCTGCATAACACAGGCCACAGAACCTCACCCAAGAATTCTGACCGACTCCTGTGCTGTAAAACTCTCTCACCACACACCTCTGTGAAAATATATCAAGTCAAGAAGAACTTCTGAACACCTCAAAATCCCATCGGAATTAAGGCATTATCAAAACACTTCAAAATGTGGGAAACCCATTACACATTTTCGTTGGTTTGAACAAAATAATTAGTGACCTCTTCTCTGAAACTGGCAAGGTGGAAATATTTTTAAACACAGAGGACCTGAGTCACCACTGCCTGGTTTAAATAGACTAAAAGCTGGTTGACGGATAGGTCTCCAAATATAATTGTTTAGTGGGGAATAATTATTGAGCAGGTGTTTCTAGTGGGGTTCTCTCCAGGATCCATTCTTGGCCCTATGCTAGGTAACCTTTTTATCAATGACCTCGAAGAAAATATAAAATCATCACTGATAAAGTTTGCAGATAACACAAAAATTGGGGGAGTGGTAAATAACAAAGAGGACAGGTCAGTAACACAGAGCAATCTGGATCGCTTAGTAAACTGCGCGCAAGCAAACAATATGCATTTTAATACAGCTAAATGTAAATGTATGCATCTAGGAACAAAGAACATAGGCCATACTTGTGAGATGGGGGACTCTGTCCTGGGAAGCAGTGACTCTGAAAAAGATTCAGGGATCATGGTGGACAGTCAGCTGAACATATGCTCCCAATGTGATGCTGTGGACAAAAGGACTAATTCAATCCTTAGGTGCATAAGCAGGGGAGCTTGAGTAGAAGTAGAGAGGCTATTTTACCTCTGTATCTGGCACTGGTGCAACTACTACAGGAATACCTTGTCCAGGTCTGGTGTTCGTAATTCAAGACGGATGTTGACAGCTCAGAGAAGAGCCACAAGAATGATTAAAGCATTAGAAAATCTGCCTTACAGTGATAGACACAAGGAGCTCTATCTATGTAGTTTAAGAAAGAGAAGGTTAAAGGGTCACTTGATTATTTATGTACCTATATGAGGAACAAATATTGAATAATTAGCTCTTCAATCTAGCAGAGAAAGGTATAACAGGATCCAATGACTGGAAGATGAAGCTAGATAAATTCAAACTGGAAATCGGCATAAATTTTTAAGAGAAAGAGTAATTAATCCCTTGAACAATTTACCAGTTGTGGCTGACAAAATCGAGGAAGCGTGACGTCTCTGGTTTGGACACATGCAGAGGATGATTGAAGGGGACCTGGTGAAGAAAGCATGGCAGGAAAGAGTGACAAGAAAGATACCCTGAGGAAAGCTGAGGAAGAGATGGATGGATTGCATCAAAGAGAAGCAGAATGACCTTAATGCTCTCTTGGACTGACAATGGCAGCAGATGCTTGCACAATGATCTGACCCCACTTTATGGGAGAAGAACCATTTATCAAGGGTCGTGGTGTATTCACCTTCACCAACAATTTTTAAATCAATATTGGAAGCTTTTCTAAAAGAGCTGCTCTAGGAATTATTTTGGGGAAGTTCTATGGACTGTGCAATACAGGAGGTCAGATTTGATCATCACAATGGTCCCTTCTGGCCTTGAATCTAGGACCGCCATTGTGAGGACTTGGTTAAGTCACCCAGAACTGTAAGCCACTGTGTTACCGCTCTGCCTAGGCAATAGTGAGCTTTGCTGCCGCTAAGCTATGGATCAGCTCCCTGACACACCAGCTAGTCTTCCGTGCTAGCAAACTCCTCAGGACTCTGCCAGTTCAAACCTTGCCTTGCAAGTAACATCAGTGAACCCCAATTCCCATGTCCCCCAGAGAAGTCTTTTTGCAGTGCCCAGACCCCCTCACTGGACCCTCACAGAAGTTACTAAGCCCTGGTCTACACTAGGAGTTGAGGTCGAATTTAGCAGCGTTAAATCGATTTAACCCTGCACCCGTCCACACGATGAAGCCCTTCTTTTCGACTTAAAGGGTTCTTAAAATTGATTTCCTTACTCCACCCCCAACAAGGGGATTAGTGCTTAAATCGGCCTTGCCGGGTCGAATTTGGGGTACTGTGGACACAATTAGATGGTATTGGCCTCCGGGAGCTATTCCAGAGTGCTCTATTGTGACCGCTCTGGACAGCATTCTCAACTCAGATGCACTGGCCAGGTAGACAGGAAAAGGCCCGTGAGCTTTTGAATTTCAATTTCCTGTTTGCATGATCACCTGAAGCTTGCCACACTGGCCAGAGCTCATCAGCAGAGGTGACCATGCAAAGCTCATCAGCAGAGGTGACCATGATGGAGTCCCAGAATCGCAAAAGAGCTCCAGCATGGACCGAACGGGAGGTACGGGATCTGATCATTGTATGGGGAGAGGAATCCATGCTATCAGAACTCTGTTCCAGTTTTCAAAATGCCAAAACCTTTGTCAAAATCTCCCAGGGCATAAAAGACAGAGGCCATAACAGGGACCCGAAGGAGTGCCGCGTGAAACTTAAGGAGCTGAGGCAAGCCTACCAGAAAACCAGAGAGGCGAACGGCCGCTCAGGGTCAGAGCCCCAAACATGCCGCTTCTATGATGAGCTGCATGCCATTTTAGGGGGGTCAGCCACCACTACCCCAGCCATGTTGTTTGACTCCTTTAATGGAGATGGAGGCAACACAGAAGCAGGTTTTGGGGATGAGGAAGATGATGATGATGAAGTTGTAGATAGCTCACAGCAAGCAAGCGGAGAAACCGGTTTTCCCAACAGTCAGGAACTGTTTCTCACCCTGGACCTGGAGCCAGTAACCCCCGAACCCACCCAAGGCGGCCTCCCGGACCCGCCAGGCGGAGAAGGGACCTCTGGTGAGTGTACCTTTTAAAATGCTATACATGGTTTAAAAGCAAGCATGTGAAAGGATTACTTTGCCCTGGCATTTGCGGCTCTCCTGGATGTACTCCCAAAGCCTTTGCAAAAGGTTTCTGGGGAGGGCAGCCTTATTCCACCCACCATGGTAGGACAATTTACCACACCAGGCCAGTAGCACATACTCAGGAATCATTGTAGATCAAAGCATTGCAGTGTATATTTGCTGGCATTCAAACAACATCCGTTCTTTATCTCTCTGAGTTATCCTCAGGAGAGTGATATCATTCATGGTCACCTCGTTGAAATAGAGTGCTTTTCTTAAGGGGACATTCAGAGGTGTCCGTTCCTGCTGGGCTGTTTGCCTGTGGCTGAACAGGAATGTTCCCCGCTGTTAGCCACAGGGAAGGGGGAGGAGGGAGAGGCTAGCCACATGGTGGGGGGAGGCAAAATGCGACCTTGGAACGAAAGCACATGTGCTGTGTATGTAATGTTAACAGCAAGGTTTACCGTGAAAGAGTGTACCCATTGTTCTAGAAAATGTGTCTTTTAAATACCACTGTCCCTTTTTTTTTTCTCCACCAGCTGCATGTGTTTCAAGGATCACAGGATCTTCTCCTTCCCAGAGGCTAGTGAAGATTAGAAGGCGAAAAAAACGCACTCATGATGAAACGTTCTCTGAGCTCATGGTATCCTCCCACACTGACAGAGCACAGACGAATGCGTGGAGGTAGACACTGTCAGAGTGCAGGAAAGCACAAAATGACCGGGAGGAGAGGTGGCGGGCTGAAGAGAGTAAGTGGGGGGTTTCATCAAGGAGAAACAAACAGAACTTTCACACTGTAGCCTGGCCAGTCACGAAACTGGTCTTCAAAGCTTCTCTGATGCGCACCGCGCCCTCCTGTGCTCTTCTAACCTCCCTGGTGTCGGGCTGCATGTAACCAGCAGCCAGGTGATTTGCCTCAACCTCCCACCCCGCCATAAACATCTCCCCCTTACTCTCACAGATATTGTGGAGCGCACAGCAAGCAGTAATAACAGTGGGAATATTGGTTTCGCTGAGGTCTAACCGAGTCAATAAACTGCGCCAGCGCACTTTTAAATGTCCAAATGCACATTCTACCACCATTCTGCACTTGCTCAGCCTGTAGTTGAACAGCTCCTGACTACTGTCCAGGCTGCCTGTGTACAGCTTCATGAGCCGTGGCATTAAGGGGTAGGCTGGGTCCCCAAGGATAACTATAGGCATTTCAACATCCCCAACAGTTATTTTCTGGTCTGGGAATAAAATCCCTTCCTGCAGCTTTTGAAACAGACCAGAGTTCCTGAAGATGCGAGCGTCATGTACCTTTCCCGGCCATCCCACTTTGATGTTGGCAAAACGTCCCTTGTGATCCACCAGTGCTCGCAGCACTATTGAAAAGTACCCCTTGCGGTTTATGTACTCGCTGGCTTGGTGCTCCGGTGCCAAGATAGGGATATGGGTTCCGTCTATGGCCCCACCACAGTTAGGGAATCCCATTGCAGCAAAGCCATCCACCATGACCTGCACATTTCCCAGGGTCACTACCCTTGATATCAGCAGATCTTTGATTGCGTTGGCTACTTGCATCACAGCAGCCCCCACAGTAGATTTGCCCACTCCAAATTGATTCCCAACTGACCGGTAGCTGTCTGGCATTGCAAGCTTCCACAGGGCTATTGCCACTCGCTTCTCAACTGTGAGGACTGCTCTCATCTTGGTATTCATGCGCTTCAGGGCAGGGGAAAGCAAGTCACAAAGTTCCATGAAAGTGCCCTTATGCATGTGAAAGTTTCACAGCCACTGGGAATCGTCCCAGACCTGCAACACTGTGCGGTTCCACCAGTCTGTGCTTGTTTCCCGGGCCCAGAATCGGCGTTCCACCGCATGAACCTGCCCCATTAGTACCATGATGCCCGCAACACTCCGGAAGTCGACACTAGCCTCGGTACTGTGGAAGCACTCCTCCGAGTTAATGCACTTAATGCACTTAGAGCATTTTGTGTGGGGACACACACAATCGACTATTTAAAAATGATTTCTAAAAAACCGACTTCTATAAATTCGACCTAATTTCGTAGTGTAGACATACCCTAAGTTCGCTGCCTTCAAAAGACAGAATGTTTGGCTGAGGATTTTACCCTTTGGTTTATACCCAGCACTGAGATGGTTTTGTAATAAACAAGCCTAAGTTTATTAACAGAGAACAGATATTTAAGTGATAATACATGGGAATAGAAAGCACGTATGTGGTTACAAGTAAAGTGAAACAAAACACGCTTTCTAGTGACTAAAACTTACAGTCTTTGTTTAAGCAGGTTTCTCACTGATAGTCAGTTCTCAGAGACTCCAACCCCATTGGGTTGAAGGATCCAGTTTTCTCGATTACAAAACTCTAGCCCCTTGTCTCCAGCCAGTGATGGATAACAAAATGGCTTTTTGCCTCTGCTTTTACCCTCCCAAAGTGCATTGACCCTGTTTTAAGAGACAGGAAGCGTTCTGGAGGTGCAGTCTCCACTCTCCATCAAGATGGCTGAGTGGTCATCTTCCCCACTTGCTCTTCTGATGGCTGTGTTTACCTCTCTTTTAAATGTACTTTTCATTGCCTTTGGTCTCACCTTGCTTAACTTACACTGGAGACACAGTCAAGTCTGAGAAACAAAATTCCTATGTTGAGGACAGGCAAGGCTTAGGCACTGCCTGACAAACACAGTTTAGGAACATATTTCCAGAACAAAGCTACAATTCTTTATACGTCACTCCTACATACATCACACAATAATATTAATGACCAGCATGCCAGGCTGGGGTAATGAGTATGCAGGATCTGACTAGAGTGATGGTATGGTGTGCCCTCTGCCATTTGGTATTGAGGAGCCAAGGCTCAGTAAAGCCTAATGAAAGAAGTTCAGCTGGGAAGGAGCTGGTTGGGCCTGTATAAAGGGATGAAGCTGAGACCAGAAGAGGGCTGCAGGGAGGTGGGAGTTTGAGCCGGCAAACGCATGGGCGGGAAGATAGAAAAGGGAAGTAAAAAGGAGTCCAGGGAAATAGTGACAGGATCTGGGAGCAAGCAGACCATGTTGGTGGACATAAGGTCCCTGGGCTGCAACCTGGAGCGGTTGGTGGACCCAATTCCACAACCAAACACTGGGAAAGTGGCATGGAATTGGATGGAAGACAGCCTGGAATGGCATGCAGAGAGCTGATCCAGTGGAACGTTGATGCCCTGGAAAGGGAGGACTCTGCAGTGACGTGGCCAGAGGGCTGAGTCACAAAGAGAGAGCACTGCGAGCCCTGGACAGTGAGGTGGAGGGACGTGGTATGAACAGCCATTGAAAGAGGCACTTCAAACCAGCCACAAGGAGGCGCCCCAACAGAGAGTAGGATCCTGTTACAACTGCAATGACTGTGTAAGGTGCAGGTAGTGGGGAATTAAGCCGCGAAACACCATCAGTAGAGATAGCTGGACATTTTCTATCAGAATGTTTTTCCATTGAAAAATGCCACTTTGTTGAAATTAAAACATTCTGCAGAAACATTTCCTGAGCGCGTCAATTTCCTAATTGACCCCAGCTCCTGGCACCTTGCTGGCCCAGCTCCAAGGTAACCCACCAGACAGACTGCCCCAGAGTTTCCATGCTCCCTAGGCTGCCCAGAGCTCCACAGCCTACCAGGTGTAAAGGAAATGTCATTTTGACTCTTGCAAAACAACCTTTTGGAATTCCCGGTCAATTTCTGAAGGAGTTTCGGGGGGTGGGGGTGTTATTTTTAATTTGGAATTTCTCACAGAATGGGAATTCCAGTTCCTGGCGAGCTCTAGTTATCAGCTCATTATCATCTGCTTAGTAAACAAAGCCTGTTTTAAAAGTATTAACAGAACCCTGTAGGGTTGATTCATCAATCTCTCAGGAACAGAAAATAACAGGGCCAGAACCTCTAATGGTGTAAGTCAGCACAGCTCCATTGAAGTCAGTGGAGATAGACTGACTTATAGCTGCCAGTGTTCTGGATCAGAATTTGAACATGGACATATTCAGTACACCTTATGTAATCCCAAATAATATTTTGTGTACCTTACTTATCAGCTTACAGATCTCTCTGGTATTTTGTATATGTTTTCTACGTAATATTGATATGATTTCCTATATGATAGGTTTAATTCAATAGCCAACATATTTGATTCAAGAGCTGTCAACCCTGGTTTAGAGCAAGAATGATTTGATTTGACAAGTCATGTATCCAATGCAACAGGCAATATGTCTGATCCAGGAAGGAATGCATCTGTTTGATACTCATCTTTTCTTTTAGTAAAGCATGAATGTATTCTAACAGGCAGCATCTGTGTTTCAATGCCTCGTGAATCAATTTCTTTATGCACTGCATTTCAGCGCATGAAGTATGCATTTCCCAATAAACAGACATCTCCTACCACTCATGCGATTTCTTTGGCATGTCAAGTATCTGCAGCATTTCTGAATCCAGGATAAAATCTCACCACATCTCAGGTGTGAACAGTACTGTGACTAACCTTTTAAAGGCAGACACCTAATAATCCAAGCAGAAAATGTGAGGGACAAGAGATAAAAAGAGAGGAGGAAGCTTCTATATCCTTTGCATTAGAGAATATGAAACAAAAGGGGAAAGGGAGGCCTGTAGATGCCGAAAGAATTAAAAAGACTGAAAAATGGAGGGGAAGGGAAGATTCCCTCCTTCTGAAGGAAGAGAGACATTCACAAGGAAGAAGGGAACAGTATTATTAAGTTTGACATTGGCATTTGTACACTTTTTTTTATTTCAAGATCTTAAGTGAGACATTAGGTATATACTATAGCCTACATTCATAGTACTTGCCAGCTATAGAAAGAACAACTGTATTTTGTCTAAGGAGGAAAAATATCAGTTAACTTTGGTACAGTGGGGTTTTAAAATAATTACCCTTTGCTTTAGTTACCTTCCCTGGCATTTTAAGCCATATGTCTATCATCTTTGGTGTAAAATACTTCATCCCATGTTCCTTATTTACTCCTGTGTGCCCGCATTTTTGAATCCCTTACACCATTTTTAAAATGTTTATTTGATGCCTTTGAAGTCCCCTCTTTCCCAGTGAAATTATAAGCCTAACAACCTTAGCCTTTCCTCACAGCTTTGATTTTTGAGACCTGGGCCAGTTTCTGCTTTCCCTTACACCAGTGTAAATGTTGAATAATTCCACTCACTTCAATACATATGGATATTCATCTGTGTTGAGCCATATCTTGAGCTGGTACAAATTGGTGTAGCTTAATTGAAGATAGTAGGGCTGAGTTTACACCAGAGGAGGATCTAGGCCATTATTTCTAGTGGGCCCATCACAGCAATGGATGGGGAGACAGATTGTTGTGGGTGGCACTCATGCTGCCCTGTGCACTGTGGAAGTGGACACGGATACACACTGCCGTGTGCAGTGTTTACATCAAGTTTTATTTATTTATTATACCTACCAAAAAATCTTCAGTGAAAAATAAGTTTTTGACCAAAAATAGATCCACACTTTAAATTAAACCAGTTTCCAGTTTCCCATCTTCCTCTCACTGATAGATATTTTAATACTGCTGTACTTTTTTAATCTGCTGTGATTGGAAATGTTTGCCTATATTATGTGCAGGACAAAAAGGATTTTTCCTCATTCCTTCATGGATTACATTATTTTCCCAATTATGTTCTAGCTACTGTGCACAAGAGGACATTATAAGGAGTTAGGCAACATACATGTGTTAATTAGATAGGGGATGCACAAGCTAATTTTCCCTCAACTCCAGGGAAACCTTAAGATTATGATTATACAGCAGATGCAATCCACCCTACTATACAAAGCACTTTAAAAAAAAAACTAGTTACATATCAGAATAGAATACTAGCAACAAAATTAGTTTCTTCAATTTAATTCAAGAAAATTTTAATAGCATCTGACTATTTACTGCAAAAGACATAAAAATTAAAGGGAATGCACAGAAGGCTGATGTTATAACAGAACTAAAGCTCTGATCCTGCTCCTATTAAAGGTCTTGATCCAGCAAAGCATTTAAGTACTTGCTTAACTTTAAGTATGTTAGTGAAAGGTGCTGAAGTACCTTGTTGAATCAGGGCAAAAGTTAACAGCAAAACTTCAATGGGAGAATGATCTAGCTCTAGGTGGATCAGAAGTTTTGATCTATAAAGATCAGTTATGGAACATTAAGGTCCTGAATTGAGCCCTGTGCAGACATTGGTAATTGCATGTGCAAATCAGGTAAACACCCTTAAAAATAGGACAAGCTTGATCTACCGCAGGAGAAATGAATTAGGTGACCCAAGTCTCTTTTAATCTCTGTCTCCATGATAACCAATGGGGAAATGTTTCAAGTTTCACTGTATTCACAGCACAGTACAGATGGAAATTTTCCTAAATGTCAGTTCAATAACTACAGACAATGGCTTATTCTTATGAAAACGAAACTGTTAGTGGCCCGAAGATTAAAGGAAATAGATCTGTCACTCATACCTTTGCTATGGTGGCTCAAAAGAGCAGTGATATGAAATAAAAAGCTTTCCCCTAAATATGGCCCTTTCATTAGAGATTTGTATGGAGTTATAAATCATCTATTATATTGTTGGGTGGGGGAGTGAGTTGAAGGGTATAATGCATAACTGATCCTATACTTGACATTTCTTTTCTGTTAAAAGCCTTTTCCTCCATCCTTGAAATACCCAGTACATAATTAGCACACTTTCATTAAAATACTGTGTCCCCCCGGCCTGAATTACACTGCATGTGCTTTACATCATGCTCCTTAATAGTGTTTTTAAGTAATACATCTTATCAATTAATATTCCAGAGTGATTCATACCGTTTCTAATATGCAGAAGCTGGGCAGAGTCTTTCAGATAAAAATATTTTCTGAAGAGATTCAAAATAATTGCTTTTTTAAATTGCTGATGGGGATTCTGCCACTCAACCAGCTAAGCCTGTAAATGTGCTTAAGTGATTAAACAAGGAAAACTGAGCTGGGCTTGTGGCTGGCCCCATTCCACGTGCCTAAGAGTTGTCACTACTCCAAATGTGACCAGACAACTTCAATTTTGCCGTGGTTCATCCCAAGCAAAAGAGGTAAACTATGCAGAAGCTCCAGCTTACAACCATGCTTGGCATAGGCCTGTGCCTTCTCACATAGGCACTGAGGGATTCAGCCAACAAAGGATGTGCATGCCAGGAAGTGATCTCGTCATTTGGACATGCACATTGTTGCAAACTGATCCAAATACCTACCATGCATTTTCTGCAGTACTGTAACTAAGATCTATAAGCCAAGAGCCCAGCAGTGCCAAAAGTTCCCTTAGAAAATGTAAATTCTGAAAGAGAGTAACTACAACCTAACTGGTTTCAGAGTAACAGCTGTGTTAGTCTGTATTCGCAAAAAGAAAAGGAGTACTTGTGGCACCTTAGCGACTAACCAATTTATTTGAGCATAAGCTTTCGTGAGCTACAGCTCACTTCATCGGATGCATACTGTGGAAAATACAGAAGATGTTTGTTTTTATACACACAAATCATGAAAAAATGGGTGTTTATCACTACAAAAGGTTTTCTCTCCCCCCACCAGCAGGATTTAGGCCAAGATTTTTAAAAATGGGTGCCTAACATTAATCTCTTATGTATACATGTAAGGCCAAGATTTTCAAAAGTGATTAGAGATTTTTGCATGCCTTGGTTTCTAGGTGCCCAACTTGAGACTGCTTAAAGGGGCCTGATTTTCAGAAAGTGCTGAACACCCACCCTCTGAAAAACAGGTATGTCCAGCAGCTGGGCATCCAGATAAGAAGGCACTAGTTGTTTCTGAAAGTCTTGTCCCAAGGTCCCTGAATAAATTATCTGATTTTCGAAAGTGCTTAGCGCCCTGAGCTCCCTTTGAGATCAGTGAAAGTGCTCAAGCACTTTTGAAATCAGGTCACTAGTATAGACATTTGCATATGTTTAGGAGTCTAATTTTAGGCTCCTATTTCCAAAATCTTGGCTGATATTTTCAAAGGAGACTAAGAGAGGTAGGTGCCCAAGTTCTACTTAACTCCCCTAGGCACCTTTGAAAATCCCAACCTCAGTCTCTAATGAAATTGTCTTACTCTCCGCTTTAAGAATAGCTTTACTTTGCAATATAACTTTGTTATATGCCTCTCACTTAGGGGATCCCTTCTCAATCAAGATGTAACTATAGAACCTCACAATTCTCCTACCTCTTAAACCCGCTACAAAGAATATACTAAGCCCTCTGAAGCAACTGTGTCCCTGTTTTAGAAAGAGCAGCACTTCTAAAGAAAATTCAGCGTATCCTCACTAGAAAAAGTGATGTACCAGATAAAGGGGAAAGATTAATAAAAACAACTAGGGGAAACAATGCAATAGCTGTATTAACAATCTAACAGGTTTTGGTTGTTGCTAAGTTGAGCCGTGAATTATCCTCTGCACATTGTAATGCAGAATTCTGTTGATAGATCAAGCATGATCAACGGTGGGAACACAGATAATAATAAATAATAATAATAATACCTAGCTATGAATCGTTAGAAATGGAACATTTGAAAAAATGGCAGTGTGCTGAATTTTGTGAATAACTGATTCCTCATCTGATCTTCCCATTCTTGATAACATACTCAAATTCCATCGGAGAGACAACATGCGCCATAACACCAGCAAAAAAAACCCAGAAGAATTTATCATCAGCATTACAATCACATGACACACACTTTCTAGTCTCTAACATAATTTAGTGAACACTGCCCTACTGCACTATATAAATCCTAGCTTTGAAGAAAATACATTTGGCAATAAAATTATCCTCACTCTCCATCCAGAGGTATCATATAAATATTGGATAATAACTGAAACACCCCACAGAGAAGCAAAGGTATAAGCCTCAGATCTCTCTGGATAGCTAGTTTGTCCTTATAACAACATTCATCAGAGTAAGATAATATTGATTTTTCTGTTGGAAAAGAAAAAGAACTTGTTTCTGTATAGACTGAAATCCCAGATCTGGTATTATACTGTACATCGTACTTTTAATATTGACCAATTTAAAATTTGGTCAAACTAAATAAAGAATATGTACAAAAATGTCAAGATGAAAAATTCAATTTATATATTAAAAATCCAGCTCACTGTTACCTCCAATGAAATTAAATTGCTAATTTCATTCTTGAGAAATTTTAGCGAGTGTATATTGCTGTTCTCCTAAATTGATCACATCTCTTTTTATTGAGCATACAAGAATACAACGGAGAATCAGAATGTGGGGAGAAATGCTAGAATCCCAAGAAACACACATTGAAAAAAGAAGCAACGCTGCCTTCTTTGTTTGAGTAACTGCACTGAAACCAGTCGAGTTATGCCAGCAAAAACTTTGGCAACAAACGTCTACCTTTAACAGAAAATGACATGAAATTTCCAAATTTGGGCCAAGATTTTCAAAAGCAACTAGTGACTGAGTGCCCCAATTTTACTCAGCTCCCTTCCAGGGGTCTGATCTTCAGAGATTTGGGTGTTCCCCACTTTTTGAAAGTCCTCTACTGTTGGGGAGCCAAAAATCAGGGTATCCAAAATCACAAGTCATTTTTGGCCTTTGCGTAAGAGTGGTGCAATCTCGTTCCATAAATGTTGTTATAATAGCTAACAATACATAGGAAATCTCATCAACATAACATTCTGAAATCATGTTGCTTGGGCCACTGACTCTCTTTTTGCTCCATCCCCTTGATCGGCTCCCTGCCAGCTTCACCCTCTTGACTGCTGGAAATATAGGATTTAATGCTGGCAGCTAGAGTCACCTGAGCCACGATTTCAGCCCAGCTCCCCTCCTTTCTCCTGGACTAACTACAGAAGATACTGTGGGCTTGGAAAAGTTTCTAGCATCAAAGCAGATTATGAAAAATACTTTTCCCCCCTGTTTTTGTTATGGATAGTATTTTAGGTGTCAGGGCTATTAAGAGTGCAACGGAAAACTGACTTCTGTCATATTAATAGGCTTCCAGAGGATTTGTGGCCCTTTCCTTCTCCAGTTTGTTCAGCTATTGATCTATTAGGAACTACATGTTCACAGCATTCCTTTGGGTGTCACCTTCTTTCGGTAACCACGGCCCCTAAAACGAGGATATTCCCAGCAGAGCCCTGCTAGCCACAGTCCTAGGTGATTTCTCGCTGATTGGATTGGACAGAATAGATGAGGATGCCTGAGATAAGGGTTTTCCCATTGGGGTTAAGCCCTTTTCTTCCGAACAGCTTAGTCACTTAAGTACGTCAGGGTAAGCCAGTGCAGAAATTACTCTGACATCTCTTCGACCTTGTCCTGCAATTCCTTGCATAGCAGGCGGCATGGAGGGAGTGCAAGGGTGTTGCACCTTATGGGTCCAACCCTGGAAGATGCTGAGCACTCCTGTGAGCTGTTGGATGCACTCAATTCCCACTGGCTTCAATGGCTTTGAGGGCACTCGACAGTGCCTTGCAGGAACGAGCCCTTTCTCATGTGCAAGTGGAGGCTACAGGCAGACATATATACGGTTTAATCACTTGTGCAGTGCACAGCAGGGAGCACAGACCTGAGCAGACCACAGTACACAAGCAAAACAACGTACACTATTAGACTGTTATGGTAAATAGCATCCCAGTTGGGAGACACTATAGTGCAATTCTGAGTAGGAACGTAGAGCACTTTCAGATGGTGCTTGATGAGAAAGAACAGCATATGCAAAGGAAAGAATAAAGCCTAGATGTTGCACTGTCCTGATTCTCTCTCTAGATGTAGGGGGAGATTTTTGAAGGCACGAAGAGAGGTTAGATGCCTGCCTCACACTTTCATTTGTGCCTTTGAAAATCTCCCCCCTAGAGCCCTGTATGGAGTGGAAGTAAAGGCTAAAGCCTGATTCAGAGTCCATTGAAATCAGTCTTTCCAATTATTTCATTAGCCTTTGGATCAGGGCCTAAGCCCTTTGCATGCCCACTCCCTTCATCTCAAAGGGTAAAAGAGGAGCAGTGTGCAAGCTGAAACCAGGCACAGCTGGGGAGGCATGAGTTTAAGTACACTCTTTAACTTCCCAATGAGGGGCTTAACTATGCAGTCTCCTCAGAATACGTCTACACTGCACCCTGGCCTGTGACTGCAGAGGTGTGACTTTGAGTTAGCTAGCTCAAGTAACAATAGCAGGGAAGCGCAGCAGGATGGGCTGTACAAGATCATTGGGACCCTGGGTATGTTCTCAAGCAGCTTGCCCGTTCTGCCACGGCTTCACTGCTATTATTGTTCAAGCTAGCTAGATCGAAGCTCGCTTGGGTATGTCTATTCATGCTGCAATCACACCTCTGACTGCAGTGTAGACATACCCTTTGACTCACTGCTGCTACCAGCGGGAGTAACTTGGCATCCATGTAGCATCACTCATATAAACATAGGTTTCAGTTGTTCTGCGCTCCCTAGTTGACTCATCACCTTTTAGCTGGCACTTCTACATATGACAGGTTTCAGAGTATTCAGAGGTTTCGGCACTTCTACGTACGTTTCACACCTACACTGGGCAGGATCAAACTCTTTATAGTTTAATCGAGAAACTGGACAGAACTCTGCCAAACACTGCAAAATTAGAGAACCAACTACAGGCTGGGTATAAAACTGTTTTCACTGAATCAGGATCTTATTAAAAATAGAAGCATACACTCAAAACCAAGGAGCAGTTCATTGGTTAGAGAAAAGGTAATCGGTCACTCACAAACAAATTCTATAGTTGTAATACTTGTTTATTGGCACTAAGAGGAGGAGGTCTGGGGGATTTAGCTGAACAAATTTTAGAAACAAAATTGAATCCATCTTTAATTACAGACTCTGTTTTTCAGCTGCCTACTTTTCGTTCTTTGACGGATACTGACAATGTTTTGATAATTGTTCTACAGTGAGCATGCTAAGCGTTCTGAGTGGCACATAACAAACAGCTCAAAAGAACTGAGGTTTGACTGCACTCCCAACATGCTACATCCCTATTTTGTCCAGAATCTGCTCTCTTCTCCAGATCTGGAGTTCTTCCCCATGCTCACCTCTCCCCAGATTGCCTGGCTCCTCTTTCTACTGCTCTGCCCGGTTTGCCTTCTGACATGGCTCCAACTCACTTTTGTTAAAATCCTAAGTACAAGTGCCATAACCACACTGAACCTGCTGGTTTCAGAAACACTGCCCTCCCCACCCCAGCCACCCCTGACCTCCTCCTTCAAATCTTTATCCCTAAATTTAAAAGAAAAATCCATGCAGAGAGAGAAACATTCTGGGTTAAATTCTGGCTCTGTTGTAATCAATTGGAGTTTTGCCATTGATTTCAATGGAACCAAGATTTGACCCTCCTTTTCCAAAAAAAATTCTTTAGTGGACCTTATGCCTCCGCATCATGGCCCTTTATTGCCAATCTTCTGAGTCATCCAGTCCTGTCAGGTTTCTAATGTTATGCAAGTGGATGTATTACATGAATCACAAACTCAAGATAGGCCCTTTGGAGTCTTTCCATTGACTGCAATGGCTTTGGACCAAGCTCATTGTGTGCTCATATATATGTCATTTGACTATGTGTTCCAACCTCACACTACATAAGAGGAAGTAGGTAATGTTCAGAAAAGATGGTACATAGGCTAGTATGTTTGGAACATTTCCATAAGGCCAAACCATGCATCCCTTACTCAAAATTAACCCCAAATAAAACTCATTGACTGAAGAACCCTTCTGAAGAGTCTTCTCCATGAACAGCATACAGAAGCTGGGGTCTAATTTGCCAATAAAATAATAATAATAAGTTTGTAAAAAGTAGGCATATGAACTATAGAAGGAATTTGTTTATTACTAAGGCCTAAAAGCTAATGAATGGTTACTACATAAACAACATTTTACTTAAATACATGTTATTTATTTGTATTACTTCATGTGGACAATATTTCTCAGTTGTGAATATAAAAATAATCAGTCTTACTATTCTAGTTACCTTCATCCGAAATGGGTGCTGGTCTTTAACATTATGTGTATCAGTGGAGCTATGCCAATTTAAATAATGGTAAATAATGAAGAGGACAGGTCACTGATGCAGAGCGATTTAGATCATTTGGTAAACTGGACACAAGCAAACACTATGTGTTCTAATATGGCTAAATGTAAATGTATGCATCAGAGAACAAAGACTATAGGCCATACTTACAGGATGGGAGACTCTATACTGGGAAGAAGTGACTCTGAAAAAGATTTGGGGGTCATGGTGGATAATCAGCTGCCTGAACATGGAGTTCCCAGTGCAACACTGTGGCCAAAAGAGCTAATGAGATCCTGGGATGCATAAACAGGGGAATCTTGAGTAGGTGTGGAGAGGTTATTTTACCTCGCTATTTGGCACTGGTGCAACCACGGCTGGAATCCTGTGTCCAGTTTTGGTGCCTGCAATTCAAGAAGAATGTTGGTAAATTGGAGAGGGTTCAAAGAAAAGCCACTAGAATGAGTAAAGGATTACAAAAGTTGCCCTATAAGGACAGACTCAAGGAGCTCAATCTGTTTAGTTTAACAAAGAGAAGGTTAAGGGGTGACTTGATTAGGTCTAGAAGCACCTAACATGGGGAACAAATATTTCACAAGGGGCTCTTCAGTCTAGCAGAGAAAGGTATAACATGATCCAATGGCTGGAAGTTGAAGTAAGACAAATTCAGACCAGAAATGAGGCATAGTTTTTTTAATAGTAAGACCAATTAACCCCTGGTGGACTCTCAGTCACAGAATTTTTCAATCACGATTGGATGTTTCTCTAAAATATAGGGTCTAGGAATTATTTTGGGGAAGTTCTATGGCCTGTGCTATACAGGAGGACAGACTAAATGACCATTTTGGTCCCTTCTGACCTCAGAATCTATTAAAGCAGCTGAGGATCTAGCTTATATATATACACATTATGATACAATTTTTATTTACATGAGCACTTTCTATTTTTTCCATAGAACCTGTCTTATTCAGTGCATAGGCTGAATCTGCTCTGGGGAGGAATCAGGGTTGTGTTGTTAAGGCGATGTTGTCTGTAGGACCCCAGCCTCATTTGCTGCAGAAGTTGGAAGGTGTTTAGCAAATGAAACAGGAGACTGCAGGAAGAGAAAGTAGGGTCCCACAGTTAAGACAGTTGAATGTCACTCTGGATAAACAGATTCTATCCCTGCCTCTGCCACAGAGTTCCTATGTAATACTGGACAAGTCACTTCACCCAGGAGGTCACTAATTGTGTGATCTTCTCTTTCTAGGTGCCTGACTTGAGACCCTGGGGTCTAATTTTCAGAAGTGCTGAGCACTTACAGCTGCAATTGGAAGCAATCATTGCTGTGGTTTGAATACAAAGTGCTATATAATGCTGAGGGCCCTACCAAATGCATGGCCATGAAAAACACATCATGGACCGCGAAATCTGGTCTCCCTCTGTGAATACTGGTTTTTTGTGTGCTTTTACCCTGATCTATACATATTTCATGGGGGAGGCCAGCGTTTCTCAAATTGGGGGTTCTGACCCAAAAGGGAGTTGCAGGGGGGTCACAAGGTTATTTTAGGGGGGTCACTGTATTGCCACCCTCACTTCTGCGCTGCCTTCAGAGCTGGGCGGCCAGAGAGTGGTGGCTGTTGGCCAGGCGCCCAGCTCTGACAGCAGGGCCCTGCCAGCAGGAGCACCGAAGTAAGGGTGGCAATACCACACCATGCACCCTTACTTCTGCGCTGCTGCCTTCAGAGCTGGGCGGCTGCTGACGGAGAGCCCAGTTCTGCAGGCAGCAGTGCAGAAGTAAGGGTGGCAATACCATACCGTGCCATCCTTACTTCTGCGCTGTGCTGCTGCTGTACCGCAATCCCCCCTACAATAACCTTCGATCCCTCCCCACACACACCCACAACTCCGTTTTGGGTCAGGACCCCTACAATTACAACTCTGTGAAATTTCAGATTTAAATAGCCAAAATCATGAAATTTATGATTTTTAAAATCCTATGACCGTGAAATTGACTAAAATGGACCATGAATTTGGTAGGGCCCTAATAATGCTAAATGCTCTGGAAAATTATGTCCTAGGTGTCTCACATTGGGCACCCATAATTAGTGTATACTTTTGATCTCAATCTCTCTGTGCCTCAGCTCCCCAGCTGTAAAATGGAGAGGATACCTACTCATCTCACAGGGGTGTTCTGAAAATAAATTCATGACGGTTTGTGAAGCACTCAGACAGTGTAGTGACGCGCATCATAGAAAAGCCCAGGAAGAAAATTAAAAATTCTGTCTTCAGAGCAGGGTTTGGACAGTGTGCTGTAAACAAGGCCTACAGCTACACGTTGAACACTGAGGATAAGACTAAATATCGAATAGCGGCTCATTAAGTGAGCATTGTCCAACTAGTGCACTGAAGGGGTAGGGGGGTCCTATAGAAAAAAAATAGTACGTAATCATGTCATTAAAGCCTGTATCATGATGCATGTGCACAAAGAAGTAGAATGAACAGACAATTCTGGGCGTTCTGAACTTTTGAGTGCTTGACTTTGCAACTTGAATAACGTGCCTTAGCTTTGTGGATGGATGAATGGACACTCTATCTTTACCATTATGTCTTTGCCTGTGTCACACTTCATTCTTAAAGGAGATTAGCTATTTAGTTCTACCCTCTCGGGAATCTCACGGTGAAATGAATGAAGTGTCAAAAACAGTTACAGTTACTGACTCTGTGCGGATGCCTGAGAGAAAAACACAGACAGCAGTTTTCATCAATAACTGCCGCTGGAGGTTTTGGAAATATTCCATGCACCCCTAAAGGTAGTCTTAAAGAAGCCTTTTAATTAATCATTTACCTACGGTGTGTTGCCTGGGGCTTTAAGCAGATAACGTTACAGCTGCTTTGGTATCAGTTTGTAACTAGTCAGTGCAAGCCTCCTAGTAAGGCTGTATGCTCATTCTTTGACTTCTGTTAAGAAAGTACAAGCTGCATAGGGGTAAAAAGCAACACACAGAATTGTCTCAGCCACCTGTGAAATTGACAGCCTCTGGGAGACCTCAGGGTACCTCTTATCGCTGTCACAATGCAAATAGGTCTTGTTTTAAATGAACCTTTTATTGGCCATGCAACAGAAGAATCCTCTTACCCTGATATCTAACAAAGGGAAAGCAGAAGGTACTCCCTGTTAGTGTGCTTAAAATACAATACACAGCGTTGGTGCCTAATAACAAAACAACATGCCTGTGAAAGCTGCTAAGTGAATAGTGCTTTGTTCGTACTGAAAAGGATTGAAATGTTTGCTAGTGTCTGTCTGGATACCTCATGTTACATTACCATAGATTATGTCAGTCAGGGAAGCTGTCACATCACATTGGAGGTGCCTTTATAACAGCAGCACCACTGCAACAGAACTGAGCCAAAGATCCATAGGGCACAAAATGTTCCCTTACCTTTCCCTAGGAACACTTTCATTTGGGGGTGGCAGAAGAAAAGGCGTTTGAAACATTGCTCTTGGCTTGGTTTTTGCCTGCAGCTTTGGCACAGTACCTGCACGTCCTTTGGGACTGACTCTACTGTCATTGACAACTTTCATTGACGAGTGTAAATGCTTGCTGACCAGGTATGCATGCCCATTACTACCCATGTTGGGCTCCCATATGTGGCTTTTTTGCAGACCAACTTTGTAGGTTATAACACAGGAGGTGCATAGGATGCAACATGAAATTCCAGCCCTAAATGAGGGGAGAGGGTTGAGAATAGTGTCAGTTATGAGTAATTCAATTCCAGTTGCATGGAATCTGATCTCTCTGGATTATTGTCAGGACTGTATTTTAATATTGGGGCAAAGCAAATAGTAGTTTAATCTGGGGCTAAATCAATGCTTGTTCCTTAGTGGGGCAACTCCATTATTGCATTGTGGTGATCAATGGGCAAGTCTGATGAGATTCTGTGGTGTTGGCTAGATGTTGAGTGCTAGATGTTCATGTAAAAAAGGAGAAAAGTCCCCTTTCAAGTATAACTAGGGTTGAAATGATTTGATTTTTATAGGTAAATGTTGGTAAACGTCACTTTACCTGTACAAACAGAAACAGACAAAAATAGTTCCATCCAGAATCATCTAAGTTTACATAGAGGCAAAGTAAGAAAAATGCTGCTTGAGAATTTATTAACCAAAATCCTGTGATTTAGACTTTTGAATTAGGCTGGTCAAAACTGGACTAGTGCATGAATAGTTTTTTTAAAAAGCTATAATTTGTGGATTTGAGGATATTTACTTTGCATGTTTTGGCATGTGATGTTGCCAACTTGTGTTAATAGTTTATATCTCCATATCTACTGTCATTTAACAAGTGTCTGATCCTCCCACAATTTCAAGCAACTGAACATTTAAATTGATTTAAAAAAAAGTTTATCCAGTAATTTTGCATAACTGAACATTTAAAAATCAATACAAATAAAAAATGCTAAAAAATAAACAAACATCAAATTCTGCCAAGGATTTCCCGGGGGACATTCTGCATGGTGAAAGTCACTGCTAGTCGAAACCTGTTTGTTCTCAATCCATTACTAAAAACCGTATTTAAGAGAACATTGAAATTATTTCTCCCTACCATCAATAAAGATAATGCCTATTGCCCTCCTCGTGATTAATCCATCTTTAATGGCTGTGTACAATTGTGTAATGGAAAATTATAAAACCAAAGACAGAGAAATAGAAGAGGATAAAGAAAATTAGGTTGTGACCAAAAAAAGGCAAACCAGTCACTCTGGGGTAATGCTAATTTCCGGGGGTTTTGGTTTGGTTGGTTTGTTTTAAGGGCTTCCTTAATTTGCGGCTAGTAGAACAGCATCCTGTCTCTGCTCTCCAGTGCGTACAATCGTTCTTATTACGATAAATATCTCCCTATTCCATGTAACTGAACTATCCTTTCATAACCATTAGCCACTCATTGACCCCCATCCAATGTAGTTTCACCCTTGGATGGCTGTTCTTTCCTACAGCATTGCTGTAAACGGACCGTGTCCCTTCCTTGGTCTCAGCAAGAGGATACAGACTCCATGCATCCGATGAAGTGGGTTCTAGCCTGTCAAGGTTCCTTCCCCACGCTGAACTCTAGGGTACAGATGTGGGGACCAGCATGAAAGACCCCCAAAGCTTATTCTTACCAGCTTAGGTTAAAAACTTCCCCAAGGTACAAACTTTGCCTTGTCCTTGAACAGTATGCTGCCACCATCGAGCGTTTTAAACAAAGAACAGGGAAAGAGACCGCTTGGAGACATCTTTCCCCAAAATATCCTCCCCAAGCCCTACACTCCCTTTCCTGGGGAAGGCTTGATAATAATCCTCACCAACTGGTACAAGTGAACACAGACCCAAACCCTTGGATCTTAAGAACAATGAAAAATCAATCAGGTTCTTAAAAGAAGAATTTTATTTAAAGAAAAGGTAAAAGAGTCACCTCTGTAAAATCAGGATGGTAAATACTTTACAGGGTAAACAGATTCAAAACATAGAGAATCCCTCTAGGCAAAACCTTAAGTTACAAAGAGACACAAAAACAAGAATATACATTCCCTCCAGCACAGCTTATTTTACAAGCCATTAAACAAAAGAAAATCTAATGCATTTTCTAGCTAGATTACTTACTAACTTCACAGGAGTTGTAAAGCTTGCATTCCTGATCTGTTCCCGGCAAAAGCATCACACAGACAGCCCAAACCCTTTGTTTCCCCACCCTCCTCCAGATTTGAAAGACTCTTGTCCCCTCATTGGGCATTTTGGGTCAGATGCCAGTGGGGTTACCTCAACTTCTTAACCCTTTACAGGTGAAAGGATTTTGCCTCTGGCCAGGAGGGATTTTATAGCACTGTATACAGAAAGGTGGTTACCCTTCCCTTTATATTTATGACATAGCCCATGAAAGCTTATGCCCATATAAATCCAGTACAAACTTCTTCTCCAAACTCAGCAGTTCCTATGGTTTCAGTCCTTGTTCCCACATCCACAGAGACACCTTTGCCCCTTAATATCCTGGTTGAAACTAACAGGACCCACATGTTTGCATCATTCGGTAGTCATTACCCTGAATCTTAATGCAAGCTTTTACCACCTGAGCCAAGGGTGAGTCAACAGAAGAGCCTTGAGCTCCTCTACAAGGTGTTAGGCTACAAATGTATTAACTGGCTGCAGATGTACGAACGTATGGGCTAGATGGGCCAAGGCCCAGGGGAAAATCCAGTAGCCAAAAGAGAAACAAAGAGACTTTCTCATAAAACGTTTCCATTTTTTTGTTTTGATTTGATTCTGTCATGTGTTTCCCTACGGCTCACGAATACTCCCACCATTTGGATGCAGCTTCCAATACATTCCTGTTTTTACTTAAAATTGTTCCCATTGAAAAATCTAGCCCCAATATCCTAGACAGTCTGCAGGGAGGTACTGTGAGGGCAATTATTTGACTTCCTGATTTTAGCTGGAGCAGCCCTGGGGACAGTATTTTTAGTCAGCAGGAAAAAAAATGAATCCATGAGCAATTCATAAAAACAGAGAAAGCCAAAGATAAAACACTCATTCCTTTCCACAAGAAAATAAAATCTTATACCTCTGCTCACAGAATGACATTTTTTTTCATACAGTGGCTACAGCTCAAGTTTTATAATAAAAACGTGTTAACACTTTAAATGATCTTTTTAAATTTAGATTAAATAAGGCAGTTAATGAAGAGAGAATGTTCATGGCGGCAGGGTATATCAGGCAATAAATGCTTTTCGCAGGTGATTAAGAACTGAGGTTTTTGATAACACTGCAAGGCATTTATTGCAAGTGTATACTTCTGAGCAATGCATATCATTCCTATTTATTAATTTACATGATACAATGATGTAGGACACCACAACTTCAAAAAAAATTGTTTGGTTTAAAAAAACGTTGCTTCTCTTTCTTGGTGAGAGGAAGGCTGGACATCTAGCTAAGGCATTAGACTGGGGCTCAGGATTACACCTGGTGGGGAATTGAAAGTCCTGGCCAAGGAAAATTCAACATTTCAAAATGTGTGTTCATTCCAAATTGGAAGAAAAAGTCAATTTTTTCCCCCACAGAATGGAAATTCTGTAAAATTTTGATTTGGAAACATGGAATGTTTTGATAAAGTCAAACCACAATAATATAAAATAGTACATAGATTGCCTATATAAATGATATTAAATAATATAAATTTAAATAAAATGTCTCAACGTTATCAAAATGCAACGAGAGTCAAAGGACGCCTTTCTTTCAAAAAAAATGGTCAAAGTCAACATATTCCCACAAAACCTTTTGTTTTCCACAAAACTCCACCTTCCATCAGAAAACTGGTGTGACGTTTCCCGGGTGTTATCTGGACCGGTGATCTGCTAGGTCAGTCCAATCCTTGACTCTGGGTGCCAGCTTTATCTTGCTCTGCTGTGAGAACCCAACTCCTGGGCTTTTCACACACAGCCTCTATAATGTAAGCTGCTTGGATTGTGTAACCGAATGACACTAGCCAATATCTCCAGTCCCAGACACAATCCTAGGAACCCCCGTCTTCCAGTGTCCAGTTATGTCCGCTGGACATTGCAAGCTTATATGAGTTCATCAGTTTAACAAAGAAATTGATATGTACCAGGTTTGCTATCTCAAAGGGAGTCTCTGACACACTTCAAATCAAATGCACTGTTTCAGGTAGAACAAACAGATTTATTAATTACAAAGATAAATTTTAAGTGATTATAAGTCAAAGCATAACAAGTCAGATTTGGTCAAATGAAATAAAAGCAAAACACATTCTAAGCTGATCTGAACACTTTCAGTGCCCTTACAAACGTAGATGCCTCTCACCACAGGCTGGCTGGCTGCCCTTCATCCAGGCTCTCCCCTTTGATCAACGCTTCAGTCGCTTGGTGGTGGTGTTTGTAGATGGAGGTGGGAGAGAGAAGATCATCTCTCCCTTTTATCACGATCTTTCTTCCCTCTTGGCTTTGCCCCCCACCGCCCCAGGTCAGGTGAGCGTTACCTCATCGTAATCCTGACTGACCAAGGGAAGGGGGTGACTCACTCGAGAGACCAACAGATCTTTTGTTGCTGCCTAGGCCAGCGTCCTTTGTTCCTGTGAGGCTGGGCTGGGTTTGTCCCATACATGCCCTGATGAGGTATGAACTGCCCCTCTGTTCCTGGAGAGTTTTACCTGGGCTTGTTTTAAGCCATGATGACACATTTTCAGCCTCATAACTACATACATGAAATTACAACCTATACCATTGTTATAACAACAATGCTCAGTGCATCATGAGCCTTCCAAAGACACCCGACAAGACAAACTTTGCATTGGATACTGTACAATCATATTATAAGGATGAACCTGGGGTGCAGTGTGTTCTCCCGAGGTACAGAACGTCACAACGGGTCCATCCAAAAATGTTGACCAGCTCTGCCCAGGAAATTTTGAAAAATTTCCAGCTTGGCTCTGCTACAGACTGCCTGTGGAAGCCTGGATAAATCTCTTAATCTCGCTGGTCCACAAGTCTGCTCTGTACAATAGCGATAACAGTACATCCTTTCTCCCACCTTTTGTCCATCTTGTCTGTTTTGATTGTAAGCTCTTTGGAACAGGGACAGTCTTATGTTGGGGGTTTGTACAGCATCTCCAATGGGGCCTCGAGCTGGTTGGGGATTTTCTAACAAAGCGAAGTTTTACCAGAAAATGCCAGTTCACTGAACTTGAAATGTTTTGCAGAAACACACTGGGTTTGACAAAGCTTCCCACAAACCACAGGCAGGGGTCTGGCAGAGCCCTGTCTTCCAAGAAGGTTTCCATCAGAAACCCTGTCTGGTTCCACGCAAGCTCATCTGGTAGGCTGCTGGGGAGCCAGGGCTTCCAGAGTTGTTCTGGGGCATCTCTACAATGTGGACTGCCCCAGGACTGAGGACCCCAGATCTCCTAGGTTCCCTGACACAGAGCTGAGAGCCTGAAAGACCTGAGATCGTCTTTCAGAGTTGGCCGCTTTGGAGCAGCCCTGCCATAAGGACTGTCTCAGGGTCAGGGAGCTAAGAACTTCCAGCTCCAGAGAACCCCGCCGCAAATCAAGTTAATTTAACTCAACAGAAGGTGGGGTCCCAGGGAGCATTTTCATGTCACAAACAGTGGTTTCAGTATTTCCCAAACCAAAATGTAATGGAACTTCTAGTGCATGGGAATTTTCAAAAAATGTGATTTCTGTCCCAATAGGAATGAAGCTAAATTTGAAATATCTAAATTTCCCATGAACCAGAAATTCTGAGTTTCAGACCAGTTCTCATGGGTCCTCCATCTTGGCTGGGGCCTGCTTGCATATATAATTAATAATAATAATATGTGTTGGAAAGTTGTTTGCTGCTGTCATATTTTGTAACATCAATTATGATGCCACAGTGGGGATAGGGATCAGCCCTGGTTTTGGAGATATTTAAAGGGCCTGGTTTTGAAAAGCTGTTTACAAAATGTGCATATGATTGTGAGCCTAGATACGGAGTTTGTGCACCCAACAGGCTAACAAGGTGCCTGACTAGCCATCGGTATGTGCATTTACCCACTTGTTAGGCACAAAATGTTTCCAAGTTTTCTTTGCACAGATGTGTTTTGGTTTGTTTTACCTATTGGGTAATACTGAGTGAGAATAGAATATCACTGTCAACCAGCTAGGCTAAAAGCAGCAAAATTAAAGGTAATGAGACTGGTGAGCGACAATAAGCACAGGGATTATCGTCTGAATGGAAGCACATTACAGAACACTAAGAGGCAGTGAGAACTGGCTATAATTCTGGATAATGCACTTATACCACCTGCAGATTGTTTAGTACTCATTAAGCAAGAGACAAACAAGGACTTGCAATAGAATTGCAGGGGCATACAGACGCTACCTGGGACCTCATTTGGAAGAGTAGGAGCACATTTAATCACCACCCCCTGGGGCTTGTTCTAAAGTCCACTGAAATCAATGGGAAGGCTTCCATTCCCTATAATGGACTTTGGATGAAGCCCAGATGAGGACATTGCAGAGATCAGAAAGGCAGAGGGCAACCATAATTTCTTGAGGCTTCTAGGTGTTGAGCTGTGAGAATGGATTGGTTTAGCTTGGCTTCTGTAGCTTACAATAAAGGAGACAGAGGAGTACCAAGTGGGACCCAGTGTTGTTTTGTGCCCCAGGATCAACACTGCAGCAAACAAGATGAGAAGGAGAACCAGTTGTCCCTTCACCATCCTTCGCTTCAAAATTAACTATTTGAAAAACAAGAAAAATGTGTGTAGCTCAAGCAAAATATACAGGGTAAAAGCTGATGGACAGGTCACAGTTTACCCTCTAATGGATGAAATTCACTCCCCCTGCCTAAAACCCAAGTACTGGGATGGAGTGTTGGAGAAGCTACAAAGGTGAAATTCACATAGCTCTAGCACAGGACCAGGGTGCCGGGCTGCCATGCAGACCCTCCCTACAACTACTGCAGCCGATGAGCGTGGTTGCAGATCCTGGACTCTCCCCTGGCCTGCCCTGCACCTGAGACCAGCCCCAGCCTGCCCCCAGTGTGACTCTACATAGGGCAGGATGGACACCAGTTCCATCTAACACAGGGGAATGCACAAACCTTAAGGCCACTCAGCTGGTTGATGCCCAGAGTCACTTTTAAGTGGGGTTAAATAATGGAGATTTTGGCACCAACGCTTCACGCTAGGGGTGAATTTCACCCTAATGTGTATTTTCCTTCTAAAGTGGGGACCAAACAGGAGGTTTGGGTTTAAATTTTTTCAGATCAAAAATTAAAGGACTTGGAGGGTCTCAAAGGACAGATATTCCAAGATGCTGTTCTCTTTGGATCATTACCCAAAGTCTATCCAGGTCTTTTGTGTCTGCAAAATTGGGCTGGATTATGGTCCTTCCAGTCACAGGTAAAATAACACAAGGAGAGCCTCTTTGACACTGCAACTACCAATCCCAATAAAAAACAGGCAGTGATTAAAATACTTATCTAAGCATTCCAGAGACTCAGAAAAGGTTTGGTCTGAATTTAGTTCTACAATTGGCTAAGGATTGGCAGTGGGAGGAGCCATTTTATCTGAACAGGATCACCTGTCCTTAGTCTCATTGCTTAGTTATTTACCTCACTAAACTGTCTGGAATAATTTTGCATGATTGACAGTCTTCACTCGGGCTGTAATGAATCCATGCTCTACAAAGAGCAGCTCCATTTTTTTCTATGACTCACACACAAACCCACACATTCAGGGTGCAGGACTAGAACCCTTGCTCCAAAGAAACAAGCTTCTAACAGCTGGCCTAAAGAACATCATCTTTTACAGGCAGGCAGTAGCAGCAGCAGGCCCCTTATCCACACTGTGAGCCAGCCAGTACGTGGCAACATGTCTTGCTCACTCTCACAATCTGTAAGTGGCAAGGAGAAGCCCAGTACTGCAAAGATAATGGTTCTGCAGCCCAGAGCTGGAATACACTGGTAGAGAACGATGGGAATTCATGGTCTGTTAACAAGTTACAGGTGATTGCTTATCTTTTAAAATTAAAAGTAGAATCATTTTAAAATTTAAGGACAAAAGATTACCCTACAGCTAAAGGGTACAGCTCTCCACTCACTGAAGTGTTACACCAATGTAACTACATACATTTTCCTCTTTACACCAATGCAGAAGAGAGCTAGGTCTGGCTCACAGCAACTTAAACCCTTCACATATGCACTGTTTTTTAACAGTCTCAAAGCTTTTTAAAACATTCTTTTTCCGTAGGCCCCTGACCATCTTCATTTTGCTCAACTCCATTCTCACATGGAGCCTGCAAGTCGCATGTTTAGAATCCTAGAGAAAGGCTCAAAGCTTAATGTGGGAAGAAGTGCAGAAAAGTGTGTTTTGTCTTTTGATTATTCAAATACATATGAATTACCAAAAAATTGCTAAGTAATATCTTCTCTGAACAGAGACTTTAATCTGGAGACAATACTCGGAGCTCAGCATTTCACACCTCCAAACAGATATGCCTCCGGCTATCCTTTTATTTTTCATGCCATGGCTTTGAAATGTTGCATTCAAGAGAATGTATTTTCTTCAAATCACGTATACGTGCATGTTTATGAAATCATTACCCTGGCTGTAAGTCCATAAAAAATCACTGTGGCCTGCAATGCCACATGTGCATCCAGCAATTAGATGAAAAATTCACCCTGAAAATTTTCTACTAGTGGTGAGGGTGGGGAGAGGGGGAGAAGAGAAGAAACCATGCTGTGGAAGTTGTGTTACCACTCGAGACCCCAGAATTTGTTTTCTATTTGAATAAGTGCAGCTCATGTCGTGCTCAGAAAAGATGACTGATGATGACTACCAATAGCTTAAAATACCTGAACTACAGCGGGGGGTGGGAAAAGTATAGGAAACAAGTGGGACTGGCAGTGCATACAACTCCAAAGTGCATTCCTCCTCTAGTATGATTTTCTATGCTGCAGTGTTCTTTCAATTATTTCTTCCCTCTCTTCCTCTCTGCAAAGAAAATTGGCAGAAAAAGTTGCCTGCAGGAGAGAAGAGGGGTATTTTTATCAGCCTATGACTAAATTAAAAATCCTTTATCTGAAATTCAGTAGAGGATTGGCCTAAATTAAATCCAATCTCCACTTAGCTTCCAGGCTGTATTAAAGTATCTTATGAACTGGAATTTTTAATTTAATTTCTTTTATTTTTAGTTTAGACTTGCATAAGTTACCTCTGAAAAAGCAAATTATAAAATGGGGGTACAGAACCCTACTGTATGCTTAAATGGCAGAAATTTTCAACTGAAATACATGGCCCATTTCTTACCTTGGGGCACAGGTAGATCAGGCCCAAGTTTCTTCTTGTGGAGCTGTTCCTTCAGCATTATGCATCGTTAGCCTGGACACTGGTTTCTCATAGTTGCCGTAGTGCCCTCTTTATCTCCATAGAGACAGTTCACATGGAAGAGCATTTGTAGAACCTGGGCTTGCATGAATTTTTAATGGCATTAATCATCACTGTTTGCACTGCTGCATTGCAGTATAACTAACAGTATATTTCTTTAAATAGGTCATCAGAAATGTAGTCTGTCATAATGTCTGTTGCATTATTTTTCTGCTTTTTTTAATGTTATTGACATAATCACTTTGTGTCACATACACTCATTTAATTGCATCAGACCCATTTGTTTACAGCAACACTCCTTTATCCCCAGCATATTGCAAAGCAGAGGCTGTCAACAGCCCAGCACAGATACATGTCTAGGAAAGACAGCAGAGAAGAGTAAAAGCAAAACCAGGGGATGGCGGCAGAAAGGGTAGAAGGCAGTGATTGTATCCAATGTGTCACTTTGCTGATTGCACCAGGGCTGTTTAGTAAACATTTGTGCCTGTCCCCCTCTCTCTCTCTATTAGACTCAACATTAGGGGGCACCTACAGAAAATCACATTTTGACCAGGATATTTTATATCATGATTTCTGGGCCAGTGGCTTTTTTGGCTGTCTCTCAGCTTCATATCATGTCCACAAATTCAGGTGATTACACAGCCCTGGGGACTGGGCAGAGATTTTTCATTTCATTTTCATATATCATTTGTAGCATGCTGCAGTGATTCCAGAAAGTCAGCGCCGATCTCCTTCAGTTAACACCGAGCAAATAGGAAATGAGACAGAATTGTTCTTTTATTATTTAAAAATCCTGTCATCTACCAGGATATTTGGTGCTACCTCTGGTTTCATTTCTAGTATACTTTCCTGACATAACAAAGACTTCTCTGCAGGATTACACAGGAGAGGCCTGGATAACTATTTTTTAAAACAATTTTGCTTATAACAGTCCTGTTTTCTTTATGACCCTTCACTTATATTTTCTGAATTGCACATGAATATGAAGAGCCAGACTGATTTTAGATGTGCCCGTGTAAATCCAAAGTGCCTTCACTGAGATCAAATGGAACGACTCCAGCTTTACAGTGGTGCAACCGAGATCAGGATACAGCCTGTGATCTTGGTTTCTGAATAGCTCCAGCAGTTCCTACTTCTTATTCCACACCTGGGACTGCTGAGAAATGAGTGGTCCAGAAATGACTAAGAGCCCGTTCTAACCCAAGTTCTGACAATCATTATCTTCATGGCCTTAAGTCATTTATCCTCTCTGCCTCAATTACTCCCTCCACAAAAATAGGGATGATAATAGATCCTGTCCTGCTTCATAAGGCAGTTCAGAGGATTAATCAGTAAATGTTGTACAGCACAGGGTGCCAAATGCTGTGCTGATCTACACTCTCTACAAGTCAGTTGGGGCAGGTTAGGGTGCAAGCCAGTGCAGAATTCAGCCTGCTGTAAATGAAGAGTGTTGAGTGATGCTGCTAATTTGCAGTTTGTTTATTTTGATTCATTTATTTTTATTTCACAGCACTGATCCCAGCTTCTGCATGCGACATCATAATTGCACTGGCTCTTAAATTGAAAACTCTGAGACGGGGGCTGTCATTTATGTCATGTTTATCCAGCATCTAGCACAATGAGGCCCCAAGCTAGGTGTGGCCTTTAGGCACTATACAACACAGATATTAAACAATGATAATCAACTCACTGCAGCATCTAACTGTGGTGTCACAGAATTGCGACTCCACCTGGGAAAGAGGCAGCAGGAGCAGATATAACTTTAGGCAAGAGCCTGTTTTCATGCAAAGTCAGCCAGTAATGTCTCATTCAGTAATAAATAAATCAATAATACCATCTAACTCTTATGCACTGCTTTTCATCCACAAACCTCAAAGCACTTTACAAAAGGGGATATCATTTTCACCACTTTACAGATTGGGAAACTGAGGCACAGAAGTGACTTGCCCAAGGTCACTCAGCAGGTCAGTAACAGAGCTGAGAGTAGAACCCAGGGCCCCAATCCAGTGCACCATCAACAAGGCAAAATATATGTTAACTAAGCAAGACGGAGAATCAACAAGACAAATCCTCAGCTGGTGTAGCTCAATTGAAGTCAAATGTCAATTTTCACCAGCTGGTGGCCCAGCCTGTGTTTTCAGTCTGGTGTCAGTGGTTATTTGATTTCACACAAAGTAAATAAATAAAAAATAAGCATTGTGTGCGGTTATTTTAAAGCTCTAGTTTATCCAGAGGCACTGAGCACATTTGGACACTTCATTGACAATGGTAAAGCAAAGTCAGATGTCCTTAGGTTAATGAAAAATGAGCAAGAGCAAATCTAATTTTGTTTTTGTTGTTGGAAAGGTCTTTTTGGACAGTGATTTCATTTGACTAGATCAGAGCATATGGCAGCATTACTTGATCCACTTATCAAGGGCAGCATTAATGACTTTTCCCCAGCCCATGCAGTATACACCGTTGAACGGCTAAAAGGATATTCCAGTAAACAAAATGCTCAAACTAGAGTCTGTACTGTTATCCTTTTCCCCTTTGCCCTTTGATTCCAAGCCAGGATCATCTCACACGTCACACAAAAGGAGTGCCGTAATAGAGTAGTGAACAGGAACAACCACACGGAGACCAGCTGCAGCATAGAACGCAGGTGTGCAGTTCAGGGCTGCTCCTAAGTGCAGTTTCGCTTGTGACTCTTTCAGGCCTCATCATGCGAACAGGCCAAAGGAAGGCATTATTCCTTCATTTCAACTCATTCCCCATCTACATAAATAGGGGACTATGAGCAAATTCTCATTAGTTTCCCCATATTAGATTCTAATTTTAAGAGTGATATTATTTGGGAGAGTTTTTGTGGGGGCAAATTACAGCCATTATATATAAATGTCAGAGTAATTACTCCACTAAGGACCAGATCCCACCGTGCTTACGACTTGTCTCCATTACAAAATTATGTCAACTTACTGCCACCGCAGCAATTAAATTGGCTGTTGGTGTCCACACTACGCTCCTTCTGCCGGTGGCGCACATCCTTATCAGAAGCACTTGCACCGACTGAAGTGGGGCACTGGCAACCGCATGGGCCTTTCAGTGGGGGCCTCCCAACACGGAGACGAAAACGTGAAATAAAAGCAGCCGTGGTACTGAGAAGACAATTTCACTGCTGGTAGGCTCCCTGCTGTGAAACTGAGTCCCCTGCCAGGCTCACAGGTTGGGCTGTCAGCACCAGGGCCTGGGGGGGCGGCTCCAGGTGTGAGCCCAGTGCCTGGCTGATAGCTCAGGATGTCAGTGCCGTGGCGGGGGGAAGGGAGCATTCCAGCTGTCAGCCCCACACAGGGCTGACTGCCAACAGGCTATGTAAGGAAAGCAGTGTCCACATGGACACCTTGGTTGCTCTAACTACATTGACCTAAGCGCTACGCTTCTCGCAGAGGTGGAGTTATTAAGTCAACGTAGTGGGAGCCTTGCATCGGTGGGAGCACCGTTGTAGCATAGACACTGACAGAGTTAGGTTGACGTAAGGCCAGCTGACATCAACCTAACTGTGTAGTGTAGACCAGCCTTACTCACGCAGACCAGTGTTCTGTCAGAATCAGTGAGGCTAATGGCAGAGTAAGGTATTACTCAAGCTCAGGGAGGCTGGCAGACTCAGGCCTTAAAATACTTTCCTTGCAGAAACTACAGAATTTTTAAACTGAAGATAAATTGAAATAATATAAAAGGAAAAGGGAAAGGGAAGGGAAAGGACCCCCTCTTAATCTGAAGTGATGAAGACTTAGAACTCCTTTTCAGTGCCTACTCTTTTACATTTGAAGGTCGAATATTTGCTTATTGTGACAAGATAGATGGGTGAAATCCTCGCCAACTGATGTTAATGGCAAAACTCCCATTGTCCTGAATGGGGCCAGGATTTCACACAAACACACACACCCGTGGGCTCACTGTGATGATACATCTATTTGTACCCAAGTATTTGGCCACATCTCCATCTGTGACACCTGGAGCATAGACAGAGAGCTAGATTAGGTACATTGAAAAGACATAACTTTATAATTCAGATGCCATGGTGATGGGTGCAGCATAAGTGTCTGGACAGATAGATTTTCTAGTTGCAACAAAGGGGAATCAGAGTGGTTTTCACTGCTCTCATTCTTCTACAAGCATCTCTCTGGTCCACAATTCACAATCAGAGAGAGACCGAGAGGATCAGGGAGTTTCCCTTTAGGGCAATGTTTGGCAGAAAGATGGTCTGGTAAATCTAATTGAAGGTTTGGCAGATAGAGTCTATAAAATAGAAGTTATGAGACAGGTAAGACTCATTGCATTTGCATTTTGCCACTAACAACCTGTGACAGCGTGTCAGGTTCTAGGACCCTACACAGCGACACAAAACTATTTTGCTGACTTGCTCAGCTAGCCAGACTTAGCGGCTCTCTTATTTGCTCCAGCTCAGGAATATAACAGAGCTGAGGTTAGAGCTAATAAAAAAAAAAAGAAGACGACGATGACGGGAACATTTTTGACAAAAATTTTCGTAAAGTTTGTCCCTGATTTTTGTCCAAAAAAATTGAATTTCAACATTTTTTTGACCAGCTCTAGTTGAGTCATGTGAAGGCAGAGGGAAGTAGGGGCATGGAATGGTGCTGGAGGAGGAAAGAGAAGAAGAATCAGGCTCATATGGAGGTTAAAGGCAGATGTTAGGAAAGGGGTATGTTTGGAAAATATCCAGTTTGTGTTTATTGTGTGAGGATCATGGCAGGAACAGTACCTGTTTATAGCACTCTTCATATTAGCTCTTAGCTGGAATTTTTCAGAGTGCCAACAAAAAGTGGACCCTTATAAGGATGTGAAGTCTCAGAAGGGTTAAAGTGAGTTCTCTGACATGATCTCTATAATGATCTTGCTCATCAGTGAGATTATTCATAATAGTATTACAGTAGAGTGTAGAGGCCCCCACCAAGGTCAGGATCCATTGTTCTAGGCACTGTATAAACACACACAGTAGGAGAGAGTCCCTGCCCAAGGAATTTGTGATCTAACTCAACTGGACAAGACAAAATGTGGGAGAAAGGAATGATCCTGGAAAGATTTAATACATGCAAAGACCGAGAAATATTCCGTACTCACTGAATTAAAAAGTGAACGATCTAGATCTTTTTCTAGTCTAGGACTGACTAGTGAATAAGCAGCACAGAATATCAAGAGCTATCCCCATTGCTCCAGGAATTTTGAAATAAATGTGACAGTTGCACTTTGCCAATTATCATTGGTTTGGGGATCAAGAGGCAAGACTAAACTTAGACCTAAGAACATGCTGGATTTGTTACATGGCCTGTAGTTGCGCCCTTTGTTAGACTGAAGCACCTGAATGCAGCATCTGGGAAAAATTAAAAGCACATCAGGCAGCTGCTAGAGGTTTGCATGTTATGAACTCAGTCAGGCATGTGAGCAGAGAGGGAGAGCGAACTGGAAAGAGGTTGGTAGGATTTGTGCAGTGGTGTTAAAAGAGTCACAGGGTTTCTGCATGAGAAAATTGTGTGGAGGCGACATATGCAGCTAAGCGTTAGGTGGGGGTGCGGGGGACTATGCCGTTGTGATTATTGGGCTGTTACACTTCTCTAATTGTTCATTTACATTGGTGTATTCCAAAGGCACTGCCTGGGGCTCTGAGTGAGATGATTGTGCTTTCCTGATCATTTCACTCTGCGCTGCTTTTTTAATTTGTAATGAAATACTTGTCGAAGACTGTTGAGACTGCGGAGTTGCCTCTTTATCCTTGATGAAGCATGTCGAGGTGTGATACAAACCCACTGGGAGTAACAGACATGGAGAAACCTCTGCCACCAGCTCAGACACAAATGGTTCCTCTGTGCTGAATAGTGCAGTGCTTACCATGTAAGGCTAAATCCTAGCCATGCCTGGACAACTATCCAGAGAGGGGGGAAATGGGTCACTCAGCCACTAACCTTCACACAATTCATTGGGCATGTGAACTGGGCCCCCAGAAGGCATTCTGGCCTACACTGCACCAAGCACACTTATGGACACAGTTATTCAGTGCCCCAGTTATTCAAGGTACCAGAACCTCAAAGGGTGAAGTTTGAGGGAAACAGGGTGTGGTTTGCACAAAACAGAGTGAGTGCATATGCCTACAATCCTGACAGTGAGCTAGTTGCTCCTGCAAAAAGGAGCAGATAAATCACGCTGCAGTACATCGAGTCAACCCAATATGTGGCATTCTGCCTTGCAAAGGCAGGATTTTGTGGACTGATTGTGCCTCACACCATATCGAAGTATGTGCCATTGCACACTCCACCCTCGCTTTTGCTCTGTACCCAGCTGCTCTGTGCTATTAGTGTGGGAGAATAAAGCTGGTGAAGCCAGTTCTACACCACCTCTCCCAGCCTCTCACCCCAGCAGAGGGGGCATGTTGGGTTCAAGACAGGGCATGACCTGAACACCTTGCATTCTGGCAATCCAGCAGAACGGTCCTTAGGGGACTGTTCCTACTGACCTAACTTAGAGCAGCCTTTTGCCCCTTCTCCTTGGGTCCTGCATTAAGCACAGTTAGACAGATCCAAAGGACCTGGTCCAGTGCCAGGATCTGACCCTTGCATACTCCAGCACACCAGTCCTGCTGGCGCCATTGTTACAGACCAAGTTACCCAGATTAAAAAAAGAAAAGGAGTACTTGTGGCACCTTAGAGACTAACCAATTTATTTGAGCATGAGCTTTCGTGAGCCACAGCTCACTTCATCATGAAGTGAGCTGTGGCTCACGAAAGCTCATGCTCAAATAAATTGGTTAGTCTCTAAGGTGCCACAAGTACTCCTTTTCTTTTTGCGAATACAGACTAACACGGCTGTTCCTCTGAAACCAGATTAAAAAGTATGAGGCAATGGCTGAGAAACCTCCCTCATTATCTACTTATGTCCTTTAGACTGACACTGGCCAGTCTGAGGGTGAACCTGGAGTCGGCGAAGATGATTAACAATGACAGATTCTTTGCTTCCCACCCCCCCCCACAATAATCTGAGTGACAGTTGCTGTGTCTGAAATACACACCACAGACAGATAGTATCTTTACTTAGGCCCAGATCCTGCAAAGACTTACACACATGAGTAGATTTATGCACCTGAATGGTCCCACTGAGGGCCTTTGGGTGTATTGAGGAAATAGAATCTTTCATGAGGAAAAAAAAGGGACCAAATTTACAGGGCACACATGCAGCCTTTTACTGCTCACTAGTCCCCTTTTTATTTCCTTTGCCTATATTTCTGGGTCCAAGCCCACCTAGAACTGAACCTTCCCAAAGGTTAGGGGATGTTGGAGCTGGGGTTTTGGTTTGGGCCCATCCCTCACTTCTGTGGTTTGTTTTTTGCCTCGGTCCATGGTATTAGCTGGAAGTAAAAGGGAGGAACAGACCAACAAAACAAGAAATTGAACTAAATCTCTACCTAAAACTTGACTTCCGCTTGAGCCAAACCTCTTCTGAGATTTGAAGAAGATTTGAAGAAGTGGGGTGAACGTTGGTGCCTTTTCCCAAATGTCTGAACATGTCTTCTCCTCTAGGTGATAGCCATGGTAGGGAGCAGATGTGCTAATCACAGAAGAAGTCCTTCCCAGAACTCTCAGCTCAAGCAAAGCCAAGCCAGCATGAACTGCAAGCCTTTCCAGAAAGCCTCATCTCCTGAGATACGGACCCTGGACTTCAGGAAAGCAGACTTCGACTCCCTCAGGGAACGGATGGCCAGGATCCCCTGGGGGACTAACTTGAAGGGGAAAGGAGTCCAGGAGAGCTGGCTGTATTTCAAGGAATCCCTGTTGAGGTTACAGGGACAAACCATCCCGATGAGTCGAAAGAATAGTAAATATGGCAGGCGACCAGCTTGGCTTAATGGTGAAATCTTAGCGGATCTTAAACATAAAAAAGAAGCTTACAAGAAGTGGAAGGTTGGACATATGACCAGGGAAGAGTATAAAAATATTGCTCGGGCATGTAGGAATGTTATCAGGAGGGCCAAATCGCACCTGGAGCTGCAGCTAGCCAGAGATGTCAAGAGTAACAAGAAGGGTTTCTTCAGGTATGTTGGCAACAAGAAGAAAGCCAAGGAATGTGTGGGCCCCTTACTGAATGAGGGAGGCAAACTAGTGACAGAGGATGTGGAAAAAGCTAATGTACTCAATGCTTTTTTTGCCTCTGTTTTCACTAACAAGGTTAGCTCCCAGACTGCTACGCTGGGCATCACAAAATGGGGAAGAGATGGACAGCCCTCTGTGGAGATAGAGGTGGTTAGGGACTATTTAGAAAAGCTGCACGTGCACAAGTCCATGGGTCCGGACGAGTTGCATCCGAGAGTGCTGAAGGAATTGGCGGCTGTGATTGCAGAGCCATTGGCCATTATCTTTGAAAACTCGTGGCGAACCGGGGAAGTCCCGGATGACTGGAAAAAGGCTAATGTAGTGCCAATCTTTAAAAAAGGGAAGAAGGAGGATCCTGGGAACTACAGGCCAGTCAGCCTCACTTCAGTCCCTGGAAAAATCATGGAGCAGGTCCTCAAAGAATCAATCCTGAAGCACTTGCATGAGAGGAAAGTGATCAGGAACAGCCAGCATGGATTCACCAAGGGAAGGTCATGCCTGACTAATCTAATCGCCTTCTATGATGAGATTACTGGTTCTGTGGATGAAGGGAAAGCAGTGGATGTATTGTTTCTTGACTTTAGCAAAGCTTTTGACACGGTCTCCCACAGTATTCTTGTCAGCAAGTTAAGGAAGTATGGGCTGGATGAATGCACTACAAGGTGGGTAGAAAGCTGGCTAGATTGTCGGGCTCAACGGGTAGTTATCAATGGCTCCATGTCTAGTTGGCAGCCGGTATCAAGTGGAGTGCCCCAAGGATCGGTCCTGGGGCCGGTTTTGTTCAATATCTTCATAAATGATCTGGAGGATGGTGTGGATTGCACTCTCAGCCAATTTGCGGATGATACTAAACTGGGAGGAGTGGTAGATACGCTGGAGGGGAGGGATAGGATACAGAAGGACCTAGACAAATTGGAGGATTGGGCCAAAAGAAATCTGATGAGGTTCAATAAGGATAAGTGCAGGGTCCTGCACTTAGACGGAAGAACCCAATGCACAGCTACAGACTAGGGACCGAATGGCTAGGCAGCAGTTCTGCGGAAAAGGACCTAGGGGTGACAGTGGACGAGAAGCTGGATATGAGTCAGCAGTGTGCCCTTGTTGCCAAGAAGGCCAATGGCATTTTGGGATGTATAAGTAGGGGCATAGCGAGCAGATCGAGGGACGTGATCGTTCCCCTCTATTCGACATTGGTGAGGCCTCATCTGGAGTACTGTGTCCAGTTTTGGGCCCCACACTTCAAGAAGGATGTGGATAAATTGGAGAGAGTCCAGCGAAGGGCAACAAAAATGATTAGGGGTCTAGAACACATGAGTTATGAGGAGAGGCTGAGGGAGCTGGGATTGTTTAGCCTGCAGAAGAGAAGAGTGAGGGGGGATTTGATAGCTGCTTTCAACTACCTGAAAGGGGGTTCCAAAGAGGATGGCTCTAGACTGTTCTCAATGGTATCAGATGACAGAACGAGGAGTAATGGTCTCAAGCTGCAGTGGGGGAGGTTTAGATTGGATATTAGGAAAAACTTTTTCACTAAGAGGGTGGTGAAACACTGGAATGCGTTACCTAGGGAGGTGGTAGAATCTCCTTCCTTAGAGGTTTTTAAGGTCAGGCTTGACAAAGCCCTGGCTGGGATGATTTAACTGGGAATTGGTCCTGCTTCGAGCAGGGGGTTGGACTAGATGACCTTCTGGGGTCCCTTCCAACCCTTATATTCTATGATTCTATGATTTCCAGTCAAAGACATTCACATGCATTTCTGATAAACATTGGAAATGGGAATCATTATCCACAAAGCCAGGCATAGGAATAAGCAAACAGTTCAACCGCATGTTCGTCCCATCCTCCCCCCAGCCAGTAACAAGATATCTACCACAATGTCACCAGTGGGAAGTGCTGGCTGCTGAACAGCTGGGCCTAGGAGGCAGCAGGAGGGATGGGGTTGTCAGGGGCTGTTGTGAAGGCCAAAACGATAACAGGGTTCAAAAAAGTATTCGATAAGTTGATGGAACATCAGTCCATCAGTGACTATTAGCTAAGATAGTCAGGGACGCAGCCCCATGCCCTGATTGTCCCTAAACCCGCCGCTGCCAGAAGCTGGGAGTGGATGACAGCAGATAGACCTCTCGAAATTGCCCTGTTCTGTTCATTCCCTCTGAAGCACCTGGCGTTGGAAGACAGCATACTGGCCGTTGTGTGGCCGTTCTGGTGTAGGGTACTAATAACCTTGATGCAATGGTGCTGCTTTGCTGTGAGCTCCTGGACAGTGGTGCCTCCTCTGGCCCTATGGGCAGCAGCAGTGCCCTCTGCCTCAGCACAAAAGGCCACCTCTTGAGTGCTAAGACACGATACAGCGGAGAGTGACTATTTCTGAAGGAGAGAGCTGCACTTCAGCCCTGAGTCACAAGCTTCGGCCCCAGCAGATATTTGGCAGCTCAACTGCTTCAACCCCACTTCATCCCTGCACACGAAGAGCATCTTTGGCCCCATCCCAGGCTGCCCTCCCCTTCTCTCTCCATCCCCCAACACCGACCTAATGGCTGTTCCAGACCTCCTCATCCCTCTCTCCTAGAACATTTTTCAGGCCACTCCAGTCCCCAATGCCCTCCCCTTCTAGAAGCACCTTTGGGGCTCTGCAGTGCCAATGGAAGGAAAAGGAGAGGGTGGAATCCTTGGTGTTTAGAAAGAACTGGAGGCATGAGAGAGAGGAACTGTGGGGTAAGGAGAATAGGTGGGAACTGAATGGCAGAGGACCTGGAGGTGAGGACAGCTAGAGGGACCCAACGAGAAGAGAGACGAGGATGCTATGCTGGCGATTCACAGATCTACCTCTCTGCTCCAGAACTGGCTCTTCTGTCCAAACCAAAAATTTCAGCGTGTCTCTCCAGCATCTCCGGTCAACAGTTTAAGGTAGCACAGAGCAAATAGGAAGAAAAGATGTGGAGAAGTGGGCAAATCTGGGGTTCTAGAGAAGCAGAGGGAATGAACTGGAAATAAGGAGAATCGGGTGGATTGGGGGAGAGAGGCAAAAAAGAACTGAGTGAGGAAACAGAGCTCTCCTCTACACTAGGGAAACTAACCCCCAACATTCACCCCAGATGCTACCACCCTTTCAACTACATTGTTTATTCCTGCCAGGGGAGGCCCAGTGTAGAAAAGGCTCTTGCAGCTGCCACTGTTATTGCCACCAATGCCAATTAAGTAGCTGAGGGGTAACTAGGTGAGAGGCAAGGGAAATGAAAGGAAAAGTCAACAGGTCACAATCTGACCAGAGAAAACTGGGACTGGGCGAGGTTTAATGCATAAACTACAGGATCCCAAAGGGCCGCAAAGAACTCGCACCAGGCATATGTTTAGTAGGCTCACCTCAAATACCTGCTCAAGCCTTCTCTTCACACAGACTCTGTGCCTACAAAGCTCCCTTCATTTTCACCCCTTTACAGGAGACATTCGTAAATTAGATAGGTCTGCCAAATGATCCGGAGAGACAGCAGCAGTCAGCTAATGGACAAGTTCTCCTCTAATATTGGCTATAGATTACTCTCCAGAAAGGCTCTGAATCATGCAAAGAATAAATGGGATGACCTTTTATTTCAGCAAAGTTTAAAATGTGAATTACCCCACAGGGGAAATGCATGAGTTGGACTCAGGGCAATGCCTAGCTGGGAAACATTTATGTTAATATCATACTAAAGGAGTGCAAAAATAAAGTACATTTTGTTTCGCAAGGAGAAGGTGCACCAGGCAGTAATGTCCAGTTTTATAACGCGACAAGACAGTAACTCACTTTACAGAATTATCTGGATAATAGCTATTGATACATTGGCTGTGATTGGGCAGCACACACGTACCTTGTATTACATTAATCAGAGATCCATGGGTGGGAGGGCAAACATAATAATGATACTTGTAAAATGGGCTGCGATTTTGACTGTATTTAATAAATTAAATAGCCACTGACACTTTATCACTGTTGCATCTAAACTATGCTGCTGAAAGATGTGTGTAGTTCTTCCACCAACAAGGTTATGCTAAAATACCAGACTGACCCCTCTCTGTCTCATCAGCGCCAGACTCAGGCGCTCTTTCACAATGCACTGTACGCCTGGAATAGCCTTCCAGTTAATATACACCCAACCCATTTCTGTTCCACTTTCAAAATCTTCCAGTGCCACATCTGCTCTATGAAGCATCCTAGCTCTAAAGATCTGAGCCCACTCAGTGTTTGTTCTGTACAGCAGATTAAACACCCACAGCCCACTGAAAGAGAGTGGGAGTTGGGAGCCAAACTCCTCTATGTTCTTTTAAGAAACCCAGTTTAACTCTGTGGGGAACAGAAGCCTCTTAGTTTTTCAGCACATTTCCCTCACTGTACAGCGCCATGCACATTTATGGACCATTTAACTCGCATTACAAAACAATGATGGAAGTGCTAAACACTGCTTTTCCACACACAGCAGATGACAATGCAGCACTATCCTGCATCCGCTGTCAGATGAGAAAGAATTCCTTTTTGTGAGAAGATAAAGAATTAAAGGGGCACATAAAGGAAAACAGTACCACATTAGTCCTATTGTATTAATTTGGATGGAATAAAGTGCCCAAGTTGTTAAAGTTGTTAACAGAACCCAGTCACTGTACAGTGTTAAAAAAGGTTCAGGGTTTGATATACAGACATCTCAGCCTGCTCAGTACCAGGGCAAACACACCATTAAAAATCTTTTTAACCATTTATTAAAGATGTAGAAAACGAAGGACACACAGTTAAAACATTTGACATGTAAAGTATTAAGTTAGGCTTTCATTTTAACAGCATTTCTTGTTCCATTTCCCTTTAACTGGTGGGAGGTTTTAGAAGGGAGCCCTTCTCCCCTACCATTTGACAGTCTCTTAGATTATATTAAAGATTGTAATAACTGTCCATTTGGGGGGAAAAAGAGAAGAAGTTAGTCAATCTGGGCTGGAAGTCTTGTTGTTGCTGTTGTTGTTAAAGTCCAATCCCATTTCCTAATACACAAGACAAACACACAAAAAGGGAAAGGAAAGAACAGCAAAGACAGAAAATGCAACTTCTGTCTCTGGTGTTGACTCTCAGCTGGTGCTGGAAAAACACAGACACAGCACATGGTTTGATCACCCATGCTTGCACAAGCATCAAGCTGGGCAGGGCATAACTTGTATCTGCCTCTCTGGTACCTGTTCACAGCAGTGTTGCAAACTATGCAGCCTTGGCTATCTAAGCCAGACTCTTATTACACAGAAGGAAAGGGAGAAAGATAGGAAAGAAAAGGAGGAAAAAGACACATGGAGTGTGGTGGGAGGAAGCAAAGTCTCACATCCCAGATGATGTTTGGGATTTAGCCAGAGCCAGTGGAAGTGGTGATGTGATCTGACTCCCTCTCTGGCCTGGTCTGGTCAGGACATCTTTCAGGATTAGGACAAAGAAGGTTGGAGGTCCCAGGAGAGGGAGGGGTGATGGTTGGGGTGATGAGGCTGCGCCTTTCTCTTTCTTTCAGTCAGCCAGTCGAGCAGTAGCCAGCTTTGCTCCCAAAAAGTCTTTTTTTTCTTAATAAGGACCCCAAAAGGGAGTGATGGGTAGAATAGCCCATCCCCACATTATTTCATCTATTAGTGAGGCCTAATTTCCAACACACCAATTTGGTTCACTGATTTCTGGTTTCACGCTGATCTTGTTTACCAGGCGTGATTTTAAACACTGCTTGAACTATATAAGTAGGCTTTTTTGTTTGGACTAATTCATCTCTCTCTTTTTTGCACCTTTTCCCATCAACGTTTGTTATTATAGGTTATTCTGACATTTTATGAACTTTCACTCACTTTTCACAGTAGAGCTCACATGGTGAATTTGTAGGCCCAATTATCACAACAGTACTACTGAGAAGGAGACACAATTCTGTAATGAAATAATCACAACCATAGACCGTATTCTCCACTCACTCCCAGAGGTCAGATTAAGAAAAACATAAGAACGGCCATACTGGGTCAAACCAAAGGTCCATCTAGCCCAGTGTCCTGTCTTTCAACAGTGACCAATGCCAGGTGCTTCAGAAGGAATGAACAGAATAGGCAACCATCAAGTGATCCTCTTCCCAGCTTCTGGCAAACAAAGACTAGGGACACTTCAGAGCATGGTTTTGCATCCCTGCCTATCCTGGCTAATAGCCATTGAGGGACTTATCCTCCAGGAATTTATCTAGTTTTTTTTTTAACCCTGGGAAAATATGATGGCACTTTGCCAAGCTCCACCATCTTAGGGTATGTTTACATTGCAAAGCAAGTCCAGCATTTGTAGAATTCCAGTAGCTAACCCTGGGTTTGTTAATCTAGGGCTCGAGCGTCTGCACTCATTTACAACCCCAGGTTAGGAATTGTTGAAGCCTGGGTCCTAACCTGGGGTTCCAGAGTCTACGGTCCAGTATGTGGGCCCCAGTCCAGCCACCCATATCCCAGACTTCCTAGCACCCTCCCATAATGTGGTGCTAGTCCTTTGTTCATCCTGCAGTGTGGAGCATTTGTCCACCAAACTTGACTGTCCAGAGAACAAGAAGTCAGCCTGTGGGATACTTTTGGCAGACTCCCAGAGCACAAGTCCTGTGGGGCAACAGGACTTGAACCCTGGGTCCCAGCTTGATTCAGTCTCAGACCGCCCACCACTGTGAGGTCCTGGCACCCTGAGTCTGAGCCCTGGGTTAGCACAATTTGTGTGTAGACAGAAGGGGGGTTACACTTGAGCCTGAGTTCGAACACTGAGCTTACATTGCAGTGTAGCGATACGTGTATTATGTTCTGGCTATGGGAGCAGCCAAAATGTGACCCCATTCGCTGTAGAGTTTGTAGATGTTCATATTATAATTGTGGGCTGTACTGGGCTCCTTGAGCTTGGCTTGCCCTCAGTGACTTCAGCATGTCAATGGCTCTTTAGGCTCAGCTCCTTCTTAATGGGGGGGAAAGAAGTTAGTGGAGGCACCTCCCAAATGCCACCCACTCATGACAGTAAATTTAGACATCACTCAATCATGCAAATCTGTGACCTCCCTCTCTTTTGTTAGGACTTGTGCACATGGGAAGATTTTACCTGTAAGGCCTTGTCTATACAGTTTTTATACTGGTTTAACTATTTTGGCTCAGGGTGAGATTTTTCTACCAAAATAGCGAAATCAATAGAATCCCTATAGTGTGGACATAGTTATATTTGTATAAAGGTGCCTTATACTAGTATAGCTTACTCCCTTTCCCATACAGCACCTTTATATTGATATAACCGCATCCACACTACAGGGGTTGTACCAATTTAACTATACCCAGTATAATTAACACAGTACAATTTTGTGTGTAGTCAAGGCCTTATACCAATATAGTTATGCAGATACAATCCCCCATGTGGATACTCTCAAACTTGTAAAAGAATGCCTTTTTTCATTTTAGCTTATACCACTTGGGAAAGGGTTTAAGTTAAACCAAAAAAGCACAACTCATTTTGCAAAGCAAGAGTATCCACACCGGAGGTTATATCAGTGTAACTATGTTGGCTTGAATTCACACGTTAGGTTATACCCAAACAAGCTTTCCCATGCAGACAAGGCCTTATGTGAGGAATTAAATAGTTAACAATTATCATCACTGGGCATTTGGGGGGGGGGGGGGGAGATTCACACTACTGCAAACTATTTATTCCAGGGTGGTTCACACATCCCTAAACTATTGCTCCAGGCTCTCTGTGGACTCATTTCTGCATTGGTTACATTTTTGAGGTTTCCTAAGCAACCATAACAGCTAGAGACTTACTCCCCTCTGCCCCAATTAATCTGACATTCTGAAGAACAATGTCATAGCTTCAGAGAGGTTCTAGTTGTTGTGGGGACATAGACCTGCTGCTTCCAGCACTACTCATTCCACATACACACACAACTCCCAATAATGTCAATGGGAATTTGGCACACTTATCTAGGGGCAGATCTTCTTTAAAAGCACAAAGGGGCCAGAAAGCAAGTTTAATTTATCAGCAATGGATTCTCTCAGGGTGGAATTCTTCTAGTCATCTCAACACCATCATCTTCCAGACCACAGTTGTAGGAAGCATGCTTTGGGGGAGGTGGGCGGGGCAGACATGGCCAGAAAGTGGTGCTTCTTTGATCCCCAATCAGCATAATGGGGGCTACTGGTTGAATGTAAACCTTCCCTGAGGCTGCTCTAAATTATGGAGAGGACAGGGATGGCACAGAATCAGCCCCAGGATTGGGGAGTTGCAAACAGCTCTGCTGTGTCCCTGCATCCAGAACTTACAGGACAACCCTGTGGCCCCAGACATATCACTTTGTGAATATTTATCGTTTTTCAAACAAAAAACTATAAATTGCTGTTCCTAGAGGGAAGCAAAACACTGCATGTCATTACAATACTGCTCCTAATACCCAGTTACGCAGAGAGTATCAGTTCATTCGATATTGTGCATTGCATAAAAACTTGCCCTTAGGCTGTTCTCCAGATCATTTGACTCACGTGTCACCTGAGCTTGCTTTTGGTGGGTGACGAGGAAAAGCGACTGCAGCATATGTCCTCTCCAAAAGTTACACCTGCCACACAGAAAGGCCTGCTGAAGATGCAGTTGCAGTGAGAGGTTACTTATCTACTTGCCACCTCAGATTTCTTCTCCCCCACATAAAGGGCAACTGAGCAATTACTGTGGGGAAGGAGCTCACTTCTGCTAATAGGAAGCTCTTAGTTTATGCTTTGTGAAGTGAGTCAATGGCATTAAAATGCAGCCTCGAATCACCACCTTTGACAAAATGCTCTTTATAAAGCTATTTAATCCCAGCAAGCTCCCTGGATGCAGACGAGACCAGACACACATGTGCCAACACCACCAGGTAAAACATACCATTATGTGAAAAAACCCTTAAGACATCAAGGCCCTTTCAGAATCAGGTCCTCCCAATTTGAGGCACGGAGGTCCCTTTCAACAGAAAACCACTTCTGGACCCAGATTCTCTGCCCTCTTCGTGCTGCAGCAGTCCTAAGGGGGACCTAAATCTCCAGTGGGGATCCCCTGTTGTGAGAGAGTCCCAAGATAGAGCCTGTGTAACCAGGCTTGATAGGAGGGAGGAGGGTTGCATGGGGAGTGAAAAGGGATAGTGGCTGAGGTGTGACTATGCTCAGCTGGTGGATGGTCCCTGGGGGGCTGCTGGCAGCCGGCACAGGTTGGAGCAGACCTCACAGCTGCTCTAACATGCATTGGAGCTAGGTAGAGAATCCTGGCACCCTAACCAGCTCCCTGACTGGCATAAACTCAGCACAGCAGAAAGCCTGTCCTCCCGCATCATCACCAAGAGCAGTTCTCCTTTTCTGAGGCACAACCCCACCCTGAACTCCCTACTGTAGCCAGTATCTAGGTGCCACAGTTTGGCCCTGAATCAATAGCTGTGGCTGAGCATAGAACAATATCTGTGCTGTCCCAGAGCAGGGCTAGTAACAGAGCCTGCCTTCCTGCACAATGTCACCAAGTGGCAGCCCAGGCACTCAGCTGTATAAGAGGGTGAGGTTTGATTACGGTGAGATTCAGACAGGGGAAGTGACTCAGTGGCTCAAAGTTCCAGATAAATGAGTACAAGAGAGAAACACCCACATGTTCCGGGCTGAGGGGAAGGCTCACGGGAGATATCCAGATTATAGGAACTGAATGAATGTGTATGGGGGTGGATACAAGATCAAAGAGGTAGCATCAGGCAAGTCCACAGAGAGCTTTGAAAGCCCTTAGGATGGTATTCAGCAGAGGAAGGGAGGGGTGATAAAATGTCACATTCTGCACAAAGAGAATAATGTTGTTTCAACATAGTAGAAGTCGTGGGGCCCTATTCTCTACTCACTTAGGCCTTGTCTACACTGGCAACCTTCTGCGCAATAAAGCAACCTTCTGTATTATAACTCCTGAGGTGTACACACTGCCAAGCCACTTAATGCACAGGAATTGCACAGTTGCAGCGCTGTAAAAAAACCACCCCGACGAGAGGCTTACAGCTTTCTGTGCCGGGGGTACAGTGCCACGATGCCAGTGTAGACACCCTGGTCGATTACAGTGCTGTGATTGGCCTCCGGGAAGTGTCCCACAATGCCTGTTCTCGCCTCTCTGGTCATTGGTTTGAACCCTACTGTCCTGCCCTCAGGTGACCAACTGTCAGCCCCAGCCCTTAAATTCCTTGGGAATTTTGAAAGTCCCCTTCCTGTTTGCTCGGTGATGCGTGCAGTGGTCTCAGCGCATCTTTCCAGATGGCCATGCCTGCTCCACGCACCAGGCGATCCCCCACTTGGAGCAATGCCGAGCTGCTGGATCTCATCAGCATTTGAGGAGAGGAGGCTGTCCAGTCCCAGCTGAGCTCCAGCATTTATGATACCTACGACAGATTTCATGATGCATGACAGAAAGGGGCCATGACTGGGACACACTGCAGTGCAGGGTCAAAGTGAAGAAGCTGCGGAACGCCTACACAAGGCACTGAAGGCAAAGCACCACTTCAGTGCTGCACCCATGAGCTGCCAGTTCTACAAAGAGCTGGACGTGATACTCAATGGCGTCCCCACCTCCACTGTGAAGGCCACTGTGGATACTTCAGTGGCTCGCGTGCCAGTCAAGAGTGGACCAAGCCAGGAAGAGGAAATCTTCGACAAGGATGTGGACTAGGAGGGAGACCCAGAAGCAGAAAACAACTCCGAGGTCAGAGATGCATGCAGCCAGGAGCTCTTCTGTACCATGGAGGAGGCTAACCAGTCACAGTGGTTGGAGCTTGGCAAGTGCAAACAGTACAGGAGGCCTCTGGTAACTGGCTTTGATTTTGGGAATCGCTGAAGAGAGTTGTTGGGACAGGAGGGGTGCAGAAAGCGGGCTTGTATCTGTGTGATGTGCATACCACCACATGCCTAGTCTGAGTGGCGGAACAGGGTGTTGATTGACTCCCTCACTTCATGGGAATCTGCCTCAGATCTCCACGAAATTCTCATGGAGACTTTGGCAGAGCTGCTTCGTTTCTTGCCCCATTAAGGGTAGCTCTCCTGCACCACTCTGCCCATCACTGGGGCGACACCATTTCTGCACACAGGTGAGCGCATAAGGGCCAGGGGGGAAGCTGCAGTCTTGGAGAAGACCCTCCCTTGATTCTCTGTTCACCTGCAGCAGTGAGATATCTTCCATAATGAACACAGTCTATAGAAAATGTGGGGACAGTAATGATTATAAAGCCCCCACTACAGTGCTGGCTCTTCCCAAGAGCCACATGCCCAATGTACAGTATGGTTCTGGAACACTGATTTTCCCTGCCCCTGTGGTTACTCACAATTTTGGGGGTCTTGTGGCTCCCGTGTGCTCGCCTGGGGTCAGCCAGTTAGTGACAGGTATGTGAATAGTGGCTGTGTTTTAAATCACTGAATCAGTGGTCTGTGTGTTGCAAACAATACAGCTTCTGTAAAATGTTGCATTTTGGCTTCACAGATATGACCTTGGGAGCCCAGCCTCCCTCTTTGTTATCACTGGCTGAACAGCTGCGCAGAATTAGAAAGCGGCCACAAAGAACTAAAGAGGACTTTCTGCGTGATGCCATGATGCATTCCGCTGCCGAAAAACAAGAATTGAAGGAATGACAGGACAGCGAGAATAGGGACTGAAAGGAGAATGCAGCACGCCAAGACGAAGCCACAGAGCTGCTCTTAAACGTTATGGAGTGCCAAACGAACATGCTCCAGGTGCTACTAGCACTGCAAGCAGCTCCACATCTGCCTTCCCTGCAGCCGCTGTCGCAAAACTCTTTCCCATTCGACCCCCAGACAGCACCAACACACTCTTATCAACCTCCTGGCTCCAGTCTGTACCGGCTGCATTCCACTCCTGCCCCGTCACAGTCCGGTCCTTCAGACTCCCAGTACACACTGCACTCAACACCCGTCCCTCTGCAGTTTAGCCCTGCTGAAGTACAGAACCTGCTGCACTGTACTCCAAAGGACAAGGTTGCATATGATATCTGGACATACATAAACCTTTAACCGTCCCGGAACCCCACCTCCTCCTGGGACCCTCCCTTCTCCCATCCCCCTCAGTGCTGATGTGTTTGTTTTTTGTCTCTCCCCTCCGGTTGTTGTTTTTTAATAAAAGAATTGCTTTGGTTTGAAAGCAATCTTTATTCCATTAACTGAAAGCAAACAGAGCCCTTCAAAGCAACAGCCAGTTTTCTTACACCTTCACAGTGCATCATCTGTACCAATCACAATCACCTCCTAGCATTACAAGTACTGCACTCCCGAGCATAGCAACAAATATGACTGGCTTTCAGCTTCAGATTGCTATCTCGAGGCATCTCTGATCCTTATGGCCCCGCGCTGTGGCCCTCTAATAGTCCTGGTCTCTGGCTGTTCAAATTCAGCTTCCAGGCGCTAAGCCTCAGTGTTCCAAACCTGAGTGAAGCTTTCACCCTTCCCTTCACAAATATTATGGAGCGTACAGCACGTGGCTATAAGCATAGGAATATTGTCATCGGCCAGGTCCAGCCTCCCATATAGGCAGCACCAGCGGGCTTTTAAATGACCAAATACACACTCAACAGTCATTCTGCACTTGCCCAGCTTGTTGCTGAACTGCTCCTTACTGCTGTCAAGGTGCCTCATGTATGGCTTCATAAGCCACGGCATTAAGGGGTAGGCAGGGTGTCCCAGGATCACAAAGGGCATTTCGAGTTCCCCTACGGTGATCTTCTGGTCCGGGAAGAAAGTCCCTGCTTGCAGCTTCCTGAACGGGCCAGTGTTCTGAAAGATGCGTGTGCCAAGCACCTTTCCAGACCAGCCTGCGTTAATGTCCGTGAAATGCCCACGGTGATCCACAGGTGCCTGGAGAACCATAGAGAAATACCCCCTCTGATTAATGTACTGGGTGGCTAGGTGGTCTGGTGCCAGATTTGGAATATGCGTGCCATCTGTCACCCCTCTGCAGTCAGGGAAGCCCATTTTTGTGCAAAGCCATCCACAATGTCACGCACGTTGCCCAGAGTCACGGCCTTTCGGAGCACGATTGGATTAATGGCCCTGCACACTTCTGTCAACACGAGTCCAACGGTCAACTTTCCCACGCCGAACTGGTTAGCGACCAATCGGTAGCAGTCTGGAGTAGCCAGTTTTCCACAGTGCAATCGCCACACACTTCTCCAACAACAGGGCAGCTCTCATTCTCGTGTCCTTGCGCCGCAGGGCTGGGGCAAGTTCATCACACAGTCTCATGAATGTGGCTTTCCTCATCCGAAAGTTCTGCAGCCACTGCTCATCATCCCAGGCATGCATCATGATGTGATCCCACCACTCAGTGCCTGTTTCCCGAGCCCAAAAGCGGCGTTCCACTGTGGTCAGCACCTCTGTGAATGCCACAGAGCAATCTCATGTCGTAACTACTATGGGTGGCGAGATCAGTGTCGAACTCCTCTTGCCTTTGTAGTTTAAGGAATAATGCCACTGCCACTCGTGACGTGTTAGTGAGAGCGAGCATCATATTGGTCAACAGTGCGAGATCCATTCCTGCAGACCAAAGAGGCAGAGCATGCAGTACACAAACCATTGAAAGATGTCACCAAATGGAGATGGAAGCACAGGACTTGGTGGGATGCAAACCAATGCATCACAGAGCATTGCAACAGGACCCAGGGTGCCCCACGACACCCTCCGTCTTCCCACAGCTCTTAGTGGCAGAAGAGGAAGAGATGCTCTGTGGGATAGCTGCCCAGAGTGCACCGCTCCAAGTGCCGCAAGTGTGAACACGCTATTGCACAGGCAGCTGACACTGTGAACACACAACAGCGGTTTCCCTTCAGCGCTCTCTGAGCGGCACTGTAACTCTGCCAGTGTAGACATGCCCTTAGCCTGGTGTAAATCAGGAGTAACTCCACTGCAGATGATCGTGCAATACCAGTGTAAAAGCTGTGGAAGGGAGAGGAGAATCAGGTCCATATTGTTTAGAAACTAAGGCACATAGGAGGATCATGAGAGAGAGAGATTTGAAACAGTCAGCAGGACAATGATCAAGGAATGCATAAGCCTACCTCAATGGTAGGTTAAAGATGAATTTGGCACTTTTTGGGAGGGTGGAGATGGACTTATAGACACAGGGCAGGGGAACTGCACATTTTCAATTGAGCGTGAGAGAGCCGGAGGTCACTGGCGTCCAGCGCTGTAGGGCAGCATGTATTCACAAGCAATGGATCACACAACTACAGAAACAATTGGAAACTGGCACTGGGTAAACCTAGCACCCGTATTCTCAAAACTAGTGGCAGTGCAGCACTTGAGGTGGGGCGCCAGCCACTCCTCCTCATTTCCGGTGTCTAACTTAAAAGGACTGCTGAAAACATAGTCACGACTTACCTGGTTCTCGCCCATGAAAGCGCCTGCTGTGACTGCCACATGAACCGAACGCAGTTTCAAATGGAAGGAGATGGCTCACATGGTTGGGAATGAAAAGGGTGGTGGTCTCCGCACCTGTCTTGAAATATTGCCCACACCTGAAAAAAAACACACACACCCCTAAATCTAAGAATCCCTGCTAGCAAAATGCATTGCTATCAATGTTTCACTACACACCCTGCTTGGCAGCTCTGCTATTACCAAAGAATGACACGTCTATGATACTGTATAGTACTTCAGAGATGGGCTACAGCACCATTTATCAAGCGGAAAAAAGGGCCTCTGGAGGAACCATCACTTTAGATGGAGTTTGCAGGGCAAGAGGTTACGTGGGATGCCTTTTATGGCAGTGAACAATCGCTCGGTCTGTCAGGGGGAAAATGAGTTTGGTATCCTATAAAAGGATAGTTACGGGTCATAATTTCATGTCAACATTCTCCTGATGTAAATACAGAATTTCTAATGAAGAACAAACTTAAAAAAAAAAAAAAAAAACCTTTGGGACAGGAAGTAAATCTCAGTACTTTAAACAGGTCTCGGCATACTATATGCATGTCTATCCTGCTAGCAGTGCCTTCTCAAACTGAAATGACAAATACTGGCTAGCCATGCCGGTTTTGCAAGGGAGAGAGATTTCAATTTATTTCTCATCTGGGAAAAAATGACATTGATGGCTAGTGAGAGATTACTGTGTGTTCCTGAATAGGAGCAAATAAGGGGTGGAAATCCCCTATTCCCAAATGGCAGGAATGAGAATGTCTAATTAAAAAATAATCTTTTATTGGCTGCCAACTCAATCAAAGTTTCAATATACAAGCCACCAATTACAGGAAGTAGATAATCAGCTATGCATTTAAAAGCGTGCCTGCTGAATAATGTGTCCTTTAATTAGATGTATTTTTTAAGACAAAAATTGGATTGCTGGGAAGCAAAGAAAAAGCAACAGTCAGACTAAAAATGGACTCTTCCTCATTTATCCACAGCCAGCAGGAATAATTTAGAGTAACAAAATAAATCACCACAGTTTAGACTATATATTGTAAGCACCATTAAAAATGCAACTTTCCCTGTTCAAGCTACCTCTCACCACTGTGGAATCTTCCTGTAATCTGGGCCAGAGACACCACTGAACTGTGACTGTGGTGGCATATGCTGAATTTTTAAATGTGCTGTGTGTGAGAAAGCGTGAGTGTAATAAAAATATCACACACACGTATATACTCCTCCCTCACACACAAGAAAACAGAGTATGCAGCATGAAAACCCAGCGTTTGCCAGAGTGATTACACCGCAGTGGTGTGTCTTGCCCAAGCTATAGGAAAGAGCCAAGTTATTCTAGGTAATATGAGAGAAAGAGAATGAACAACTCAGTATATTTGAGCACAGAAATTGTTTCAGGCACTTCTCTGATTGCAAACAAGGCCCCGAAGTAAATGTCACCTCATCTACACAAGTCTCTGCCATCATCACAATTCGCATTACAACTTTCCTAATGCTTATCATCAGAGATAGCTGGATGGCATGGTGTTTCTCCAAAATAACTAGGCATCCAGGAAGAGAGAGAGAGGGGAAGAGGGGAACAGAAAAAAATGAGTTTGCAGATAGTTACACAGTGGCTGAAGCCAGGAGTTACTCTTTTTCTTTAAAGTGCACTGAAGTATCACTAGATGCCTTCAGCTTCAGTGTGTATGTTTCCCAAATGAAGTCTTTCCCTGTTATTTAAACCAAGATAAGACATTCTAGCAATGGCAGGCATCATAACAACTTATTTTGAATAGGTTCTCTCTAAACCCATCAACTCCTCCAGATCCCCCTTTCTCATTCAGAAGAGGCAAGGGGCTGTGTAGGTAATTAGGGTGCAGTGGGCACTGAGGAAGCCCCTGTGTTTCAACACCACAAGCTTAAGACTCAAGGTGATTTGGGGATGGGTGAAGAAGGGGGAGATGGAGTGCAGGTGAGAAAAAGCTACTCTCCATGACACCTGCCTCACCAAAACTTGTGCGCCATGAACTCTACAGCGTTCTAGTGTGAAGCTATCAGGTATTCCTCCATGAGGCTCTGTGTATTGCCCCATTCCATGTAGTTTTATGGGGGGAAAAAAACCATCTCGTTACTAGAACATCAAGCCTTATCTGGACGAAAGTGATAGTTTTCTAACAGTAAATGTATAGTATTCAAGGATTAATCCAGGCTATTCTGTGCAAAATAGACCAGGTAAATACAAATTCACCACAAAGACTATAAGAAAGGATGATTCCCTTCACGAACAAGAAGGCTTCAGGCCAAATTCAGACCTGGTGTAAATGGATTCCACAGAGTTGCGTTCACGTAGGGAGTCTGAGTTCTACCCTCTACTTTCAGATAATGTCACCACCGAAAACATTTTCCCTTTCAGATACAGGGGTGTAAACTGAAGTCAAAGGGTCAGAGTCAGGTCCCTGCTCTGGCCTTTCTTTGCCACTTTTGGGAGGCATATTAGGACTATAAAGTGATCACATGGGTCGAAAATTACCCTAGTACAAGAGCTGAGTGGATGTCTTCACTGTCCGCCTCACATCCACCAGTGTAGGAGGTGGGAGCACAGTCCAGAATTGAGATTCTTGTAGTTACACCAGGGATTGATTTGGCCCAGTGGAGGTACTCCAGATTGCCAGAGGCATAACTAGGAGCAGCATTTGGCTGCTCCTTTCTAAGCTGGCTAACTTCTAAGGAATTATCATGGAGTCTGAGTCAAACAGATGCCAAAACCTCAAAAGCAGCTCTACGTTTTCAGCAGGGCAGGGAATAGCAGCATTCCTGGCAATGGCATGCTTACAGGCATATGCAGGTATCATCCAAGACTGCTGGAGGTGAAAATGTCATCACTGTCCCCCCACAGCTGCATCCAACCTGCTCTAGTGAGAGACCTCAGTTGGCATTAGCCCACTCACCATGCTGTGACACAGCAGCCCATTTGTGGCTCACTGCTCTGTATCAGCAACTCCTCAGGCCTGACATACTCTCTACACCTCAGACATATGTCCTTTGAAATCTAACACCACACTGGTCATTAACGTCCCTGTGAAATGTCCATAACAACTCAGTGGATGCAATTATAGATACTCTCTGACATTGTATCCTGGAGACTGTAAACAGCCAAAGGTGAGAAAATAGGTATCTTCCATATAAGGGGCAAGAAAAATATGGTGGCAGATGTCCTGTTCAGGAAAGAGGGCTCTGATCTGCTGCCTCTGGGATAAGGCTAAGACCTTTCACCTAGGAAGACAAGAGAAACCAGCCCCTTGTGCTTCTGTGGAATGTCCTGACTGAGAGAAAGTCAGCCTTGGCTGGGAAAAAGGAAGACTGGTGAGACAAAGCCCCTTGAACAAAGCCTGCACCTTGCTAGATTAAGCCCTGGTCTACACTAGGAGTTTAGGTCAAATTTAGCAGCATTAAATCAATGTAAACCTGCACCCGTCCACACGATGAAGCCCTTTTTTTCGACTTAAAGGGCTCTTAAAATCGATTTCCTTAATCCACCTCTGACAAGTGGATTAGCGCTTAAATCGGCCTTGCCGGGTCGAATTTGGGGTACTGTGGACACAATTAGACGGTTTTGGCCTCCGGGAGCTATCCCAGAGTGCTCTATTGTGACGGCTCTGGACAGCACTCTCAACTTAGATGCACTGGCCAGGTAGACAGGAAAAGGCCCGTGAACTTTTGAATTTCAATTTCCTGTTTGCATGGTCACCTGCAGCTTGCCACGCTGGCTAGAGCTCATCAGCAGAGGTGACCATGATAGAGTCCCAGAATCGCAAAAGAGCTCCAGTATAGACCGAATGGGAGGTACGGGATCTGATCGCTGTAGGGGGAGAGGAATCCGTGCTATCAGAACTCCGTTCCAGTTTTCAAAATGCCAAAACGCCAAAACCTTTGTCAAAATCTCCCAGGGCATGAAGGACAGAGGCCATAACAGGGACCCGAAGCAATGCTGTGTGAAACTTAAGGAGCGGAGGGAAGCCTACCAGAAAACCAGAGAGGCGAACGGCCGCTCCGGGTCAGAGCCCCAAACATGCCACTTCTATGATGAGCTGCATGCCATTCTAGGGGGGTCAGCCACCACTACCCCAGCCATGTTGTTTGACTCCTTCAATGGAGATGGAGGCAACACAGAAGCAGGTTTTGGGGACGAGGAAGATGATGATGAAGAAGTTGTAGATAGCTCACAGCAAGCAAGCGGAGAAACCGGTTTTCCCAACAGCCAGGAACTGTTTCTCACCCTGGACCTGGAGGCAGTCCCCCCCGGACCCACCCAAGGCTGCCTTCCGGACCCACCAGGCGGAGAAGGGACCTCTGGTGAGTGTACCTTTTAAAATACTACACATGGTTTAAAAGCAAGCATGTTTAAAGATTAATTTGCCCTGGCATTTGCAGCTCTCCTGGATGTACTCCCAAAGCCTTTGCAAAAGGTTTCTGGGGAGGGCAGCCTTATTCCACCCACCATGGTAGGACACTTTACCACACCAGGCCAGTAGCACGTACTTGGGAATCATTGTAGAACAAAGCATTGCAGTGTATGTTTGCTGGCATTCAAACAACATCCGTTCTTTATCTCTCTGTGTTATCCTCAGGAGAGTGATATCATTCATGGTCACCTGGTTGAAATAGGGTGCTTTTCTTAAGGGGACATGCAGGGGCCTGCTGGGCTGTTTGCCTGTGGCTGAACAGAAATGTTCCCCACTGTTAGCCGGGGGGGTGGTCAGGGTGAGGGGCTAGCCACGTGGTGGGGGGAGGCAAAATGCGACCTTGGAACGAAAGCACATGTGCTGTGTATGTAATGTTAATAGCAAGGTTTACCGTGAAAGAGTGTACCCATTGTTCTAGAAAATGTGTCTTTTTAAATACCACTGTCCCTTTTTTTTTCTCCACCAGCTGCATGTGTTTCAATGATCACAGGATCTTCTCCTTCCCAGAAGCTAGTGAAGATTAGAAGGTGAAAAAAACACACTCGTGATGAAATGTTCTCTGAGCTCATGGTGTCCTCCCACACTGACATAGCACAGACGACTGCGTGGAGGCAGACAATGTCAGAGTGCAGGAAAGCACAATATGACCAGGAGGAGAGGTGGCAGACTGAAGAGAGGGCTGAAGCTCAAATGTGGTGGCAGCGTGATGAGAGGAGGCAGGATTCAATGCTGAGGCTGCTGGAGGATCAAACCAATATGCCCCAGGGTATGCTTGAGCTGCAGGAAAGGCAGCAGGAGCACAGACCGCCGCTACAGCCCCTGTGTAACCAACCGCCCTCCTCCCCAAGTTCCATAGCCTCCTCACCCAGACGCCCAAGAACGCGGTGGGGGGGCCTCCAGCCACCCAGCAACTCCACCCCAGAGGATTGCCCAAGCAACAAAAGGTTGGCATTCAATAAGTTTTAAAGTTTTAAACTTGTAAAGTGTTGTGTGTCCTTGTCCTTCCCTCCTCCACCACCTCTCCCAGGCTGCCTTGGCAGTTATCCCCCTATTTGTGTGATGAATTAAAAAAGAATGCATGAATGTGAAGCAACAATGATTTTATTGCCTCTGCAAGTGGTGATCGAAGGGAGGAGGGAAGGGTGCTTAGCTTACAGGGAAGTAGAGTGAACCAAGGGGTGGGGGGTTTCATCAAGGAGAAACAAACAGAACTTTGACACTGTAGCCTGGCCAGTCATAAAACTGGTTTTCAAAGCTTCTCTGATGCGCACCGCGCCCTCCTGTGCTCTTCTAACCTCCCTGGTGTCGGGCTGTGCGAAACCAGCAGCCAGGCGATTTGCCTCAACCTCCCACCCCGCCATAAACGTCTCCCCCTTACTCTCACAGATATTGTGGAGCGCACAGCAAGCAGTAATAACAGTGGGAATATTGGTTTCGCAGAGGCCTAACCTAGTCAGTAAACTGCGCCAGCGCGCTTTTAAACGTCCAAATGCACATTCTACCACCATTCTGCACTTGCTCAGCCTGTAGTTGAACAGCTCCTGACTACTGTCCAGGCTGCCTGTGTATGGCTTCATGAGCCATGGCATTAAGGGGTAGGCTGGGTCCCCAAGGATACATATAAGCATTTCAGTGTCCCCAACGGTTATTTTCTGGTCTGGGAATAAAGTCCCTTCCTGCAGCTTTTGAAACAGACCAGAGTTCCTGAAGATGCGAGCGTCATGTACCTTTCCCGGCCATCCCACTTTGATGTTGGTGAAACGTCCCTTGTGATCCACCAGTGCTTGCAGCACTATTGAAAAGTACCCCTTGCGGTTTATGTATTCGCTGGCTTGGTGCTCCGGTGCCAAGATAGGGATATGGGTTCCGTCTATGGCCCCACCACAGTTAGGGAATCCCATTGCAGCAAAGCCATCCACTATGACCTGCACATTTCCCAGGGTCACTACCCTTGATATCAGCAGATCTTTGATTGCGTTGGCTACTTGCATCACAGCAGCCCCCACAGTAGATTTGCCCACTCCAAATTGATTCCCGACTGACCGGTAGCTGTCTGGCATTGCAAGCTTCCTCAGGGCTATAGCCACTCGCTTCTCAACTGTGAGGGCTGCTCTCATCTTGGTATTCTTGCGCCTCAGGGCAGGGGAAAGCAAGTCACAAAGTTCCATAAAAGTGCCCTTACGCATGCGAAAGTTTCGCAACCACTGGGAATCGTCCCAGACCTGCAACACTATGCAGTCCCACCAATCTGTGCTTGTTTCCCGAGCCCAGAATCGGCGTTCCACCGCATGAACCTGGCCCATTAGCACCATGATCCCCACATTGCCAGGGCCCCTGCTTTGAGAGAAGTCTGTGTCCATGTCCTCATCACTCATGTTACCGTGCTGACGTCACCTACTCGCCCGGTATCGCTTTGCCAGGTTCCGGTGCTGCATATACTGCTGGATAATGCGTGTGGTGTTTAATGTGCTCCTAATTGCCAAAGTGATCTGAGCGGGCTCCATGCTTGCCGTGGTATGGCATCTGCACAGAAAAAAGGCACGGAATGATTGTCTGCCGTTGCCCTGATGGAGGGAGGGGCAACTGACGACATGGCTTACAGGGTTGGCTTACAGGGAATTAAAATCAACAAAGGGGGTGGCTTTGCGAGAAACTGAATGGCCCCCTCAAGGATAGAACTCAAAACCTCAAGGATAGAACTCATAACTGGGTTTGGCAGGCCGTTGATTTCACAGAGGGAAGGAGGAGAAAATGAATACAAAACAAATCTGGTCTATTTCTTGTTTTGAGCCACTTCCTCTATCTTTATACATCTTGCTGGCAGCAGACTGTGCAGTACGACCGCTAGCCGTCATCATCTCCTGGGTGCTCGGCAGAAGAAGGTGCAGTATGACGACTAGCCATCATCTTCTGCTGGCTGGAGGTTAAAAGACAGTGCACTGCCGGTAGGACTGAATCGCCACGAGACGAAACTTAAAAGGGAAATGACCTGGCTGAGTCACTCCCATGTTTGCCCAGGCGCCCGACTAAAAGAGCACCCAGGACTACGTCGATGACGGCTACCAGTCATACTGCACTGTCTGCTGCCAAAAGGCAATTAACTGCTGCTGTGTAGCAATGCAGTACCACGTCTGCCAGCACCCAGGAGACATACGGTGACGGTTTGGTGAGCGGGCTCCATGCTTGCCATGGTATGGCGTCTGCACAGGTAACTCAAGAAAAAAGGCGCAAAACGATTGTCTGCCCTTGCTTTCACGGAGGGAGGGAAGGAACGGGGGCCTGACGATATGTACCCAGAACCACCCGCGACAATGTTTTAGCCCCATCAGGCACTGGGATTTCTACCCAGAATTCAGATGGGCGGCAGAGACTGCGGGAACTGTGGGATAGCCACCCACAGTGCAACGCTCCAGAAGTCGACGGTTGCCTCAGTACTGTGGACACACTCCGCCGACTACATGCACTTAGAGCACTTGTGTGGGGGGACACACAATCAACTGAATAAAACCGCTTTCTACAAAACCGACTTTTATAAATTCGACCTAATTTTGTAGTGTAGACATACCCTAAGTTTTAGACTTTTAGATGGGTGTTTTCACTTCTATTTGCTTGTCACCCTTTCCAACTTTACTCTTTTATTGGCATCACTTACCCTACATCTTATTGTTAATAAACTTGCTTTATTTGTATATAAACCAACTCACTACTGTATTTGAAGGAAAGGGTGTATTTCCCCCAGGTAAGTTTATAAGCTGTGATGTATTTGTGTGTCTTTAGAGGAACAAACAAACCTTATTATTTCTCTGAGATCCCCAAAGTGTCCACTCCTCACCTGGTTAACATGGTTTGGGGGAAACTGGGGACTGGGAGTGTGTTGGGGTCACCTTGCAGGTTGAAACAAAGCTGCTGGAAGGCTGCAGAAAGGCTGCTGGGATCACAGTTGCTGAACCAGGGCTGTCTAGCACACAGACTCTCAGGGTTCAGCCTGCCTGCTTGTGGGCTGGCTGTGAGCATCCCAGGCAGGGAGCTACAGCAGCAAACCCAAACAAGTTATCAAGCAGTGTTTTTGCTACTTTGCTTAGCTGTAAATTTTTATTAGTATCGATGGAAATATTTTTTCATTGATTTGTATGTGTACAATGAAATCAACATTTACCAATAAAAATCTAATCCTTCCAAGCCTTTAAGCAAAGGGAGACTGGACCAAAGTTTTGCCTCTGTCTTCACGAACAAGGTCAGCTCCCAGACTACTGCACTGGGCAGCACAGCATGGGGAAAGAAGTGGCTCGGAACTATTTAGAAAAGCTGAATGAGCACAAGTCCATGGGGCCGGAAGCACTGCATCCAAGGGTGCTCAAGGAGTTGGCGAATGTGATTGCAGAGCCATTGGCCATTATCTTTGAAAACTCATGGCGATCAGGGGAGGTCCCGGATGACTGGAAAAAGGCTAATGTAGTGCCCATCTTTAAAAAAGGGAAGGAGGAGGATCCGGGGAACTACAGGCCAGTCAGCCTCACCTCAGTCCCTGGAAAAATCATGGAGCAGGTCCTCAAGGAATCAATTCTGAAGCACTTAGAGGAGAGGAAAGTGATCAGGAACAGTCAGCGTGGATTCACCAAGAGCAAGTCATGCCTGACTAATCTAATTGCCTTCTATAACAAGATAACTGGCTTTGTGGAGGTGGGGAAAGCAGTGGACGTGTTGTTCCTTGACTTTAGCAAAGTTTTTGATACGGTCTTCCACAGTATTCTTGCCAGCAAGTTAAAGAAGTATGGACTGGATGAATGGACTATAAGGTGGATAGAAAGTTGGCTAGATTGTCGGGCTCAATGGGTAGTGATCAGTGGTTCCATGTCTAGTTGGCAGTCAGTATCAAGCGGAGTGCCCCAACGGTTGGTCCTGGGGCTGGTTTTGTTCAATATCTTCATTAATGATCTGTAGGATGGCGTGGACTGCACCCTCTCCAAGTTTGCAGATGACACTAAACTGGGAGGAGCGGTAGATACGCTGTAGGGTAAGGATAGGGTACAGAGGGACCTAGACAAATTAGAGGATTGGGCCAAAAGAAATCTGATGAGGTTCAACAAAGGCAAGTACCAAGTCCTGCACTTAGGACGGAAGAATCCCATGCATTGCTACAGACTAGGAACCGAGTGGCTAGGCAGAAGTTCTGCAGAAAAGGACCTAGGGGTTACAGTGGATGAGAAGCTGGATATGAATCAACAGTGTGCCCTTGTTGCCAAGAAGGCTAACGGCATTTTGGGCTGTATAAGTAGGGGCATTGCCAGCAGATCGAGGGACATGATCGTTCCTCTCTATTCAACATTGGTGAGGCCTCATCTGTAGTATTATGTCCAGTTTTGGGCCCCACACTACAAGAAGGATGTGGAAAAATTGGAAAGCGTCCAGCGGAGGGCAACAAAAATGATTAGGGGTCTGGAACACATGACTTATGAGGAGAGGCTGAAGGAACTGGGATGGTTTAGTCTGCAGAAGAGAAGAATGAGGGGGGATTTGATAGCTGCTTTCAACTACCTGAAAAGGGGTTCCAAAGAGGATGGATCTAGGCTGTTCTCAGTGGTAGCAGATGAGAGATCGAGGAGTAATGGTCTCAAGTTGCAATGGGGAAGGGTTAGGTTGGATATTAGGAAAAACGTTTTCACTAGGAGGGTGGTGAAGCACTAGAATGCGTTACCTGGGGAGGTGGTGGAATCTGGTTCCTTTGAGGTTTTTAAGGCCTGGCTTGACAAAGCCCTTGCTGGGATGATTTAGTTGGGGATTGGTCCTGCTTTGAGCAGGGGGTGGGACTAGATGACCTCCTTAGGTCCCTTCCAGCCTTGAGATTCTATGACTCTATGAAAGTTCCCTGCAAATCTTTCCCATTGAACCAGTGTTAATTTCAAAGGACACTTTTGCAGAGGAATAAGTGTTCAGATCCTGCCAGTACATTTTAATAACACTAGACCATTGCTTAATACAATAGGAATATTTACTGATATTACTCCATATTCAGACAGGAGCATATGCTCACTCTGATGTATTTTAATATAAATAAACTCGCTCTTCCAGGTCAATACATACCCAAAGCCTGATGGATGTTCCTCCTCTTAGCATTTCTTAAGATATTGATTATATGTCTGTTTCATTTTGAAGTCTATTTATTGCATTTATCATTCACCCATCCAGTTGTTTCAAGGTGCCAACTAGAAAAATTAATACTGGTATTAAATTCATCCATAAAGGACTTTATTCTCCACAGCTACTAGATTCAGCTGAAGGATCTTTAGACTTCTTTACTACAGACAGCATTTTCCAAATGATGGCATGTCATGCTAAGAAAATGACCCACCTAGGGCTATTCTGATCCCTAGCAAGGAGTTCCACAATCCAGATCACTCTGCTGAGAATTAGCTACCTCCTTCTCCTAAGAGTTTAATCTCCAACTCCATTAGGCTTCACTTCCCTGCTGAGTGCCGCTACCTTGGTGGGTCACGAATGGAGAGCTGGCTTCTAAAGATCCAGTCAGGCCCCACCTTTTCAGTGGGAGTTTTGACACTGACTTCCGTGATAGAAGGACCAAGACCTAAAATAGCCAGATCCTTCCTATACTTTTGAGATTAGGGAAAAGGCTCTAAATTACATCTGATGTGATGGGCTTGTGGTGGCTTTTTCTTGTTTATGAGGCAGCTGTCACATGTTGCTACATCTATACCAACAGAGACAATGAAATGTCAAAAAAGAAACACCCCTCTTTGTTGATGTAAATCTCAGCCAGATGTGTTTAATTCTTCATAATATAACTCTGAATGCTAAGAAATTTCTATCCTGCAAGAAGGTTTGGGTTTTTTTATTTTGTTTGAGGGAAGGGGGATGGGGGAGATATGAGAGGTTAATTTTTAGTTCATAAAAAAACAAGTTCCCGAAGGAAGTTTTCATCACAAACTATAGCTTGCAAACTAAATATCTCCCCTAGCATAGTTTAAACATTACTTGGTGAAGATCAGGGTACATGATCATAAGGATCCCCTCCGGCCTTAAAAATCTATGAATGTGTGTTCATTTATAGTTTCAAATCTTGATAAAGAGTTATTTCCGCCTACGCTTTGTGTATCTAGAGAGTACTGCAGATCACACCCAGAAATGTGAGTGAATCAATACAGTACTGCTGCAGAGGAGACCCCCTTCTGGGTAACCTCAGACATCTACCACCAAGGAAACAATTCAGTTCCCCCACAAAGTTCCTGGATTCCTACCTCCATTTTTCATTATTATTGTATATAGGGAAGTGGTCAAGGAACAGGGCAAACACTGATAGATAAAAGCCCTCTGCCAAAACCAAGCTCAGGCTCTTATGATGAAAGGCTTTCTTCCAGCTTTTACAGCCAGAGCACAAATTGGGGACGTGGGATGTAGAAGCAGATTCAGTCCATATGTTTCCTAGGAGCACGTCCACCTAAACAAGCGTTACAGGGGCTGCAGCAGGATGCAGCACAGCCTCTCCTGCACGCTAGCTCTGATTACATGGCAAATGTCCATGAGCAATGGCTCCACTGCGTTAGGATGTCGAGCAGCCAGGTGCAGACCTTGAGTGCAAGGTCAGAGGTTGGGACTCACCCTTGCATGGTTGCACAGGGTTGGAGAAAATGTTTCCTCGTGCTTTGATCCCACTGGTACACACCCCACACACCCCCACACACCCATGGGACAGGTCACAATCAAATGCTAAGGTGATTAAACCACACAATGACTGAGTCCTTGAAAATCAATCGTCCATAGGACCATAGCAGTGAGGTCTAAAATTTGCCTTCTATCAGTGTTCCAATTAACCTCCTGTCACAGGGTGACTGGCCCCAGTCACTAAAGTAGGTCCAGCACCCCTGTGCCAATTAAGGGGGCAGGGCTGTACCTCTGGCTATACAGGGTGTGCGAGAGAGACCTGGTGAAAGGGAACTGCTTGAGAGAGGGCTACAGAGCTGCAGGAAGTAGGTCTGCCAGAGTCCCTGGGGACGGGAGGCAGTGAGAAACTAAAGCATAAAGGGTGAGCTGAGGAACTGTTTTTGGTTGTTTGTTTCTTTAAATTTGGACAATAAGCCTGCCTAAGAGACTGTGGCTATGGCAGGGTGTCTTTGGGAACTGGAGAGAAGCGCTGCCTAGTTACACCTCTCCAAATCTACCAAGTGACAAATGGGTGTGCAGGGAAAGCAGCTACCTTCCCGCCTGCCCCCCAATAGATCCTTACTTGGAATGGCCTATATCTGCAGAATTTACCGTGGCTTATCAGCTCTAGCTTGCGATCGTTATTAGAATCATGATCTATTTCTGCCACTGATTTTGTCCTTTTCCATTTGGGAAATGGATATTCCCAGCTGCCCATCCCTGAGTTTTGAATGGTGCAGGATTGAACAAGACTTCATGAAACCACACAGACGATTTGCCTGCCCAGGGTCCTCCCTACAAATCCCTTCCCACTTCTTCCACTAATCCTTCCAACCCTGATCTCACAAATGTTGTCCCTATACCCCCACTCTTGCCCTGTGTTTTGCTTTTGTCTGGTTCAGACTGCAGGAACCTTGACTCCTTATTGGGAAGGGATATTATAGCTGTTGCTTCAGGGCTTAAGCCAATCTAGTATTAGAGACCAAGCTGAGACCTATGTGTGGGGCAGACTACCCACATCTGCCTACTATGAGCTTCTTATACCTTCTTCCAAAGCATTTGGTGCTGGGCATTGTCAAAGACAGGATATTGGACTAGATGGACCCTGGGTCTGACCCAGTCTTGCAATTCATATGTCTCATAAAGCGTTGGCTACATCTATGGTACTATCCAACTAATGCATAATTTACCTTCTTAGGTCAGAGTGGTTTTGTTTGTGCACCGTAATTGCTGATGATGTCAGCTCTGAGATTTGTGTTTGGAGGCTAAAAGCCACAATAGAGCCATTGTCAACTGTGGCCAGTTTTTCAGTCCCTCAAGGAGCAAGTATTGCAGACGTATAGGTCTGAACAACAATTTATAATTAAAAAGAAAAGGAGTACTTGTGGCACCTTAGAGACTAACCAATTTATTTGAGCATAAGCTCACAAAAGCTTATGCTCAAATAAATTGGTTAGTCTCTGAGGTGCCACAAGTACTCCTTTTCTTTTTGCGAATACAGACTAACACGGCTGTTACTCTGAAACCTGACAATTTATAATTAACAATCTGTGAGGAGGAGTTAGAAGGATGTTTGGAGGTCTGAACAGCATCTCATTTTAGGTGATTAGCATTTGGGACCCATGATCTGGTCAAATTGCCCATTGCATGCTAATACTTTTATTTTTGGTTACAACACGCCCCGGTTTGAGTGAATGGGAAACCAAGGAGAGTGGGCTTTGTGACTGTCTGGAATATGGGTGACCATCTAAGTTCCCTGTAAGCTGTGCGGCGGCACAGCAGGCTATCAAGGGCTGTGCAGGCAGGGAGAGGCGCCTCTTTCCCAGCCCAGCCCAGGCCCACCAGAGCTGCCGCAGAGAGGAGCCCCTCCCCCAGCCCAGCCCAACCCTGAGCCCCCTCCAACACCCCAATCCCCTCATCCTCAGCCCCACCCCAGAGCCTGCACAACCAGCCTGAGCCCTCACCCCCCACAGCCCAACCCTCTGCCCCAGCCCTGAGTCCCCTCCCCCACCACACACCACCTCGATATTGGTGCACATAACAAAATTCATTCTGCACATGGACGTAAAAAATTAGAGGGAACACTGGTGACCATTTATAATATCAGCCATACCTATACTGCAAAATTGCAATGAATCTTATACCAGATATGCCATGTAAGATGTCAGTGGAAATATTATGATTTGCTAAATATGATAAGCTTGTTTATATGTATGTATCATCTTTGTATCATGAGTTACAAATGTGTGAGGTACACCGATATCTCAGACTTGTTCTGTGTATCTAGGTGATACCCCCAGACAGATTGGCATCAGCACTATCCAGCCTGCTTGATGGCCCATCAAGGGCAATCAGCTGTACAATATTGTACAACATTGTAAGGAGAGTGATCACTTTAGATAAGCTATTACCAGCAGGAGAGTGGGGTGGGGGGAGGTATTTTTTCATGCTTTGTGTGTATAAAAAGATCTTCTACACTTTCCACAGTATGCATCCGATGAAGTGAGCTGTAGCTCACGAAAGCTCATGCTCAAATAAATTGGTTAGTCTCTAAGGTGCCACAAGTACTCCTTTTCTTTTTGCGAATACAGACTAATACGGCGGTTACTCTGAAACCAGCTGTACAATGAATCCATTGAGAGAAGCCAGGGGCTATGCCTATAAATCAGCAGGACATGTAGGGACATGCCTATGGACAGGGAACTCTCAATACTTTTCCATACTCATGTGCTGTGAGCTTTTCTTTGGGACAAAGGATGTACAAGCCACGCGGCAGAGAATATAAAAAGGCAGCTGCGTCACCTCCATTTTGTCTTCAATCCTGCTTCTCACCTCTGGAGTAACTTCTCTGCAAACTGAAGTTTTGAACAAAGGACTGATAGGCCCATCCAAGATTTGGATGTGTTCCAGAGGGACTGTACAAGCCAGCAAACTCACCAATGCTGCTAAGAACCTGGACTCTGAAGTCACATGTATGCATCTGATTGCTTTGACCATTTAACAACTCTCTTCGCCTTCTTTTGTAATAAATAGTTGTTTTTGATACTAAAGGATTGGCTGGCAGCGTGGTATTTTGGGTAAGATCCAAACTAATATTGATCTGGTAACGTGGCTGACCCTTTGGGGATCAGAAGAACGTTTTGTATAGTGAATAGAGTTTTAAGTAACTTCTCACTTTACTGGATGTATTTGCTGATTGGGAGCCAGAGACTGGAATGCAATAAAGGGGGCTGTGTAATTTCTTTTTTTCCTCAGCTTGTTGATAACCAGTGTGGGGGATCAGGAGCACAGTTTGTGACGGCTTGGTGAATTTAACTACAGTGTTAACCGGTTGGGAGGGAATCAGCTCTCCTTTTTGCAGCTTGCTCTGATCTTGGCATTTCCAGTGTGGGCAACCCTAGACACCTCAGGTCACAGGCTTGTTTTTGGAGTGCGCATAATGGGCACAGATATAAGACATGAAGATATTAAGCAGCTAAGCAGGTGTTGGTTAACATGCAACTGTGAGTACAAATACTTTCCCTTTTATATTTTAGCATTCCGATAGATGTTTGGCCATGACTAGCTAGTCAAGGCAGTGCTCAATTAAATCCACAACAAACCATGCAAAATCCCCAATTTCCAACTGCATAAAGGAGCAAATGTAGGAAATCTAATCAGCCAGGCTGTGTGCAGGTGAGCAGAAGAAATAATCTTCCTTTGCAACCTGCAGGCTAGATTAGCACCCACAGCTCCTGCATCCCTACTCTGCATTCTGGTAGAGCTGGTTAGCAGAGGATCCAGTTGCCTAGCCTTTGCTGATTCCATGCTGCACCAGCATTGCCACTTCTGAGCCCTCTGCACCTCCCAAAATATACCAACCAAGCCATTTTGAAATAGGCAATAGGTCATATTTTGTGTCTAAACCACAACTCCCTTTAACTTGTTTCTGCTTTTTAAAATAAATTAACAGAAGCAAACTGTTTAACTTGCAGCTGTGCCAAAAACACCACGACAACACCAAAGAAATAGAAAGCTTCAAACCAGGGTAAGGTCCTCGACTCACCCCTTCCCCCCACCCCCAAGGAATTACAGGGATCTCACCACACTTCAGGTTCTTAGATGACAAACATCCCTAGGAACTGCAATAAGGAACAACAGAATGAGTCACGCACATATTTCTTCTACCTGCTCAATTTCCCAGTGGACTGGGCTGGTTTGTCTCGCCTCCCGATCCTGACATTACTCAAAAGTAGCTTGTTGTATGTCAATTTATCAAGTAGCTTGGGCTTTGTCTGGCTCTGCACAAGTCTGCAGTAAAACACAGGGGTGATTATTTCCATTAAGAACATGGGGCCAGACCTTCAGCAGACATAAATCATTGAAATCAGTGCAGCAATACCTATATGCATCAGCTGAGGATCTGGCTAGTGATGATTAACTACTGACATACCCATGGGCCTCAGGTAATTCATGAAAATGGGACAGAAATGCTAAAAGATTATAAAGTGGTATGAAGAAGCTCTCAGTAGGCATTCGGCTATCAAGGGGACGGGAGCTGCAGAAGCACCTAGAGAGACTGAACAGCAATAATCTATGGCAGAAACAAAACTATAACGTTTTACCCTCCCCTGCCAGCAGTTTCAGTGCTCCATGACCTTGTGCTAGCTCAGAGGAGGAATTATTCTAGGGCCAATATTCCCAGGGCAGTTTCTCGGAGCACAGTTAGCAGTTTTCCAGATAGTTTTAATTTACTAGTCATCCAATTGATAATTACCTGCCCTTTCATAAAGGACACTACAGTTTAAAAGATTACAATCGGGTTTTAGAGTCTAAGTCAATGTTCAAGTCTTCCCTCCCTTGTAAGTCTTGGGCTTGACTCTCCCTTTCACCCCCGCAGTATAAAGGCTTGGTAAAGGGGGCAAAAATGGCTCCTTAGGCGTACCCCTGGCATGAGGGGGTTCCTTGGGCAGATTATCGCTGCTGGAAGGGCTCTATGCAACCCCCAAAATAGGCGATAGCAGAAGAGAGGGAAGAATGCTGTGCTACAGTTATTCAGAGCTGCCAGATAGCCCATGGGAGCACTTGCAGCCAGCATCCGAGAGCTTCCTGCAGGCTCCGTACAGGGGAAGTGCAAAGATGGAGTAAAGTCTTAAAGGGGCACAGTGTGAGCAGGCTGGGGCTAGAGCTCAAGGTACAAAGGTAATACAGCCTTTAATGAAGTCCTGGAGGCAACCCTCCTTCTAGGATCCCTGGCATCAGTCTCCAGTGAGAGACGGAGGATGGCCAGGGAACAGAACTGTCATGGAGGCAGAAGACTTCTGTCAGGTAGGTAGGGTTTCCCTCCACAGGAAGGATTCAGCAGAAATTCCACAAGAGGAACCAGACAGATATTTCCCACCCGTAGCCCTCTGTATGTTTCTCCCCACACAAGGCAATGATCATGTCCTGAATAAGGATCAGCCAAGACACTGAAAGTGTCCATAAGCTGAACATAAGACTCTACACCTTGAGCTAGCGGGTGTAACAGACCCACTACCTCTGTGAATCAGACAGAGTGGGACATGTAACACCTGCTAGCTCTCACTGTACAGTGACGTTTTCAGTTCTATAGATTCCCGAGTCAATCCATGGTGCCTTGGCCAAGATCGTGGCAAACTGTTTTTAGACTGAAAATTAGGTTTTCGATTAACCCTTTTTTTGTGAAAAGAATCTGCTTTCTCTCAGAAAATATCAGCTCCTCATCAAAACACTGAACACCCAAAAACTGAAATGATTTTGAGTTTTGGACAAAAAAACGAAAGCTTCCATTTAGTAAGTGTCCAAAAAAAAATTTCCTAACATTTGCAATCAAAATGAAATATTTTGACATTCTTGAATAGAAATATTTCATTTTGGGTCAGTTCCCTATTTAAACATGCCCTCCTGAGCCACCGTAGTGCCACATGAGAGCTGTCCTTTGCATGCCTCACACCCCCACTCTCCTCTATGGACCAGATTTTCCAGCTGGACTAACTCTCCCACAATGCACCACAGCTATGTGACTCTGATGATGCACTGTGCCAGATCAGGAAGAGAGGAGAGTGTGATGCATCATGGGAGAAAGACATCTGAACTCCAGCTCCTATAAGCCACCATGATTCAACCAACCCAAAACAAAATATCTCATTTTGATTTTCTTAAGGGAAACTTTTGGTTTTCAGGTTTTCAACACAGTCAAAATTTTCTGTGCAATTTTTTTTTGGGGTGGTTTAAAAAAAAATCCATTTTCATTGACATTTTCTCCAGGGGGAAAAGAACAGTTTTCTGAGCAGCTGTGTGTCACATAAGTGGGCACTTATCCTACCTCCTGTGTAGAGGAAGTATGTGATCCACTGATCAGCATATGTTACATCTCCCCGTGTTTCTGAGCCACAGAGGATGTAAATCTGTTACAAGTCTGGCTTCTTAACTCAAGCTATAAAACATTCAGATGAGTTCAGCTTTGTAAGTTTGGGGTTGAATCCCTGATGTTGGCCAACATAGCAGCTGTCACATCAATGCTCCATGCCAATGGAGTAGGAATGATAGAGCCAAACCCTCCACTACCGTAAACTGAAGGACAGTCCCAACCCTTCAAACAGACTAGCAAAAGTTGCATTATTTTCAATAGTCAAGGCTTTATGGTGTCATGTTTCTGTTTAAGGATTAAAATATTCTCCTTGATAATACGCAAGAGTAGATCTACAGCATGTGATGCTGAGAGAGGCCTTGTACTTTAAAATATCAAAAATTATCCGTAGAAGTGGATTTTTAGCCATCTAAATATCTCCTTTTAATTATTTGTTTGACTGTCGGAAGCCTAGGAATGTAAAGGCTTAAATCCTCATGGCTAATTAAAGTAGTGTATGGAGGGAGAGCTGAAGGATTAGGAGAAAGCAGCCTATCTTTGTGACTACTACTGAGCCCTTGTTTTATCTGTTATAAACTGAACAAAAATAGTCTTAAAGATGAAGGAGACAACAAATACAATATTGTACCAGTCCTACAACTCAAGGGGAAAACTAATGACTGAAGAAAGCAAAGCTAACCAAGTAATACAAGACTGCATTTCCAACCAAGAGGAATAAGAGGCAAGCACTTGGATCAAACCAATAAGTTAAAGTGCATGTTAAAAATATTTCTTATTCATGCCTATTTCCGGAAGCCTTTGGGTTTTTTGTTTGGGTTTTTTCTTGGTGTGGGGGTCCCTCTTGTGCTAATTGTCCTACAGCCAATGTCTCTGGCCTATTGCCAGATATTTGGTGTTCTCTGAATATATTCTTTATTCTAGATGATAAAGGCAAACCCACCATGGAAATGTTTTAGCAGCAGAAGAATTGATGGAGTTCTGCTTTTAATTCACTGTACTCCAAAGCTGTTGATCACTCTAAATACTATCTACTTTTAGTGTGTGTGTTTTTTAAATATTGCTAATGTTCAGTGGCAGAATCAATAGAAGGGAATATCAAAAGAATTTTAAACACAATATTCAGATGTGAAAAGGTTTTTTGGCCCTTTGAAAACAGACACCCACGTTCAGATCAAAGTTCCTCAAAAAGTGCTTAGCTGAAAGATTAAAATAAATGAATCCAAACTAAACAAGTTAGGCTTGTTGAGCTTTTTAAGCAGTCATCTTAAAAACCTAGACTACTGCAGTGTAGCATTGACTCCTACCTTGTAACTCCAACACATACCTATTATATATATTACATATATTACAATATTTAGCCCACCTGGTCAAACAGAACAGTGAAAATATCCACCCACCCTGTTCCTGGACCCATGATGGCAGAGGAGTCAGGGAAGGGGTAGACAGAATACCAAGAGTGACATGTTATCATCTCCAGTCCAACCATACTCTGTTTTCGGCTGAGTCCTAATTCTCATCCTCACGCAATTTACAGTTGTACTAACTGCTGACTAGTGCTTGCTGTACACTATGAACCATCTACCCCCACCCCCTTTAAGAGGGGGAGATGCCATGGGCAGCAGCTGTTAGGAGAAGCCATAACAGGGGGAGTAGCAGGAAGCCCCTGAATAAGAACAGAGCCTCCATGCTGATGGCCAGGGCCTTTCGAAGCTCATGGGTAATCCACAGAGTTTGGGAATGGGACTCCCCACTCCTTCCGTGGAGAAAACCCTGCCCCTCCCACTGACGGAACAATTCAAAGGAAACCAGGTGGGGAACTTTGAATGTCCTTTTCCCCAGATCTCTCCCCCACTGCTTTTTCCTGCCAGATGGCATGAGCTTGTCCTAGCTATTAATTGTCTATCCTGGTACTCATAGGACCCCATTACCATAAAACCTGAGCAGTACCTACCATCTGATGATAATAAACATGTGCTAATTGATTGTGTGCCTATCAGGCCATCTTCACAACTCTCCACATAAGTGAGCATTTTGAACAATTCTGCTCCATCAGCACCTCATCTCATTATGATGCTGTTATAGTACTTCAGTTCTTTCCTGTACTTTGATCAGCAAAGATTAATTATCCCAGACTGAATTATTAGTAGTGATTAAACCTAACAGAAAATAAATGGGACTGCAATATTACTGAGTTATAATTTTGCCAATGTGATCATCTGCTAGTGATTTCTTTATGCATGATTTCTTCTTAATCATTATACATTAAGAATTTATTATAGGATATTAATTAGAGGGACACCGCTAGTATACAATACCATTATGATAGATTGAACAGAACATGACATATGCAGATTGTGTGCAAAGCCCACATACCATGCACACAGTACTTTGTACGTGCCTTTATTCTATGTCTCTGCTTACACTTTACTCAGGCAAACACCCACTGACTTCAGTGCAAATTTTGCCAATTAAGGACCTCAAGATTTGACCTGAGCTATGACCAAGAGGTTTGGATGCTTAATTCCCTTTGAAACTAATGAAAATCTCCACCTGTAATAATTTTCAGTGCAGTCTGAAAGGTGCTAAATATTACATAAGCATCTCAAAAAAATGGGACCTCCAATCAAGCTCTAGATGACTCATCGGAATGGTAAGATAAACACAGACAAACATATAAGCCCCAAATTTGCAGTCCTCATCACAGTTGCCAACCTTCATGCGATAAATAAGCACCCCGACGTTCACAATAAGCTAAAAATTAAGCTAATCCCATTTCAAAACAAGGCCAAACCCTAAGAACCCCGACACTCAGTGTGACTAGATCCTCCCAGCGTGCAGTCTGGAACTGTGGTGGGCCCACTGTGCACCCCTGACTTTCTCCCCCCCTTGCTCCTGCTTGCCGGGAGCTGATCAAAAAAAAAGAAATAACAAGCTACAAGCCAAAAACTAGCCTACAAGCAACTCACAAGCCAATTAAGCCAAAAACAAACCCAATTTCTGCGTTTTTTTCATGGATTTGGCATGTCTGGTCCTCGCTCACACGCATACCTCGTATACACAAGTGCAGGAGTCCCACTGCAATCTCACGTGAGTCAAGGTGGTAGGAGCAGGCCCAGAAACGTGAACACACACAAAAACATTTTCCCAGGAAGGAATACACACGCTGGGGCTGTACCTCAAAGGTTGCTAGATCATGCATTGCCATGCCATCATCCCCTCAAATGATTAGTCAGCTGGCAAAGGATCAAGGAAAACAGTCTCCATAAGCTTTCATTCTGCTCCCTGGATGGAAGCAAGCCTCTACAGCCATTCCCAGAGCTCACTTTGTCACCAGCAGATATCTCAGTTCCTGTGCAGGGAGCGAACGTGTGATAGCTCATGATGGATGTTACATGACAAGGCATTTCATTATTTTTTTACTTTTAGAAGAACAATGACTGTTATGTATTTTTCTCAAAACATCAGGACAGCAAAAATTCCCTCTAATGTAATCCCTTATCCTTCAAACAAGGGCTGGTATTACTTCACCCCAATTCTATAATTACTCCAACCACTACTTACTGGACGGATGGGAACTGCTGTGTCAGGTCTTATGATAAACTAAGGAGTGGTGTGTCTAGTCACTTGAGCAAGTGTCTGTGAGTCAGGAGTTCTAGTCTTGGCTGTTTGATCTTATGGATCAACTAGCCTATGTCCTTTCATGGTGCAGGATTTTCCTTGTTCATTACAGATTCATCCCTCAAACACCATCTATTCTGATCATTCTGCTGCCTAAATGGGCCTCGTTTTCACAGAAATAAGACAGATTCACTAGTCTGGAAAAGGGCAGTGGAGAATTTCCTCTGTGTAGAGAAACATCGCATTGTGCCACTGCCTCCTATCACAGCTGTGCCATGCCCCCCCTCCCCCCCCCCGCATAAGAGGACACCTGTTGGGATTTCTGGAGCAGATCATGGGTGGGGCAGGGTGGGAAGGGGATGTGGCAGATCAGCACTCTGCTGCGCATGATTGTCTGTTGGTGTAAGGTCCCTAAAGGTCATTACACAAGTTGAATGAGTCAGGACTGCCCCGTGCAGCTCTAATTTGCACTGGAGCTGGACAGTCCTGAATCAGAGAACAATTTTTTGCAGTTGCCACTCTCCATTACTACTGAGAACCCAGGCCAATATCGTGAATGTCTCATATAAACTATTATTTACATTTTCAGCCATAAATTGGAGCTATACAATATGCATGCAAATTACCACTCCTTTTATATTATTAGTTGATTTGTTTGATTGGGTCCTTCTTTTCCAGTTCACAAAATACCCACAAAAAGATCATAATTTCTGTGAGCAAGTTCCTTCTTCAGGATTATTTGATACAATTTTTTTACGCAAACACTTCTCAGCCTTGGGTTCGCTCATGGACTGGCTTCCAGTATTCAATAGCTAGAATTCAAAACAGATTCTATCCTATTTGCCCAGTGTGGTGTTTAGATGCTGCTTGTAATTATTAGAACTGGGAGCACTGGCTGTTGGAAGTCTGAAAGGACTGGAAACAGGAAGAGGGGCGGGTGGGGTAGGGGAAGTTGAGGAGGCAGAGTGAGAACTACCGAGTGTGCAGCAGCAGCTTGGTAAAGAGGTTTTCACTTTAAAAATAAAGTCCTGTTGAAGTTTGTTAGTACCTTGCCTGGTTGCTACAACACCCAGCCGCAGGGGTAGCAGTAAGGGAGCCCACAAAAAAGTTTTGCAGCACAAATTACACAGTGCTTGTATGAACATTTATGAATCAAACTCTGGGACTCTCTTTCCTTAGCAAAAACCATACAATGATTCTTCTTATAATTTCACAGCTTCAGGAGAAAGAAGGTGACTTCCCTTCACTGTTTCAAAACAAGCACTGAAAGAGCTTTCTTATCTGCCGTGTGTACAGTGTGCAAGACAGTTCTGTATTTGCTGAAACATTCATTTGAACCATTCAGGACACTGCCAGACTAGTAGATGTAAGGTTATATACACACACGTACAAATGCATGCACCCCCACACCCAAATTAAAAAAAAAAGCATTTGGCTGTCAACCATGAAAAAGAAAACAAAAAGGTCTGATTGTCAGCTGTCTCCTCCAAATACCTGGAGCCACAGATAAAGCAATCATCTACAAGGCACCTTATAGCATCTGACATAGCTGAGTCCTTTAGGTCAGGCAGAAAGTTCCTTGAAGCAGCTGGCAGCCCCTCTCCCACTCGTCCTGGCAACAAGAGTCAGATTGGTTTTTCTGATATGGCTCGCAGAGCTTTGAAATTGCTTAGGTAATCGCCACTCTTTGCTTCAGTGATACATTATTTAATAAAGACATTATTTCATACTGTAGCTCTTACAGACATGACTGTGATCCTGCTGGGAAAAGGATGACTAAATGTTAGCCTATTAGGCTTAAGAAGAAACTATACTCCTTGCTCGCCCTTGCCCCCTTCTTCAGAGCAGTCACCTCACACCAGATGGTGCTCGTGCTTGTGTGGACTGGCATGTGCACAGCCTAAGGATTGTCCTTCCAGAGCGAGTCTCTCCAGACCAAAATACCCTTCCGAAGCAGTTCCCCCTAAGGGAACAGCTGTCATTGTTGCACCTTGCTGGATGTCTGAGCAGGAAGGCAAGCAGCTGTTTCAGAGACACTGTCTGCCCTGATTGAGGGACATGCCAGCAGGCAGTAACTAAGCTACAGGGCAGACGGTATACTTTCCCCCAGAGCCTAAGTATGCCACTGCCAGTCTGCGCGGTTCTTTACTTGTATTGGTCCAAACCCTGGGAGCTCGCCAATCCCTTTGATTATGCAGCAAATCCTTCCATTGCTCCACTAGATCAGCTGAGAAAAGATTTCTGTATAATGCTATGGCTGCATTTTCTTCCTCTTGATTTGTTAACATCATCTTGCCTGGACCCTGCAGACTAGGTGAACGGACTGTTGACACACAGCAGATCAGTGACCATGTGCCACTGCATCAGCATTGTGGCATGGCCCATTCCCCTGGGAACAGTCACTCTTCTCCACAATGCGCACACGATTGCAATCCCAAGCTGCCAAGGGGCTGGCAAAGAGGATAGCTATTGTGCCCCAAGTGAACCTGAGGCTCTGCCTATCAGCTGCATTTCAAGAGGACATGGAGAAGAGTCAGAAAGGAACTTTTCCTCTCCCTCTCCTTGTGAGAGAGAGTTAGAGAGATCAGTACTGGTCAGACATGTTCCTACACTATAGAATCTTAGAAGCATAGGGCTGGAGGGGACCTCAAGAAGTCATCTAGTCCAGTCCCCTGCACTCAAGGCAGGACTAAGTATTACCTAGACCAGTGGTCTCTAACCTTTTTACACACAAAAATCACTTTTTGAATTTAAGATCAACCTAGGATCTACCCTGCACCTTCCCTGAGGCCCCGTCCCATGCACTCCATTCCCCCCTCCCTCTGTCGCTCGCTCTCCCCCACCCTCACTCACTTTCACAGGGTTGGGGTTCGAGATGGGATGCAGGCTCTGGGCTGGAGCCAAGGGGTTCTGAGTATCGGGGGGGGGGCTCTGGGCTGAGTCTGGGGCAGGGGGTTGGGGTGCAAGCTCTGGGATGGAGTTTGGGTGCAGGAGGGGGCTCCAGGCTGGGGCAGAGTGTTGAGAGGGTGAGGGGTGTGGGCTCTTGGAGGGAGTTTGGGTGCAGAAGGGGGCTCTGGGCTTGGGCAGGGGTGCAGGAATCATAGAATCATAGACTATAAGGGTTGGAAGGGACCCCAGAAGGTCATCTAGTCCAACCCCCTGCTCGAAGCAGGACCAATTCCCAGTTAAATCATCCCAGCCAGGGCTTTGTCAAGCCTGACCTTAAAAACCTCTAAGGAAGGAGATTCTACCACCTCCCTAGGTAACGCATTCCAGTGTTTCACCACCCTCTTAGTGAAAAAGTTTTTCCTAATATCCAATCTAAACCTCCCCCACTGCAGCTTGAGACCATTACTCCTCGTTCTGTCATCTGCTACCATTGAGAACAGTCTAGAGCCATCCTCTTTGGAACCCCCTTTCAGGTAGTTGAAAGCAGCTATCAAATCCCCCCTCATTCTTCTCTTCTGCAGGCTAAACAATCCCAGCTCCCTCAGCCTCTCCTCATAACTCATGTGTTCCAGACCCCTAATCATTTTTGTTGCCCTTCGCTGGACTCTCTCCAATTTATCCACATCCTTCTTGAAGTGTGGGGCCCAAAACTGGACACAGTACTCCAGATGAGGCCTCACCAATGTCGAATAGAGGGGAACGATCACGTCCCTCGATCTGCTCGCTATGCCCCTACTTATACATCCCAAAATGCCATTGGCCTTCTTGGCAACAAGGGCACACTGCTGACTCATATCCAGCTTCTCGTCCACTGTCACCCCTAGGTCCTTTTCCGCAGAACTGCTGCCTAGCCATTCGGTCCCTAGTCTGTAGCTGTGCATTGGGTTCTTCTGTCCTAAGTGCAGGACCCTGCACTTATCCTTATTGAACCTCATCAGATTTCTTTTGGCCCAATCCTCCAATTTGTCTAGGTCCTTCTGTATCCTATCCCTCCCCTCCAGCGTATCTACCACTCCTCCCAGTTTAGTATCATCCGCAAATTGGCTGAGAGTGCAATCCACACCATCCTCCAGATCATTTATGAAGATATTGAACAAAACCGGCCCCAGGACCGACCCTTGGGGCACTCCACTTGATACCGGCTGCCAACTAGACATGGAGCCATTGATAACTACCCGTTGAGCCCGACAATCTAGCCAGCTTTCTACCCACCTTATAGTGCATTCTTCCAGCCCATACTTCCTTAACTTGCTGACAAGAATACTGTGGGAGACCGTGTCAAAAGCTTTGCTAAAGTCAAGAAACAATACATCCACTGCTTTCCCTTCATCCACAGAACCAGTAATCTCATCATAAAAGGCGATTAGATTAGTCAGGCATGACCTTCCCTTGGTGAATCCATGCTGGCTGTTCCTGATCACTTTCCTCTCATGCAAGTGCTTCAGGATTGATTCTTTGAGGACCTGCTCCATGATTTTTCCAGGGACTGAGGTGAGGCTGACTGGCCTGTAGCTCCCAGGATCCTCCTTCTTCCCTTTTTTAAAGATTGGCACTACATTAGCCTTTTTCCAGTCATCCGGGACTTCCCCCGTTCGCCACGAGTTTTCAAAGATAATGACCAATGGCTCTGCAATCACAGCTGCCAATTCCTTCAGCACTCCCGGATGCAACTCGTCCGGCCCCATGGACTTGTGCACGTCCAGCTTTTCTAAATAGTCCCTAACCACCTCTATCTCCACAGAGGGCTGGCCATCTCTTCCCCATTTTGCGATGCCCAGCGCAGCAGTCTGGGAGCTGACCTTGTTAGTGAAAACAGAGGCAAAAAAAGCATTGAGTACATTAGCTTTTTCCACATCCTCTGTCACTAGGTTGCCTCCCTCATTCAGTAAGGGGCCCACACTTTCCTTGGCTTTCTTCTTGTTGCCAATATACCTGAAGAGGAGGGGGTGCAAGGTGCAGGCTTCGGCCAGGAGGCGCTTACCACAGATGACTCCCGGTCAGCAGTGCAGTGGGGCTCAGGCAGGCTGCCTGCTTGCCCTGGCCCCATGCCACTCCCGGAAGCAGCTGCTGGCATGTCTCTGCGGCCCCTGGGTGGGAAGGGGACAGCGGGTCTCTGTGCGCTGCCTGCAAGCGCCAACCCCACAGCTCCCACTGGCTGGTTCCCAGCCAATGGGAGCTGCGGGAATGGTGCTGGGGGCGGTGGCAGCATGTCGAGCCGCCTCACCCCTCCCCCAGGGGCTGCAGAGATGTGCCAGCAACCAGCCGCTTCCAGGAGTGACATGGGGCCAGGGCAAGCAGGCAGCCTGCCTGAGCCCCGCTGCACCACCAGACTTTTAGTGACCGGAGATCGCAACTGACTGGCAGAGAGGCCAGGATCGACCAGTCGATCATGATCGACCGGTTGGTGACCACTGACCTAGACCATCCCTGACAGGAGTTTGTCCAACCTGCTCTTAAAAATCTCCAATGACGGAGATTCCACAACCTCCCTAGGCAATTTATTCCAGTGCTTAACCACCCTGACAGTTAGGAAGTTTTTCCTAATGTCCAACCTAAACCACCCTTGCTGCAATTTAAGCTCATTGCTGCTTCTCCTTAACTTCTGAGGATAGACAACAATTTTTCACCCTCTTCCTTGTAACCACCTTTTACATATTTGAAAACTGTTATGTCCCCTCTCAGTCTTCTCTTCTCCAAACTAAACAAACCCAGGTTTTATTCAATCTTTCCTCCTGGGTCATGTTTTCTATACTTTTCATCATTTTCTCCCTATTAAATTTTATCTCTTCTCCTTCAGCCTCAGGTCATTAACCTAATTATAGTAAACCTGGTTATTGAATGAAAATAGAAACTGAATGCGTCATAACTAGGACATTTCCTAGTAGGGAGGCATTGATCTAATAGGTTATTTGTATCATCATTATGCTGATTTCAGTGCGAGGCATCTCAAAGTATCCTGTTTTGGAAGCTTTTGCAATCCAGGGCCACATCCTCAGCTAGCGTAAATTGGTGTAGCTCCTCTGAGTCAACGAAGCTATGCAGATTTAGACCAGCGGAGGATCTGGCTTCTAGTATGGAAGATGGGAGGTATGGTAGAAGAAAAAATTATATGGCCTGCTAATTCAACTGGAAATGGAGGGGATAGAAGAGAGGAGATGCTAAGGGAAACATCTTATTTGGGGGGAATTATTGAATCCTAGGTGTAAGAGGCAGGGCAATTTCAAGCAAATTTGGTATCTCCCTGCAAAGTTATTTTGTTGGGGAACCCCATCCCAACTGCAATGCCCAGAATTCATCCTTTTCCTCCACCCACGAGCCCAAATATTGCTTTGCCATGTCTGCTGAGGCCTAGGAGGTGGTAAGACTACACGTAACGTGACTGGAACTAGCGTGTAAGGGACTTAGAGAAAGAGAAGATGGGGATTTCCTGTTACATAAGAGGAAGGGAGCAATCTGTTTTCACGCCCTGACATGATAAACAGGGAGACTCCTGATTGCCCAAGGTGCTCAAGTTATTAACCCTGCAAAGCTGTGTCAGCATGAATCAGCTTGTTATCTAATCCATGTAGCACTGGAGCAAAAGCCGTAACCATCACGCTGAGATTTCAGACTGTCCTGGTCAGCTGAGGACCCTTTGCAGCTACAGGTGTCGCAGCATGGTCTCCAATAGGCAATGTGGGAACCGGAGGGTGGTTTAGACCCATGTTCCAAAATGATTCAGGCCCTGGTTAACCTTAATCACTCTCTAAAGACTTCTCCACAAGCAGCTTCTCACTCATCCCCTCCCCCAGCACACACACACCTTCTCAGATTGGCACAAGAAATCCCAACAACAGAAGTCACATGACTCACAAAGGGGTGAGTCACAGAGTTAAACCTGGTTTCAGAGGAACAGCCGTGTTAGTCTGTATTCGCAAAAAGAAAAGGAGTACTTGTGGCACTTTAGAGACTAACCAATTTATTTGAGCATGAGCTTTAAAGTTAAACCTGCTGTGTTTTGGGAATGGAGGGGATTAGGATACTGCCAGTTCTGGTCACTTTGAGCATAAAGCAGCTGCAGATGGCGTTGAAAGCCAGGCTGGAACTGCAATATCTGTGCAGTGATACCGATCACCACCCTGAATAATGAGCTAGATTAACTCCCCAGACAGGCAGCCTGAGTGGGAAACAAGGTTTAAAAAAACCACAAGGCCAGATTCTGTTCCGTTACACTTGTGTACATCTACAGTGACCAGACTGATGTCTGTGGATTTACTCTCATGTACACCAGTGTTACTGGGATCAGAAAGTGACCCAAGATACCAGGTTTAGATAACTATCACTTTTTCCTTTGTGGTAGAAAAACAAATAATTTCCACCAAGTCTTTGCAGATATGAACGGGGATGACATTTCTCCCTGTCTGACAAGGTAACATAACAGGATTGCATGGTGAAAATGGAAACAGTCCACCTCTGGGAGAGGAGCCAGGATTATTGCTAGATTTGCTCCATGCGGGGGGGGAAGGATCACATTTCGGGGAGGAGAGTGAAAACCGATTTTTGTATTAATTTTCCACCTACATAAGCTGCTTTTCATTTTTTTTAAAGTAATTCAAGACAAGAATGGAAAGTGTTTTAATGCCAAACCCACAAAACCTTATATTTTAAGAAGCACTCTCTTAAAAAGACTTTTTGTAGCTTTACCAAACTCAACCTGTACCTCTCCTCCAACACACCTGGGGGCGGGGGGAATCAACCCATATATTCCACTCCGTTTTAAGTGCGGGCGACTCTGCTCTAAGGAAACCTACTGGCCTAGATTAACTTTGAGGTATATAGATGGGTCCTAGTTTCTGCTACCTGATTCCATTCGTCTGGTAGCTGACACAGTTCTGCTTTTGTTTCCCCTGACAAACACCAGACTTTCCTGATGTGTGGCCACATTTTCCTCAGCCTCACGGGTCAAGTGAATTCGGAGTCTGTATAAGTTCCCAAGGGACCAAGAAGGTGGGAGGGGATAAGCTCTCGTACAACCTCTTCTTCTGCAGCCAACTTTTCAAATGCCTCATATTGCTCTTCATGTTCACTGAGGGGCTTTTATTTAACTTGGCAACTGCTGCCACTGTTCATGTCCATTTCCACTCCCTTCCTTTGATTTGTAAATCATCCATGGATATTGGCTCTCAGGGCAGTTTTGATATTATTGAGGCCCCCAAACTGGCTTCCCCCTTTTACAACCAGCCCTCACTTGTGGCCTTTTTTCCTGCTCTAAATTATCCATTCAGTAATTCAAGTAGCTTGAATATATGCACGCCATAAGTTGCCTATATAAAATAGGACTCAAATATTGCTACTCACTGCAATTTACTGTACATCGATTCTCTGCTGTGGTCCCTTTATGTGTTAATATAACAAATACACAGACAACTCAATGAAACACATGGGCTTGCACATTATAAACAACTAGACATCTAGCTGTAATCAGTGTTCAAAGAGGAGGGAGGGAGGAAGGGTCCAAGGCCCCGATTCAGCAAAGCATTTTGGCATGTACTTGTAGAGGGGGAAGGATGGTCCAGTGGCTAGGACACTAGCCTAGGCTGTGGGAGACCTGGGTTCAGTGCTCTGCTCTGCAACAGGCCTCCTGTACGACCTTAGGTCCAGATCCTCCAAAGGGAGTTGAAGTCAACAGGAGTCAGGATCTGGGCCTTAGCCTCCCTATGTCTTGGTTGCTTATCTGTAACAGAGGGATAACAACACTTCCCTGCTTTACCAGGATGTTGTGAGGATAAATACATGAATGACTAAGGTGCTCAGATAGCAGGGTAATGGGAGCCATATGAGTACCTGAGGTAGTTAAATGCTTTACTGAATGGGGATCTGCCTCTCATGGAGGGCTGATCATGGCACAACAGGTCTTATCAGGCCCTTGTCTACAGATTTCCTTTCCGTATTTGAATCATTCCCGCCCCCTCCTCCCCCGCCCCCCCCCTCCCCCACCCCACGTTCTAATGAAGCTGTAAGAAACTCTTTAAATTCAGGAGAAGGACTGGACCTCAGCTCCTGCAGAGCACGGAGTGCCAGAGCTCTCCTCCCATCAGCTGTACTGGGTATCTTCTGCCATCTTCTTAGGATGTGAAACAAATGCATTCACGCGTTATTTGAGCACAAAACTCATACTTCTCCTCATTTTTACACACACACACACAAATTTACTTCTGCTGTGTGTAACAGCCTTGTTCTCAGACTGCAGCAAAGCACAGAAAAGATCAGTCTAAAAGGATGGCTGTATTCACACGCAGGCCATTGTGCTGTTGCCCTTGAGATCAGCAGAGTGCTGTAGCACTCTCCCTGAATATAGTCAAGAAGGAGTTGCTGGCAGGGCATCCTCATTGGGGGTCCACTGCTTAGGAACTTGCTCCTTGTACTTCATCTGAAATAGCCTGAACCTGAAAAACCTCAGAGGGCATGCTGCAAAGCTTGCCGTTATCCCCAGGAGTTTGAAAGATAGGCAAGGAGAGGGAACATTGCTGCAATTTTCATGTTGCCTTAGGGGGGCGTGGGCACTGGATGGAACTGCTGCACAGGGCATAGCCACAGGTGGGCCACAGCCAACCCACTTAGCATCCAGGCCCACCCAAATCTGAGCGGGATGTAGTGCTGCCACAGCAGTCCGGAGCATCCTGAAATCCAGGACCGAGCTGTGCGCCCCTGTAACCCCCACACACCTTCTGGGGGTGGTGTTCTGTCCCATCTAGTGGCACCAAGGCCACTTAAAGAGAGAGAGAAAGTGAGTCTGGTCTACAGCCTTAGCTAACAGCCAGTTGGCTCTTAGCTCCTGCACTAAGCTCCAGAGGTCCCAGGTTCGATCCTGCCCACCGCCGACCGGGGTCTGTCAGCATTACACCCGCCCTTCAGAAAGCTATGCTCCAGCAACTCTGCCCTGCCATTTTCTGAGCCACCCCATGCACGTGCCCAGCTCGGCAGGTGAAGCCCTGTGTCTGGGGGCAGCAGGGATAGGAAGAGGGCGGGGTATCGGGGAGAAGCTGAACTAGCACAGTCCACCCAAAAGTTGGGGCCCACCCAAATTTCCACTCCTAGCTACGCCACTGCTGCCATCTGCTGAGAGAGGAACATGGGTTTGATATTTGTGTTTTAAGTTAAGCCAAGGGTATCTAGCACAGATGGAGTAGCAGCTATTCTTAATTCAATTCCTACAAATAACACAGGTGGGGCAGGCTGGGGGAGAGGGAAATTTAGCGGTTGATGGAAACCCCCTCTCAGCCTTAACCACAGCACCACAGGCTCACTGCCGCATTATCGGCCATGGGCAATGTTCACAAATGCAGAGTTCCGTGTCACATTTGCAAGGGTATCCAGGGCTGATGGGAAGTTTAGCTGAATGACCTGAACTTCTGAGGCCCACTATCAGGTTCAGTGAAATGGCCTCCCCTGTACAGCTTCCTTCCCCACCCAATAGGCTTCTGTCTTCTGGAGGGGGACAGGCTCAGAAATCTGCTATTCCCCTCCTGTGTCTTCGGGGCAGCTTCCATTTCCTTCAACCCTGGGAAATGAGCCTGCCCCAAGGATGCCTAATACCTCTCCCCTTAATGCCGACAAGGTCATTGGTGATGGGAGAGACACTGGGGGTGGCCCTTTAACTTTGGCCTGTCTCAGAAAGCTAGGTGAAGGTGTGAGGTGGAGAAGACAGGATAGGAGGAAGGTACTTTTGGTGCACCCAGCACATCCTTTCAAGCTCTTCCGTTCTTTCAGGCTTCAACAATGGCACAGATCTTGTTTTTCTAAAACTATTAACACCTAAGAAGCCAGAAGTTAGTCTCAGTGACTTTGAAGTAGTAAAACCTTGAAGATATAATGTGGCTTAAACACATGGAAATTCCTTCAGGCCCTAATTAATTTAGTATTCTTCCACAGAAAGACTGTTGGCATTGTAAATTATTCATAAGATATTATAGACTCACTGATCTCAAATTCCATACAAAATTACAGCCAAGCTTTAAAAATGAACAGAAAACAGCTCTCATATTAACCCTTGCAAACTCTTCTAAAATTACATCCTTTGGGGTGTGTTTTGTATTATTCCATCACGCTTGCTAATACATATAATTGCCTTTTGTCTAATGAGATCATCTACCCATTTCAGATGGAAAACAAAATCATTTCAGCTACCTTCCAGTACTTCCTAGGATCTAATTTTATGGAACACAGATACATTCATCACTACTGCTTAGCTCTTTCTCAGCAAGTTTAATAAACTAGGCCTGCGGACAGAACATGTCAAACAACAATTGCTATTTTATTTATCTTGCTGTGTTCCGTTTTCTTCCTTCTTCAATAACCCATTGATCAAGGTGCATTATAGTACAAAAGGAGGCAGCTGATAGCATTTTCAAAACCAAAATTACTCCCAGATTGGCATTCTTGTCAATAAGTCCTAGCAAATGTTCTATTACAAAAACCAATAAAAATAAACCTAAACCAAAACATATTGACAGATCATTTGGCTGGTTTGCATGTGATTCTTGCCTGTGAACAAATTATTGCCATGTTTAACTGCAAAAACTTCCAGAAATTGTACTATATAATTTATTGCTACTCATGTTGCAATCTGTACAATTTCTCATGAAGCAGTAAGAATCCCATAAAGTGGGTTCATATTAGAAATTTTTCCTTCATATAATTTTGGTTTCCTGGAATAGATAGCCTGTATACGTACATATTAACAATGAAAGTAATACTGAATTTACAGTCAGGCAGCTAAACAAACTGCTTATCTTTTTAAAACCTTTTATAGTTTTATTTATTTGTAAAGATGTTGCAAATTCATGTAGCCAAAGAGATAAGATGGATTCAATATAAGATTTAGATTTACAATATAGATCTAGCTACTATGGTAGTTCTGGAGGAAGACTGCATGGAGCATAACAAACCAAAAAGTCAATAAATAAGCAGTCAGTTAACATCAATTCATTATCACTCACTAAGCGTTTGTGGCACAGAAAGCACAAAGAGAATTTTAAATGTGTCTTGCCTCTCGATGCCCTAAGGACCTATAAGACTGGAGAGCAAATTGGAAAATTGTGTACATTCCTTTAAATATATTGTAACTATTGACAGTAACAAGTATAAAATTAAAAAAGGGGATAGTGGTTAATTTTTTTAATCCAGCTGTATTACCAAGCACGGACATTTAAGGATCATGAGTAAGGCCCCCAAAATCATGAGACTGGCTTTCAAATCATGAGATTTTTAAAATTAAAGTTTGGGTTTTTTTCTATTTATTTCTGGCTTGTGCTTTTCTGTAAGTTAGGAGATGTTTCCCAGTGACATCAGGCAGCAGAAAGGACATTGATTTGTCTCTCAAATGCTGTCCGATCATTTTGCTGACCCATCACACGCTAAAAATTGACCCACATCCATTTTTAGTTGAAGCTCACCAGTGTGATCCTTTCCACTGGGGTCACGAATTTCTGACCCAAAAGGTACTCATCTCCTTCTGTTTTATCCAGGCATCTCTCTGAAAAAACACAAATTGCTCCAAGTGGAAAGGAACAGCAGGAGTTAGTTCAAACTCTTTTTTCTATTCCTAATGGTTTTGTAAACAACGTTCCAAGTTTTCCTCACTAATATGTAGAACTTTTGTTTTGCTTGACCAGCCTTCGCCTCAGCCTAATTACCCTGAGCTATTCAGGGGAGAGACAGAGAACAAGTTCTTAAGGCATTGCGATGTGGAAAGCAGGAAACTAGCTCTTACTGAATGACTCAACTCTTCCTATGCTAGGACGTATCGCTCTCTGCTTTGTATAGTATTTGTGCAATCATCTCAGTTTGAGTACATGGAGTGAGGCATCATTAGCTCACAAGTTTCAGTAAGAAAGTCTAGTGGCACATGGAAATAAACCAGACAAATATTGGGAAAAACCAGAACCATCAGTCTACCTGATGCATACACATGTGAAAAACATTTGCATATTTCATGACAGGTTGCATCACTTAGGTAGGTTTTACTTCTTAACTGTTCATTTCAAGCTCTTCCCCAAAAGAAATCAATTACTAATGACATACAGCCCTACATGTCTTCTTGAACCCATAATTGCCTCCAATTTTAAGCTAAAATTAGCCATTTGTGCTAACCAAATGAGCAGTTTAGTGCTGATGTACGTAAGCAGCTCTTCAGACTGCTGAGCAGAGCTTCCCTTTGACAGTTTCTTCTTATAAATAACATGGTTCCCTCTTCACACTGAGAACTTTTCACAAGCAACAGATCTTTGAAAGAGGTAGCTGAATTAGCCAAATCGTCTGTAAACCCCGCCGACCTGCGTTTTGCAAATATGAAAGCCCTGAATTCATACTAAGGCAGCTAGAGAAAAATACAAATCAGCACTGTGCAAAGTGCCTCTTCTCTCAGCGTCTCATAGTGCTGGAACTTAGCACAAAATGAAACAGTTTATTGCACTGAAACAGGTAAGTGTAGTAGGTTACACTGAAAGTAACCCTCAAGTCATTATAAGATACAATTTTTTAAAAAGTAGTAACTTTTCCTGCTTACTGAGTTAGAAATGTGCAAAATGAAAACACAGGCCAGATTCTGAACTGCCTTTCAGCCCCTCCGTAGTGCAAAGGGGCCAGAATGCACCTGGAGAAACTCTCCTTTGGTGGAGAGCCAACATACCTGGCTCTAACTCGGGCCGGGCACAGCACTGAGGAAGGGTTGGCCAGAGAGGAAAATATTGGAGCAGCCCCCTGGCTGCCCTGACCTATGTCAGGTCTCCAGGTGGTACAAATCTACACCAAGAATCAAGGGAAGCCATAACTGGCTCCCTGATTTTCCCACTTTCACAATGCCATTGTATGATGAGATACAAAGAAAAGTGTAGTGACTCCACGGCACTGACATAGAGAAATAGGGCTGTATATGGGAGAGGTGGGAGCCTTCAGTAGTCAGCAATAAAAGTCAAGCAGGACCCAAGATCCATAGAGGGGGGAATTCTGGTCTTTGGCACTAGTGTCAATCAGAAGTGATGCCATTAAAGTCAACCAAGTTGCATCAGTGCAAAACCCAGTCATCATCTTCAGCTGGGCCTTCAGCTAACTCCAACTAAGGACCTGAGGCAAGGTCTGTGGAAGGATTCTCATGGACTTCAATGGCTTTGGATCAGTCACTAAATGAATAACCCAAGAGAGCCTTTTACTGTACCTGTCCCCAGAAGGGTCTTAGGTACTTGTTGCTTTTTACCTGTACAAGTCACAGGTAAAATGTAGACAGTACTAGCTACATGCTCACCCCCTCCACCCAATGCCAGAACAGTCAAGGCTCACCTTCCATCAGCCCATGATGCCAGCCTCCATCGCCCATGTGTTAAATTTTCAGACACCTTCATGCTTTCTCCCGTGCTGTCCCACATGGTTGTGAGGAGCTCCCTGTGGACATCTGCAAAACTGCCTCCTTCAGATCCCTCCTTAAAACTCTTTTGCCACAAAGTCTGTAAAGGACTTGACAATGGGTAGGCTTCTAGGGCACAGAGACCCCTGCCTAACATACTAAGCAATATCCTGTCTCATTGTTTCCGTGTACTCCCCAAATTGGTCTGTCTGTCTATCCACCTGTTGTCTCTTGCCTTACACTTAGCTTGTAAGGTCCTGGGGCAGGGATATCTTTTAGTTCTGCATTTGTGCAGTGCCTAACACAAGGAAGTCCTGGTTTATGACTAGGTGTCCTAGATGCTATGGTAACATAAATAAATAAGTTTACCCCTGGAAAATCAAGGGTTTTTAGCCAAATACCTTGACTTTGCAGGAAACACACAACTGAGGAAACCGATTCCCAAAGGCCTTGCCTTTTTACCATGCACTGTAAGACGTAGAACAAATGGGTGAAATCCACCTCATGCAGAGGACCAGCAACTGAAGTCCAACTGGAGTCCTCACAGTAGGGCCAAGGCAGTGTGCACAGGTTTGTTGCTGGGCCTCTCAATAGGGATGAATTTCTCCCAATATGGATTTGTTTATTAAAATAGAAAAGCTCTATGACACGTCTTTCATACGTAAACCAAGTAGTCAGTTCCATCCGCATTTTCACGAGTATCGTCACTTAATGATTAGCTATTTTGTGTGGAAAGAAGAACAGGAGGACTTGTGGCACCTTAGAAACTCACAAATTTATTAGAGCATAAGCTTTCGTGGGCTACAGCCCACTTCATCGGATGCATAGAATGGAACATATAGTAAGAAGATATATACATACAGAGAAGGTGGAAGTTGCCATACAAACTATAAGAGGCTAATTAATTAAGATGAGCTATTATCAGCAGGAGAAAAAAAGCTTTTGTAGTGATAATCAAGATGGCCCATTTAGACGGTTGACAAGAAGGTGTGAGGATACTTAAATTAGGGAAATAGATTCAGTATGTGTAATGACCCAGCCACTTCCAGTCTCTATTCAAACCCAAGTTAATGGTATGTAGTTTGCATATTAATTCGAGCTCAGCAGTTTCTCGATGGAGTCTGTTTTTGAAGCTTTTCTTTTGCACAATTGCCACCCTTAAATCTTTTACTGAGTGGCCAGAGAGGTTGAAGTGTTCTTCTACCGGTTTTTGAATGTTATGATTCCTGATGTCAGATTTGTGTCCATTTATTCTTTTGCCTAGAGACTGTCTGGTTTGGCCAATGTACATGGCAGAGGGGCATTGCTGGCACATGATGGCATAGATCACGTTGGTAGATGTGCAGGTGAACGAGCCCCTGATGGCATGGCTAATGTGATTAGGTCCTATGATGGTGTCTCTTGAATAAATATGTGGACAGAGTTGGCATTGGGCTTTGTTGCAAGGATAGGTTCCTGGGTTAGTGTTTTTATTGTGTGGTGTGTGGTTGCTGGTGAGTATTTGCTTCAGGTTGGGGGGCTGTCTGTAAGTGAGGACTGGTCTGTCTCCCAAGATCTGTGAGAGTGGGGGATCATTTTTCAGGATAGGCTGTAAATCTTTGATGATGCGCTGGAGAGGTTTTAGTTGGGGGCTGAAGGCGTTCTGTTATTTTCGTGTGGTAAATTCATCCTGCTGTAGTAAGCTAAACATGCTTCATCTGCAACGACTTCGTCCTGCACATTGTTCTATGCTTCTCAAAGGAAGCTGCCTCAGATTAGTAAAGATTATAATGATCAGCTTGTAATAAACCCTATAGAAATCCAGCATATGGAATTAAAAAAAACACCAAGAAATAAGATAAATGGCACCATCCCACTGCTTCCTAAGGTTGGAAACAAAAACAAACTACCCAGCTAACACAAAGTATATAGGATGCATTTAAAAAAAAAAGTACATATGTATATATTTCAAACTGGAAATGTATATGCCAATTAAATGGTCTGTATCTGGAATCAGATATATGGCTCTGCTAGCTTGGTGCTCTCAGATCACATTTGTGAACATTTAAAAGGAGAAGTACTTGGGTAATTTTCATTTTTCACCACACAGACAATGTTTTGAGATAAGAACTTTACAAGGTCGCCAAATACATACTGCAAACTCCGTCCTATTCCTTACCATACTCGCCACTTATTTGCAAGTCTTCACCTTTTTACCAATTCATAGCACCAGGCCTGCTGATGGGGGCGAGGAGGGGCAATTGCCCAGGGGCCCGGATGATTTAGCCCGGGCGGGCTGCAGGGCTCTTAGGCATGTGTGACCACTCCGGGCCCTGTGCTTTGCATTTACCTGACTAATAATCAAGTATCAGAGGGGTAGCCATGTTAGTCTGGATCTGTAAAAGCGGCAAAGAGTCCTGTGGCACCTTATAGACTAACAGACGTGTTGGAGCATAAGCTTTTGTGGGTGAATACCCACTTCATATTGCATGTCATCCGACTAAGTGGGTATTCACCCACGGAAGCTTATGCTCCAATACATCTGTTAGTCTATAAGGTGCCACAGGACTCTTTGCCACTCTGACTAATAATGTGAGCCAGAGACCTGTACTGAACCAGGCTAATAGGGGAATTTAGTATCTAATCACCTCCATAGCCATGGTACAATCTCATCTGCAAGGCCCCTTGTCGCCATCCATTTTGCTATAGATATATGGGCATATGCTAAAAAAGTGTAGGTATGGATTAAGGCAGTAACGCAAAGGCCTACAGGCTTAGATAACAGCTTAGCCAAACTAACTAAGGCTTAAGGCCTACAAGACTTAACATAAGCAACTAACCAGCAAGTGACTCTGTCACAAGATAGAGTGCTGTTATAGGTAAGTTTTGCTAAGTTGCTGACAGGTTACTGCAAGATGCTAGTTTATACCAGCTTTAGGTATTTTAAGTCAGGAACATCAGCAGAGGCCCAGCCACAATAGCGTCATGGTAACTGATGTACATGCTTGAAGTAAAAGACCTAGTAACCAATGGGAGAAGGGCACCCCAACATTAGTGGGTAAGGCAAGGAGAAAGTGGCTGAAACCCATACAGAATATGTATTAGACATAGTGGGCATTAGTGTAAACTTTGATAAAAGGTGGCACTTGGCCTTTGCACTCCAGGGAGTTTTCCTGGAAACTGCCAGACCAAGGACCACTCATCAGTCATTTTACGTACTATGGGGCTCCCTGCAAGGGATGGTGTGAGTATGCAAGTTCTAGATGCTTTGTATTATCTCTGTCTACTTTGCTATGCTGTAGCGTTTGTGATTGTGCTAATAAAACTATTACAACTTCAGAAGGTCTTCCCTAAGTGCAAGCATCTCTCCCGCATTCCCCAGGGTCCTCACTCCCAGGCGAGCTGTAATACTGCAGCCAATCTGGAGGCAACTGAACCCTTCCAAACCATGTCATGTTATTTGGAAACTCTAAATAATACCTAACCAATTGATCAGGAAGCACCCTATCTTCTGCACTTTTAAGTCCCTCTTCACAAACCCGTTCTGCGGTGCTATCTATAGTGAGTCTTGATGGCTTATACAGAAAAATCCTTTTTATTATTCCTCTTTCTTGATCTCTGTCTCCCTGACAGTATTCCTTGGGGCAGGAATTGTTCCTTCTTGTATATCTGGAAAGCACCTAGCACACGCTGTGCTACCACAAATAAGCAATCATTAAAAACACACACGTGAATACCAGCCATTTCAGACATGCCATTTGGGTGCCTCTGCTAACCAACTCCACTGCATTGCAGTGACATCACAGCTACCAATAAACTGCAGAATCATAAGGGCAGCCCACAGGGCTCAGGTAAGTCTGGGAGGGCGGGAAGGGGAGGTATTTAAAAGGTTTTTAAAATATACTTTGAAAAAAATTCACAATGTACAAAAAAAAATTTTAAAGTGTGCAGAGGGGTGTGTTATTACAGACCTTTCAGACTTTGTATGCCAGTGGAGTTTGCCGGTATTATTTAATGCTGTCAGAGAATGATGCATTTTGAGACTCACCGTGTAACAGGAACAGCAGCAGATTTCAGGGGAACATAAAAAGAATGATTTACACCCTCTGTGGTCAGAGTATTTAGCTCATGCCGAAGAAATAATGTACATCGACCATTGTCCTTTTCAGATCACCTATAACTTCTCCTGTTTTATAAGCTTTTAGATATCCTGTACATACTAATCGACTTAGAAACTGCAGGGCAGAGTGAATAGTATGTGATCATGCATATGCAGATGGGGCCAAATTAAGGTGCATGGGCAAACTTAAGTCTGGAACTTCCTAATTTCTGAGTGCTTGACTTTGCAACCTTAGCATTCTTTTAACATCTTTTGGGGGAGGGGGTGTAATCCATTTATAGGTTGAGGCAATCACTAAACAGTATTGCTCATTTGGGATAGACAATCTCTAAAGCCAGATCCAAAAGAACAGACCAACATCCACTAACCTGCGAACAGATGTGCTGGTCAAACTCTTATGGCCGCATGGTGTCCATATCTACACTTCTATTTGCAGGATTAGGAACAAGACAGAGTAGTTTTCTACCACCTGGAGATACTCTAAAACAAAGGCACATTTCCAGATCAGGATTTGTCTTTCCCAAAACAAAGCAGAATACATTTAATCCAGCTTCCCCACAAGCCTCTGAAACTTTCACTTATTTATTTTCAGGCTCTCTCATTTTGTTTCAGATTCTTATACAGCTGCAGAAAGAAGTGTCCATGTTTTGGACATACTGGATCTGGGGCACTGGTTTATATGACATAAAAATGAGAGGGACAAGTCAGAAACAGCATCTTGTAAAACAAAACCTTGTAACCATCTTTAGACTAGAAAAAATAAAATCATTACTGATAACGTTTGCAGATAACACAAATTGGGGGGAAATGGTAAATAATGAAGAGGACAAGTCACTGATACAGAGCAATATTGCAGCGCTTGGTAAGCTGGGTGCAGGCAATATGTGCTTTAAATATTGCTAATGTAAATATATACATCTAGGAACAAAGAACACAGGCCATACTTACTCGATAGGGGACTCTATCCTGGAAAGCAGTGACTCAAGAAGATTTGTGGGACGCTGTGGCCAAAAGGGCTAATGCAATCCTTGGATTAATAAACAGGGGAATCTTGAGTAGCAGCAGAGCGCACTGGTGCGATCGCTGCTGAAATACTGTGTCCAGTTCTGGTGTCCACAATTCAAGAAGGATGTTGGAAAATTGGAGAGGGTTCAGAGCATAGCCACAAGAATGATTAAAGGATTAGAAAACGTGTTTTTATAGTGATTGAGCTCTTTGAGTGTAGCTATTTAGCTTAAGAAAGAGAAGATTAAGTGGTGACTTGATTACCATCTATAAGTGCTTACATGGGGGTCAAATATTTAACAAGGGACTCTTCGGTCTAGTAAAGAAAGAAATACCATGAGCCAACGGCCGGAAGTTGAAGCTAAACAAATTCAGACTGAAAATAAGGCATATGTTTTTAGCAGTGAGAGTAATTAATCATTGGAACAATTTACCAAGTAGCATGGTAGATTCTCTATCACTGACCATTTTGAAATCAAGATTGGATGTTTTTCTAAAAAATACGTTCTAGGAATGGTTTTGGGGAAGTTCTGTGGCCTGTGCTGTACAGGGAGGTCAGACTAAACGATAGTACTGTGCTTGGAATCTATGAAAGTTTCTCTTACACACAGGGAATGTCTAGGCTTGCAGCTAGGAGAGGGATTCTCAGTTCATGTACACATACTTGTGCTAGCTCAATGATAGCAGAAGTTGGGAATCACACTCTTAGCTCCAAGCACAGTTATAGCCACAGTTTTGACATTACACATAATTAACCTATTTCATTTTAATACAGCATGCTTGCCTTACTAATAAGAGGTACCACCATGCTTCAGGTTAGAAAGATTTGCCTGAGATACCCTGCTTCTGCAACCTGGTCATGTACATTAATTCAGCTAAAAATTCCAAAATAAAGGTTGAAACAAAGTGATGGGGGAGAGCGAGGGAAGAGGAGTGAAAAATATGAACTAAGAATCAAGGACATCACAAAATGAATAATGTTTAATCCATCTTATTGCTACCAGCAAAATTAAGTTTAAGCTGCACACTCAATTAGTCTGCTAATGCTATTTGATGGGCCTCCACTTAATGATGGACCACTGGGATCTTTAATGTGTCCCCAAGAAACCTGAGATTTTTCATTCTGTCTGCATCTCTAACAAAGACAACTTAGTCTTCCCTCCTTCTGGGCCTTGTGTCTATCAGTGTTTGCACATAATTCATGTCTGCTTTGCTTATGCATCCACAGCAGGGTATCCATGCTGCCCACAGAGCTTTTTCACATCATGCCACTAGTTCACATAAAAAGTCTCACTACTGCACTGGCCTGGTCAACTACAGTTAGACACCAAAGCTTTCACTGTGTTTGTCAGATCTAGTGGTGCCTACTAACCAAACATCCATTGCTAAAGTAGTCCTAAAAATAGCATACAGGTAGAATTGCCTCCTTGCTGGATGCATTAAATACAGCTCAGAGAGTAATCATCATTATATTAAGAACAGGAGAAACCATTCCTGTTGTAGCATTAGCCTATAGACACTAAAGAGTAGGTAAATGTAATAGACCACAAAGTCACTCTGTTTCATTGATTAGCTTAGTGAGTTAGGTTGTTAGAGTCTGGGTAAGGTCATGAAGTTCAAAGGCTCCCTAAGAATGTTTGGTTAATGGGTTTCTAACAGCATCACAGCACTTTAATCTTTCAGTCACAGAGTTGGGAGCTTCTACCCCTAATTATGTAGAGTCAGACCCACAATCCACTAACCAGCAGGCCAAATGCCACCCTTCTGATTAAATAAACCTCAACTGAATATAAACAATTGAGTCGATCTTGTTAGGCGCTTGGATAGTGAGGCTCTTGGGATATTAATTAGTGCTATGAGAAAACAACATGGGATATTCCACATGTCTTGGATACATCACTTCCCCTCTTTCAAATACTGTACCCTAGTAGCAAAAATAGATTATGGCAGTAAGAGACTCATGTTCTAGCTACACACCATTGCTTAGTCCACAACATGACTCAAATCTGATCTTATAAACATGTTTTAACATTGGATAACAGAAAATTACTAACACAGCATAATTTAAACATGAGTTGGGAAAAGCAACCAGGGATAACATGCTAATTTAGCCCAGATAGTACTATTTGCCCACCCAATTTCTTGACTGACAAGAGCTTCTGAATCTTTCAACTTGAAGGCAGGTTTTCCAAGGGAAGGAAACAGAAAGATCATAATTTAACAAAGAGAACTGATTGAGGCAGGTCTCTTGCATACATTCTCTGTAAACACATACAATACACAGCAAATACTATTTCAGATCAAACCCCAATGGCAACGTAATATTTATCAACTGCACCATAACATCTGCATTTCAACGTGTCAGATAATAAGCAGTAATTAGTACATTGCACTTCCATAGCACCTTCCAGTCAGAGATCACAAAGCACTTTTCAGCACACTATATATGGTACAGTATGTATCTCCATCAAGCAGCATATTATATTTTAATACATGCTCCATGTGTGTCCTTGCTCTATCTCCTTAATTACAAAGCCTCCTACTTTACATTTAAATATCTTGAGAGCAGTCTTGACTAGTCTAAACATTAGAATCTTCATAAAATACAGGTGGTGACCACACCTTATTTTGCAACCTTTTTAAACTGGTTATTGCAACACACGCTGCTTACACTTGGCAATATGAGGCTGCTTTTCTATCCCACTGCAGCCAGGTACTTAAGCACATGCCTAATTTAAGCAGGAGTAGTCCCTCTGAAATCAATGGGGACATGATTAAGCACGTGTTCAAGTACTTTGCTGAATCAGGACATTACTGCACAGTCTGTAAACATGTACAGATGAGCAATGCGATGGCTTAAATCCTGCCATTCTTATTCAGACAAAGCTCCTATTGATTTTAGTGGGAGTGGTGCCTGAGTAGAGTGTGCAGGATTTGGTCCTGTGTTTTTATTATTCATGCAGCACCCAAAGTGTGAGAGACACTGACACACAACAGGCAAAACAACAGCAATGAGCACTGATAGCACTGCACTCACAAAGATGATTAGAAATCATTATCCCCATCTGTAAAATAGGGAAACAGAGACACAGAATTTGCGTGATTTGCCTAAAGTCAGCAGCAAAGCCAGGGATAGAACCGTTCTTTTGACTCTCTGCCCATTTCTTGTCTGTTGGACTGTATGGCGGATCAGGATGCCACAAAAAATAACGAGTCCATGCCCTGAAGAACATGCAGCTTAAAGGCAGAAGTGAGTACATTAGAGAGGAAGGATGAGCTTGCGGTTAAGGCACTAGACTGAGACTTGGGAGATATCAATTCAGTTCCTGGCTCTGCTACATACTTCCTTTGGGACCTCAAGTGAGTTGCTTGACTTCTCCATGCCCCAGCTCCCCATATGCAAAGGGAGATAATACCTTCTGTCTCCCAACCTTTGTGTACTATACTAATTTTCCAGTTTGTCAAAAATAAAATTTTCTCCATCATTAAATCTTCCTCTGGCCCCAATTTAAATTTAGGCTCTTAGGAACAGGGTCTCTCTCTTATTCGGTGTTTAGAACCATGGGGTCCTGAGCACAACCAGGACTTTCAGGCACTACTGTAATACAAATCAAGAGTAGCAATAATACAGTACAAAATAACCTAACACAAATACAGAGTCGAGAAGATTTTGAATTGAGTTGTTTTTTTTTTAGAGTTACAAATACTTTAGAAGGTAATACGCTGTTTAGACATAGTGAGTCAGAGTAGGGAAGCAACAAGAAACTAAAAGGAAAAAGTATATCCAAGTCCACAGGCTGAAGAAAAAACAAATCATTTTCTGCTCCACGATGTATGATCAGAGAGTCAAATGTCTGCAATACAAATACCTGCTTTCCAGAATGCCTTAGGGTATGTCTACACTACGGAATAAGGTCGAATTTATAGAAGTCGGTTTTTTAGAAATCGGTTTTATAAATTCGAGTGTGTGTGTCCCCACAGAAAATGCTCTAAGTGCATTAAGTGCATTAACTCGGCGGAGCGCTTCCACAGTACCGAGGCAAGCGTCGACTTCCGGAGCGTTGCACTGTGGGTAGCTATCCCACAGTTCCCGCAGTCTCCGCTGCCCATTGGAATTCTGGGTTGAGATCCCAATGCCTGATGGGGCTAAAACATTGTCGCGGGTGGTTCTGGGTACATATCGTCAGCCTCCCGTTCCCTCCCTCCCCCCGTGAAAGCAAGGGCAGACAATCATTTCGCGCCTTTTTTCCTGAGTTACCTGTGCAGACGCCATACCATGGCAAGCATGGAGCCCGCTCAGGTAACCGTCACCCTATGTCTCCTGGGTGCTGGCAGACGCGGTACGGCATTGCTACACAGTAGCAGCAACCCCTTGCCTTGTGGCAGCAGACGGTACAGTACGACTGGTAGCCGTCATCGTCATGTCTGAGGTGCTCCTGGTCGCCTCTGTGAGGTCGATCAGGAGCGCCTGGGCAGACATGGGCACAGGGACTAAATTTGGAGTGACTTGACCAGGTCATTCTCTTTAGTCCTGCAGTCAGTCCTATTGAACCGTCTTATGGTGAGCGGGCAGGCGATACGGACTGCTAGCAGTCGTGCTGTACCATCTTCTGCCGAGCAGTCATGAGATGTGGATGGCATGCAGTCCGTCTGCTGCCAGCCAAAGATGTAAAAGATAGATGGAGTGGGTCAAAACAAGAAATAGACCAGATTTGTTTTGTACTCATTTGCTTCCCCCCCCTCCCCTGTCTAGGGGACTCATTCTTCTAGATCACACTGCAGTCAAGATGCAGCGAGGTAAATCTAGCCATGTATCAATCAGAGGCCAGGCTAACCTTCTTGCTCCAATAAGGACAATAACTTAGGTGCACCATTTCTTATTGGAACCCTCTGTGAAGTCCTGCCTGAAATACTCCTTGATGTAAAGCCACCCCCTTTGTTGATTTTAGCTCCCTGAAGCCAACCCTGTAAGCGCCCCTCCCAGCGTCAGAGCAATGGCAAACAATCGGGCATCTGAGAGTGCTGTCCAGAGCAGTCACAATGGAGCGCTCTGATGGGGCTAAAACATTGTCGCGGGTGGTTCTGGGTACGTGTCGTCAGGCCCCCGTTCCCTCCCTCCCTCCGTGAAAGCAAGGGCAGACAATCATTTCGCGCCTTTTTTCCTGAGTTACCTGTGCAGACGCCATACCACAGCAAGCATGGAGCCCGCTCAGGTAACCGTCACCCTATGTCTCCTGGGTGCTGGCAGACGCGGTACGGCTTTTCTGCACAGTAGCAGCAACCCCTTGCCTTCTGGCAGCAGACGGTGCAATACGATTGGTAGTCGTCCTCATCGTGTCCGAGGTGCTCCTGGCCGCGTCGGCTGGGAGCGCCTGGGCAGACATGGGCGCAGGGACTAAATTTGGAGTGACTTGACCAGGTCATTCTCTTTAGTCCTGCAGTCAGTCCTATTGAACCGTCTTATGGTGAGCAGGCAGGCGATACGGACTGCTAGCAGTCGTACTGTACCATCTTCTGCCAGGCAGGCAAGAGATGAGGATTGCTAGCAGTCGTATTGCACCATCTTCTGCCAGGCAGGCAAGAGATGGGGATGGCTAGCAGGCGTACTGTACCATCTTCTGCCAAGCAGCCATGAGATGTGGATGGCATGCAGTCCTTCTGCACCGTCTGCTGCCAGCCAAAGATGTAAAAGATAGATGGAGTGGGTCAAAACAAGAAATAGACCAGATTTGTTTTGTACTCATTTGCCTCCTCCCCTGTCTAGGGGACTCATTCCTCTAGGTCACACTGCAGTCACTCACAGAGAAGGTGCAGCGAGGTAAATCTAGCCATGTATCAATCAGAGGCCAGGCTAACCTCCTTGTTCCAATAACAACGATAACTTAGGTGCACCATTTCTTATTGGAACCCTCCGTGCAGTCCTGCCTGAAATACTCCTTGATGTACAGGCACCCCCTTTGTTGATTTTAGCTCCCTGAAGCCAACCCTGTAAGCCGTGTCGTCAGTCGCCCCTCCCTCCGTCAGAGCAACGGCAGACAATCGTTCCGCGCCTTTTTTCTGTGCGGACGCCATACCACGGCAAGCATGGAGCCCGCTCAGCTCACTTTGGCAATTAGGAGCACATTAACCACCACACGCATTATTCAGCAGTATATGCAGCACCAGAACATGGCAACGCGATACCGGGCGAGGAGGCGACGTCAGCGCGGTCCCGTGAGTGATCAGGACATGGACACAGATTTCTCTGAAAGCATGGGCCCTGACAATGCATGCATCATGGTGCTAATGGGGCAGGTTCATGCTGTGGAACGCCGATTCTGGGCTCGGGAAACAAGCACAGACTGGTGGGACCGCATAGTGTTGCAGGTCTGGGACGATTCCCAGTGGCTACGAAACTTTCGCATGCGTAAGGGCACTTTCATGGAACTTTGTGACTTGCTTTCCCCTGTCCTGAAGCGCATGAATACCAAGATGAGAGCAGCCCTCACAGTTGAGAAGCGAGTGGCCATAGCCCTGTGGAAGCTTGCAACGCCAGACAGCTACCGGTCAGTTGGGAATCAATTTGGAGTGGGCAAATCTACTGTGGGGGCTGCTGTGATGCAAGTAGCCCACGCAATCAAAGATCTGCTGATATCAAGGGTAGTGACCCTGGGAAATGTGCAGGTCATAGTGGATGGCTTTGCTGCAATGGGATTCCCTAACTGTGGTGGGGCTATAGATGGAACCCATATCCCTATCTTGGCACCGGAGCACCAAGCCGCCGAGTACATAAACCGCAAGGGGTACTTTTCAATAGTGCTGCAAGCTCTGGTGGATCACAAGGGACGTTTCACCAACATCAACGTGGGATGGCCGGGAAAGGTGCATGATGCTCGCATCTTCAGGAACTCTGGTCTGTTTCAAAAGCTGCAGGAAGGGACTTTATTCCCAGACCAGAAAATAACTGTTGGGGATGTTGAAATGCCTATATGTATCCTTGGGGACCCAGCCTACCCCTTAATGCCATGGCTCATGAAGCCGTACACAGGCAGCCTGGACAGTGGTCAGGAGCTGTTCAACTACAGGCTGAGCAAGTGCAGAATGGTGGTAGAATGTGCATTTGGACGTTTAAAGGCGCGCTGGCGCAGTTTATTGACTCGCTTAGACCTCAGCGAAACCAATATTCCCACTGTTATTACTGCTTGCTGTGTGCTCCACAATATCTGTGAGAGTAAGGGGGAGACGTTTATGGCGGGGTGGGAGGTTGAGGCAAATCGCCTGGCTGCTGGTTACGCGCAGCCAGACACCAGGGCGGTTAGAAGAGCACAGGAGGGCGCGGTACGCATCAGAGAAGCTTTGAAAAACAGTTTCATGACTGGCCAGGCTACGGTGTAAAAGTTCTGTTTGTTTCTCCTTGATGAACCCCCCCGCCCCTTGGTTCACTCTACTTCCCTGTAAGCTAACCACCCTCCCCTCCTCCCTTTAATCATTGCTTGCAGAGCCAATAAAGTCATTGCTGCTTCACAGTCATGCATTCGTTATTCATTCATCACACAAATAGGGGGATGACTACCAAGGTATCCCAGGAGGGGTGGTGGAGGAGGGAAGGAAAATGCCACACAGCACTTTAAGCACAGCACTTTAAAAGTTTACAACTTTAAAATTTATTGAATGACAGCCTTCTTTTTTTTGGGCAATCCTCTGTGGGGGAGTGGCTGGTTGGCCGGAGGCCTCCCCACCGTGTTCTTGGGCGTCTGGGTGTGGAGGCTATGGAACTTGGGGAGGAGGGCGGTTGGTTACAGAGGGGCTGCAGTGGCAGTCTGTGCTCCAGCTGCCTTTGCTGCAGCTCAACCATACACTGGAGCATACTGGTTTGGTCCTGCAGCAGCCTCAGCATTGAATCCTGCCTCCTCTCATCACGCTGCCGCCACCTTTGAGCTTCAGCCCTGTCTTCAGCCCGCCACTTACTCTCTTCAGCCCGCCACTTACTCTCTTCAGCCCTCCACCTCTCCTCCCGGTCATTTTGTGCTTTCCTGCACTCTGACATTATTTGCCTCCACGCATTCGTCTGTGCTCTGTCAGTGTGGGAGGACAGCATGAGCTCGGAGAACATTTCATCGCGAGTGCGTTTTTTTTTCTTTCTAAGCTTCACTAGCCTCTGGGAAGGAGAAGATCCTGTGATCATTGAAACACATGCAGCTGGTGGAGAAAAAAAAAGGGACAGCGGTATTTAAAAAGACACATTTTATAAAACAGTGGCTACACTCTTTCAGGGTAAACCTTGAAAGTTAACATTACATACATAGCACATGTGCTTTCGTTACAAGGTCGCATTTTGCCTCCTCCCACCGCGTGAACGGATTTTGGTTGAATGCCAGCAAACATACACTGCAATGCTTTGTTCTACAGTGATTCCCCAGTACGTGTTGCTGGCCTGGAGTGGTAAAGTGTCCTACCATGAAGGACGAAATAAGGCTGCCCTCCCCAGAAACCTTTTGCAAAGGCAGAACCGCAAATGCCAGGGCAAAGTAATCCTTTCACATGCTTGCTTTTAAACCATGTATAGCATTTTAAAAGGTACACTCACCAGAGGTCCCTTCTCCGCCTGCTGAGTCCAGGAGGCAGCCTTGGGTGGGTTCGGGGGGTACTGGCTCCAGGTCTAGGGTGAGAAACAGTTCCTGGCTGTCGGGAAAACCGGTTTCTCCGCTTGCTTGCTGTGAGCTATCTACAACCTCCTCCTCATCATCTTCTTCGTCCCCAAAACCTACTTCTGTATTGCCTCCATCTCCATTGAAGGAGTCAAACAACACGGCTGGGGTAGTGGTGGCTGAACCCCCTAAAATGGCATGCAGCTCATCATAGAAGCGGCATGTTTGGGGCTCTGACCCAGAGCGGCCGTTCGCCTCTCTGGTTTTCTGGTAGGCTTGCCTCAGCTCCTTCAGTTTCACGCGGCACTGCTTCGGGTCCCTGTTATGGCCTCTGTCCTTCATGCCCTGGGAGATTTTCAGAAAGGTTTTGGCATTTCGAAAACTGGAACGGAGTTCTGATAGCACAGATTCCTCTCCCCAAACAGCGATCAGATCCCGTACCTCCCGTTCAGTCCATGCTGGAGCTCTTTTGCGATTCTGGGACTCCATCATGGTCACCTCTGCTGATGAGCTCTGCATGGTCACCTGCAGCTTGCCACGCTGGCCAAACAGGAAATGAGATTCAAAAGTTCGCGGTTCTTTTCCTGTCTACCTGGCCAGTGCATCTGAGTTGAGAGCGCTGTCCAGAGCGGTCAGAATGGAGCACTCTGGGATAGCTCCCGGAGGCCAATACCATCGAATTGTGTCCACAGTACCCCAAATTCGAGCCGGCAACGTCGATTTAAGCGCTAATCCACTTGTCAGGGGTGGAGTAAGGAAATCGATTTTAAGAGCCCTTTAAGTCGAAATAAAGGGCTTCATTGTGTGGACGGGTGCAGGTTTAAATCGATTTAACGCTGCTAAATTCGATCTAAAGTCCTAGTGTAGACCAGGGCTTAGGCACAGGAATAAGGACAGAGGGACTAATCTGTAAAGCCCCTCTGAATTGACACAGCAGGAGGACCACCGCTTGAAGTCTTTCACTGAGTAACACTAGCGAGTGAATGTGCTGCTGATTATTTCCATCCACATCAGACATTCAACAGCAATGATATTGAAGGAGTTGAGGCTTTGGAGGATGGTTCAGACAGACACGGGGAGAGGAGGTTGTAAAACTGTTTGATAGACTCTCAAACATTTGGCAGATACAAAAGTCGTCACCTTAGGGTGGAAAAAAGAACATTGCTCAAGACTTCCTGAATTGATTTGTCTAGTGCTGAGGTGACATGTCTGCTCCCTGTCACAGCAATGAAGGAATGGCTCTTCCTAGACAGGCACTTGTGCACTCTAGTGCCAGGGGAAGGGAACGGAATCCCTTGGCCTGTGAAATGAGACAGCACATGAGCAGCAAAGGAAAGCATCAGCAATGAGAAAAATCTGGATCGGAATGAACCCTTCTCAAAGAGCGAAAGCCTAGAGTGTAGCATAAGCCTTGGTTTTACCAGACAACTTTGATAAGGTGGTTAATTATTGGCTGACTAACCCCTTGCTATCCCTGAAATCAATTACCTTTCTTTCTGTATTGATTAAAGCAGCCTGCTGATATTTTCTCACGATCCTGGTTCTCAGCAGTCCTGTTAGATATACTCTCTCTGCCAGCCACCTATTCTCCTTTGGCTTTTGTTGGCCTGGCTTTCATTCAGAGGGCAAGGCAGTGGGAAATTCGCTTTTAGGTTTTTTGCTTGTTTGAATTATTGACTGACTAAAGTGAAGCTATCGTAACTTTGTACATTTAAAAAGCATGTAGGGTGGAAGCTATAATGTAATGTTTTTCCATTTTTAAAAACACACCCTGGTGCATAACACAGCTTATTTGTACATCAAGGAATTAATTATTGAATAGATAAGCACTGCTTCCACAGTGCATTATAACAGTGACTCTAGGGTGACCTGGAAATCAAAGCAGTCAGCATCTCCTAACTCACAGGAAGCACTCCCCCAACACTATCTCTGTGGGGGGTTGTTCGGTTGTTTACAAAGCTTTCACTGGCCCATAGAAGTGAGATAAATAGCATTTGCACCAAGAGCTGTGTCTCTAAATGATAATGGACAGTTTCATCTTGACTGATGGAACCAACTTCTCTTCCAAGAGCCTTGTAAGAATCCCTGATTCTCACTTTTCTGAACTGTCATTTTCTTATTATTATTTGTAAATAGTGGTGTGGAGAGGTTCCATTATGCTAGGCACCGTACAAACACACAGCCATAAGGAGACAGCAATCAAAGCAGCCAAGACAAATCGAGGGTGGAGAAAAGGAAGCAGCATTCTCCCCAGTTTTACAAGTGGGGAATAGAGGCACAGAGAGATTAAATGACTGGACCAGGATCATAGAGGAAGTATATAGTAGAGACAGGATTAAAACCCTATTTCTCTAGTCTCAGTCTGGTACCAGCTAAGGTAGGGTAGGAAGTAGCCCAAGGATACAGCAGTAAGGTTCAAGACTGTGCTAATCTTGACTGCTTGTTATAAGGTCTCTGGGCTGGAACGCAGTGTAAAGGGCAGACCTGGGTTCCCCTACCAGTCACCGGGCATGGTGCTGTTAAAGGGCAGTAAAAGAAAGGACTACCTGGGACAGTGGGTCCCGAGAGACTTTGATGTCTGGAAGGGGAGGACTACAGTGACATGGCTTGGCCCTCCAGCCAGGAAGTGGGAGTAGTTAAGTCCCGAGAGAGCGAGGCTGAGAGAGTGCCGGAGTGAGTAACCTCGGGGGTGGGAGGGGCGCGTCAGACTGGCAGAGTTAATCTCCAGATGCGGCCAAAAGGAGACGCTCCAGCAGTGAACAGAGCACCCCAAACTCAAATGGGGATCCCAAAACTAAGGCACCCAAGATCAGTGGTCACTTTTGGAAACATTGGCCCTAAGTATTAATGGCTGTGTAAGCCATAGCCAATCCGATGCAGTCATTCAGTGCTCCAACTTTAGGGAGGGACTTAAATGAGAACCAACTAAATTCAAAGCCAACATTGCCACTACTTTACATCCTTAAAATCACCCCCTCATTATTCTGCAGCTCACACGGCAGTCCCTTCAGGATCTTACATACTATGTGAGATGCAATCTAGAGGCATACCAGGGCAAATGAAAGGCAGAACAAGCTTAACTCTGGTTTTTCTCAAATTTTGTGTTTGTATGTTAAATGCTAGATGTTACTCTGATGCTTTTGCATATTTAATTCCCTTTATTCTTTTCCAGTGCTAACAGTACAACCGTTTGCAACACTGAGAAGCTGAAAATGATAACAACATGAATCAAAACTCTGGCTCAAAAGTACCAACAGAGGCTTTCTCTGCTCATACAAGATGTGCCAGCAACCACATTATCCTTACTGCTCAATATCTTCCCATGCAATGTTATAAATTATTCCTGTGTTAGTCTTACAGCACAAAGCCCACTGAAATCACTGGTACAGTATAAACTTCCTATTCATCGAAATGGGACTTTGTCTAGTAAAAATAATTAGACCTGCAGGGGACTGTTCATGAGCGTTGCCAATGCCCGTGAACGAGCTCCTCAAAGCTTCCTGGTTTTAGCTCAGAAGTTCACTGATGTTCTCCCAATAGGATCACTTTTCTAATGAAACCAGCACATAGTATGTATTTCTTGCAGTGAAAGGCAATGCCTAACAAAAAGCATTAAATCTGTGCTGATGAAGGGGAAACAGACTTCTGGAAGGTTGGGAGCCATCAGAGCAGTTAGAATGTGCAGAAATTTCAAAAACAAGCCTTCCACTGAATGCTAGGCTACCACGCCAGTCAAAAGAGAAGAGAAGGCAGGATGAAAGCGGGGCTTGCTCCCACATGCCACCACACATTTAAGGGCTCCCACCACCGCAAAAAAAATAGAGTCAGATGAGTGAGACACACTGAGCAACACAGGGCAGACCAACCTCATGCAACAGATCCTGTGCATTAGTCACAGGAGACCCAAAACACACATGAAATGCTAGGTTTCTGTTGGATGAGGGCATGAGGCTGGGGACTACATAGACCCTTTGCAGCATGGAGCCAACCTATATGGTGACACTCTCCAGGAGGCAATGGTAGGGTGTGGGCAGAACAGGAAAATGGTGGGACATGGCCAGGGGGTCCATAAACAGTGATCCACTGGACCATAACACCACATCAGTTTGTGACCACTACCAGAGGCATATGCACATATGCACCTCTCCTCCAGGCTGGGCGGAAGGATTCCTTCTCTCCATCTCCCTTCCCCCGAACCCACCCCACACACACACTTCCCTTGAACAAAGCCCTTTTACTGCAGGTTTGCACAGGGGAGTGGAATTTTACCCTTAGTCCCTATTCATTAAACTGACTTCTGTACAGTACACTTACAAATATGTTCTGCTATTGTATTGCTGTGTGATTGTTCATTACAGTGGTTTTACACCTGCAATTGCAGCATGTGGAACGGATCACTGCCAGAGACTGGGAGGACATTAGACTAGATAGAATATAAGGCCAATCAGTATGGCAATTCCTATGTTTCTAACAGAACAACCAAATTTGTTACATAGTTTTCTGTGCAACCCATGTTACTTCACTGGGTAAGTGAAGGATGAAATCCTAACACCGTTGAAGTCAATGGGAGTTTTGCCATTGACTTCAACAGGGCCAGGATTTCATCGAGTGTACTATGTCAAACTGTGCCTATAGGACTTAATAAATTGAGAAATAACATGTGGTAAACTCATGACATACCAATGCAGTCTGAACATAAATGGAGGAGCAGTTTGCAATTACTTATCTTGTTTGGAGAGCATCATACAAAGTCAAAGACCATCCACACAATGGTAATAAACATAGCCACTGATTAGCTATCCATGGGCAGAGCTATATGAGACACAGCATAGTAAACAGTGTGCTGAGGATACCCTGAATCTGAAAGTCCAGTCACAAGTTAAAGGACTCCATGCGGCAATCAATGGGTGAATTTCAGTGGCCTGGCTTATGCATAAGAACAGCCATTCTGGGTCATACCATGGTCCATCTAGCCCAGTATCCTGTTTTCCGACAGTGGCCAATGGTAGGGGCTTCAGAGGGAATGAACAGAACAGGTCATCATCCCATCATCCACTCCCACCAGAAGGTCAAACTAGACAATTTGGTCTCTTGTGGTCTTGATTTTTTAAAAAAATTTCCCTGCATTTTAAGTAGGGCTTTAGCTATGTGTGTAATATATTTCCTAAATGAAAGCAATTAAATGTCTCTCCGCCTGTGATATGCCAAACACCTGATGCGAGCAAATGGTTTATATAGATTTTATTTTTGATTATCAGTGCTTGAGGGGATTCATACTGATTACTTGGAATTTAAAGTGTTGTTTTTCAATCTCCTATAAGAGGCCACAGATTGCAGGTTAACAGTTCTTGTTTAAAATAAACCAAAAATCTGAATCCTACCCAATCAATTCCTAATAGCTAAGCAAGACAGATGGGTGGACCCAACCACTCCTGCCAAGACAACAATGGATTGGTATCATTAGCTACCAAAAAAAAAAAAATCACACACATGGAACAAGACTCATCCCTGGCATAAATGGGAGCACTTCCCATGTTCATAGATGACAATCAGAAGAGGCCCTCCATGATCATCATCATCTAGTCTGACCTCTTGCCAGTCAGAGGTGAAGGGCCTGGGCAGTTCTGCCAGGGTTTGAGCACATGGCTCCGAGGAGTCAAAGTGTTTGGCAACTGATGCTGAGCCTGCTAAGCCATCCCGTGTCATGACATTTCAAATGACTGTTAGCTACATTGTATGACTGGGGAACCAAGGCACAGCAAGATTAGATGACTTTCCAGAGGTCACAGGGAGTTTGACAGAGCCAGGAAGCGAATCCAGCTCTGCTGAGACTTGGGTCAGTGCTTGAAGCACAAGGTCTTCCTTCTTCCTCCATTGTTCAACCAGAGAAGTCCCTGCTGAAACCAGGGAGGGGTTGACCTTAAAGATAATAATGCTCCCAAATACATGAACCCCTTTACTCAGGAGATCTTGTATGGAGAAAGAATTTTACGGGGGCTAAGGCACTAAACTAGTACACTGCAGCTGCTACAGTGGCACAGCTGTAATGCTGCAATGTAGTGTAGATGCTCCCTACAATGAGGGAAGAGGGTTTTCCCCATCTATGTAGGTAATCCACTTCTTCCATCAACATATCTACTGCCTCTCAGAAAATTCTTCCATCAACCTAGCAACATTTACAGTGGGGATTAAGTTGACCTAAGTACGGTGCTCAGAGCATGACATTTTTCACAGCCCTGAGTAATGCAGCTAGGTCAGTCTAATTTTTAAGTGTAGACCAGGCCTTGGGCTGAAGAGATCTAGCTACAGTTCCCTGCTGTGCCACAGACGTCCTGTGTAATCTTGTGTAAATCACTTAGAGACAGATTTCAAAAGGTATTTATGTACCTAAAGATGCACATAGGTTCCTAGTGGGATTTTCAGAAGCCCTTAAAGTAGGTTAGGTGCCCAACTCCCATTGATTTCAATGAGATCAATAGGAGTGTGATGCCTAACCTGCTTAGGGACCTTTGAAAATTCCTCTGGGCTCTTCTCTGCATTTTTAGGCACCCAAATACCTTTGAAAATCTGCCCCTCATGTTTCAATTTCTTTCCTGTAAAATGGGGACAGGAGTATTTCCTTATCTATTTCAATTGTAGAGAGGCAGTGAGAACTCTTCTGACTGTGAGATTCCTCAGTGCCTAATACAATGGGTCCCTCCTCAGAGTGTGGGCCTTTAGGTGCTACAGAACACAAACAATTTGCTATCCTGCTCTTATTTTTTCCTTCTTCTCAAGCAAGGGTAGATTTTACTCTAAATTCAGTGGCTTTTGACTCTAGAAAAGTCCCTTCATAAACATATAAAGGACATACATATATTTCCCAATTTAAAAAAATCCCAGGAGCTGAATAATTAATAAACCAACAAGAGAAAAATTGGTCCTAATTACCAAGGCCCCCCCCCCCAAAAAAGACACATTAATTGCATGGCTCATAGTGGGATAGCTATATTGAAAAATCTGATGGTTTTGAGATACACCTGTTATGAATCAATCAATAGCTATTATGAAGTTTCATTATATTTCTAAACTAGCTTTAGGCTTGTGCCAATTTATGTGGACAATATTATACAATACCACTTAACACAATCTTCTTTGTTCGGCTTTAGTAGATTTATGTTTTGCAGGAAATAAACATGATAACTTTTAAATTATATTAACAAACCAAGCAACAATCAGACATCGGTAAAAAGGTAATTGGTTAAATTGTGCTTTTGATTGGAATTAATTTTCTGAAGTAAGTCATGAAAGGGATAGAAGACACCAATCAATAATCTCTTAATGAGGTGCAAGAAAAACATGTGTCAACATGACAGGCTTTGATGGCTAATGATCTTCAGCGGAAGAACACTGTTCAGAGGAACACTCTGAAAGGCACAGAAAATTGATTAATCGCCATCCCAAGATATTGCAGCAAAGCATTTTGAAATAAAGTAGCCCTCAGACGTTCATATCATTTGCACCTCTGCCATGATGTGTTACTTTGGGAAAGATTGTAGCTTAAGGGTGTTTCTCTCTAGTTATTAATAACTTAGAATCTAGCTGCTTGCTGTGATTTGTTGCCTCACAAACAGCTACCTGAGAATTTTCCTGCATTGTTTACTGGAATGGATAACTCAATGGAAAAGAAACTGTAGGGGTCCTGTTTCTCTTGTTTTTATAGATGCTTTGTTGTGTGTAAGACATATCCAAGCTAGCAGACGTTTTGGTCTTCTGTCACCTATACTCTTAAGTTTGGCACAGACTAATGCTCGTTTTCTCTAGAGGACAATTTCCCAGGCATAAAAGAGTTTTCATGGGGAAAAAACCAAACCAAACCCTTATTTGCACATTTTCTATTTTCTTCAAGTCAAATTTCTTAAATATAAGCTGCAAAACTAACTTCAATTCCATTTTCTGTTCACAGCAACAGACACTTCACCTACATGGCTCAATATATAATCCAAGTGAGAGGGATGGACCTGCTTGTACAGATGCAACCTGAAAACAGAATCCTACATTAGGTTTTAAATGATGGTGTGAACACTGTTAGAAAAGCAGCAGAGGGGACTTCCCAGCAGTACCAGAAGGTATTTAGGCAACTTTTTTCCCTTCTCTCCGTGACAGCCTCAAAATTTGCATTCACTAAAAATTTTTGAAGCTGCTCATTATACGGGATGAGATTGGGGTGGGCTAAAGCTAATTTTTTTTTGTCATTTCTGTCTTCATTTGGGGATAGTAAAGATTGTATTTCCTTTTCCCTTCTGTCACAGTTAGTATTTTGTTGACACTAATACTCCCAACTCAAATATTCCACTCATTAGGTGCTATTTAATTACACGCTCAGGATTTTACATATTCATATATTTTGCTTAAGGTTGTTGCTCACTTGTCTCTTTCTTGTTTATTAACACAGTAAAAATAACTAGTCAGACACAGCTCCAGTTGCAGTTCCCCAACACATGCTTGGTATGATACAAGCAGTGAATATTGACAGGGGATGTCCTATTTTGGGGGCAGCGGAGCCTGGAGTGCTGAGGGGGCTAGTACTGTCACAGTGGAAATATATCCCATGCATGCCTCAGGGAATGGGTCAGAGACAAGGGCAGGATACAGAGGGGTTAGAGCAGTTCTCATGGTGCCCGGGATTGGGTCTAGGAACAGGTAAGAACCCCCTGGGACCCTCCTTCCCAGCCTGGAGCCAGCAGCCCCCTCAATCTCAATACCTCCCCTCACTCCCCCTCCTATTCCTCTGTCCATCTGCAGGGAGTTTCTGTTTCCCCTCCCCACCACACACACTTAATGACTGGGACTAGTGGGCAGACTCCACCAAACCAATGGAAATCCTAACCCCTCAGGTGAGAATGGCCACAGCACCCAGACATCAAGTGAGAGCAGGAGACAAAAACCAAACAGGGATGAGGATGCAGTTCACAGAGGTAAAACAAGGGAACAATGAGCAGAGAACCCAAGACAGTGCCCATTCCTCATTCTCGAAGGAATACAATGAGTCAGTGCACACCACCCACAGGAACTCTCTGGATGTGCACAGAGATAAGGGACTGGGAAAAGACCTCACAAGCACAGGCCCTCCTTGTCCAGTTTTGTCCTCCTGGAGTGATGAATGGCCATCTTGGCCAGAGTCAGGAAGCTGCTAATGAGGAGAGGACTTCAGTCTGTAGGGCTGTCAGTCTATTCATCCATATAACAGGTACAGCACAGTGGCATGAATCACAGAATCATAGAATATCTGGGTTGGAAGGGACCTCAGAAGGTCATCTAGTCCAACCCCCTGCTCAAAGTAGGACCAATCCCCAATTAAATCATCCCAGCCAGGGCTTTGTCAAGCCTGACCTTAAAAACTTCTAAGGAAGGAGATTCCACCACCTCCCTAGGTAACGCATTCCAGTGTTTCACCACCCTCCTAGTGAAAAAGTTTTTCCTAATATCCAACCTAAACCTCCCCCACTGCAACTTGAGACCATTACTCCTTGTCCTGTTCTCTTCTACCACTGAGAATAGTCTAGAACCATCCTCTCTGGAACCACCTCTCAAGTAGTTGAAAGCAGCTGTTAAATCCCCCCTCATTCTTCTCTTCTTCAGACTAAACAATCCCAGTTCCCTCAGCCTCTCCTCATAAGTCATGTGTTCCAGACCCCTAATCATTTTTGTTGCCCTTCGCTGGACTCTCTCCAATTTATCCACATCCTTCTTGTAGTGTGGGGCCCAAAACTGGACACAGTACTCCAGATGAGGCCTCACCAATGTCGAATAGAGGGGCACGATCACGTCCCTCGATCTGCTCGCTATGCCCCTACTTATACATCCCAAAGTGCCATTGGCCTTCTTGGCAACAAGGGCACACTGCTGACTCATATCCAGCTTCTCGTCCACTGTAACCCCTAGGCCACCTCCTCCCCATGCTGTGATGCCCAGTGCAGCAGTCTGGGAGCTGACCTTGTTAGTGAAGACAGAGGCAAAAAAAGCATTGAGTACATTAGCTTTTTCCACATGGTAAGTGTCAAGGTTCCTTCCCCACTCTGAACTCTAGGGTACAGATGTGAGGACCTGCATGAAAAACCCCCTAAGCTTATTTTTACCAGCTTAGGTTAAAACTTCCCCAAGGTACAAGCTATTTTACCTTTTGCCCTTGGACTTTATTGCTGCCACCATCAAGCATTTAACAAATATATAACAGGGAAAGAGCCCGCTTGGAAACGTCTTTCCCCGTAAAATCCTCCCAAACCCTACACCCCCTTTCCTGGGGAAGGCTTGATAAAAACCCTCACCAATTTGCATCGGTGAACACAGACCCAAACCCTTGGATCTTAAGAACGATGAAAAAGCAATCAGGTTCTTAAAAGAAGGATTTTAATTGAAGAAAAAGTAAAAGAATCACCTCTGTAAAATCAGGATGGTAAATACCTTACAGGGTAATCAAATTCAAAACATAGAGAATCCCTCTAGGCAAAACCTTAAGTTACAAAAAGACAAAAAACAGGAATATACATTCCATTCAGCACAACTTATTTTATCAGCCATTTAAACAAAACAGAATCTAATGCATATCTAGCTAGATTACTTACTAAGTTCTAAGACTCCATTCCTTTTCTGTTCCCGGCAAAAGCATCACACAGACAGAGAGAACCTTTGTTTCTCCACCCCCTCCAGCTTTGAAAGTATCTTGTCTCCTCATTGGTCATTTTGATCAGCTGCCAGCAAGGTTATCCTAGCTTCTTAACCCTTTACAGGTGAAAGGGTTTTTCCTCTGGCCAGGAGGGATTTAAAGGTGTTTACCCTTCCCTTTATACTTATGACAACAAGCTTCACCATGCCACACACACCTGGGCCTCAACCCTAATATGGAAGGAGCACCTCTGGGGCAATAGAATAGTTCTGCTTTCATGACCATTCAGACTTTGACCACTCCGCAGGGATTGCCGACCAGGGTGAGAAGTGGAGAAACGTATCTCCTGATGTTACCTGCCTTTGGGGAACCAAACTGACACCAATAATTCATTTCACTCAGGAATCAAACAGTAATGAACACACACTACCAGTGCATGGCCTAGATCTGAGACTGTATTCTTGAGTTAGTGTGGTCTAGTGGGTAGGGCACAGGGCTAGCAACTCTAGAGTCAGCAGTTCAATTCCTGCCTCTCCCACTGTTCAACAGTGTGACCTCAGGTACATCACATCACTGTCTTGTGCCTATTTCCTCTCCCATCTGTTGTCTGTGTAGACCAATCTCTTCAGGGAAGGGACTGTCTCACTATCCACAGTAGGGCTGTGACATACTAAGGTACAATCCAGACTAATGAGTAGCTGTGTCACCTCTGCCCTGTAACCTAGGGTACCTTTTACAATGCTTGGCTGTTCACAAACAGTCTTCAGCATGTAAGTCACTCCCAGCTATGCCTGTGTGTGCTCCAGCCAGACACACCAGGGCTCTTCCAGCCTTAAAAATTACCATAGGGTGACCCCAACACACTCCCGGTTCTCAGATTTCCCCCCCAGAAATATATGTCCTGTACTGCCTCTCTCTCTCCTGGACAGAACAAATATATTAAGGCAATAATATGCACACTTGTAACCCCAAAAGGAGTTACCCAGACACTTCAACACACTGGATTAGATAAAATAGTAAAACAAGTTTATTAACTTTGAAGGGATTTAAAGTGAGTACAAGTAATGAGGACAGGAATGGTGACAAGAAAAAAATAAGATAAGATGTTTACTAATACCTAACTTAACGTCCCATATTAGATTCAAGGGAAGTTTCTCATCATGTGCTCCAGCAGATTACTGACCAAACTTTCAGGTCAGGACCCCTTCCCCAAAGTCCAAAAGCCTCTTCCTTTGTCTTTTCAGGCACAGTGAATGTGATAGGCAGGACAGTGCCTTGGGGTATTTATCCCTCCTTTTTTATAGTTTCAGTCTCCCTCTTGAAAAACATTTCCTGCTGAGAACTAGAAACCAAAGAGTCTATGTGGAAGGATTTTCCCTCATGGTTTTTTCTTTTTATGTTTGAACTTTGTCGTCTCTTCCTGCTTAAAGACTCTGTGTGCTGCTTAAATGCAATGTAAGCAGAGCACACATTCCTTTTTTAGGACACACCTGTTTGCCAGCTTCTGTTTAGGTAGCGCTGTCGGGTTTGGAACATGTATACCATACAGGGAAATCTTTTACTGCACATACAATGTTGCAACACAAATTTTATCAGGACAATACTGACCAGCAAATTGAGTTTACAAATGATACTTTACAACGCATACTTTTTACAAAGATTACTACAATAGCGTGTAGGCTGTAAATACAGGGGTATAATTGATCTCTAGCCAAATAGCTAATAAAATAAATAAATAAATAAATAATAAAATAGATACACAAGGCTCTAAGTGACTGACCTAAAGCTCACTGAAAATCAATAGAAAAATTCCCATTGATTTCAATGGGCTTTAGATAAGGCCCTAAATCCCATTTCCAATCACTGCCACCCAGTCCCGTTAAGATAGTGATTGTAAAGCTTGATTTGTTAATGAAGTCAGGAAGAATCCCAATTAGAGCTGGTCAAAACTTTTCTGACAGAATGGTTTTCGATCCAAAAGGGCCATTTTGTCAAAACCAAAACTTCCTGTGGGAATGTGTCAATTTCAATGAAGTTTCATGGAGGGGAGGAAGAGAAAAGGGAGAGAGCATTTTTCTAAGGTAAAAAACATTTTCAGAATCAAACTTCCCATTTCAAACAACTTTTCCTTTATAATTTTCTTTTATATTATTGAACATTTTTTAAAAGTCCAACACTTCATTCACCCAAAACTTGTTGGGAAATTTTGTTTCATGGGAAATTTAGAAATTCATTGTTTTCCAGTTCGCAAAACAAGAATTCCAGTTCTTGCACAGCTCGACTTACAATTCTGGTGAATTTTGGCTTGGGGAAGAAATAGGTGTAACGCAGTACTCAGCATGCAATATATATCTCCCCTCTGTGATCGACAGAGGATGGGAGTCTGCCACAGCTCCCAGTATGGAACTTTCCGGAAGTCCTGTTTCCCCACCCCCAAATTTCATGTTTGGTTTTCTAAACAGCTCTAGTTGTAAAATGAACCTTAATTCTGACACTGGTCAGTGTGTGTTATGATACTCTAATTACATGATACCATACTATTTCTCAAATAATGCAACATCATACAATTTTTTCCTATGATCTTAAATATGCAGGTGTGGCTTCTTGACTTTTTTTTAAACTACCATTGTACACTTAGAAACGTTCATTGTCACAATGGTCCAGGATAGTATTGCTCTATTGAAAGACTATGTGAATTCTCTTCTTAATAAGGTCCATATTTCAGTTATTTTGTCTGTACTGTACATTTTCTTTACTATCTACAGCTTAGGTGCAATTCAGGCAAATCACTACAAAGGTAATTTAGCTCTAAGCTGACATAGAAATACATAGTCCTATTTGATGCAACACATATATCTAAGGTTGTACAAAAGTGTTGTATTATACTGTAATATTTGACAAACAGTATATGATCATGCAGTTAGAGACATACACAGAAGGAGGCAGGATTAATTTTCACATTGTCTCTACTTATTTTTAAGCACTTAACCATGCAATACCAACATTCTCTTTATAAAGTTTACAATGTCTCCTTTTGTCTTTCCTTATATTAACAATTGGCCAGCTTCACAGGGCTCCTGAGCTTTGAAATACATTATAAAGCTACTTACTTTCAGCACATTCTGTAACACAGAAGAACCTTGGCTCCCAAATTAGACTTCTGGAAAAATAATAATCCTGGGTAACAGGGCCAAATACCTCCTGGTCGTGGCATATTCCCAAATAATTTTCTCTATTTAGCTAAGTTTCCATTAAGAGTCACAAAATCTTTGGGAAAAGTTGAGTTGTCAAAGTGGAACATTAAATATTTCATATCATTCCAGTGACTGGAAGTTCCCGTCCTTTCTTTACGTTCTCATGTGGTCTTTGTCATAGAAAGTTCAGAGGAGGGACACAGACAGGAGCAGGAGTATCACTCTCAGTAGTTTACTGAGCACAAATTGTGCTCACAGCATACGGAAGCCCTGAACATATTACATGTAACTGTTCAAATGAGGAGTGCCAGAAAGAAAATGGTGTAGTTAACACCAAAGTGCATTGTTTTTGTTTATGTTTGCCAGTGCTTCTGAATGTTTATCGGAATGGCAGCAGATGGCATGAGGCAAATGTATGCACTTTTTCACAGTTTTTTCCAAAATGAACAGATGTCTTCATTACATGCTACATGACCGTGTGTAACAAAATGTGACAAGCATCAGAGGTAGAGAAAAGTGGCATGCCCCTTTCTAACCTGGATTGCTTCTTGGCATAGATCTTTGTCAGGTTTGGGCATTGCACTGAATGCTCAAAATGGGGAAAGTGGAGATGTTTTAATATGTACTTGCTCACCCATCTCATTAGGATGTTAAAAATGGATTAGAGACCTGCCGCTCAATTCACCCCTGCTACAAAACTGCATCTCCTTGCACCAGCAAGGCTGGAGGGGACAGGGGGATTCACCCTCGAGGAGAACAGGTGTTATTTAGAGAAACCTGTGCTGCCCTAGGGCCTGATTCAATGTCCACTGAAACCAACGGAAGAACTCCCATAGACTTCAACTGGTTTTGAATCAGGCCCATGGGCAGCTTCCAAAGAAGAAATCTGGCCATGTGCTGTAGCCAGGGGAAGACAACTTTAAGTTGCATCGGGGGACCCCCTCCAGAAGAATCTTCTGGGGAGACTAATTGAATTCATGCATTCCTGGCATCCCTAGCCATACCCCTTCCCAGGCTAGCACCACTCATATTTTGCCATAGTATAAGTAAGATTTCTGGCTTTCTGAAGTGTCTGCTCCCTGCACCTCCACTCCCGGCGGGCAGGAGGCTGTAGATTTTTTTAAAACACTATTGCAGCCTCCCCAAGCAGGCTTTGCACCACTTGGGCTCACAGTCAGCATCTGCACTGAGAGAAGCCAGAATAGATCCTATAGTGAATCTGGCTATTCATGTTTGGATAGCACTGTGAACATCAGTCCCGCCCCATTGATTTCCACAGTGTTGTTATTTACTCTGGCTAAAGATGTGGCCCGTAATGTTCTAAATATTACTATTATTCATTCATGTGATAGTTTAGCCACTCTAACAATTCAGCACTCAAGAAAACCTTGGTCTGTACATAGATAAGGTAGCAAGTTTGGAGGCCAGTGAGCTTCCATGATGGCATTGCAGAACCTCACCTTCCCCTGCAACCTGCTTTTGGTTTTCACAAATTACTGCCATTAGGAACTACTCCAGAAATTAATTACGCTCCTAACAAAAAAGCAGCGATCTAATGAAAAAAGCAATAATGATGGAGATATTAAGGTTTGTGGGATATCTGCAATTTGCCTCTGCTCACTTGAGTACTATTGGGTTATTGGCCACATTCACACTATGCTGACTTGAACTGAGTCAGGTAACAGTTCAGCAGTTTCAGCCAGACAGGGATGCTTCTAAATTTTAAGACCAAAGATTTTCAAAAGCAACTCGTGATTTTCAGGTGCCCAAACTCGAGACACCCTAAAAAGCAGATGGATTTTCAGCGAGAGGATGCTTGGCCATTTCTAAAAATCTGGCCCCTTTCAGAGGTCCCAAGCTCGGCACCCAGAATTATTAATCACTCAACCAAAGTTCCCCAGCTGGCTGTGGACACATCTTGTTTACACAACCTAGAGTACAAGACATCAGACCAGGTGCCTCTTTCAGGATGCTCTTGACACTGCCCCAGAAGTCATCCTTTCCAGAATTGCTATCAAATACATTTGCCAATGTTAAATCCCTTTTGTACCATCCCAGCAGCCCAAAGGGGCCTAACGCCTCCATAACCTAAGGATTCCCCTTGCACAGATGCATCTTCAGCTGGTGAAGGATAGGGAGCTGCAGCAGGCTATGACCCTGGGCCAGCATCTCCCAACTGGCCCTTTAAATTACCTCCACCCAGATCAGCCATGAAGCTTCTCACGTAAACAAAACTTGGAACAAATTCTTCACAACCAAATCCCTTTCTTGGCAGGCACTGTTGCTGGATGGGGTTTTCCCCAACACTCCTCCACTGTTTGGAGGCAAAGTCAAACCATTTTGTCACATTCTCCCTGGCCTGGGAGAGTCCTCTTCCCACCAGTGTCTTTCCCCTTATGATGGCCTCCTTCCCAGAACATGTCCTGATTATCTAAGAAATGGGAGCCGTGCCCTACCCTATATTACATTGCTCTTGTTCCTGGGCCCTAAAGAGAACAGGAGTCTCCAAGCAACTGTTCCAGTGGGACCACTTCATCGTTTTCTCAACATCTGCATCTGTTGTTCTCCATTGCAGAACTCCTGGAACAGCATGACCACTGAGACTTCTGGTCTTAAAGATCCAGTACATCCATCAGAAGGGCTGAATAGGTCATGTCTAATGGGCAGGAGGGGGTGAGGCCACAGTTTGAGGGGAGAGCACCTGTTTGATGGAGCTGCTCCTCAGGAGTCTTTACCTGCAAGCACAAGTTACCGCAGCCCTGAACTCTTCTCTAGTTGAGGCCACCTCTTTGGTATTCACACACTTAGAAACAACATGAAACCTTTCAATCATGAAATGCCCACACGCTCACTCTCTCCTCTGCTTTTCTGTAGCAGGCTTCAGATAATCAAAATGATCCTGACAACAGCTGCACTTTCCCTGCTGAATTGCCAATAACCTCCTTCTTGTTACCAACACAAAGCAGAGAAAATCTGGGATTAAGGGAATATTTCTTACCAGTTGACAATCAGCAGCAGCTATTTATTGACAATTATTTCCAATCGATCACCAGCCCTGACTGATGCCAACCCCATGAATATGAAAGAATTGTTCTCCACAGTATCTGTGTGTCATCCTGTACTAGCCTGGAGAGGGTTAAGGAGGCTGTGAAGGGGGCCAATTAACTTGAAAGGCTGCACCTGAAGGAGAGTCAGGGCAGAAAAGGCTGATTGGAGATGGAGGCCTGCTCAGAAGGAACAAGCAGCGGTGGTATAAAGAGAGGAAGTTGGCAGCAAAAAGGGGCCGCAGGGGAAGTAGTCTGCAGTCATTCCCTGGATGAAGGGAGATGTGTTTGGGGGCTACAGGTTACAGTTCCTCCCTGGGAGGAGGGAGTTTGGACTGGTAAACCCGGGGGGTGGGGGGGGGGGAGCCAGAAGGTACAGCTGAGAAGTAGGAATATGTAGGAATGAATCCAGGAAAAGAGCAACATGCTCTGGGAGGGAGCAGGCCACCATTTCTAGGGAGAGAGGGTCCCTGGACTGGAGCCCGCAGTGGATGGTGGGCCTGGGTTCCCCTGTAGGGTGACCAGATAGCAAGTGTAAAAAATCAGGACGGGGGTGGAGGGTAATAGGAGCCCATATAAAAAAAAGGCCCAAATATCAGGACTGTCCCTATAAAATTGGGATATCTGGTCACCCTATTCCCCTGCCACCCACTGGAGGAATGGTACTGTTAGGGTGTTGATGAGAAGACTGACATTTTGTATAAATGGACTTTGGTACCCTGGAAGGGGGTGGGGGGGACTATAGTGACTAAGATTGCCAGGTGTCCCGTTTGCAACTGGAACACTCGGCCGAAAAGGGACCCTGGCAATATGGGTCCTTTTCACGAGTTTGATCCAAAACCAGTTGAAATCGATGGTAGTTTTTCCATTGATTTCAATGGGTGTGTTGAATCAGGCCCTGTGGCAGCACCAGTATTTCTCTAAGCATCAGCAGAAACAAAATGTCTTACTGCAACACCCATGCTCTCCTCAGGGGAGAGGAAGTATCAGACTACAACCACTGAGGAGTTTCCCAAGCGGTAAGAATATAATTTTTTATACAGAGATTTTAGGGAGGGTTTTTGTTCAAGCTTACTACTTTAAGGCCTGGCCTCGCTCTCTGGTTAGTGATGTAAGGACTTCTTCCCAACTCTCCTTGAGGATTTCATTTGCTTTTTGGTGCTCTCAACAGCACTACCCATCTGGAACACGGCGCCTGCTAGGCCTGAAGCTTCTTGCAGAGCTGTTCTCTGCAAACTGCTTCCTGGAAGCACTATCTCCCTCAGAAGTTCTCTGGGCCTCTTCCCTGTGGCAACTGTCTGTCCCTCCTGCACTAACAGATCACACAGGGCCTCATTAGCAGTACATGACAACCCACGGTGGGGGTCCTCTGAATTGGCCGCCCTTATGTTCTTTTTCATTTAAGTCCCTGAAAGACAGATTAGAGTGACACACAACATTTTGCACATGACTAAATAAAAAACAAGACACTAGTCTCACCTGTTTTACAGAAAGGCAGAAATAGAAACCCTTCCTAAGAGAACACAGTTGCTTCTGCCAAAACCGTATTCCTCACTGGCCTGAAGCCAGTGGCCTTTTCAGCTTTCTTCCTGACCTTTGTTTCTACGATAGCCCTCGCTACTCTCAGTAGGTTCCCTTCCAATACCCCCTGACCTATTCTACTGAATCTGGAGTCTTACAATGCTCTGTCTCTGGTGTGTATATGGCCCACATGACTGTAGTATCTGAGCACCTAAAAATTCTGAAAGTGTTTATATTCACAACATCCCTGGGAGGTAGGGGAGTAATTCTCTTGTTATCCTCATTTTCCTGAGAGACTGACTTGTCCATGCTAAGTCTATGGCAGAGCAGGGAATTGAACTTGGGTCTGACTCCCACGTTAATGCCCTGATCACTGGATCATCCTGAGCTCCTCACATTTATTCTGCTTCCAGACTCCCTAGTCTGGTTTGCAGAACTGCTCATTTTTTTAAAAAAAAAAAAAGTGTCAATGGGAGAAAATATATTGAAAAAATTTCACTACTGTTTTTAGCACAACTCAGCTCCTGTCCAGGTGTAAGACTTTTAGAGCTGACTCAAGGTAATTGATACCTTCTCTGTGCTGCCCCACATTAGGAGCTATGGGATCACTAAAATAAGTTGAAGCCATTTTGCTAGTGCCCGCAAGGATGTTAACAGGGAGCAGAACCTATGTGCTGAGCATAGTTATGGCAGGCCAATGTGCAGAGATGCCACTGTGGGGCAGACTGTGTCCCCTGCCCATTGTTCCCACACCTGTAAAGGAGCCAGCCTTCGATTACAGATCTGTAGTGTGAGGATCTTGTCCTTTTGTTAATGTATCTGTGAAATGCCAGGCATGTTTAGGACTCCGTAGAAATAACAAAGAGACTGTTGGCTCTTCTTCTCACCCTAGCATTGCCCCTCTGCTGAGTAGTATCAGAATTCTGGAGACTTTCAAATTGGCTTCCCAGTGTCAGAAAAATCAGTCTGGATATAACTTGATTTATTTAGACACGTACAGCAATCCTGGAAGAGAGGCAGTCACAGACAAAAGGCAAACCTCGCTTCCAGAAATGTCAGCCCATATACCAATGCCTGGTTCCCAGAAAGCTACTCTGTCCCAAGAATTGCCACCAAATATAAAAAAGAAAGCAGAGCACAAACTCTCTGCTTTCTACCACAGCTTCTCTCCAATAAGGACTATTGTTTTAAAAAAAATCACCACGTGACAGATTGAATATCTGCTTCCACACTAAGCATTTGTCTACAAGGGGAATTTACAGGGAAGTTGGTGCAGAATATGTAGGGTGTGAAGTTAAAGCTCAATAGCTTTTTTGCACTAACTTCTCATGTGGCCACTCTTCTTCCACACTTTGTAAGTGGATTAACCTAAACCACACATGGCACTGTGATTGCTGTGTAGACAAACCCAGAGGTGTGACTGCAGCACATGTAAACATACCCAAGCTAGCTTTAATTGAGCCTGCTCAAACAGTGAAACCACAGCACAGGCTTCACAAGCCAACCTGGGGTATGAATCATAGCCCTGGTCTACACTAGGACTTTAGGTCGAATTTAGCAGCATTAAATCGATGTAAACCTGCACCTGTCCACACGATGAAGCCCTTTATTTCGACTTAAAGGGCTCTTAAAAATCGATTTCCTTACTCCACCCCTGACAAGTGGATTAGCGCTTAAATCGGCCTTGCCAGGTCGAATTTGGAGTACTGTGGACACAGTTCGACGGTATTGGCCTCCGGGAGCTATCCCAGAGTGCTCCATTGTGACTTCTCTGGACAGCACTCAACTCAGATGCACGACTGTCTGCTGTTGCTCTGACGCAGGGAGGGGCGACTGACGACATGGCTTACAGGGTTGGCTTACAGGGAGTTAAAATCACTAAAGGGGGTGGCTTTACATCAAGGAGTATTTCAGGCAGGACTTCACGGAGGGTTCCAATAAGAAATGGTGCACCTAAGTTATTGTTCTTATTGGAACAAGCAGGTTGGTCTGGCCTCTGATTGATACATGGCTAGATTTACCTCGCTGCACCTTCTCTCTGAGTGACTGCAGTGTGACCTAGAAGAATGGGTCCCCTAGACGGGGGGCGGGTTGCAAATGAGTACAAAACAAATCTGGTCTGTTTCTTGTTTAGATATACTCCATCTATCTTTTACATCTTTGGCTGGCAGCAGACGGTGCAGAAGGACTGAATGCCATCCACATCTCATGGCTGCTCGGCAGAAGATGGTACAAGAGGACTGCTACTAATCCGTATCGCCTGCCTGCTCACCATAAGATGGTTCAATAGGACTGACTGCAGGACTAAAGAGAATGACCTGATCAAGTCACTCCAAATTTAGTCCCTGCGCCCATGTCTGCCCAGGCGCTCCTGATCGACCTCACAGAGGCGACCAGGAGCACTTCGGACATGACGATGACGGCTACCAGTCCTACTGTACCATCTGCTGCCATAAGGCAAGGGGTTGCTGCTGCTGTGTAGCAATGCAGTACCACGTCTGCCAGCACCCAGGAGACATAACGGTGACAGTGAGCTGAGTGGGCTCCATGCTTGCCGTGGTATGGCGTCTGCACGGGTAACTCAGGAAAAAAGGCACAAAACGATTGTCTGCCCTTTCTTTCACGGAGGGAGGGAGGGAGGGAAGGGGGGCCTGACGACATGTACCCAGAACCACCCACGACAATGTTTTAGCCCCATCAGGCATTGGGATCTCAACCCAGAATTCCAATGGGCAGCAGAGACTGCGGGAACTGTGGAACAGTGCAACGCTCCACAGTGCAACGCTCCGGAAGTCGACGCTTGCCTCGGTACTATGGAAGCACTCCGCCGAGTTAATGCACTTAGAGCATTTTCTGTGGGGACACACACATTCGAATATATAAAACCGATTTCTAAAAAACCTACTTCTATACATTCGACCTAATTTCATAATGTAGACATACCCACAGAAAATCAGGGTTGGAAGGGACCTCAGGAGATCATCTAGTCCAACCCCCTGCTCAAAGCAGGACCAATCCCCAATTTTTGCCCAAGATCCCTAAATGGTCCCCTCAAGGATTGAATTTATAACCCTGTGTTTAGCAGGCCAACGTTCAAACCACTGAGCTATCCCTCTCCCCTTAGGCAGCTAGCCTGAGCTGATGTCTGCACTGACATGACTTCACTGCTATTGGTATTCGCCCTACCTAGATTAAAGCTAGTTGAGGTAGGTCTACACATGCTGCAATCCCACCTCCAATTGCAGTAAAGACACACCCAGAGTGCAGAATAAGAGCATCCATATGGGGAGCTAGTGGGGAATAGCTATTCAGCACCAGTTATTCTGGGCTTCCCACACACACTAAAAATAATAACTTGTGAGACTGTGATTAATACCACCAGCTGACAACTCCTGCCAGAATGATGTTATAATAAATAATAACTGAAACTTAGCTACAGGTTGTTGTACACTGAGACTGCTAAATACCAGACCTAATTAGATAATGCAGGCCAAAAAAAGGGAAGTCAGCAGACACAAGGGATTGCTACCACAAAGGTAATTACTTGTAAAATATAAAAGCCATGCAAATTCAAACTAGCGGTGTGCCTGGATTGGCATTACTGATCTAAATCCCAACCCTGAACTTTAGGAAGGGTCAGACTTGGCTAGGGATCCTGGTTTGAACTTCCCAGCTGAGGTCACTCTATAATGGCTCAGACTAGAACTCTGAATCCAAACACTCTTGAACACCAGAGAGAATACATGGGGGAATTTATGTCAGATGCTCAGCTGGTTTAAATCAGCTTAACTCCATTGACTTCAGTTAATGTGATGCAAAAATCTTCATTATGGACTTCAATGAGGTTACAATGATATACACCAGCTGAGGAGGTAGCTCTTCACTTTTAGGCAGTCTCTTCTGCGGCAGCTTCAGTAGTGGAAATGCAATATGCAAAAGACTTACTCCGTTCTCAGGGCACTAGAGACCACTCTAATTGGTTATAAATGCAAGATTAGATTGGCAGAGAAATAGGATTAGCTCCATTTTACCACATGGTCACAGTTACACTCTCTCTATGAACATCCAGCTAAGAAGAATTCCCAGAGCCACTCCTACCACTTCTTACTGCTCTCCTTGCTTGGCCATATAAACCTGGCCTCTTTTACAGGAGTAACACTATGACCTTCTCAAGGCATATGTGCAACTAACAATTACTGTTAACAGTTGCCCTTCCTGCCTGTTTTCCTTACCTGCATAAACAGGATAAGTAACTGTCCTGCCAGTGGACACTACCCATTTCTGCTTTGAAAGCTTCAAAATATTTAAACAGGATATTCTGTGAAATAGTCCACAAAACACTGTGGTCCTGTCACAGCATTTCCAGACATCACTGGAGTATCTTATGTTGGCGCTGGCTGAACTGCTATCCAATACCTATAAAAGGATGAGAAATTGACTCAGGTGCCTTTGTCTTCAACCACCCTCCTGGGAGCATCTACTGCCTGATTGCCATGACAATCTTCCATTTCACCCCACAAGCTCCTTCTGCCCCCCATTCCATCTATTTCAGGGACTTCCTGCAACCTCCTCTCTCCCTGTGTGCGCGCCCCTCCTTTCCCCACCAGGCCAGGGGCTATGTGAACCCCACCACACACACCCCATAACAGGGTCCCTCATGCTCCAAACTTTTACAGGCCACATCTTGACTAGAGCACATACTCAGCCACTTTTCTTAGTCTAGATAAAGCCATAGGTCTATTACATACTGCCTCATAGTGCCCCGGCCATTTTGCCTTTGTCGACAAAGCACATGTAATTCGTTAATGTGTTCTTGGCAGGCTCAGAGCATGTATCTCCTTTTCCTATTGTTCCAGTGTACTGCAGGTGTTCTTGATGCTAAGGGTTGACTAAATCCGTTGCCTTTCTGTTCTTAAGCAGTGGAACAAGACAGAAGTTTTTCTGCCCACATCTACTCTGAGGATTGTTTCTATCAAGAGCTGAACCATCTCATCTGGGCACAGAGGGAAGCACAAGAATGGGTCTGGCTTGGAGAATGCCAGGAATGCTATTCCAATGCCATTTTTTATTCCTAATAGGCTAGGAGTAGAAGGGATATACACTTTAATTTTCAGAACAAAGATGTCCATTTTATTTGAACTCTGTGATTCAGTTGCAGGACAAATATAATTACTTCTCTTTGCACATGCAACCTGCATGTCGTCTTATCTCCTCTTCCTTCCTGGTTTTCCTTCTCTACCTCCTTCTCCAAGGCATAATTCCCAACCCTTATACTCAGCAATAACAATTATTATCCTGTCTCTAGCCACAGAAATATCCCTTCCTGAGGTTACACAATATTGTAGACTGATTGGAATGTTGAGAGTTGATTCAAGCAATCTGATTAGTGAAGGGAATATTAATTCTCTGGAAATATCCTGCATCAAACTACTAAATATTTTGGAAATGGCATCTACCCCAAAAACCAAATAAATAATCCATATACCTCCACAGTGATTTTATGTCTTCCTTCATCTGTATCCTATACTAGTAATAACCTCAGCACAGGACATTTCCTAGCCATTCCTAACCAGCTGCGGTTAATGGATGCCTCCTCTGTGCCTTAGGCCATCAGCTTCTCTCAGCCAGTCATTAATCCAAAGGAAATGCCCCTTTACTCCATAAACAACCACTGTCCAGGATATTTCCTGGGGAACTTATGGGCAGCTGGAATTATTGGCCCTAGGCAAATGCTCATTAAATCGCCAAGAAATGCCCCGCATCTTGATTGTTATTGCTTCAACATGGCGGGGGGGGAGGGGGGCGGGGAGAGTGTCTATTTAAGTGACCTAAACACAACGGGTTTCCTGAGTAGGCGTTGCAGTTTCCAGCAAGCCCTCACGCCCACCCCTTACGCAGATACATTTAAAATTGAGAAGCCAACACTTTCAGGCATTTTCTTTTGGGGGTTAGTTATGCTCCATTCCAGACTCCCCTTCCATCTTGGCTCCATTCTTCAATATCAAACTGCAGAGGAGTGATAGGAAATGGCCACAAAGAGGCCAAGAAACACATGAAATTCAGAAAGGTGTCTTTAGTGTAAGCTAATATGGCACGGTAATTGTACTTTCTTTCGTAAGGCATTCAGCCACAAACGGCAACATATATCAAAAACTGAAAGCTAATGATCTAAGGCATTATTGACAATGTTGGCAGGGAGGAAAGGAGGTAAGGAAGCTGCACACATGTGTTGTTCTTTAAAATCTATAGGAGGAAGGGAGCTGTGGGAGTTCTAGACATCTGCCCTGAAGTGAGGAAAGGAGAGAGGTTAATACTCTTTTCTTTATTTCTGCACTAGTCAGTGTTAGAAAGCAACTGTTTCTGTGATTCTTTGCCATTGTCACATGACAGAAGACTCTGGAGGAAACGGAGGTCGCTGAGAAACTGGTTCAGCTGCAGACTTTGCTTTTGCCAACCCAAAGCAGCCAAAAATCATGAGTCAGACCTCAAAAAAAGATTTTAAAAATCAACTTTGGGTACATTTTGTTTGTCTTCTGGTTTCTAAGCCTTTTGGCTGCTCTTGGCTCATGTTTTCAAGTTTTTCTCTGCATGCTTGAGGGCTGGAAACTTACTGTTGTGTGTTTGAGGTGGGGGTGTTATTTAAATGGAGGCAAAGTTTCTCACCATCACATGATTGCAGGAGTGGGGAATTTAAAACCCCCACCAAATATGATAAAACCATGAGCTGGCAAAACAGACCTGCAGCCATAAAGGATCAATACTTTACAGAAAAAAAAGGTTGCCAGATGTGATTTTTTATGCTTTAATAGGCTTATGGATTATCAACCCTTCTTTTTATAATAGCCTATCAGAGGAAGCAAAACAAATTATGATTTCTCCCTCTTAAAGAAAGCAAGCAAGCCAGGAATATATATTTAATTAGCTACTTCCAGCTCCTCCCATCACCTGGAGCCCACCCATATTCCAGATCAGACTTCCATGCTTAACTCTTGGCCTTCCCTAGGCTTATGAACTTGGAGGGGGGGGGAATCTTCAGGGTGAGGTGGCTTTCTCTGAAAATACATTTTCCAAGACATCAGCTTCATTTTTAATACCCATATCCAAACTTTTAAACTATAACATTACTTTGGTCTACTCATGTCTGTGTTTTTTATATGATGTACATCACCATAATATAAGGCCTAAGAAAGTGAGAGAAGTCTGTTTTTAAGACTACAAAATGAACACACACGCAGGGGTATAGAATTTAACTCTGCCAAGTTCCATTAAAAAAAGAAAAAAGAGTAAGAAACTGGATAAACCAGATTTAAAATGCATGGAAATCTGGTTTTATATGCCCTTAGACACATCTTTTTAAAATCAGCAAACGCCTTTTTAAAATTCTTCACTTGTATTCAGCTTTGTCCTTCCAGAGATTTTTCCCCCCTTACATTTTTATCTTTTACCCTCTGTTTTCTATTCACCCATTTTTAATGACCATTTTTCTAATACCACATTCACCTCAAGTGACATTTAGCTGATGTAATAGAACCCTTTTAAATCAGTAACAATCAATTTTATTACTATAAAAACCTTTGGGAAAGGACATGAAATACATAGCATGTAATTAGTTTTGGGAAAACTAGCTTTAACAAGCCACCTTCTCAACAAATCAAATATAATTGAAAGGAAATTTAAAAGCTATAAAACTATGTAAATAATAGGTGTGAACATGCATGCTGCACATGGAAAAGTATACAAACATACTTCATTTAAACATCATACATACCCTTTAAAGGGGGAAGAAGGGTGCTGGAAAGCCATGAAAGGGACAGAATGCCCAACTGTAACTTAAAAAGATAACCGTAGAGGAGATACGAGATATTCAGTGAAAGTTTGTATTTCTAGAGCAACCAAAGACTCACATTGGGGTTACTGGCTGTGTTTGGACACTCAACGAATTCTGCTGGGTGGAGACTTCTCCCTCTACTCCATCTGTTGCAATGGTGATTTCCATATCATATGACCCCTAAGGATGATAGATACTTACCTGATTTTCTGAGTAGTTTTCTTCCTTGTTGGTTAGTTGAATACCTTGTTTCAAACGTGTGAAGGATACAAGAAATATTTCCACACTTTGCCATCAGTCATTTAGCACCAGCAAACCCATATTTAAGTAGCAATTCAGCAGCCTTTCAATCTGCCACATGAAGCCAACAACAAGGAGAGCAGCAGAATACAGACCCTGGACTTCAGAAAAGCAGACTTTGACAACCTCAGGGAACTGATGAGCAGGATCCCCTGGGAGAATAACATGAGGGGGAAAGGAGTCCAGGAGAGCTGGCTGTATTTTAAAGAATCCTTATTGAGGTTACAGGGACAAACCATCCTGATGTGTAGAAAGAATAATAAATATGGCAGGCAACCAGCTTGGCTTAACAGTGAAATCCTTGCTGATCTTAAACACAAAAAAGAAACTTACAAGAAGTGGAAAATTGGACAAATGACCAGGGAGGAGTATAAAAATATTGCTCGGGCATGTAGGAATGATATCAGGAGGGCCAAATTGCACCTGGAGCTGCAGCTAGCCAGAGATGTCAAGAGTAACAAGAAGGGTTTCTTCAGGTATGTTGGCAACAAGAAGAAAGCCAAGGAAAGTGTGGGCCCCTTACTGAATGAGGGAGGCAACCTAGTGACAGAGGATGTGGAAAAAGCTAATGTACTCAATGCTTTTTTTGCCTCTGTCTTCACGAACAAGGTCAGCTCCCAGATTACTGCACTGGACAGCACAGCATGGGGAGGAGGTGACCAGCCCTCTGTGGAGAAAGAAGTGGTTTGGGACTGTTTAGAAAAGCTGGACGAGCACAAGTCCATGGGGCCGGATGCGCTGCACCCGAGAGCGCTAAAGGAGTTGGCGGCTGTGATTGCAGAGCCATTGGCCATTATCTTTGAAAACTCATGGCAATCGGGGGAGAGCCCGGATGACTGGAAAAGGCTAATGTAGTGCCCATCTTTAAAAAAGGGAAGGAGGTGATCCTTGGAACTACAGGCCAGTCAGCCTCACCTCAGTCCCTGGAAAAATCATGGAGCAGGTCCTCAAGGAATCAATTCTGAAGCACTTAGAGGAGAGGAAAGTGATCAGGAACAGTCAGCATGGATTCACAAAGGACAAGTTATGCCTGACTAATCTAATTGCCTTCTATGACGAGATAACTGGCTCTGTGGATGAGGGGAAAGCAGTGGACATGTTGTTCCTTGACTTTAGCAAAGCTTTTGACATGGTCTCCCACAGTATTCTTGCCAGCAAGTTAAAGAAGTATGGGCTGGATGAATGGACTATAAGGTGGTTAGAAAGCTGGCTAGATTGTCAGGCTCAATGGGTAGTGATCAATGGCTCCATGTCTATTTGGCAGCCGGTATCAAGTGGAGTGCCCCAAGAGTTGGTTCTGGGGCCAGTTTTGTTCAATAACTTCATTAATGATCTGGAGGATGGCGTGGATTGCACCCTCAGCAAGTTTGCAGATGACACTAAACTAGGAGGTTACAGTGGACAAGAAGCTGGATATGAGTCAACAGTGTGCCCTTGTTGCCAAGAAGGCCAATGGCATTTTGGGATGTATAAGTAGGGGCATTGCCAGCACATCGAGGGACGTGATCGTTCCCCTCTATTCGACATTGGTGAGGCCTCATCTGGAGTACTGTGACCAGTTTTGGCCCCACACTACAAGAAGGATGTGGAAAAATTGGAAAACGTCCAGCGGAGGGCAACAAAAATGATTAGGGTCTGGAACACATGACTTATGAGGAGAGGCTGAGGGAACTGGGATTGTTTAGTCTGCGGAAGAGAAGAACGAGGGGGGATTTGATAGCTGCTTTCAACTACCTGAAAGGGGGTTCCAAAGAGGATGGATCTAGACTGTTCTCAGTGGTAGCAGATGACAGAACGAGGAGTAATGGTCTCAAGTTGCAGTGGGGGAGATTTAGGTTGGATATTAGGGAAAAAAATTTCACTAGGAGGGTGGTGAAGCACTGGAATGCGTTACCTAGGGAGGTGGTGGAATCTCCTTCCTTAGAAGTTTTTATGGTCAGGCTTGACAAAGCCCTGACTGGGATGATTTTGTTGGGGATTGGTCCTGCTTTGAGCAGGGGTTCGGACTAGATGACCTCCTGAGGTCCCTTCCAACTCTGAGATTCTATGATTAGTTATATAGTTAAGAACTGGGAGTTTGGACACTGAGACAAAGGACACAGGAAATGAGGCACAGCAGGAAATGGGATGAGTGAGGCTCTAGGAATTGTTAGCAGAGGCTCTAGGCATATATGTAGAGAAGCGGACTGTGTTTTCTTTTCACTATAGAAGATACAGAGGACAGACAAGTCTCTTCTTTCTCCACCTAGTGCACCTTAGTCTACGCCAGTCCCATAACAGGTTCTGAACTTGACCTTCACAGCCTGCTGCTGCTGCAAAACCTGACCTTAGAATGGAAGGGAGTAACCCTCAATGCACCAAGATCATGTTCAACTCAGCATAGCTGGCTGGCAGAGCAAAGGTGGCTCTAAACCAGCTCTATACCCACCCCATCCATGGGCTGACTGTGAACAAAACCAACCCTTGGTACAAATTAGAGTAGCTTTAGATTTTCTCTAACTCAGGTTAGCAAGAAGAGTCTTCTAGAAACTATTCTGTTGGCCAGAGATCAGCAGAGCGCATCATGCTCCAGCCTGCTGTCCCCAACTGACCTCATGTCCTTGGCACTGGGGATTCTTCAGAAATTTTTGTCCCCTACTCTGTTCACAAATTACCAGCAGAGATTGCAATTATCACCACTTTGTTGTGTTTTCTTAAAATGTGCAAACAAAGTTTATAGTGATAAATTGTATCATGTAAATTGTTCACAGACCGTCTGCTACAAGTACTCATTCCTGGTTCAGGTAGCTCCTATTGAAGAACTGATGAAGTATTTCCCTGTAAATTCAATAGGAGCTAAGCACATGATTAGGGGGTATGGGACGGCTGCCATATGAGGAGAGATTAATAAGACTGGGACTTGTCAGCTTGGAAAACAGACGACTAAGGGGGATATGACAGAGGTCTATAAAGTCATGACTGCTGTGGAGAAAGTAAAGAAGGAAGTGTGATTTACTCCTTCTCATAACACCAGAACTAGGAGTCACCAGATGAAATTAATAGGCAGCAGGTTTAAAAACAAACAAAAGTAAGTATTTTTTCCACACAATGCAGTCAACCTGTGGAACTCCTTTTTTGAGCCCTGTTATAGTCTTGGCCTTCACAACATCCTCTGGCAAGAACTAGATAAGTTCATGGAGGATAGGTCCATCAATGGATTAGCCAGGATGGGCAGGGATGGTGGCCCTAGCCTCAATTTGCCAGAAGCTGGGAATGGGCGACGGGATGGATCATTTGATTACCTGTTCTGTTCATTCCCTCTGGGGTACCTGGCATTGGCCACTGTCAGAAGACAGGATGCTGGGCTAGATGGACCTTTGGTCAGACCCAGTATGACCATTCTTATGTGCTATTTTCTGTATAGATGACCTGGTAGCCCCAACAGCCCGTGAGGAAAACATATTGAGAGTTGCATAGTGGCTCAATACACCAAGGTGACCCCACTGGCTATTCTCCAATTACCAGAGCTACAGATGAGATATCAAGCTGAAAGCTGATGTTGGCACCATAATAAATATCTGTCTCCAAATATGCTATCCTAAGTGAGCATTCGTCTCATAGCTAGACTCCTGTTTCCAAAAAGGGGTAGAAACAGCTAGGCATTATTTTACATTTATGACTTTGACTGTGGTAAATACATGAATAATTTATATGAATTGCCTGGGTGAAGATCAATGAACACCTTGCAATATCATCATTTGCTGTGTGTGAAGTAATATCACAACAAGACAAATAAGAGCCACACACTTCTGCTTAATTGAGACAGAAGTGCGCCCTAAAATTAACAATATACCTTTTAATGAGAGCATAAATTGCACCTTGAAATAAATGGGGCCAAATTCCATTCCATTTACATCAATGTTAATCTGGAGTAACTTCCACTGACATTCCACATGAAAGGAGGCCAAAATACCAGGTTGCAAGAGCTCAGCATTAATATGTGAAGAATTGATATTTGATATAGAAAAGTGTGAAGCTAAGAAGGAATTATAAGAAAATACAACCCTTCTTTCTTAATCCGAATCCACCTCAGTTTGCCAGTAAACACCTCAAGCCAGGAAGTAAACAGGCAAATCATGATCCACGGGCTACCTAGGGTTGCCAGGCCTCCAGTTTTCGAACGGAACACCTGGTCGAAAAGGGACCCGGTCAGCACTGCTGACCAGGCCATTAAAAGTCCAGTTGGTGGCACAGTGGGGCTAAGACAGGCTCCCTACCCCGCTCTGCTCCTGGGAAGCTGCTGGCATCTCCCTCCGACTCCTAGGTATAGGGTTGGCCATGGGGCCTCTGACCGCTGCCCCTGCCCCCAAAGCCAGCTCAGCAGCTCCCATTGGCCAGGAACCACAGCCAATGGGAGTTGAGGGGGTGGCGCTGTCAGGCAAGGGCTGCGCCACCTCCACCTATGAGCCAGAGGGACTGGGATATGTTGCCACTTCCCAGGAGCCACCTGAGGTAAGTGCCGCCCAGAGCCCACACCCTAAATCCCCACCTCGACCCCCTCGGCCCCAGTCCAGAGTTCCCTCCTGCATCCCAAGGCCCTCATCCCTGGCCACACCCCAGAGCCTGCACCCTCCACCTCCTCCCAACCCCCTGCCCCAGCCTGAAACCCCCTCCCACATCACATATACCATTGTTGAAATGCTGAGGGAAGATGGACTTGCATGCCTGATAGAATAATAAATCCCTTCATACTGTTATATTCTGTGATCTGTTTGAAGTTAAATGTCTTGGCTCTTAGGGACAAAGAAGGTAAGAAAACACATGACATCACAGAATCATAGAATATAAGGGTTGGAAGGGACCCCAGAAGGTCATCTAGTCCAACCCCCTGCTCGAAGCAGGACCAAATCCCAGTTAAATCATCCCAGCCAGGGCTTTGTCAAGCCTGACCTTAAAAACCTCTAAGGAAGGAGATTCTACCACCTCCCTAGGTAACGCATTCCAGTGTTTCACCACCCTCTTAGTGAAAAAGTTTTTCCTAATATCCAATCTAAACCTCCCCCACTGCAACTTGAGACCATTACTCCTCGTTCTGTCATCTGCTACCATTGAGAACAGTCTAGAGCCATCCTCTTTGGAACCCTCTTTCAGGTAGTTGAAAGCAGCTATCAAATCCCCCCTCATTCTTCTCTTCTGCAGGCTAAACAATCCCAGCTCCCTCAGCCTCTCCTCATAACTCATGTGTTCCAGACCCCTAATCATTTTTGTTGCCCTTCGCTGGACTCTCTCCAATTTATCCACATCCTTCTTGAAGTGTGGGGCCCAAAACTGGACACAGTACTCCAGATGAGGCCTCACCAATGTCGAATAGAGGGGAACGATCACGTCCCTCGATCTGCTCGCTATGCCCCTACTTATACATCCCAAAATGCCATTGGCCTTCTTGGCAACAAGGGCACACTGCTGACTCATATCCAGCTTCTCGTCCACTGTCACCCCTAGGTCCTTTTCCGCAGAAATGCTGCCTAGCCATTCGGTCCCTAGTCTGTAGCGGTGCATGGAATTCTTCCGTCCTAAGTGCAGGACCCTGCACTTATCCTTATTGAACCTCATCAGATTTCTTTTGGCCCAATCCTCCAATTTGTCTAGGTCCTTCTGTATCCTATCCCTCCCCTCCAGCGTATCTACCACTCCTCCCAGTTTAGTATCATCCGCAAATTGGCTGAGAGTGCAATCCACACCATCCTCCAGATCATTTATGAAGATATTGAACAAAACCGGCCCCAGGACCGACCCTTGGGGCACTCCACTTGATACCGGCTGCCAACTAGACATGGAACCATTGATCACTACCCGTTGAGCCCGACAATCTAGCCAGCTTTCTACCCACCTTATAGTGCATTCTTCCAGCCCATACTTCCTTAACTTGCTGACAAGAATACTGTGGGAGACCGTGTCAAAAGCTTTGCTAAAGTCAAGAAACAATACATCCACTGCTTTCCCTTCATCCACAGAACCAGTAATCTCATCATAAAAGGCGATTAGATTAGTCAGGCATGACCTTCCCTTGGTGAATCCATGCTGGCTGTTCCTGATCACTTTCCTCTCATGCAAGTGCTTCAGGATTGATTCTTTGAGGACCTGCTCCATGATTTTTCCAGGGACTGAGGTGAGGCTGACTGGCCTGTAGTTCCCAGGATCCTCCTCCTTCCCTTTTTTAAAGATTGGCACTACATTAGCCTTTTTCCAGTCATCCGGGACTTCCCCCGTTCGCCACGAGTTTTCAAAGATAATGGCCAATGGCTCTGCAATCACAGCCGCCAATTCCTTCAGCACTCTCGGATGCAACTCGTCCGGCCCCATGGACTTGTGCACGTCCAGCTTTTCTAAATAGTCCCTAACCACCTCTATCTCCACAGAGGGCTGGCCATCTCTTCCCCATTTTGCGATGCCCAGCGCAGCAGTCTGGGAGCTGACCTTGTTCGTGAAAACAGAGGCAAAAAAAGCATTGAGTACATTAGCTTTTTCCACATCCTCTGTCACTGGGTTGCCTCCCTCATTCAGTAAGGGGCCCACACTTTCCTTGGCTTTCTTCTTGTTGCCAACATACCTGAAGAAACCCTTCTTGTTACTCTTGACATCTCTGGCTAGCTGCAGCTCCAGGTGCAATTTGGCCCTCCTGACATCATTCCTACATGCCCGAGCAATATTTTTATACTCTTCCCTGGTCATATGTCCAATCTTCCACTTCTTGTAAGCCTCTTTTTTATGTTTAAGATCCGCTAGGATTTCACCATTAAGCCAAGCTGGTCGCCTGCCATATTTACTATTCTTTCGACTCATCGGGATGGTTTGTCCCTGTAACCTCAACAGGGATTCCTTGAAATACATCGGAAACCAGAGGCTGTGTATCTGGCATGTTGCCTGCCCCAGGAGAGAAAGGGAGAAGCTGGAGCACAGGGGATGCATCTTCCAAAAGTATAAGATCCTGCAATGACCTGAATGATGTCACTCTAGCTAGTTCTAGCCTTTACTCTCTGCAAATGCTAGCTGTGTTGTGCATTTTTATGTTTTAACCTGATTTTCTTCATTCCATTATTGATAAATCTTGCTTAACCAAAGCTCCTGTGGTTTTAGTTTGTTGTTAGGGAATTTCACACAAAGGGTCTCAGAAAAGTGAAGCAGCCCTCAGTCTTTACAAACAAAAATTAAGTCAACATAACTTATGGTGATGTACTGCCAACGCAGTAATTAAATTGCTTTTGCATGCCCACATAGGGTGATCAGACAGCAAGTGTGAAAAATTGGGACAGGAGATGGGGGGTAATAGGCGCCTATATAAGACAAAACCCCAAATACTGGGACTGTCCCTTTAAAATTGGGACATCTGGTCACTCTATGCCCACACTATGCTTGTGTCAGCGGTGCTCATCTTACCAGAAGCACTTGCACAGATTTCACTGTCGGTGAGGGGCATTGTGGGACAGCTTCTGAAAGGCAGCAATGGTCGATGTAAGCAACATCAGTGTCTACACTGAAACTCCATCACCCTAACTACGTCAATCTAAGCACTATGCTTCTCGCAGAGGTGGAGTTATTAGGTCAGTGTAATGGCGATTTACATCGGCAGGAGCAACATTGTAGTGTAGACACAGAGTTAGGTCAGCAAACTCTGTAGTGTAGTCCAGGACTCAGTCAAAATGATACAGACTAAAGAAATCTTTCCCATTAGGTTCGTTGCTTAAATGACTCCTGCCTATCAAACGTGAAAAATGCTGAACCACCCTGAATTAGGAGCTAGTTTTAGGGGTCTACGATGACAGGGATAGAGAGGTATAACACAAAAGACATTAATTCTGATTCTCATTTACACTAGTGCCTCTTTGCCCTATTAGAGTAGTGTTAAGGGGCCTCAGTGTAAATGAGGATCAGGCACGTTGTCTTTTAGAAAAGGTACAGCATTTCTTTATTTTCTGTTAACCTATTATATTAACAAAGAAAGTATATATAATGAGCAGACCCTGTCATAGGACCCACATGATACATTTCCCATCTGTTCAGCCAGCAGAGTGCAATGGTTTTACATTACCATAGAGGATTCAGGGAGAGCGTATGGAAAAGTCTATTAGGCATGAGCACTGATAGGTGATTCCAGTTAAGCAATGGAGAAAAGGAAAAGAAAACAAGAGAGGAGTTTGACTCCACATCTTAATTTCCACAAAGTCTGAATATTTAGATCTGGTGTTTTGATCTAGAGCCTCCTCTAGAAAAACTGCAAAATGTTTTTAGTTGTAGATGTAACATTTAGAGAGATGTTAAGCATGTGACTCATGCAGCAGACACTCTCAGTGTTATCCATGATTTCAGTGTCATGGGCATTCTGTAGACTGAGTGGCATGCGCCCAATGCTTTTCATGTCCAAAACTAACAGAGGGAGCTACCGTGGTTTCTAAAAGAATGAGTTTACATCAGATCACATGAAGCATCTCAAACACAGGGCAGTACAATAGTCTGCTAAGAACAATTCCATGGTAAAGGCACCAGCCCAAATTCTCCTGCAACCATAAATACTAAATTCAGCATAGTAAGCCACAGAAACACCACCCATCTGAAGGCAGAGCTGCATAACAACTCCTATACCAAGGCCGGCATAGGTGTGGCCAGAATGTGTGGCGGTGAATTCCCCTGCCCCCCAGAGATTCCTGGTTACCATGACTCCACCTTGGATCTGTTGGAATCCAGAATAGGTTACAGCAGGCTGCTGCTCCAACACACAACCAAGGAACCAACCTGCCACGTACCTGGCCTGGGATAGGGGAGCATAGGTGATTCAAAGTCATTTTTCCACCACCACCCCCCTTGAGTTGTGCAGTGAGCTCCTTTGTTGCAGCTATGGATCAAGGCCATATTTCTATGTTACAAAATCTGGGGCGTTGTTTGTTTTGTTTTTTTAAAGTGAAGTATCTTTCAATGATCAAGAAATATACTGCATCAGAATAGTCAGAGGAGAAGCCTGTATTCTATACCATAGTGATATTCATACTGCAGCCATATCTTCTGGGCTTAGAACTCCCTTTCAAGTCAGTGGGAGTTCCTTGCAAGGAGAGTTTGCAGACCTTATGTGAACCAACCCTTCAAAAGTAATTTGATCATCTAGATCATGTAATCCATGTGCATGCAAAACTGCTATTGACTTCAAAGCCAGTGCCATATGGATTAACTGCAGAATCTGTCTGAGCACAAAACACTAACTTTAAAATGTAATTAATTGAGATCAGCTGGCCAAATATTTAAAGCATAAAAGAAAATCAATTTAGGAATCAGTATCAAGTAAACTTACTGTGCTTAATGTAGCCACATCTGTTCAAACTGGACCAGTCACATGCATAGCTAAAAAGGGTGAACAGATGTCACTGAAATCAAATCACCTAACTTCCAAAAATAGAGGCCATTTACCTTTTTTCCATTGCTGCCAGATCTGAAAGGCCAATTTGCCAGGATAATATACCCTGTGTGCATGAAGGCTTTCAAAGCTGAAGCACCTGTCTCTTAGCAACCAGAGAGGATTGAAGCATTTTTTTTTTTGATACCCGCAGCGATGTGTCAATTGCTTATGTTTCCCAAAATAAAAATACAGGACCAGGTGCTCCACCCCACTGCATGGTGCAGGGAGGATACATCGAGACAGAAAAATCAGTGGTGCCCTACAGAGGGGGCACTGCTGCTCCCCTCTTCTTAGCTGCATTGACCTCTGGGCAAAAGATTTGCACAGATACTTGGCCTGGTAGGAAAAGTGCTCAGAGTCTGGATGGGAGAAGATACCATATTATAAACAGCACCCTCAGCAGTCACAGATGACTGCTCCCAGACTCTCCCCCTGCCCCCCACCCTGACATTGCAGATGAGATGGGGGCGGGTAATGCTGCTCCCCGTGTGCCAGTCACACTGGGGCAGTCCTCCCTGGAGATGCAGCTCAAGGCTGAGAGAAGTGGGGTAATGGGACCACTGTGACTGGATGCGCCATGCTGCTGGGGGAGGTGCTTGGAGTGGGAACTCCGCTGAACAGAGGTTATCATCTCTGTGCTGGGTTGGCAGTGAGGCTGATCACCCACTTTGCCCCTCAAGAGCTTCACCCCTCCAACCGAGGTCTCCATGTCTCCACTGGAGTTAGGTTCCCCATTACTTTGTTTGCCTGTCCACGTGCTTTTGAATAGGTCTGTGCCATAGTATTAGAGCCACATATTATAGCCATGGCTTGCAACATTGCCTATTGAGGTGGTTTGACACTTCCCAGTATAGGACCCTGTTCTCAGTTATTAATAACTTCGCAAACTATAACCATTTCAGCTGATGTTTTCCATGCTGACAGGTGTTTCCTCCAAGCTGTCAGTTTTTAGAAAATTACAGCAAAAATAGTTCCGCAGTTTCCGAGAATGAGGGTAAGGAAATGGCAGTTTTGCCAATGTTAAATAATTCTGGTGACCTTACAGATAACCTGCTTTATTCAATGCACAGGCTAGACCTGCTCTGGAGATGAATCAGGGTTCCATAGTGAAAGAGGCAGACAACTGAAGGAAAAGAAAGAAGGGTCTTGTGATTAAGACGGTTGAATGCTGCCCTGGGAAATTGGATTCTATCCCTGCCTCTGCCACAGAGTTGCCATGTGATGCTCGGCAAGTCTATGATGAGATAACTAGCTCTGTGGATATGGGGAAAGCGGTGGACGTGATATACCTTGACTTTAGCAAAGCTTTTGATACAGTCTCCCACAATATTCTTGCCAGCAAGTTAAAAAAGTATGGATTGGATGAATGGACTATAATGTGGATAGAAAGCCGGCTAGATCTTCAGGCTCAATGGGTAGTGATCAATGGCTCGATGTCTAGTTGGCAGCCAGTATCAAGTGCAGTGCCCCAGGGGTCGGTCCTGGGGCCGGTTTTGTTCAACATCTTCATTAATGATCTAGATGATGGGATGGATTGCACCCTCAAGTTCGCGGATGACACTAAGCTGGGGGGAAGAGGTAGATATGCTGGAGCGTAGGGATAGGGTCCAGAGTGACCTACACAAAATTGGAGGATTGGTCCAAAAGAAATCTGATGAGGTTCAACAAAAACAAGTGCAGAATCCTGCACTTAGGATGGAAGAATTCCATGCACTGCTATAGGCTTGGGACCAACTGGCTATGCGGCAGTTCTGCAGAAAAGGACCTGGGGATCTAAGTCCCTCTAAGCTGCACAGCCACACAGCTGCCTATTAAGTCCCGCGCAGGGGCTTAGGGCCACAGCGGGGAGAGGCACCCCTCCACATCAACCACAGCGCGGACCTGCCCCGGATTTGCCACAGCCAGGGAAAGAGGAGCCCCTCCCTCAGCCCCGCACCGCTGGACCTACCGCAGCCAGGGAGGGGTGCCTCTCCCCTGGCCCCGAGCTGCTATGGCAAGAGGGCTGGGGGGGGGGGAGTCTTCTCTCCCCACGCAGCCCCGGGGCAGCCCACCCCCCCAAACCCCTCATCTCTGGCCCCACCCCAGAGTCTGCACCCCCTTCACCCCAACCCTCTGCCCCGGCCCTGAACCCCCTCCTGCACCCCAAACCCCTCATCCCCAGCCCCACCCCAGCCCTGAGCCCCCTCCCACACTCTGAACCTCGGCCCCACCCCCACCACATGAATTTTGTTATGTGCACCAAGATGAAGGTGAGGTGTCACACCACCTCCATCTTGGTGCCCATAACAAAATTCATTCTGCACATGAACATAAAAAAATTAGAGGGAACACTGCTGGGGATTACAGCAGATGAGAAGCTGGATATGAGTCAACAGTGAGCCCTTGTTGCCAAGAAGGCTAATGGCATATTGGGCCGCATTAGCAGGAGCATTGCTAGCAGATCAAGGGACATGAACATTTCCCTCTATTCAGCACTGGTGAGGCCACATCTGGAGTATTGTGTCTAGTTGTGGGGGCCCCACTATAGAAAGGATGTGGACCAATTGGAGAGTGTCCAGCGCAGGGCAGTGAAAATGATTAGGGGGCTGGGACACGACTTATGAGGAGAGGCTGAGGGAACTGGGATTGTTTAGTCTGCGGAAGAGAAGAGTGAGGGGGGATTTGATAGCAGCCTTCAACTACCCAAAGGGGGGTTCCAAAGAGGATGGAGGTAGGCTTTTCTCAGTGGTGGCAGATGACAGAACAAGGAGCAATGGTCTCAAGTTGCAGTAGGGGAGGTCTAGGTTGGATATTAGGAAAAACTATTTCACTAGGAGGGTGGTGAAGCACTGGAATGGGTTACCTAAAGAGGTGGGGGAATCTCCATCCTTAGAGGTTTTTAAGGCCCGGCTTGACAAAGCCCTGGCTGGGATGATTTAGTTAGGGTTGGTCCTGCTCTGAGCAGGGGACTGGACTAGATGACCTCCTGAGGTCTCTTCCAACTCTAATCTTCTATGATAGGTCACTTCAACCAAACGTCTCACAGGTGGCCACTAGTTGTGTGTTCCTCATTTTCTGGGTGCCCAGCTTGAGATCTGGGGTCTGACTTTCACAAGTGCTGAGCACTCATAGCTGCAATGGAAGTCAATGGGAGCTGGGCTTTGAACATTATAAAGTAATGCTAAATACTCTGAAAAATCAGGTCCGCAGGCTAGTGGTTACTTTGACCTAAATCTCTCTGCTTCCACTCCCCATCTGTACAATGGGGATAAAACCCACTTATCTCTTAGGGGTGTTGTGTAAATAAATTCATTCATTTGTCAAGCACTCAGATACGATTGTGATGGAAAACCCATGAGGAAATTAATAATTCTGTTTTCAGAGTGGTGTTTGAGCAGTGTGCAATAAATAAGGCAGAGAACCACACACTGAGCAATGAGGAGAAAACAAAACATTGAATAGCTTCTCATTAAGTAAGCACAATCCATTCTGTGCACTGAATGAGGCAGCAGTTCTGGGGGAAAAATAGTACATAATCAAAGTAATTAAAGTCTGTATCATAATGCATATGTACAGGGGGGCAAATTAAACTTGCACAGTCAACTTTAATTCTGGCATTTCCTAGCTTTGGAGTGTTTAACTTTGCGATCTTAATGTTCATTTTACATGGGGAGTGAGGTGTCTAGATATAAAATAGAGGCTAACAGAGCATATTTAGGTGTGATATAAGTGTGTAATTTACACACTAAGTTGGATTCTCATTTGCACTAATGCCTCTTTATACCCATCTAGCAGTTTAAAGGGGGTCTTCAGTAGATGTAAATATACCCACTTTAAAACTGCTTTACATGCCTAAGGGATTTAGTGAAAATGACAGACAGTGGCAGGAATGTGGGTCTGTGGTTGGGCCTGGCGCTACAGCAGAATCGCCTCACTGGCCAACTGATCTGATTGGTTGAAGGGAGCCAGCAGGCAAGCTCTTAAGCCCAGCAGCAGCAGTGGGTCACTGGCTTCTCAATGCTTAGCTCATAGCTGCTCGGACCCTTGACTCCAATTCCTGGGTCTGACCACTAGGCCTGACCGACTGCTGCTCTGACAAGCAGGCTATAGCATGGGAGAAGAAAGAGACTGCAGTATAGAAAGCAACATGCTGGTGGCATCAATTAGATCAGGCACTTCCTGCTTCCTTTGGCTATTTTCCTTACGACTAGTCCTGCTCTTTTCACCATCTCATAGGTGTGCAAGTTATATTTGCTGTCACCACCATATAATTTACATCACCTCTGAGTTGGCCCTTTATGAATATTTGTATACTTCCAGTGGTGATGCAGTGGGTTAGTGGATCTTTTGATCACAGGCTTTCAGAGACTAATGTGGACAAGTCACAAATGGTAATTGTTTAATAGCATCAATCTAGTCCCTAGTGGGCACTTACCCACATCACTGCACAGTTTGACACAATGCAGCTTCGAACAAGGAGAGATGCAGGACAGGAAAACCCTTTGCGGAACCCTCAACATGCTAGTTAAATTTGATCTAAGACTAGCACTCCCAAATCATCGATCTGATGGTCAGGTATGCAGTGTAAAAACAGTCACATACTGAAGATGAAGCACTAAAGAAAATTTGAAATGCTCTGTCTACTCCTTTGAAAATCACTGGAAACTCTCAGACTAGCACATGGTATGTGCACTGCAACTTGTCAGCATACTGTCAAGAGAATTGCAAAGATCCCCAGTATACATAGCTGGAACACAGAGCTTGAAGTTACTCTGCTGGGGGATGAAGGGGATTCTGAGGTTTACACATGCACTAGCCAAAATGGAGACGTTCTCTTCCTCTCATGCAAATCAAGGGCTCTACTGAGAAGCCCAGAATGAATGACAAGCCCCACACAGATCTGCGTCTGAACATTCTGAAGAGCAAGGGGTTCAGATCTACGGCTTGAGCCCCATTTCTGGGTAATACAGCCCTGTTCTTTAGACAGATGTTAAAAAAAATCCTTGAAATAATTTGCTCTGTAATTCGAAATCCAGCATACCATTTTAATTAAAATATTTTGTAATTAATGAGGTACAAACATTACCATAGTATCTATTTCTTTCCATTTTCAGCACTGCTAAAACCACAGATTTTTGACCCTTATGTAAATATAGGGTATCAAGTACTAATCTAAATCCCCACATGCACACACAGGTATTGCACAACAAAAACAAAGCAACCAAAGGAATAAAATCTCTGTGCTCCAAGAAGGAGGTATCAAAACAAATGATGGGATCCCATACGGAAAAGAAAAGAAAAGAAAAGAAGACTTTGTTCTAAAAATACATTTGGAGGGGGGAGGGCAAATACTTAAGGCATTTTTAAAGAAGTCAGGAGGTGTGAAATTAGATGGGTTCTGGTGGAAGTGAATTGCACGCTGCAAAAAAAAAATCACCATCTCCTGCCAATTTCAGATATACACATGAGCACAGGTACTCACCAATATAGGGCCTGAGCATCAGGGTGTGAAAAGAGGTGGGGCTAATACTGTTAAGGGCTTTAAAAAAAATCAAGTTATTGGCACTTTATAGGCAGCCAGCAGAAGGAAGGTAGAGTAGGAATAATATAATGCTCATAGCTCAAGCCAGTGAGCAATTATGACACTGCATCCTGAACAAGCTGCAAGTGACACAGCAGCCCCAGCAAGATACGACCAAGAGGGACTCTCCCTAATGGAGCCTTGTGCTCATGACAGCATGGATGCTCTTGCAAGGTCACCAGAGGCTAAAGAAGTAGCTGACGTAAGTCGTCCATCTATGACAGACATCACGCCTCACATATCCCACCCACTCCACTAATCTGGGCACAGCTGGGAAATGCTGCCCATGATTGCATTACAAAGAAGCAGCTCTCTAGATTTCTGGCGCTCAGTCACAGGACTCCATAAGCAGGGAACACCTTGCAGTGCCTGCCAACTCAAAGAACATTATTGCCTGGTGCCTTCCTTTATGACTCGGGCAGCACCTCTGCTGCCTACTTGGCGTCTACCAACCAGTCAGATGCCTGACAGGGGCAGGACAAAGACGACATCAGCTAAGCCTTGTTCTTTCTGTCAGACCCTCTCCCAAACCGCTTGCTGTTCCCTCTTCCATGACTTCAATCCTTCCTTCATGTTCTCCTCCCACTCCTGTTTTTCTGCACCCCCAACACCCTCACATATCTTAGTAGGGCTTTTGAGCTGGGGTAGCTTGTCCTTACCTCCCAAGCCTCTCCCCTACTTTATGATAGGTCCTTCCTTTCTGGTCAGCATTCCCCAGCTGTCCTGTCTTTCAGCTCCAGACCTGTCCTCTTTGTAATTTTGCTCTGGATTTTCTTAGCCTCAAGGCTTCTGCTGCAAACACAAAGGTTTTTTTAAAAAAAAAAAAAAAGCTCTTGGGAAGAAGGAGCAAAATCCTGCTCATTTGCATGAGAGGCTGAGGTTTAGTCCTCTAAGTCATCAGAGGAACAGCTGGACTAGACAGCAGATCAGCCAGGTCTGACTCCTTTACAGTCGTTGGGATCTCAAGCCATTAAAGCCCTTACAACTGATCTTCAGCTTTAACGCCATCTTCTTCCCTCCACTCCTAGAGACCCCCCCCCAATTTTTTTTTACAAAGCCTGATGGAGAGATCACCTTTCCTCTGTAACAGTCCTCAACAGTATTGTTAACATGCACTGGAAGGTTTGGGGAAGGATATAAATAAATTGCCCCCCAAAATTGTACACATTGCAAAAGGACAAAATGGCTCCAGTCCCTGTAAGTAGCATGGCTCTTCAGAAATTTAAAGGGGAAATACACAAAAATCTTGGCTGCACTCATCTCTTCATTCTACTGCTTAAAGTGACACTAACAAATTTATTGTTGCTTATGCAATACTTTTGGACTTGTAATTCACTGCAAGACTGAAGTGTCAGTAAAGAAGATGGCATTGTTCTTAAGCTTTTTTAAAAAAATGGTTTCTCAGAGAAACACAAGCCACCAAGATTATCTAGTTTGCATAAACCTTGTAATCTTTTCTGACTAACAAACCACATACAGCAATATTCCTCAACGTCTGCCGAACACAGTGATAGCAAATACATGTAGGCACGGCATGTAATTTAACAGAGAATATTTGTGTTTTATTTATAATAGAAGTGCACAGGATGGTCTGTTTGCAGTTGCCATGGTAATTGCTGGCATTAGCTCACTTCTTACCAAAGGGAAGGCACAGAGCTTTTCACTTTATGCTACTTAACCTCTTTTAATATCAAAGCCCTATAGAGCAAGAATCTCTCCTCTTTGGAAGGTCAAGGGTATTCTAAGTCAATTGTTGCTTAAAAAAAATAACATTTTTTAAGCTCTGAAAGCCCATAAAGCATATGCTTTATGAACATGCTATTTTGTCAAACAGATTGAGGACATCTGTTTGGGTTTTTTTAATATATATCTAGGAAAAGTCTAGTGATCGTAAAAGCGAAACTGATAGCAGCAGTAAGAGACAGGCAAAGCAAGATGCACCAGTGCGGCTTTGCCAGTGCCCCCAACTCCTCCTTGGCCACACTGCGTACACTGAGAGCACCAGGGAAGCAGCAATAGGAGCTGATGGGTTGTACCATTGTTTATTTATGTCACACCACCACCACCTTCTACCCCCAACCTTTAGCACCAAACAGTAACAACCCCACCCCAAGCAGAGTTTTGGGCCCAAAGAAAGGAGAAGTGCCCGAGACACTGTGAAGTCCACTAGGCAATTCATTATTGGCTCTGATTTTATGTGAAAGGCACTCAAATGTAGATGAGAAGCAGCATAAAGCATTAAGATGGTTGGGGCCTCTGCATTACTGTCCTAGGCACTGTACAAACATACATAGCCAGGGACAGTCCCTGAGCTGAAGAGTTTACAAGTGGCCAAACGGACAAAGGGTGGGAGGGGAAAGAGCACTCAGAGATAGGATCCAGATCCCCAAAAGATATTTAGGTACCTAACTCCCATTGATCGATTTTATGGACTCCCACAGACACCAGACCTTTGTGGGTCTCAGGGAATCTGCCAGAGCTTGGACCTTTCATGTTGAGACGCCGAGGCACCATGTCCATCCTTAATCTCCCTTGTAACACGACTGCAGTGCAGCTATGTTGTCTGGGAATTTCCCACTGACGTTCTACAGAATCTACTGTAGCCTGAGGCAATGCTAAATTTGGAGTGGATGTCCCACTTGGTACAGAACGCAAGTTCCCCTCCTGCCTCTTCCACGCATGGGGCAGGAAGGTGGGTAATGTCCACTTCTGAAGAGGATAGGGCAGCTTACTATGCAGAGCAGGCCCTCTGCACCCACTTCCAGGGAAGAAGGTTCTCTTCCTGTCTGGACTAGAGCTGGCCCAATGTGTTTGGAATGCTAAATAATCAAGCAAAATGTCAGTCATTTTCACAAAAATGTGCCCCCTGTTTTCAAATCAACTCTAGAGCTAAGAATGCTTTTTTGAAATTTTGAAATTTCAAAATTCCAAAAAAGTAAAATAAAATATTTTTTTGTTTTTGGCAAGGAGAGGGATTCACATTTTCAACCCTTTTTTGATAAGCTCTATTGACCCTGCAGTCTGTACATAATGTAATACTACAAATATCTAGAACCTCTCTCCCCCATAAATTCTTCCACCAGGCACTTCTAGAGCAGCGTCCGATTGACTCAGACGTTAAGTCAGAAGGCACCATCATGATCATCTACTCTGATGTCCTGCACGTTGCAGGCCACAGAATCTTGCCTGCTTTTGAAATAGACCCCTACCCTCTGGCTGAGTTACTGAAGTTCTGAAATCATGGTTTAAAAGACTTCAAGTTACAGAGAATCCACCATTTACACTAATTTAAACCTGCAAGTGATCTGTGCCCCCTGCTGCAGAGGAAGTAAAAAAAAATTTTTTTAAAAACCAGGGTCTTAGCCAATCTGACCTAGGGGAAAATTCCTTCGTGACCCCAAATATGGCGATCAGCTAGACTCTGAGTATGTGGGTAAGACCCCCCAGGCAGATATTGGAGAAAGAATTCTCTGTAGTAGCTCAGAACCCTCCCCATCTAGTGTCCCATCTCCAGCAGTTGGGGATTTTTGCTACTGGCAGTCGCCAACAGGCCACATGCCATCGTAGGCAGTCCCATCATACCATCCCCTCCCCTCCATAAATTTGTCAGGCTCAGTCTTGAAGCCAGTTAGGTTTTTTGCCCCCACTGCTCCTCTTGGAAGGCTGTTCCAGAACCTCACTTTGCTTAGTGAGTGGTGAGAGGAGGCTAATGTAACCCACAGGTCAGTGTGTTACGTGTTCCCCTCTGTGCCCAATCCACAGAAACCATGAGCATGCCTGGCACTTTAGCTCAAGATATAGGGACTTCCGCTATTAGTGCCAGAGGTCCCTAGTTCAATCCCCAGAATGAGCTGCTGTCGCCCAGCTGTATCTATCCTGTGACTAAATAGGAGGGGTTAGTCCATGGGGCAGTCAGTCCAGCACCCCTAGGAGTTTTAAATTCAGTGCAGATGTAGCAGAGTTCAGATTCCCCCCTGAAAGGTGGGGAAATTAAAAAGATACAGAGAAAGCTAGGCTGTCTCCTTGCCATCCTGCTCAGGGTGAACTGCGTATAATCTGTACGTAATGAAGTTAATCTGAGGTTGTGTGCCAAGTGCCCCTCTGACCTTTGTTATCTGGGGCAGTCACGAATTTCAGGTTAAAGAAAAATAAAAACACGGTTCACCTTTAAGGGGGAACCTGCAGGTCAATATATGGCTTGGCTGGCAAATAACAGTGACTTTGAAGAGGTGAAATGCACAGATCATCTCTATATTATGAGAAACTGGCATCTGCACTCAGCACCAGCTGGAGATTATACGGGGCCTTATCAAGCAAGCCTGCCAGGTGGGAGTTGTACTAATCTAATCTTGATGTGAGAAATGCATGGATAGCCAAGTCAAGGTCAACGTAGCCACAGAGCGTAGAGGTTTGTTAGAAAAATAAGGGAGCATCTCAAATAACTTTCAGGCTCTCTAGTTGCTGAAGTAGGCAAAATAAGTAAATAAATAAATAAATCAGATTCTCAGTGAATGTAAGAACAGGCTGGGATGATGGGCAAAGAGTGTCAGCTCAGACGTGGACTCGGTAATCTCTGTGTATAGTTAGTATATAAACAGAGCTGCTGATATTTTAACAAGGAGCTGCCCCAAAAGATCTCTTCAGCATGATAAGTCAAGTGTACTCGGCTGCAGGAGTCTGTGAGGATGGGGGGGCTCCTTGCAGAAGGACAAATCACTTCCTCCATGCCCCACCCCCTTTTATCATAAAGGAAAAGGGAGGTAAATAGACTTAAACCAACAAGATAAGAGTTGAGGCAGCCACCACCTCGTAGACATGTAGATGGAAGGTGGTCGAATAGGCAGCAAGCTGAAGTGAGAGGACAGAGTTCCCATTTCAGGATACTAATTACTGGGAGCACTAGCAAGTTTTGTGTTTGCACCCAGAAACCCCACTCATGCACCAGCACCTGTCACATTCCAGGGTGCAGTCCAGACCAACAAGGGGGTGTGTCACCGCCTGTCCCACAACCTGGGGTGCCTCATAATGCAGTCCTATTGTAGCTCCCTACCTGGGCTACTTAAACAGGCTACCAAGAATCAGGTCACACCCTAAGTGTCTGTGTGTGGCTGCAGCCCTTGTCCAGCAGCTATGAGCCCAGTCACACACCAGCTTCCACCAGCCTTGGTGACTACTTGCAGGGTGACCCCACCACAGTCCCAGACCTGAGTTTTCCCCAAAAATGTGCTCTACACTGTCTAGCCCTCTCCTGGACGGTTCACACATTAAAGGTCTGTTGCCCCTGTAAGGAGTCAGTATTCAACAGTTTTCCACTTTAAACCGTAGTTACCACACCATTCCGTTTAAGCACAGAACTGGATTGTTTAGATTAAAAAAATAAAAGGAGTTTAACAACAAAAAATAGGATTGTAAATGAAGTCCATTGCCAACTATTAGAGTCCGAAATAGTTGCAAGAGAAATAAAAGATAAAACTTAAGCTAGACTTCGCTCAAGGTAAAATCCTTACCATGTTGCCAGTAACATGGCTGACCAAATTCTCTGGTCAGAATCTCCCCCCAAAGTCAAAGGGCTGAATACTGTCTATATAACAACATTATTAACCAGAAAGTTATTAGATTTAGAACGATACCTCACAAGACATATTTTGTACAAAGATTATTACAATAGTGTCTAGGGTGTGAAGACAGGGGTGCTTTCTGTCACAGCACCCCACTGTGATAGTCACTGCACAAAAACACGTAACAGAAAGACCGTCTGTGCTGACAGAGCTCGCACTACAGCCTTATGATAGGATGCAAATGAGTATGGTGAATCAGTAATGCCGATAACTGAACCCTGGGCTAATCATCTGGCTTCCAATTTATTTATCCAACATGGTAACAAGCAGCACCCTCAAGCAAGCAGCAGTGATCACTTAATTATAGCTACCCATCTGGAATCTCCACTCTGGGACAGGAAAGTTTAAGCCTTTGCGGCTGAACGTGACAAGTAAAAAGGTCCACAATATTGTGACAACCAGTGCTAAAGGAGAAGCAAATAGAGTGGAGGAAATTGAATGAGTCATCTCAGGTCAGAGCTCAGCAGCAGGATATGGAAGATTCTCAAAAGCTGAGTACATGCACACAGACCAGAGGGCCCTCAAATAAGCAGTTAGATGATACTTTACTCTTTCTTCTTAATGCTGTTTATTGCTCACTTTTTTTTTCCTTGTTCAAGGGTAATTACAACAAAAAGACACGAATGATGAACTTCTACAGCCAAATACTTGCTAATGCTTGTCTTCATGGAAGCAAAGTAACAGCCATAATGATAATGCATGAGCCACAAAATAATTATGTCCATTTACACCAGCTTGGCATCTGGTACTCACAATTTTTAGCTAGTTCGTTTTTAATTAAAGAGATTGATTAAAAAAACTTGCCTTGCAAATAATTCAATGAGTGAGTGTGTCAGGTCTCCAGGATAAAAGAATACAAGAGACTGCATGTTATTGGTTACATTATGCTTGCGTATCATTATAAGAACTCTATCAATGATCTCAGGTTGTTTTTAATCAATTCATCCCACTTTGTCTGCCTTTCAGTTGCTAATGTAATACAGACAGTAAAAAAATCACTCCAGTTCTTCCAATTCCTTTATTCTGTTCAATCACATTTCTAAAGCAGATATTTTTCTTTCCAGCCATAGAGATGAAATAAATTTATTAGCTTCACTCCCAAGGATTCTAAACAAATAGCTGTCCTTGTTTAATTTTGCAGTAAATCAGAATTTATGTACATTCTTACAGCTAAGATAGTATTTACAAAACTGTCAGAACTGAAGATAAAGGTAGTTTAAACTAATAGAAGACAATGTCAAGCAACTGCAGGGTAATTAGATCTCTGGTGGAAAAGCAAACAGGTGCATTGTATACACATGCTACAGAACTATAAGACGATATTGACAATCTGAGACTAAGCTGGGGAAAAAGGAAACTAAGGCAAATATCTGTAGGGGGCTAAACATAAGAATGGTCATACTGGGTCAGACCAATGGTTCATCTAGCCCAGTATCCTGTCTTCCAACAGCGGCCAATGCCAGGTGCTCCAGAGGGAATGAACAGAACGTAATCATCAAGTGATCCATCCCGTCATCTGAACTGGTGCCACTACTATCTGCATGGGGAGCAGAAGAGAAGCCAGATAGACAAGCTTCAGACAGAAGCATCGCATGCAATGGCCAGAAACAGGGTTTGTCAGTCTATTTTGTGTTGCCAGCTGCAGTAGTTTGTGTCTGTCCATTTCAAATGTCACAAAGTTAAAGATCCTGTACTAGAATTTCAGACTGAGGATTAGAAAAAAGTAACATTTCATATCTTGATTTTTTTTGTCCTTTTTAGTCCTGTTCTCATGTCCGTCTTTCAGGATTTTTAGTATTTTTGTTTGTTTGTTTTCGGGGGAGATCTCAAACTCCTACCCAGTGCCAGTCCACTATAGATGTTGCTATTTGTATTACCGTAGTGCCTAGGAGCAGCAGTCAGAGACCAGGACCCGATCGTGCTAATTGCTGTACAAATGCAGAACAAAGATGTTTCCTGCCCCAAAAGAATTTATAATCTCATCCTCCCTCAGACTGCTCTATTCTCATATGGCTAAATCCCTATTAACCATATCCAGTCAGACAGCACTAGATCCCCTCACTCTCAGGAGACCTACACTGTAGCAGATACTTCCTGTCCAATGGTTACTCCTAAAGGCATTCTATGTCAAAAAATAAAAATTCTGCACACTATTTCAAAATTCTGCAAATTTTATTTGTCAAATAAATGTGGAGGCTCCGGCATGGCATTGGGGAGCACAGGCCACTAGTTGCACAGAAGTTGGAGATCACTCTGCAGATCCCCCTGCAATCTAGGTGTGGGCAGTTCAGTGGGCGATCCAGGTGCGGGGAGGATCTGGATGCACAGGGGCATGTTGGGGGGCTATGGGTGCAGTAATGGGACTTTGCAGGGGGGCCCAGGTGAAGGTGGTTGGGGCTCAGTGGGGACAGGAGGGTCTTGGTGTGGGGGATAGAGCTCACTAGGGGGTCTGTGGGGGGGGGGTTAGTAGGGGTGAGGTCCAGATGCTGGGGGTGTGGGGTGGGGATCCAGGTGCAGCTGGTTGGGGCTCAGTGGGGTGGGGATCCAGGTGCAGGTGCCTCATTGGGGTGGTCCAGGTGCAGGGGGAGTGGGGTGTTCTGGGTGCTGGGCGGTGAGGCTTGGCAGGAGGGTCTGGGTATGAGGGAGTGGGTCTGGATGCACAGTGGTTGGGCAGATCGGGGTGGGGGCAAACAGCTCCCTGTACAGTGATCCCTCCCCCTGCAGCTGAGGAGTGATGGGTGCAGAAAGTGGGGGGGAGACTTTGCAGAGCTTCCTGCAGCCTGGGGAAGAAATCTGGGGGTGGGCCCCATGTGACCCTGGATGCCGTGCAGGGGAAGAGGAAGTCCCGTCCTCTCCAGCCCAGTTGGGACTAGTGCAGGGTAGGAGCCACCATCCAGGTCTTCTCCAGGCCTTCCCCCTGCCCCACAGTGATTTACATCTGATGGCTGCCCTGACACCCAAAGCATACTGCTGGGGAGGGTCGCATGACTGATCTTATGCCTTCTCTTTGTTTCCCTGTCAGAAAGTCATTTTTCTGCGGGGAAACAAAGAAATCTGTGGGGGACAGGAATTCTGTGCATGTGCAGTGGCACAGAAGTTCCCAAGGAGTAAATAGTTTTGTGGTCCCAGAGTCCTCACTCAATGGCTTTTTCATCCTACAGTCCTTCCCTTCTCACTGCACACTAGGCCCTTCAGTCCTATTGCCATAGGTTTTCTGCCAGGCTGTTTCATCCAGTGAGATTCCCTATCAGCACTTAACTAGGCCCAGCTTTAATAAATGCTTCACTATTCTCTTCAGCATGACTTTATATACAGTACCTAGTTCTGCTTGTTGGCCAAATTCATAGTAATTAGACAAACTGTGCTCCCCTGGGCTCAGAGCTCAGCGCCAGTGTTTTGAGTATGAATAGCACAATTCTGAGCTTTATTCAGCTCCAGCCAAAAGCTGAATGTATAGGACTTGTGTGTCATGTTGGAAGTTAGTTATTCACCATGGACCTGCAAATAATCAGGCAACTTCACCATTAGACTAGAAAAGAAAGCAACAACAACAAATCAACTTTCATTAGAGGAGAAACCCTGCCCCCAGGGCTCCACAGATTTCATTGCACACTCAGGGTAACAACAAATTTAACACCCTGATGATTTTAAAAGAGAGGTTTTCAGAAGGAAAAAGTGAACATGCCTTTGGATACCATTATGCCAGCAGGCAGCCTATCAGTCGTGAGCTATGACAGAGACCAAAGGTGATGGGGCCCCAATGGCCTCTGAGCCTAGAGAGCATGTAAAGAAAACCCCAGAAGACAGGTGTCATTTTTCAATGGCTAACACTAAAACACAATCAACCACAAGGAGAAATAAGCACACACAGAGAGGATCCAAATTAAACACAGTCAGGAGGGCACAATAAATCTAAGAGGAGCAGTCAATAAGTTGAGCTATCAGGAGAGCTGGAAGAAGAGTGGACATATTTTCTGGGAATATTCCTTCAGGGTCAAAAAAACTAGTTTTGATTCAACAGTCTTCAAGACTTTTTGAATTAAAGTGTTGCATGGATTAGTCCACCACTTTGAAAATGCTAATTATTATCCCTCACTGTACCAGTAAACTGGAGTTTTTCCATCTTCATTCCATATCATCATCATGCTGCAAGCAGATGGTGGGAATGCCCTAAGATAGTAGTATTTTGGAGGAAAATATTAAACAGAATTTTCAAGATCACTAAACACAGGCTACCCACACAACCTAGTGGGTCTATTAGGGGACAATCTGAAGGAGGCTATTGACTTGAAGGACACGCTGATAACACAAATCACTACTAGTGGCCAGATGCATGATAGCTTGTTTTTGGAGAATGACGTTTTGCCCAACGTTAGAGAGGTGATGAAATAAAGTACAGGAAATGCTTTCAGAAACTGACTGACAGCCTTATACCAGGATTGAATTTTTTGAAAATTGAACAAAATAAAGGGACAGATAATACTAGGAGGCTGACCAAACACCAATGGATATGTTAAAAGGTAACAACTACAGGTTATGAATAAGCTTTGTTAACACTTGTATAGAAAAGTTTTTGTATGTTAATTGGGATTTTTCCCTCCTTTAACAAAACACTCAAAGCTTGGGGCCTGATCCAATAGCCAGTGAAGTCCCTGGGAGTCTTTCCAAAGACTTCAGTGGGCATAAGATCAAACCCTGGGTGGCTGAGTAGTTAAAAAGATTCTGAATTATACAACCCTGCTACTAGAAAGTGGCAACACAACTGAGACCAAGGACTCCTCAGCAAAGAACATGAAGTCCAACGTAGCACTCCATGACCAATAGCTCAGTGCAAATGTGCTAAAGTAGTGAAGAGCCCCCTGGAAAGCAGACATTTTAGGGAGAATGAAATTAAAGGAGCCCGAACACTCCAGTCAGCAGCGCCCAGAGCCATGGAAACCACTCAACACAGCCGGGTTGGCACCTGAGATATTCCCCACAGGCTCCAGGGGATGAATCTGGTTTATAAAGATAGAGCCAACTTTAAACTAGTTAAAAGCAGACAACCGTAGATTTATATAGTTTCAAGATCTAGAACTAGCTACTGCTGAGTAAAGTTATATTTCTTTAAAAATGGAGACGTGCTTTAAAAATGAATGCAATGCACTGAAGTAACCTCCCCTAAAACAGAAAATTACAAAGTGAGCTGTTTCAGAGCCGTAATGAAAACAAAGTTCAGCATGCCTTAACCTTTCCTCTGAAACTAAAGAATCTGCGCTCAGTATTGAACAAGTTCTTACAAGGATACGTTGCTCATATTCTTTCAGAGACCGCAGCAGTTCTTGTTAGCCGATTTGAACCCCATCTCACTCCTGAGTGAGCACACACACTAAATTTTGCATTACCTTTAAAGGCACCGCTGATGCTTGGGATTGGGCTGGATTATCTCCCGTTTCAGTGAGCAGTACCTGACTCCACAAGTATCACAACTCCACAAAGCTGTGCAAAAGTAAGGTGAAGGTGATCTTGGTCCCCACACGAGGGAATGAACCATGCAACCTTTGGAGCTGGAAACAGAAGTCGCTGGTGCTTGAACTAAAGAGACAGGTTCTGGGTGTGTGGATCAGAGAGATGAAGACTTGTACAACACAATGCTAAGCGGGTTCTGAGGGTGTCAGAATATGGCCCAATGTGGTTTGTTAAACATTTAAGAAAACTGTAGTCATGAGTTTCATATTTCAGTCTACCACTCTGAAATATTTCAGTCTGTTTGCATAGCTGCTTGGTCACCTAGTTACATTTTGCGGAAGAGAAGTCTTCTGCATTGAGTTGGCACATATGTCACTATAAGCCTATGTTTCAAAGTTTGCCCTGATGAGGGCCATTTTGATTGAAATCATCACTGGAGTTGCTTTTTAGATCGAGAGGCCATTGATAGCAGTCGATTGCCACATTGATGGCATTGGTCATGCCAAAGCACTTAGCAGGGAGGATCACATGAAGGTTGTCACCTTCCCCATATTGGAGTGAAATCCATTAACATTGTCATTTTTATTGAGTATAAGATCTGGGGCCAAACTTTCAATGAGTAGCAGCAAATATGATCATAAAATCCCCCATTTATGGGTAGTCAGGAGCCTGCTTACCTCATTTTTGCATGTTAATTCTATTTGGGCATAGAAACTTGGGGATCATTCCTTCCCCACTGAACTGGCTTCTTTGCTCTGCCTCAGCAATGCCAAGAAGCCAGAAAGAAACCCCAAGTAGGCTGCCAGAGTTCCCCACAACAGAAGGAATTTCCTCCTCAGTAGCATAGAGCTTCCCTCACGCAGGAGTCATGACGGGGCAGAGAGGTCAGGTCAGAGGTGGGGTGGAGCACATTGTCCTGGAAAGCCCAGGAGCAGGAGAACAGAATGGCAATTTTGGGAGGGGAAAAGGAGTGTCTCTCTCAGCACAGCTGAGTGGGAGAGGGTAGAAGCGGGGAGAGAGAAGGGAGAAGCATATAAATGCACCTGTGTGTTTGCAGATGCCTCATACACAAAAAAGCAGCCCTCACTTCTATTTACATTTTTAAACATTGCCCAGTTCAGGTAGAGCTGGATTTAAATGGAAGGCTGTACATTGAATTCTGAAATTGTAAATATTTGCCAGGCCCATAGGAAGTTCCAATGCCACAAGGTGGCATGGAATCCTCATGGCCCTAGAAGCACTGTTACCTTTGCATTCCCAAGTACAAGAATTAAATGCTTGCTCCAGAGGTTTTAAATACTTAGAAGAGTACACTGCGTGGACATAAGCTTTCCTGTGTTGTACAGGAGGTCAGACTAGATGATCTAAAGGTCTCTTCTGGCTCTGAAGTCTATGAAAGATCCAGTGTCTCTGCACATGGAGTGCTATCCACAGCCCAGGACAGTCCACAAGAACACAAGTAGACACATTCTGATGTCTATGATCAGTCTCAAATCCACACCGAAGACAGGAAACAGAAGGCGTCCAAGTAAGAAAGTGATCCCTGCCACTGCAAAGCCTGTACCAAACAACTGGTGCAAACTGCCCATCCAGATAGGCAGTGAGATTGCTGGGTTAGTCAGCGGGCAACAGAAAACAGTCAGTTGGCTTTAAAATCAACTATTGATTTAAGTTGTAAGCTCTTCATGGCAAGGACTGTAGTTTGCGTTTGTACAGTGCCTAGCACACGGGGGCTCCGGTGCCACCGCACTAGAAAATTATTAATACTTAGCTTTTATATCGTGGATTTTATCAGCAGATCTCACAGCACTTGATGAAGGAGGTCAGCGCCATTAGCCCCATTTTACAGAGCAGAAAACAGAGGCACAAGGTGGACATGACTTGCCCAAGGTCACCCACAAAAATATTAATAAATGAGAAATATTTTGCAGCTGCTGGTAGCTAAACAATAGCACCCAGAGCCCACTGACCAAACAGCAACCTTTAAAAAGCCAGCTTTTGCCAACACACACCATACATTCACTACAGTGATTTCTTGCAAGATGGAGGAAGCACCCGTGCTATCTCAAACATTGCACGGCCGGGTGGTAACGGTCAGCAGATGCTGACTTTATAAGGGCAGCCAGGGTATCTTCAGACAGTACCGGTCATTTCAATACAACTGTCAGAAGAGCAGGCATTGAAAAGATAAAAAGGAAAAAAGAAGTGACCACTAGACTTATCCTTTGCTGTCTGGAATACAGATGCCCTGCTTGCTGACAAGCCTCTGGCATTTTTAGTGACTGGTGGAGCAGGCTGCCTTCCTTCAACCATGACTGCTGCAAACGGTCACCAACCCCTCTAACTTAACGATAACATAATAGATGAGGGGGAGGTGGGTTTTTTATGTTCCATCACGATGTTTAAAGGCCCGCAGTTTCCTTTACCCACAGCGTCTCCAGGTGCCACACAGGGGCAAAGAAAACCCTGCCGGAGATGCCATACTTCAGCTGAACCCCATTTTAAACGGAGGGATTGATTAGCAGTTAGTCCAATGCCCTGAGAGTCAAGAGTGCCAGAGTCATGTCCTAGCTCCTCCAGATTCCCTATAGGACCTTGGAAAATGACTTACTGCCTGTGCCTTGGTTTACTGCTTGTAAAATACAGGAAATGGTGGGCAGTGTCCCTAGCCTCTTTTTGTCAGAAGCAGGGAATGAGTGACAGGGGATGGATCATTGGATGATGACCTGTTCTGTTCATTCCCTCTGGGGCACCTGGCACTGGCCACTGTCGGAAGACAGGATACTGGGCTAGATGGACCTTTGGTCTGACCCAGTAGGGCCATTCTTGTGTTATATTATTTCTCTTTTCCCATCCTTTGGCTGTTCAGTATCAACTGTAAGCTTTCTGAAGCAGGGCACAGCATCAAGCACAAAGAGGACCTGATCTCGGCCGGAGCCTCTAGGCACTGTTGTTGTGAAAAGAAAAGAAAAGAAAATTAAAAAACCACATACACACGCACACAGCACAGGGTCCCTTCTCCATGGGCCCGGGAAAGAAAAAAATCCATTATTTTAGCCTCCTAGATGTTTTATTCTCCATCTCTAAAGACAGAGGGACAATTGTGCATCTTAACAGGCTACTTTAACAGGTGAATTTCCCTTTATGGACATATTCAACCAGTATTAAGTGAGCATCAGTCTAGTAGTGATCTTATCTAAAGGGCCATAACAGTCAGAAAAGAACCAAAGTGCTCTTTATGGTGGGGATTTTCAAAAGCAATTAGGAGAGTGAGGAGCCCAATCCCCATTAAATTTCAATGAGGGGGATGCCTAACTCCATTAGGCTCATCTGAAAAAAAAGCCCAAGCTTTTAATAGCCAATCTGGAGGTTTCATTATCCAAGCTCCCTTACATCTCTTTTCTTGTACTAGGTCCTTGTCAGTGACAGTCATTTAAAAGCACTCGCCTCTCTCCACCAACATCATGTAGCTGCACCTAAAATAAATTGTTCTGCTGATCAACACAAGCTGAAGTTAAAGGGCTGAGTGCCCCTATGAATATCAATTGTGGCATTCCATCTGTGGGATGGCATCTGTGGCTCAGGCTCAAACCAGAGAGCCTATGTTTAATTAATGTGGCTGTAATTTGCTCAGATCTTAATAGATCATGGATCATTCTACTTAAACGCTGCCCACAATTTGGCATATTTGATCATCTCTGCGTGGTGCTCTGTGGACTGAGGCTTCAGCTAACACAGAGACTGAACTACCTCTCACCCTCAATAAAAGTTCAGGTCATTGCAAAGGTCAGTAGTACACACAGCAGCACGGGAAATCTCAGATTGCCATTGCCTGACCTGGAAATAGAGGATTGATGCTTGCAGGGTTCCCAGCACCTTAACATTGAAAAGGGCAGTGATTACTCACTTGAACAGACAAACAGAAAATGAAGTAAGTAAAATGGGTTACTACTCTCCATTCTGAAATGGAAGCACCTCCTTCGTGTGCAACCCCTCTTGTCCCAGGAATGCTGGATCTGCAAACCGTTATTTGCACTGCAATCCTGGAAAAAAGCCAGCTCTCGAGACAGTTGTAATTCCTCCCCTCCAGCACTTGTAAAAAGAGAAGTGCCAGGCTGTTTGAAAAGAGCGTAAAATGCAGGAGGCTCAGGCAAACAGAGGGGATGAGACAGAGGTGATAGGGGTTGTGGTGAGAGCTCTTGCACACTCCCACTCTTCCCTTTAATTAAGCATCACCCCTGCTGGTTTTGTAGAAGAGAACAGAAAAGTAGGAGGCTAGTTAGTGCCCCACTTCTGGCAAATAAGCAGATTTCCGACCTAGTCATTTGATTTATGGAGGGAAGGACTTTAAACAGCCATTCCTGGCCTCTCAGAGCTACTTAATCCACCCTGTGTCAACAGGTCCCGTTTAAGAAAAGAAAAAAAATACATTTCTTCCCTGCCCCGACCCCTCACATCCCCCATTGCCCCCAGGCCTTGAGTCCAACAAACTGCTTCATACACACTCCTTTCCTGCTGTTCTTCCCACCGACGAACATTATTCTTTGCCAAAGTTTAGTGACTGGCTGAGTGAAAAATGTGCCTGCCCAGTGATACTGGGCTCTGAGACAGCTACACAAAGGGTGAGGGGACATGTCGGTTGGTCAGTCAGCAGGAGAGGGGAGAGATGATCTCTGCACGTTGCACTCCTTTTCCCAAAACCTTCTTTTTCTTTAATTCACTGTGCCCATAGGCTTTATAAGAAGCTGGCTCCCCCTGTGTCCATGCCCATACAATTCATTCATCAGAAAAGGATTTAACGAGGAGGATGAGGAAAGAGCACAGGCGTGCGTGCGTGTGTGTTTGTAAGTGTAAACACACAGAGGTAAGATGTAGAGTCATGCAAATGCCAGCAGTGAGACCTGAAACCGTGCAACGTAGTCCTGATTTTACCAGAAAGCCTCAGTCTAGGTTCATTTGATGGTTCACAGACCTTTTGAGTCTATCTGGTCAGATTTCTGGTCTTACATCAAAAGCAGCTGGTTTCATGGTGTTTTGCATCAAAACCAGAAAAAAATTCAGTTATGTTGGTTGATTTTTGCTTTGAGTTCATTCAAACCCATAATTAAGTAGAAGGCTACATGCGTCAAATTCAAGTCCAAATGTGGACTTTAGACCCTCTCACCCTGATGAATTTTACACCATCCCTGTAGCAAGTCAATTCATGATTAAGAGATCCCAAGTTGTTATAAATAAATTGAAAAGCATTTTCATCCTGCCAACAAGCAAACTGTAAAATTTAAATTGCTGCAGGGGTGCGGGGGGAGGGAGGAGGAATGAGGAAGGAGTACCAAAGCCTTTTCACAAGTTATTTTAAATTGGTCAGATATAGTTAGTTGACTAGGACAGTAGGATTGTGTGAACAGGAAATTCAATAAAGGGGTTTCTGTATAGGGCTTCACAAAGAGCAACTGTAAAACCATAGCTGACGAACACAGAGAAACTCAGGGGAAACAATGAAATTAACTATGTCCTATGGCCCTGATCCAGGAAAGTACTTAAGCATAGACACCTTCAATCATGTGAGTAATATGAGGATGGTAGACCTCTTTAATCTAGTAGACAAGGACAAGCTAGAAGTTGAAGCTAGACAAATTCAGGCAAGCATGGCACACATTTTGAACAGAGAGGGTTCCAATGGTTAATTACAACCTACCAAGTAAGCAGATAGATTTGCCAACAGTCTTGATTAGAATGGATGTCTTTCTAATGCTAATGCAACCACAAGGGTTTGGTCTTGATGCAAGCAATTTCACTGGGTGAAATTCTATGGCCTATGTTATGCAAAAGGTCACAGATGATCATTATGTCACTTTCGCTCTCAAAAAAAAAAATCTATGCTAAGGTGATGCAGCAGGTTAGAAATCAGACAAAAGCCATCAGGAAAGGACAGTCCTACTGACAAGAGTCAGCTATTTGTGACTATCAAAAGAGTAGATGGAAAAACACGAGGAGGCAAATGTCAAACTTCTGTTTACCTGAACAAGTGATCCAATAGCATAAACGGCGTGTTTGCTAGGGCTACGAAGAGAGAGTGTGCAGGGGAGAAAATGGGGTGTCAAACAAATTTGTTGAACTCCTTTGATGAGCTCAGCTACAGAAATTTATCATCGATCAAAGCAATGTTTGTGTGGCTAAGACAGTGCCTGCAGTTTACCAGCTGGAGCAATGGGCTTTAAAGTACTAGCAGAGCCAATTTTCTCCCCCAAAATAATCACCAAATTGCTCACATCTAGCCACTAAAGAGAATTCAGCCTAACCAGATGGACATCTAGGATTTAACAAAAACAGTTAATAAGCACAAAAGGGTCACTAGTTTTACCCCTTTCCTGGAGGAAAGATACAGAGACCTGCCATTAGTGGTGCTCATTCATGCAGTTTCCATAGAGGAAAAAGAACATGAAGTCCAATTGTTCTTCCTTTTATGCTCCTCCCTGTGGCTTGTAATAATCACCACTTAATTTTGCTGTGAACAACTGGGTACTGCAAAACATAAGTCAAATAGAGGCCAGTTAATGACTGCTCTCTGCAGTGGTGATTTTACATAATACATGTGAGGAGAGTACATCAAAGACAGACAACTTCAAGGGAGAAGACACAAGGTGGCAAGTGACATTTAACCCAGGCTATTTGCTTCGTATACATTTACATAAAGGAAATTTGAGTTTAGAAGCCACAAGGATCATATTAGGAGGGCTACACATAAAAAAGGGAGTTAAAACAAGACCAAGAATGTGTCCAATTTACATGCGAGTCAGACAGACAGTGCATGAACATTAACAGCTGGAGCAATGGGCAGCTGAACTGTAATGGAATCTATTTTCTACTAGAAATAATTACTAAATTGCTCACATTTGTCCACCGAAGGGATTTCAGTCTAAGCAGATGAAAGTTGAGGCTATAACAACCTGTCAGTAGTGCAGAGATGAGATGCTGGGTTTTCCTTGCCTTGCGGAAGAGAGCTGAAACCCGAAGATGCCCTGGCAACATAGCCTGGCTTCTTCTATAACTTAACACATCTGACTTCAGCCAAGCAAACCATGTTTGTAGTTCAGGTCATATCGAGCCCCAAGGAAGGCCAGCTTGGCTGAAATGTCAACTGTGCGAATAGAGGAAATGGTTTATTTCCCAGATAAACAAGGGGCAGCCCTTTTAGTAACAATGCTTCAATTTAGCACATTTCCTGACCCAGTCAAAGTGGAATGGAGTGAAGCAGAGCAGGAATTAAACAGGACTGAATATTGTTCAGTTGTTTATCTGCTATGCTCAGGCCATAACAAAGTTAAGTTATTAACCATCATGTAATAAATAGAGGTGGCTGAACAGGCACTGAGTACCAGAGCCTCTCTGACTTTTCCTATGATAATCCCATGTGACACTATGTCTACCTCTCCGTTTTAGGAATTTCTAAGGCATCCATCACCACAGCATTTGAGCACTATTTCTATGGCAGAATTGTGACATTATCTGATTAAAATATGACCATGTAGATCATTGTTGCTACCACGGTTATATAATTGCAACAAATCTTGAACAAAGTATGTCAAGTAAGGTGTCTACGGAATGGTTATGATTTGCTGAATAGGATTATGCTATTGGTAGGCATCAGTTTTGTATCTGAAGTTATGAGTATTGTGTACCTGTATTTCAAATGTTTGCTCACGCGGTTAACACCCACAAGATATTTAGCCTGCACATCTTGAAGAGACTATTCAAATTAAATGGCTCAAAGAACACTTACCTCACAATGGACCATGGGAGACACCTATCTACACTTAATGGACTTTCCTGTGATGGCCTCTGCTATGACTAAGTGAAATCATGCATGGACATGTGACTCGCCCATGTGACTCCAAACACCATCTTGTTACCTAAAATTTTCCACAGTCAGAACAATGGAATTCCCTTCACTGGGCAGAAGCTATAAATGACCCTGAAAACATATCCATTTTGCCTCTTTCCTGCTCAAACCTCTGGACTATGATGAACTTGTACTAATGGGAGCATTGTAACCAAAGGACTGAACCTTCCAATGATTTGGAAGCAACCAGAGACTTGACTAAGCCAGGAGTTTATTCCATCACTACCACATGCCTGATCCAAGAATTTTGCAATTGTATGTATTTGATTCCTTTAGCCAATTTTAACTCTCATCTTTCTTTCTATAAATAAACCTTTAGATACTAAAGGATTGGCAACAGTGTGAGTATTGGGTAAGATAGGAGTTATAAATTGACCTGGGTATGTGGCTGGTCCTTTGGGATCAAAAGAACCCTTTTGTTTGATGAAATTGGTTTTAAATAACTACTCATCATTAAGTGTAGTGTTTTTGGTGGTGATACAAGGACTGGAATATCTACGGTGACTGCTTTTCTGAAGTCTTGTTAGCCACCGTGTTGAAACAGAAGTTTACTTTTGTTGCTGGTTTGGTATATTACAGGAGAATAACTACCAGTTTCGGGGCATGTGTCTGCCCTTTTTCCCCAGCAGCTTGTCCTGAATTTGGTATTCTCATCTGTGACGCTTCCCAGATCATTCAAGCAACCCGAGGGGCAATTCAAGTGAATCCCAAATGGAAAGAAAATGGAATACAAGGGAAATAGATGAACATAAGAACGGTGATAGTGGGTCAGCCCAATGGTCCATTTAGCCCCATATCCTGTCTTCCAACAGTGACCAATGCCACATGCTTCAAAGAGAATGAACAGAACAGGAGACTGAGTGATCCATCCCCGCTCATCCACTACCAGTTTCTGGCAGCCAGAGGCTAGGAACACCCAGAGCATGAGGCTGCATCCCTGACCATCTTGGCCAATAGCTATTGACCTCCATGAACCTCTAGTTCTTTTTTGAACCCCATTATAGTTTTGGCCTTCACAACATCCGCTAGCAACGAGTTCCACAGGTTGATTGTGTGTTGTGTGAAGAAGAGCTTCCTTTTGTTTGTTTTATGCCTGCTACCTTTTAATTTCATTGCATGACCTTTGGTTCTGGTCTTATGTGAAGGAGTAAATAACATTTCCTTATTTACTTTCTCCACACCATTTGTGATTTTATAAATCTTTATCTTATTCCCCTTTAGTCATCTATTTTTCAAGCTGAACAGTCCCAGTCTTTAATCTCTCCTCATATGGAAGCTGTTCAATATACGTCTAATCATTTTTGTTGCCCTTTTATGTACCTTTTCCAATTTTAATAGATCTTTTATGGGGCAACCAGAATGCATGCAGTATTCAAGGTGTGGGTGTACTGTGGATTTATATAGTAGCATTATCTTTTCTATCTTATTATCTATCCCTTTTCTCCTGATTCCTAACATTCTGCTAGCTTTTTTGACTGCTGCTTCACACTGAGCAGATATTTTCAGAGAACTATCCATGATGACTCCAAGATGTCTTTCTTGAGGGGTAAACTGCTAATTTAGACTCCCTCATTTTGTATGTATAGTTGGGATTATGGATTTCACATGTGCATTACTTTACATTTATCAACATTTAATTTCATCTGCCATTTTGTTGCCCAGTCACCCAGTTTTGGGACACCCCTTTGTAACTCTTTGCAGTCTGCTTTGGACTTAACGATCTTGAGTAATTTTGTATTGTCTACAGATTTTGCCACCGCACCGTCTACCCCTTTTTCCAGATCATTTATGAGTTTGTTGAACAGCACTGGTCCCACTACAGATCCCTGGGAAATACTGCTTTTTACCCCTCTCCATTCTGAGAGCTATCTTTTATTCCTACCCTTTGTTCCCTGTCTTTTAACCAGTTCCTGGTCAGTAAGAGGACCTTCCCTCTTATTCCATGACTGCTTACTTTGCTAAGAGCATTTGGTGAGGGACCCTGTCAAAGGCTTTCTGAAAACCAAAGTACACTATATCCACTGGATCACCTTTGTCCACATGCTTGTTGACCTTCTCAATGAATTTGAATAGATTGGTGAGGCATGGTTTCCCTTTATAAAAGCCATGCTGACTCTTCCAACAAATAGTGTTCATCTCAGTGTCTGATGATTCTGTTACTACAGTTTCAACCAATTTGCCTAGTACTGAAGTTAGGCCTATCAGCCTGTAGATGCCCAGATCACCTCTGGAGACTTTTTTAAAAATTGGTGTCACATTAGCTATCCTATAGTCATCTGGTACAGAAGCTGATTTAAGTCATAGTATTTCTGCAATTTCATATTTGAGTTCCTTCACAACTCTTGGATGAATGCCATCTGGTCTTAGTGACTTGTTACCTTCTCATTAATCAATTTGTTCCAAAACCACCTCTATTGACACCACAATCCAGGACAGTTCCAAAGATTGGTCACCTAAGAAGAATGGCTCGGAGGTGGCAATCTCCCTCAAATCCTCTGCAATGAAGACCAATGTAAAGAATTCATTTAGCTTCTCTGAAGTGGCCTTGTCTTCTGTGAGTGCTCCTTTAGCATCTCGATCAGTCAGTGGCCCAACTGAATGTTTAGCTAACCTTTAGCTTCCTGCTTCTGATATACTTAAATTTTTGCTGTTAGAATTTGAAGAGCAACTAGCCAAAGACTCAAAAAGTCTTGGACTCCCTAATTAAACTCTGCCAAATCTAGTGCAAAAAGTACATTATCCTATTTTCCTCAGGAGGATTTAAGTTCCAGTTTTTAAAGGATGACTTTTTGCCTCTAACCACCTCTTTTACTTTGCTCTTTAGCCATAGTGGCACTTTTTTGGTCCCCTTACTATGTTTTTAAATCTGGGGTATACATTTAATTTGAGTCTCTATTATGGTGTTTTTTAAAAAGTTCCCATGCAGCTTGCAGGCATTTCACTTTTAGGACTGTGCCTTTTAATTTCCATTTAAATTAGCTTCCTCATTTTTGTGTAGTTCCCATTTCTTAAGTTAATAGGACAGTGGTGGGCTTCTTTGGTACTCTCCCCCGCCCACCTCACAAGGAGGTTAAATTATATTATGGTCACTATTACCTAGTGGTCCAGCTATCGATGAGTCCCCCAGGTGAAATTCCAACCTCATTGACGGGAATGGGAGTTTTGCCAGTGACTTCAATTAGGGCTAAGAGTTACCCGCTATCAATGATATGTGTGTTCATGCCAAAACCTAGCTACTCCCCTCACCAAATCTCAGGATAACAGGAGTATGGATACGGAGAGTAAGGCCTCGACTACACAAATCAAACTAGTGCAAGCCCAGTTTGGTGCTAGATGCAGCACATCTATATTAGGGGGTTGTCAAAATGTCCCTAACCTCAGGAGTAGGAAGATGCTTAAAACCATAACCAATATCAAGGCTACTGGAGATGGATAAAGCTGCTCTGTGGTGCTTGTGTACTAGCAAGGAACAAGCACGAAAAGAGAGTAATGTGAAAAGACCAGAGTCACACAGCTATTCAGTTGCACAGGAATTCCGACACCTACTTCCACGCTCCACCTACCAGGCTGCGTGCCCGCTTGGTATTCCTTAGTCATTTCAGCTATGCCAACGGCAAAATTAGCAAGCCCCAAAGCAATCACGGGGCTAACATATGCCTAAAAAGCCCCATAAATGCTTAGATGAGAGTGCATTAAGCTTATAGAAAAATCTATGCCTAATGTAATTAAGCATAGTAATTTGTCATTTCAAGAGTGCACATTTACTTTTTAAGGGAAGATGGTAGTTCTGGGCCTTAACCCAATGGGGAGCAGAAACGTGTATTTGCAACCAAATCAGAGGTAACTTACAGTTGTGCTCCTGGTTAAAGCACAAGTTATTTGTTGGTGGAGAATCTGAGGGAATCCACACATGTCATTATGCACATGAGTGAGCAGATTTAAGCTAATTTATATTAGACACGTACATCATATTTATATGGTGCATACCAGCTGGCAGAATTGGGTCCCTAAAACAAGACTTTCCCTCTGGGGACTCGAAAGGTTCACGATATGTTCTTAAAACAGTTTAGCTTCCAAGACGTTCTTTAAACTTCAGTATCACCCCATACCCTAAAACACTTCCCTCTGCACTCAGAGGCTGGCAGCCATCAAGAGCCAGTATCAGAACAAGGACACAAGGCAGTGATCTCATTCTAATATTGCCTTATCGTTTCAGCAGATGTGCTAGCTAATATGCTTAGGAGTACTTGGCAGTGTTGTCACTGGCTCTGATTTTCAGCCAAGAGGCAAACCTCAGTCATTCCATAGGCTTTTGGTAAGCAAGCGTGGAGGGGTTCACCCACCACCAGCATTCAAATCTCTAGCAAACATCTCTCTGATATAGGCCTGTTGTATGACTCATTCACTGTAACTAGATTAGGGAGACAAATTGGGTAGCCTGCCCATTATCCATGATAAAGAGGCAGGTTGTGACTGAGTGGAGCTATTTCAGTGATCTTTCTTCTATAAAGAGTGCTCTCTCTCTTTTTATTCCCCAGCCTGATGCATCATTTAGTGGGTCTGCAAGTCAGTATTAGTATGACCGTTCTGATGACTCAGTGCAAGTTATCCATCCATAGATAACATATGCCAAATGCACACACTGCATCAGGAACGTCCATAAACAGTTTTTAAAAGTTGATCTAGATTTTCATTTTTAAAAGCAGTTTTTAAACTTGTCAAATTTGAACGTGCATGGGAATATTCTCAGTGCTCAAGTATTGGATGAGTTATAATGGACAGAGCAAGGTATTGGAAGCCCCGATACCTGGCTTCTATTTCCAGTTCTGCCATGCCGGAGCAAGGTTAAATAAATAGTTTGCTGATTCGGGAACTTACGCCAAGGTAACAGTGCTGAACTTACAAACATTTAGAATATATATACACATACACGGACCTTTGTGCTTCTCCCTCCTTTGCTGGAAGAATATAATCTTGTGGGAAAGGTAGGCTCAAGTGCACTTTCCATTTTGTTCTCATGGTGGGGAGGTTGACTGTCATCTTGAGCTCTCAAGGCAAGAGAGAGTTCAACTGTCCTAGGCCAACTGCCATGGAAAAGATCTCCTGTGCTCATGAGTCTCAAGCTAGTGATTTCCAGAGGACTGTAGCTTTGATGGGAAATCTTGTTTGTAGATCCTGAGAGAAGCAATCCCTCAGATAGGTTGGGCCAGTTCTGGGGTGGGCTTTGATGATTAGGAGCAAGAACATGAATCAGACTTTGAATTTGACTCTGCATTCAAACAGGGAGCAGAGAACCTGGCCAAGGCAAGTTAGTTAGAGAAGGTACAACACAGAGCGCCTATAGGATGCATCCTTCTCCTCCCTGCCTCCCCCTCCACGCCCCAAAAAACCACACTTCCCCCTCTAGTTCCTCCAGAAGAGGGGTCTTATTTGTCCTAGTTACTGGTTACTGGCCTTTTAATTTGTGCAAACTAAGTGCAGGTGACTCACACAGCAGAATTTTATGCATCTTTTTCTCCCTCCCCCCACAGCAACTCTGCGGGGGTCTCTTGCCTCAAGGTGCTCCACTGTGGTCATCCTGGCCTTGTTTCTTAGACAAAAATCTGTCCCTGACCTATCCCACATACTCGTTCAGCACGTTAATCCTATTGGTTTATCACCATTGAACTATTGTTTCCAAGGTTTCCCAATCAATCTTAGAAAGGAATACCTTAATGTGAGGAGCCAGAGTATTTTAAAATAATCAATAAAGGAGGCCCAAGCTATCATAAAAATACAGTGATTGCATTCGCCACATCAGAAAGGCAGCTGGGAACATTTGCTTTGGCAAGTACCTCTCTTTGGAGTTATGCAAGTTTGCTCTGATATGTACATGACGATATCAGAGTTTGGCTCTAGTCTTTAGAGACACCCCCTCCCTGTGACTGAATTGATGGTGACCAAAGGCTCTGTACATCTGTCTTCATGAGCAGACAACACCTTGTGAGCACCAAAAGCAAAGATCCACAAATAAAGCTGGTCTGAAAATTGATATAGGGAGGTGCTGAAAGGCCCTAGAGGAACGGAAGAGGCTAGAAGGCCTGAAGTGGGGATTTTTAGCTGGAAGGTCTAGAGAGAAACTGAAAGGGCCAGGAGGCCTGGGAAGAGTTGAGGAGGAGGCAGAGAGAGAAGAAAGTGTGGAAGGTTATGGGTGAAACCTGGTTGGGCTCTGTGGCTCAGCACCAGCTGGTAAAGAATTCTAGGCGGCAACGGAGTTGCAGATGAAATGTGATCTAAGAAGCTCGTCAGAAAGAGTAGGCCATAAGTTAGTCTTCCCATACAAATTACTGGTGCAGGGTGATTGCCTTCCAAGCCAGGGATACAGAATACATAGGAGTTCCAGTGTCAATGCCCAGAAACTTGTTTCTTTCTGCAACAGCCAAGTCCCACCCACCTGCTCTGCAGCAGGTGCAAGCACCAAGTCACACATGTTTTCAAGCAGCTCCCAGACACGTGGGCTGAGATTTTCAGCACTGCCTAAGGGGTTTAGATGCTCAGTTCCTTGTTATTTTAATGGGAATTTTGTATCCAAATCCCTTAGCTGGCTTTGAAAACCAAAGTCATGAAAGCTAAATGGTTTCATTGTGTGCCGCTTTCCAAGCGCAAGTCACCGGACAGTGCGAAGACACACATTTATCTTCATCCTCAAAGTGTAACTCTAGAAGCCAGAAAGAGTGGCAGAAGTTGTTCTAACATGCAAAGCTGAAACTCAGAGACCCAGATAAGTTTCAGCTAATACCCTGAAGTTCAGGGAAGTCAGTCTTACTTAAACTGAACGATGCGGTTAAAGGTTTGCTCGTTATCGTACTGCCTTTTAGCGTAGCTGTCATAACATTTCAGTGCCATTGCTCTCCTGGCCACTTCGTCCTGCAAGTCTTTGTGTCCTATAATCCCTTGTTTTAGCCCGGCTTTCCTTCTGCCTTTGAATTCATCTTTTCCGGCAGGGGGAGCTGCAGCATCTCAACCTTGGAAGGGTAAATCATTCAGAGACGTCCTCAGGAATTTATCCACACAGCTCTTGTTAAAAATCAGTGCAACTCATTCAGTGAAATCCCCTGATATGCTGCCTGGAAAACATGCCTTGCGAATGCGTTCACTCAGTAACATCATATTACCACCTTTGTGTCACTTTCGAGGGGCTTCTGTCAAAGAAGCAGATTCTCTGACAAATTTGTTTCTTGCCTTTGCTAAGTTGGTTTCCTGGCCAAGCAACCTCCACTCTAGAATTAAAGTCAGGACCTTCTGAGGTTCTATCTCAGAGCTTGTTCAGACTGGCTATGTTCTTCCATATGCTGAAATGCAATCAATCACCAAGCTGTGATCAGTGGTATGAGGGCACAGAGCCAGATGCAGTGTTTAAAGTAAACACCCAGGGCCCTATCCTACAACCTATATTTTCCTTGAGCATGAACAAGGACCACTTGTGGGAGTACAGGCTGCAGAATCTGGCCCTGAGGCCAACGAACCATGGAACGCTCTGATTAAAGCAGGCCTTAGGATGTCTTGTCTTCTGCAAGCTAGGGGCCTGATCCTCCAAACTCTTCATAACTAGACCAGTGAGGAGTAGCTGCCTGAGTGAGAGCTGCAGAATCATATCCCATCACAGTCAGGGTAACCCTATGAAACCTGGGATGGGCAGCAAACCTGGACCGGATTAAAAGAGAACACTCCAAGACATTTCAGACTAGATTGTGGCTTGGATTTCACATCCCCACATGGGACTAATAGTATAAGAACCCACTGAACCCCCCTGCATAGGCACATAAGAGTAAGCAAGCACACAGAACCTACTTACCTCCCACCACCACCCCTAACACTCAGGAACTGGTGGGTGATGAAGTCTTGGGAACGGATAAAGTCATGATGGCAGCCATAGGGAGTGGGGGTGCTGGCATAGGTAACAATCAGATCACATACACTGAGGTTAGTACAGGGACCTCAGCTCCCTGTAGCCCGTGCAAGAGGAGATTAAAGGGGGAAATCTTACTTCCCCTCTAGTCCCATAGTCCAAGCCACAATCTAGCTTTATATGTCTTTTGGCACGTGTCCCCTTCCGAAACACATTTATTTTTAATCACATGAGAAAAACTTTGCTAGCTAGACAAAGAAAAGGCTAAAAGCAGATTGGTTTTATTTATACAAAACCAGAAGTGCCCTGCAAGTGTACTGTCAGGTAGCAATAAGACGACCTTTCATCACAGCTCAGAGGCATGCAATAAACGTGTATTTTAAGTGCCCTGGCTGCCCCAAATAACTCTAGTGCAATTAAATGTGCATATTATAACATCATGTGGGTGTGGTAATTATCACCATTTGCAGCAGAAGATATTTATACAGATCTTAAATTACGTCTTAGGGAAACCTCATTGGGAGGGATATATATATATATATATTTTTTTAGAAACCAAGAAGGGGGTGGGGATTACATTTCTATTTTATTATGGGAATTGCCCCAAACAAACATTATTGGAAAAGCTGCTGATGCATCAGATATTGTATCAGATTTGAAGTTTGTAAAAATGTCATTCTGTGTGTCTATTTTTAAGTCACATCAGAATTTGTCCATGGTATTCATAAATATTCCTTCCCCTAAGTCTGTGGGATCTGACTCTTTCATCCAGAGAAACACTTAGGGTTTCCCTCGGTGTGTCCGAGGCACATCACTTCACAGTGCTCTTCCAAGGGTGGGACAAAACAGACACCATTCCTTGCCTAAGGCTGTGCCAAGAGTCAAAGTCCGGATTTATACCAGTAGATTTCCTGGGTGGATTTATGCCTTCATAAGTGAGCTCAGAATCAGGCCCTTAGAATACCATTGAAAATCTGTTTCAGTACAGATGTCATGTGTGAACACTTCAGTTCATGGTGTGACAGGGTCGGGCCAGATGGCTACAGGAGAGTAATAGAAGGCAGATATATTAGCCCCAGGCTAAGTAGGTCCTTTTTCCCTGAGTAAGGTAACAGGGAAGGTTCCAGAACAATCAGGAACCTTCGGGAGACAATTAAGACAGGCTGATTAGAACACCTGCAGCCAATCAAAAAGCTGCTAGAATCAATTAAGGTAAGCTAATCAGGGCACCTGGGTTTTAAAAGGGAGCTCACTTCAGTTTGTGGTGTGCGTGTGAGGAGCTGGGAGCAAGAGGCACTAGGAGCTGAGAGTGAGAACGCGGACTGCTGGAGGACTGAGGAGTACAAGCATTATCAGACACCAGGAGGAAGGTCCTATGATGAGGATAAAGAAGGTGTTGGGAGGAGGCCATGGGGAAGTAGCCCAGGGAGTTGTAACTGTCACACAGCTGTTCCAGGAAGCACTGTAGACAGCTGCATTCCACAGGGCCCTGGGCTGGAACCTGGAGTAGAGGGCGGGCCCAGGTTCCTCCCAACTCCTGGTCAGACACAGGAGGAGTCGACCTGGACTGTGGATTCAGAAAAACGGCCAAGCTGAGGGCTGCCGTAAAGCTCCCAGGCGAGCAAATCCGCCAATAAGCGCAAGACCCACTAAGGTAGAGCAGGAACTTTGTCACAATGGGTAGTCATGTATCCAGCTAGAGAGAACATTTAATACTCATGGGCTACTCTCTCCAAGAATCTCTCTCAGCCACTAGTCTTTTCCATCACTAACCTCTATGTTTGGTTTCCTTTCTTAGAAACAGCTGATGCTATAATCCACCCTCCCCATTGCCTAAGATTAATTAAACTACAGCATAAAATCTCCTCATATGTAGCTATCAGAGCATCCAACTTTTCCTGTATTGTGTTTTTTGGGATTCTTCTTCCCCAACTCCCTCCCATCTTAAAAAGCACCTCTGTGGTATGGGTCCATCTTCCTTAGGACATGGGTAAGTCTTCCTAAAAGTCAAAAAATCACTTGCTTGCAGAAGTAATAGCCACTGCAGCCCTTTGCTAGGAGACAGCACTTTTATTATTCTGTCAGATATTTGCAGCTTGTCTATTATATTCACAGCACATTGGTCAACCTTATAAAAAAAAATCTGTAACAAGTTCCATATCTATTGTTCTAAACTTGTGCAGTTCGCTTTCCCAATTGCCATTTTACTTCAGCTTCATTTCCTTATTTGATGGATATCAATTGTAGTTCTGTCTTTTGCACAGATTTTTTTTTAAGTTTTCCAAAGTTACTTTAGAAGGTGGAGCATGTTCATTACTTCTGTTTTTCTTAGTTGTATTAATGAATGATTTCGTAACACCATCCTGAATATCCATCTATTGACAGCTGCAGTCTCATTTGGACACAGCATGTCTGTATTAATACAGGACAATGAGAGGTCCAGAACTCAGGATTATAATAGTATCTTTGTTGGATGCCTCAGTTTGCCCCTTATTTGTTCATCTTTTCAGAGTATTCAGTTTTCCAGAATAGCTTGCTGGAACATGTCTACCAGCTAAGCTACACTGTATGTGTAATTCAACAGTCTTTGAACCAATGCCCACCAGTGCTAGTGGGGCCATAGATGGCATTTCTCAGGTTGTTGCTGAACAGGTCAATAAAGCCACCACCTCCTTCACATCCCTTCTCCAGACCCACTTCTACTGTGATGGCTACAGGACTGAGCCAACTGGAAATTGCCAGACAGAGGGCCAGTCTATAATTTGTCAATTACATGCCAGATCCTCCATTGGTGTGAATCAGCACCATTCCACAGAAATCAATGGAGCTATGCCACACTAACTATTGGGGATCAGGATGAACCTATGTGGGGGGGGAGGTGCAAATTATCCCACATCAGCCTATTGCACGGTTCTTATGCGTTCCTCTGAAGCAGCTGCTATTAGCTGCTGTCCAGATGGACCACAGGCCTCATCCAGTCTGGCAATTCTTATGTCAGTTTACACCAGCTGAGGATCTGGCCCCAAATCTGAAAAGTGAGAAAAGGTTGCAGATGTAGGGAAAGTAAAGGAAATGAACACGTTTGTTAGTCTGAAAGAATTTCAAGTTGTAAATACAAAGAAAGCCACTAAAAAAAACCCAAACCCTCAAACTAAGTACACTTCCTCACCACACACTAACTTTGCTGCCAAAAAGCTTACAGGAAAGTTACAATTTCCAATTGGGTTTGAAGGCTGTTAGAATCAAACAGCTCTGCACCTTGGGACCAAAACCTCCAGCTCCCTGTGACACTAGAAATGATTGAATCAGGCTTCTGCAGTTGTTCACTGATCACAGTGGATGCTCTAGATAACATAGCTAGAGTTGATGTAACCCCACCCAGATTATTATTTTTTGGTTTTCACACAAAGCCAACCCCCTGTGTCCCCCCCCCCCCCCAAAAAAAAGCCACACCACAAACCACACATACAGACAAACAAGCCTTGAAAACTGGAATATTTTGGTCAAAATGGGAGATCAGGTGTCCCATGGAAGTTGCAGATCGCTCTTTCCCCTCTATGGGCCAAAATTCCTAGCTGAACTACATCTCCCATAATGTATCAGGGTCTTCCCTTTTGGGGAAGGGAAGTTGTACCACACGGAAACATTAAAAAAAATTAGCTGAAAATCAAACTGCTTTTGGTCAAAAAAGTTGAAATTTTCCACTGAAAATTTCCCTGCAGCGGGGTGGGGGGGAGGGGAATCTGACCATCTCTAAAAATAAGAAAAATTAAAGACTGCATTAGAGTGGGAGGCTCCTGCTAGTATAATCCTCATACAAGTCCTTCCATCCCAGGTTTCCTTTCTTTAATACTATTTGCAAGCTGCTAACTAAGCCTTAGGTCAACTTTCTCACTTGAGCCTTCTGTGATGGCTAGACGTTTCTTATTCTGATTCCTGGCATATGTGTGTACTTAATATAGAACTGCCACAGTACACCACTTACACTTAGGAAATTGCTGTCTCTATAATGCAAGAAAGAGAGACCTTGTAGTAAGACCAGGGTCCTGAAACCTTGGGTCAATATGCTGATGTCAGACAGTTACCACCACAATATTAGACCCTTGAACTACAAGGCTGTATTTTTCCCCCCTCCACTAGAAGTCTTCAGACACTGACAAAAGCTTCTTTTTTAGGTTTATCCTAAATTAGCTGGTGGTGCTGTGCATATTTTTTTCAAGTCAGATGAATCCCAGAAGGTGGGTCCGGAACAGGAGCAATTAGAAGTTAAGATGCTTTTTCATCTCTCTTTGGTCTGCCAAATTGGGCTGGAAGTCCCCCAAGAATGGGCTCTCATGCATGATTTATGGCACTTTCTACTTTCCAATGGGCAGGAGGTAGTGTAGGATCAGCCTCTCTCAGAGCATTTTGACACTGCCAGCTTGGTTACCAGGCCTGGGGGGTGAAAATGAAAAACAAGTGATAAGCTTTTAAAACAGCTATTAAGCATCACAAATAACTAATAGTAGCCAAGCACTGAATCTACACAGTGTGGTAAGAGAATCCACATCCCAAAGGGTTCATAATATATGGGTCTGATCCAGCAAGATGCTGAGCTCCTTTGACTCCCACTGATGTCCATGGGAGATGAATGTACTTAGCACTCTGTTGGATCAGGCCCTGAAAAATTCTGCTTTGTCAAGTTTTAGTGCAGGGGATGGATGAAGGTTTGAAATGGTTCTTATTTTACTCAAGCTGGTTCCACCCAACGCTGCTTATCATAGTCTTATGGTTAATCAGGGAGCAACTATTGACCTTCAGCTCCTGTTTACTTCAGCAGTTGGCTATTTGGTGCTTTCAGCAATGCACATGTGGTGTTTACCACCTAGCAGGCTGTAGGCATATTACTTGGAGGTCTCAGCAGTACAGAGAAAGTGCTCCTGAATGGGCTCTGATCTCTGCCTCTTCACCTGTGCATTACATCTCCTGTAGGCTCCTGGAAGGGAAGACATGATGTGCAACTAATGGGAGCTGACAATGCTCAGTGCTTCCCAGCGGGCACTCAGCAGCAAACAAGACTGGATCCTAGAGGGGTTCGCTTTGTTTCTGTTCAACGTTGACTCAACTGCAGAACACCATTATGCGTAATCAGGACATGCCCTACTATGGCCAGACCATTAGATGGTGCAAATTGGCATAGTTCCACTGAGGTTGATGGAGCCACACTGATTTACACCAGCACAGAATCTGGCCCAAGGCCCCTATACTGTGCTTTGTCCTCTCTTGAGTTAACATGACAGTAGCCTAGTTTTTCTACATTACAGTATTTTCAGAGACATCCATTCCATGGGATTGTGCAGTTCCATTAATTGTGCAAAAATGTAGATTGCAAGCAAGTTAACTGCAAAAATAACCCTTTTGACAGGAGAGAATAGGTAGGTGGGGATGTGGGAGTGCAGGAAGCAGGTATTATTCTTCACCCACAGTGTGCAGCAGAAAATAGATATTAAAGGGTTTCAAAATACATGGGAACATGGTTCTTCCTTTCATCGAGCAAAGAGGAAACTAGTCATGGATGGAAGTGCACTCAGAGGATGGTGGCTGTCCTTCTGCAGGACTAATTATTGATATCCCCCTCCATTACTGAAAGCCCAAAGTGTACACAATATTTTATATACTATAAGTCATTGGATTTACTCCAGGTACAAACTATTAACCTAGCAGATTATGTCTAAAGATTGAAAATTGACTCTTTCTTCAATTCTCACACACAGACACATACACACACAAAATTAAGAGATTAATGAGAGAGAAAGATGTTTTGCATTTTGGGGTCCCCCTGTCCTGAGAATTACCCGTGGGAGTGCAGGGAGCTGTCAAGTTTTTGTAGCTGAAATTTTATAATTCATAAAATATAAAGAAAATTCAGCAGTAAGCAAGAGAGAATTTTGCTCATCATACATATATTAGAACTGGGGGGGGGAACCCCCCGCACACACACACACACCAGAAGTTGTGATCTCAACATTTGCTTTCATCTTGAAATAGGAAATAAAAATATCGAAATTTTCTGCACACAGTTCTGAAGAATTGATGTAAAAATGTTTAATTTTAATATTTGATAAAAACATGTTAACATCCTCAGAAATGTTCCTTTGAGTCAGTTCAACATTAAACTTAGGCTTGAAAGGATTAGATTTTAATTGGCAAATGCTGCTCTCGCTCTATACGCAATAGCACACAAAAAATTTCCATCGATAATTGAAACGTACAGCTAGGCAAAGAATGAAAAGTGCTGCTTGAGAAGTTAGAGTCTGATTTAAGGATATTTACTTTGTATATTTTGACAGGTGATGCTGACAAAATGTGTTTTAATGGTTAAAGCTTTAATGTTTTGAATCTCAATACTGACGTTAAATAATTGCCTGACACCCCCATAATTCCCCATAATTGTGAAAATGTAATTAAAACAAACACTGGATAATATCCATCAAAATTATAAAAAATAATCTAATTCTGCCGAGCCTAATCAAGCTGCATCTGACCATGGTGCCTTCTGAGAGTTGCCACTCCGGTGCCTCTTGTCAGACTACATCTCCCAGAATCCACCCACAGTCATGCAACTCCCATGAGGCACCACACAAAACTCAGAGCAGAGACCATGGTGCATCATAAGAGAGGTAGTGATGCATAAAAGATGGACTGCGGCACCATTGGCAGATAGAGTTTAATGCTGAGCTGACTAAACAGAAGGTTTCAGTTCAACAAACTGAAACAGGTTGGTTTGACTGAAATCAAAACATTTTTTTTGGCTGAAGTTTTCCAAAATCTAAAAGTTCCCCCCAGAAAACTTCAGGTTTTAGATACTGTATTTTCCACTGGGGAAAAAACAAAATCATTTTGATGGAAAATGGGACCAGCTATTACATGTACGCAACATACTTTCATGAGAGAGTCATTTTTCATCCAAAAAAACACTGATAAATTTTCAGCCAACTCTATTCCAGCTCCTTCAGACCAACTCTCCCTCATAGAATTTGTACAAAATCTGAAAGGACAGAAAAGAAACTGACATTTTAAAGAGTCAGGTCAGAGTCAGCAAATCCAGATCTCTGTACAATCAGCACCAGCTGTCACCCTATTGAACTCACCAGTTTAATTGTTCACAGGAGAACGCATTCATACTGTAAAAATCATACTCTTAAACCTCCCTTAGGACTTTCAAAAAAAGTCAAGTTCCCCTCTAGTCTGTTAAAAAGTTGTTCTTAAAGGTTTCCAAAAATACAAAAAAGCAGAAAGGAAAGAAGGGGGGGGGGGAAATGTGGACTGACAAGAACACCATTATCACTAGGGCTTTTGAAACAGCATTAGAGCTCTTTTAATTTTGTGCACTAACGTTCCTACTCAATCCATGGCAAACTAGTCAAATCTAAATTTATCAAATTTCACATGCAAAGGAATATGACCAAGTACTAAAATTAGTCGCACATGAAAATGGTTAATGGGGAATCCCTTCCAAATTCTACATTTCTCTTCTCTCTCCTTTAAAAAGATTACTCTCTCCCTATTACAGAAAGAGTTAGAGACACAATACCTAGCTCTTACATAGCACACCATTCATCAGTGGTCCTCAAAGCACTTTACAAAGAGGGGTCACTATCATTATCCCCTTTTACAAATGGGGAAACTTAGGCAAGCCACTTCACTTGTCTGTGCCTCATGTCACCCAGCATGGCAGTGGCTAAGGCAAGAATAGAAGCCAGGTCTCCTAGTCCAGTGCTCTAGCCACTAGTAAAATCTCAATAGCCACATTTATGTAGGCTCTGCTACAATAACACTTTGGATTCCTGGGCTCTAACACAGCAGTTAACTGGAGTTTGATTTTTCAAAGGTGCTGGGTGCTCTATTGGGCCATGCATTTCAGCACACGGGGCCAGGCATGTAGAGGTATTTAGGTGTCTGAAGATGCAGGCGGTTTGGAAAATTCAACCGGGTGCTTCTCTGCTTCTTCAGTCACCTAAATAGCTTTGCAAATCTGGCCCCATGTGTTTCACTTTAGACCTGTGAGTAGTCCCATTCAAGCCAGTGAGACTGGTCACATGCTTAACTGCTTTGATGGACTGGGGCCAGAGTGCCCAGCAGGGCTGAGGCCCTAATGGATAAATAATTAGATCCCTAGTGAAACTGGGGAACATTGATTTATTCACACACACGCACACTGTTGTGATGCAAAAGCATTGCAGCCCAGCATTTTTGCGGTACTTAACGGCAGCTTGTGGAAACTCACCTGCATTTGCACTGAACAACAACATGTATAAACGCCTGCCCGATGGATATTGGAGACACTGTTGATACACTAGGTTCAGATAAAGGAAGTATGTAAACCACATCGTTCTAGTTCATTTAGTATCATGCCTGTAGGTCCTGGGACTTCATGGTTTTAATGTATTCCCCAACTTGTATTGGACCTCAGGACAGGAACGGCACAGATCTGCGGATGAGAATTCCTACTTGTGATACAAGCTACGCTCATTTAGAATGAAAACTGCAACTTGGAATGCAAAGTGAATTTAATAATCCAAAGAAGTCATTGAGTTGTAGATTATCTGGGTAAACAGAGCACAGAAATTGCTGAAAGAAGCCCATTTCATTTTTTTAAGGATGGCCATAAACTGAAAATGGACTGGGCAGCATGGTAATAAGTCTCAGAACATGAACATGCTCCGCTGTAGAGGGGCCACTAGAGCCTGTTGGTTAGAAAAGGTTCCAAAAGGAAGAAAAAAAATTTCGTGGTAAACGTGGCTGTAGATACGTCTTTGGGTAAGTATGCAAGCAACGGAATACAGGCCAAGTCCAGCAACACTTACTCCCGTAAGTAGTCCCAGTTAATTCTACCTCGCCTCTTTGTAAGCTCCCTATTCATCCCACTGGCTTTCCTCATGCAAATAAGCTTTGGAGAATCAGAAGGATCTCAAGCTGAAAAGCCATCTGTGGGAGGATTTTGCTTACCACAAAAAAAACCACTCTCTTGGGCACCAGTGCAAAACCCTGTCTCCGTGGGCTCCAAGCACCGCATGCTCCTTTGTAGGTCCTATGCACCCCATCCCGTGGTCGGCTAGCACTGTACCCTGAAGATTGTATCACTCAGTAGCATGCCGAGCACAGAGTTCTGGATTGTGCGGCAACGCTCAGCAGCACGGCAGCCTCAGCTCAACTGCAAGCCACCATCCTCACAGCTCTCTCCACGCTTGGAAATGCAAAATCACAGACATACATTTCCCCTCATTTGGCTGTCACAACATTTCACAGAAATACGCACCCAGGCCTGCAGTTCTGACTTCAGCTTGGGTTGTGCCCAACTAAGGGCTGCAGGATCCAGCCCTGTACTTGAAATAGCACGTACAGTGTTTAATCCAGTTCTATAAATAGTTGGCTATTCCCAGCAGAGGGAATATCCTTGCTCATGTCCTTCCGGATCTTGGTGTATGAAGTAAACTGAGAAGCCTTGATAATTTCAAGTTAACCTGGAGGAGAAAGGAGGGCAAGGAAATCAATGAGCCTGATAAAGTAAGGGGCTAAAGCCTCCTGAGAGATACTGAATATCCTCCATTCCCATTGAAGTCAGCGGCAATTGGTAGCACACGCTCACAGTAAAGATGCAGGTGCTGATTTCCTCTCAGAAGGCACCCAGCACCTTGCAGGGTTGGACCCCTGATGTTTGCAGAGTGGAAGAGGACAAAGAGCTCAATGCTGCACCCTTCCTCAAGAAAGTAATCCCTCACTGACTAGCCCCATTAACTTCAAGGTCTTTCACTGACTGCAGCAGGACTGAGTAAGGAAGTGTTACTCACCCAAGTAGGGGATGTGGGACCAGGCCCAAAATGGGGCTAGAACAAAATGAGAAAGATTTAAGAGTTTAAAAATACACAGGAAGAAAATAAGAACTATCGTCTTTTAAAAAGAAAAAGTATTTGACAGTGTCTCTTTCAAGAATGTGCCCCTTGAATAAGCAATAAAAAGGCCTTTCAAACTCTGCTGTCACACCAGCCCCACTTAGTTCCCAAGAGACTTTTCAAGAGTTTCAGAATCCTTTCTAGTATTTCTCATCCCCTCTCCCACATCCACAGCTCAGCTAGCCTGGATGATTCAGCAGGAAGTGATTTCAAGAACTCAGCAGGAGGCAGAAGCAAGAATTAGCCAGCTAAAGTCAATGCAGAGCATGAAAAACAAAAGTCTCCTGTTTTACATGTATGAACCCATTGAAATGGTGTTTGTATTTCACTCATTTTGAGTTGACATCCCCCAACCCCTTTGAGACTATTCCTCCCATTTTCACAATTTAAGATAAACATTTGAAGCCTGGCTGACGGACTGAAAAAGCACCTGACATCCCTGTGTGATGTTTAGAGTCGCTTGATCATGTAAAATTAAGTTTGCTCTGTAAGATTAACCGTATGCTAAGCTGCCTGGCTCAAAAAAAATGCAGAGCAACAGAATTCAGAATTAGCATGCAGGGCTCAGAAGGTGTGAATGTTCATGCAGCAAGAAGGCAGGGAAGAGAACACGCTCGGTCAGGGGAGGGGAGGGAGACGTTAGCCAGAAAGATCTTGAGGTTAAACGTAATCTTAAAACCATTACATTACGGCCAGCAATAATAATCAAATGGGAGTGCATAGCTGGTGCTTCTGAGACTCTTTGATATGAAGGTCACTCATTTTATCACCCAGACAATCTTAAAAGGAGAGCACCATTTGTGTGAAGCATTAGCGCAAAGCAATCTAGCCTTTTAATCCTATGCCCTTGATTGACAGCCCTGTTGTGGCAGAGCCTGGTGCATCTCGGGAACGGAATGCACCACTAATCAAACAAGGTGCGGTGCCCAGCACTTTAATCAAGTTGCCCAGACATGCAGGAAGGAGGCTTTTCGCTACATTAGTCCTTGCAGGTTGCCATCTGTAGTCACGGCCAGCGAAGCAGTTCAAATGAGAATTCCTAAGTCTATAACTACATCCAGTCCATTCTAGCACACTGTCACTGAGGGCTGTAGCATGATGGATCGCTGCAACAAAGTTACCCCACACAACTGCCAGACTTTTTATTAAGCCTAGACCCAATCTACAGCAAACCAGCTGCAAAGCCGAACAACAGACTTAACTGTGCTATTTCCACCAGAACCTCTTCGACCACAACCAGATGAACTCTTTCATCCCTTCTTGGTTGAAGGCGTCTCAATTATTTGCATTAAGGTTAAGCAAACACCACCAAGAGGGAGCAGGCCTTAATGGAGGGAGAGAGGAATGAGTGGACTAGAGTGGTGTGAAGGCAGCAAGGAGAAAAAGCCTCCCACTGAAGTGTTTTTCTATTTGTTTAGATCTGCAGGGTCCAACTAAGCCACCAGAGGAGTTTGGGAGCAGTTAGGTGTCTGATTGGGTCTGTGGCTGACACAAAATCCCCTTGCTACTTCTCCAGGATTTTTTTTTAAATGAGCCTAGAACTCCCTTTATTTTTTTCTGATAGGTACGTTGTACTTACAGGCAATTTATATGAAAGATTTAAATGCAACTATCCTAAATATACTAGCCTGCCTGCAAAGCACTCCACAGCAGCTTCTCCCTCCCCATCACCTCCCATGTGGCTAGTTCTGTCCAGGGTAGAATTAGAAACATGTAAAATACAAATTAACCCATCTTCTTAAATGCCACATTTCCTCTCCGCAGCCATTTCGATTCAGGAGCCATGTCATTGCCTTACAAAGGCAATATTCTCCCTGCACTGGGATATTTTGCATACATAGGTATGCACACGCACACACACACAAAAACCAACTTACATCCTTCTCCATGCTGATAAAAGCCATTCAGATCAGGAAAGCATGTCACACTTCATAAACACGACTTAAGTGGGACTTCTCACCACAATAATCAGCACCCCAGATCTTCAGCTACTGTTAAGGGAACTACACCCTTGACACCAGCTGAGGATCTGGCCCTATAACACCCTAAATCTAGCCAAGATATTGAGGACTGTCACAGGGTGCTCCACTCACCGCTGCCTCCTCCTGGTCACTCTGGGGAGTAGCTCTTGAGGTCAACACCCCTCTTCCGTAGCTTGCACACCGTTGGTCTGCCTCTCCCTCTGGTCTGCAGCCCCACTCTCACTCCAGGAACTGCAGCATCCTCTCTGTGATTCAGCCTTCCAGGGTAGCAAAGTCCATTCTCCCTAGTAGTCCTAGGCAGTCTTCCCTCTCATGGCCCCATGGTGCCACTCCATCAGTAGTAGGGGAAGCCAGGCCTGCCCTCTACTGCAGGTTCCAGTCCAGAGACCCTCACCTCAGCACTCTCTGCCCTCACTGCTCCTTCCCTGACTACTTCCTAGTACACATGGTTCCTCTTCTCACCCTGGGTGTACCAGCTCCAAACACTCCTCCCTCTTCCCAGGCAGTGATCATTTGACTTTATATGGGCCTGCCTGTTCCTGCACTGCTGAACCTGCTTCCAGTTAGTTCCCTGCTCCATGGCTCTTCGTTCCGGTGCAGCCAGTGGAGTTAATACGCCTACCTGATCACCGTAACCCCTTCAGTCTTATGTGGGGTGGACGCCCCATCACATGGATATACCTATTGTGACAGGGTCGGGCCAGATGGCTATCGGAGAGTAATAGAAGGCACATATATTAGCCCCAGGCTAAGTAGGTCCCTTTTCCCTGAGTAAGGTGACAGGAAAGGTTCCAGAACAATCAGGAACCTTCGGGAGACAATTAAGACAGGCTGATTAGAACACCTGCAGCCAATCAAGAAGCTATTAGAATCAATTAAGGCAGGCTAATCAGGGCACCTGGGTTTTAAAAAGGAGCTCATTTCAGTTTGTGGTGTGCGTGTGAGGAGCTGGGAGCAAGAGGCACTAGGAGCTGAGAGTGAGAATGAGGACTGTTGGAGGACTGAGGAGTACAAGCATTATCAGACACCAGGAGGAAGGTCCTATGGTGAGGATAAAGAAGGTGTTGGGAGGAGGCCATGGGGAAGTAGCCCAGGGAGTTGTAGCTGTCACATAGCTGTTCCAGGAGGCACTCTAAACAGCTGCATTCCACAGGGCCCTGGGCTGCAACCTGGAGTAGAGGGTGGGCCCGAGTTCCCACCAAATCCTCCCAACTCCTGGTCAGACACAGGAGGAGTCGACCTGGACTGTGAATTCAGAAAAATGGCCAAGCTGAGGGCTGCCGTGAAGCTCCCAGGTGAGCAAATCCGCCAATAAGCGCAAGACCACCAAGGTAGAGCAGGAACTTTGTCACAACTGGTGTCAGCAGTGGGATCTGGTGTCCACAGTGCAGCAGAAGGAGGAGCGTTTTTTTTTCGGGGGGGGGGAGGAAGAGGGTCTATTTTTATTTTTTTTCACCACAATGGAGGAGGTAGTGCGGGCACTGATACAAGCCATGGCTGCCCAGCAGGAGGCTATTCGTGTCCAGGCAGCCGCCCAACAGGAGGCAGTGCGGCTGCAGCAAGAGACTAATCGCCTGCTGATGGACCAGGCTGCTCAAGACCGGGCTATGTTGCGGGAACTGATAAACCAGGTAAAGGTCCTTACAGAGCTGAACTGCGGCCATGATGGGACACAGATCATGCGGGCCAGCAATTGGCTGCAGAAAATGACGCGGGAGGATGATGTAGAGGCATAACTCCTGGCCTTTGAGAGGACAGCCCTGCGGGAGGCTTGGCCCCGAGAACAGTGGTCTGGCATCCTCGCTCCATTCCTGTGTGGGGAGGCCCAGAAGGCCTACTATGATTTGCCTGAAGAGGCTGCTGCAGACTACCCCCAGCTGAAAGCAAAGATCCTGGCCAGATCTGGGGTAATGACCGCAGTGTGGGCCCAGAGATATCATGAGTGGAGGTACCAGGAAAACAAAACCCCACGGTCCCAATTATATGACCTCATCCATCTCGCATAAAGGTGATTACGAGGCAACAGAGACTGGGCCCCTAGATCTTGGGCAGATTAGCCCCAGGAGAGGAAATTTTGGATGGGACCAGGCTGAAGACCCAAAGTACGGACAACATTAGGAAGGAGGTGACCGAAATAGATGGGGTCCCCGTGGAAGGGAAGACCCAGGGACCAGGACCCTACTTCATAATGAAGAAGAATCTCTTGTACTGGGTTGCACCAGTACAGGGGCAGAAGGTACAGCAGATCCTAGTACCTCAAAAACACCAGAATGCTGTATTAAGTCTGGCCCATAGTCATCTTTTTGGGGGGCATTTGGCGGTAGAGAAGACCCTGGCACGGGTCCTGTAACAATTCTTCTGGCCTGGAGTACATGAAGAAGTGAGGTGGTACTGTGTGTCCTGCCTGGAGAGTCAGCTGCACAGTCCCCATCCCCACTTGAGGGCACCTTTAGTCCCCTTCCCATCATAGAGGTCCCCTCGAGGGAATAGCCATGGATCTAGTTTGACCCCTGGAGAAGACAGCCCGGGGCCACCAATATATACTTGTTCTGAATTATGCTACTCGCAACCCAGAAGCCGTCCCCCTGCGGAACACAGCCTCTAAAACGATAGCTAAAGAGTTGGTGGGGATCTTTGCCCAAGTGGGGCAACCAAAGGAGATATTATCAGACCAAGGTACCTCATTTATGTCGAAGCTAACAAAGGACCTCTGTACACTGCTCCATATACATACCCTGAGAACTTCAGTCTATCATCCGCAGACCAATGGGCTGGTAGAAAGGTTTAACCGAACCCTCAAGGCAACGATAAGGAAAGTGGTAAGTCGAGACGGGAAGGATTGCGACACCCTACGACCCTACCTTATGTTTGCAATCCGGGAGGTACCTCAGGCCTCAACTGGGTTTTCCCCCTTTGAATTACTATACAGATGCCACCCCCTTGGCGTACTAGATATTGCAAAAGAAATCTGGGAAGAGGAAACCAACGAGGGGAGAAATATATTTGACCATGTGTTGCAGACACGAGAACGGATAGCCCGGGTCACCCCTATTGTACGGGAACATTTGGAAAAGGCGCAGGAGGCCCAACGAACCCATTACAATCGCCAGGCAAAAGTCCGACAGTTCCAACCAGGGGATCGGGTGATGGTGTTGGTACCCACAACAGAAAGCAAGCTTTTGGCCCAATGGCAGGGGCCCTATGAAGTGGTTGAACCCATGGGGGAAGTAACTTACAAGGTGCGGCAGCCAGGACGCCGGAAACAAGAACAAATTTATCACATTAACCTCTTAAAGCCTTGGCACCAACGAGAGGCGTGTGCAGTGGCCCAAGAGACCCCGATCCAGGGAAATAATATGCAGGAGCAGATCAGGATATCCACTGATCTGACACCAAACCAGAAGAAGGAGGTAACTGAGATGATCAACCGATACCAGGACGTGTTTTCAACCAAACCAGACCGGACCACCGAAGCATATCACCACATTATCACAGACCCTGGGGAAAAGGTAACTTTAAGGCCCTATTCGGTCCCAGCAGCAAAAAGGGAGGAGATCAAGGCAGAGGTAAAAAGGATGCTGGAGCTGGGAGTCATCGAAGAGTCTCACAGTCATGGTCAAACCCAATTGTGTTGGTGCCCAAACCTGATGGCACCACTAGGTTTTGTAATGACTTTTGCCAGCTGAATGAGATATCCAAATTCGATGCATACCCCATATCGATGAGTTAGTTGACCACCTGGGCAATGCCTGATTTTTAACCATCCTTGATTTAACAAAGGGATACTGGCAAATTCCCCTTGCCAAAGATGCGAAAGAAAAGACGGCATTCTCTACACCAGAGGGTCTGTTTCAATATACTGTTCTTTCTTTTGGACTGCATGGGGCACCTGCCACCTTCCAGCATCTTATGGACAAGCTCCTATGGCCCCATACCAGTTATGCAGCAGCAAACCTGGATGATGTGATTATTCACACCCCCGACTGGGAAACCCACTTAGGAAAGGTGGAAGTGGTTCTGGACATGCTAAGACAGGCTGGCCTCACAGCCAACCCAGCCAAGTATGCTATAGGGCTAGCAGAGACTAAATACCTTGGCTACATTGTAAGAAGGGGCATGGTCAAGCCCCAACTAAACAAACTAGAGGCTATCCAAAATTGGCCCTGGCCAAATCGGAAAAAGCAAGTCCGGGCATTCCTGGGTGTGGTGGGGTACTACCAATGATTTATTCCCATTTTGCTACCAGAGTGAGTCCCCTGACAGACCTGATAAATGCCCGGGGTCCAGACGGCTGGAGAAGTGGACAGATGCCGCAGATAAAGCATTCATGGATCTACAGACAGCCCTCTGCAGTAACCCCGTGCTTATAGCCCCAGACTTCAACAAAGAATTCATTTTACAAACAGATGCATCTGAAGTAGGATTGGGAGCTGTCCTATTGCAGATGGTCAGAGATGAAGAACACCCAATCCTCTACCTCAGCAGGAAACTCCTCCAGAGAGAGCAGAAGTATGCCGTGGTTGAGAGTGCCTAGCTGTGAAATGGGCCATGGAAACACTATGTTATTACCTTCTGAGACGACGGTTTACCCTTGTGACCGACCATGCACCCCTCCAGTGGATGCAGCGAAATAAAGAGAAGAACGCAAGGATGACCAGATAGTTCCTGTCCCTACAACCTTTCCAATTCACCATACAACGCCGGGCTGGAAGCCACCATGGCAATGCAGATGGCTTGTCACGAGTACACTGCCTGACGTCCCAAGTTGCCCAACCTCGTAGTGTTGAGCGGGGCGGGGGGGATATGTGACAGGGTCGAGCCAGATGGCTATAAGAGAGTAATAGAAGGCAGATATATTAGCCCCAGGCTAAGTAAGTCCCTTTTCCCTGAGTAAGGTAACAGGGAAGGTTCCAGAACAATCAGGAACCTTCGGGAGACAATTAAGACAGGCTGATTAGAAAACCTGCAGCCAATCAAGAAGCTGCTAGAATCAATTAAGGCAGGCTAATCAGGGCACCTGGGTTTTAAAAAGGAGCTCATTTCAGTTTGTGGTGTGTGTGTGAGGAGCTGAGAGCAAGAGGCACTAGGAGCTGAGAGTGAGAATGAGGACTGTTGGAGGACTGAGGTGTACAAGCATTAGCAGACACCAGGAGGAAGGTCCTATGGTGAGGATAAAGAAGGTGTTGGGAGGAGGCCATGGGGAAGTAGCCCAGGGAGTTGTAGCTGTCACACAGCTGTTCCAGGAAGCACTGTAGACAGCTGCATTCCACAGGGCCCTGGGCTGCAACCCGGAGTAGAGGGTGGGCCCGGGTTCCCCCCAAATTCTCCCAACTCCTGGTCAGACACAGGAGGAGTCAACCTGGACTGTGAATTCAGAAAAACGGCCAAGCTGAGGGCTGCCATAAAGCTCCCAGGCGAGCAAATCCGCCAATAAGCGCAAGACCCACCAAGGTAGAGCAGGAACTTTGTCACATTGTCTATTTATTACTTGCATTGGGGGTTGTAAAGTGGAGGTTACATCAGACATTTTCATAGGCTAGATAGAACCAACACAACTTTACCTGAAGTGTATCCAACCTGTGTATCCCCTAGTTTGGATACAATAATTGGGAGAAGACCCCAGATACTGCAGGAACTGGCATAGACCATTGCCAGGCAATTCACTCAGAGCTACCAGCTGTTTCCACTGAGCCAAGGGTGCATGGGCTTTTGTAACTCCAACCCAGGTAATTTCAGTCTCACACGAGTTCCCAGGAGACAGTGGCTGTAATGCTGCTCCACTCAGAGCACAGTAACGTTCACATGGCTGCTCTCTGTCCTGCTTCCTTCCAGCTGCATCCCATATCCTGCCAGTTGCCTCTCCGCTGTGCTCAGCAGATGGGTCCCTGTCAGCTCAGTGGCTAGGGCATGTGTGGATCCATTCTCTGCTCAGGCAGGGTAGGGATTTGAACCCTGGTCTCCCACAAGCCACCTGGCCTCCCAAAAACCACCAAGTGCTCTAACCATTGGGCTACTAAGTAGCAGGTGGTAGGAAAGCCCCTTCCTCCTCCCCATTTTTTTTGGCAAGAAAGGACTGACCTGGTTTAGGCACCTAACACCAGGAGAGGAGCCACCGCTGTGCATGCCAGGTGGCATCTCCCTCAACCCAGAGTTAGGCATCTAACTCCCTTTGAGGAGTGAGGCATGAAACCCACCCCTCTCCTCAGCATTTCCTATGGACTAGCCTAGACACTGCCATACTCAGCATGCTGGCTTTTGTGGAGCCCATTCCCAGACACCTAACTCTCCCCCTGCATTGTACAGGGAGCCCAACTCAGGGCTGCAGATTCCACTGGGAGGCGCAGCACCGAAACATTCGCACCACAGCACTGAGACTGAGTCCAATTTGTGGATCTAGCCCAAACTGACCCTCAGAGGGTCCTGCTTCTGCACCCATGAAATGTAAAGGCAAAAGGTGCAAGAGGGGCTCTTAAAGCAGAAAATATTTTTCAAAATTGGGACCATTTGGCTTTGGGACCAGTTTGTCTAATTTCCAAAAAGCTCTAAAATAAAATGTCTTGTACCTGGCTAGCCAGCTGAGAAACCCAGCTCTTAACATGCATTGGAGTTACTCTCCACCCTGACATGGAGGACAGATTCTTCACTGCAGAAGTATCATCTGCACTACATGTTTGGGATGCTGGATAATCAAATTGTCTCCTGTCCTTTCATATTACAGCTTTCATTTATCCATTTCAATGTTTTATTGAGCTAATAGATTTAACTTAGATTCTTCTTTAGCCGTTCCTCTCCCTCCCCGCCCGGCCATAAATAATTGTACTAAATGAATTATTTTTTTATTTCAACAAACTTCCCACTCAACCCCACCTGCAAAATTCAGACAGGAAGGAGAAACAGGTTTAATTTAGAAAGATCTGAAATTCCTGGAATAGATGACAGCTGAGAGAAGACTGGCATATTAAATAATTTCATCCTATAAACACTCCTATCTAGTTCTAGTTTAAGCCTGACAGATGTAAATGCCAGCCAGCTACCACATACCCAGTAGTTCTGCCTTTCATTTATTTATGCAGACATCTCTCAGATGTAAACACCTTTTTATGTACATTGGCTGGTTTTGTAAGAATGGATAGATATCCACTTCTACAGCGATAGTTTACATATTTAACATAAGCAATGTGCACAGCAATGGCATGTTAGGTGTGACATCTTCATTAGGTTAAATAATTGTTTTGTCAGAGATCATCAGCTACTTCATCTTAACCTTACAAATCATGTCACAGCCTTTGCCAGAATTCTGTCATCAGGCTGTCTTGAAGCTGCATATAGGTTTTGATATAATCACCCAGAAATGAAATGTACAAGGGCTGGGGTAATTGTGTTGAAGAGGCAGCAGCACAAGACCCAATATATAACAAAGCAAGTCCTGTCTTTGTAAATTGAAGCTTTATAAAAATGCAAACTCAATAAATGTGAAACTGAAAAATACAACGCATCTAGACACCAGTGGAAGAACACATCTCCATGAGATTTAAATTCAAACTGAACAGGAGAATTCAAACCAATTGCAAGGTCTCTCAGGAAGAAGCACATTTCGCTCTGTGTAATAAGACTTATGGTTACATCTGGCATGCACAGAAAGGTCTATTTCAGGATATGTCAAGGTTACAAATGCTAGCTTAAAGAAGGTCACCTTGAGTACAATATACTCCAAAGACCTTTGGGTAGCTCACTGAGGAAAGATAAAAGCATACTACTTCATCTAAAAAGATTCCCATATTTTTGCCAGCACAGAGAGATTTTCCATCAGCAGAACTTCCAGCAATGTTCTGGAGGCAGCCTCAGCAACTACCCATCACTTCAGAGCTGTTTTTTCTCTAAAAAAGAGAGTATATAAAAATGGCACCTTCTTATTCAGCACATCTGCACCAAGTGAATATTCAGAGTCAGATCCGGCCTTTTAGAGGAACAAACTGAGGTTATTTTACTGTCTTCAGCCCTGCAGAATCAGCACAGCTCTAGGATAGGGAAGTGGATTCTCCTCCAGCCCTCACATCACCAAAAGAATTGATAATTAAGTTCTGGTTGCAGGCCTACATGTGCAGCCCCATTCTCTCCTAATTATGCCATCAATTACACAGCATTCCTCAGATGTAACTAGGTTGTAGTTGGAGGGCAATTACTCATATTGTGGTAGCACTCAATGGCCCCAGTCAGGATCGGAGCTCCGCTGTGCTAGACGCCATACAAACATAAAAAGAAAAGGAGTACTTGTGGCACCTTAGAGACTAACCAATTTATTTGAGCATGAGCTTTCGTGAGCCACAGCTCACTTCATCAGATGTTTACCGTGGAAACTGCAGCAGACTTTATATACACACAGAAATCATGAAACAATACCTCCTCCCACCCCACTGTCCTGCTGGTAATAGCTTATCTAAAGTGATCAACAGGTGGGCCATTTCCAGCACAAATCCAGGTTTTCTCACCCTCCACCCCCCCACACAAATTCACTCTCCTGCTGGTGCTAGCCCATCCAAAGTGACAACTCTTTACATAATCAAGTCGGGCTATTTCCTGCATAGATCAAGGTTTTCTCACATCCCCCCCACCCCCATACACACACAAACTCACTCTCCTGCTGGTAATAGCTCATCTAAACTGACCACTCTCCAGGTTTAAATCCAAGTTAAACCAGAACATCTGGGGGGGGGGGGGTAGGAAAAAACAAGAGGAAACAGGCTACCTTGCATAATGACTTAGCCACTCCCAGTCTCTATTTAAGCCTAAATTAATAGTATCCAATTTGCAAATGAATTCCAATTCAGCAGTTTCTCGCTGGAGTCTGGATTTGAAGTTTTTTTGTTTTAAGATAGCGACCTTCATGTCTGTGATTGCGTGACCAGAGAGATTGAAGTGTTCTCCGACTGGTTTATGAATGTTATAATTCTTGACATCTGATTTGTGTCCATTTATTCTTTTACGTAGAGACTGTCCAGTTTGACCAATGTACATGGCAGAGGGGCATTGCTGGCACATGATGGCATATATCACATTGGTGGATGTGCAGGTGAACGAGCCTCTGATAGTGTGGCTGATGTGATTAGGCCCTGTGATGGTGTCCCCTGAATAGATATGTGGGCACAATTGGCAACGGGCTTTGTTGCAAGGATAAGTTCCTGGGTTAGTGGTTCTGTTGTGTGGTATGTGGTTGTTGGTGAGTATTTGCTTCAGGTTGCGGGGCTGTCTGTAGGCAAGGACTGGCCTGTCTCCCAAGACTTGTGAGAGTGTTGGGTCATCCTTTAGGATAGGTTGTAGATCCTTAATAATGCGTTGGAGGGGTTTTAGTTGGGGGCTGAAGGTGACCGCTAGTGGCGTTCTGTTATTTTCTTTGTTAGGCCTGTCCTGTAGTAGGTAACTTCTGGGAACTCTTCTGGCTCTATCAATCTGTTTCTTTACTTCTGCAGGTGGGTATTGTAGTTGTAAGAAAGCTTGACAGAGATCTTGTAGGTGTTTGTCTCTGTCTGAGGGGTTGGAGCAAATGCGGTTGTATGTAGAAGCCCTCTACACCAACATTCCACACAAAGATGGACTACAGGCCGTCAAGAACACTATCCCCGATAATGTCACGGCTAACCTGGTGGCTGAACTTTGTGACTTTGTCCTTACCCATAACTATTTCACATTTGGGGACAATGTATACCTTCAGATCAGCGGCACTGCTATGGGTACCCGCATGGCCCCACAGTATGCCAACATTTTTATGGCTGATTTAGAACAACGCTTCCTCAGCTCTCGTCCCCTAAAGCCCCTACTCTACTTGCGCTATATTGATGACATCTTCATCATCTGGACCCATGGAAAAGAAGCCCTTGAGGAATTCCACCATGATTTCAACAATTTCCATCCCACCACCAACCTCAGCCTGGTCCAGTCCACACAAGAGATCCACTTCCTGGACACTACAGTGCTAATAAACAATGGCCACATAAACACCACCCTATACCGGAAACCTACTGACCGCTATTCCTACCTGCATGCCTCCAGCTTTCACCCTGACCACACCACACGATCCATCGTCTACAGCCAAGCTCTGCGATACAACCGCATTTGCTCCAACCCCTCAGACAGAGACAAACACCTACAAGATCTCTGTCAAGCTTTCTTACAACTACAATACCCACCTGCAGAAGTAAAGAAACAGATTGATAGAGCCAGAAGAGTTCCCAGAAGTTACCTACTACAGGACAGGCCTAACAAAGAAAATAACAGAACGCCACTAGCGGTCACCTTCAGCCCCCAACTAAAACCCCTCCAACGCATTATTAAGGATCTACAACCTATCCTAAAGGATGACCCAACACTCTCACAAGTCTTGGGAGACAGGCCAGTCCTTGCCTACAGACAGCCCCGCAACCTGAAGCAAATACTCACCAACAACCACATACCACACAACAGAACCACTAACCCAGGAACTTATCCTTGCAACAAAGCCCGTTGCCAATTGTGCCCACATATCTATTCAGGGGACACCATCACAGGGCCTAATCACATCAGCCACACTATCAGAGGCTCGTTCACCTGCACATCCACCAATGTGATATATGCCATCATGTGCCAGCAATGCCCCTCTGCCATGTACATTGGTCAAACTGGACAGTCTCTACGTAAAAGAATAAATGGACACAAATCAGATGTCAAGAATTATAACATTCATAAACCAGTCGGAGAACACTTCAATCTCTCTGGTCACGCAATCACAGACATGAAGGTCGCTATCTTAAAACAAAAAAACTTCAAATCCAGACTCCAGCGAGAAACTGCTGAATTGGAATTCATTTGCAAATTGGATACTATTAATTTAGGCTTAAATAGAGACTGGGAGTGGCTAAGTCATTATGCAAGGTAGCCTGTTTCCTCTTGTTTTTTCCTACCCCCCCCCCCAGATGTTCTGGTTTAACTTGGATTTAAACCTGGAGAGTGGTCAGTTTAGATGAGCTATTACCAGCAGGAGAGTGAGTTTGTGTGTGTATGGGGGTGGGGGGGATGTGAGAAAACCTTGATCTATGCAGGAAATAGCCCGACTTGATTATGTAAAGAGTTGTCACTTTGGATGGGCTAGCACCAGCAGGAGAGTGAATTTGTGTGGGGGGGTGGAGGGTGAGAAAACCTGGATTTGTGCTGGAAATGGCCCACCTGTTGATCACTTTAGATAAGCTATTACCAGCAGGACAGTGGGGTGGGAGGAGGTATTGTTTCATGATTTCTGTGTGTATATAAAGTCTGCTGCAGTTTCCACGGTAAACATCTGATGAAGTGAGCTGTGGCTCACGAAAGCTCATGCTCAAATAAATTGGTTAGTCTCTAAGGTGCCACAAGTACTCCTTTTCTTTTTGCGAATACAGACTAACACGGCTGTTCCTCTGAAACATAAAAAGATAGTCCCTGCCCCAAACAACATATAATCTACTGTAAATCAAGAGGCCACAAGGTGAGCATGACAATGGCAGGGAAGGGGGGCAAAGGAAGGTGAGAGTAAGGACTTGCCTGCGCAATGTTTTAGTCCTCACCAGAGGGGTGTAAATTTTACTCTGCAGTAGACTGGTTGCACGTAGGCTGGTGTGCACTAAACGTTCCTAGTGCACGTTAACTTAGTGCTCCGTGTAACATGTGACCAGTGCACCCCTCTGGTGAGGACCAAAGCACAGTGTTACTGTGCAAACAAGCCTTAAGAGTAATATGAAGTTTCTTTTTCCATAGTAAAGGTGAAAGAGACCTACCATCTGTGACACCAGCCCAGTGGGAGGAGCTAAGCTGATAGCCGCCTTGCTGATGAGGCACAATTCTGTGGGAGTTTTTCAGCAGCAACCGGTCCACAGTTGCTGGAGCCCGATGCTCTTTCTCCAGCTTTTCAAAGGGACCTAGGATCTGGTGATGACTGAACTGCGTCTGTAAAAATGGAACCACATCCTGAACTTTTGATCATCCCTCAGAATAAACCAGAAGCTTTTTTCAGGTGTGGATCAACTCAGGTAAATTCTCAATTCTCTCTCTCCAAATCCACCAGCCCTTTTAAAGGGCCAAACCCTAAAACCCTTACTCAGCCAAGATATCTTTTGGGCCATTACATCACAATTCCCACTGGGCCAGATCCTGAGAACCTATCCATCAAGCCTCACTTCCACAAACTCACACTCAAAGTAAATGAGTTTGCCTATTTAAAGAGTGAGTAAAACTTAAGCGAGGACATGAGGATTTGGCCCACTGAAGTCAATGGAAATAGCCAGTATATCATGATCCAGCCCAACGGGAGTTTTGCGTCAGGACAGAGTGAAAACTGAAGTCCAAATTGCAAAGTCACTCAGATTTTAGTCCGTCTTTATTCAGGCAACTTCCTATTGAAGGCAATGGGAGTTTTCCTAGGTGTGGGCTGAATAAGAAGCAAAGGGGCCTCCCTGGCCCGGAAAATGTAAAAACCTGCAGTTCCTGGGGTTGAGAGCTTTTTGGCAATAAGCTCATAGAAAGGAAGTCTTGTCTGCACTCCCACAGATCTTAATGGGATTTTTCACAGGCTGCACTTATCAGAAGCCTAGAAGGGTAATGAGAGCTGAGCTCACTCCATGCTTATTAAATCATCTCTGAAGGCACGTCCTGATGCTTCAGTCATTTCTCCTAAAAATCAAGACAAATAGAGAACAATTTTATCCTTCTTCCGAAACCCAGTAAGTTGCACGTTCGCCTGACCAAGCCCAGCTCTCACAGGAAAGGCTTTTGCCATGGACAGAAAGGAGCTTAGTACGCCAGCTGTGAGCAGCATTCGCTTTCCACTTAGCCAAGGGCAACTGAAGCCCCACAGGCAGCAGTGAGTCTGGACTGCAGGCTTGGGCCCTCAGCAAGTGTGGCAGTTCTACCTGCAGAGCTCCAGAGACACTGAGAAAAAGATACAAATAAAATCTGCAGAATATAAATGTATCTTCAAGCAGCAGTTTCAGCGCCCTGGGCTGTACAATGCACATTCCAGGAGCAGCTACCACAGGGAGCATATCCAAAATTCAACATACCCCCTGACCGAGTTTCCTCTCAGCGTTCTGCTGGAGCTGCTAGGTCTCATTGGTGCCACCATCTGCAATGGTCTGGGCAACTTTGAGCATCCTCAACCCATGCTGACTTCTGGGGGAGTTGAGAATGCAAAAGAATAAGTGGGTTTTTTACCCACGAAAGCTTATACCCAAATAAATCTTAGTCTTTCAGGTGCCACCGGACTCCTCGTTGTTTTGGAGGATGCATGGGGCTGCCCAGAAGGTGCTTGGGGCTTTTTGCAGGACCAGGCCATAAGGGGAGTGCAGGGCGCTCAGCCGCTTGTGAGAACGGAACCCCCAAGGTAAACGTGGGCAGGAAAAAGTGCCCCACCTAAAATTCTGCCACCTCTGCCAGTGAGATCATATCACAGCTTCTTTTTCACCATTGTCCATTTCTCCGCATGACTTACAGAGATGGGCAGGAATGGGGAGATGCCCCAGAAAAGTGGAAGGTAGAGCATCATGGACAACAGCTCCTCTGTCATAGCATCTGATGGAATCCGCCCCAGGGATCTGAAACGAGGCCATGGGGCAGCAGTAGAGCTGGTCCCTCGCTGTACTGGGGCTTTGTGCCCAGTGGTTCCCTGTTGTTCACAGACTCAGTAGCTAGCCATTCCCTGGACCCACCCATCACCACCTCTCTGGGCCTCTGCCCAACATGCACAGGTCTGTTCCCCTTGAGTGGCTCAATCACAGCAATTGAATTGCACTGGAGGCATTCCCTGGGTCTGGTTCAGCTGGGAGCGTTTCCCCTTAATCAACAGGTTAACCTATCCCCAGGCAGAGTTCAGGAAAAGGTGCCACTAGGGCAGTGGTCCCCAAAGTTTCACAGCCCGCGAACCCGTTTCACTACATTGTGAAATCTCATGAACCCCCTCCTAAAAATGAATATTTCCAGGGATTTAAGTTTAAATTTCCTCCGCACTCCACAGGGCTCCTGCTGTTGGACCCCATTGACCGCCCCGGTCAACTGAGCTCCACTGAGCCCCAACTGCCCGGCCCCGCTCTCCCTGGGGCTCGGGCTGCCAGCTCCAACTGCCCGGCCCCGCTCTCCCTGGGGCTCGGGCTGCCAGCCCCGCACAGAGCACTGGGGTTCAGGCAGCCAGCTCCCCCACTGACGGGGGCAGGGCTCGGGCTCCCAGCCCCAACTGCCCGGCCCCGCTCTCCCTGGGGCTCGGGCTGCCAGCCCCAACTGCCCGGCCCCGCTCTCCCTGGGGCTCGGGCTGCCAGCCCCAACTGCCCGGCCCCGCTCTCCCTGGGGCTCGGGCTGCCAGCCCCGCACAGAGCACTGGGGTTCAGGCAGCCAGCTCCCCCACTGACGGGGGCAGGGCTCGGGCTGCCAGCCCCAACTGCCCGGCCCCGCTCTCCCTGGGGCTCGGGCTGCCAGCCCCAACTGCCCGGCCCCGCTCTCCCTGGGGCTCGGGCTGCCAGCCCCAACTGCCCGGCCCCGCTCTCCCTGGGGCTCGGGCTGCCAGCCCCAACTGCCCGGCCCCGCTCTCCCTGGGGCTCGGGCTGCCAGCCCCGCACAGAGCACTGGGGTTCAGGCAGCCAGCTCCCCCACTGACGGGGGCAGGGCTCGTGCTGCCAGCCCCAACTGCCCGGCCTCGCTCTCCCTGGGGCTTGGGCTGCCAGCCCCAACTGCCCGGCCCCGCTCTCCCTGGGGCTCGGGCTACCAGCCCCGCACAGAGCACTGGGGTTCAGGCAGCCAGCTCCCCCACTGACGGGGGCAGGGCTCGGGCTCCCAGCCCCAACTGCCCGGCCCCGCTCTCCCTGGGGCTCGGGCTGCCAGCCCCAACTGCCCGGCCCCGCTCTCCCTGGGGCTCGGGCTGCCAGCCCCAACTGCCCGGCCCCGCTCTCCCTGGGGCTCGGGCTGCCAGCCCCAACTGCCCGGCCCCGCTCTCCCTGGGGCTCGGGCTGCCAGCCCCGCACAGAGCACTGGGGTTCAGGCAGCCAGCTCCCCCACTGACGGGGGCAGGGCTCGGGCTGCCAGCCCCAACTGCCCGGCCCCGCTCTCCCTGGGGCTCGGGCTGTCTGCCCTGCAACCGGGTCCCACCTGCTGCCTCCAATGCCCGGGGTCCTCTGGCCGCCATGAGTGAAATTTTTCTGGCGAACCCCCTGTAATGCTCTACGAACCCCAGTTTGGGAACCACTGCATGAGGGAGATTGAGAGAGAGCAGCAGCATGTTTTAAATATGCATCTAAATAATCATAATGTCTCCCTAAACTAGAGCTGGGCAAACTACAGCCTGTGGGCCACACCTGGCCCGGGGACCCTCCTGCCCAGCCCCAGGAGGCTACCCCCCCTCCTCCACCGCAGCCTCAGCGCGCCGTCCCGCCGGTGCAACGCTCTGGGCAGCCGGGCAGTGCCGTTGCAGAGCTGCAGCCTGACCTGGTGCTCTGGGCGGCGCGGCTGTGATGCCGCCAGCCACCGGTGCTCTGTGCTGTGTGGTAAGGGGGCAGGGAGCAGTGGGGTTGGATAGAGGGCAAGGAGCAAGGGGTGGTGGATGGGGCAGGAATCCCGGGGGGGCCGACAGGGAATGGAGGGGGGTTGATGGGGTAGGAGTCCTGGGGGAGCAGTCAGGGGACAGGGAACAGGGGGATTAGATGGGACAGGAGTCCCGGGGGGGGGCAGTCAAGAATGAGAGGGGGGTTGGATGGGGCAGCAGGGGGGTCGGACAGGAGGTGGGGGCTGGGCCACGTCTGGCTGTTTGGAGAGACACAGATTCCCCTAACCAGCCCTCCATAAAATTTTGGAAACCCAATGTGGCCCTCAGGCCAAAAAGTTTGCCCGCCCCTGCCCTAAACAGTGCTTCTGTTTTCAATGCCAGACTTCTCTTTCACACCTAGACACTGTTTACACACCCCACCCCCAGCCAGCCCCAAGTCAGGATTTCTGACAAAGAAAACATTTCTGCTCAAGACACATGGCAAATCCTTTCCTATCACCTATGCAAATTCAGGATATTTCCACACATTTTACATGTCCCCCTTGACTTTAGCTGCCACCAAATTCAACTGATGAAAGCTGACAGCTCTATTGTATTAATTCCCTCAAGAAAATGAAAAGAATCTCTCATGCCTTTCACATAAAACATGTTACAAGTCTCAGAGTTTGCGGGGGGGGGGGTGTTAAATCTGACTTCATTCGCCGTAAAATGTTGCCATCTAGTTGAGTATTGTCAAATAAATCATACATTTGAAGTTCCTTCTATCCCTATCTTTTATAGTATACATACAGGTAAGGCCAAGTTGCCTATGTCCCAGTGTTTGGCTCATCCAATGAAACAGCTGCCTGCTACGGTTCCAGTCTAAATGACTTCTACGTCTTCACGGTTAAGGTGAGTTTTTACAGCAAGATAGCAACACAATCCTAGTGGAGACAAGGCACAGGTAGTTTTTACCTCCATGAAGCGAGCGGAGGTAAATCCCAAATTGGGTGGCGCATATAGTGTTGAGCTCAACTAGCTAATCGGAAGTAAAAACTTCCTGTGCCTTGCCTCCGTTAGGATTTTATGGCCAGAGAGTCAGCTCACATTAGCCACTTCATTGTGAGAAAACAGCCTTTTTTTTAAGGAGTGAAGACATGGGCTTAGGCCTCGAGCTAAGGCTACGTGGCAGAGATCTGTGCTTTGGAGCTAGATGGCGTGGGTTCAGTCCTTGCTGGTGACTTACCCAGGAAGTCCTTATGCACATACCTATATGTAGATATTAAGGCCAGAAAGGATTATTATAATAATCTACTCTGACCTCCTGTATAACGAAGGCCATTGAATTTTACTCAGTGGTTCCCGCACTGAGCCAACGCCTTGTAACTGAACCAGAGTATCTCTTTTAGAAAGACATCCAATCTGAATTGAAAAACTCCATATACCACTTTCTGTTTTCATCGCTGAACTCCATTGTGTTGTCTCATTAAATGGATACACAGCCCTGATCTTTTCTTAAACAGAAAAAGTTTCCCAGCATATGAAACTTGCATCTCCAAATTGCCATGCTGTGTGATGCAGAGTTAAACCCAAATAAAAACCTAAAACTTAAAAGACACCACATCCTATAATTGTATCTTTCTTTCAGTGACATTCTGTTTGCCTCCTATCCCCGCCTTTCCTCAAAGTCCTCTGCTGCTAGCACCCTTTCGGATGCTTCTTACAGCTTAAACACCAGCCTGATATCAACTAATTACACTGATCTATCTAAAGTTTCTCCCAATAACAATAATTCTCTACAAACACGGTCATTTGATCTCACATGTGTGAAGTCTTTTCCTAACAGACTGTTGCAATAGAAGTGCCCCCATCATGCAGGCAAAACTCCCATTTCACCGTGAGGGCACGATCAAAACCTTCAGTACAGAAAGTGATTTGTTCACAATACTGACTTCTAATTTGGCCAACCAAAAGCGTGCCCAGGCAGTGGAGAAATGTAAAGGAACCAATCCTCCTTTGTTTCATTAGACTCACTAGCTCACATTGGGTTAACCCTCATTGCTTGGGTGCAGTTTTACATTCTGAACATTGCAATGCACCTTCCCCCTCCCTCCCTAAAACTTTGTGGACTTGATTCTCCATTGTCCTGAACCTTGTGTGATCATTTACACTTGTACAAAGTGAATGCAATTTGGAAAAGATTTACATTCCTTTTGCGCTGGTGTAAATGGCCACACAAGATGCACGACAATGGAGACCCAGCACTTGGATATGGTGCTGTGTTAGCAGCCTCAGACACTGAAACCATTGTATTTGGGCCTGATTCATAGTCCACTGATGTACATGGAAATCTTTCCATCCACTTAAATAAGCTTTGGATCAAGCCCTTTATCCCCAAAATAAGCATAGGACAGGCAGAGATAATGTAGACTCCTCCCCAGCACCCAACCAATGCCACTAAATCAGCCCTATTGATAATAGGGTTGTGTAATACAAATAAGAGGTGCCTAAAGCAGCCAATATTATCCTTTTCCAGGCACAAAGTAAGGAGAGAACATCCCATAGCTTGGAAGCGGTTAGAGGAATGGCAGAAACAGTAGGTGGAGGATACTCACAGCTAACATTAGAAAGTAGGATATGTGAAAATCTCTTGACACGTAGCATGTTAGTGGAGCTAGATGTGTTTTGCCAGGTTTCATGCCAACTACCACAATGCACAGACTTTTTGCTGAGTCCAGCAGAGGAAGCTTGGCACCAAGATCAAAGAGAGGCTGGTGATCGCACAGATCTGCAAGCCTGAAGCACTCTCTCCTGTGAGAGGCTACTGCCCAAAAATTCCACATGGGCCTTTTACTTTAGGATGGGATCCAAAGCTAACTGCAGTCAGTTGGAGACTTTCCACTGACTTCAGTGGACTTTGCATCAGGCCCTTCCTTGAGTAATTAACCTGTATTCTACAGCAGTAGGAAACAGCATTACATCAGGTCAGGGGAACCTAGGGGAAACGTAAGTTGAAGATGGGTATCCAGCTAAATGGATAATGTTGCCTCAAAACACTTCCATGATGCAACATCATGAACCGTCTGCTAGCTGTAGGAGACTGGGACTCAAACAATGTTTAATCATTAGTTCTTCAAACCATATGAAAGATTGTTGTCATTCCCCATTATCAAAAAAAAAGTTTTAAAACAGGTTTTCAATGTCTTCACAGGCGCAAGAGACAAAACGAGAGGGGTCTATGATAATAGGCAGTGCCAGCAAGGCAAACTGATAGCTTCTGTTTACTCTCTCATAATGTGCTAGAACAGATGACATGCAGTGAAGTTAAAAGGTGACACATTTAAAACATAGTACCACTGCCCTCCACACACGCACATACAATGCACGGAAGGTTGAGGCATTACCATCTAGCCTGTCATTCGGGTGTCCCCCAGCTTGTGGGTCTGACTCCTCTCCCTCATCCTGTCACACGTACTCAGATGCTATGGTTCTGGGGGCTCCACAAGTACGTAGAGAGAGGGGGAAAGTAGTGCTGTATGAAACTAACAGCCCACTCTCCCCTTCATTGGAACCTCCTCCTCTGAACTTCCCGGACACCCACATCACTCCCCTCAAGTCCATATAAAACTCAGCTGCCAAAATACTCCCTGCCTGCCAAGCTGACCATCGTCCCTCTAGCAAGAATTGCAGATGCCTACTTAAGAGCAGCAAGCTTATATTTGTGCTATCACCACTGATTTCCAGGATGGCCGTTTCAAATGGAATTACATTTCCACTCTCTCTCAGTACTTATATGGCCCTATCACCAGCAGATGGGAGTGCCTATGGGTAGATGTGTAGAGCCCTGCGCGGATACAAATTTATACCCGTGGATGCAGATATCCACGGATATATATCGGTATCCGTGGAACCTCAGGGCTCCCCTGGGAACCGCGGCGGCGAAAGGAGCAGGACGTGGGGCCGCCGCTCGCAGGAGCCAGCGCCCTGCACCGGCAGCTTCTCTGGCACAACTGTACTGCCCCCAGCTCCACCCACTGGGGTGGGCACCAGGGTCATCAGCAGCTGTCCCTGGTCACACTCTTGTGTTCCAGCGGCACACACGCCCCCAGACAGGAGACGCAGACAGCTGCATGGAAGGAATGGAGGCAGGGTTGGGGGCCGGGTAAGAGCCCCATGTTCTGCTCCTTTCGCCACTGCGGTTCCTGGGAGAGCCCTGCAGTTCCACGGATACCGACATATCCATGGATATCCACATCTACCAGTATAAATTTGTATCCGCGCAGGGCTCCATGATGAGCATAGCATGTTGTTTTCCTGTGCTGTCCATACTAGCATGTACATTTTGCACCATTTTTCTTACATGAGTTCAATGCTCATGGACAGTGCCAATGGACCGTGAAGTCTTAAGTATAACTGGGTCCAAAAAATTAGATAAGTTCATAGAGGATAGGTCCATCAATGGCTATTAGCAAAAATGATCGGGGTCACAACTCCATGCTCTGGGTGTCCCTAAACCTCTGACTTTCAGAAGCTGGGACTGGATGACAGGGAATGGATCACTTGATAATTGCCCTGTTCTGTTCATTCCCTCTGAAGCATCTGGCACTGATTACTGTGGGAAGACAGGATATTGGGCTAGATGGACCATTGATCGGACCCAGTATGGCCGTTCTTACGTTCTCTTGATTCTAGTTGCTGCCTGAGCAACAAAAGTGCAAGTTTCTCTACACTGCTTCCAGCCTGGCGCGAAAAGACCATCTTTAAAATAATTCATTCTCCTACACCCATTTACCGCTGGGCACCGCTACGGAGTATGCCAGCGAGGGTGCAAATCACGGTGGTGTTTTTTTGTGGTGTACACTGAGATCGCTGAGGGACTTCCCACAGACCACCAAGAGCTATCGGATTAGGAGGACACTGGCTGCCGGTTACTTCTGGCAGCAGGCAGTGTTCCACCCCTACTCCTAACCCACCCACCATGGTGATGGAAACTCGATATGCATTTCCAGCACTACTGGAGGCTGAGATTAATTGCTCTACCAGTCATCTCATTGCAAACCTGTGCTCTTGAGTATTATTATTTACAGAGCCATTAGCGATTACATTTGAAAAGTCATGGAAGATGGGAAAGATTCCAGATGACTGGAAAAGGGCAAATACAGTACCAATCTATAAAAAGGGAAATAAGGACAATCTGGGGATTACAGACCAGTCAGCTTAACTTCTGTACCTGGAAAGATAATGGAGCAAATAATTAAGCAATCAATTTGTAAACATCTAGAAGATAATACGGTATTAAGTAACAATCAGAATGAATTTGTCAAGAATGCGTCAGACCAACCTGATTGCTTTTTTTGATAGGGTAACAAGCCTTGTGGATAGGGGGAAGTGGTAGACGTGGTGTATGTTGACTTTAGTTTTACTTGACTTTAGTAAAACTTTTGATACTGTCTCACAAGACATTCTCTTAAACAAACTAGGGAAATGCAACCTAAATGGAACTACTATAAGGTGGGTGCAAAACTGGTTGGAAAACTGTTCCCAGAGAGTAGTTATCAGTGGTTCACAGTCATGCTGGAAGGACATAACGAGTGGCATCCCGCAGGAATCAGTTCTGGGTCCAGTTCTGTTCAATATTTTCATCAATGATTTAGATAATGGTATAGAGAGTACACTTATAAAGTCTGCGGACGATACCAAGCTGAGAGCAGTTGCAAGTGCTTTAGAGGATAGGATTAAAATTCAAAATGATCTGGACAAACTGGAGAAATGGTCTGAAGTAAATAGGATGAAATTCAACAAGGACAAATGCAAAATACTCCACTTAGGAAGGAACAATCAGTTGCCACATACAAAATGGGAAATGACTGCCTAGGAACGAGAACTGCGGAAAGGGATCTGGGGGTCATACTGGACCTAAATATGAGTCAACAGTGTAACACTGTTGCAAAAAAAAGTGAACATCATTCTGGGATGTATTAGCAGGAGTGTTGTAAGCGAGATGCAAGAAGTAATTCTTCCCACTCACTTCGCACTGATTAGGCCTCAGCTTGAGTATTTCAGAGTAACAGCCGTGTTAGTCTGTATTCGCAAAAAGAAAAGGAGTACTTGTGGCACCTTAGAGACTAACCAATTTATTTGAGCATGAGCTTTCGTGAGCTACAGCTCACTTCATCGGATGCATACCGTGGAAACTGCAGCAGACTTTATATATACACAGAGAATATGAAACAATACCTCCTCCCACCCCACCGTCCTGCTGGTAATGCAGGACGGTGGGGTGGGAGGAGGTATTGTTTCATATTCTCTGTGTATATATAAAGTCTGCTGCAGTTTCCACGGTATGCATCCGATGAAGTGAGCTGTAGCTCACGAAAGCTCATGCTCAAATAAATTGGTTAGTCTCTAAGGTGCCACAAGTACTCCTTTTCTTTCAGCTTGAGTATTGTGTCCAGTTCTGGGTACCATATTTCAGGAAAGATGTGGACAAATTGGAGAAAGTCCAGAGAAGAGCAACAAAAATTATTAAAATTCTAGAAAACATGACCTAGGAGGGAAGATTGAAAAAATTGGGCTTGTTTAGTCTGGAAAAGAGAAGACTGAAGGGGGACATAACAGTTTTCAAGTACATAAAAAGTTGTTACAAGGAGTAGAGAGAAAAAAAATTCTTCTTAACCACTGAGGATAGGACAAGAAGAAATAGGCTTAAATTGCAGTAAGGGAAAATTTCCTAACTGTCAGGGTGGTTAAGCACTGGAATAAATTGCCTAGGGAGGTTGTGGAATCTCCATCATTGGGAGATTTTTAAGAGCAGGTTAGACAAACACCAGTCAGGAATAGTCTCGATAATATGTAGTCCTGCCATGAGTGCAGGGGACTGGACTAGATGACCTCTCAAGGTCCCTTCCAGTCCTATGACTACCTTCGCTCGCCATTAGTGATGGGTAGCTGCAAAAGATTCAGAGCCCCCAGAATTTTGGATAATGAACCAAAACTTCCCTGAAATATTCAAACATCTGGCTCTGCCAAATTGGACATGGGAAGTAGAGTGGGCTAACAGATGGAGCTCTGATGTGGGATTCAGGAGGCCTGGATTCTATTCTTGGCTTTGGCTCTGACTTACTGAGTATCCTGTGGCAAGCCATTTCACCTAAGTTTCCCCTCCTATTCCTTGCCTACTGAAATTCTAATCTCTTAGGTCAGGATAGGCACTGTCTCTTACTATATTTGAACAGTGCTTAGCAAAATGGGTACCTGATTTCAGGTGGGGCTGTTCAGTGTTACTTTCATACAAGTAAATAATAATACTCAAGAGCACAGGTTTCCAATGAGATGACTGGTAGAGCAATTAATCTCAGCCTCCAGTACTGCTGGAAATGCCACAAGAATAGACTCTCCACCTATGAATTTATAGCTAACAAAAGCTATGTTTAGCTATAGTTAAAGCTGTAACAGCCCACACCTCAGTCACCCCAAACTGTAAAAGAATAGACATAAGAGGTTGAGTGGAAAGTCTTAGGCATTCCTTTCCACCTTTAGTTTTCCTGCAACGATGTCGATAACACACTTCATAAGGCATTTATTTCTATCTCCAGCAGATACATAAAGGCTGTACAAACCTCTGCTTCATCAAACTTGCACTCTAGTGCAAAATCTTAACAGTGATCTCAGATGCTTTTATACCTGATTATATCAACAAATCAGTACATCTGATTGTCACCCATTCCATGCACTTGGGAAGTTATTTTGCCCTCTGAGGTCACTGTCATGGTTGAGAGTATTCAGTGGCTCTTCTCTAACTGTCTTTTAATTGTGGTTCATGGCTTTAGTTGATAATAAATTGCACTGGAATTTAACGAGGACATAAAAGTGGTGATTTGAACTCTGGTCTTTGCTTTTTCAGCTCAGGGAGCTTACCCACAAGCAACAGGGGTATTTGGGGAATTAATGTCTCTCTTGTTTTGTTAGCCTCACCCAGAAGCTAACAACAGGCTTCACACTGTGGCAGATACTCTATAGACAAACGCTACTGATGTATAACTGACATGTCAGGAATCCATATGTGAGCAGCCAAAATGTGGCCGGGGAACAGCTGTTCCAGGGTGTTTTTGATTTCCTGCACAAGGAGTACAAAGAAAAGTGAGACAATCCGGGGCGGGGGGGAAGGGGAGGGAGGGAAATCACCCAAAAGGGTTTGCTTTTTGAACTTTTTTTTTAATTCCATCTGTATCTATTCATTTTTCATCAAGCTACTTTGAAAAATTCACATAGTGCTCAAAGGCTATATCCTAGATTTTGGATTTTTGCCATTTCAATGAGACCTTTACAAAATGAAGGTTTAAATCTCCAATTAAAACTTACCTCTGTAATGAAACCTTAATTATGGCATAACTACCACTGTCCCAAAATACTCTGTCAATCACTGTACTACCTAGGCACCAAAGAAAGGAAGTTTACATTGACTGTGTCCAAATAGAACTGTCACCTTGGTTCCACCTGTGGTGGGGTATTTAAGCTCTTCGGCTTCCATCTGTAACCTGGGAATATAAAAGTGCCCACAAATTAAAAGTGATTTCTTTGAGCCTGCAAAAAATATTTGATTCAAATTCTGAGTAAAGGTTTAGAATGTTCCACATTTTTTCTGGTTTATTCATCCCATGGACCAGGGTCTCCACTGTGTTACACTACTTCTATGATATGGTATCTCAATTGACTTCACTAGAATAAGATTGATGTAACAGTGGAGACACAGGCCCTACCTGTCTGCACTGTATTTGAACTGATGAAGACGACTTAGAGGCAAAAGATCCTGTGTAACCCGTTACCATCCACTGAGCCATCCAGTCACCCAACTTTGACGTTGCAAAAACTTCTCAAATACTTTCTACACGGGACTCTAATGAGTTGCATCCTCCTGCTTGAACAAGGTGTTATTTCCTGCAGCTGAAGTGATAGTTCATTGGCCTTGAGGAAATGAGCAGTGCCCACAAGTTTTTATGAGCCACCATTTATTTTCAGTACTATAGCTATTATGCAGGAAGTCATTTACTATTAACATATGCAAAGCAGTGTCACCATTACTGACAGTACCCAGAAAGTTAGTACCATAGGGCCTGATTTCAGTGTTCAGAATTGAACTTAATCCAAACTATACATTGATCCTCCTAATATAGGCATGACTACAGAGCAGTGTTTTGTTTTTTCCAAACCATTAAGACACACAGCTGATCTATGTCTTGAAGAGGACAGGGGAATCAGACTAGAACACGGTCACACATTTTGTGACAGAAACAACTAACCAGTCATCTGGGTGCAAGCCAATATACCTATTTGAAAATAGGGCCCCATGTCAATCATCAGATGTCTCTTGGCACATCTGTAGAACTGCCCTTCTAAGAGAACATCCATTTTTTGATATTTTGATCTGAGTCAGCTACAGGCATGAGTCTGATGGTGTCTGGAAACGACTTTACATGGCAACCTCAGCCTGTTAGGCGTAGCTGGAATTTAGCCTTTGTTACCAACTCAATAACCCTCCCTGAAAATGTGTTGTTGAAGACAGATGATGAACAAGAAAGTCATTAGTCTCCAAAGATCATTTATGAGTGGGGCCCTACCAAATTCATGGCCATGAAAAAAACATTACAGATCGTGAAATCCAGCCCTCCCGCCCCCTATGAAAATCTGGTCTTGTGTGTGCTTTTACCCTGTACTATACAGAGTTCACAGGGAGACCAGCATTTCTCCGACTGGGGGTCCTGACCCAAAAGGGAGTTGCAGGGGGGTCACAAGGTTATTTTAGGAGGATTGCAGTATTGCCACCCTTACGTCTGCGCTGCCTTCAGAACTGGGCAGCCGGAGAGCAGTAGCTGCCGGCCAGGCACCCAGCTCTGAAAGCAGCACCCTGCCAGCAGCAGCAGCGCAGTAGTAAGGATAGTAATACCACAACCCCCCCCCCTACAATAACTGTGCGACCCCCCCCACAACTCCTTTTTGGGTCAGGATCCCTACAATTACACCACCATGACATTTCAGCTTTTAATAGCTGAAATCATGAAATTTACAATTTTTTAAATCCTGTGACTGTGAAATTGACCAAAATGGACCGTGAATTTGGTAGGGCCCTATTTATGAGCAAGGGCCTGCCTACCATGCATGTGTGCCTGGAAGCATACCTACCCTGATGATAATGGGTCCAATGTCTGCCCACTAGCTTTAGCCAGCTGCGAAGGACATGGTTTCTCTGTCAGGTGGATGGTCACAATTTCCCAAGCAAACCTAAAACTGAAGTGAAAAAGTGAGAATGTCAGCTATTGTAAGTGGTAGTGTTATTCTCCAACTCTGAGCAGGTCAAAATGGCTGCACTCCCATTGACTGGGGAAACTTTAGAGAGAGACACTAACACTGCATTTACACTTTATATCATTCCTGCCAAAGACTCATGGTGAAAGTGTCTCCTCTATGTAACTTTGATTTCCTGCATGGATCTAGTGGCTTTCATTCTGTCTGCAGCCCAGCTGCTGGAACACAGCCCTCTTATTTCACCTCTCAATTTTTTCAGAAGGAGAGCTGTACCTCATGGTTGGAGTGGCTCTCGAAGTAGTAGTACCATGCTTCCATGTCTGTGACCTGTACCTGGTGCCAAGTTCCACCCAGGCAAACATTTTCTACAAATCTACAATTCTCCCTTGTAGCTAATTTCCTGCAGATGGTTATTCCGAGGAGCAGGAAAGCCTGGGTCCTCCCTACACTCCAGGTTCCAGTTTAGTAACCCAAAGCTATTAAAGTCCCCACTCCTCAGACCACTTCCTAAACCTCTCTTGCAGAGTCCCCCACAAGCACTATTCTCAGCTCCTTTTGTACAGCAAGCCACCCTGCTTCATGGCCAGTTCCCCAGACCAACATTATCCTCTCCAGAGCCCTTCTGTAGCCCATCGCTTACCCTCCTCCTGGCCCTTTAACAGTGATCATCAAATACCTTTATCAGCTTTATCCAACATTTCGAGCAACAGCATCTCACTCACTTCTTGTCCTTTTTTCCTAGTGAGCTAATAGAAGAGTTTTACCTTTTTCTCATCTTTATCCCCCATCGTCAGCTCTTTATATAGACTCAGTTCTTGCTTCCCCTACTTATATGCTTGTCAGATTGATATACAGGAGTGCCACATGCTGCCAAGCAGTAAGGCAGTGCAAGCCATGGATTTGATTGCAGTGTAGTGCAGAACATCCTCCATGTGAGGGAGGAGGGAGAACAGTCACCGTATGCCCTGTCCAGCATTCTAACAGAATACAGGGACATATTTCAAAGAAATGGGCACGTTCAGGTTAGAAACAGACCCTCTGCTGCAGCTCATGAGACTACCAAAATGCAATGTTCCATTAGCCCTGGGGCAGCCACTGAAGAAGGAACAGGCAAGTCTGCAAAGAAGAGGTATCATTACACTCATTGAAATTAGCACCGAGTGGATCAGCAGCCTAGTAGTGCTGAGAAAACCTTCAGGTAAACTGAGGATCTGCATTGACCCAAAACTACTGATCAAGGCATTAAAAGAAGTCACTACCCATTACTGATGGGGCACGTGCCAGTGGGAGCTGCGATTGGCCGAACCTGTGGATGCTGCAGGTAAACAAACCGTCCTGGCCCACCAGCGGATTTCCCTGATGAGCCGCATGCCAAAGGTTGCCGATCCCTGTCCTAGTGACACCTGGCCCCAACAGGTCAAACATTTGCATAAAAGACACAACAACAACGTTAAAAGGAAAGATGCATGGAATTTGGAGAGAGGAGCACAGGTTGCAGGAGGGAAGAGTTTGGAGGAAGCACCAGGAAGTCAGCCTATCTGAATAGGCTGGAAGGCTAATTGAAGTTGCAGCATCTCTGTTTATAATTCTCCTAATAAAGAGCCAGTTTAGTTTTACAGGCATGGGGTCCTTTCATGTTATTACCTGGCATGTGATACATGCAACATCAAGAGGTCTCCAGTGCAAATCCCAGCCCAGCCCTACTTACTTTTTAAAGCCTAGCAAGAGCACAGCACAAACTGGCATTGCTGCTTCTAAGCATGCTCTTCAAAGAGGCCAGGAGAAACAAAATTCTCTCAGAAATGTGTGAGGAAAATGCAAACTGCCTGGTATCCAAAAAAAGTCAGAGAAACTGCAAAAGTGATTTACGGAACTTTCCTGCAAAAGAAACTTGTGTCTATGAAGGAAACAATCAAGTATTAAAGCTGGAAAGTGGCACCAAAGGTAGGAGGACTGCCATCGCTGTGTGACCCCCAGGAGAAACCAGACTGCAGAAAACTGATAAATCACATTAGAGAAAAGAGCCAAGGTCCAAACGAACAGATGGCATCACTGAAAGGAATCGAGCATTTGAGGTGAAAGAAAAGGGCTCTGCACTCATATTTCCAGGTGATAGGAGAGAGAGCAACAGACGTCATGAGCAAACAAGATTACAATAGCTGGGCTTTGGGCCATGTTAACAATGGGGCCTGTGTAAATGCAGCACACACAAATCGCCATATCTGAGAAAAACACATTGCTTTTTCGATGAAGGCAGAAATCTGACAATGAAAACTCCCTGGCTACGCAAACAGGGAGCCCAACACATCCTACTGCTATTACAGCAAACAGAAGCTACACAAAAGGAGGGTGCACAAAAGCCACAAGTCACTTCTTTAAAATTATCTGCAGCTCATGACGTGGCATCCTCCACTACAGAGAGCTGGGGCAGACCTCTTTTCTAGGCCAGGTCCTCTTTTTTAAAAAAAAAATAAAGATATGTTTCAAGGCATGCTAGACTGCTGAGCCCACACACTCAGATACCAGAGTGATAAGCCCGGTTTAAAAACCAAACCAAAACAAAAGACTAGAATAGAAAGTGGGCTTCTAAAAGCTCATGAGGGATGGACAAAGTGGTCCAGATAAAGGCCCATCTGCCCACACATGCAGAGTAAGCCTTCACCCAAGCTTCCTTGAGGTTCTGGCATGTTTGTACAAGAGCTTGTGACACTTCCCATCCATCTCACCCTCCTGAGGGAAGCTGGTGAAGGTCCAGCCATTCCGCAGTACTCCCTATCCCCAAGTGTCTCTCAATTTCCTGTCCTTCCACAGGTCTCTGTAGACACACAGTCCCCATCTCCTTGCCTTATGGTGCCTTTTGTGGAGAGTTCTAGAATCTCATCCACGTAGGTATTCATGCTGTGCCCATCACCCCAGTGCCTTCACACGAATGCCTTCAGGAGACAGCTGGCTTCCTCTGTATTTGCGGAGAGGAGTCAACAGGGATGCCATCTGTCTAATTGTACAAACCCAAACACCCTTGCTCCACCCCTTCCCTGGGGCCATGCCACTGCCCTGCCCCTTCTCTGAGGTCCCGTCCCCCACTCACTCCATTCCCCCTCCCTTAGTCGCTTGCTCTCACTCACTTTCACTGGCCTGGGACAGGGGGTTGGGGTGCGAGAGGGGATGCAGGCTCTGGGCTGGAGGGTGGGGCTAAGGGGTTCAAATGCAGGAGGGCTCTGGGCTGAGCCTGGGGCAGGGGGATGGGGTGCAGGAGGGAGTTCGGGGTATGGGCTCTGCGAGGGAGTTTGGGTGAGAGAGGGGGCTCAGGACTGGTGCAGGGTGTTGGGGTACAGGAGGGAGTTCAGGGTGCAGGCTCCGGGAGGACATTTGGGTGCAGGAGGAGGCTGGGGGTTGGGGTATGGGAGGGGGTGTGGGATCCAGCTGTGTGGTGCTTACCTAAGGTGGCTCCCCAAAGCAGCTGGCATGTCTCTGCAGCTCCTAGGCTCAGGGGCAGCCAGGTGGCTCCGCACGCTGCCCTTGCTGCAGGCACCACCCCCGCAACTCCCATTAGCTGCAGTTCCTGGCCAATGGGATCTGCAGAGTCCACACTCGGGGGGAGGGGGGACAGTGCACAGAGACCCCCCCTGGCCACCCCTGCGCCTAGAGGAGCTGGACATGCCGGCCGCTTCTGGGAGTCACACGGTGCCAAGGCTGGTAGGGAGCCTGCCTTAACCCCACTGTGCCGCCGACTGGACTTTTGGCCTACTAAAATCTCCTGGCTTGCTTTCAATAGCAACCAGGAGATTTAGGCCGATTCTGGGAGACTCCCAGCCAATTCAGGAGGGTTGGCAACCTAGGAGTCAACCTAGTGAGTCCTTTCCTCCCACCCAATGGCAAGTCAAGCATCTTCTGGGAGGGCAACCAGCACGCCCATTTCTTCTGCAGCAGGATGGAGAAACACTCCTCCAGCCCTGCTCTGTCACTGCTGTTCCACATACATGAGCCCCTCAACGCTCTGAAGCTGAGACACCCACAATGCACTGGGTCAGCCTTGACTCTTTTAAATTAAAAAGGTCTATTATCATCAATATATGTGTGTTATATAGTACATTGTAAATGGCCCTGACAATGCAGGATGGCACAGGAGCGCTACACAAATACAGCAGAAGGAATGTTTATCACAGGATGGGGAGCAGGGGAAGCAAGACAGCTTGGGAAAAAAAAGTCTTGAGGATGATGGTCCAAGAGGCTCTGAGTAATCCGACTCATCTGCGAGGTATGCACGTGAAACAAAGGGTGAGCGAGTGCCCAGTGTAGAGCTTTCGTCTAAGTACTTTCGTTCAAAGTCAGGCGTTCCACTTTCTCGCTAAATGAGGACATTAGTCATGATATTCACAACTGCAGTCACGCAACAAAGCTGCTGCATCAACAGTGTCGGCTTTTATTCCACTCTGTGGAAATCCAAGGCCTGATTCTCATTTATACTAAGGCCCATTTACATAGCAGTGTAAACTGGCCTTAAAGCGGGTGTAAATTACAGTTACATCCCTTTTAAAGCCGGTTTACACTGCCAGAGTTGTGTAAAGAGGAATCCAATCCAAGATATTACATTAAGGACCTATGTAACAGATGTTTGTGTGATGGATTCACTTTTCCACAAGAAACTAGATTTCTGGGGGTTCTAATTTTATCATAATAAAGTACAAGGCCATGTAACAATTTTCTTAATAGGATGTCAATGTTTGTGTTATAGTTTGTAACTTAGCATCACATACATATAATGCATAAACTCTCTTTTAAACATATGGCTAGGTCCTCAACTGGTGTAAAATAGCATAGCTCAGTGGAGTTAGTCTGGTTTACACCAGCTGAGTACCTGGCCCTTAATGTTTTCAGACTGAATTTGTTTTTTGCCATTTATGCAATATGGGCCTGATCTAAAACCCAGTGAAATTCATGGGAGTCTTTCCACTGGGTTCAATGGGCTTTGGCTCAGACCCTATGTGACTACTAATGAATAGAATTCGGTTATATCCAGATTCTGCTTTACTCTCTTTTTCTCTCTCTCTCCAGGAATTTCAGTGTGAATGTCTTTCATTGGCCAACTCCCCAACCCCCAAGATATGCCTTCCTAACAAGGCAGCTTAATCTGTTTCAGGGGAGCCCGCTAATGAAACTTCCCTCAGACAATAAAGACTTTTCTGGTTGAGCCTCTTGGTGACCTGCCCGTACAACTCATTAACCCCATGCAATCCCACTAGCCACATTTTGCCTTCCAATAGGTGGGTTGCAAAGTGTCAGAATGTGGCTCATGGATTTGGCACAGAGATGTCCAAAATACTGTAGGCTTGCATAAATGTGTGTCAGTGTGTGGTGGAGGATTAGGTTAACATGGATTTGGGTCACCTGAAGGGAGCATCCCTTGCTTACCTATGGGCAGGGTGGTCACTGGTTATGTGACTAACAGCTGAAACATGTAAGCAGAGCCTTCTTTAATTAAAGTACCAATTACCACTTTTTGGAAGCACTCCCAGAAGAGCAATAAGGTAACTGCAGAGAAAACAGAAGCACAACACGCTTCAACTCTCCTTTATATTTATCAATTCCATTAAAGATCATCTTTTTTTATGATTATATATATAATCATAGTTCACTTGTGACAGGCTAGAAAAGGAAAAGTTCAGCAGGAGTAAAAAAGGTTAGAACTCAAACAGCCATTCATTTCAATTCATAATTAAACAGTGGGAACAATGTACTGCTTATGAGGACGACATCTTCCCTGAAAAAACATCTGCAAAACAGACTCACCTTTTATGGAATGCATGTTTCTTGAGCACACATCTGTACCTTAGAGTAAATGCTAACAATGTTCATGTGTCAGTCGTTATGGAAACATGATTTTCTTTTTCAACACACCAGCCTAATGCCTAAACTAGTTTGGAATTGTCGATACTGCAATTGCTTCTGTCATTTTCAAAATCAGCCTAAATTGGGTTGGTTTATTTCTTTTTTCTCCACACACAAATCTCTGGCTTCTTTCATTAATTATTTGGCTCTTTAATGTATAAAAGACAGAAGGAAACTTACAGGATCATGTTAAACAATTGAAAATGGGAAACATAAGAATGATGCATATTGCTTTCATTATGTGGGAGGCATGGAATAATTATATAATGAATGGGAGCAAGGTTATAACATATGTGCACGATGAAACACAAAGGCAGCAAGAGACTATTACTATTGGAATGTGCTTTGGAGTCCATACAGATTCAGTACACACGATATAACTAGAGATAGGCCCGAACCAAAATCCCAGGCCTAAACACCTCTGAACTATGAAGTTGGGAGATTGACATCCAAACCACAATCTGGATCTAGATTTCATGGTGGCCAGAGATCTCGCTTATGGGCCAGACCAACAGTATGGAAATTAACAATCCTGAGTTTTAGGAGAGTTTGAAACCTGGATCTGATTTTTGCAGCTTGAGCCCATCTCTGTGTATAACTATAATTTACTATCTGACTATACAAATATACAAATAGACTGTGTTTCTACCAGTAGAGCATATATAGAGTGGGACGTTCAGAGACACTCATCATTGTGCTAACTGTGCTCCCATTGAAGTTAACAATAAACCTAGCTGATAAGTCTATGATTCTAAATGCACTGCATCTGAAAAACTGTACAGTATAAGTATATAGCTATAAATGCATTGCAATCATGTGCATGTGGAAAGATCTATCTTAGAGATTGTCAGGAATTTTCTGTCAAAGTCTTTTTGATGTTGTTTTGTTTTAGAAAACACAGTTTTTTCAAAATCAAAATTTAATTTCAATTTTGCTAAAAATTTTCAATTTTCTATCAAGGAAAACTGAAACAAACCATTTCATTTTGGCTTGGTTCAACATTACTCTGTTTCTCCCAGAGCTGCCATGGTAGCTGATGGGAATTGTAGTTTGGGTGGTTCATGCCCCCATTCTCCTCCATGGGCTGAGCTCCCAGGCTGGACAATATCTCCCATGCTGTACCACATTTGCCCCCCTGGTTGAACTGTTGCAGTCCCTCATGGGATTATGCGACCACAGTGTATTATGGGAGTAGTAGTCTGGCTGGGGAGCCCAGCTCATAGAGAAGGCGGCACCCCAGTTGAGGGAGACACCGGTTAATGTTGAACCAAGATTCAATTAAATGTTTCAGTTTGGTTTGACAAATCAAACCAAAACATTTTTACTTGGAAATGACAAAACATTTCCTTTCAGTTGGAAGTGTCAAAACAAAACATGTTGACGTTTCCAAATCCAAATTCCTCTGAACTTTCCACTCGGTGAAAAATGGTAATATTTTGATTTTTTGTGTCCGAATTTGGAATGAAAACAAATTTATAAATAGCAGAATTTCCTGTGACACAGAAATTCCAATTTCTGACCAACTCTTTTTTATATATATATCAGAGGTCCCCAGACTTTTGGGGTGGGCCCCCCCTAGGGGAGCACGGAGGAACTTGGGGGTGGTGTGTGGTGGGACCCAGGCCAGCCTCCACAGGGAGTGGGGAGAGAGCAGCACCCAGCCCCGCTTCGCCCTGAGCCAAAGCTTCACTCCGCTCCTTGCTCCGCCCATAGCCCAGTTCCAGCCCCACTCTGCCGCCTCCTCCACCCACTAGCCCAGCTCTGCCTTCATTCCCTTTCCGGCCCCAGGCCAGCCCCAGCTGCAGCTCCTCTCCCATCCCCAGTTCTACTCCCAGCTCTGCCTTCAGCCCAACCTCCTCTGCTGAGCCAACTGTGCAGTAATGGAGAAGGGGCACGGACAGATTCCATTACTGGTAATCGGGGAGGCAACTGGAAAAGTTTGGGCACCACTGATATACATGCACACACACACATACACACACCACACGCACTGCACTGGCAGTGAGTGAACTCTGTAGGGCTGTAAGTACATTTTTTTAAATTAAATAACAGATGTGGGGCAATTCCGAATGGAAGCCACTTTTCTATTTCTCCGACTGGGTAATATTTCCCCAGTTGCTCCTTCGCTTAGTCAGACATGTCTGGTGTGGGACCAGGGGCCACGATAGATTTTTACATGAATATGTTCCTTATATTCTGCATGGGATTCCTCTGTCTCATAAGCATCTCTGATCTGTCCCCTCAGTGCAAAATTAATATATATTAAAAATGAAAAAAAGCATGAAGGAACAAAAGCTTACTGTGTTATATACTACCCCTTAATAACACTTTACCTTTGGAGAGACCATTTAGCTAATGAAAAATAGTTAACAGTATTTGATGGTGATTAAGTTTAATGGGGCTGAGACAAAGGTAGAGAAGATAAAGTTACAAATGACACTCTGCTGTAAGAGCAAGAACTGCGCCTGCTTGGAGCAGAACTTTGACAGCAGGCAGCACTGCTTCTAATTTACACGATGCTTCACTAAATGAAATTTTGAATGTATTAAAAATTAAGACTACGTGTGATGGGGCTCCACTCACCATGCTGGTGCCCCCTGCTGGCCGTCTTGGGGATTAGCGCCACAGGTTGGTACGCTCTCTCCCAATGAGAAAAGGAGGACTTGTGGCACCTTAGAGACTAACCAATTTATTTGAGCATGAGCTTTCGTGAGCTACAGCTCACTTCATCGGATGCATACCGTGGAAACTGCAGAAGACTTTATATACACACAGAGACCATGAAACAATACCTCCTCCCACCCCACTGTCCTGCTGGTAATAGCTTATCTAAAGTGATCATCAAGTTGGGCCATTTCCAGCACAAATCCAGGTTTTCTCACCCTCCGCCCCCGCCCCACACAAACTCACTCTCCTGCTGGCAATAGCCCATCCACCCAATGGTGCCTCGCCCGCCGTCACGTCTGCTCTCTGACCCACATCACTCCTGGGACTTCAGCATCCTCTTTGTGACACGGCACATGTCACTATTTGTGCTCCCCACTTCCCAGGTTTAGAACTGCAGTCCAACTGTCCAGCCACTTCCCCAGTAGTGAGTACGGGGGACCTGAGCCTGCCCCACTACTCCAGGTCCCGACCCAGGGACCCTCTGAACCACAGTCACTTACTGCATTCCTTTGCCTCAACTTCCCTGGGCCACTTCCTGGCAGCCACAGCACCCTACTCAGTCCCAGCAGCCACTCCAAGCAAATGAAAATCAGAACTGTACACCATGGTACATTTTGTCTATTCCACTCAAGCAGCAATTTCCCCATTCATTCCACTGGCCTTTCTTTAGTTCCTTTTTCCCATTCTCTTCTCTGGACCCTTTTTACTCTCTCTCTAATGGGGATATCACAGATGCAGGCAATACCAGTGCAGGGCCAAGGTACACAGTAATGTAAATCAGTTAGAAACTGGGTAGAAGTGATAAAGAAGTGTAGAGCTAAAGAACGTGACATTCACTGGGTGTGCAAAATGAGTACAACAGACACCCCTACTCTTTCCTTACACCCTCCTATTAGTTGTTTTTCCTGCCATGTTCATGCCCCATTTTTGATCTTTTAGCATATGTTCCATTCACACCCACTGAATGCCAATTTGGTGCATGTTACACTATTTTACCAATTACCACTGACACCTAGTCTGCAACTTGTGCCACTGAATTTGACTCCAGTTACATCAGGTTTGAATTTGGTCCATTAGAACTTCGCCACTGGTCCCTACTGAGTAGCCCCCAAACTCAGGGGGTACGAGAACATCTCCTGTTTAGCATTCACCACTGCATCCCTGGTTGCTGGCAATGCCTGTACAACAGCATAAAACAGCATACAAATAATAAACACACAGCATTTCACAATGATCCTATTCCTGTTGAGACAAATATTACACTTTACTGAGCACAATTTATCCTCACTTATATGGCATTTCTAGGTTTAACTCCATCTAAGATGTGATCATTTACACTGTCATAACATGCCTTTTAGAAACAGTCCCCATATTATTTTCAGTCATCTAAAGTCTGGAATTAAAAATCCGACCTCCTTTCTAGTAGGAAAAAAAGAAAATCTCACATCTGGCAGACCTGGGTATTTATTATACTTTATAAAACTCGATGCTTCTGTTATACATGAGACAGGCAGAGACGAGGCCCCCAAAGTGTTATTTCCTCACTAGAGTGAAACAAGTGGCTTATTCAGTAAGTTTTCAAAGAACAAAGGCGAATGGATTATCTCAAGAAGTTAAATGTACAGAAATCCACTATAGTCTACTGTAGATTTTAACTGCCTAGCGTATGTGAGGGGAGAAAAATCTATAAAATCTATCATCATGGTGTCCAGCTGGGATTTTACACTTCTCAAGGAAATGTGAGCTGTGAACCACCAACAGCTGCTTTTCTACCAGCCTCTGAAATTACCCACCAAAGGAAAGGGGTTTTCAGATATTCTCAAAATACTGTTGTACAGCCAGGAGAAACCCACTCAATTCTCCCGGCCAGCTAACCCAAGTCTGCTCTACAACCTTTTCCAGCACAAGTAAGTTGGTCGGGAGTGTGATGAGGTGTGATTTCTGACCGACACAGCTGTGCTAGCAAAAGCCCCCACATCACACAGGCTGCACATCACACAGGCAAAATGGTGCTTTTGCTGCTACAGTTTATTTCACTCAGAGGGAGAGAAGTGGGGGCTAAAATAAGCTATCCCAGGTAAAGTGCTCCTAGTGTGGCCTTTAGGGATGTGACTGAAGTTCATTAGATATACCTGAGCTAGTTTTAATCTAACTAGCTCAGGCCCCGGAGCAGTGAAGCCATCAGCATGGTAGCTCAGGTACCAGGGCAGTGCAAGCTTCAATGCGGGCCGTACAAGCCAGGTTAGCAGTGCCACAACTTCACTGCCCTGATACCTGAGCTAGCAAGATCAAAGCCAGATTGTTTATGTCTGTACAGGCTGCAGCCAGACCCTGTGATTGCTGTGTCAACACAGCCTCTGAGTCGGTCAGAAAGGTGAATTTAAAGCTACGAGCCAGATCCACAGCTGATGTGGATCAGCATGGTTCCATGAGTTTAAATTGGGATTCACATTGCGTTCATGTTCCCTGAGATGAAGTTAATCAGAACTGCATCAATATACATCGGCCAAAGATCAGTATCCAGTGCTTGGACTTTACGTAGCGAGATGTTTCCTTGGGTGAGTGGGTGAAGCACAGGGAAGCAGAGCACAGCCGATGAGAGTAGTGAAATCTGAATGGCTTGCATTAATGGAGGCGATTTTTCTACCTCACTTCAAAGAACTGTACAGCTATAAGACTTTGCTTGTAAGACTTGGCCATTGTTCTTGCTGACAAGACACCCTTTTGTTCACAAAATTACATCAATAAGGCCCTTTATCTCAGGGAAGGAATAGGAGGTTTGTGCTAAAGCACCTTGATGTAATCCATCCCCTTTGTTTCATAAGTTACAGCTGTTACAATGGAGCAAGTTAGCAATATTTGTTTTACAATAAACCACAAGGTTCAAACATTCTCTTCACAAATTAACAGGTGAGTTTAGACACTCAATTCTGTGGACAATAACAATTGAACAATAAGGAGTTAACAATAAGGAGAAGTTGAGGGAGGCAGGGGGAGTCACTAATGAACTGCGGCAATTTGGCATTTGGTTTTAGGAGATATTCAATGGAGCAGAGGCATAGAACATGTGGTGACAGCACTGTTAATCACCGTGGGACAGATCCACAGTGGCAGATCTGGCCCTAAGAATGCAAAGAGCTGCTCCAAAAGATTGGACTCACCCCCACTTCGCCTCCACAAGGAAAGTTTCAAGCCCAAGTGTGTTTTGGAGGCCCTGTGAGTAGGTTATAATTTTCTACTCACAAACCCATCTGAATTATGACGACTGTGCTATATTTTATGTCCTTTCAGGACGTACCAAGAAGCTAGATAGGACAAGATGACATTGGAGCTGTTGTGATTGACCAATAGCAACTGTTCTAGCAAGGGAGACACTACAGCATCCTCCAAGACTGCCATGACATTCTAGGAGGTGTGCTGCCTGCCTGAGCCTGCATCTGAGATGTTACAAAAGGTTGCCAAGGCTCATTCATCCCTCTGATCATGACCCTATGCTGCTTATCTACGTGGGCACTAAATACTGCCTGAGCAGATCAGCAGTGACTGCGGGGCTGTGAGAGGTGGGGTGAAAGGTTTGGGGTGCAGGTTGTGTTTTCGTCCACTCTCCCAGCTGAGGGTAAAGGCCCCGGCAGGGACATGCGCATCCTGGAGATGAATGCATGGCTGCACAGATGGAGTCTACCTGAAATTACTATCAGATGGGTGCAAAATTAGTTGACAAACCATACTCAAAGAGTAGTTATCAATGGTTCACTGTCAAACTGGGAGGGCGTACCCAATGGGGTTCCACAGGGGTCAGTCATGGTTCCAGTACTATTCATTACTTGGATAATGGAGTAGTGAGTTTGCTTATAACATTTTTAGATTACACCAAGATGGGAGGGATTGAAATCACTTTGGAGGACAGAATTAGAATTCAAAAGGACCTTGAAAAATTAGAGAATTGGTCTGAATTCAACAAAATGAAATTTAATAATGACAAGTGCAAAGTACTTCACTTAGGAAGGATAAATCAAATGAACAACTACAAAATGGGGAACAGCTGGCTAGGTTGTAGTACTGCTGAAAAGGATCAGGGGGTTCTAGTGGATCACAAATTGAATAGAAGTCAACAATGTGATGCAGCTGCAAAAAAGGCAAACATCATTCTGGGGTGTATTAACAGGAGTATCATATGTAAGACACGTGAGGTACTCAGCCCTGGTGAGGCCTCAGCTGGAGTACTGTCCCCCGTTCTGGGTGTCACACTTCAGCAAAGATGTGGACAAATTGGAGGGAGTCCAGAGAACAGCCACAAAAATGATAAAAGGCTTAGAAAACTTGACCTCTGAGGAAAGGTTAAAAAACTGGGCATGTTTAGTTTTAAGAAAAGACGTCTAATCGGGGATCGATTTTTCTCCATGTCCACTGAAGATAGGACAAAAAGAAATGGGCTTAATCTGCAGCAAGGAAGATTTAGGTTAGATATTAGTGAAAACTATCTAACCATAAGAGTAGATAAGCTCTGGAATAGGCTTCCAAGGGAGGTTGTGGAATCCCCATCATGTGAGGTTATTGAAAACAGGCTGGACAAACACCTGCCAGAGATGGTCTAGCTTTACTTGGTCCGGCCTCAGCACAAGGGGGCTGGACTGGATGACTTCTTGAGGTCCCTTCCAGCCCTACATTTCTATGATTCCGTGACGTTGCTTAAACTCCCAGCCCATACTGTGGTCCAGTGCCCTTTACATTCAGCATCTTGTCCTCGCTGACTAGGTTCTTCCCATCTCTGTTCAGTACCTTCACCTCCACTCTCATTTCAACCCCTCTCTCTCCCTATATTGCCCAAGGCTTGCAGCCTCCCAATCACTATTCTCTCCTCTAACTGTGTTCTTTATCCGTCTCCCAGTCTCACCTTTCTGCCTTCTTCCATGGTATGTTCTGCACTCAGAATAGCCTCCACGGCTTTTTTTTTTTTTTCTGCTGGCCCTGAGCAACCAGAGACCCAGCCACATTTGCTCTGATTTGGAGAGATCTTTGCCCCTGCGCATGCCTGGCAGAAGCAGTGTTCCCGTTCAATTTCTCTCTATTTGCTGTTGGTTTGGAAGTCGGCAAATTCACTTCCCCTGCAGCTAGTACACAGAAAAAAGGAATCCTTTAACATCAGAGACCAAAATAAAGGCTGCAACTCCTTCCATAATCCATCTACAGCAGCAGAAATATGCAGCAACCCAATGGCATCAAATTAACAGCTGAACAGGGCTGTGAGCTCATTAGTGGAGAGTGCAAGCAATTTTTAAACAAGCTACAACTGTCAGCTAATGACCTTGGAAGACACAACTCCTCCCCCGAGAAAAGTCCACATCAATACAGAGTTGACAGAGTTGGTGACAGCTGAGTGTGTCACTTATAGGCCTTTTATCTGACAGAAAGATGCTGAAAAATAAGAGGGTAAAATCAGGGAGGGCAAATCAGTGTAATTCAAGCACTGCCTTGACATCTTATCAGTCATTTAACACCACTGCAACTTTGCTCAGCAAATGTATCAACTTGCCCTTCAAAAGATCAATTTATCCAAGCAGCAGATTCTTAGTATTATGCAATATGTGTTGGTAATGTCCATAAAAGACATTGTGAAACCATGTGAGAACTCGCATTCACCAGACACCCGTGGCCATCTCCCTTGCACTCTGCCCAGTGATCATGGCTTTCCACGAGCCAAGGGCAGGGGCAGCACCAGGTCGTGCTGCCCCAGGAGGAACCCAAGAGGGAGATCATGTCTCAGAGTTCCTCTGCAGCTTCTCCTGCTTTTAAAACAAAAACAAAACAGACCCTGTTCTGCACACACTTCTTTCCTAGGAAGATGATGAGAGAACAAACATGTGGCAGATGTTAGTCACATCTCTTAATGCACTACTGGAAGGTGCTCAGATACTGTGGTGATGAGAACAATATAAGAAACTAAAAAGAACAGGACAAGAAATTTGGCCCTAATACATCTTCCCGGGGGCACTGTCCAACATCCCAATTCTTAGAGCAGCTTCAAACAGCCTAAAAGAGAGAAACCTCCCACCAAATTGTTCCATCTTCTCCCCCTGAAAACCAACAACATGCACGGGTTAAAATCAGTCCTAAACCAGTGAGAGATTTGAGGTCCAATAGCCCATGAGCTCTCAAGCTAGAAAGGGGACCAGAGCTTCAGATAGTGTAACTGGCACAGCTCCGTTGAAGTTAATGGAGCTACACTGATTTACACCACTGTGGACCTGGCCCCAGGAAAAGTGTTATGCCGCTGGAAAGGGGAAATTCCCAAAGTCCCAACGGAACATTCAGCACTTGCCTCTAGTCTCTTCAAAGCTCCCAGGACATTGTAATTTCAAGTCAGCACATTCTCATGCATTGAAAAGAGCTCAAGGCATTTTGAGAGGTTTTTAAAATTAGTTTTCTCATTGTCTTCTTCAGACAGTTGGACTTTCTGGTGCTAAATGTAGCGGCGGAGGGATTTCAAAAGAAAAATAGGCGCAATGAAAAAAATTTCAAACTCTCCACAACACTTTAAACATAGCTTTTCTGTTAAATATATTGTACATACAAAATGCCTGCTGGATGGGAGTGGTATGACATAAAGGTTTTACTGGCACTTATCTGTGATAAACTTGATAACTCACTAATGGCTTTGCCTTTCCTGAGTAATGGGACGATCCCAAATTCATGCTGACAAAGCTTTTATAATATCCCTGCACTATGGTATTGTAACATCGTCATAGCATCACTTGTTCTCCATGTATCAGACAGGGATCACAAATGATCAAATAAATCAGTTAGCCAATAAAGTAAGCAACCATCCCTAGTCTAAAGCTAGCATCCTACACTTCCACTACTTTTGCAGTCTAGCGAACAGGGCACTGAACTGGGATCGGACGCAAGAAACCCAAGTTGGCCTACTGGGTATTCTTGGGTAACCTGTACCTCAGTCCCCCCTTCCTTAAAATGGGGTTGTGATACTGACCCCCTTTTAAAGAGTTTTGAAATCTACAAATGAAAAGTGCTAAATAAGGGCAAAGTATTATTATGAATTATTATCGTGATGTAACTCAGCCTCCAGTAGTCAGATGGTCTTCGTGACCAAGAACCAGAGGTCAATCAATAAACTGAAAGATAATGCGTAAGTATGTCTCTTTAAATACACAGCGACAGGCTAGCTGTTCTCTGTGCATCCTCCTCAGCACTGACAGAAGTTATGCCAAAGAAAATAAACATCTCACAGTAACCATTATTCAGTTGCTAATACTGCAACCTAACTTTCTTCTGTATGGTGTCTTTTCATACAAACTAAAGCTCCAAAGTGCTCTGCAAGACTAATGATAAAGTTTTCATAAACTCAAGTAATAAATGTGAGATCAAGAAATTTGGAGTAAGAAAGAAAAAAAATATTTTCAACTGAGATCTGAAATGGGATCGTGAGTTGAAGATATTTTTATATGGCTACAAATGTATTATATTTATATGGGTATATACCATATGTATATCACTATAAACACGCTGTAGTTAAATGGTTTTCTACATGGCTATGAATGCACTATATTTTATATATATATAATGTGGCTATGAATGCATTGTATTTATTTGGCTATATACTGTATGTGTTTGGCTATAAAAGCATTATATTTTCTTTAAAAAAAAAGAACACATCACTCAGACCTGGCTATAGAAATATTGTATTTATATAGCTCAGGAAGATTGTTCCAAATGTTAACAGCTGCAGAAGAGACCTATTGCACACAAGCAATGGTTACATTTTCCTGTGTTTGTCTGGGTGTCTAGTCTAGACGGTACTTTTGAGTGGAGATAAGGGATGTTTTGACTGGATTCTGTTCATTCAAACAAGAACAATTAGGAAAACTCCCTAGGCTGGACTGTCATACCCATCTTCCAGAATCCAAGCTCATCTTTAAAGAGCTTAACTACCTTTTCACCATGAGCAAAATAGCCACAGATTTCTTCAATAAGTATGAAGACAAATTGCTCAGCATGGACAATTTGGGGATGCACTGGCGCAATCTAGATCAAGGTCATCCACATACCGGCTAAAATACCAGAGCAAACTCTTGAGCTAGTGTCTGCAAATTTTCCTTTGACCAAAGTATATTCCTAAAGCACCGCAATCCCTGCCCAGTGGCACATTTGGACTGGTATAAACGGGCACATGTGCACGGAAGCTGTTACTCACCCTGCGGAAACCACTGCAAAAGCCATTCATTAAACTGCCTTTGGCAGGAGACAAGAGAATATGTATACATTGGCCATTCCCTAGCTACTGGAAAGCCAATTTAAATAGAGTTAAAAACTGTTTTCACTGTAAGAGTAGCTTTATGGAAAACACAATGGGCATGTGATAATTGATAAAAGACTTAACTACTATATGTAGAAGCCAAAAGTCCAATCAAAGGGCAGTATGCTAGTCCCCGCTGAATGATTTTCCTGCAAAAAGAGGTACAGGAATCTGGTTTCTTTCTGCCTCAGCTAACCAGCATGCGCCCAGACAATACTCAAGAGAGTTTGGTGTACACAGTTTTCAGTCTCTAATCTGTCAGAATTAGTAAAGAGGACCGTGAACCTGTAGGGAAATGAACAGCACAATCTGAACACGTTTCATCTTCCACATAAGATGTATGCCAATAAAAATACAGCACATAAAAATTGGCTTGGACTTTAAACACATTGGAATAAAGAGGTGGCCCTGGAATAAAGAGATGACTCTATGTTGGCTCTTACCATTTAGAAATCTTTGTAACTGTCACTTGACTGGAGTTGTGAGTCTCGGACTCTCCTCTCATTTCCTGGACAAGAATGCAAGGGACAGTAGGGAAAATGCCCCTCTTGGAATGGAAGTCATCACTAAGGTTTAATTTAGGATTTCTGGGATTTCAATGAATTCAAGTTGCATATATTTCTGTTCAGGGTCTGAACCAGAAGCCTATTGTATAGCTAAAGACACCAGAGCTGACCAAGAGCATGGGTGAAATCCTGGGTCCATTGAAGCCAGTGGTAGTTTGGTTTGTAAAGCACTGTGGGTTTGTAAAGCTTTTGAGATTGCAGGGAGCCACTTGGTGAAAGAGAGGTATCTGGGTACTAAATCAAGACAGACACAAAGGGGTAGATGCTTAAAGGCTTCCCCACACAGCTCAGTCAGTCCACCTCATTCCCAACACACACAAGCAGCAGCTCATTCTTAGGCCTCTGCTGAGCCAAGCATTCAAAAATATTGCAATGTGCAAAATGGGATCTTGGCAAATCCAGCTCTAGCTGTAATGCAACCTGGGATTTGAACCAGGTCTCCAGAGCCGAAAGGCAAATAATGTGTGCCACACCCAGCCTTCCAAAAAACCCCAAAAGATCTGATCTGACCAATTGCATTTGGCAGAGCAGTTGCTAGCAGGTTTAGTGTCATGGCCCGGTCAGCAGGGTGTAGAATTAGTTTTATGCTTTGTCATTCTGATATTGGCTGCAAAGAGTAAGGTTTCATCCAGACATATCCGCATGAAGATGAGAAGTGGTGCTGAAGAGCCAACACTCTGGAACAGGCCAAGGATGGCTATTCTGATTGGATGGGCTATGTACATCATATATTGTAGGTTAGGTTGCTTATTATTAAGGTTGCCAGACACTCCCTAGTCCTAACACTTGCCTGTTTTCAGTTGCTTATAACTCTGCCAAACTTTTAAGCATTTGGGCTGAAACTCTCCATGCTGGATGTCAGCCTCGGGCTGCTTTGTTCTGCAAAAATTCAGCAAAATAGTTCAGTTGTTTCTGAGAATGAGGCTAGGGAAAATACACATTGTTTTGCCCATGTTAAAAAAATTCTAGTACCATTTTCTTTGAAAGTCTCCAGTGGCTCTGTGATTTGGAGCAGGGACTTGAAATTTGACAGCGGGGTGGCCTTTGCGTCAGGAATGTGCATTTTGCCCTCTCCTTGAAAATCTACTCAAATTTGGCTAAGTTGTAAGTCTTTGGCAATTGCCATTTAAACATACAAAGTGCTATATAATGCTAAGCACGCTGAAAAATCAGGTCCTAGCCACCTTGAATTGGGTATCCAAAATTAGTGGATACTTTTGACCTTCATCTCTCTGTTCCTCAGCCCCTCACCTCACTAGGGTGTTGTGAAGATTAAAGAATGTTTGTGAAGCACTCAGATACTATAGTGATGAACACCATAGAAAAGCCCATGAGAAAATTAATTATTCCATCTTCAAAGCAGGGTTTGAATTGTGTGCAGTGTGACAAACTGGGGAAATGTCTGTATTTTTTCTTAGGAATAGTGTATGACTTGGTTTCTTTGTTCAATTTTACATTGCTGCCTGACTGAATGCATAGAGTAAACAAAGGAGGCTGTAAATGGGGGTGGTTAAAGAACCCAGGAAGGGTGAGACAGTGGCATGGCCCCTCAGGTACCTGCTTCAAAGGAGTTAAGACAACAATGACTAAGCCATCAGTTGGAGGTGGAAGCTACTACCAAGGCACCATTCAGTTTAAGATGGTTTTTTTCTGAAGACTTGGGCTGAGGTCAAACGACCCTTGGGGTTAAACAGTGTCAGAAAGGGAGTGGGTAAATGGTCACCTTAGCTGGAAGCTGACAGAGAAACACAAGAGTCAGCACGGTGGAGACAAATAAATCATACTTTGGTTTGGAGAAACTGCTTCCTTGTCATCAAATCATAGAAGTGTAGGACTGGAAAGGACCTTGGTACGTCATCTAGTCCAGTCCCCTGCACTCAAGGCATGACTAAGTAATAACTAGAGGATCCCTGACAGGTGTTTGTCTAAACTGTTCTTAAAACCTCCATCATTGGAGATTCCACAACATCTCTAGGCAATTTGTTCCAGTGCTTGATCACCCTGACAGGAAGTTTTTCCTAATGTCCAACCTTAACCTCCCTTGCTGCAATTTCAGCCCCTTGCTTCTTGTCCTATCCTCAGAGGTTAACAAGAACAATTTTTCACCCTCCTCCTTGTAACAACTTTTTATGTATTTGAAAACTGATATCATGTCCCCTCTCCATCTTCTCTTCTCCAGACTAAACAAACCCAATTTTTTTTCAATCTTTCCTCTCAGGTCATGTTTTCCAGACCTTTAATCATTTTGGTTGCTCTTCTCTCGACTTTTTCCAATTTGTCCACACCTTTCCTGAAATGTGGCACCCACAGCTGGACACAATACTCCAGCTGAGGCCTGATCAGCACAGAGTAAAGTGGAAGAATTACTTCTGTATCTTGCTTACAACACTCCTGCTAATACATCCCAGAATGATGTTTGCTTTTTTTGCATCAGTGTTACACTGTTCGCTCATATTTAGCGTGTGATCCACTATAACCCCCCAGTCCCTTTTCACAGTACTCCTTCCTAGGTGTCATTTCCCATTTTGTATGTGTGCAACTGACTGTTCCTTCCTAAGTGGAGTACTTTGCATTTGTCCTCATTGAATTTCATCCTATTTACTTCAGACCATTTTTCCAGCTCATTTTGAATTTTAATCCTATCCTCCAAAGCATTTGCAACCCCTCCCACCTTGGTATCGTCCGCAAACTTTATAAGTGTACTCTCTATGCCATTATCTAAATTACTGATGAAGATATTGAACAGAACCAGAACTGACCCCTGCAGGACCCCACTCCATATGCACTTCCAGCTTGACTGTGAACCTGATAACTGATAACGACTGTACTCTTTGGGAATGGTTTTCTAATCAGTTATACACCCATCTTATAGTAATTCCATAGCTTGTTTATGAGAAGGTCATGCAAGATAGTATCAAAAGACTTACTAAAGTCAAGATATACCATTTCCCCCCATCCACAAAGCTTGTTAACCTGTCAAAAAAAAAAAAAGCCATGAGGTTGGTTTGACAGATTTGTTCTTGACAAATCCATGCTGACTATTACTCATCACCTTATTATTTTCTAGATGTTTGCAGATTGATTGCTTGATTATTTGCTCCATTTTCTTTCTAGGTACTGAAGTTAAGCTGACTGGTCAGTAAATCCCCAGCTTGTCCTTTTTCCCCTTTTTATAGATTGGCACTCTATTTGCCCTCTTCCTGACCTCTGGAATCTCTCCCGTCTTCCTTGAGTTTTCAAAGATAATCGCTAATGGCTCAGATATTTCCTCAGTCAGCTCCTTGAGTATTCTAGGATCTATTTCATCAGGCCCTGATTACTTAAAGACATCTAACTTGTCTAAGGGTATATCTACACTGGCAGAGTGACATCACCAGCAGTCACATTGCCGCTCAGAGAGCACTGAAGGGAAATCGCCATTGTGTGTCCACACTGTCAGCTGTCTGAGCAACAGCATGTTCATACTTACGGCACTTGCATCGGTATTCAGAGCAGTGCCCTCTGGGCAGCTATCCCACAAAGCATCTCTTCCTCTTCTCCTGCTAACAGTTGTGGGAAGGGGGTCGCAAGGCATCCTAGGTTCTGTCCCAATGCCCCGTGATGCATTGCTTCTTGAAATCTGTCGTAAGTATCATGATTCCTATGGCTTGAGTGCAGCTGGAACTGGACAGCCTCCTCCCCCCAAATGCTGATGAGGTCCAGCAGCTCGGCATTGCTCCTAGCGGGGGATCACCTGGTGCGTGGAGCAGGCATGGTCACCTGGAAAGATGCACTGAGACCATTGCACACATCACCGAGCAAACAGGAAGGGGACTTTCAAAATTCCCAAGGAATTTAAGGGCTGGGGCTGACGGTTGGTCACCTGAGGGCAGGACAGTAGAGTTCAAACTGATGACCAAAGAGGTGAGAACAGGCATTGTGGGACACCTCCCAGAGGCCAATCACAGCACTGTAATCGACCAGGGTGTCTAGACTGGCACTGTGGTGCTGTACCCACGGTGCAGAAAGCTGTAAGCCTCTCGTCGGGGTGGTTTTTTTACAGCTCTGCAACTGTGTGGTTTCTGCGCAGTAAGTGGCTTGGCAGTGTGTACACCTCAGGAGTTACAGTGCAGAAAACTGCTTTACTGCACAGAAACTTACCAGTGTAGACAAGGCCAACGTCATTTTTAACTGGTTCTTTCCCTAATTTAGCCTCGGATCCTACCCCATTTCCACTGGCATTCACTATGTCGGATGTCTGATCTCTGCTTGCCTTGTTGGTGAAAACTGAACAAAAACGGCATTTAGCACTTCTGCCATTTCCACATATTCTGTCATTGTTTTTCCCCCTTCATTGAATAATGGGCCTACTCTGGCTTTGAGTCTTCCTCTTGCTTCTAATGTATGTTTAGTCTCAGAAGCAATGCATGGGGAGGGCATGCGGGGTTACGTGCCCTCCCCATATTTCTGCCAGGGTTTATATATATATGTATATATATACACACACACATATTTTTGGGCAGTGGGTTCAAAATGCTTGTTCTCCACCCCCCACCCACACACTATCAACAAGTATGCATCACCTCTGGTCTTCATTGCTTGGTACTCATTTGTAGTCACTGCACACTGTTAGCGATTACAGGCTTCCAAAGGGGTTGTCTGGCAGGGTCCAAGCCCAGTTGGACCTGCTAGGTAACAGGGTAGGCAGCCTGGGAGGTGTAACCCAATGACCAAGCCACAGAGTGGTCATATTGTGGGATCCCAGCCCAGAGAGATGTGGAGGCCCAGGGCTGACACTTGAAAAGAGGATACTCGGGGGACTAGGAAAGGGTCTCAGAAGGGGCAGCCTGCCTAGGGACCATGACATGAAGTAAATAAGGCCACACACTGAACAGAGGAGAAAACCAAATATTGAATAGCTGCTCAGTGAGCACCATTCATTCTGTGTAGTGGATGAGGCAGGGGTGTCTTTGGAAAAATTAGTAAGTGATCATGCAATTAAAGACTGTATCACAATGCTTATACACAAGGGGGCTGAATTAAGGTTGCACAGGCAACCTTGATTCTGGCATTTCCTAACTTTTGAGTGCTTGACTATATAACCTTAATAATGTTCTATTAACATCGTTTTTGTAATGTGTAATCTATATCTATTAGTTATACATGTATAGAGAGATCCTTTCATAATCATCAAGCATTTATAGCATTGTACTTCACCCAGCACTGAGGCAGGATCCAGTAATCTTTATTACAGCAGTTACAGGACAGGTGCTGAAGAATACCTCACCCAATTAAAGCAAATGTGGGATTTTATGTAAACAATAATGTAATAGCTAGGGCCTTACCAAATTCACAGTCCATTTTGGTCAATTTTCACGGTCATAGAATTTTAAAAATCGTAAAATTCATGATTTCAGCTATTTAAATCTGAAATTTCACTGTGTTGTAACTGTAGGGGTCCAGACCCAAAAGGAAGTTGGGGGGGGAGGGGTCGCAAGGTTATTGTAGGGGGATCGTGGTATTGCCACCCCTCCTTCTGTGCTGCTGCTGGTGGCGGCGCTGCCTTCAGAGTTGCGTGGCCGGAGAGCGGTGGCTGCTGGCTAGAAGCCCGGCTCTGAAGGCAGAACCTGGTATGATATTGCCACCCTGACTTCTGCACTGCTGCTGGCGGGGCGCTGCCTTCAGACCTGGACGCCTGGCCAGCAGTCGCCGCTCCCTGGCCACCCAACTCTGAAGGCAGCGCAGAAGTAAAGATGGCAATACCGCAACCCCCCTACAATAACCTTGCGACCCCCTGTGGCCCCTTTTTTGGTTGGGACTCCCAGTTTGATAAACAATGGTCTCCCCTGTGACATATGTATAGTGTATGGTAAAAGTACACAGAAGACCAGATTGCATGATGCGTTTTTCACGGTTATGAATTTAGTAGGGCCCTAGTAATAGCCCATACTGGTGTTTGCCCAGGACTCTAACCCCTGTGAGGTGGGGAAAGGAAATAACAGAATGGCCTAGTATTTCATAAGTATTTCATAAGAATGGCCTAGTATTTCATACTGGGTCAGACCAAAGGTCTATCTAGCCCAGTATCCTGTCTTCCTACAGTGGCCAATGCCAGGTGCCACAGAAGGAATGAACAGAACAGGTAATCATCAAGTGATCCGTCCGCTGTCATCCATTCCCAACTTCTGGCAAACAAAGGGTAGGGACACCATCCCTGCCCATCTTGGCTAATAGCCACTGATAGACCTATCCTCCATGAATGTATCTAGTTATTTTTTGAACCCTATTATAGTCTTGGCCTTCACAACATCCTCTGACAAGGAGTTCCACAGGTTGACTGCGTGTTGTGTGAAAAGCCTTTTGAACACGTTCTGGAGAAACTAACTCTGAATCTTCTGTTTTATATAATAGCTTCCATTGCCCATTATTCCAATTTCCCCTGAAGCATCTTCAGGCTTCCTCCTTCATTATCCCTTATGCATCCCAAAGCCACTACACTTTCCTCCTGTGAATCCCTCCTTAGAACTCACCTCTGTGATGATGCCTACAAAGCACGACTATAGCTATGCAGCACGTGGGCTGTGACCTCTGCTTATTGTATGAAACAGGTTCATTTCAGTGCTACCTTGCCATTCCCCCTCTGTTTGTTTTACTCCACTTGTTGTCCTTCACCATATGATTAGACCTTAAGCTCTTTGGAGCAGAGACTGTCTTTTTCTTTGTTTACTATATCTGCATGCAGCACCTCTCACAGTGGGGCCCTGACTCCTGAACAGAGCCGCTAGACCCTACCACAATACAAATAAATAACACATTTGAGTCAAATACAAATGTGTCTATTACACTGCTTTGTTCACCAAAGGTTTTTATACTTTGTTTGTTTTTGCTTTTAATGATAGTAGGGAAAACCCCACAAGTTTTACATACCAAGAGGGCCTGGCCATTTCTTCCTTCCGACTTAGATTTCAGGAGTAATGCAGTACTTCTGATAAGCGCAGTTTCACTTTGTTAACAGTATCTTTTTTCTTTCTTTCAGACCTCTGCTTCTGTTCGTCTTGGGGACATTTGCCATCTGTTTCATAATCTCACCATTATCTGATGTTAGGACTCAATGACCTTTGTAGACTTTAATTAAAGTTTCTTTCTTTTTAAATCATCTTCATCAAATTCAGGCTTCCAAGCCACGTCTCTTTTGAATATTTTATCATTCTGACTGCAAGGAGATACATGAGAGAAATATATTAATTACTTTTATTTTATCAAGCTGATGAATTAATCCATGATTGGATATGAAAAGGGTAGAGGACATCTCCCAAAGTCTATATAGATGTCATGTTAGTCATTTTATGAGTCACTTTACAGTTTTTACATGATTTAAGTTTTTAGTTGAAAATGCAGCATTTAGCAGTTCAACTGAAATGTGTAACCACATAGTTAAAGCATTACAGTGACTAGACTTTACTCCATTACACAAAGCAATGGGATTTCCTTGCCAAGCAGGAACCCACCTTTTCACATGTACTCAAAATGGCCCCTGTGAGCAGTGCAGTCTGGAAGGAAGATCCAAGGGTTATGGCACTAGCCTGGGCCTTGGAAGATGGAGGGTCAGTTCCCTGTTCTGCCAGAGACTGCCTGCCTGACCTTGGGTAAGCCTCTGTGCCTCAGTTCTCCATCTGTAAAATGGGCACCAGGGCACTGCTCAACCTCACAGGGGTTGTGATCATAAATACATTAAAGACTCTGAGGTGCTCCAATGCTAAGGTGCGGGGGACTGTATAGGACTCCTTAGGAAGAAGCAATCATTAGTTGCATACCAGCGGTGGGTCATGACGTTTTTGACACGAGGCACAAATCACAAGAGAGTCATTTCCACCCCGCCCATTGTATCATTTAACAGCTATTAAAATCTTACCTTATTTATAGTGAAGCAGCAGCAGCAGACCCAGGAGCTGGAGCCACCACTGCTGCCATATGGACCGGCGGCAGGGGGGAGCGCATCACTCACGGCAACCCTGCGCTTGGTGGTAGCTCCTTACACAAACGCACAGGGCCCACCTGTGAGAGAGCAGGCCATGGAGGCATAGGGCTCAGGCCTCATCGCCGTGTGCTGCAGCCCAGGCTTAACAGCTACAATCCTGCCATGGCCTCACCGGGCCGTGGCTACCACAGCAAGACCCTTATCAAGTGACTTCTGGGGAGGGCCAATTGCCACAGTAGCAAGGCAGCTTCGTGAGGCAGTATTAGCCACACAAGATCTGAGCCTCGGGCAGCACTACATTCGTCGACCCCTCTGGTGTCCTGTCTCGCTACCGGGGAGAGAGAGTTGTGACACAAATCACAATTTGTCCTTAAATCTGGGTACAGTTACCAATTAAATAAAAAAAGAAGATGCTAAATGGATTTTGCAGCTTTGGGGAATTCTTAGGCAAGCCGCCCCTCTTCCATACTAACTTGCACAGTGCTTCGCTGCACCATCGTCAGAAATGGACTCCCTGAGCCACATCCACAGCTGGGGTAAATCACTGTAGTTCTGTAGACTCCATTGAAGTCAATGGAGCTTTGGCAATTTACCCTCACCGGGGAACTGGACCTACAAGTCCAACTGTGCTCCCATGGAAGTCACTGCTAAAGCTGCCATTTATTTCACTGCATGCGGGATCGTGCCCAATGCAAAAAAAAGCACTGGATTTATGCATGAAAATACATCACCCTATCATTTATACTGACTGGCTCCCTTGTTGGCTGGCTCAGTGAAAGGTGGAGGTCTCTGAGCTCAGCAAAAGGACCGGAACCGAGTGAGCGTGGAGACCAGTGGAGGAGCACCTAAGAAGTCCGTAGTCATGCACATTCTAGGAGTGGTGCCACTCCCTGCACTGTGCCTGGTCTGTGGATAAACTGGGGGATTTCAGGGTCTTTCCTGTCCATCCAGCACCTCCCCCGGGCCCTAAATTCCCTGAAAACAACACATAGAATTTGTCTGGGGAGTCAGGGGCGCCGGAAGAGGTGGGGACCCAGGGCCTCACTTTTATGCCCTTCCACTTTTTATCGGCCGCAAGGGCGAGCAATGGGGGGGGGCAGAGAGGAGCGAGCGGGGATGGGGTCTTGGGGGGAAGGGGCAGCACGAGGGCAGGAGCTCAGGGAGAAGGGATGGTGTGAGGGTGTGGCTTGCGGACCGGGCCGCAGGGAGAAGGGCAGTGCAGGGGGTGGGGCCATGGTTTGGGCTCTGCCCCTCCCACTTTTAGGGAGCTTCCACCACTCCATGGGGTGGGGGCGGTAATGTTCAGAGATGTTGTTGTGGGTAAAACACAGGTCTAGAAGTCCAGTAAGCTCTGATCTTTCCCTTGAATTTGCTGTGCAATTTTGGGCAGCTCACTGAATCACTACGTGCCTCAGTTTCTCCAGCTGTAAAATGGGGAAGATGCTTATCTAGTTTCGTAAAGCGCTATGACAGCTATGGTTCAAAGTGCTCTATGCATGCCAATGAGCAACTACTTCATTAAAGCTCTTGGAGTGTCCCAGAGGCAAGACACTCTATATAAGTGGACAGCCCTGTCCACGGACCAGCTGGGTGACCCTGGGCAAGTCATGTCAACTCTCTGCACCGGTTTCCCCTCCATGTTTTGTCTGTTTTGTCTCTTGGACTGAAAGTTCCCTGGAGAAGAGATGTGTTTGTACAGCGCCTAGTACCGTGAGACTGATCTCAGCTAGGGTCTCTAGGCCCTACTATAATACAGATAATCATTTTTAAATATTGACTATTAAATATCACAGTGAAGGTCTCTTTAATGTTGGTCTTAGGAAACGTTACAATGTGGCTCTGAGTCCATTTTTCTAGTGTTCTGTTCATGAAAGAGTTTTTACAAGGCTCTGAGGTCTTTTGGAACCATCAGTAGCTCTTAGAACAAGTCTTGCCCTCACCACACATTCTGTGCCACATGCTGCTGTCTAAATAAAATAACCTCCCTCCCTTGTCTGCAGCCTGATAACTGCAGCTCATCTCACCGATCAACGAGCATATGAAATTATTCCCTCCCATTCAGCAACTCTCCCCAGATTTTGTGATACAGCCCAAATGAACACAGTCTCGATTGGTTTTCCCAACACAGAGCAGCCAGCTGTGCTGTGGAAACAGGTGTAATTGCATTTGTTGCATTACCCAATCATACTCCCACATCCTGCTGAAAGTGAGCCATTAGCACAATTTATAAACAGACAGGTAATCTCTTCTGCTTGCCCTTAAAAATCATTTTGCCACTGGAGCACATTGTGATTAGCAGATACCAGGAGATTGTCTTCGGCAAAGCAGTAAAAAGCTTTAAGTGCCCTAGATTGGTTTTTGATTGACTTTTCAAGGAACAGCATATCAGAAGAAGTCCAGTAACTTCTCCCTGTGGTATTTTAAATGCATATAATGGTCAGAACTGACAGACAGTAATGAGCCTAGGAGACAGGCAACTGAATGTTGTTTCATTTCCACTGGTGAAGAGGTCTCAGCAAGGGGTCTCAAGTTTAAGACAACACACAAATATTCAGTGTCAAGATTTTCCTTCCATTCATGCTAAAGCCTGTGTGGTCTGATCTTTTCCTCAGTTTAAAATTTAGGATAAGCATCTTAAATGTCACCGGTCAAATAATGTAATTAAAAAGTGACTTCCTATTAGGAATGACCTGGTGAGATCCTTTCATACACCCCACCTCCTGGAATCTAATCACTTTCACACAAAACATTTCAGCTGAAAACTTGAAGTAGCTGGTTTGTACTTGGAGATTCCAGCATGGCCTGAAGTAGAGTGGGGAGAATGAATCCCCTTCCCATCATACATTAGACAGACATGCAGCCACCCCGGGTTTTTCTTTCAAGTTGTGAGAATAGAATGTGAGTTTCTTAGACCATGTGGCTTACTTACCATGACAGATTCTCAGCACCAAACCTTGGAAGGCTACTCCTCGGCTTTGCATCCTTCTCAGCATCAGAAAGAAAAGAAAAGAAAAGAAAAGAAAAGAAAAGAAAAGAAAAGAAAAGAAAAGCCCTCACTGAAAATTCCTGAAAATCCGTAACACATTTGTTAAAATAAATGAGGCTGGTTTGATGTTCTCACCCAGCTCCATCAAAGACAAAGATATTTTCTGAGAAATAACATTTTTTCTCATGGATATTTTCTAGCTTCTGGGTGGAGTCCTCCACCTCTAACTCTACCCTGCCAACGTAGGGCACGTCTACACTGGTGCTGGAAAGTGTAATTTCCAGCTCAAGTGGACATACCCACACTTGCATCTTAATGGGATCATAATCGGGGTGGCTAGCCCATCCCACTGCTTGCACAGCCACAGCTACACTTCTTTTTTTTAGCACTCTAGCTCAATCAGAGCTAGCGTTGGTATGTCTACCCTACCAACTCCAATGTATACGCACCCTTAGCCTAGTTCCAGCAGGTCCCAACTCCCTGTTAGAAGAACCGCTACATACCAGATAAACTGGTGTGGTGTGTGGGCCCTTAGGTTGCCCTGTTAGCACACTGCAGTATGTATAACACAGTGAATGGTATGGGAGCCAGGCTTCAAACAAGGCCTAGATCACCTGCCACTTTCCTGGGTGCTTGGGCAGGAGCTGGAGAGTGAGATATTACCCACTTTCTGAAAAAGGGATTTTATCCATTCATCTCTGCTCTTGGTTGAGGGCTGAGGACTCCACTCAGCCTTTGTAGTGGTGGGTAGAAGGCTTTGGGAGCCTTCTTCAGCTCATACAGAGTCAGAGGCAGTTTTGGTGGCATCCTCTCTCCTCTCCCGGTTGGCCACATAGCAGGGAGGGCATGGAATTTTTCAGATACCTTTCTACAGCTGTGAGTGTCAGCAAGCCGGGCTTCGCCCCAGCTCAAAGACATGTCCTGCCCCACCCAGTCTCAGTCAAGGGGGCTTATTTCTTTAACAGAGATTATCAAACAGAAAACAGTCTTAACTCCATCCTTGGTCCCAGGTTCCAGGGCCATCCCTCCCAGGGGTCTCTGGCACTTCAGCTCCTGGCTGCTTCCACCTCAGTTGGCTCTGCTCCCTTTCTGGGCTGCTTTCCAGAGCCCCTGACCCCTTGATCCAGGGATCCACTACAGGGGCTAGCTCCAATGGGGCTTTCCTTCTCCAGGGCTCAACCTGTCCAGTCCTTCCTCTTCAGCTGCCTCCTACCAGCCCTTAATAGGCCCGATATAGCCCAACCCTCTTTAATTAGCTGGACTGGGCTCAGCTGTTCCGGTCCAGGGGAGCTGGGCTTAGTCTATCCACAGGGACCAGTTACCCTGTAACAAGCTCCTATGTGAACAAGAGAGAACCCAGTGCTCCAAAATGCTGCCCCTTCTTTTATGCTGAATTCAGACTGATGCCTTGAGAAGAAAGAACTGAGCTCCGACCCTACTATTGAGACAGACTGACCCACGGCATGAGCTGCTGCTCCCGTGCCACAAGAAGTGGATCCACATTTTTTCCAGTGTCCGGTGTTCCAAATTCACTAGGTCCTGTCCAAACTTATGTCCTAGACCCTGGTGCTGTCAGTATGCTTGCTTGATCCACTACTGCAACCCACCTACCCACACCACAAACGCGGACTTGACGCACCTGGTACCCAAAGCAGACTGCAACAGTATCAGTGAGGAATTTTCACAGCTGGAAGTGTGCTCCCACCCTGTGGGGAACCTCTGAGGAAGAGAAGGCGGTCAGTGTGATTTCCACCACAGCTGGCAGAGCCAGGAACCTTCACAAGAGCAGTTAGAAGCAACTTCCCTGACAGTACCATACGCACCACATTCACTCTACCAAGGAACAGACCCTTGTGAACAGGGGGCATAAGAGAACAACAGTGACTTGTGACAGAAAAAAGTGATGTTTGGGAACCATCTTTTAGCTCTAACACATGTTTCCTTGAAAGGGATAACATGTTGGTTTCCCTCCATACAGGCAAGGAGGACTCATGTTCTGGCACAGTTGGACCATAGCCAGGGTACACAGCTGATTAATGCATGCTGGGCCGCAGGCTGGAATCATAGAATCATAGAATATCAGGGTTGGAAGGGACCCCTGAAGGTCATCTAGTCCAACCCCCTGCTCGAAGCAGGACCAATTCCCAGTTAAATCATCCCAGCCAGGGCTTTGTCAAGCCTGACCTTAAAAACCTCTAAGGAAGGAGATTCTACCACCTCCCTAGGTAACGCATTCCAGTGTTTCACCACCCTCTTAGTGAAAAAGTTTTTCCTAATATCCAATCTAAACCTCCCCCACTGCAACTTGAGACCATTACTCCTCGTTCTGTCATCTGCTACCATTGAGAACAGTCTAGAGCCATCCTCTCTGGAACCACCTCTCAGGTAGTTGAAAGCAGCTATCAAATCCCCCCTCATTCTTCTCTTCTGCAGGCTAAACAATCCCAGCTCCCTCAGCCTCTCCTCATAAGTCATGTGTTCTAGACCCCTAATCATTTTTGTTGCCCTTCGCTGGACTCTCTCCAATTTATCCACATCCTTCTTGAAGTGTGGGGCCCAAAACTGGACACAGTACTCCAGATGAGGCCTCACCAATGTCGAATAGAGGGGAATGATCATGTCCCTCGATCTGCTCGCTATGCCCCTACTTATACATCCCAAAATGCCATTGGCCTTCTTGGCAACAAGGGCACACTGCTGACTCATATCCAGCTTCTCGTCCACTGTCACCCCTAGGTCCTTTTCCGCAGAACTGCTGCCTAGCCATTCGGTCCCTAGTCTGTAGCGGTGCATTGGATTCTTCCGTCCTAAGTGCAGGACCCTGCACTTATCCTTATTGAACCTCATCAGATTTCTTTTGGCCCAATCCTCCAATTTGTCTAGGTCCTTCTGTATCCTATCCCTCCCCTCCAGCGTATCTACCACTCCTCCCAGTTTAGTATCATCCGCAAATTTGCTGAGAGTGCAATCCACACCATCCTCCAGATCATTTATGAAGATATTGAACAAAACCGGCCCCAGGACCGACCCTTGGGGCACTCCACTTGATACCGGCTGCCAACTAGACATGGAGCCATTGATCACTACCCGTTGAGCCCGACAATCTAGCCAGCTTTCTACCCACCTTATAGTGCATTCATCCAGCCCATACTTCCTTAACTTGCTGACAAGAATACTGTGGGAGACCGTGTCAAAAGCTTTGCTAAAGTCTAGAGTCAAACACAGCTGCACCAAGGGGCAGATTCTCAGAGATGCTGGGCACCTGCAACTCCAATTTATTTCAGATGGAGTTTCAGGTGCTCAGTCCTTCTGAAAATCAGGCCTCAGATGCCCATGGCCTTACCTACAGTTAGACTCAAACCCAGTTTGCTTAACCTAGAGTATTTAGCAATGCAGCATTAAACTGGTTCAGTTTAACTTTGTTTAGACATGGTGTGGATGGCCAGTGTGGACACTGGCCTGGAACACTGTGGATACGGTGACCAGATGTCCCAATTTTATAGGGACAGTCCCAATTTTTGGGTCTTTTTCTTATATAGGCTCCTATTACCCCCCACCCACAGTCCCGATTTTTCACATTTGTTGTCTGGTCACCCTAACTGGGGACCTGGCCTGGAACAACTTTTATTCATTTAGATTTATTTCATAAACAGGCACCTATACAAAGATTCTAGGTGCCCTGACACTTAATTATACCTACTGATGAAGAGCACTAAATAAGAGCAAGATATTATCATTATTATATCAATATAATCATGCCACGAGCAGCATCAAAAAGCACAAATTCAGACAGGGAAAATAACAAAGCTCAGCCAGCCAGTTCCAAAAAGCTCCTTTCCAACCCCACCTTCCCATCATTTCGAGAACATACCCCCCTTCCCACATCATTCTGGGAATATACATGGTTTATAACATCATTTTACCATGATTTCTGTCCACAGCAGTTGGCCCAGCTAGGTTAACTATGTTAGCCTGAATTGAACTGATGTTAAACCACATTAGACAAATTCTTGCACAGTGTAGACCTACCCAATACACAATAACCAACATGCTTCAGCTTTAATGTAGAAAATAAATAAATAAATATCATCTAGCACTTATGAAGTGCTTTTCATCTTCAAAGTACTTTCCAATCAGTAGCTAATTAATTCTCAATGCCCCGTGTGAGCTAAATCTATATGTATTATGCATTAACATATATACATTATGTTTGATCTTTTTCTAACAAGTCCCTCTAGTCCAGAAAATTCACATAGAAAACAGCACAGGGAAAAAACAACCCCATCTTTGAAATCTGAGAAGATTTCAGGGTCTAGGACAAACCCATTTGTATGTCACATTTAAAGTAGAAAAATACTTCTTTGGCAATTCTATCCCTACTAAGGGATTGGCTTTCCTCAATTTATATTTAATAAGTGTACCACCAAAAATATTTAATGCATAACATATAATATGACTAGAATCACTCTAAATAATATCCTATGACTTTAAACATGAATAACTCATTGTGATTACTTCTTTTGAATTGCATAGTATACAGAAACTGCTTTGGGTGTTGTCAATGGTAAAACTGTGTGAAATAAATAAATACAATATTTGTGAAATAAAACCAAATCATTTCTGGGAAAAGAATTGCCCATCTAAATGCATGTCTATATTTTTTGGGAAACCGTAAATATTGTTGTAATAAACTTTTGTATTATATAATGTGTACACTACAATATAGCAATATGACAGTTTTATTTCTGGGGAATTGCCAAATCAACCGAACAAGATTATTGCAGACAAAAATGACATTTACAGCTTTCAGAGTAGCATCCCTCTTGGTTTTTATTCAGAGAAAGTGAAGTCCTCATAGCCCATTTTGGGACCTTTACAGCTTGGTTTTCACTGAGGATTTGGTAACCGGTTATTTTTTCCCTATCAGAAAGATCTGATGGTTGCCTTCTTTATTAAGTTCTGAAATCTTTGGGACCGATCCTGATCTCTTTATTAACTTGAGTATCTCATTGGCTTCTGTAGGGTACTCCAGTATAACACACAGATTGAGACCCAATTCAGGAAAGAACTTAAGCGTGTGCTTAATATTTAATTGCACGTTTAAGTCCCATTGAAATCAATAGGACATAATGGCATTCTTAAATGTAAGCATGTGCTTAAGTTCTGTCCGAATTAGGAACTGACGTAAGAACCTGCATAGGGCTTTCTTGAATCAGGGTCTTCACCCTTCATTTGTACTTAATCTGATACTACACACAGCTTACAGGAAAATGTCCCATTTTACAGGTATGGTGTCGTATGAGAGACATTTTAGAACAACAATTATAAATAGCAAGGCCTGAATCTTCTGAAACAAATCATCATGCCCCATCTGTCACGTTCCTCTGTACTAGATACTCATGTTCTAATTACAAGACCTGAACATGTAACTACTTGGTCATCAGGCTATTCATTAGTTGCAATGACTGGCTGTGGTCAGTTTGTAATCTCTGAATCATCTTCTTGTTCTATATATCCACCATCTGTAAAGTTTCTTCTGTTGGCTGTTCTTTTTGAGGAACAAACTGTAGATGTTGATGGTTTCTGTTTAACTCTCCACTGTCGATCTCGATCACATATGATCAGGGCGCTGAATTCTTTTTCTTTACAACAGCTGGAGTTGACCATCCCTTTTCTCCATCCAGATTGATACGAACATGGTCACCTGGTTCTAGATGTAGCTGTTCTCTAGCTGAGTGTTGTCTATTGTAAAAGTGTTTGTGGGCTTCTTTTGCCTTTTTATCTGATTTGGCTACTCTCTTCTTGTCTGGCCACTTTGGAGACAGATTTTTTTCCAAAGTTGGAACAGTGGTTCTGACTTGTCTTCTCATCAGGAATTGTGCTGGACTATATCCAGGAGCTGCTATTGATGTTGATCTGTAACTCAGAAGAGAAAGGAATGGATCTTCCTGCTGTACAATTTTGTTGGCTGTTTGTACAGCTCTCTCAGCCTCTCCATTCACTTGTGGGTAGTGTGGGCTGCTAGTAATATGATGAAAATCATATTTTGTTTGGAATTACTTATATTCTGCTGCAGTGAATTGTGGTCTATTGTCCATCACTATTTGTTCGGGAATACTGACGTGAGCAAAAGTGCACTTCAATTTCTCAACAACAGTGAAACATGTTATGTCTTTCAAAGTACATTGTTTATATATACCTGGAAAAATAGTCCACGATGACCACGTAATTATAGCCTCTGAATTAGCATAAATCTGCTGCAAGTGTCTTCCAACATCTGTCTGGTAGAGGTCTTGTTATTAAAGTTTCTTTGTGTTGTATTGGTCAGTTATTTCTGTAATGGTCACACACACAGATACTTTATTCTTTATGTCCTTGACGATGCCTGACCACCATACTGATTAGTTGGCCCAATCACAGCACTTAGTTAGTCCTTGATGTCCTTCATGTATGAGGTGTAGAATTTCTCTTCTCATTTTGTTTGGAATTATGATGATGCTGTCTTTAATCATGAGTCCATTTGATATGCTTAGTTGTCCAAGCACCACAAAGTAGTCTCTTGTCACTTCCTTAGTATCCTGTAGATACTTGGGCCAGCTGCCCCGAATATAACTTAGAACTTCCTGAAGTTGCATGTCTGTTGAGGTTGCTTTTTGAAGCTGGTGTAGTCTCTTTTATGACACTGGTCTGTATGCATCCACAGCATTCACCTATGCTTTTATGTCATCTTTGAGCTCATGGGTAGTTGACCGCACTGCTGGGCTCTGTGACAGAGCATCTGCTACTACCAGATTTTCCCCAACAACATATTACAAATTGGGCTAAATCACATTAACCTTATCAATAGATGCTGGTATCTCAGTGGTACTTGATCCAGGTGTTTTCTGATGAGGGTTACAAGCAGTTTATGTTCTGTTATCAGTGTAAATGAATCCAATGCACACAGATAAGCTGTAAGAGTTCTCACCTTCCCATACACTTGCAGGCACTCCTTTTCAATCTGTGCATATTGTTTTTCTGCTTCTGTCAGTGGGTGAGAGAAAAATGCAACTGGCTTCCCTTTAGAGCCATGTTGTTGTAACAATATACCACCTAGGCCATAGTTTCTTGCCTCTGCACTGACCCTTTGTAGGTTTGTACACGTGGTAGTACTTGAGATTTGGAGCTGTTGCGATAACTTTTACCTTTCTAAAGGCAATTTATTAATTTGTGCCCCAGAGCCAAGATGTGTTGCACTTTAACAGTTCATTCAGTGGTTTTGTCACCGTGGAAAGGTCTTGTAGTAACAACCAAGGTAATTTACTATCCCCAGTAGATGATGTAGTTCTGGTACATTAGTTGGTGAATTCAATTCGCAAATTGCTTTTACTTCGTCAGGGCTAGGACTGAGTCTGTCTTTGTTTATTGTCTGTTCCCAAAAAGTCAATTTGGGGTAAGTGAAAAATGCATTTTTCCTTGTTTAGCTTAAGCCCAGACTGATTGATTAGGCTTAGGACTTTGTTGAGAGTTTTGTTGTGTTTGTTAACAGTTCTGCCATCTTTCTTTGGAAAATTTCAGGTGCAGTAGTAATCCCAAAAGGTAATCTTCAAAAGCAAAATCTCCCAAAGGGTGCGATAAATATAGTCAGTTTAACATTCTCTTTGGCTAAAGGAATTTGTCAGAATCTGATCAAGGCATCCAGCTGGGAGAAAGCTTTAGCTGCTTTCACTTTGGAGAGGAAGTCATCCAGTGTTGGGAGGATATGGTTTTCTCTCACAATTGCTTCATTAAGTCTTTTAAGATCCACACAGCTTTATATTTTTCCATTATAACTGGTACCACTGGAACACACCAGGCTGCTGGATCAGTGATTTTTTCCATTATGCCAATTTATTCATTCTCTTTAACTCAGTTTCCCCTTTATGAAGTAATGGGATAGGACTCTTGCAAGGTATATGTACACTATATGGTTTAGTATTGTCTCTATAGGTAATTTGTACTTGGTCTCCTTTCAAAAGTCCAGTATCATCAAATATTCCATTGAGTTCTTCCATTTTTCTCATGAGGCTTATCATGGCTGCTATTATGCGGCTGAGAAGGCTATTGGTCTGCAGTCCTTTGGTCACACACATTCTGAATGTATAGCTTTTATCTTTGTAAGTTGTTTCTGTGGTGAACTGGCCCATGCAGTTCAGAATATCTCTAGGGCTAGTCATAGCTGTGTCAAGTGATTTCCATTCTGGGAGGGGTTGAAGGTGACTGCAAGTCACTTCTGAGATGACTGTGATGTCAGCTCCTGAGTCAGTTTTAAAACCAATAGTCTTGTCATGAATATTCGCTTTAACTCTCCAGGCAGGTTCTGTGTCACCACATGTGACAGATCCCAGAAACAATAGCGCTTGATTGTCTGTAATATGAGTCAACTCCCAGACTGCTTTCGTGCAGCATACAGCTGCAAAATGTCCATATTTCATGCATTTATTACACCACGTGCCTCTGGTTAGCCATGCATGATCTCTTGGGATATGACTTTTTCTATACATTGTGAACATAGGCTGGAATTTGCCCTTTTTAGCCTGGGAATTCTCACTCCTTGACGCAGGGGTTCTATGATAACAACTTTTAATACTCAAGTGTCTGTTTACAATTTCTAAGCTAATTTCAGGTTTTTCAAGTTGTTCTAGGTTTTGCTGTTTCACAACTCAGTCTGCTTTGCTCTTTATATAGCTGTGCATAGGGTTAAAACTTTCTTTAATTGTAGCTGCTGTGAAAGGCCTGTATCTGTTTTGCAATTCCCAAAATCATAGTTTTCAGCAAATATATGTAGAGCTCTTATAAAACATTCAACATTTTCCTCTCTTTCTTGAATTTACTGGTGAAAACACGCTCTTTCATACACCACATTTCTCTGAGGTATAAAGTATGGAAAAAACATAGCCAGAACCTTTTCATAGTCATCCTTATTGCTGTCTTCAGTAAAGGCAAAGGATTTAAAGATACGCTCTGCTTGCTTCCCCATAGCATAAATTAAAGAAAATACCTGCATGTCTCCAGTTTCTGTGTGGAGCTTGTTTGCCATTTGAAATCTTGCAAAATAATGCTTCCAGTCTGTCCACTGTGAAGGTCTGTCAAAGCTAAAGTTCTCTGGGTCACTGAAGAGTGGCATGTTGAACCTGCAAACTTTGTTGCTTTGTTCCTTCTGTCTACAACCTTTTGTTGCTGTTTCCCTCCTGTTTCTGTTCTTGGTTTACTGCTGACACCATGTCACATTCCTCTGTACCAGACATGGACAGGCTACAGTGCTTACTTGGGACACTCCAGATGTGTTCATCATAAGATCCTTTAATGTTCTCTCAGGTATTGCTCAGTTTAGCATAAATAAGGTATTTTATACATTACCACCTAGTGACTGAACAGTATAATACAGTTTAATATTCCATTACACTACCCCCCACCACATCACTATTCCTGTTGTTTTGCATTGCTTGAGCAACTCAAAGCCAATAGGAAATTGCCCTAAGTGGCCAGCTGGGAAGTCCCCTTGCATGGCTTGGTGTAAAACCACTCTTTGTCATCCCACTCCTGGTTCCCCACAGCCTAAGGGGCATTCCAGGAGAAGGTAGGTGCATGGCCAGGGCAGTCTGTCCCAGCCCTCCTGGGCAGGCAGAGTGACTCCTGAGGTACCACTTAGAACTGCTCTAATGCAATCAGGGCTGAAGAATGCCACACATGTGTAAGGATGGCTCAGGATCTGATCCCCTGTCCTTTATACCAGAATACATCAGACAACAGAGTTGCACTGATGTGAAGCCAGTGTAAAGGAGAGGCAAATCGGATCCTACAGTCTCCTTAATTCTATTCTCACTTCCTTTCTATCCCCACATTTCTGTGGCACCCATCACTATGGACTAGCCAGGGGCTGGGGGTGCAGGGGAGAGGGGCACAGACATGTCTCTCAAATCTTCTCCAGCCTCCAGCTTTCATTTAAAAAACAGAGACCCTAGTTGTTATGGTGGCAAGGAAAACACAACTTATGCAGAGATGTCTGACCAAGTTTGCAGAGAGCCTAAAACAATTGCCCCACTTATCTGAATGGATTTTAACTCCAATTTCCATGTGCTATGTTCAATGTCAACTTTGCAAACTATTTCATAGTTCCTCAAAGCACGTAAGATGGGGAAGGCTGTATCATACTCTGATGAGCTACCTAAAGTGGAAAGGGATATAAATTAAGATACATGGGCATTTATCAAAACATGGTTGGTATAAAGAAGGCATGGTTGGTTTTATTGTCCTGAAAGGGGACTCGACTTTCAAAAACTCAGGAAGTGCTGGATTAACCATTGAAAACGCCCACTGTCTTGCACTTGCACATTTAGCCCACTGCCTGGTCAGCTCCAATATTCCCTGAAAAATGCAGTTGTCAAGGTGGGTCATGGTTATGGAGGGGTAGTTTCTGAGATATTCAGAAACCAGAGAAAGCCTTGTAGTTCTATAGCCATTTATAGCACTGAAATAAGGAGTAATTCCAGTGATTTGCATGGTGTTAACTTGCGTGTACACTTGGCATAAAGAAGCAGAATCTGATCCCATGCTTTCTGCAAAGTGCTATAAAAGATGAAAGCTTTAAGACAACAATTGCACTGTTTACAGCACTGGCTCTGTGCAATGTCTTGCAGGACTCCACATCTCAGACCTGGGGAGCAGATCAATTTTTCATCCTGGTAGTAAAAAAGAAAAGGAAAGGCAAACTCCAGAAGACGGTTATTATGCTGCTCTATTGATTGCAAAGAGGTTGCTTAAAGGAGGTACAGAGGATACCTTGTGCTTTCACAAATGTCTGCACAACCTGAGTTATCTGAACCTCAATTATCCCAAACTCCTGTTACCCGAAACGACAGCTTGACCCCCAGTATCTGTTAATTACATGGAAAGTTACTTCTGTGAGCCAAGCCCTCAGTTATTCAACTGTCTTCAAAAGCTCCCAAGACATTCAAAACCTTGTGGTGGTACCACAAACAGAGGTGTTCAACCTTGTCCTATATACATGGAAGAGACAAAAACTCAATGGCAATAGATAAAGTGGGGGGATTTTTTAACCTTTGAGACATTAGTGTAACAGAAAGGATGACATGGGTAGAAAGGTGCATTTGATCTGTTCTGAGGTATGTTTTCAATGTCAAATATCTTTAAAAAGTTTCTTTTAGAAGGGAATCTCTTAGCCAAGGGAAGCTCTTGAATAGTATTTTGCCAATTCGTAGGTCATTTCAATTTTTCCATTCTCCAAAGCAGCTTAGAAATCTGAGTTTGATTTACAGCAGCAGAAAACAGCAGCAAAAAATGCCACTTTTGGAGCTGTGCTAATCTCAAAACTAGACAGCTGAGACAGGAAAAGCCATTTAAGTAATGCAGTGTTTTAAAAGGCCTGAGCTGACCTTCATTTCCTGCTAGCAGTGTTCTGTAGTCACTGCCTCTGATTTGCTGTGCGACATAAATAGCATCTGCCCTCAGATTCTTAGCCTGAGCTTAGCAGAAATTACTCTGGTCGTTGGCTGCCTGTGTGATGCACATTCTAAGTGATTAGTTACTGAAGGAGTTGTCATAAATATAAAGGGAAGGGTAACCACCTTTCTGTATACAGTGCTATAAAATCCCTCCTGGCCAGAGGCAACATCCTGTTACCTGTAAAGGGTTAAGAAGTTCAGCTAACCTGGCTGGCACCTGACCCAAAGGACCAATAAGGGAATAAGATACTTTCAAATCTTGGGGTGGGGGGGAAAGGCTTTTGTTTGTGCTCTTTGTTTACGTGCTTGTTCTCTCTTGGAACTGAGAAAGGCCAGATAGAAATCCATCTTCTCCAACCCATCCTAATCCAAGTCTCCAATATTGCAACCAGTATAGGTAAGCCAGCCAGGATTAATTTATCTTTTGTTTTATGTGATTTTTCCCTGTGTTCATAGGGAGGTTTATTCCTGTTTTCTGTAACTTTAAGGTTTTACCCAGAGGGTGATCCTCTGTGTTTTGAATCTGAATACCCTGTAAAGTATTTTCCATCCTGATTTTACAGAGGTGATTCTTTTACCTTTTCTTTAAATAAAATTCTTCTTTTAAGAACTTGATTGATTTTTCATTGTTCTTAAGATCCAAGGGTTTGGGTCTGTGTTCACCTGTACCAATTGGTGAGGATTATTATCAAGCCTTCCCCAGGAAAGGGGGTGTAGGGCTTGGGGGAATATTTTGGGGGAAGAAGTCTCCAAGTGGTCTTTTTCCCTGTTCTTTGTTTAAATCGCTTGGTGGTGGCAGCATACTGTTCAAGGACAAGGCAAAGTTTGTACTTTGGGGAAGTTTTTAACCTAAGCTGGTAAGAATAAGCTTAGGGGAGTTTTCATGCGGGTCCCCACATCTGTACCCTAGAGTTCAGAGTGGGGAAGGAATCCTGACAGGAGTATTTTAGGTCTTCTGCCATTTTTGGCATATATTACAGTGGGAGGCATTGCCTGTTTATTTGGACATGACTGGGGAGGCACTGACTAATGTGAGTGACTCAGGGTGTTCTTGCTCAGCAAACCTGTGCAGCAGTGAAGAATAGAGAACAAAGCAGCATGTGAAGTGGAGAGAGGAGAATAGGCAGATCTCTCAAGGCACCTGACTTGATACAACCCTGCCTTTTTGAGAGCTTGCTTTGCATATTTTGCTGGCTTCCTGGTATTCAGGCAGAAGAATTCCTGTCCATATTTCCTAAAAGAAAGAAAAACAAGGTGAGATCATGAAAAAAAAATCAGATCAAGTCAGAGCAACTGAAGAGCCAGCAAGCGGGGCTTGGGGGCGAAATGAGATAAGGCAGACAAAGATCTCACCAAATCTCTGACCTATGAGACAGACTCGCTGGACTCCTGGGCAATGAGCAAGTACAAAAGGAAAGAATCAGAGACAGCTTTTTAGGAGGAGCAGGTCAGGACTTCTGAGGAGCCTACAGAATTTTCTGCTGGGGTTGCAGATCCTGCTAGCTCTATATTTGGAAAGAAGAAATCACACATAACCTGGAAGACCCTGCAAACCCTGTGGAAGGGAAAATCTTGACTTTATAGATGTCAGTGAAATTAAACACTTGGAAGGAGGCTGAGGACATTTGGTTTATTTCAGAAGGTAAAAAACAAGCAGGACTGTAGCAAACTTTTATACACCACGCAAGTGGAGTTGACACCAATATTTGTGTTTTAACAACATCTCTCTACATCTCCTCATTTCATCAACTCCTGATTGGTCCTATTGCAGCATCATAAATTCTGTGGCCTCCGGACTGAATCCAGACTGCACACAGCCAATGCAACGCAGCGCATGAAAGCAGAGTTAGATTTTTCCCTGCATGTCGCATACGATTCTTCTATCCAGCAGAATGGAGGGGGAATATGCTGATGCTGGATGAGAGGAGCTGAAAGCCAGACAGAGATGGTGCAAGGAGGAGTTAGTTGCAGACAGTTGAGTGGGGAAACCCGTGTCAGGAATGGGGGCTGGGGAAAGCACTTGGGAGGACAGATGAGTTTGTGGATGGGAGGAAAGAAGAGGTCACAGCACAGGTATCCTATTCATTAGGCCCTGAATCAAAAAAGAACATATATTCATAGGCCAAAAGAGCAGGGTAGACAAACACCAGTCAGGGATGATCTAGGTCAGCAGTTCTCAACCTTTTTCTTGCTGAGGCTCCCTTCAACATGCTCTAAAAACACCGTTCCAGGCTTCAGGGCCAGGGGGCAGCTGCCTTCAGATCCACGCCTCTCCCAGCTTCAGTGCTGGGTCTTGGGGCACTGGGTTTCAACCGTAGAACTCCACGTCCCCCCTGAAAGGGCTCGCGGACCGTGGCCATTATCGCTGGTCTAGATAATCCTTAGTCCTGCCATGAGTGCAGGGGACTGAACTAGATGACCTCTTGAGGTCCCTTCCAGTCCTATGATTCTACAATTATCCCCATTTTACAGTGGGGAGCTGAGGTGTAACCCACAGGCCAATGTGTGTTACATGACTCCCTCTGTGCCAAACCTACAGAGGGTGTGGGTCTGTTACAACTCTGAGCTACAGACTAGGGCTCTTTAGCTCAACCTGTACAGATTCATGCTTTTATTTCTGGAGTTCCACTGCTCAATCCTTGGTGTCAGCCAAGATAGTAGCCCTCACTGAGGCAGAGAGAGACCAAGTGAGCTGCCCAAGGTCTCACAGGAAGTCAGTGGCACAGCCAAGAATTGAACCCAAGTTTCTATCAAAGCCAAATTTCCAGAAGCTGCACGGACTGCATAGGCCACCATATCCACGGCTTTGAGCATCAGCTCAATGACTGCAGTGTGCGAGTGATAGCATAACTACACGTTATAGCAGAGCTGCTGGCCAAGACAATCAGACTATTTTTAGGTGGACCAATTTCCCTAAAAACACAAAGTATGAATCCTAGGGAAAACAATAGGGCATGGGGGACTGGCTACGGTTTCCTGCTTATTCCACACTGCCCAGCAGAGGAAAGAGTTATCATTGAAGGCCTCTCCTGGCCCAAGCATGAGGACAGCTGAGCTTCATATTTTTGTTTTCCTCCTCATTTGGATGGAAGCTTGTGTCATTCTCTAGCCCTACTGCAGTATGTGTCTGATCCAAAACCAGTGAGAGGTGGCTGTTGATTTTAAAGGCAGCCATATCGAGCCTTAGATTCCTTTTAAGAAAAAGCATATTAAATTAATAGACAGCACAATCAGCGAGTCCTCAGCATTTTCAACACATTTCCAAAGAATGGCATTTCCCCCAAGTTCTAGACACAATCCAAAGCAGTCAGCAAAAAGAAGTTAATAAAATTTTTCATATGACTTTTACATGGTGTCAAATGTTAGCCAATTTGCCATCTGGGATGTTAATAATGCAACTAGTGCTAAAGGTTGCCTTGCTCTCAATAAGCCACAGGAACTCATCAAGTTCATTAGACTCACATATTCCATCCCCCGTCCTTCCTCTCCCCTTAAAATAAGGAGGGGGAAACCCTGCAGTCTTCTTTTGCACAAAACTGTAGGGCTTTGGCAAGGTTTTTTAAAATAATTTAATTAGCCCACTCAGATTTCACTGAATCAGGAATATTCTTGTGACAATAATGTCCCTAACCTGCTGAGTATCAGGAGGTGGAAAAGAAAAAGCTGTCATATTAACGCAGCCTCAGCGAAAAGTCTCAGGTGGTTGGAAAATATCATTTAGTCAAATTATCCTTTCTGCAGGATTTATTTTTTTTTGAAGCACATGAAAAGGAAATAAATCACAGTTTTCATCTTGCCAGAAGCCTGGTTCTCAATCCGTTGCTGCCTCTGACCACACAAGTGACTTCACATGACCCCAAACTCAGAAACCTTGGTGGCTGGATCCCATAATCTTTTGTGAACACAGCTCATAATCCTTTGCATATAGCAAAAAAGAAACAAATTACAGTAAACAACCCTATTTTATAGCAAGGCTTTATTCAAAGTCTAATGCAAAATATCGTTCCATCAGTCACTGAATACATACTGAATTTAGCAAGCAGAAATATTATTCATTGATTGATATATTATCCTTCCACTGCCAAAGCATCTAGGCATTTTACATAGTTGAAAACAAAACATTAATCTCTGTCAATGAAAAATCAATGGGAATTGGGCACCTTATTACTTTGGAAAGTCCCACCCTTTAACCATTTATAAGAATAAATCACATTTAAAAAGAAATGTATCTCTATTAACAAATTGTATCTATTCGATCGTACCGCTTGTTCGCTGAACGTTGTAGATCATTTGTCTTCTTGGATTCCTTTGGGACAAGGACTATGACCTTGTGTGTGTTTGTACAGCTCCCTGGAGACCTGGTTTTGATTAGGCCCTTGGGGCACTACTGCACTAGAAATAAAATAACCAAAGTGTGCATGAAAAAAATCTGTAACACAGATTGGACCCCATTCTCTACTGCCCTGCACCTGGTGTACAGTGCAAAGTGTGTGTGAAACCCAACCAAGTGAGGATAGTAGAATTTCACACCCATTGGGCACTGATGAGAATAACTACCCAGGATGCGGTCAATGGAGAATCAGGCCCATTATGTGAAAGTTGCACACAACAGCAAGTCAAATGAAGCTGACATTTTAAGTAACAACAACTATGGAACAAAAAATCAAACAATAAGCCTTCCATAACCTGTTATTGGCGGAGTTATTCCACTCCTCACAATGTTGCAGCTTCTGAGAGTGCTAGGAACATTTGTCAAAATCACATTTGCTCTTTGGTTGGTACCAGTTCAGCAATTTAGATACAGATCTCTGAGCAATTACTTTCATATCTTTAAAAAATTGTTCACAACATTCTGGATAGATTTTTTTCATAGGCAATTGATTACTGCGGAAATCAGAGGATAATGTCAGAGGCATCTGAGAAGCTCAGCAGAATGGACATTTTTCTTCTGTTGGATCCTACTGCTGGTCATTAATAAATGGACCGAGAACTTTTCAAACCTCTTTCAGAGCCAACTAACTCCATGTGTTTGCCTACTTGGTCAGAGTTTGAGTGCTTCTATTACTATGTTGAGCCATGCTGGTGAGATGAGCAGGGTCACCATCCCCAGGAAGGTGGCTGGAAGTATGATACTTGTGTAAGCACGTAGCAGCCTATGTAGGAGCACAGCACTGCCATCCTGGTGTACATAGGAGTGGACCACAAACCCACATATGCATACTCCATGTTCTACAGCTATGAAAGCCAGACTGGTTGGATGCAGTGGGGGGGGGGGGAGGGTGGTGTCTCAACTCTCTCTCTCCATGCTGGGAGGCATAATTTAATTACAATCAGGCAATATCTTTGATTTTCCATCTATCATCTACAGTTGCTAGCTGGTAAGTGCCCCAGTGTTCCCATGGACTTCCCATAATTTTTTTCTTTATAGTCACGAGTTGGGAGATGTAAAGCTTCTTGAGCCTAGGATGCCAGCTTGAATGCAGCCCAAGACTGTAGTGACCAAACCATGTGACAATCTGATGCTTTCTCCGCCTCCCCACCCTCAGCTTAATTATACCCAGTGTTCTAAACTTATCACCCCAAATGGCACTAATTGACCCGGGACGGGTGTCAAAGCAGAGATCTGTTATCAATGGGCCTAAAGCTCATCCTTAGAGAGACAGTCCTGTAACAGGGCGGTGAGGGAAGACTGGGCTTCCTACTGCTCATGCTGCATTTACCCTGTGGATAAAGAGAGGACTTCATCTTGAGGGGCTGTCAAAGCAGCAGCAACTCCACTCACAAGTACTAAAATCACACCCGGCCTCTCTCCCTCATACAGGGGACCCTCACTTGCATTAAACAGTTCCCATTGTATAGAAATCATTTTCATTTCACACCTTTCAGGCAGGGACCCTCAGGTCTGTGAAGTTAAAGGCCACATCCCCGTTCATTCTGTCCTACAGGAATCAGGAACGATAGGCAGGAGGACATGCAAACCCATCCCTAAGGAGAAAAGACAGCACAGCCATGAACTTACAACCCAGTAAGATCACAGTGTAGAACTGCATCCAAACAGAATGGCTGGTTATTATTTTAACTCTGCAATTGCTGCTTGGGCCAAGGGAAGCGATGTGGACACTTCCCAGCTGAGAAAGTAATGCCTCAGAAGGACAGATATAGTTGAGGATGTCACAAGTGGAAGGCATATGAAAGCGCTTGTCACCACAGCTTCATCCCTCCTGCTGGACACTGTCAATAGTGAGGAATTTGTTTACAGCTTCACCCCCTCACCAGGACAAGATGTTGCACTTACCTTAACGTGCAATCCCCATAATGCAAGTAAATTTACCTCAACAAAACTTCCAGTAGCCGCGAGGCACAGAGAAGCCACACAGTTCAAACCAAATAATATTGTTGACGGTGCTTTCTCTTGACAAATGCTGTCTCATATGGTCACATTAAACCTCCTCCACTACAGTGTTGTATTTCAATGCACAAACATCAAGGGTTAACAGCATCTTGGTCTGTTGTGAAGAGATGTTTCCCAGCAGCTCCTTTGTATCCAATCCCACTTCCTTCTGATCTAGCTAGATCTGAATCCTTCAGAGATCTCAACCTGCTATTGCAATAGTGCCTTAAAGCCACTGTTCTCCACCAGCTACATTTGACTCACAAGCTCGTACAGGAATGGGGGAGGACAGGGACACCTTTCTTCCTTCTGGGAGAAAGAGGGCGGCAGATGTACTAAAAATAAATGCTAACTGCAAAGACAGAAGCACTGGAAGAAATGGTTTTTGACTCCTCACCCACTTCAGCTCAGTTCATTTCCAGAGGCAGCCAGGCTCTCATACATCCCTGCCCATCTAGCATTGCCCCAGAACATCTGCCCCCTCTCCTCCCATCCCATTCTAATATGTAGCATATCCTCCCCCGCTCCCCTCACCGTCTGCTGCACCTTTAATTTCCAAAGGCTTCCAGCTAGAGGATTTCAACCACCTGCCTTGCTGACATGTCCCTGCATCCAACGATTTATCCCCTCCAAGTTGAAATCCCTCACTCAGCTAATTCTTGCTCATATCAACATGCTGCCTTGTGCTCAGTGAAACGAAGGCTTGATATAGGCAGTATGCACATCCCACACAGATAAACTCATCCATGCAACAACTGATCACAAGAAATGACACACCTCCCTTGTGCCATGGAGTGGTTCAGGCAGGATTTGCTGTATCAGTGAAAGGGAAAAGGTCACGTGCATACAAGAGAAGCAGAAAGGAGCAAGATCACCAAGTGACCTTTGCAGTCGCATAGCTCAGTTACTAGGGCAGTCAAGAGAGACAAAGGGCAAGGAAGGAAGGAAGGAAGGAAAGAAGAAGGCTCCAGATCACTGAGTTGAGAGACAAGGGATCAGACTGGCCACAGCGAGAGTTTGTCTAGGTGAGCAAGATTTCAAACCCCTTTAGTTTGAGCAGAGCAGAAGGCCGTGTGGAGGCTCGCCTTGCTATCTAAACCAGGCATGTTTCAGGTTTATTTAAGTTGATTAGGAACTTATTTAAGCTAAAGCAGAGTGAGCCATTCTTAAACTGAAATATGTGTCCCCCAGAGGAGGTTGCCCCTATTTACCTGTACAGCTAAAACCAGGGCAACTTTCCCATGTAGACTAGGCCTTAAAAATGTTTTTCTCCCCATGCTGCAGCCTCAGATCTAAGGGACCTAGGTCTAAATTGCACAGGAACTTGCTCTTCCAGCCCCTTACACACCATGGGACTCACCAGACAGACCTCCCCATCATGGTGTCTCCATCTCCAGCCTATCCTCCTCTGGCTCCTGCAGGCCACAGCTGTCATTAGAAGCTCTTTCCTAGTGATCTCCCCTGCAGCCCACTTGGCTACACCTGTCAGATGTACACCTTGTCCAGCCCCGTAGTATCATTGTGCAGTGCCTGTGATTGACAGACCTGAGTGCCAGGGATGCTGGGCCATTGATATCAGCTGGAACACAAAGACCTTTGTGCTTGTACCTGTTGGCACAGACACCACTTACGGGGGGTGGGGAGGGCACACAAGGCAGTGCAGATGCACGCACGGGGCAAAGGCAGCGAGAGGAGGCAGTGGGCTGCCGTGTGCCGCGGTGGGGCAGGAGCGGCTCCTACATCACCCACCTCAGTCAAATCACACGGGGAGCAGCATGTAAAAAGCAGAGCCCCTCTGCCTTACCAGCCTCCCCGACGATGCCCAGGATGCCTGGTCCAACTCCATGCCCCAGAGCCAGGGGAATCTCGCTGCAGCTGGGTTTTCCTAAAAGAGCCATTCGTTTTGCAGGTGTACGCCTGGTGAGGTTGCCTGACTCCGCTGCCAAGTCACCAGCCTATTTCTGCCTCGGGCAGTGGGTTTCAACCCCCATCCTGTGACTGCAGTGCCTACAATGCCTTATCTCAGCGTCTGGGTCCTGCCTCTCTCTTCCATCCCCCTTTCAGTCAGCTGAGCCTAGCAAACAGGAGATGAGTGGCTGCGGGGGATCACAGGCAGTTCAAGGAGGTGGCAGCCCAGGAGGGGGCGTGGGTGGTGGCAGGAAGTCACAGAGGGGAGGGAGACGCAGTTACTGCACACAGGCCTGGCCCTGCTCTCCCGGGCAGCAGAGATGAACGTTTGCAGGCACCTGTAAGTTCTACAGAAACCACTCTGAGTCCTGGGTGTGAGAAGCAGCACAAGGAAAGGAGCAACCTGCTGCAGAATGTAGAGAGTCTGTCAAACGTTCCTGGCCTGGAATCCAAGGGGTTTTTAATGTTCTGGAGCGGATCACCTGCAGGCAGCACGGTCTGTGCTGTAAATAAACTCAGAGACTGAGGGCAGCGTGAAATCTGCCACCGTTTCCTTCCTGTGCCCTCCATGCAGACCCACAGCTGTTCTGGCCAGACCATGAAAGTGGCAGAGGCTGGGAATAGCCACATATACATTTCCAAGGCCCTCCACTTCTCTATAGTGATGCAGACATGAAAGTAGAAGGGAGTACACGCTGGTGATGCATAAAGGAAATGATGTGGTCCCCTTCCTGTATTGCTCTGGTCTTTGGTCTCCTCTTAGATGTCAGACAATGGGTGAACTCAGTCAAGGTAGTTAGCCTGCATGATTAATTAGATAATAAATTACTTACTGTACAACTTATTCTTAATCATCAACTCTCTTTATAATCATTAGCCAGAGTCCTCCCAGCATCCCTGTGAGGTGGGCATTACTATTCCCATTTCATCAATGGGCAAATCAAGGCACAGAGATTAAATGACTCATCTCCGAGGAATTCAGTAGCAGATCCAGCACCAGAACACAGTAGGTCCTGACTCCTGGTCCCATGATCAGTCCAATAGAGCTTGGACCAAACCTCTCTCTCCAACTGGGCCCACACTGACTAGTGATGCCAGTCATCCACCTCTCACCTCATGAGAATTAGGGTGACCTGAAGTCCCTGTTAAATGCCAGCAACAGGGACCCCAAGGGATGGGAATTCCACCAATTAAACTCGCTTCACTTGCTTAGCTGGAGTCATCAAGCAACTCCCCACCACAAGCTGAAATCTGACGTGGTTCTGAGCCAGGAAGGGAGTCCCCAGCAGGAACAGGAATGGAACTGTTCAGTCAGGGCTTTTTTCTAACGTCCTCAGAACCCACCTTTGCTCGTAGTTAGTTGAAACAATAGTAAAGAATAGAATTGTCAGACACATAGAAGAACATAAATTGTTGCGCAAAAGGCAACATGGTGTCTGTAAAGGGAGATCATGTCTTACTAATCTATTAGAGTTCTTTGAGGGGGTCAACAAACATGTGGACAAGGGGGATCCAGTGGACATACAGTGGAAATCCAGGTTTCAGAGTAACAGCCGTGTTAGTCTGTATTCGCAAAAAGAAAAGGAGTACTTGTGGCACCTTAGAGACTAACCAATTTATTTGAGCATAAGCTTTCGTGAGCTACAGCTCACTTTCACGAAAGCTTATGCTCAAATAAATTGGTTAGTCTCTAAGGTGCCACAAGTACTCCTTTTTTTTTAGTGGAAATCCAGTGTACTTAGATTTCCAGAAAGCCTTTGACAAGGTCCCTCACCAAAGGCTCTTATATAAATTAAGTTGTCATGGGATAAGAGGGAAGATCCTTTCATGGTTAAAAGACAGGGAACAAAGGGTAGGAATAAATGGTAAATTTTCAGAATGGAGAGAGGTAACTAGTGGTGTTCCCCAAGGGTCAGTCCTAGGACCAATCCTATTCAACTTATTCATAAATGATCTGGAGAAAGTGGTAAACAGTGAGGTGGCAAAGTTTTCAGACAATACTAAACTGCTCAAGATAGTTAAGACCAAAGCAGACTGTGAAGAACTTCAAAAAGATCTCACAAAACTAAGTGATTGGGCAACAAAATGGCAAATGAAATTTAATGTGGATAAATGTAAAGTAATGCACTCTGGAAAAATAACCCCAACTATACATACAATATGATGGGGGCTAATTTAGTTACAACTAATCAGGAAAGAGATTGTGGATAGTTCTCTGAAGACGTCCACGCAGTGTGCAGCGGCAGTCAAAAAAGCGAACGGGATGTTAGGAATCATTAAAAAAGGGATAGAGAATATGACGGAGAATATCTTATTGTCCTTATATAAATCCATGGTACGCCCACATCTTGAATACTACATACAGATGTGGTCCCCTCATCTCAAAAAAGATATACTGGCATTAGAAAAGGTTCAGAAAAGGGCAACTAAAATGATTAGGAGTTTGGAACGGGTCCCATATGAGGAGAGATTAAAGAGGATAGGACTTTTTAGCTTCGAAAAGAGGAGACTAAAGGGGGATATGATAGAGGTATATAAAATCATGAGTGGTGTGGAGAAAGTGAATAAGAAAAAGTTATTTACTTGTTTCCATAATATAAGAATTAGGGGCCACCAAATGAAATTAATGGGCAGCAGATTTAAAACAAATAAAAGGAAGTTCTTCTTCACTCAGTGCACAGCCAACCCGTGGAACTCCTTGGCTAAGGAGGTTGTGAAGGCTAGGACTATAACAGGGTTTAAAAGACAACTGGATAAATTCATGGAGGGTAAGTCCATTAATGGCTATTAGCCATGATGGATAAGGAATGGTGTCCCTAGCCTATGTTTGTCAGAGGGTGGAGATTGATGGCAGGAGAGAGATCACTTGATCCTTACCTGTTAAATTCACTCCCTCTGGGGCACGTGGGATTGGCCACTGTTGGTAGACAGGATACTGGGCTGGATGGACCTTTGGTCTGACCCAGTATGGTCATTCTTATGTTCTCTCACTTGCCCTTTGCTAGCATGCAGCTGAAAACATGGATCGGCGAGGAGGTAGCTGTTGGCAGGGTTTGAAATAAAGCTGAGGGCATTTCCGGTAGAACTGAGGATGATTTGGCAAAAGGAACTAACTAAACATTATCACCTTTCCCAGCCTCAGAATGGATTGCACAGCACATTAGCAGCTGAAAACTTGCCTTGTATTTTTGCCTGGCCTTGACATCCAGCTTAGCCCTGATATGCCTGCTACACTGGTATGACATCCCAGAAGGCATCATGCTGAAAATATCACATTGCTATGGAATGGGGCAGAATCATGGATGGTGGTGACCCATGGGGGCATGGGGCAGGTAAGTGGGATACTAAAAATTGTGCAGAAGTGGGCACACACACTTTAAAAAGACACTTGCCTGATCCCTCCAGGGCTGGCTCTGATTCATGAGATCCATGGTTGATATGACCTTGCAATGTGATGCATGCTAGGAAATCACATCAAGTGGGAGAGTGGCTTGCTGAGGAGTGAATAGATGTCATGCACTGAGAAGGAGGGTGGAAGAGGTGAGCTTTCAGTTGGTAAGGTGTAGCCTCATCAGTGGGAGCAGCATTCAGCACATACTGTGAAAGATGATGGAAATGTGTTAATTCCATTTGCAGGTCACTTGAAAAGGCCTTATTCCTCTGGCATCTGGCAGGATATTACTCTGCCTAGGCACAAGCTAAAACTCAGACACAAACCTAGCAGAAGAACAGTTACTCTAGTACCAGAAGCATTCCCCCTCCTACATTCTGGGGGGCTGCACAAATCTTTCTCACTTGAAAGTTTTCGCCTTCAAGATAGCAGCTGAACTCAAGATGTTGATCCGTTATGGGCACATGAGCTGTGTGACATGCTAAAAGAGTTACCTTTTCTGTAACTGGTGTTCATCGAGATGTGTTGCTCATGTCTATTCCATAATAGGTGTGTGTGCTCGTCACATGCACCGGTACCAGAAGTTTTTCCCCTAGCAGTACCCGCAGGGGGGAGCGCCCCTCTCCCCCCCCGCGACACCTGGAGCGGCGCCTGCCTGGCATGGTATAAGGGGGGCTGTGCTCCCCCCACCCTCAGTTCCTTCTTGCCAGACAACTCGGACAGAGGGGAAGGAGGGTGGGATGTGGAATAGACATGAGCAACACATCTCGAAGAACACCAGTTATGGAAAAGGTAACTGTCTTTTTTTCTTCGAGTGATTGCTCATGTGTATTCCACAATAGGTGATTCCAAGCTACATCTGTTGGAGGTGGGTAGGAGTTCACAAGTTCTCAGGACAGAGGAACACCCTGCCAAACCCGGCGTCATCCCTGGCCTTGGAGACGATCGCATAGCGCGAGGTGAACATGTGAACCGAAGACCACGTGGCGGCCCTACAAATGTCCCGGATGGGGACATGGGCCATGAAAGCAGCCAACAAGGCCTGTGCCTGAGTCAAGTGTGCCCTCACAATAGGTGGCAGGGGGGGACACCCACCAGCTCATCACAGGAGCAGATGCACGAAGTGATCTGCTTAGAAAGCCACTAAGTAGAAATCAGCTGGCCCCTCGCACACTCAGCCAAGGTGACAAACAGTTGCGAGGACTTTCTGAACGGCTTCGTCCACTCGAGGTAGAAAGCCAGAGCCCGCTGCACATCAAGTGTGTGGAGACGGCATTCCTCACTAGTCGCGTGAGTCTTGGGGCAGAGGACTGGTAGAAAAATGTCCTGACCTATGTGGTAGGCGGAGACCACCTTCGGGAGGAACGCAGGGTGTGGGCAGAGCTGGCCCTTGTCTTTATGAAAGGTCAGGGCCCTGAGCTCCGAGACTCGCCTCGCCGACATGATTGCAACCAGGAAGGCCATCTTCCATGAGAGGTGAGACCAGAAGCACATGGCCAGTGGTTCAAACGGGGTCCTTGTGAGATGAGCCAACACCAGGTTTAGGTCCCACTGCGGGACCAGGAGTCTAGAATATAGAAAAAGACTGTCCAAACCCTTAAGGAGCCCTCCAGTCATAGCATGGGAAAATGCCGTGTGTCTTGCACTAGCAGATGGAAGGCTGATATGGCTGGCAGGTGCACCTTGACTGACGAGGGTGCCAGGCCCTGGGCCCTCAGGTGGAGGAGGTAATCAAGGATAAGCTGGATTGGGGCGGCCACCGGGGAGACATCCTGGTCCACTGCCCACCTAGAAAACCGGGACCACTTCGCCAAATAAGCATCGCGAGTAGAGGGCCATCTACTTTTGAGGACGATGAGCTGAACCTGTTCCGAGCGTGTCCTTTCCTCTCTGCCTAACCACTGAGCAGCCTGTGACAAAGTTCTTCCTCTACCTTGGTGGGTCTTGCATTTATTGGTGGATTTGTTCACCTTGGAGCTTCACGGCAGCCCTCAGTTTGGCCATTTTCATGAACCCACAGTCCAGGTCAACTCCTACTGTGTCTGACCAGGAGTTGGGAAGTTTGGGGGGAACCCGGGCCCGCCCTCTACTCCGGGTTCCAGCCCAGGGCCCTCTGGAATACCGCTGTCTACAGTGCCTCCTGGAACAACTGTGCGACAGCTACAACTCCCTGGTCTACTTCCCCATGGCCTCCTCCCAACACCTTCTTTATCCTCACCATAGGCTCTTCCTCCTGGTGTCTGGTAATGCTTGTACTCCTCAGACCTCCAGCAGTACGCCTTCTCACTCTCAGCTCCCAGTGCCTCTTGCTCCCAGCTCCTCACATGTGCACCACAAACTGAAGCGAGCTCCTTTTTAAACCCAGGTGCCCTGATTAGCCTGCCTTAATTGATTCTAGCAGCTTCTTGATTAGAACACCTGCAGCCAATCAGCCTGTCTGTCTTAATTGTCTCCAGAAGATTCCTGATTGTTCTGGAACCTTCCCTGTTACCTTACGCAAGGAAAAGGGACCTACTTAACCTGGGGCTAATATATCTGCCTTCTATTACTCTCCTGTAGCCATCTGGCCCGACCCTGTCACAAGCCACACCGTAAGGTGAACCGCAGCTAGGTTGGGATGGAGGAGGCAGCCCTAGTCCTGAGAGAGCAGGTCCAGGTGAAGTGGCAACGGCCATGGCGGAGCTACTGCCAGGCCAGTGGGGCAATCAGGAGGACCCAGGCCTTGTCCGTCTTTATCTTCTCCAGGACCCTGCTGATTAGAGGGAACGGGGGAAAGGCGCAGAGAAGTTGGTCTTACCAGGATGGGAGAAAGGCACTGGAGATAGCGCCCCTCCCCAGGCTCCCCCCAGAGCAGAACCGAGGGCATTGCTGGTTCTGCCAAATTGTGACTAGGTCCACCTCGGGAGTTCCCCACCTTTGGAAGAGCTGGTGAGCTCCACTTCCAGGTGGAGGGACCACTTGTGTTGCAAGGAAAAGTCCCTGCTCAAGCAATCTGCCCTCTCATTCCGGGCGACCGGTAGGTGGAAGTCCTTCAGGTGGATGTCGTGGGCTATACAGAAGTCCCACAGCCTGAGGGCTTCGTGTCAGAGGATCGGGCCCTGCCTTACCTGTTGATATAGAACATCGAGGCCGTGTTGTCCATGAGGACCCTGACGACCTTGCCCTCGCAGTGCGAGCGGAAGGCCATGCATGCCAACCGCACCACCCTGAGCTCCTTGACGTTTATATGTAGGGTCAGGCCTTGAGCCGTCCACAGGCCTTGGGTCTGAAAGTTCCCCACATGGATCCCCCTACCCAGGTCCAATGCATCAGACACCAGCTCCAACAACGGGGCCCTGTCCCTGAATGGGACCTCTTGGAGCACATTGTTTGGGTTGGACCACCACTGTAGGGAGGTGATCACAGCATCCAACCCGGTGAGGACCTTATCCATCCTGACCGTGGCCTGGGAGAACTCAAGGCCAACTAGAGCTGGAGGGGCCTCATCCTGAGTCTGGCATGACGGACCACTTACGTGCACGCCAACATGTGACCCAGGAGTTGCAGGCAAACCCTGCTGTTGTCACCGGGAACCTTGTGACCGAGTCAGCGAGACCTTTCAGGGTCTTGAATCTGTCTGGTGGGAGAGAGGCCCTGGCCGACACTGTGTCCAGGAGCACCCCAATAACTCTATGCGTTGGACCGGGATTAACATGGACTTGGTGTTGTTTACCAACAGGCCCAAGGCAGTGCACGTGGACAAGAGGAGTGCCACATGATCCCTTACCTATGACCGGTAGATGCCCTTGACAAGCCAATCGTCCAGACAGGGAAATATCTGGACCCCCCACCGTCTGAGGTAGGCTGCTACCACCAACATGCATTTTGTAAACACCCTGGGGACAGTGGACAGACCAAATGGTAGGACTGTGAATTGGTAGTGATTCTGTCCCAGCACAAAATGGAGGAAGCGCCTGTGTCCCTCGAATATGTGGATGTGGAAGTACTCAAAGATTTTTGTATCAACAATGCCTGACCCCATCAAAGAAATGGCCAGGCAGGGAGGTTAGAGGTTTAGGCTGCCATGCAGGGGATGGTTGAGCCTTTGGCATCTGCAGAGGGACAGGTGGCAGTTGGGCCGTATTCATAAGCATGTTAGCAGGACGCTTCTGCCAGCACAATCAGCAGTGAGACAGTTAATAACGTTGGCACTGAAACTGTTAGGTCATTAGGTTTCAGATTTAACCATTGCGGCAAACAGGGCAGTTTGCACCTGCCAGCGCTATTGTTTCTGGCTGGCTGAAGACTCAGGCAGAAAAGCGCTGTGGTGGATTACACTCAGCTCATACTTTCAAGGTTTTCTTTGCAACCATATGGGCTAAAACCAATTTATTTTTAAATGAATACCTGAGTTGTGGGCCACAATTTTGCAGGGAGTAGAAGATTCTGTGGCAAATTCTGTGACCCTGGAACCCGGAAATATATACGAGTCACGACCCTCTATGGAAAGCTGACAATGTGCAGCCTTGCTGGTGGTGTCACCCTACTGCCAACCCCCAGGCCAACCAAAGATGTCTTTCTTTGCACCAGGCAATTTGTCCCTATCTCCCCTGGTGGGAACAGAACAGCTCCGTCGTTCTGTCATCTTGGGAATCTACATACCTTGGAATGAAGCTCTGAGGAGGTTGTCATCCTGCAGCTACCGTGCTCACAACCATCCTCAGCAAATACTTTTACTGCTCTACTTTCATATATTACAGCCTTTTCTTTGTCAGTAGCACTTACCAGGAGATGTTACAGTGATGAAAATACACAGTGATCAGTAGTGTTTGTTCAGAAGACAGTGAGTGGCAGAAACGGTCTAAATACTTTCAGGCCTCTAACAGTTCACAGAGCAATACCCCAGGAAAAGAAAAAGATATCTTGATTAGAATAATTATAATTGTCTTTTCCTTAGTTCTTGCTATACAAATTCCAGGCTAAATTATCATCTAATTTCAGAGAGCTCCATGACCGAGATTATCCATGAGTCATTTGTAATTATGTGCCAGATTGTATTAAAGCATGAAAATACAAAGGTTTCTCATCAAATACTAAGATGGGAGAAGAATCAAATTACATTTGAGCAAGATAACTGCTCAAACTGCTCTCTGATTCATGGCATATAGCAATTGCAAAGAGAAAGGGTAGAACCCTGTGTTTAATAAAAGTGCAACTGTAATAAACTGACAAATTCCAGGAAATTCCAGTTTAAGGCTGACAAACCATACCCTTCTGCTGCTGGGAGTTTGTAAGGAATGCTCTTTCTTGCCCGGAAGTAGGTTCCCTAGGAATTTCCCACTGTAGCTTTACCCAGAGCCTAGACTTTAGCACTGAGTATCTAGAAGTTGCCGCTTTGAAAAGAAAACTGCCAGCAGTAGCAATTTGTGTGCAGTGCAAACAAACCAGCTGCAGTTTATTCAGCCTGCACATCAGATGTTTTAAATTAGCTCCATTCTTAAAGTTTCTGGGCTGCCTGTCTCACAAGGCCATTTTTAAATACCAAATTTAGCCTCAGTGAGCATTGCTAAATGGCCTCAGAACTAGTCACACTGCCTAGCTGTAAAGCGGCAAACGCAACCAAATTGTTAATAGAAGATATTTATGATGGAACTATTTACAAGGCACAAAGTCAGTCAGCACGGTTACATATTTAAAAGATGGTTTCTACTGTTTCGTGGCATATGAAATGACTGTTTGGGGGTTAATAGCTGAAGTAGGGCAACTGGATTCCACGTTGTTCACAGCAGTATAAATATTTAGGACTTCAAATTTTAGCTCAGAGACCCCAGATGGCCTGGATTACTGGAGCTCAGCATCCGGAGCAGTGAATCAGCTGGCCAGTGGGGGAGACAGGACAGACAAAGCAACTGTGTGCATAATACAAAATTTGTTGAGAAGCCATGGTAAAGCCCATGATAACGGAAGAACAGGTCGCTCTAAGAATACTGGTGTCGGCTTTTTGCAGGAGCTGAAGTCTGGGACAGATTTTATCCATTAGTGACTAAAACAGGCCTAGCGGTTGCCGCTGCATGAGTTACTCACTCTGCCACCAACACAGTCAACAGAGGCCAGTTGCACGCACCCCTTGTCGCTTTGCTAGTATGACAGGCTAACATGGCACACCTGAGAGCGCCACACTGTGGTCAAAGCTGTGTCTGCAGTCGCTATTGGGGCATGACCAGGCTTTGCAAGATGGCAGGACAGAGCAAATATCCAAGGCTAATTTTGATCCTGCAATTCATATGTCTAGAAACAGAAAGTATGGGAAGTTCAGATGTGCTGCTGACCTGCCCACAAAAGTACTGTCAGTGATGTCTACAAAATGAAAATGAAATGAGGCGAGTACATGAGAAATGTAACATATCCCCTGAACTGCTCAGCAATAATGATGCTCAATTCTCCTTCCACAGCAGTGTAAATCATGGAGTGACTATTGAAATCAGTGATGCTACACTGATGTAAAACCCCTGGAAGAGAACTAGGCCTGCATAAATCTATTGGTTCTGTTTCTTTATATATAATCTTCTGGCTTCAAAGCAAACCAAGCTTGCCAAAACAAGGGGAATAAAGGAAGACCCTTCGATTTTGTGATGGCAATAGTCAGCTGTAGTGTAATGTAAAAAGCCTGCCATCAAAGTTTCCTTCATCATCTCATTAAAAAGACTTGCAAAACTATCTGCTAGCTAATAAAGACTTTTTTTTAAAACTTTAATATTGTATTCCATAAAGAAATGTACGAAGGGAAAAACAGGCCATGTATTTAAACAGACAGCATGGCAACAATCTGCTATTCTTTCACTTAAACTCAATGGATGTTCACTCCCAACACTAATTAAAGAGACTCAAGACTTCAGTCCTTTGAACATTTCTGTACAAATCTCATAATTCCTAACTGCATCTACATTTTTATTCATAATGCTTGTGGACTGTAGCGTTGCTGTTATCACAAGGTTTTCAAATTAAAAAGGAAGGATTTCACTTTCATGTATAATGCCAATCCATTTTGTTAACATTTTTCACCTCAAATATTTATTATAAATTGTAGGGATTCCAACACATCAGTTTCAAGCATGCTTCCTCTGGAAGCACTTAGTGATCAAAAGATGGGACTGGCAGATGGGGCCTGAAAGTGATCAAGAGATGGGACTTCCACCTAACCCTAAGTGGAGGATTATGTCTTAGATCCTCAACCAGTATAAATCAGCAGTGCTCTATTTACTTTATTGGAACTCTGACTATTTACACCAGCTGAGGATGTGGCTGTCTGTGTTTAAAACCATCATTCCAGAAGTAACAAGCTGCAAAAACTTCAAATCACTCCTGTCTGGCACTGGTTAGGCAAGTGATGAGCTGTGACTTCTGCTTTTTGGCTAAACTATGTTTGCTTTAAGGCGATTGCATCCTCCCAACCCACCTCCATCCCACTCGTTGGTTTCATTCACCTATTACGTTCTGTGTACATTCATTTTTGAGCTCTCAAGGGCAAGACTAAATACCATAGTGATTGGCATTTTATATGGACTTAGGCAGGAAGAGAGACCCATAGGGGATTTGTGGGCTACGTGCCGACATGCGCAGCATAGCAGCCCTCTCTCTACTTGCTATAAAGACCTTTGCAGTTCTAGGATCTCATAACACCCTTGCTGTTTCAATTAGTTTTTTGCTAGAAATTAAACAGGAAAAGACCTATCAATCACATGACACATGAAAGCAGGGAGCAACATTGATGTGCTGGACCAAATTCAGTTACATATGTGTAAATCAGGAGTAACTCCACTGAGCTGTGCAAAGTGAACCTGAAACATCAGTTCCTGAAGATTTACCCTGGTTTGAGAGCTCAGGACATGATATGGTCTCTCTTCAGGGACAGTAGCTTCCTCTGCATTATCATCAAACTCGAGCTGGGCCTTGGATTTGGGCTGGCATCTGTTTTGCAGTGGGTGCATCAGATTTTTAGCTGGAAGAAATCTGGCCTAGTTCCATACCTGTGAACAGGACACGAGGTGACAGGAAACTGATTTAACCATCATTTGTTGTGAAATCAGCCAATTCAAAACCCACATGTGCTCCTTACTTTCGGGATGAAACAAGGGAGAATGTCAGTACACAGATTAGAGGGATTACTTTCCTCTTCCATTCAGATAACATCAGCTCTATGCCCCACCACATCCGACGTGACAGGAGTCTCTTCTCCGGCCGGTCATCAGAAGCAGTCTCCCTGTATCTTCCACCCCTTCCCCCTCCCAACATCTCATTTCCAATCTCATCAGGAAACATCTCTTCTCCCTGCCTGTGTCATTTAACTTCTCTCCCCCTCAGTTAGTATTTTATTTATCGCTGCAAAGTGTTTTGGGCTATGAACAATTCCATACAAATGAAGCTGTGATGTACGGAGCCCCTGTACTTCAGCAGCCAGCTTCTAGACAGTAAATACCGAGGGGGGAAATAACTAGAATGGGGGGCTCGCTTGGGGTGAAATTCACCTGGACAGCTGGTCATTCCAAGCTCTATGCCTGGCTTCCAGCCCACTGATGCCTTATTGGAAAAGAGTAGTCTTGGGGTTAAGGCCACAGATTTCTTATGCAAGCTTCAGCAAATCCTTTAGTCTCTCTGTGCCTCACTTGGCCATCTGTAAGATCGCGTGAACACTACTTGTCTCCTGCCCTTTGTCAGACTGTAAGCTCTTTGGGGCAGGAAGAGTTTCGTTTACTATGTTTGTACAGCACCTAGCATAATGGGGCCCAATCATGGGTGAGGCCTCTTTGCGTTACTGTGATACAAACAAATAATAGCAAGTAGCAGCTTTGTTTGTGCCTGGTGCACAGGGCTCACTATCACCCTTTGCACAGTCCCGCAAAATCCTCAGAATGGGATTTCCTGGGTTGGTAATTGACACTTGTCTAGGGGATAGCTATAGCTCTTTCAGATAGCGGTACCTGACTATGTGTTTCAGGTGGCGTATTTGATAGCTACAATGCAGTCAGCTCCTACGTCCTGTCACAAAACCTATTGTGGAGCGCTGCAAGATGAAAGATACCTGCCTATGGCAAAGGCCACTAAGAAGTTTCCTGTTGCTGTGGTATAATACAGGAAGTCAACACAATGACAGAGGTTAGAGGAATTTGCGGTAGGCAGGTCCGACTTAATTAGTGCAGCAGCCTGAAGTTGCAAACAATTTCCCAGTGGCTTCACACAAGAGTCTGTCTGACAATAGTGACTGGAGTTTTGAAAGCTCCCCTTCCTCTGAAAGCTCTTACCCTGTGTCATTCTGTAAAGCTTATTTGAATTGTTTTGGTGTGTACGTGAGCTTTCAGAGAAAGGGGAGACGTAAGAGCAGAGATGAGGACTAAGCATGTTCCCCCGACGTGACAATGCTCCGAAGACTCATTATTCAATTACAGATGTGCATCAGAGTAATCTATTACTACCTAGAGAGAGAAAGTTTTGACAGCCAGGGCCATTTCCATGCTCAGAGTTAAAGAATAATGCATTATGCACTAGAGCTGTGTCATTGCAAAAGTTGATTCTCTAATTTACTTTATCAGCAGCAGAATAGGTCACTCCCCACTGCTAATTAATTAGGAAAGACAGTAAGATGTGCTGTACAAACAGAGTAAGCAGCACTAAGCTTTGGCTTGGGGCAATATACCACAATGTCAAGAACTATTGTTACTGGAGGGCAATTTTTTTCACCTACTGCTATCACCTCTTGGAACCATCATTGCAGGCCAGATGCTCAGCTGATGTAACACAACATAACTCCGTTGAAGTAAATCTTGGATAATTCATATAGTCCCAGGTGTTTTATTATTCCTCTATATTTTTATGCATTGGAACCTATGAGTTATAAGGTCTTCACCACATAAAGACATCTGCTTTGCAAACTTTGTGCAAGGAAATCTCTTTGAATACAGAGACTTACTCAGAAAGTGTTATACTGATACCCTTATGCTCATAAGGAGAGTTCAGCTGATAATAATTCTAGCTCCACTGTTTCCATGATCACCTATGCAAGAAAAGCCAGCCAGTCTGCCTTGCTTTTTAAAGCATGTGTCATACATATAAAGGGAAGGGTAAACATCTTTAAAATCCCTCCTAGCCAGAGGAAAAACCCTTTCACCTGTAAAGGGTTAAGAAGCTAGGATAACCTCACTGGCACCTGACCAAAATGACCAATGAGGAGACAACATACTTTCAGAAGCTGGGGGGAGGGAGAAACAAAGCCTCTCTCTCTGTCTATGTGATGCTTTTGTGGGGGACGGAACAGGAATGGAGTCTTAGAACTTAGTAAGTAATCTAGCTAGATACGCGTTAGATTCCGATTTCTTTAAATGGCTGAGAAAAATAAGCTGTGCTGAATGGAATGGATATTCCTGTTTTTGTGTCTTTTTGTAACTTAAGGTTTTGCCTAGAGGGATTCTCTATGTTTTGAATCTAATTACCCTGTAAGGTATTTACCATCCTGATTTTACAGAGGTGATTCTTTTACTTTTTTTTTTTTTTTTGGTCAGTGAAACAGAAGGTTTATTAAACGACAGGAACAGGGTCTAAAACAGAGCTTGTAGGTACAGAGAACAGGACCCTTCAGCTGGGTCCATTTTGGGGGCCAGTGAGCCAGACAACCACGTCTGCACTTCACTCCATGTCCCCAGCGAGCCTCAAAGTGAAACTCTCCCCAGCCCCTCCTGCTCTAGGCTTTGTCCCTTTCCTGGGCCAGGAGGTCACCGGATTCCTTTGTTCTCCAACCCTTTAGCTCTCACCTTGCAGGGGGGAAGGGCTCAGGCTATCCATTGCCAGAACACAGTGTTGGCCATTTATGTACACTGGCCCTTTGCTCTGCAACAATTACACCCCCTTATCCCACCACCTAGAGACTTAAGGAATGCATAGGGGAAACTGAGGCACCCCTACAGTATTCAGAGGAAACTGTAAGAACAGTCCCGCTTCATCACATCTCTCCCCCCTTCGACACCGAACTGAGCGCGGTCACTTTAGCCGGTGACCTGGGGAAGTTCGAAGCCACCAACGTTCCCATGGATACCCCAGCATCTCTCCCATTCCTTGGTGGGAGTTACACCAGGCCCTTCCAGTTTCACGCCCTCCCTTAGGTCGGGGGTGGTCGATAGCATTCGCATGCGGGAAGGTTTATGCGGCCAGTGCCTTTTGCCACCCCAAAACCCCCGGGGGTCAAACTGGGATTGGGTCTTCTCCCAGCGCTCCAGTCTGGAGGGCTGCAATTCGGGCTCTCTTGGTTAAGGGTCCCCATCTTGACCTGGGCCACATACTGTTCACTTACAAAACTAGCATGGAGACATTCCTTTCTCAACAACCTTGTCTCCCCAACAAGCTGGCCAAACACAGCCACTTGGTTATAGGACTGTTTAACTTTCTTAACAGCTTTCACTCCATCTGAGACCTTCTCAAAGCTATCCATAATGGATCTTTCAACAGGAAAGTCAGTGGCTTCATTCACAACAGAAAATTTCTGGCTGTTAGGAACTGAAACTTTCTTGATTAAATCACTTTCACACCCTTCAGTTGCAGTAAACTACCATGAGGATTTATTTCCCTAGGGCTTTTCTATGCAACAATTCACCCTTCACAGAAATTCTGCCCTTACCCTCTTTACCTAGGGCTTGCTCTAGAGGAACACTTTCCTGAGCAACGACAGACTCTTTCTGGGTCTCACTTACATCCAGAATTACCTCTGGTCCATAAGGCGGATTCCTACACAATCCCCTTTTGGGCAAACTTACAGACTTCCTAGATAAAAGGTTAGAAGCATTCTCCTTTCCTTTGCCACACACAAGCTCAGGAATCTTTTCCTTCTTGCTACAGGTTTCCACACCCTCAGTAGGTAACACAATCAAATCACCTTTATGCTCTCCTTGTGACCTGGCTAGGATCTCACTCTGATTAGACAGAATCTACGCTACAAGCACTATAGTGGCTCAGCTGTGGTGCTCCAGCTATGCCGCTGTGGTGTAGATGCTTGCCACAGTGATGGAAGGGTTTTTCTGTCGCTGTAGGAAATCTTCCTCTTCGAGAGGCAATAGCTAGGTTGATGGAAGAATTCTTCTGGCAGCCTAGCTGCATCCACAGTGAGGATTAGGTCTACCAAACTTCATTGGACAGGGCACAAAATTGTTCACCACCCTGAGCAATGTAGGTAGGTCGACCTAAGTTTTAGGTCTAGACCAGGCCTGAGACTGAAGACTTTAGGAGATCTACATCAAGGAGGAAGCTCCTGTCTCCAGGGTGGTATTTTGTGGGGAACCTTGCAATTACAATATATGCTGGATTGCTTGAGGAGGTTTGCATCAGCCATCCATGATAGAGGTAGAGAATTATCCTCCATTATATGCTACTATGTGCTCTTTGGGAGGACGATACCACAACCCTAGGCTTGATCATGTGCCCAACTTTTTAACCAGTCAGATTGGTTATAAAAATCCAAGCGATTGAGAAATTAAAGTGTTGTTCTGAAAGTCTAGCAGATTTCATTCTTGTTCAGGAGGAAAAAAAGGAATTTAAATAGGGAGTGAGGAAGGAAGAGAGAGGTTGGTACACAAAGCCATTCCAAAATCATATAACTGGAAATGCTTGAAACAATTAATTAGTTGTACAAAACTGTAGGAAGCCTCAGGGTAAACTTAGAAACCCTATTGCAGCCTGATTAAAAGAGAGAGGATATCCTAAAAGTTGGTACAGCTGAGTATTTCCATTTCTCAATTGCAATAAAGACTAACCAGATTTCACAGATAGGCTAATGGCCTACTGGGTCCATTCCTGTGCTGCACCCATGCTGAACTGTTCCATGCTGTATGTTGAGTGCTTTGTCCAGTTGAGTTGTGACTGAACAATGGAAAGTAGGACTAGTCCATTAGGCTGTAACTCTTCCATACCTAATGGAATTCACTGTTATGAAATGTTTCCTGATCTTTAGCCTGAATATCTTTGATCAGCTCCCAGACTGCTGCGCTGGGCATCACAACATGGGGAGTTGATGGCTAGCCCTCTGTGGAGAAAAAGGTGGTTAGGGACTATTTAGAAAAGCTGGATGTGCACAAATCCATGGGGCCGGACGAGTTGCATCCGAGAGTGCTAAAGGAATTGGCGGCTGTGATTGCAGAGCCATTGGCCATTATCTTTGAAAACTCGTGGCGAACCGGGGAAGTCCCGGATGACTGGAAAAAGGCTAATGTAGTGCCAATCTTTAAAAAAGGGAAGAAGGAGGATCCTGGGAACTACAGGCCAGTCAGCCTCACCTCAGTCCCTGGAAAAATCATGGAGCAGATCCTCAAGGAATCAATCCTGAAGCACTTACATGAGAGGAAAGTGATCAGGAACAGTCAGCATGGATTCACCAAGGGAAGGTCATGCCTGACTAATCTAATCGCGTTCTATGATGAGATTACTGGTTCTGTGGATGAAGGAAAAGCAGTGATTGTATTGTTTCTTGACTTTAGCAAAGCTTTTGACACGGTCTCCCATAGTATTCTTGTCAGCAAGTTAAAGAAGTATGGGCTGGATGAATGCACTATAAGGTGGGTAGAAAGTTGGCTAGATTGTCGGGCTCAACGGGTAGTGATCAATGGCTCCATGTCTAGTTGGCAGCCGGCGTCAAGTGGAGTGCCCCAGGGGTCGGTCCTGGGGCCGGTTTTGTTCAATATCTTCATAAATGATCTGGAGGATGGTGTGGATTGCACTCTCAGCAAATTTGCGGATGATACTAAACTGGGAGGAGTGGTTGATACGCTGGAGGGCAGGGATAGTATACAGAGGGACCTAGACAAATTGGAGGATTGGGCCAAAAGAAATCTGATGAGGTTCAATAAGGATAAGTGCAGGGTCCTGCACTTAGGACGGAAGAATCCCATGCACCACTATAGACTAGGGACCAAATGGCTAGGCAGCAGTTCTGCAGAAAAGGACCTAGGGGTGACAGTGGACGAGAAGCTGGATATGAGTCAGCAGTGTGCCCTTGTTGCCAAGAAGGCCACTGGCATTTTGGGATATATAAGTAGGGGCATAGCGAGCAGATCGAGGGACGTGATCGTCCCCCTCTATTCGACATTGGTGAGGCCTCATCTGGAGTACTGTGTCCAGTTTTGGGCCCCACACTACAAGAAGGATGTGGATAAATTGGAGAGAGTCCAGCGAAGGGCAACAAAAATGATTAGGGGTCTGGAACACATGACTTATGAGGAGAGGCTGAGGGAACTGGGATTGTTTAGTCTGCAGAAGAGAAGAATGAGAGGGGATTTGATAGCTGCTTTCAACTACCTGAGAGGTGGTTCCAGAGAGGATGGTTCTAGACTATTCTCAGTGGTAGAAGATGACAGGACAAGGAGTAATGGTCTCAAGTTGCAGTGAGGGAGGTTTAGGTTGGATATTAGGAAAAACTTCTTCACTAGGAGGGTGGTGAAACACTGGAATGCGTTACCTAGGGAGGTGGTAGAATCTCCTTCCTTAGAAGTTTTTAAGGTCAGGCTTGACAAAGCCCTGGCTGGGATGATTTAATTGGGGATTGGTCCTGCTCTGAGCAGGGGGTTGGACTAGATGACCTCCTGAGGTCCCTTCCAACCCTGATATTCTATGATTCTATGATCAGTTTTACTCCTTTACTCTGAACTATAGTCTGTCAGACCTTTTCTCTGCTTAGTGTTTACTCTAGTCAAATACATGTAGATCTCAGCATCTTCTCCTGCTTAGCTGTCCAGTGAAGCTATAAATATTATTTTTAATCTCCCTCCCCATGACCAGTCCCTTCAATCTTTTAACTTTGAAAGAGATGCATGATACTGGCCTTAAAACAGTACTAGGAGACAGAAATGCCTAAATTAGAATACTAAGAATGTTTCTCATCTGTGTTTCATGTCAAGTTGTAACCTCTCTCCTTTGTATTTCTCACCTGTAAAATAAGTGCCATGTTACTTACCTTCCTTACAGAATAGTGAAGAACACTTGTTCGGCAAGCACAAAGTTTGGTGCTATTTTTTTTTTTTTTATTGTCCTTGTCTGAATTTCCTCTAATTTGTCAAAATCTTTCTTGTATTGAGGAACACAGAAATCTACATTGTTCTAACTGCAGTTTCACTAGAGTCACATAGATACAGACTGCCACCACATCCTGGTCTTAGACATGATATCGTGTTGCCAACTCTCATAATTTTATCATGAATCTCATAGTATCTCGTATTTTTAAATGCTCCTGGAGTCATGTCATTAGATGAGAATCTCAACTTCCATTTTTATTAAAAAAAAGTTTCTAGCTCCTCATGACTGCAGAAAAAAAAAAAGCTTGAAAATATGAAACCTAAGAAGCTTAGAAAAAAATCAGAAGGCAAATAAACTCCCACCCAATTTATTTTTTGAGTCTTATAATTTTTAAGATAATCTCATAATTTTTTGGTGGGGAGGAGCTCGTTCATGGTTTGTGAATGTTTGGATTTGGCAATACTGCTTATTGCTTGACAAGAAGCACTGTTTCCAGTGATGCTATGTAAGGAAAGCAAGATGTTGGGCCTAATGAAAGAATTACTGGGTGAAATTGTATGGCCTCAGTTACACAGGAAGTCAGATTAGATGCTCATAATGGTCCATTCTGTCCTTAAAATACATGAATCTATAAGCAAATGTTCACTTGCCTCACAACAGCAACTCAAAGCTTTATAAAAGTTTGCAAAGAACTCAGCACAGGTTAACTTCCTGATGGGAGAAGAATTTTTTAACCCATTTGTGGGATTTTGTTTTAAGTAACAGGAATGGGAAATACCCACTAATTTAGGAGATGTAGGGAGAAGAGTTTGTCTTTAAAATATGATAATGTTTACAAGTTCCGTTCCCTAAAGACCTTACAACCTAAACAGACAATGTACAGAAGGAATGGATGTTATGTGATTGTTGTGAAGTTGAGCATTTGCGGTTTTAAATCCATATTTCTTGTTTGCATTTGCTGTGCTTTGCATGCTGGGGATGGAAGTGGTTTGCACACCTTTTGGAGGAGATGTATTAAGGAGGAACATAGTGGAAAAGATAGGGAAGATTCTAGGGAAGTAGGCCCAGAGGCAAGAATTGGACAACACCAACATTGGTAAACTGAGCAGCTTGGGGAAAGTAGAAGAGTGAGCAAGAGTGAGCGGAGTTTTGCAGGAGCTCAGTTGTACAGGTTGCCATGGCAAGAAAAAGAAGCTTAAATTTCATGAGGATGGCAAAAGAAAGTTAATGAGGGGAAATGAAGAGCGGTTACTCACCAGAGGAACCAACTTTTACTGCTGGGAGAAAGTTGTTTCAGCTGAGAAGTAACCTATATAAAAAAAAAATGTTTTGCAAACATGGAAGGTGAAGTTCACCAGGGGTCTCAAACACGCGGCCCGCGGGGTTATTTTCTGCGGCCACCAGCTCCCTGCGGCCCCCCCGTTCCCGGCCAATGGGAGTGTTGGAGGAGGTACCTGGAGGAGCGGCCAGGGCAACACACAGACCCCTGTGCCCTCCCCCACTCCTACAGGTCCCGGCCACTTCCCGGAGCGGCGCAGGGCAGGGTGGGCAGGCAGGGAGCCTGTCCAGCCCCCAGTGCGTGCCGGGCTGGACCCGCCCCCCAAACTCCTCCTGCAGCTGAACCCCCTGCCCTGAGCCCCCTGCTGCACCCCACACCCCTCCTGCACCCTGACCTGAGCCCCCTGCTGCACTCCTCCTGCACTCCAACCCCCTACCCTGAGCCACCTGCTGCACCCTGCACCCTGACCCCAAGCCCCCTGATGCACCCTGCACCCCTCCTGCACCCCCTGGGGGCAGGGAAGGGGTGGGAAGAGGTGGGGCAGGGGTGGGGCCTCACGGAAGGGGTGGAGTGGGGGCGGGGCCGGGGCAGCGGGTCAATGGTGCAGCCCTCAGGCCAATGTACTTGTCCTCATGTGGCCCTCGTGGTCATTTGAGTTTGAGACCCCGACCTAGAGCAAGTTGCTGGAGCATAGCAATATACTAGAATCTGCAGTAACCAGTGTGTAAAAGCCCCTTGCACCTAATTCACTATAGGTATGTTTGCTCATTTTGGAATGAGACAATGTGTGATTAATGCAGTTTTAAAGCATTGCTTTTCATATTACTGTGCACCTTAATACGTACATTAAACCTCAGTAGCAGATATTCCTCTGGGTCCAACCTTAGCCTCTATATTCAAAACTCAGCAAATAATAAGAGTAGGAGGGTAGATGTGGATTTTACCCCCAAACTGTGGTATCCAGATGTTGATACAATAGAATGATTTTTGAAGTCAATGCACATCTTGTTTGTCAAGATACAACTCTTCAAAAATGAGCATCAGAACAACACTCCTATTGAGCAAACATACCATATTGTTCCTATTTGCACTAAAATTACATGATTTCATAGAAAGATCTTGTTCATGTTATGCAGTTTACAGAAGCTATCTACACTTCTGGATAATCAGTGGAACAATACTATGTAAAACACCATTTGCCCAATTAGAAATGCCCTCCATTTCAGAAACAAAGAAGGCTCTAAATTACAGATTTTGTCCACTACAACCAATCACACAAAAAAGCAATCAAAAGCAAACATTCATACGAATCAAGAGATGAAGGAATCAGAAATTTGCAAGAATGCATCATAAAAGATGGGATATGCAAGGGTTTTTTTGGGGGATTTATTTACAGCAAATATATTACAATAAAAAAGCTGAACATGGCTCATATTGTGGTTGTGTAAAGAAGATACATATGCTTACACTGAACAGTTGTAATTCTCTTAGCACTAACTGAATCAAATGTGTAGACTCAATACAAAAATAAAAAGTAGTACTGGGCAAAGGACACATTAACAGCATACATCTGTGGACGAGAGTTTCAATACAATCCAAAAAGAATACAGACAAGCGATCAGGATGGCAAGAACTTTTTAGATGAACATGTAGCCCACAACATAAGGCTGTCTGGCACCATTTAAGATCTGCTGTATTGAACACAGTGTCTTTAAAAGAACGTCATACAAGATTAAGACACAGAAAATGCAATTATTCTGGTGAACAATTTTGTTACTTTCTTTATTCCTCTTTCATATTTTATTCCCACAATAGTAATGTGTGTTAGAGAGGCTTCATGGCAGACAAATACAATGCAACAGCTGGAGGGTTTTGCCTGTCAAAGTGACTTGCAACAAGAGACATCTATGCTTTATACAGATATGTATCTCACGTGGGTTCTAGTACAAAGATCTAAGAACAACACATGCTGAAGCCTTATAATCTCTCTTCATTATCATTAGAATCCTGAATAAAGCAGGGTCCAAATTACTCCAAGGGAATCCAGGCTACAATACAGCAAAACGTCTTCTGCAAGGTCACTATGATACATTAACAGTAGTAAACAGAGTTAATGCTACGTTAACCTTTTTACATTTTCATAAGTGGTTATAAAAACAGAAACTAGCATCTTCTAATCTGTTTACATTTCCTGAGCTTAGTTAAATCACAAAGGAAGGAAACTTATAAAAATCCCAGCTAGTCACCAGCAAATTAAAGATGTATGCAACTGGTTTGAAAATCTTTATATTCTCCCTATTTGACACAACGGCCCTTCCTTTTTCATTTAGGCTCCTATACAAGGGCATATAGAGTTAAATTCACTAGCAATGCTGGGATGCTATGGAACTGTTGGGCTTTTTGTCCTCTCTAAGTGCCTTTATGGTAGATTGTGAGATAGTATGTTCTGATTTAATCTTATGAGAGCACCCAAAACCCCTGCAAGTATTTTCCCCTCCTAAATGGAGAAGCACCCTTTGCCTCCAGTTTGGAAAATAAAGCTTCCAGAAACCCAACCCATTACTGAAATTCTCATTTCCCATTTGTCTGTTTTGAGTGTAGTGGACTCCACTGTGCTCCCCAGTCTAATGAGCCACTGCCCTGGCAGCTGGTTTAGTATTCCACTGGGGGGGGGGGGGGGGCGTAAAAAAAAACTATGAAAATCTACACCGAAAAATGTGAGAGAGAATTTCAGAAATAAAGAACTCATCAATAGTGGCTTCTTCAAGAGCCAACACTACACCTTTGAGACAAGAGGGTATTCTATCCTCCGGGAGTCAATACGCATGTTTATTTCCGGTGTATAAAATAATTTGTGCCTTGGAGTAAAATCCAGATTTTGAGAATATACTGGGAACAATACTGCTCTTGGGCAGAGTGCTGCAATATTCAAATTCAACCAAACTGGCCTAGGTAGGTATACCATAGATTTGCAGAGGCATAATGCACCTGGGTTGGTATTTTTAAAATTATTATGATGTAACAGCGTGATTTTGCATTCTGGTGCAGATAGAAAAGGCTTAACTCCATAACTTAATTCTCAGAGCAGCATTTGTGTAGCTACCAAAGCAGCCAGAAAACATCTGTAGCTTTTCTTATAGAGTACCAGCTTTTCCCATAAGAATTACACTAAGTCTCCTCTTTCCAACCGCACAAATCTTTCCAAAGCCCATTCATTTTGCTACCCAAACTCTGCAACAGCACATGCCGTCTCACAGCCATTGCAGAAACAGGGCTCAAAAATATCGAGCAGACACATACTAGCCAAAGCATTACATTGACTAGCCAAGCCAATATTAAAATTGTGTCCCAATGAAGCCCTGTGTGGGATCAAGGACCTGCTGCTCATCTTACCTCTCCCCTCCCACCACCCCCTTTTACTGGCTGTCAGGAGGGAAGGTCAAGTGTCTCTGCCCTCTTTAATGTCACTGGAAGTCTGGACAGCACTGTTTCCGTCTCTGTCAGCCCAGCTGGTGGTGATCAAAGGAGCTGCTCAATCTCCTTCTCCTCGGGCTCCTGGGCGAAGCACCAACATCCAACTTCCCTTTCCGTGTGTGAGGCACATTTTTCCAGCTCCCCAGTCAGAGCTGAGGGAAGAGGAGGATGGTGTTTCTGTGATGAGTGTTCTGCCTAATAATAAATGGGGTGCTTCTCACCAGTGTGGGAGAGAGTAGATTCAAACTCTGACCTGTAGCAGCCCTGCTCAGGGAAGACTGTTTTGCTAAGAGATGTGTAACTAACCTTCCCTGAGCTGGGCTGGTTCTGGCAGATGGTGCAGCTTCCTTGACCGTCAACAGCCAGGTGAGAAAGACGAAAATGTCAGAACTCCAGTGGCTCCCAAAATCATTAAGGTCTTGATCCAAAGCATATTAATGTCCACCGGAGTCTTTCCGCAGACTTCAGTGAGCTTTGGATCAGGCCCTAAAGGTGAGGGCAGAGGGAGGTCAGGGTCGATGGAGTTGAATCTGCCAACACCAGGCCTGATTTTATCCCACAGAGCTAGAATTCAGATGAGTTGTTCTATTTTGGGATCAGACAGCGTGTTGAAGTGTTAGTGTGTTGAAGTGTAGGATTTCAGAGGCCTGAGTCCTGGCAATAATGCTGTTAGTTATTGTACAAAACGAAAGTCAAGCTGAGCCAATCAGGTTGCCCTATGGGTGACCTTTAATTTACCAATAAAAAAGTTAAATAAATTAAATTAAACTTCAGTCAAATCAGAAACTAGCTTATTTACACAAAAAGCTCAGCTTTTTTCTTCTTTTTTTTTTATTTAAAAACCCCTAGACCTTTAGAGATAGGCTGTTCTCTGTGTGGCTGCAACACAGAGCAAGTCTGGTCCCTAACCCAGCCAGAATGCGGCAGGTCACTAACAGTAGCAATAGTCACCCTACTGCACCAACCTCCACCATCACATCCATAGCAGTCCTGTGACACCACAGCAGCATAGTCATGCAGAGTCACCGGAATGAATTTGGCCACAGCAGTGTCTCCTGCTCTCCCTATAGATGCTTTGCCTTTATCCAACCATTTTTTCCACAAATACTTCTTCAGCATTTACAGAGCAGTAGAAACCACCCTTCTGTGACAATGTTCTCTTCTACTGTCAGCATCTCTTGAGGAATACACGACTCTATTATTAATGTACGTAAGCACATATTTAGCTTCTGAGGATTAATTTAATTTAAAGAGATACTGCCATAGAATTATATCTTTTCCCTTAATTTATTTACTTTTGGAAGAGTATCAAGTAGGGAAGCTTGTATACAATGGCAGAGTCACATTAATAATAAAGATTAGATTATCCATTTTTCTCATTATAGCATTATGAGAGAATTAACACCGGTACAGTTCAAAGATGTATGTGGAGGTTTTACTTACTTTATAATTTATTCCTCTTCTATACGTTACTTTTCAGTAGCATGCCTGACGCAGGATCAAATGAGAGACATGTAGTTTCTAACCACAACATACTCTGCATACAGGCTATTTTTCTTTGTTCTCTGGAAACATTACTTCCATTAATTCCTTCCTCAAAACATGATCCAAAAAAAATTTCAAGTACAATAAACCCAAACTTTATTGCTGGGTTATAGGTCAATGTAAACTGACCAGAATCAACACTCAACTAAAATTCGCTTTACAAAAGTCAGGATTGTTCAGTTACGTCTGCAGATCACAGACAGCTTCTTTCACCATTCATAAAGTCATTGGAATCACAAATTACTACATCTCCTTTGGAAGCAAACAGGACTAATAAGCGTCATCATCGTCCATATCACAGCCGTAATCTGAAACATATAGAGAAAAAGGTTTATAGAAAAGAAAATGTTCCCAAGAATAAGAAAAGTGCAATGAAAATATTACAGCTGTCAAACTATAAATTCAAGCAGTCTCTATGCTGTGTAACAAGTTGGTATGTTTTTAATTAACCAAACAACAAACTCATACATTTTCTTAAGGCTAAGGAGAAAATCTGCTATATGCTCTCCTTAATGAACTCAAAAATACTTGTGAGCCTACATGTATATGTTTAGCACTGCACTTATTAAGAAAGGCTCTTAGGACCCTAATTTCACGGAGACTTGGCAGATGGATATGCGAAATATTCAGCTTAGTTTAGAGGCTAAAGAGATCAAACTTGATTGTCAAAAGTAAATTGGAACATGGAGGTAGATAAATGGCAATGTGCATTACAAGGGGGCACGATTAACTAAACATGAGCGCCAAGAAAAAAATGAATTTGTTTAAATCATTGAAGGATTTCTAAACAGAACCTACCCAGACTCAAAGGCAGCTCCAGAACACCCTTCTGTGCCCAAAGATTCCCAAGAAGCAAAATGTCACTCAACAACAAACTTCAACTAGGACATCTGGCTTCAGAAGTCCTGGATCCAGTAGTACTATAAACAGAAACTCTTAGTGTATGTCTACACTGGAATTATAACCCATGGCAGGCTCATGTCAGCTGACTCAAGGCAGGGGCTACAGGGATGTTTAACTGCCATATAAACTTCTGGGCTCAGGCTGGCGCCCAGGCTCTAGGACCCTGTGAGAGGAGAGGGTTGCAGAGCTCAGGTTGCAGCCTGAGCCAGAACGTCTACACCACAATTAAATAGCCCAGCAGCCCGAGCCCAAGTCAGCTGCAGTATAGACATACCCTAAATGGCCAGTTGTGCCTCTTTGCCAATCATTACCCAGAATCCTTTCTGTGTACAGCTATTTAAGAGCAGTGCGGATTTCTGAGGTCTAGGGAAAAAACAAGACATTTGTACGTGCTTCTGTATAAACCAATTTCTTTTCTGCGTATTTCACAAATTAACCAGACAAAAATCTCCTTGTTGCAAAATGGACCCTAACTTTTACTATTATATGTGACTGTTTAGTAAATTTAATCTTTATCTTCCACCATCAGTGTGAGGAGATGTGGTGCAGGGTTTCATGCAGACACACAAGCTAATGAATGCTCTGCAGAAAAAACAAATGTAATCCACAGTGATTTGTACAGAAAGGGCTAAGTTCATCACCTGAATCTCCTGCAGTTCCCCTCCACTTATCAGGGAGGTCTAAGACCCACGAGTAGACAAACAAAACAGTTCTTTTCCTGGCAGTACATTCTGAACACCTCAGTTTTAATTCTGGCAACATTCCTAATTTATTTTTCTTAATAATGCAAATACTCAGCTCTTTCAGCTGCAGTAGAGAACCAGAGAGAAGGTAGTGCAATGTTCTCAGAATGCTTTAAAAATAGTAACACAAAGGAGAAAAAATGCTCAGTGACCTTTAAACTACTTTGCGGGCTTTATTACTACTATTTTTAAACACAGATCCACCCACCCAGATGGGTGCACTTTCTTGGGAACATAATCCTAATAATAAACACTAGTGACAAAGTATTTTTCCTTTGGTTCAGAAATTATCTTCCAGTCAGAAATCAACCTAAAAGCAACACATTCCTTTATGATCAATCCATAGATATTACAAAAAAGCTTCATCAAAGTCTGCAGCTGAATTAACAGTGATGGGGAGGCTTGAACAATAAATCAATGCTCCAGCACAAACCTTCTTCCCACTTTGCTTTAGCGTATTGCATCATTCTATTTTAAGATATTTTTGCATACATCCGAAGATTAAAATGTAAGAGGAAGTTTCAAATAAAGAATCAATCCAGCCATGTCCAACTATGAAATACCACTGCAGAGAGGGTATCAATGTTTCCTGTCAATACAGAAACCTGCTTAAATGATGGCTTCTAGTTGAGAGTCACAAGGGGGGTTTAGGTACCTAACTGCCATTTAGGCATGCAAGTCCAATATTTACATTCTCAAAAATCCCGCTCAAGCTGCTGCCTAGCCCTGTAGGGGCCTAGGCTTCCACTGGTAAAATCCCCTAGACACCTACATTTCTGCATGCACATAGCCACCTCAGTCTTGACACCACTGAGCAACTTGCTGCCTAAGCTCCAGCAGGATTCACAAACTAGGCGTTCACCACCTATCATGCTGGGGGGCCAGCTTGGTCGATGTGCTCAGAGGCTGCCTTGGAGCACATCTACCAGATTGGGCCCCATGCAAACCATAGCCAGAGAAGTCGGTGGTGATGCTTCCCCGCCCCGCGCCCCGCCCCCCCCCTTTTATGTAATAACCCAGCAGTTACAGCACTCACACAGCATGTGGGAGACTCAGGTTCAAATCCCCACTCTGCCTGATGTGGAGCGGGGACCTGAATGCAAGTCTTGCACCTCCCAGGTTAGAGCCCTAACCACTGGTTTATAGAGTCATACACACACCTTCTCTGGCACAATGAATATATAATTATTTATACAAAGTGGCACAGCTTGAGATTGAGAGACACTCACTCCAGAACAGCTCATAACCCAGTGGTTGGGGCAAACACCTGAGATGTAGGAAACCCACCGTTCAAGCCCCTGTTCCAAATAAGGCAGCATGGGTATCGGAACACAGGTTTTCCACATCCCGGGTCCACGCTCTAACATGAGGCCATTGGGGGTAAGCAACACCACCTCCTCCTCAGTTTTTCTTGAAGAAAGGACTGTCCTAGCTTATGCATCCGTAAGTCCACGCCAGGGTTCATGGCTGTGAATCCGGAGTGGAGGTAGGCGTCCATCTCCCTTTGAGGGGCAGGGCTTAGGCCCCACCCTTCTCGTCAGCATTTCCTGCTGGCTAGCTTAGGCAGCTCCCTGCTCAGGGTGCTGGCTTCTGTGAAACCCCTTTTTTAGGGCCCTCACTGTCCCTGTGCATCATACAGGGAGCCTAGCTGCCTAACTCGGGGTCGTGAATTCCACTTGGTAGCAGGACAATGTAGGCACTGTGATGCTCAGCCTAAGTCCTCTTTGTGAATCCCACCCACAGACCTTAATACACACGTGGTTTAGTGAATAGAATACACTGGCTGTGATTCCCATTTCACAATATTTTTTGGTAAAGTCCTCACTTTTCATGACATTTAACCCAGAGATGATGTTTGAAGACTCATCTAATACTGAGGGCTTGTCTACTACACCTGAGAGTTATTCCAGAATAAGGCAGAAAGTGAATTTAAAGTGGAGTAGCTATTCGGGAATAACCCGTGTGTAGACAAGCCAGTATCCTACAGCTAGGATCCCAGGATTTTATTATGGGAAGCCCTCCAGGAAGTTGCACTGTGGCATTAAGGGGTAAATCCTGCTTCTTGCTGCTGGAGTATGTGAGCCTCTAGGAGGACTCCTGCATGGTAGGAATTAGGGGGCAGGGGTGAAGAGACTGAGCAGAGGGATCTTTACATCCAGAGTGCTGCAGTGACACAGATCACCAGCCAGAACTGTTAAAGAAAAATGTAATTTGGATATCAAGTTTTTACTGAAAGCAAATAAAAAGATTTATTTACTGAAGTAAGAATCACCGTGAGCCAAAGCCTTGCTCTTGGTGTCTGACATGTTTAGCTGTTTGCTAAAGTTACCTTTTCATTATTAAAGAAGAAAAAGCACTTTTAAATGTATGCTAAATTATCCTGTACGTGGGGTTAAAACCCCCAGCAGTGAGGAGGGGCCTGTGCAAGCTCACTGCACCACCTAAGCCTCACCCAGGGGCTGTGCAGGGGATGGATGGACAGAGAAGCCGTGCAGGGATACCTGTGACCCCTGCCCCAGACACGCTGTGGAAAGGATCTCCATACCAGCCCTGCACAGTCCAGCATCACACCGATTAGCACTGTTCTAATCATACCCATTACCACTTTGGGTGTTCACATTTCATCTGGTACCTCAAGTTAGCACTGCTGTGGCCTTTTTTTCAAAAATAGCTAATATTTTTTATTTCTCCAATAGCTCTTTAAGAATAAAGCAGCGGTTCTCAAACTGTGGGTTGGGACCCCAAAGTGGGTCTAACACCAGGGCTGGCATTAGACTTACTGGGGCCCAGGGCCAAAGCCCAAGCCTGAAGACTTCAGCCCTTGGTGGCAGGGCTAAGGGTTACAGGCCCCTCGCCTGGGGCTGAAGACCTTGGGCTATGGCTTTGGCCCCAGGGTGGGCTCAGGCTTTGTTCCCCGCTCCTGGGGTCATGTAGTATTTTTTGTTGTCAGAAAGGGATCGTGATGCAATGAAGTTTGAGAACCCCTAGAATAAAGAGTCCTTTACAAAGAACAGAAGTTGGTCTGGTAATTTCTGCGTCTTCACAATTGTGCACAGTCAATAGGTCGCACTATCTAAAATCAAGACCTACCATTTCCTCCCATTAACTGAAGTGCACTCATGCAGTGATCATCCTCTTCTTCTATTTCTTCTTCCTCAACTTCTTCCTCATGGTTATATGATACCGGTCCACTCTCTACCAGAACATTCTCTGGTTTTTCAAGCTCTGGCCCTTCTGTCTGTGAAACTGGAACGGTTACCTGTGAACAAGAGAGGGGGATACTAAAGTATACCATTCCTTGTAGCCAACTCTTTTCCCTTAAAATCTCCAAATGAAAGGGTCAGAGCAGCTGGCACTATTGTCCTCTAACAAAGCCAAAGCCCAGCCTAAGAAGCTTAACACTTCTGGGGAACATTCAACGTCCACGGTGGAAAGTACTGTGAATGTGCATGAGAAAGAAATGTTCAGATTTCAAGTATTTCAAAGCCCTGCAAATACTCAAAGTGAAACAGTCAAATAGAGTGAAAGAAAAACACAACCCTCTCACAAGTGCAAGGTAAAACTAGCTTAAGGTGCTTTCGCAGAGCTCTGTGGGGAAGCTTGCAGAGTTTTCCTTCATTATGTTTGGTTCAGATAAGGGCTATTACACAGTGGCACCGCTATTATCACTTTAATGAGAGCAAAATGCACTCTGATATCAGAAAAAAATGATGTGTATTAGTTTTGACAGATCAGGCTGGATTTTCTTGGAGCAGAACCCAGAGCGTGACAATAATTCTCATTAGACAACACTGTTAATAGTGTAGTAGAATAACACATTAGCTACACAAACTGGCACCTCTAGGTTATCAGAACAGTGGGTTGGGAACTGGTGGCTCCAAGAGCACATGCCAAGGGTCTACAAAGAGCTGACTGTTCACATCATGCTGTCTAAACTTTTTCAGAGATGAGGAGTCTCTCTTATTGCTGCTAAGGCCCGCAATTCAGCAAGGCTTGGCAGGAAATGGTTTCCTCATCTGGTGAAGAATTTTGAGATTTTCAACATTTTTCCCATTCAGCACAGGGATGAATCCAAAACAGAGAGAGGGACCCATGCCAGAGCAGCCAATTGCCTGGTGGTCAGGGAACTCACCTGGGATGTGCTCTGCCATGTTTCGAGGAGGGACTTGAACTCAAGTCTCCCACATTTCAGGTGAGTACCTTGACCACCAGGCTTACTGGCTATTCTGAGGTCAGGCTTTCAATCTCTCTTGTTGGAGGTGTTCTACTTTGCATCAATAATTCAACAGGAATTGGAGCAGGGACTTGAACCTGGGTATCCCACATCCCAGGTGAATGCCCTGACGACTGGGCTAAGATGTCCTCTGGGAATGGAACGGCGAGGCAATACCTCCAGGGTAGGAGAGGGTAAAAAGACCTAGCAGCTGGGAAGAAATTCCAAGGAGCAGAGATGGGGACCAAGCATCAGGAAAGCACATGCAGTAGAAGATGAGGATTAGGCAACAAGGAGGCATTCGTAGAGATGATGAGAAGGAGAAAGGGGGGTAAATTGGGAAAAGAGCATGAGCAATGGAGCAAGCAGGGAGGGAGGAAAACCCAGCAGGGAGATGGAGACCAAAGGAAAAGCAAAAGACGACATTGTCGCTGATTCTCTTGTGTCTGAGCTGTGGAAAGTAGTAGCCACGTGAAATTGGCTTCAGTTCCCTGATTCAGCACCACCGGACCCTAAGCCAGAGCAGGAGGGGCCTTGCTCTAATTGAGGTTACTGGAATACTTCCCCCTGCAGCCGTGGAGCTCAGCCCTTCCAGGCCCCTCCCTCTTCTCCCATTTACAGAGGGGAAGCTGGCAGAGGGGGTAGCTATGCTGTCTCCAGCAACTCTATGATGCTGGATTTTCCCTTTTGCCCAGAGGATATCTCCAGAGAATCTGGCACAGTATGATTAACTCTTGCAGAACTGAGAATGTATATATTACTTGCCACTAGTCATCACCAGGAAAGACTGAAAAGATTGGGACTGTTTACATTTGAAAGAAGATGAATAAGAGGGGACATGTTAGAAGTATGTAAAATAATGTATGGTATGGAGAAGTCAGACTGGGAACTTCTATTCTTCCTGTCTCTTTAAACCAGAAGGGGACATTCAAATGAATTAAAAGGCAGCAAATTCAAAACTGATAAAAGGAAACACTCCTTCACACAGTGTGCAATTAAACTGGGGAACTTATTGCCACATCAGGCCATTAAGACCAAAACCATAGCAAGATTCAGAAAGGCATTAGCTATTTATATGAATAACAGGAATATCCAGAGTTATAATAGTTAATGTTAAACCACTTTGGAGGGGATATTAAGCACTAGGCTTAAGCCAAAGTAGAGGTTAGGAGGAAGATTTTTTGCACCTTCTAAATTATCCAGTGCAGGCTGCTCCTGGAGACAGGATCTGATTCAGCATGGCAATTCCTCTCTTATTTGTGCTACAGTAACTCTTAGGGGCCCCAAACAAAATCAGAGCCCCATTGTTCTAGGCGCTGTATGACATTGTAACGGAAAACCCCTATCCCAAAAATCTCACCATCTAATTACTCAAATATCAAATTCCACCCAAACCTGTGAGAAATCAAGCTGATCACACAGGCAAACTAAGGATTCCATCTTAGATTTTCTAAGGGCTTGTCTACACTTACCGCAGTGCAGCTGCGCGGCTCTGGTGCTTAGTGAAGATGCGCCCTATGCCAATAGGAGATCTTCTCCTATCAGTATAGGTACTCCTCCTCCCCAATAAGCCCTCCTGTCAACACAGCACCATGTGCACCAGGAGTTTGGTCGGTATAACTGCGTCGCTCAGGGCTGTGGATTATATAAATTTCTTTAGACTGAAGTACGTCTGTAGTGTAGACCAGGACAAAGTCACCGAAGAGATTCCTCCAATAGCTCATTGATTGGTTTCTGCACGTCCATTATTTTTAACAGGGACTGGGTACCCAAATCACAGAGAAAACAATCTCTATGTAGAAATAAATCTTACTGTTATTTAGATTTGAATTCCTTTCCTTTCAGTTTATCATGTTTCACCCATCACCACTTTTCCCATACAGAATTATCAAACGGACAACTCCTAAGGTTTTAGGCAAGAGAAATAATAGACAATAGTTTCAGGAAAAACATCGTCTTAATTTATACTAATTTTTATGCTAAAAGTTTCCATCTGCTCTAAAAATTTTCACTAAAGAATGGATGAATATAAAGGAGCTACAACTGATTCATTGTTTATTAAAATTGCACCATCCTAATTAAAATATGACCTTCTTCTAATTATCATGTCCATTTCCAGGCTGTTACAGCGCTAAAAATGTGCAGGTTTTTCTAATGAGCACAGCATAAAAAGTGAAAATGTATTTCCCCAGGCATTATATCAAACTGTTTCTTAAAATAATGTTTTAACCTTTTTAAAACTAGGGTGTCAAACAAATTCCTTTCACCAAACTTCCTGAATCAGTCTCCAGAAAATTTGAACTTTAGTATGGCTTTTAAACTCACATATTTTTTATGGGGTTGTGGAAACATATTAAATGATCAAAGTTAACTAGAACATTTTCAAAATGGTGTCAGATTTCACAGTTATATAAAAAAAGATGAATGGCTGACTCAGTTTGTAAATTAGTAATATGGATTTTACATTGTTATGTAACAGTTTAGTCTCTGAATATGGACAACAATTTTAATTTACTGTACTTGTATACACATGTGTAAACATATTTCACAAAGACAGAGTGTGAAGGAGGAGAACATAAGAATGGCCCTACTGGGTCAGACCAAAGGTCCATCTAGCCCAGTATCTTGTCTTCCGACAATGGCCAATGCCAGGTGCCCCAGAGGGAATGAACAGGTAATCATCAGGTGATCCATTCCCTGTCACTCATTCCTAGCTTCTGGCAAACAGAGGCTAGGGACACCAACCCTGTCCATCCTGGCCAACTGCTATTGATGGACCTATCCTCCATGAATGTATCTAGTTCTTTTTTGAACCCTGTTATAGTCTTGGCCTTCACAACATCCTCTGGCAAAGAGTTCCACAGGTCGACTGTACATTGTGTGAAGAAATACTTCCTTTTTTTTGTTTTAAACCTGCTGCCTATTAATTTCATTTGGTGACCCCTAGTTCTTGTGTTCTGAGAAGAAGTAAATAACACTTCCTTATTTACTTTCTTCCAGTCATGATTTTATATACCTCTATCATGTCCCTTCTTAGTCGTCTCTTTTCCAAGCTGAAAAGTCCCAATCTTGTTAATCTCTCCTCATAAGGAAGCTGTTCCATACCCCTAATAATTTTTGTTGCCCTTTTCTGAACCGTTTCAAATTCCAATATATCTCTTTGAGATGGGGTGACCACATCTGCACACAGTATTCAAGATGTGGGTGTACCATGGATTTATATAGAGGCAATATGATATTTTCTGTCTTATTATCTATCACTTTCTTAATGACTCCCAACATTCTGTTCGCGTTTTTGACAGCCGCTGCACATTGAGTGGATGTTTTCAGAGAACTGTCCACAATGACTCCAAGATCTCTATCTTGAGACCCCATCATTTTATATGTATACTTGGGATTATGTTTTCCAAATGTGCATTACTTTGCATTTATCAACATTGAATTTCATCTGCCATTTTGTTGCCCAGTTACCCAGTTTTGAGAGATCCTTTTTCTAGCTCTTTGCAGTCTGCCAGGGACTTAACTATATTGAGTAGTTTTGTATCATCTGCAAATTTTATCATCTCACTGTTTACCCCTTTTTCCAGATGATTTATGAATATGTTGAATAGGACTGGTCCTAGTACAGACCCCTGGGGGACACCACTACTTACCTCTCTCCATTCTGAAAACTGACCATTTATTCCTACCCTTTGTTTCCTATCTTTTAACCAGTTACCAATCCATGAAAGGACCTTCCCTCTTATCCCATAAAAGCTTACTTTGCTTAAGAGCCTTTGGAGAGGGACCTTGTCAAAGGCTTTCTAAAAATACACTATATCCACCGTACCCCCCCTTGTCCCTTTGTTCACCCCCTCAAAGAATTCTAGCTGATTGGTGAGGCATGATTTCCCTTTAAAAAAACCATGTTGACTCTTTCCCAACAAATTATGTTCATCTATGTGTCTGACAATTTTGTTCTTTACTATAGTTTCAACCAGTTTGCCCAGTACTGAAGTCAGGCTTACCAGCCTGTAAATGCCGGGATCACCTCTGGAGCCCTTTTTAAAAATTGGGGTCACATTAGCTATCCTCCAATCATTTGGTACAGACGTTGATTTAAATGATAGGTTACAGATTACAGTTAGTAGTTCTGCAATTTTCTATTTGAGTTCCTTCAGAACTCTTGGGTGAATGCCATCTGGTCCTGGTCACTTATTACTGTTCAGTTTACCAATTTGTTCCAAAATCTCCTCTAATGACACCTCAATCTGGGACACTTCCTCATATTTGTCACCTAAAAAGAATGGCTCAGGTTTGGGAATCTCCCTCACATTGTCAGCTGTGTAGACCGATGCAAAGAATTTATTTAGTTTCTCCACAATGGCCTTATCGTCCTTGAGTGTTCGTTTAGCATCTCGATTATCTCGTGGCCCCACTAAGTGGTTAGCAGGCTTTCTGCTTCTGATGTACTTAAACAATTTTTTGCTATTACTTTTTGAGTCTTTGGCTAGCTGTTCTTCAAATTCTTTTTTGGCCTTCCTAATTATATTTTTACACTTCATTTGGCAGAGTTTATGCTCCTTTCTATTTTCCTCATTGGGATTTATCTTCCACTTTTTAAAGGATGCCTTTTTGCCTCTCACTGCTTCTTTTACTTTGTTGTTTAGCCACAGTGGCACTTTTTTGGTTCTCTCACACTTTTTTTAATTTCGGGTTACATTTAAGTTGAGCCTCTATTATGGTGTCTTTAAAAAGTTTCCATGCAGCTTGCAGGGATTTCATTTTTGGCGCTATACCCTTTAATTTCTGTTTTACTAACCTCCTCATTTTTGTGTAGTTCTCCTTTCTGAAATTAAATGCTACTGTGTTGGGCTGCTGTGGTGTTTTCCCCCTCACAGGGATGTTAAATTTAATTATATTATGGTCAGTATTACCAAGGAGTCCAGCTATATTCACCTTTTGGACCAGATCCTGTGCTCTACTTAGGACTAAATCAGGAATTGCCTCTCCTCTTGTGGGTTCCAGGACTAGCAGTCATTTAAGGTGTCAAGAAACTTTATCTCTGCATCCCGTCCTGAGGTGACATGTACACAGTCAATATGGGGATAGTTGAAAACTCTCATTATTATTGAGTTTTTTATCTTAATAGCCTCTCTAATCTCCCTGAGCATTTCACAGTCACTATCACCATCCTGGTCAGGTGGTCAGTAATATATCCCTACTGCTATATTCTTATTATTGGAGCATGGAATTACTATCTATAGAGATCTTACGGTACAGTTTGGAGGAGTTAGTGACAGCAATCACGACTCACATTTTGGTAGAGAGAGAGAACGCGCGTATGTGTGAGAGAGAGAGAATTACCAAAATGAGTATCGTGAATATGGTCACATAATTATTAAAAAGAAAAGGAGTACTTGTGGCACCTTAGAGACTAACCAATGTATTTGAGCATGAGCTTTCGTGAGCTACAGCTCACTTCTCACGAAAGCTCATACTCAAATACATTGGTTAGTCTCTAAGGTGCCACAAGTACTCCTTTTCTTTTTGCGAATACAGACTAACACGGCTGTTACTCTGAAACATAATTATTAACAACTCGTCCTCTGCAATATTACAATCTCAAACCAAAATACATAAATATTAAGTTTCATTATTTAGGTTTCAGAGTAACAGCCGTGTTAGTCTGTATTCACAAAAAGAAAAGGAGTACTTGTGGCACCTTAGAGACTAACCAATTTATTTGAGCATAAGCTTTCGTGAGCTACAGCTCAGTTCATTGGATGCATACTGTGGAAAGTGTAGAGGATCTTTTTATATACACACAAAGCATGAAAAAATACCTCCTCCCACCCTGCTCTCCTGCTGGTAATAGCTTATCTAAAGTGATCACTCTCCTTACAATGTGTATGATAATCAAGTTGGGCCATTTCCAGCACAAATCCAGGGTTTAACAAGAACATCTGAGGAGGGGGGGTAGGGAAAAACAAGGGGAAATAGGTTACCTTGCATAATGACTTAGCCACTCCCAGTCTCTATTCAAGCCTAAGTTAATTGTATCCAATTTGCAAATGAATTCCAATTCAACAGTTTCTCGCTGGAGTCTGGATTTGAAGTTTTTTTGTTGTAATATAGCAACTTTCATGTCTGTAATCACGTGACCAGAGAGACTGAAGTGTTCTCCGACTGGTTTACGAATGTTATAATTCTTCACATCTGATTTGTGTCCATTTATTCTTTTACGTAGAGACTGTCCAGTTTGACCAATGTACATGGCAGAGGGGCATTGCTGGGGGTGAGCTGTCACTTCTTCCTCTGCCCCAGGAGCAGACAAGGGAGGGAAACAGGACACCAGAATTACAATTCTCTCCCTGGCTACCTGCTTGCTCCATGGGGGAAGTCATCTACCACTGGTCCTCAACAGGAGTTGATTACTTCCTCCTGTGTGCCAGTTCAGCTCTGCTGGATAATACAGTGAGGGAGTAGGGACAACGCTGCTTACTCCCTGCCACTGCTCTCTTACTCAATTTGTTTGTTTTTTAGAAGCATATGGATGTTATTTCCCCTCTCCCCAAACTGGAATTCCTGTTGAATATATTAAATATGAATAGTTACCTGGTTTATTGAGAGGTTTGTGTTCACAGTTTCACTTACCCTTCCATTCGGAATCCCTATTTTTGTAAAAGCAAATAATTCCAACTGGAAAACAGAGGGCATCATCTTTGCAATGATCCCACTTATTGCTTCTGGCCTGATCAGAGGGACCAATCCTGATCTCTTTGACTCGGAATTTACATTCCCATAACAGATATCAGAATCCGGTCCACTAAGGTTTGTGATAGTTGCCATAATCAATGTTAAGTATTGGATTATGAGTTAAGTCAATTTTCAGATTGCAGTTGTGTAGAAGGGTTCTGGGAGAGGTGGTAAACTTCACATACCTCTTCAGTTGCAGCCTTTTTAGCTAGTTGTGTAGAAATCAAGGGTCTCAATCTGGAAAGAAGAAAAAAGGCGTTGGTGATTATTAGAAAAGTTATATTGTAAATGTAAAAACACAAGGTCAGTTTGACACAGACTGCAGTCACTTGTTCTCTGGCCAAGAGAACAAGTTTGCTAATGTCATCACACTATGTATTTATTTTATCCTTTCAATTTAAAAATATAAAAGAAAGTCTATGCACAAGCCTTACACACAGTTTAACAGTAATTAACATTTACATTCAGTAAAACTATCACCTAGCAGCTCAATACAATAAAGGATGGTCTAGACATGAAAGTTGATTCGGAATAAGGTAGGGTGTGTTTTTAAAGAGGTTTAGCTATTCCTGATTAACTCCATGTGTGAATGCTCTTATCCCAAAATAATAGTGTCTTGTTTTGAATACATTTAATCCATTTCCAAAGTGGATTAATCTTATTTGGAATACAATTAATCAGGAATTATTAATTTAGGAACAGCTAATCAGAATAACTCCCCATGTAGACAAGCCCTTAGAAAAAAGGCAAGCTAATAAGCACAACAGCAAAACTCCATCCCATACTCCACCCAAAGCCCTTCTTAGCTCTCCCCAAAGGCCCTATAAAATAGATTACTTTTGCCACATGTTCTGAAGGCCAAAAAATTTCTACCCATTGCTGGCCCCTCCCTCTTTTCTGTTATAGTGAGAAGGACAGATTCAGTGAGCCAGATTCTGTTCCTAATTACACCAGTGTAAATCTGGAATCACTTCCCTTTATTTCAGTGAGGTGATTCCAGATTTACACTGATGTATCGAGATTACATCAGTATGGTTTTAACATCTTATATCTAATCTTGAACTAGACAACAGCAAAAAACAAAAGGATCCTACATGAGCTGAAAGAAAGAAATCCTGGAAGCTGAACTTGAGCATATTTTTAAAAGTATTGCATAGCTGGGGAAAGGACCGCAGACACACATTTGGAGATCAGTCTGTATTATTTTGCCACTCAAGTGCTAAGTGTTGTCATTGCGAGTCATTTCAAATCCTGTTTCCTTATTGCTATGAACACTGTTCTCAACTGAGTTCTGGTTGCTTTGTGTCCCCTCTCTTCACCCAGGTATACCCAGCTATAGAGAATGGTTTGCCTGGTACCTAAATTCTGCTCACACAGGTTCCCGGGCATACCTCTGAATGAAGTTTAAGTTTCATTCACAGAGATGTACACCTCCAGAGCTAAGCTTTCATTTAGAGTAAGATGCTTCTTTCCCTCTATTCAGCCACTGATTCTGGCATTCTTTAGCATACAAACAAAGAAGTTGTTCTCCAATTTAAAAAAAGACACTAAATCTGACTATTCTACAGTAGGAAGCAAAACCCCAGAGAATGAGTGGAGAGTTTTAGTCTTCATTATCTGACAGAGAAGAAAATATTAAAATTCAAGAGACAGGCGTTCAGCTAAGAGTCGTCTTTGCAGCGCTTCAGCACATTTTCAGGATACTTGAACATCTGGGGCAGTCCAAAGTGAACTTGTTTTCAGTGCATCCAACCAAGCTGATGTTTGGGCAACATTTCAAAGGCAGAGTCTATGCGCTTGCACCTACAGAGTGATTTGGAATACAACGGTATTCTTTTACAACTATTGTCTGTTGCACTTCATGATTATCAACATCATCATGGAAGAAGATGATACCATTAACCCAGAGAATGTATTTACTCCCTGTAAGTCCCAATGGATCCTTCGACATACAGAGAAAACATTTGAAGGCACAGATACGAATCTTACTCTGTGTCCGACTTCCTCTTTATGCTGCCCCACCTGAGTTATACAACTTTCCTAATATCTGAATATGTGTATTATACTGTTAATCATGGTTTTCTAATACAGAGTACCAATTTAGATGCACACACGCATGAGAATGCAGTAACAATATCAATAGGCTAGATAAATGAAGGTTGCTGGTAAAATATCTGTTACCCTGTATTCACATACTTGAAAAGCAGTAGATATTAAAGCTCTCTATTTGAAAACAGTGTGATTATTGCAATTAACACTCTATCCAAAAATTAGATTTGTTGCCACGTTATTGAGTGACAACATGCCCCCCAAGAATACCCTGAAGCCTTGCCCCTCCCCAGTTAGAACAAGCTATAAAATAAGCCCAGAAGGCACTCAGAATGTTCTGGCCTTTGTTTCAGAGGCAATAATGCATGCGCTTACACTGAACAATACAATCACTGCTACGCTAAGTACACAGTCAATATTCAAGTGTCATTTTAATTACAAATGTTCCCATAATGAAGAAAAAAGGATTCTGACTTGTGAAACCCCTATTTGTAAACTGCAACCCTAAACATAAGGAGCCATTCTATTGCACTTTACAACAATGAGAGACTACGTACTCCACAGGCTGTATTCCTCTACTATGTTAGTGTTCAGAAAGCATGTTTATTTCTCAGTAGTAGAAGTACTGCAGTTCTCAGAGCAAGCCAAAAATAATACAGAAAAAACATATATATGAAGTACTGGAAAGACACTGGGCCTGATTCTCCTCTCCTTCTACTGATCTTACAGTAGTGGGACTTCCCTGACTTCAGCAGAGTTAATCCCAATTTAAGCAAGAGGATCAGGCTCATTAATTAGTATGTACGATCAACAAACACCAGCAGTGAAAAGTGGAGAACTAAAACCATCACATACAGAGATACATTGTGTCAACTTATTTTCCTCAGAGGATAACTTCTTCAATTAAAAAAAAAAGTAATTTTGTCTCTTGGCTGGTGATGTCATTATCTCCACAGAGACCCCTAACTATTACTGTACAGAGCACTGAAGAAAGATTTTACAGTGTTGTTTTTTTTTTAAATGCCCTGATGCCCTGACCTCCTTAAAACAGAGCAGCTGCTGCCACACCAACCATATGGAACAATAAATTACTGGCTGCCATGGCTACAGATACTGGCTCCTTCTGCAGTCTGATTTAACCAGGGAAGGCTAGAATATTGTAGTGTGCCATCACTGAAGAACAGAGCTGTTTCTGAGGCTTGAGTGGGATGGGGCATTAATGCTCAAATGAGCAGCTTCACAAAAAGAGGACAGCCAAAGTCCTTTATGCCACTTTCAACATGCATGTACCCCCATCAACATGACTACCTCCCCATCTATCCCAGCTCATCAGACTTGCTGAACACTGCGCTTTTGCTGAGCAGAAGAAATACTCTGAATTAGGAGCTGTTTTGTCTCATATGTTTTGTATCATTTCCTGGGTTAAGACACATTGTGATATACAGCATGATTCTGTTTAAAATATAATACTTTGACAAAAATGAAATGGCTCTCATGATCTTTCTAAATGCTTCTGTAATCATTCATCATTTACTGTATCTTCTGGTTTTATACATTTGCATTATGAACTATGAAACTGACAGAATTAAATATATTAAAAATAAACCACAAAACAAGCAATGTTGTGAATGGTAAAGCAAACCTACAAAAGGAAAAAGATGTACAAACGCCAAGTGCAACATACAGGTTTCAAGCTAATTTTGAAAAATTATTCATATGTTCCAGTCAACCAACATATATAACATGTGAAATTGATACTCTTGACATTTTTTTGGTCAGAAAGTAATGGCACAGTATTTGTCGTTAGTGTCTGCTCACTGTAGAATCTGCTTAGCTCCAGCTTCAGTTAAGACGTACAAGACAGCATCTAGGTTTGTCCTCCAGCGTAACAATTTAAAAGAAGATTCAGTATAATAGAATCTGACAGGGCTGAAGATCACATAAATTGAACTTTCAAAGTGAACAAATGCTTTGAAAAACAAGCTGACTTTTTAAAAAAGTTTTTAAAACAAACTTTTTATTTTGCTTATTACTTAATAAACAAAGATTATATAACACAGTACATAAAACAGAAAGGAAGTTATGGGGCAATACAGATGTGTAATTTATATTAGGCAATTCATCCACCCAGGGGATTATTATACCATAACAATCTCCTCAATTTAATTCTGGAAATAATAGTTTTAGAAAGTCACCAAAAGCTCTCTTACTGCTGAAATTTAATTTAACCCATCCACATAGGAAACCTCTTACTGCTGCTTACCACCCATACTAATGTTATAGACAGAAGGACAGACAGACAATGAATACATGATGGCGTGATGTGATATAATGGGTTTATCATCACGAGTCTGTGATGGCTGTGTTAATCATGAGTGGAGAAACCTTGAGTAAAATTATGCAGGTCATCCGAGACAAGTGCCAATGAAACCTATATAACCATGCCATTCCATCATGCATTCTGTAAACACCACATGTGTGGCAGAAAATCTACTGTGAAGTGCTCTAGAGAATTTTATTGGTGTTGTTTTGGCATCGCTCTCAGTTATAAAGCCAGGCTGTCTTTGTACCAGGACCAACTGAACAGACTTCTGCAGAAGGGGAAAAACAACAATTGTAAACATCTCTAACAGTGACATTAAATAGCTTTCCAGGTCAAGGATTTAAGGGTGTCCCCCCTACTAGAAAGTTGGGAATCTCCTCTTTTCAATAGCGTCAAGCTCCTGCTAGCAGCAAACTTTAAGCCTGCCATTGGTTCCAGCCTGCATAGTTGGCTATCCTAAGCCTCAGACCCGTGGTGGTATTTTTGCAGAAGGTGAGGGATTGAAGATCCCATATTCTCAGGACAGAACAAAACATTTCTCTGGCAGCTTGGAGTCAATGCAACTACTGCTAAGTAGATGGGCTGCAGTCTGAGTGACACTGGCACCTGGCTCTAACCCATACTCTCAACTGTGTAAACTAGCCCAGGTTTAAAGCACCTCCAAACACAGGTTAGAGGTTTTTCTGTGTGGACAAGGGGGCAGGGCAAAGGCTAAAACCTGGGTAAAGAGCCCAGGTGAAATGTGCAATGAAGACATACCCAGTAAGGAAACAGTAAAGGGGGTAGGCTTTGCAGTGGGGATGCTCTCACCTGGACAAGGCAAAGCAGAGTGGCTCAGAGCCAGATGCTGATCACCTGGACTAGCGCTAGAGTGAAGACATACCTCAAGAGAAACATCTACTGGTGAAGAATAAAGTCAGCATCTGCGCTGTTTTCCTAAAGACTGTTGCATCTTCTTCAGAACAGACAAGCACTCTGCTAATATACAGGTGCCTGGACACATTTTCCATACCTGTTCTTGTGAGTGAGAAGGGAGGAGTGGATAGGGATGAAAGACAAGACTGAATATTTTGCTGTGTACCTGCAGCACTCACTGATCTCCAAGACCTCAAAAAAATGCTGTAAAACATCAACATGGTGTTTTTGTCACTGACCACAACAAGATATTTTCAACTACAAAAATGGAGGGAGTTCAAATATAAAGCCACGGCACTGAGCCTCAAGCAAAAATAAACCAAAGAGCAGATCAAGGAGAGCCTCTATATGTCTCTCACTCTAAGAAATTACTGCAGACCATGGGAAATTGCAATTGCTCTAGGTCAAGAAAGGCTGGCTCTGGTAACTTTACTGCCTTGGCCGATGCACCTACTTTCTGACATTATGAAAGTGGAAGAAAGGGTTGCCATTTTTCTAATTGCTGGTAACCACAACCCCAAGGCCCCAGTCCCTGCTCTGCCTCTTCCCCCAAGGCCCTGCCTCTGATCTGCCCCCTGCTCTGCCTCTTCCTCCAAGGCTCCAACCCACATCGCTCACTACTCTGCCCCACCCCCCACCCCCCAGATCATCTCAAGGAGCCTGCCTGCGCTTGCTTGGCTTTGGTTCAGGTGCCATTTAGGGTTGCCAGGTCCCCAAAAACCAGGTGCCTGGCAACCCTAAATGGCACCCGGACACAGAAGGTAAAACCCGGACGGGTGGCAACCCTAGTGGAAGACTTTACTGGATTTGTCAATTTATGGATGCTGATGAACTCACCTCTTGAGAGCTGTCAATAGCGGAAAGTATTTGCAATTAAAAAAAATAAAATCTAGACTTGATCAAAGCCACTATCCAAAAGATGCCATCCCTTTCACCACACCAGCTGGAGCCTTTTCTGCCTGCTCAAATGAAATGGTGGCAGAAAGGCAGATTTGCATCTTATAGGAAAAGCTTCTTGAAACAGAGGAAGCTGTATAGCTGGGTTACAACTTTACTCTGAAAAGTATGTAAAAAACCACACTATGGCTCCGAATCAGTAAGACACACAAACCTGTGCCTCACTTTAAGTATGCAAGTAGTCCCATTTTAAGTGCTTAACTGCCTTGCTGTACTGGGGCCCAAAATGGTTGTGGTATATAAGGCACGTACCTTGAGAAGAAAAAATTTATGGAAATTATATAAGGCAATCTAAACACCAATCATTTTTACATCCTGTGCTTACAGCTACGGATAGACAAATCTTTCTAAATTAACAAATCACACAAACACTTCTATAATCTGATTAGAGCTAAATTACATTGTGAAGATGTGTATTTCCAATGGCAAAGTTCTTAACAGTAGTGTTTTTGCCTTTAATTCTCGTACAAATGTATTATCCCAGATGTAGCTGATGAGGTCTACAAGTATTTGCTTTTGGACAGGTGTTTTTGATCAATCTCAACCTCATAAAAACAGATAATGAGGCCAAAGATGAAAAGGAAAAACATCTAGTAATGTGCAGTCTCGGAGAACAATCCACAGAGACTGTTATACCCAAAGGTGATGCAAGATTTATTGTCAGATCTTTCCTGTTTAAAGTATGTGACATTACAAGGACAAATATCATACTAGACATAACATTAAATTACCTCTTCCTCCTCCACTACCTCAGATAATACAACACTGTTTAAACGAGGTGCCGCTTGCAGGTATATGCAGGGGAACACATTAATTTAAGATTCAGGTAACTGTAATTTCATACAAGTAACTCATCAAAGCACAAGGGTATACAGTAGAAACATCCCCCTCTCCCCCTGTGTCTGGTATATATTACATTAAAGAGCAATTTCATTGCCAACCATCTGGAAATCAATGTATTCCAAATTTTATTTCATGATTACCAACATTCGTCTTCATAACTCATTTCCAATTATAAGCAATAAATCATTTCTTCTTGCCTCTAATTTATAACAGCCAATTAAGGGAAATCTCTTATTTAAATAGCAAGTATATCTTTACATTACACATATTTTGAGGTATGCACTGAACATGACTACTCAAACAGCCTAATGGCGATATGGTGGTACAGCACTGCTTTGGCAGGTACTACGGAACACATACAAAGGCAAATACCATACTTTGTACTCTCATGACTTGTGTATCTCAGGACTTTGTGCAATTTAAGAGATCAGTGTTACATGACTGATTTAACTGAGATGAAATTGGTAGTTTGCCACCCATGAAACAGCATGTATCTGAGGTAAGTTTCGAGTCATGACCTCCCTAACAGGAATTGCATTAAAAGGAAGAAGTGGGCCAGTAGTGCAGTCTCTTAAACTAATTAATTTTTTAAAATACAGCTATGAGAGTTAAAGTTGAGTCAAGGCAGCTTTAACTTTCACATTGGAAGTCTGTGACAGAATGTACCTGGTATTCACACCCTACACACTATGGTAATAATCTATGTACAAAGTATGCCTTGTGAGTAGGGCTCCGTGACTTCTGCAGGGGCTAGTGTGGCTGAACCCAGGGCCAGCTGCTCAGGTGGCCCCGGGAACAGCCACACCAGCCGCTGCTCCAGTTGCTCCAGGCAGCGGTCCCTGGCTGGCTGGAGCAGCCGCGCAGTCCATGGCCCCCAGCAGCAGGTGCCATTGGCCCCAGGCGCCCTCCCCAGCCCCGGATGCCCCTCAGCAGCAGCCCACTCGCCCCCACCCAAGATTTAATCATAGGTATTTTTAGTATAAGTCATGGACAGGACACAGGCCATGAATTTTTGTTTCTAGCCCGTGACCTGTCCATGACTTATACTAAAAATACCTGTGACTAAATCATAGCCTTACTTGTGAGCTATCATTTGAAAACTCATAATTTGCTGGTCATTACTTTCCTGATAAAATGTGCGTGGCAATATTTTATGCGAAGTTATAAGACTCCACTGTACGGTATTACTAACATATATTCCAAACTGAGGTTGCAAAACAGGTCTGTCTCAAACAAAGGAATGTGTGCTCTGCTTAATTTGCATGTAAGCAGTGAACACAGTCATAAAGCAGGAAGGTAAACAAAGAAAGCTCAAACAGGTGAGGAAAAAGCAGCAGTAAACATCCTTCCCCATAGACTTTTTCTCTCCTCGTATCCAGTTGGAAATGTTTTCAAGAAGGGGACAAACTATAAAAAGGAAGGGAAAATCCTGCAAGGCACCTTGCCCCCAATTGCATTCAAGGCATCTGAAGCGACAAAGGAAGCATTCATTGGATTCGTCCTCTGTTTTGAATTTAACATAATTTGTTAAATTAGGCACCAGTTGCCTAACTTTTATCTTTATTTTTCTTGTAATCATTTCTGACTTTTATGCCTCAATACTTGTACTCACTTAAAATCTCTCTCTTTGTAATTAATAAATTTGTTTTATCTAACCCAGTGTGCTTGAACTGAAGTGTCTGGAAACTCCATTTATGGTGACAAGTTATGTGCATATTATTTCTATGAAAGAAATAATACACTTTATATACACTTGTACTGTGCAGGAGAGGTCTGGGCAGCACAGGATACACATTTATGGGTTTCAGAGGAACAGCCGTGTTAGTCTGTATTCGCAAAAAGAAAAGGAGTACTTGTGGCACCTTAGAGACTAACCAATTTATTTGAGCATGAGCTTTCGTGAGCCACAGCTCACTTCATCAGATGTGTACCGTGGAAACTGCAGCAGACTTTATATACACACAGAGAATATGAAACAATACCTCCTCCCACCCCACTGTCCTGCTGGTAATAGCTTATCTAAAGTGATCAGCAGGTGGGCCATTTCCAGCACAAATCCAGGTTTTCTCACCCTCCACCCCCCCCACACAAACTCTCCTGCTGGTGCTAGCCCATCCAAAGTGACAACTCTTTACATAATCAAGTCGGGCTATTTCCTGCATAGATACAGGTTTTCTCACTTCTCCCCCACCCCCATACACACACAAACTCACTCTCCTGCTGGTAATAGCTCATCTAAACTGACCACTCTCCAAGTTTAAATCCAAGTTAAACCAGAATATCTGGGGGGGGGAGGGTAGGAAAAAACAAGAGGAAACAGGCTACCTTGCATAATGACTTAGCCACTCCCAGTCTCTATTTAAGCCTAAATTAATAGTATCCAATTTGCAAATGAATTCCAATTCAGCAGTTTCTCGCTGGAGTCTGGATTTGAAGTTTTTTTGTTTTAAGATAGCGACCTTCATGTCTGTGATTGCGTGACCAGAGAGATTGAAGTGTTCTCCGACTGGTTTATGAATGTTATAATTCTTGACATCTGATTTGTGTCCATTTATTCTTTTACATAGAGACTGAGTTTGTGTGTGTATGGGGGTGGGGGGGAAGTGAGAAAACCTGGATCTATGCAGGAAATAGCCCGACTTGATTATGTAAAGAGATAGATAAGCTATTACCAGCAGGACAGTGGGGTGGGAGGAGGTATTGTTTCATATTCTCTGTGTGTATATAAAGTCTGCTGCAGTTTCCACGGTACACATCTGATGAAGTGAGCTGTGGCTCACGAAAGCTCATGCTCAAATAAATTGGTTAGTCTCTAAGGTGCCACAAGTACTCCTTTTCTTTTTACATTTATGGGTGATGATCTGGGACTGGGTGTGTTGAGGTCACCCTGCAGCATAACCAATGCTGGTTAGAGCCAAGGTGCGGCTGGCTGGCCGGCTGCAGCCCACACACAGACATAGCTGGGAGTGACTTACATGCTGGAGGCTGTTTGTGAGCAGTCCAGGCTGGAGGCTACAGCAGCAAAGCCTTGCAAAGGGTGCCACAGAGCAAGCACTAACAGTAAGCCACAGTAATGTGTGGAGCTAGACTGTGTGCTAACTCGCCCTGCTGTTTTGGGCCCTGTTAGGAATTGTGTGGTGCTTTGCGTGTATGTATGAATGTCACACTGTCAATGCACCAATTAATTTTGTGGTGCTTGCTGTACATTTATGATTATTGCACTGTTTGTGTCACTGATCCTAGGCGTTGTGTCACTCCGAACAGTAACAGGTCAGTGGGTGCTTTTAGTACAGGTCGGCATTCTGCAGCATATATTGAGAATGAGAATAAAGATAAATTATTTTCTAAAATATAGAATGTTTTTGAGTAACAAAACCACTACAGAAAATTCTATATGATGTAAAAGTAAAAGCATCCACCATGCAATCTGCTTGTAGATGGCCACATTCTTACGGCTGGTCCATAGCTGTGCCTACACAGCCTCTTCTCCCCACTTTCCCAGGAGATCCAGAATCTCCTGTCTACTGCAGGTCGGCTGGGCAGCTGCACACAACAATCGAGATCTGCTAGGTGTGCTTGCCACGCTGGACAATCAGGAAAAAGCATTTCAAAAATGTGCTGGGTTTTAACATTTAAAAGGTGGTGGTGGTGATGGTGAGAGAGGGACTGTTGGGTCTCCATGACACCTGGGCAGTGGAGTTCACAACTGTGACCAGAGAGGACAGTGTTGGCCATTGTGAAAGCTGCTGGAGGACTGTTAGTGTCAACACTCATGCTGCATCAACTTCAGTACATCGACCCTGGCTCAACGCCACTCAGAGAGGTTGTGTTACTGCATCACCCCTAATGGGGTGCTTACATCAGTGGAAGACAAATTTACGTGTAGACACGTGCACAGGTAGACTAACGCAAGATGGCTTACGTCAACCTAACTTTGTTGTGTAAACTAAACCAATATAAACCTGGCTTAAACCAGAACAAGCATGCCCAACACAGCCTATTGCATTGGGCAAATAAAATCAGTTTAAAATCCCATCTTAAGTTAAACCAGTGCACCTAGGTGTTGAACCTTTAAGAAAGGCTTCCTTTGTATAAAATATTAGTCACTGAAGTTACATAAGCATGAACATCAAACAAACAAAAGAGTGACTAAAAATCCTTTTCCCTCCTAATTGCTTAACCTTTCTTCAGCTCTTGTAATGTCACTGAACTAATTCTCCAGTTATCACAGACATCTTCCAGCCTACAAAGGATCTGAATTGTGAACGTAAAAAACAACTCTATTTAAAAAAAAACATAAATCATGCCATCTTTATTATACTGATTATTGGGATATGGAGCAAGGAAAGTGGGGAAAAAAAGGTTTAGTTGACTGACTAGGCATGGTGAAATTTGTGAAGTATATTACAAATAGGTGCCTCTATGCTGCTTCATTTATATAAAAAGTTTTTTTCCCCATGAAAATCATTTTTGTCAGCAGATTACTCTGTAGTGTCAAGAAGTTTTTCATCATATTTATGATACACAACAGATATTAATGCAACTATAATATGAATGTGTAAAACATGGAACAAATGCTAATCATCTCAAGTAAATCCCTTCTTTTTTACCTCAAAGAATTTTTCACCTCAGCTATTTTAGTTACTTGAAACAGGTAATGTACAAAACAGTGCAGACTGTAAATTCCCCAATATAGTTTAAATCCTTCTACATTCTGAGCTATGTTTGAAGATCAATAAAATTATACTTTTAGGTTAATCCTACTGCATTTTTTTTTATTTTGAACTTATACCTCAGGAACTCTAAACTAAAAATTCACAGTGAAAAGAGAAAAACTGATATACCTAAAAGACCTCAGCTACTTAAAGAAAGAAGCAGAGTGTTTAATGGGGAGGCTACATATGTGCAGTCTTTTTAACCTTTTGTGCTGTACACATCCCTCTCCAAAGCAAAAAGAAGATTAAGCCCAGCCTGAAGTCACTACTTCAAAGTCCACTAGTAATAATTTTGCCAATTTGTTTTTCCATTAGAACAAATGTCAACTAAACCAAAAGCATCAATAAATGCATACATTACAGCATGCAAAAAACAATTTGTTGGAATTGTGTCATATCAGGAAAATAAGGAAAACCTTTAACCATTATCAAATTAAGTTTTAAATCAGTGTAAGTTGCTATTTTTGTTTATTTCTTGTTGTCACTGTGCTCATTTTGTTCTGTAGATTTGAAAAACAAGTTCTGAAGAGTCAGCCAACAACAAATGCTAAATTAAAAGGATGGAATCGCTTTTTTTAAACATATGTCCTGAATCTTTTAAGTTTAGATCTGCTGTATTCTGTATATGGGTAAAGAATGCAACAAATGTTTTAGAAGAGTTTAGACCAATGAGACAACTGTCAGTTTTGGACTAACTTGTAAAAAAAAGTCTCCTTTTCCAGTTGTTTTAATTGCCACACTCTGTATTTTCCTTTATCAGCATTGCAGAATCATTCCAGCTGCCTTAATTTTTGCATCTGTAGAGTACCGTGGGAACATTAATACTTGGCAACGCTACATTTAAAGCGTTTAGGATGACTACACAAATCTGTACTTTCCTTTTCTTGGTTGTTTACTGCAGTATTAAAGTAGATGAAGAGATGGAGGAAGTATTTGTTTTAAAATATATATTTTTTATATATATATATAATGAACTCTTCGGGTATACTGTGCATATTTTCATGGAAGCTTAGGTCTCTCCGAATAAACCATTTTAATGCCACTGAATCAAATTCAACCATATACATGGCAGACTTACATTTAGGAATTAGTTCAGTAGCAGTTCATGACCCTTTGCTTTGAAGTAAACTACAGCACATTAGATCAAGAATTTACTAGCCTAGAACTATAAAGTTTGCCCCAGTATTAATGGAAAAGAAAAGTGTCAAAGTCACAAATAAACTTTCACTGTTACATCTAAGTTTGAGTTTTTGAACATCTTATTTGAAAACATTAATAGGAGGCTATAGGTATCTATTTATAATTAAACAAGAAAGGTTCATAAGGTCTCCCAGTGAACAAAATTAAAAACCACTTACTTGAAATGTAAGTCACCCAGATACTGCACAAAGCAAGCTATACCCACCAACAGAAAGGCATTAAAAAGCCTTTAAAAGGTAAAGATTGATCTATCCAATATATTCCCTAAACTGATTTATCAAATTCATATCAAATATATATATTCCATGTGAATTCTAACACCCATGCTGAACAGCATGTGGTAGGCCAAATTCCAACTCCCCACTCAATTCCCAGGATACAAATCCAAAATTAACATTGCAAAAGCAGCATGAATGTGGGATGGTATTTTTGCCAACTGCAGCCCTATACAGAGAACCCTTGTGTGTTATGTGACAACAAAGGGTGGCCGGGTCAGAAAGAATGCAGAGTAAATCACACTGACCATGTACCGTGACCATGCCCCAATATTCCTTCTCCATGGCTTCAGCCAGGGTTGACATGCATACTACAAACAGAGTTCATCAACAATTACATCCCACTGTTCCCCTCCTACCTACCTGTGGTACTTCTGTGGCCCCCATTACCACAGTATCTGAGCACCTGACAATCTTTAGTGTATTTATCCTCAACACCTTTGGGAGGTAGGGAGGTGCTTTTTATCTCCATTTTGCAGATGGGGAACTGAGGCAGAGAGACTAAATGACTTGCCAAAGGTCAGAGAGGAAGCCTCAGGCTAGCACCCTAACCACTGAAGTATCCATCCTCTTCCTCTCCGGTCTCTGTGCTTCCCTGAACAAAAGAAATTACCTAGCCTTATATTAATGATATTTTAATCAGCCTCCCTTCACTGGAAAAATTTTCATTAGTAACATAACAAAGTGCAAATAAAGTTGATCATCTCAAAGTTTACCTACTAACCACCTTGGTCAATGAACAAGCTATGTACTTGGTTGCTTTTACATCATCAGCACCTTTGTGGATCCATTTTTCTTTCTTCTTCTTAAGCATATTTTAGTACTGAAATTTATAAACCATGATTCACAAGCTATTTTCTCAGGATGACAGCATCATAAGTAAGAACTGAGAAGCTAGGTGTACGGTATCTGTCAGACAAACACTAAGTTGGCTCTAGCTACTAATATAAATAGCAAAAAAAGGCTTACGTTTATTAGAAACAGATTAAACAAGTTCTAATTCTTTGCAAATGCTAGAACTACTGTAGATACCTAGCCAACTCTAGCACAGCATGAGTTTTAGTTGTCTATCACTGCACATTTAAACACCTAAGGACTCTGAAATAAACGATGAATTGAATTCACCATCAAAAGACAAAATCCATGTTCTAGCTGCCAAAACCTTTAACAGCCTAAACAGAAAATGTCACAAATAATTTTCAGTAACAGTATAAAAATAAAAAACAACATTTTAAAGTCTTAAGGGGATGGATGGATAGACAGATAGACAGATAAATGAATTTTTTAAACAAGAATCATACTTCAATTGGATTGATAAAGCAGAACAAATTAAGAAAAAAATCTAATACGCAATTTTATTTTTAAGCTCTTCAGTTCTGTTAGGCTCATCAGCCTGAGGGACAAAGTCAACAGAGACATTTTTAAAAAGCAGTGCTGTTTTATTTGCATTAGGGTTCTGGGAATCTTCACTGGTGCCAGACAAAATAAAACAAAAACATTTTGAAGGAAAAAGGCCACACAATTAGAAGTGCTGTTTTGGAGGCTTTTCCATCCCATCTTTGACAAAGTCATAAATTATGCCTTAGGTGCACTTTACACACACACACATCCAAAATCATGTTTAGAATATCATTGCACAGGGATCCAAAGACACCTGCAACTTGAGCAGCTTTTGTGGTGCTGGCAGCAGTCTGAAATTCTTGCTGGTTTGGGTGATGTGACTTTGTAAGAGAAGGGAGTTTGTATACTTTGACAGGTTTCAGAGGAACAGCCGTGTTAGTCTGTATTCGCAAAAGGAAAGGAGTACTTGTGGCACCTTAGAGACTAACCAATTTATTTGAGCATGAGCTTTCGTGAGCTACAGCTCACTTCATCAGATGTTAAACATCTGATGAAGTGAGCTGTAGCTCACGAAAGCTCATGCTCAAATAAATTGGTTAGTCTCTAAGGTGCCACAAGTACTCCTTTCCTTTTGTATACTTTGAGGTTCTTTCCTCATTGTGATTTTAACCCGCACTTTCATGCTCCTCCTAAAAAGACCCAGTGGCAGTAAACTCTCAAGGTTTGCAGGGGCTCGTTTGGCAGACATGAATTACTAGCAAGCAATTTATTGCTGCTGAGCTGATGCAGTTTGTCTATTATGCTTAGGGATATTTTTGTATATATTAAAGGATCAAAAATGGGCTGCTTTATAAAGCACCTATATGAACATTTTAAAAAATGGCATTTTCACATTTAGACTCTATAATGAAGTGAAGTTTTGCTGAGCAAGAAGCTGCATATCTTTCAAAAGTATTGTACAAACAAGTTGTTTCCATATAAGTTGTTTTCACATGAGTAAGCAAACTACATCGAACCACCAGCAAAACAAGTTTTACTTTCCTCTCGTGCTTGCTAAAGTAAGAAATCATGAAAAAAAAACACACTAAGGTAACTATTTCTGTTTAAAATGAAAAAATGTCCATGAGAATAGTAATTAGAGTTAGGAAATAATTAGTCTTAGATTTGTTTCTGTAAGACAAAATTTCAAATGGGTCAACAGAAGCAATGTCAGAAAAAGGTCAGGACAATTCTCTTTCACACTAGGGACAGCTGTTGCAATTCACAGTAGTTTTTCTTTGTTGTTGAGAGAAGAGAGATGACTGCAGTCTTAATACCTGAAGTAGTGTATGAGAGCCAAATGCTCATGGAAAATCAGCATCCTATCTACAAACTTCTAAACCATGTTTTCAGTTCTTTTCAAATTACTAATATAATTAACTGAAATTGAATTCTGAGGAAAAATTTGGCCCTTGTTCAACCAGGTACGACCCTCCCCCCTCAAAAATTATCACAAATCCTTTTACACCAGATCTGTATTTGGTCCAAGATGATCTCTATCAGCAGCAGTAAAATATAAAGGCCCATCCAGTCAGCCATCACTTTCTCCAGGGACCTCTATTTACTCACTAAGAGTGAAATTCACTCACGGTGCACAGAGCCAGTACAAAGCCCCTCAGCTCCACGTAAACTTTGCACAGGGCTATGTAGGGACAAGCAGCTGCACAGGGTGCCTTTGCATTCCCAACACATTACAAAAACGTTCCCTGTGTTGGCCCCACATAAGCTGCATGGAAGATCACGCTGGGGACAGACTATAGAAGGGGCTATGGACTGGTACATACATGAATCCAGCGGTACCAATACCCCATAAAACTGGTGCCAGAGGGCTGCGAACACTAATCCAGGCCTTGGATCCTGACTCCAGGCTGGGGAGGTGGATTTTACCTTCAGAACTCCTCTACCAACATACAGCTTAAATACTCAGGCTTTGTTCTGGTATAGTCACCTCCACCCAGGCAAAGCCTACCTTCTCCCACTGTCAATTACACATTCCTATATTCAGTATTACAGTAATCAGAGGATGCTTCTTGTTGATCAGCTAATAACCAGTCCTGGACAGGAATAAACTCTACAGCCAAAGTCCAGAATAAGATAGTTACTCAGTTTGAGAGGAAGTAACATTAAGACATTATATAACCAGATTCTGTAGCATATAATCAAATTTTAAATTACAATAAAAAAACCTACCAGAAATGCATGTCACACTACAGAAAGGCAAACTGTTACAAAAATGGGAGCCTCTTTATTCTGGAATAACACTGTGGAGCTGTGCGGCCACTGGTTCCTCTGCCAGCATGGCCAATCAGAGTGGGGCCAGGAGGGCCATTTGGCCTGGGCCTCAAGCTCAAATTTAGACACTTGTAAATCTTTTGGCAAATAAGAAATGTGATTTGGTAACAGACAATGTTTTTGCACAGAAAAAGTCTAGAAAAGCAGTTGTTAAATAAAAAATATTCAAATTATGTCTCACTCTTTTTTGTTGCCTTATTTTGTTTTTGTGTGTCATCATTTTTTATTTTTATTATGGGTAGGGGCCTCAAAATCTGGAAGTGGCCGCGCACCCCCTGGGATCATCTCGCGCACCCCAGTTTGGAGACCACTAGATTAGAGCAGATAACTTCCACAAAGTTATCCAGCCAGTCAGAAGGAAGCAGAGAGCAGTGTGTGGCTGCTCTCTTAGCCCTACTACACGCACAACTCCTCCCTACCCAAAAAGAGTCCTAACCCCAAAGGCCCCATGCTCCAGCACAGGCTGGAGGGACAAGGAACAGCGGTTCTTCCTTCCTGCTAGTTTCTACCTGGGTTCTTTGGCTTCTGCTTTCTCCTCACTCTCAATAGTGAAGGGCATCATACTAGTCAGAGAAATTAGAGGAGACCATTACTCATATCATCTAGCCAGTGCACACGGTCAAGTTTCTTGTTCTTTGTCACAAAAACGATGGGGCTTCAACCTCCCTTTGGAGACTAAACCTCAGTCTAATTATAGACTGCACTGTCAAGACATGCTTTTCTGCTATTCCAGTGAAATTTTCCTTTTCTAAGGTTCATCCTTTTACTATTAGTTCTACCCTCCCATACTACCCTATATCATTGTTCTCCACCTTTGCTGTTTGTTTGTTTGTTTCAAGTATTTGTAGATGTTTATGTCATCCCTTAGTCACTCCTGAACCAAACTATACATACTCTGGCAAAGTCAGACCTGACAGCTATGTGCGCTTATAAGTCACCGTCTCCAGACACCATTATTTTTCTCTCTGAGTTCTCTCTCATTTCTCTATATCTTTCTGGTGCAGACAATCAAACAACTGAACACAACATTCTAGACTCAAAGTTCTACAGGGAAGAACTCTTCTCCTCCCTAATCCATGATGTGATGTTTCTTGCACATATGGCTCAAACTTAGCCTTTATTACAGACTCATATATAATTTGCTGACTACTATCTCCCCCCTGCCCCCGTATCTTCCAGTATTATGGTTTCTACAGGTTTCACTCCCATTTATTATGTGCATTTCAGATTTTGATTTTTTTTTGGGTGCATTAGATCAAATTTTTCCACAACGAATCTCACTTTATTTCCTGCCCTTGTTTCTAAAGCCCTCTAGGTGTAGTTGTTTTACATCTTATTCCCCAATGATGTTCAGAACCACACTCAATTTATTGTCTTCTGCTAATTTCATTAACACTGTTCACCCCTTTTTCCAAATAATTTTTGAACACTGGATCTCACATATCATTACACTGTTCCAAACACCTTTGTGCAACTCAATATCACTACTTGTTGTTTGTTTGGGAAAAGATTGTAGCACTGGGGGAAAAAATAAAAAGGACTTGAGTGAGAGAAAGTGCCTGAAAAGTCTGTTTCCTCAAGGAAACAGGAAAACATCAGGAAAACATTAAAGAAGGTGAAAAAACTATATCTGTTAACAACATTAGATCCTGAAAGATTTTGCTTTTTCTCATGACCTGCTTTGTTAGGTATCTGAAGGTAACTTTTGCCAGGAACAGATGGTGTTCAACTGGCAAATGATCTAGAAGACAGCACTGAGATGATGTGTGGAAGTCTGGTCAGTTATCCAAATATGGTATGAATAGGAATGCAGCTGCCCAAAAAGCCTTTGTTTCAAAAAGGAAATGTAAGTAGGACAAAGAGAAACCTCTGGGCAAGACATTTTAGGATAAAGATAAACTTGACTGTAGAATAATCACACTTTGTCCCAAGTGAGTCCATCTTCACGGTGGATGTATCAAATAGTCACTGGACCTTTCAACATTAGATAAGGTGGATGAACAATAATTGGACATATACACACAAAAACAGAGCAGTGGATCTTTTAACATCTGGTGGAACACCTCAAAAAATGGAAAAGGGTATTATAATTGAGATGACAGTGCTCAAAAGTACAAACACATCCTAATCCTCTATGCAATACTTTCAGGTGACCAATTAAATGTTATCTAGATTTTCATCTCCAGTATGACATTACCCAAAACAATGTACGAGACTTGCAAATCAGGGACTTTACGTATTATCCATATGACTTGGATATGTAAACAAAACCTTTGTTAGAGAGTTAAGACTGAAAGAATGTTTCAGTGGAGTACAGCTAAAATCCAAAAATTTCATTTCATTTACAAAGTTCTATACCTTTAAAAACCCCAAACATTAAAAAGTATGGAAACGAACAGTTAAGGGATCCAGACAGTTACCAATTCTAAAGATTGAGGCTTACCGTCACCCATACACACTTAACATTGCTTCCTAATATAATTTGCAAAAATGTACTTTGAATTGAAAATAAAGTACTAGGAGATTATTCTTCAAGGGTGATCTCCTAGTAATTTGTTACTCTGACCTTTATGTATATTTTTGCTCATTTTTTTAGGTGGCAATGTTACATTTGAGTGGGTGGTCTAAGTCTGGCGGTGTGATGGTGATGTTAAACATATTTATGAGGAAATCATTATCATTCTATTAATACTTTATTGTGCTTTAAGGAACTAAATTGGTACCTCAGTGGAGACTGTTTCATATATGCACCCAAACACTTCAAAGCCTTACAGATATGAATCTATCACACTGAGAATTTAAATGTATATTTTATGGTTTATTTTTTAAAAAATAACAGACCAATACCATTATGTTTAATTAAGATCTAACATACCACTAATATAATTTAGACCCACGAATACAAGGAAATTCATATCTAATGCTGATCACTCTGTCCTTAATTCACCTGTCTGTAGCACACAGATAAGATAAATCATTACAAGGACCATTGCAAAATGTAGATATGAGAGGGGAATTAAGAAGCATATGTCATACCTTCATTTTGAACTGCTTTGTTTGGGGGAGGGGCAGGGGAGTGAGAGATGTTGCTTCAGATGGGCTCAGCAGCATTAGAATCTTGGGTGCTGTATTCTGCAGCAGAAAGACCATATTAAGCTGTTTACTAAAGATAGCCCTGATACACTCTTATTCATCAGGGGATGCTGGGAACAGAGCAGCTGCTCTCATTCAGAGGATGATGTAATTCTCAATGCTGTCAGCAGAAACTCCCTTTTATGCCCTGAGCTTTCACTGTTCTTTGAAAGCAAGCTTCATACTTCTTTCATGTCATCTACCATTTAATGGACGTTCAGACCTCCCTAGATTGAGACATGGCTAATAATCTGTATTTATTTCATGTCACTTACACTTTCCTCCTTGATAACTGACTTGCACATGATTTTCAGGTGAAACTCAAATGCTAACTAACTTTTTCAGCTAAAGCCATAGATTTTGTTGCATAGCTACCATTTTATAAGGCTTTTCCATTTTACAAGCAACAAGCTTCTACTCCTTCTAGCCAAAACGTAAATGCTATCAAAGAGACAGAAACCTAAACACAACACTTTTATAACAATTCACTGTACATCTACTGCAAACAATTAAAAACATTAAAAAATATTAACAAATATTAAAACAAATTACAGACTGACTCAGCAGCAAGCTTCATAAATTCACATTACAATAACCAGTCAAAAAGGAACGGAAAGTGATACATTTCTGGCTCATCTGGACATTGGCAAAAAGCCCCCAAGAAACCTTGTAATTTTTCAAACAAGATCCTAGCCCATCTCACAAGTCAGGTTTCTCTCTGCCAGATGGTCGATAGGAGTGCTAATGGAAAGAATGAAGCTGAAATAAATCTGCCACTTTTAATCAATCACAGGCAACCGTGTCATTGATGAACTGCTCATGATATGACAATCTGCCTTTGGATAGTTATAAGCAAAAACCTGATAAAATGTCATGCCTACATATTTATTGTCAGTATCATATAAATTTAATGAAGGCATTTTTGTGAATTAAACACCATTCATTCACCAGTGATTTCATGAGTCTCTCTGAAACCCACTGGATAGAAAAACAATGTATATACATTTGCAATTACATGCATAGAGTTTCACTGCAGGAACTGAAAATAATCGAAGTTCACAAGACCCTCTGTCATTAACAAGTTTTCAAACAAAGGCCCCGATCCTGCAACCAGACTTATATACGGAACCCCACTGAAGACAAAGATAGCTCCCAAGATCCACTCACGTGAGCTTCAGTGACTGCCAAGGGGCCCCAGGAGTCTGTTCGTATAAATTCAATCACAGGATTGGGCCCTAAAACCAAACTTGTTACTATGTCTACATGCAATATAATGTAGCAGAAACTCATCTATATTTACTAGACACTACTTCTCCCTATTACCCAAATTATAAACTCCCCATAACCTAAGTTATAAATGAAAAGCGCCTCACTGAATTTCATGGTAATTTCATGGCTCCGATCATAAAAATATTTTGACAAAAGATATTCTTTAGCTCCCACTGCCTTTTGCAAAGAACAAAGTACAGACTTTAATTTGTCCAGGTCAATCCTTAATGTTATTTATTCTTGTTCTGCATTTAACTTGATAGCATCTGCCCAAGTGTGACTTCACTGGGGAGTTTTGTTTGAATCAGAACAGCACAATCAGCCCCCGAGATCATTTTAAAGAATATTGAACTGTGTGCATGCATGGGTAGAATACTGTTGATCCATTTTATGAAATGATGAGTGCTGAGATGAGTGTCTTGACCTCTTGAAATTTTAAGGGCTGCATTTTTATTCCAGTAATAATACTTGGAGAGACAATCACTTACAGTTATTGTAGACTGTTATGGCACCATAGATTAGCCTCAGAGTACTGATTTTCATGAGACCACGTGGCACATATGTGAATGATCCACACTGTTTAATCAGTGTGTATTTTAGATGTTTCTGAATGATTTTCCCTTTTAAAAATCCTTTTTTTGCTGTGAATTTGTGAGTAGAACAAAAAAATACTTATTTTCCTTTCCATGAAGAATGAAAATCTGTTCTAGATTTAAAGAAATATTGTAGTCAAAACATCTAGGACCTACATTAAACACAAAAACAATAAATAATATTAAGACTCACTGTGAGAAGAGACAAATGAAAGCTAAAAACATTCAAACTCAAGGCTGACATGATACAATAATGAAGACCAAAAAGGGAATGATTTGCTGGTCCATTAATATACCTACCTCGCAGGTAGTTGGAAAAGACATCTGAAATATACCTGTCATGTCTTAATCCCATTCTAATGCAACTAGGTTTTAGGGTGACCAGATGTCCAGATTTTATAAGGATAGTTTTGATATTCGGGGCTTTGTCTTATATGGACACCAATTACCCCCCCATCAGCTGTCCTGATTTTTCACACTTACAATCTGGGCACCCTACTAGGTTTAAATTATTCTTTAAGAACTCTCTTGAAAATAGGTGCTTCAAAAGCCGGGTGTGCTTTGACCTTTTTCTTATGGTGGTAAATTGAGAATATTTAAAATCACTCCTGATTTATCCTATTAAATGAAAGTAAACTTGAAAGTAGGCCCAACACCTCTGGAGAACGGATGAGAACAGTAGATGGACTACTGGAGAAACATGGCGTTCTTCACGGTTCTGATGCGTGAGAAGCACAAACGAGCAGGCAGCACTCCAGCAAATAGCCACGCCTCCCCTGAGCTCCAACCACTATGCTCAGCAGCTTGCTTCAGGTGGCTGTGCTGCTTTAAGTGTCACTTATTAATTAAAGGTTTCAGAGTAGCAGCCGTGTTAGTCTGTATTCGCAAAAAGAAAAGGAGGACTTGTGGCACCTTAGAGACTAACCAATTTATTTGAGCATAAGCTTTCGTGAGTTACAGCTTATTTCATCACGAAAGCTTATGCTCAAATAAATTGGTTAGTCTTTAAGGTGCCACAAGTACTCCTTTTCTTTTTACTAATTAAAAACTAAGTTGGGCTTACTGTATATCCAATTTAGTTTAAAGTTTGAGAGAAGCCAGTACTGCTCAAGAAGCAATGCTGAGTACAGCAGCCAGGCAGAATATGGCATCGTGGGGCAGAGGAAAATTCAAGATTTTGGTTGTCTCCGTAGCAAAAGCCTTATTTAATTCAATTTTAAAATTAATGAACATGAAAAAGGGGACTCAGATACAAGGGGCTCAGAGGTCTCTCTGGTTTTTTACTTATCTTATTTAGACAATAAAGAGACTGTGTCTAGTGACAACATGCCATTCTCCCATCCAGGAAATATCCAACCAGGATGCTTCTGAAAACTAATGTCTGAAGTAAATTTTCAAAATACTCTGGAAACGAACACTGCACAACCAGAGACCTTGTCCAAAGACAACCTGATTAAAGGCTACAATCACTACCTACTTCCACTGACCCACTTAACCCTAAATGCCCATCTCAACACCATTGCCCTCCTCAAAAGCTAAATTGTGCAGAAACACAGTCCAGTCTCCTCTACTATTTAACATGAATGGCTGACTACTGGCTGCTACAAAACACCACAAAACAAAATATCAACAATACACTATATATTTCTTTCTGATCTGGAGCAGACAATACAATCACACAAACCCAGGTGCATCAGTGCCTAAAAGTAATAAGCATTTGCATGAAAGGCAGCTAGCTCAAGCCAAACTTTTAGTGGGTACTGGTATGGAGAGGAAAGCACACTGACAAATACAGTAAAATTATATCAGCACTGGAAATCAACAGCAACTGAAAGGAGACTGCAAGTAATCAAGAAATACATCTGAAACAGACACTGGCCTCACTGATAGCCCTCTATAAAATGCATGTCTCTGTTCAGGGTTTCCATTAATCACAGGCCCCACAGTATTTTGACCATCAGTTGGATTTCCCAGTCTCTGGTCTTCACAATATGCTTAATGCTGCATATACACATGTCTCAATCCATGACCCAAAGAGCTTACGGAAGCTACTTAATGCAGGTTTGTGAAACGGTATTTCTGGTTGCTCATTCTGTATTTATACGGACAAAATTCAATGAAGAAAATATTAAAACCTACCCGTGGCATATGTTCCTCTTAAAATTCTGTTCATGGTCATCAAGCAATTGCTATTATACAGCTATCTAGTTAGTTTGCTTAAGGGCTTAAGCAGCTTAAAAAAAACAAACTACTGCTGCCAGACAGTAAGGGCAATATTAAAATTATGTATAAGTGGTACTGCAGCGGTTTTCAAACTTTTTGAGCTGACCCCCCCGCACCCCGCCCTTTGAGTTACAATTTTTGGTTGCACCCCCCTCCCAAACCCAGGAGGACTCGGGGTGGAGATGGCACTCCCTCACCGAGCTCCACCATGCCAGGCTGAGTTGCTGACATCGCTGCTTCCCCTTGGCCCCCCCAAATGTTCCTCCACGCCCACCTAGGTGGGTGTGCCCCACAGTTCAAAAACCTCCATTGTACCGGGAAGTGCCAAAACTCTCATGCTGGCTGGGGGAGGAGTCAGTCATTATACCATCATGGCTGTCCATTGTAGTGCATTGCTTCTCCCTACTCATGAAGAAAGTGAACACTATTGATTGTTCAATGGAGCCTTCCAGCAGTTTCGTACAGTCAACTGCTTGATAACAGGTTGCGCCAAAGTTTCTGCATCTAACACAGGGGTTGGCAAACTATTGCCCGCAGGCTGGATCCAGCCCCTCAGGGCCCCGCACTGCTCCAGGAAGCATCTGGCACCACGTCCCTGCAGCCCCGGGGGGGGGGAGAGGGCTGCACACACTGCCCTTGCCTGTGGGTGGCTCCCCCGCAGCTCCCATTGGTCAGGAACGGGGAACTGCATAAGCAGCGCCAGGCTAGATCCTGAACCCTTCCTGCACCCCGCACCCCAACCCCCTGCCCTGAGCCCCCTACCTGCACCCCAACCCCCTGCCGCACCCTGCAACCCTCCTGAACCCCAACCCCCTGTCCTGAGCTCCCTGCTGCACCCTGCATCCCTTCTGCACCACAACCCCCTGCCCTGAACCCCAGCTGCACCCCGCACTCCTCCTGCACCCCAATCCCCTGCCTTGAGCCCCCTGCTGCACCTCGCACCCCTCCCTGCACCACGGCCCTGAGCCCCTTCCCGCACTGTTCACCCCAACCCCCTTCCCTGAGCCCCCTCGTACACCCCGCACACCTCCTCTGCCTCAACCCCTGGTCCTGAGCCCCTTCCTGCACACTGTACCCCCTCCTACACCCCGCACTCCCTCCCACACCCCAGCCCTGCATGCAATTTCCCCCACCCAGATGTGGCCCTCGGTCCAAAAAGTTTGCCCACCCCGACCTAACACCTGCATGTGGGCGTGTTATATAAAAGCTATTTAAGGGCCAAATCCAGATTGCCGTGCCATGTGAGAAATTCCATTGATGTCAAGAGGCTTTGTGTCAGCAAGGCAAACAGGATCTGGCCATAATTCTTACGTTAATTAAAATCTCAAAGTGAAATTGTATTCTATTTTCTTATTACTAACAGCAATAAATAATCACAAAAATCAGTCAACTTCGACGTTTGTTTCTCAATGAACTGAGAAAAAAACATGCTCCGCTTACAAATAAAAACTTGTTTTTTCTAGTTGCCAGACCTGCAACTTCAACTTGCGATCCAATTGACACATTAGGTTCTTCCCTTGTCATGCATCGCTAGCTGTAAAAGGTTCTGCAAGCTCATTATGTCCAGTTTCACTTGTCTACCAGACAGTGTCAGGAACTATGGGCCCAAGTTCCCACAACCATGCCTGTGGCTAGCTGGCTCAGCCCTCATGTAATGAGCCCACCTGGGCTGCAGCACAATCATCTAATTGGTCAGCCCCCCCAGTTGGCTGCAAGGAGCCTACAGGTCTCCATTTAGACTCAGCAGCAGGTCACTGGCTGCTCCGTGCTTATGTTCACACAGCTGTGATGGCCCTTGTGCCTCCCTTGTTTTCAGCCTTGCTCCTGCCTTGCCTGGTTACTGGCTCCGACCACTAGGCCTGACCGCCCACACCCTGGTCCATGAGAGGGATTCAAGTTATGCCCTCACTTGGAAGAGCAAGCCTACCACACAGAACTCACAAAGGACTTGTCTGCGCCTGATGTTACTACGCAGCAAACCAGGGTGTGAACCTAGAGCACGCTACCTTGCTGCGCAGTAACGTCCGGTGTGGCCACTGCTACAATGCTCATACAAAGTTTCATAGTGCAGAACATCGCAGTGCAACAAGCTACTGCCCTGAGGTTTCACACTGGCATGCCACAGGTAGAAAAGCCCTCAATAATTCTGTTGACGGGGTAGGCTTAAATAGAGACTGGTAGTGGTTAAGTCATTATGCGAGGTAGCCTATTTCCCCTTGTTTTTTCCTGACCTCCCCCCCCCACCCCCCAGACGTTCCGGTTAAACTTGGATTTATGCTGGAAATGGCCCACCTTGATTATCATACACATTGTAAGGAGAGTGGTCAGTTTGGATGAGCTATTACCAGCAGGAGAGTGAGTTTGTGTATGGGGGTGAGAAAACCTGGATTTGTGCTGGAAATGGCCCACCTTGATTATCATGCACATTGTAGGGAGAGTGGTCACTTTGGATAAGCTATTACCAGCAGGAGAGTGAGTTTGTGTGTGTGGTTTTTGGAAGGAAAAAAGGGGGGCGGGGGCGCCGAGAAAACCTGGATTTGTGCTGGAAATGGCCCACCTTGATTATCATACACATTGTAAAGAGAGTGGTCACTTTGGATGGGCTATTACCAGCAGGAGAGTGAGGTTGGGGGGGGGGGGGCGGAGGGTGAGAAAACCTGGATTTGTGCTGGAAATGGCCCAACTTGATTATCATACACATTGTAAGGAGAGTGATCACTTTAGATAAGCTATTACCAGCAGGAGAGTGGGGTGGGAGGAGGTATTGTTTCATGGTCTCTGTGTATATAATGTCTTCTGCAGTTTCCACAGTATGCATCCGATGAAGTGAGCTGTAGCTCACGAAAGCTTATGCTCAAATAAATTGGTTAGTCTCTAATGTGACACAAGTCCTCCTTTTCTTTTTGAGAAATAACTACAGCTCACTCTGTCTTAATTGTGCTGGCTCCGCAGTGCTAACAGGAGAAAAGTTATTTTAGTCACTGAAGTGAGTAGAACTGACGCAGAAGCTGGCAGCACCTTACCTATTCCCTGGGGGAGTGACAAGAGGGGCTTTCTAGAACTGGAGTGCTCAGGTGGAACAGCTGTGCATAGGAGCGTCTGCACCTGTGTGCACCACCCCACTCCAAAATACTCCAGCATAAAAAGAGGAATTGGGGCAGGGTTATAAGATCAACAGTTACAGAGGATTTGGGGCCACTGGATCTATCTCAGGGGAAGAGTCAGAGCATCACTGGCTACTACCCAGCCTATCTGGACTTGGGGCAGGCTGTAAGTGAATTACTTTGGTTGCATGTGGCAAAGATAAATTCCACCCAAGAGCTGGAACCTTACAATCCAGCCTAAGAAAGGGGGCAGCACATAGCTGCATTTCATCAGAAACAGGGGACGAACCAGACTGGGATTCAGTCACAGTCTGGTCCCTGCTTCACCCTGGCCGGGGTGTGTAATCAGCACTTGCCCTTTTGATGTCACAGATTATCTCCCCTTCTCCACTGGGGTCTCAATGCTCTTATAGGAGTTCCTGGGAAGGGGACAGACGGACATGAAGCCAGAGTTCTGCACCCCTTCCCACACACCTGCAGGAGAAGAAAGAAACAGCTGCTCCTCCACCCCCCTTGCAGGGTCTCAGGATTTAGGCAGCTATCACAGAGAAAGGGGGCTCCTCACACCCCTTTCTCCCGTCAGCTGGCCTGTAACAAGACTTACAATTGAGCCCCAAAGGATTAACTAGTTAAGAAAACACACACAAGAAAATTAAAATTCTCTTTCCCCTTCTCATGGTGAACGACTGAAACAGGAATAAAATTGCAGAAAGAAAAGGAGTACTTCTGGCACCTTAGAGACTAACACATTTATTTGAGCATAAGCTTTCGTGAGCTACAGCTCACTTCATCGAATGCATTCCTATACATCCTATGCATCTGATGGAGTCAGCTGTAGCTCACGAAAGCTTATGCTCAAATAAATGTGTTAGTCTCTAAGGTGCCACAAGTACTCCTTTTCTTTTTGCAAATACAGACTAACACGGCTGCTACTCTGAAACCAGGAATAAAACTATCAGTACAAACTGTGGCTACTTCTACAAGCGCACTGAAGACTTTGAATCTCAGAATTTCCCCTAAGTGTTCCACACTTCAGGAACCATTTCTATTTTAAAGGGCAAATTCCAAATTGTAACCCAATTCTAGTAAAAAACAGACTATGCATAAAACATCCATGCTTCCAAATAGCAATTTTAAGAATTTTTATTATAAAAAAATACTAAAGCAGTTTTTGCATACTGTGATGTGCTCAAAGACAGATATTTCATGTGACTTCATTATATTAATATTTAATATATTTGAACAAAAAGTTAGTAATCCACTCTTGGAGATGGTAGACAGGAAACCACTTTGATTTTAAATGAAAATCCTGATTCAATAAAGACAGCAATTCTTCAAAACATTTTCAGACTAATGAAATAAAGAGGCAGGTTATTAATCTATAGAATCAAAGCCCCTGTTTGTTTTCACAATGCAAAGTTTGTAGTCTGCAAGGCTGACCTACAGCAACATGGCTGCTGCTGTATTGTTTGTGTCAGCGGGTGAAGGCTCCTGCGCAGGGAGGCTGCCATGTCCTGATAAATCACTCCAAAGTACAATGGGACTCTCTGAGACAAGAGTCTGTCTGCAATTTCTTTTGATGTTAAGGACTTTCCTAATCTGTCCAGGTTAGACTGAGACAGATGCAGTCAGGGTCTTCAAAGGTCAGCGAAAGGAGGTTTATTTTTAAACAAATAAGCGCCTTCCAGCTAAGCCCTTCCAGCTAGTTAGTCATTTGATACATTTTTAGCTTCGTCAGATATCTTGCATTGTATGAATTTTGAGTTTTGTTACAGATTGCCTACTCCTCAGTTGATATTCGGTACTTTTGGACTACTGTGGCAATAGGAAAATTATTAGTAGCTTTAAATTAGTCCTTTTTTTAAAAAAAGGGAATAAAATTCCAAACACTACAGTAGCTCCAAGCCTGTGTCTCAGAGTAAAAAAGTTTAGAAATATTTTCATGAAATTCAGTGCACAGTTTATAGGAGTCTATGTTTTATAAAATATTGATTTACAAAAACATCACTGTTTTCTTTAAATATATACTATACTGGCTTGTCAGAAGAATTTAGAAGGGAGTAATTTGTAAAGAAATCTCAAACGGGACCAAAAGTGACACCCTAATTTTTCCCATATAAAAAATTGTCAGGATGTTTAAACAGTACACAGTGTGAAATATTTAAATAAGTACTAGTAATGTTGTAAAGTATATGCTATTTACACAAAAAGTGAGACTCATTGGAAAAGGTATGTGAACACAGAACTTCTAAACTTACTCTTTAAAAATGGTAAGTTGTGCATATTTAAAATATTTTCTTCCTGTATCTCAAAAATACTGAGATCATTAAATATTCCGGTGTGCTTCTTTTTCTTTAATAAACACTACACAAAGTTGTATATGCTTCTTTTACATCAGTATCACCTGTAAAAAGTTTGTGAGACAGAGTAAACAGACATACTGGTATACACAGTACTTTTATACGGGTTCTCATTCCACACTCATCACTGTAATATCTGAGCATCTTCCAGTAGTATATTAAAGCAACACAACTAACATCCATGATCCATCACAGGTTTGAAAGCAAACAAATGATGTCCCACTGGAGACTGCAGTAATGCTACTGTATTAAATTATTTTCCCCATAGTTTTACTTCAAAACTTTTCCTTTGGTGCAGTTGGTGGAACGACTGATGCCATCTGAGAGCACAAACAAGAGCAAAAACTCTAAGACTCCGAGGCTGCTGCAGTATCACTCCTCTGGGAGACAGATCACGGGCGAACCGATTTCAGGGTCGTGCACCAGACCCTGTTTATGTGCCTCTCCATCTCTACTCTTGCTCTCCAACACAGGCTTCTGGTATACTTCACATGTGACCAGCTCTGCAGTGTAGAAAAAACACGGAGGGAGAGAAAATGCTGTACCTCGACGAAATCAGTGTTTTAAGCACTGTAATTCCTAACGGACTCCTTCCCCTTTTCTCAGGGCCATAAGAAAGTGGGCTCCATCACGGAAGAGGGAAAGAAAGAGGTGTGGCAATGCACTGAAACTACCTCTTTCACACAAGGCCCTCACAATTCCCTAGCATGGCATCTGGGTTGTTCACCTACTGCATAGGAAGGGCAAAATATGGTTCAGAGTTTGATGACTTATGAAAAATAATGAATTAAAAAGCAGAAGCACAGATACATTTTCTGCATAAATCTTCCCCAAGTCATATTCTAGTAACTATTTCAAAATGTTGTGTTCCATATTTAGTAACAAACATAGCAAGGTAAGGCAGAAATCAGTTACCACAAGTGCATGGGAATCATTACTTGGTAATGGAATAGCACTTATATAATGATGACTGAGCTACAGTACACTAACCAATTTACAACTAATTATCTGGATGCTATGAAATACTATGTGAACCAACCACATATGCTCTTGAGTTTTGTAGCAGATCTTTATAATTTCCACCACCACATGAGCTTCAGTTTAAGAACTGCAGTCATAGTTATGTAATTATTAGTAATTCTCTGGACTGGAACTGTATGCAATATCAAGCAACAAAACCCTTTGTGAGATTTTCCCGTCTCATTTGAGTATTAATCTTTGCGGGAAACAAATATGATACAGCATTTAGCAAAAGTTAACATTCTGTACGTTTTATTTGCTGATCCAGTAGGTTTATTCCCCCCCATCTTATATAATGGGCCAGCTAAAAATACTTCAACCATATTTATGTCCAATTTCTAACAAAATGTAAGTTAACCAACATCAGCTGAAAACATCCAACATCAACCTATGCGGGCACACACGCGCATGAGCACAGTCTTTCCCCTTCATTAAGAAAACTGAATATACAAGCGATGTATTCTAAAGGTCAACAAATGGGCTCTGCTGGAGTGGGGCCAAGGGGAAGCCAATTCACGAATGCAATTCCACAAAAATCAAGTCGTTGTCAGCTTGAGCCCCCCACTGTCACAGTATGATATGCACCTTCAAGTTCTAATAACCAGTATATGCAATATTTTCTAGGCTTTGGTTTTGTTTGTTTGTCCCCCTGTTTCTCAAGGAAAAAACTCCTCTTATCAGATAAATTGAGTGAAATTTGAAAGAGAAAATCACAAGGCAACACCGAGCATTTTCTAACACTAAAACTGAAAAGTGAGACTAAGCTGATATGAATTGAGGGGCACTTAACACGATTATCATACGAAGTTACCCTGTGGGCTAGAATTGCTCATACATAGTCTTCAATTCAGGACGAAATTATTTTATAGATAGTCATTAAAATTCATTCTGCATTTTTGAGCTGCCCACATGACCTCAAACTGGACCACAGAAGGAGAACATTTCCTTGAATGGAAGGGAAAAGAGTGATATCCAGTTTATATTAAACAATAAGGATGCTATAGAATTAAGCAGACTTGACCCAAGTCTAGACTCAGAAGTCAACCCAGATCCATATTTTTTTTATTTTTAAATTAAAAATGGTTGAATTATTTTGGATCTTTGGAACCCACTATGTGGAAGGGCGCACACTTCCACATATTCCCAGAGGTTTCTTTCCCCAGCTTTGAAGGGGTTATTTTTATATCTCATAAACAGATTTGCATTTCACAAACAGCTTGCATTTAGCCATTTTTTTAATTAGGATATTTAAGGGGGCTTCTGCTCACTCAGATAATGTGTTATGTAGGAGAGAGAGAGATTTGTCATGGAATTTTATTCTTTTAAATCCAATATATTCACTATCAGTGATTCCAAGATCCTTTTACCTACCAAAAACAAAAAACCCCAAAGATGAAATAACTAAACTCAACACCATTAACTAACTAGGAAAAAAGGCATCAAAACGTGGAAAAGATTCTGAGACCTACAGCGTATGAAAAAGAACTGAGGGCAGCATGGCCACTCTTTGGTAACCTCACTCCAAATGTCTGATTCTGTGAGACAAAAATGCACTGCCTCAGCAATTACTGTTTGCAAATTGTTCTGCAGTCTGTGGTGCAAAGGCGCAGTCTCTTCACAAACTGAGATCAACAGAAGCAATACTTAAAGGACAACCAAAACCATTCCTGAAATCTTTGTACAATAGCTGGAAAAGGACTAATTTTCTGAAGCTTACAGAATACTTGCACGTGATTGTGTGGAGTTGCTACCAAGATTTTAGGATAACTGTATTATAGTGGGTGTCTGACAAGGCCAAAGGACAACCCCATCTGATGGGAAAGGAGAGGTGCTGTATTCTTAACAGTAGGCTGTCCTCAGACTGTACTTAGGGGTTCCATCTTTCAAATCAGCCTCTGGATAATAAATGAGATTATAGCAGAGTGCCAGCAATGCTGTAGTTAAGGTTAGGACCAGTTTTCCATTTAAAGTCAACTCTTCTGAGTGCACTAAAATCTGCATCTTTACCTGGATAGCCTTGAAATTTCGTGTGCCTCATGGGGGCATGAGGTTCAGTTACTGAACCAAATTTGGGTCCATTTGACCGTGGGATTCCCAAGATACAGCTCCCGCAAAAACAGCTTTTCTTAAAATTGATGTGTTGGCAACAATTTTTTCCACACAGATAGAAATCAAACTAGGGCTGAGATCACTGCACCAAGGTCCCAAATGTTTGAGAGTCACCCCAACAGAGTCCATGCCGCCCACTATCCTTTTGGGGGGAATCAGATTACAACGAGTTTGGTTCTCCAGTTAGGTGAGCTTCAGTAGTTCTAAGGTTCTTGCACCAAATGGATTGCACCACACATTTGCAGGGAGAAGGTAAAGGAGTTGAAAAGTAGCTATGACTCACAGGCCTTGAATAGCTCAAGGGAGAATGTTGTGGCCATCTCACCTGAGAAGCACATAGGCAATGTGAGTTCAAATCCAACCCTGAAGTCTCAACACACACACCTAGCAGATACTGGAAGGTAAATGAAACAAAAGAAAACCCTTTGTCTCCCACCACGTGGCAGCCACCTGAGTGCTGCAAAGTAAGGTGGGAAGAGCAATGCCTACTACTTCACTCTCTTAGCTGCAGTGTGTACTGGCATACTTTAACCTAGCTGTTGCGGGTGCGGGGAAGGGTAACCATTACTCCAGTCACCTAGCTCTGGTAAGAAGAGGAGTAATATCTGCTGCTCACCTAATTTTAGGTTAAAAATATCAAATTAGATCAATACATCTTAGGTGTACTAAATTTATTTCCCATTTGTCTCCTCTCAACTACTTCCCCATTATAATGGGCTTCCTGGCTCATGAGGCTTGCCAACAATATTAACTGGTCTACACCATCCCTAGGGGCTTTACTAGATCAGTTATTTGTCAAGTCAACTGTGAGAGAGTGTGTGCATCAGCTCTTTTCAAGACCTCTGTAAAGACCTCCCCCAGGTAAGTATTTTTAATAGCTTTAAAAAGGCAGCAGGGCAAATACTGACAAGTGGAAAAACCTACTTCTTTGGTTAAGCAACCATTTCACTCAGGTTTGTTTTTTGTAAATGAAAACAAGATTAAACCAATTTACATAAATGTGTCCCCAGTAAAGGTTACCAAGTTGGAAGATAGTGGCAAGATTTATTTTAAATGGAGGTGCTTGGTAAATGCTACAGTTTTACAAAGAAAAAGCATCTGTCATTTTTATTACACTATCCTTTTACTTGGATCTAAATTATAAAATACAGAAGCAAAACTCAAACATGTACACATTACACTACAAACTCACAAAGTATAGATTACAGAGGACTAAGAGTTTAGCTGCCCTTCACAGGGCATCTCATGAAACATTCCAGGGGATCTATTTACCAATTAGCTAATATCCGAACCAAAAGCCTATTCTATACTGCATATTCACATGTGAAGACATGCAGAAAAATCCCCATCGTAAGTGGGCAACAACAATTAGAGTTTCAGCAAACAACCAAATAACCATTTCTAGCATGCTTTAAAAGAGAACACATTCCTGTTAAAGGACACACTTAACAAATATAACATAAAAATAAGCCAGCTGACTGAGAGAAAGATCTTGGAACTACAATCTGAACAAGGTGCTGTCAGCCCCAGCCTCTCTTCTAAAAGGGGGTTCTTCCAAAAGTGAATTTCATGCCAGTGATCCTCTGCTAGTCACCACACAGAACTAAAGCCAGTAGCACAGCAGAAGACCGAAGTAAAACAATCTCTCAGTTTCAGTAATACCTATGAATTCCAAGCCATGTAGCAGACCTCAAAGTTGGGGGAAAGGGGGAGAGAAGAGATACCAAAAGTAAATTACACAAAGAGATGAAGACAGTTCTGAAAAATAAAAATAAATGGTGGAAAAATTAAAGCATATAACACACACGGAAAAAACTCACAAGTGCTTCAAATCTGTCAAACACATGGGATTGTATCTCTACAAGCTTTTCTCTCACACAAAATCTTTGACCTTCAGGGAATTCCTGAAGAAATACATCTACCTACTGTCCTTTCAGCTAAACCATGAACTTCAAAATGATCTTTTAAATACTACTTTTTCCTAGCACCAGGAGCATAGCCCTAAAAGACCAACTCTTTCCTTGATAATGTAAATTAACAGAGTGCTTTGTTACCTTAAGAATTACATTACTTGCCATTAACATGGTTCATGAGGCTAATTAACAGTACTGTATTTTGAAACACAGCCTTGGTTCTCTCACACACAGAGTATGTCTACCCTGCAATTAAAAACCTATTGCTGGCCTGTGCCGGCTGACTCGGGGGGCTGTTTAACAGAGGTGCAGACATTTGAGCTTGGGTTGGAACCCAGGCTCCAGGACTCTGCAAGGTGGGAGGGGTCCAGAGCTCAGGCTGCAGCCTGAGCCTGAACACGTACACCACAATTAAACAGCCCTTAGCCCAAGCCCCATAAACCCAAGTCAGCTGGCATGGGCCAGCCATGGGTGTCTAATTGCAGAGTAGACATACCAATATGTATCATCTGACCTTGGTTTCCCAAGTCTAGCTGATTCACCATCTAAGTGAAAACAAGACATGTTAACCAATGCTAATTTTTCAAACACCCAGAAATATCTTGGATTACTAAACTGAAACTCTATTCTGTACAATCCAGGTAACTGATCTGAAAGGTCCTGGATTTGGAAAACTTGAGCTCCACTTACAATACCAATCTCTTACAAAGCTAAATACTGTACACTGAACATATTATACATCCACAAAACAAAACAGCTCCTGGTTGTTTTGAGTATAGAGAAATAAATCACAAGTCATGACAATAGCAAGATAAGCAATAATGAACATCCAGGCTGAGCATATTTACTTAGCTGAGCCTACGGCATTTCCAACACTGAAATGATCTGCTACTTAGTGTTCTAGTTTTATGTCAATTCCATTCCTGTAACTAAAAATAAAGTGCACAGCATAATTTGTTCCATACTATCTATGGTCCTGAATGTGTGGGAAATAGCTGTTTCCCCCCCAGTAAAAGCACCTACATATTCTACTAATCAACCACAGTGCCAAAAATGCATCTGAAGAGGCAAGTTTCCTGATTAAAAGCAGATGAGCAGCTTTTAAGACCCGCTCATTCCTTGTGTATTTTTGCATGTGTCACATTTCAAAAGATCCACTGAAATGAAAATGACCTGTGAAATGTATGCCAGGCATTTTTGGAAATATTTTGATCAAATATAATCTAGAACTGAAATTTTTAAGCTAATCAGATCAGAAGGCAATGGTCATACTCAAGATAAGCACAAGACAGAATAATGACTTAAATACAAGAAGCAAAATGACTGTCCAGGCAACGGAGCAGCCATTGGGTGCTGAGTACTATGTAATAGTACTACACACTAACTGGGAATTGCAACCTCTTTTAGTGAGAAGGGGAATGTTGGCTAGGATGCTAGGCCATGAGACAGATTTGGAAACCCAACAGAAATGGGAACAGAACAGATGCTAATTTAACAAGCCACCCCAAGGCTCTAACACTGCAGCACATCCCTAATACTGCACTGCAATGTCAACAATACGTAGGCCATGAATCCATGGATCTTCTGACTCAGTGGCACGACTGCTAGCAACTCAGCCACATTGGCATTGGTTAGCTGTCAGTTAACAAAATGTAGCTACTAGTAGGATCAATAATTACAAGACAGGAGTGAGGCGATAAACAATTTTTGGAAGTAAATTTCAAATATACTCATTCCTGAAAACTCCACTGAGGGCTTTTGCTATCTTTGTAATAAACATGAGTTCGTTTTCTATTATATAGGCACATCCTTTTGTTCAGAACAACCTTATTTTATCAAAAGAGATTTAGCTGGGCTTTGCAATCCTGCTTCATTTCTTCCAAGACAAGTTTTTTGTGAGATTAACTTGACACATTTATTCCCTTGATAATATATCCTGCCCTCTCAGACATCATTGCCAATTTCAAGTACATGGCAATAAATAGGCTTAAAATTTTTTAAAGTAATGACTTGAAAGGCCCTTCAGTTCCCACATTTTCTTGCTACAACATATTTCGCTTCGCAAGTAATGTAGTAACATTTCAGTTCAAGTAAATGTAAACTATTAAAGCTTCCACCAGACCTAGATCCCCTCTTCTATCACACTAAGAATTCAAGGATATAACTTGGTTCAAAATTGGAACTTCAGCACATATAAAGTGGAAGTTATTTGATTAGCCTTGTAAAAAAAAGAATTAACATACTATCCCTATATAATTATGAATCTGTTTCACATTAAAAAAATATTACTGAAGACCAACTGGGTAATTAAAATTAAGCTGTGGCAACTATTTTGATAGTATTCAGTATAAATCAAACAATTATTCATGCACTAGATCCTAAAAACCCAGACATACTAAGTAGGAGGAGGTTATTGCCTCATTCAGCGTGTCAAAAATAAAATTACTTGACTCTCCAACCAGACAGTAGTCTTGGTACTCACTGGAGACAAAAAATGATATGCAATGAGAAATTTAATTTATCTTCTTTATATAAATAAACCCTCCAAAATTCTCTATTCATTGACTTCAGTACTAATGTTGATGGGAATATTAAGTACAACTCCAGCATATTTCTTGGAAATGCATTCAAATAAAGTATGCTGTTTTCTAAAAAGCATATAATTCATCCAGTTTGTGGTAAAGCAAAACACTCAAAAATCCAACTAGCTTTTGAGAATATTGGTATATTTGATGATGATACTTTACTGAAGTGCAAGATCTTTGCTTGGTTCTTAAAAAGCATTCTTTGACATCACTAGCCCAACAAAAATCCAGAAACTGCAAACCTAGCTTTCAAATCAGAGTTTGTTTGCTGTTTAGAAAAGTGTAAAAGGGTAGATAAAGTAAATGCTCTTTGGAATTTAATTTTCCTATTAGTTTAACAGTAATTATCATATCACCAATGAAGCTCTATTAAAAAAAACGTTTACCAAGGAAATAAAATTTTAGCTTGTTTCTATGGAACTTTCTTAACACTCCACCTACTTAAATATTTGTTGAGAATCAATAACTATACAACATTATAGCATTTAATTACTTAGCTGTGAAAACACTGAACAAAACCTAGAAGATCTTTTTATATATATATATAAAAAACAAAGTTTCCATTCAAAGGGCTTTAGTTTGAATCTGTTCTTACAAACATGTAGCCTAAAAGGCATAAGGAAATACGGATTTATACTTGCAAGTAAATGACTCACTTTTAAATAGGATTGGGGGGATTCTCTTTTAACTATAATGTTTAACTATAAAGAGAAGTCCTATGATAATCCATTGTATTTTATAGTGTGAAAGATTTAGAAGGGTAGAGAGTTGAAGATGAGCCAGACACTACATACAGTAAAATGACCCTTCCTGTACTATGATGACCTCTGCTAATCATAGAAGTCAAGTAAGCATGAAGAACAATTTCATTTGAGAATGGGGAGCAAGAAAGACTGTTCCATATTGAAACTCTGCTTCCCATACAAGAATTCTGCTTTAATCACCCACGACCAATACTACTTTCCTCACTTGTCAAGTTCCCAGTAGCTTGGTCTCAGTACTTTTCAATTAGGCCAAAGAATTGAATCAGTACGTCTTTAAAACTTAACTATCATTCAGACTAACTGAAGTACTGGATTAAAGCATGCTGATCTCATAGATGCTTGTGATGCAAGATGCTGCTGCAGATAGATTACTAAATATTTAAGACCTCTAAAGATAAACTAGCAGGATTATAAATCACTGAAAAATAAATAGCAAGCAGAATCTCTGCAAATGTCTTCTGGATACTGGCATATATACTTCATTCATTTTCTAATGAGAAATGTGAAAAGTTTTTATTATTAATTGCATACAAATTACCATGATTATTGTAACACAGGAGAAGTATTTATCCATTCACCTCTCAGAGGAACAATGCTGAATAAAGGAATTTATGCATGACACATAACAACAATGCTGAACAAAGGAATTTCTGGATGCCATATAAGATGTTTGGCACTTAGAGAATGGAAGAAAATCAAAAGGAATATCATAAATTTTAATTGTAGGAAATCAAAATAATCTATTTGCTTGCCGAGTTCTCAGTATTGTTTTAGCAGGAACATTACTTTGGAAGTGTAAGCTCTCCTTACTATACATATCTGTATGTGCACACACCCCACCCCACCCAACTCCCACAGGTTTGCTGCAAAATTAACCACATTTGAAAATGGCTAATCAGTGACAGAGAACTCTGCAACCACCCTCAGAATGTGCTTTGAGTACTCAAAAGGGAAAAACAAACATGGTTTTATTACTTTTGGATAATAATGATTTTTTACTACTTTTGGAAAATAATGATTTGTATTTATCTAGACAGCTTTCCATATTGCCTTATTGTTTAATCTAGGGTTTTTTTTTTTTTTTTTTAAAGTGCTTAGCAAGCTGAAGGGCCTACTCACTTCAACTGGAGCTACAAGGGCTCAGCACTTCTTAGAATCAGGCCCTGAAAATGGTCACGTGACGATGTGGAGACATTGTCAAAAACCGCCAGGGTATGTCTACACAGCAACTAGACACCAGCAGCTGGCTGGTGCTAGCTGACTTGGGCTCACGGCACTGTTTGTAGACATCTGGATTCAGGCTGGAGTCATAGCTCTGGAACCTTTCCACCTCGGATGGGCCTAGAGCCCAGACTCCAGCCCTAGTCTAGACGTCTAAACAGCCCCGAACCCCACGAACTCAAGTTAGCTGGCACGGGCCAGTTATGGGTGTCTAGCTGCTGTGCAGACATACCCCTAGTGCTAAATGCTCTGCTCTGATATGCAATTGTTTCAAAGTCAATAATACCACCACAATGCAAGGCACCTCCTTTTAATATCAGCATTCATCTTCTGACAACAGAATCAGAGCATTATTTAATTAGATAATGTAACTCCTGGTTTAAGTCTCAGCAAAAGTTTGTTAAACCTAAATATCTTCAGGGTAGTGTGTGTGAAATGCTACAAATTAATCTTGAATGCTTTTTTGCACTTCTCTTTGCTAACAGAAAACACACTGCTCTTGGGTTTTTAAGACCTCACCATTATCATCAACTAAATAGGAGACTTATAATATTCTTACTGACATAAAAGGGTCAGGAGGGAGACGAGGAAGTGAGAATGTTGTTATTAAGGGTATTTCTACTATCTTTCCAGGGAAACATTGTATAAGCATGGAGCAATCATGGTAAATAAAAACAAACAAGGAAAAAATAGCAGACAAGGGAGAAAATCTTTGCTATCACAATAATGTATCTCGCAGAATCAAGTCTCCTAGGAATATCGAGGAATTTAAACAGGCCAGATCTCTCTATTTACACGTTTATTCTTAAATTTTGGCTCTTAAACCAAGGGCCAGAATAAACATCTGAACACTATAGACTCTCACTGTGCTTTCTCTATTTAGCTTCTGGGTCCTGTCCTCCACCTATCTTCTGTCCTCTCTTCACCAGTTCAGTCTCTCCCCCTTTCCCATCTTGAACGGACAGTTACCTGGCTCTCTTCCTCTCTCTGCTGCCACCCTCACTCCCTGATGGCAGTGATATTAGCTTCACATTTTTCCCCTGCTGCCGCCTCCAAGCTCCCCCTATTTCTCATCAAACACACATTCCTTCTCCTCCTCCAAAATACATGCATCAGGCTCTTCTCTTACCCCTGTATTACTGAGGTACATCTCTAGCCCAACTCCTTCTGCTAGGGCTTTGATTCCTGGTACTCTCACTTCTTTCTCCTCCTAATGTCCTACCCTCAACCCTGGGGGACTTCATCTTCCATATTGAGGACTGTGCTGTTGCTTCCTTCTCACTCCTCCTAGCTGAGCCTGCCACCAGGGATCAACTCCCTCATTCAACTCACACCTTTGAGCTTGTCTTCACCAACAATACACAAACAAACACACACACACCACCCTAGTAGCTCATTCACAATCTTTGTTTCTGCTACCCTCCACATTTTGTTATCAATTGTAATGTTATGCCTAAACTTAGACTATGTTCTTTGTAGGCAGAACATCTTTTAGGAACCATAGAAATATATGAGACAAATTAGAAATGACTATGGATAGAAGAAAAGGAGTACTTGTGGCACCTTAGAGACTAACAAATTTATTTGAGCATAAGCTTTTGTGAGCTACAGCTTGCTTCATCGGAAGCTTATGCTCAAATAAATTTGTTAGTCTCTAAGGTGCCACAAGTACTCGTTTTCTTTTTGCGAATACAGACTAACACGGCTGCTACTCTGAAACTTATGCATAGAAGCAGTTCAAATGATTATCTGAAGCAGACTAATTAAACAGTTGAATATTGCAGATAGCACACACCAGTTTCTTCGTATACTTTACTTCTATCCAACAAGTTTGATTATTTTACTCAATAAAATAGGAGTTTTCATCACAGCCTTAAACATTTGCAAGGCCAGACCAGAAAACTGACATGCATATTTACTGTGAAGCTTTATATTTGTGTCATCAATTAACAACAAAAGCTTGGAATAAAACTAAAATAAAAGCTAATCAAACAAGCTAGCTGCCATAACAGATGGATACTATCTATTTTTTCATATCAAGTGGAAAAGCCAAAACTTCAGCATTTTAGTGTCATGTCTGTGACGATGAAGAAACCAACTTAGAAAGGAAGGACAAGAAATGTCAGAATTACATTAAGAATAGATGTCTGTGGCTGAAAGATTCATATGTGAATTCTGATTGATTCTTTCACACTATGATGGTTAATCCACACAGAAGCTGTCAGCTGATATGTGGTCTGCAAATACGGTTTCATTGTGGCATTGCATGAAAAATAAATAAAGTCAGAGCCCTAACGTTACTTTAGTCTCAAACAAGCGTTACAATATCTACACTGTCTGTACAGAAAGTTGCATAGACAGCCTCTAAGAGATATAAATGAACAATGGCAATACCTTTTCCCCATACTGTTTACAGTGCTGGCTATATTCCTACTGGCAGTAGATTTTCTTCTTGACAGCTTCTTGGTGTTGCTGCTGTCATCAGTGCTGTCGTCCTCTTTCTTTGGTGTGCTACTTCCTTTGCTGTTCAGGTCCTTTAGCACATTATAATTAATTTTACTTGAGATTTTCTTCTGTTCCAACATTTTTTCAATTGCCTCTCCTGCTGTGCTGGCTTGAATTGGCTCCCGCTTTTTTGCGGACTTCTTTGGCTTAATTAAAATATAAAATTAGTGATTTAGATACAATCAAAATAGTTTTAGCAGAACAGAAAGGTGATCTGCAGTGCTGCTGACTCTGGTGTTAGATGACCCAGTAGGCAGCACGGTTCACCTGGGGTCAGTACCAAGCCCATGTCCCAGTATGGTGTTCAGGGTATTGTACTGCTGCAGGTGCCAGGACTGGTACCAGCTGTAAAATGGAGATTCTGGCCATTTGAGGACATTGTAGAGTCCATGTCACTTTTTCCAGAGACAAGGTGTTCGCTTTTGTATCTTTTGCCAAATGCCACCACATGTCATTACAATTGCTCTACTAAATTAACCCATTAGTAACATTCTGCGTTGTTGCCAAAGAGAAACATAGCCTCTTTCTCAAATGTCATCTACAGGGGGGCAGGGTTGTTCCAATGAGAGGAGAGGGGCTCCCATAAAATTTTATAAAATTAGCCAAAAAGTAAATATACATTTCTCCCAAAATATTTGTTTAAAACTAGACCCATATTGGGTTACAACTCTCCCTATAGTTAATTTCTGCAAAGTGAGGATCAAAATTACCATAGGACTCTTGCTCCATAATTCAGTGAAGAAAGCCAACTGGATTACAGAGTTGGCGATCAGTGGGTAAATGGATTGGCATTAATGCTGGCCTCTGAGCAATTACAGGTTCCAGTTAGATGCTAAACACTACAGTGATGTTCAGTTGGAGGCACTCTTGTGTGGGTCAAAAAGTTGCAAGTCAAAGTCTTTGACTGACACGGCAACCCAGAACTAGAGGTTGAGATGTTACACTCGAAGATCTTTCTGCCTCTATCTGGCAACTGTTCAGGTGAAGAGAGGTCCCATGTCCCCATTCTAAAAGAGTAGGGAATAACTTTGATGTCTTGCCCAACGTTTTCCTTCTCAGAAAAGTTTAACATCTAAATCAGCAAGTGTATTATTTTTGAATGCATCACAGCTGTTCTATTTACTTTCATGGGTCAAATGCTACCTTGAAAATCCCAGGCACTTTGTTAATCAAGTTCTGGCCTGAAGTTGTCAGCAACAGAAGGGAGTCAGAGAAAAACTCAACCTTGTCAGAACAAAAAGGTGGGTGTTTGGGCTGTTTCTGTGCCAGAGGATTATGCACAGTTTTGAAAATGACTAGTGCAATGCCATTTGTATGAATGTAGCCTGAATGAGAAACTCTCAAGCATCAAACAGTCTTTCATTGTCTGGTTTACTTTTTATTGTTTAAGTATCTTGGGGTGGGGACAATGGGAAACGGTGTCTTTTTCATTGGTGTGTTAAAAAAAGACTAATGGAAAACACACACCAAAAACTAATGTAGATTTTAGCTGCATAGGGAAAATTATGCACAGACTGCCTTGTCACTTGGTCAATTACACAAAATACTAATGCTGTAAATTGTGACTATGTGGCCAATTAGACTGCTTTAAACTGCTAAACTCAGAGAGGACAAGCCACTTGTTAACATAAATGTCACATGCTTTATGAAAGGTAGAACAATGACATTCCTTCAAGTTGCTGTAATGGAGATTTGTTCACCTCTTCTTCCAGAAACCATTACTGCAACAATATACAAAAGTGCTGCAGTTGTAGCAAACTCAGAACAAATACAACATGAATGCCTTTTCAAAAAATCAGGAACATTTTAAGAATAGTTTTTAAACAAAGTAATCACCGAGGATAGCAATCATAAATGCAACTGACCATTCCATGCAAAAAAAATGGCCACAACTGCAATGCACACAAGTTCCCTACCTAAGAGAGTTCAGGGGGACTGTAAAGTAGAGTATTGGGCTAGAGAAGCAAACAATGCTCAGGCAGGAAAACGTTACAGTCACCATCTGAAAAGCAGTGCTGCAGCACAGTTTCATTAACATTTAGGGGTATGAGAAAAAGCTGAACTGAATTATTGCTTGGATTGCCCTCAGCATCTTCTAAACCACTGTAAGAGGAGTTTCCAGTAAATTTGCAAATGGACACTGTTAAGCACAAGCGGAATATTTAAGTTGTATACCTTGTGTTCCTTATAAATCCCAAGCTCCTTCTCTTTTGCTATTCTTGCTTCTTTCTCTGAAAGATGACAAAAAGATAGCCAGTAGGAAGGACAGGTATCAGATTGCTTTTTGAGACATGTGACCAGAGAGAGCATTTCAGTTATTATGCTTCTTACCCTTTTGTTCCTTTAAATAATCGGCATTTTCTTTCATCCACAGTTCTGCTTTTATTTGAGCTTCCGTTTCATCAAGTATATACTAAAAACAAAATAAAGTTCATTTCTTTTCAGTTACTAACCTGAAAATTGTAGGCAAAAATATAGTAAAAAAAAAAAATACAGGTAAGAGCAATTCACATTCACCTTATTTTTAGAACTGGATTAATGAAGGAAAGTTTGTTCAAGGGGCAATAATGGGATAGTAAAGAAAGAAGCGACAAACACTAGCTAGCAAAATAAGTTAGTATTTTAGTCCTTCCACTTCGGAGATCTGAGTTCATCCAAATTATATTTTCAGTTCTACTCATTCAGTTTAGCTCAAGTCACTGGAGTTGTGTAGGGCAGGGGGACAGACCAGAATGTGGTCCAGAAACTGCAATATTAAAGTGGCATGATGAATCTCATCCTAGCTTTCGGTTATGCAGATTACAATGCCAATCCAATATTAGGTTCAGCACAACTAGTCTTTGTGTAACACTGGTTCCTGATTGCAGGTTGGGAATGAGGAACATTAGCAGAGCTCTGAGGAGAAACTGCAAACCATTACCAATCATCTGTTTAAGAACATTTTTAAAAAAAGTATTTTGTGGATTCATTAAAACAGTAGAGCCAAGCATTGTAAGTTATTAGCACTTAAAACTAATAACAAACAGCTTGATTCTCTAGCATTTTATGTCTTTTACCATTTCAGATTTTCCTCAAAATAAAATATACACTCAAGTAGTTTATGAGAAAAATAATTCAACTTTAATGAAACTGATGCAAGGAGTCGTCTTTCACATTGGGACAAACTCGGAAAAAAAACATTTGTTCTAATACCAGTTTACCTAGCCAATATTTTCTCTGTTTCATTTGTGTGTATTAAATTTGGGTCATAATAATGAACACACACTCACTCATAGCTGAACTATTCACCCTGCTTGCATCAGAGTTATGGCTTCACTGCATAGTCTAGCAGGAAGAGAAGATGGGTTTGTTCCTTCCCAGCTTCTGTTTAAATTATGGATCTATTCTGATGAGTAACTGAAATGGGCATGGAAGGGTTTTGTATTTACGGTTTCTGTTACTTCCATAGCACATTCACTCCTCTCCATATTCTTCCTAACTGCCTGCTTGGGAGACTCAGCCTGGATGCTGAAAGTCAAGCGGGGCTCTTTCCTGATCATCCATCACCAAAAATAAAGATTCTGCAGATCAGATTATATTCTCAGCTACATGTATGCAACCCCATTGTTTTCAGTTATTTCGGGACACGAAGAGGAATTTATAGCACTGGGTTTTTGTTTTTTTTTTAACTGCAACTTTTATTTGTAAGCTTAGTATGGTCTAGTGGAGAGGGCACCAGCCTGGGAGTCAGGAGACCTGGATTCAGGCACTGACCTGCTGTGTGACCTTGAGCACGTCACTTCAGTGCTTTTGTTTCCCTTTCAGCCACCATTTGTCTATCTTGTATGTTTAAGCTGTGAGGCCGGAACTCTTTCACTGTTTGTACAGCACCTTACACAAGGGCATCCCTACCCTGGGCCTAAAGCTGGGAGAAAAATTTTGGCCCAAACTTTTGCCGTCTCTCCCCTGTCCCAAAAAAGGCAGATTTGGGTCACCTGAAACATTTCATGAATTCATGTCGATACTGGCAAAGTGTTTTAGTGAAAATGAATATCAAAACAGCTCCTTTTTCACATTATCAAAATGGACCATTTTGGTTTTTCAGGCAAGATTCACAAGGCGAGTTAGGCACCATTCACAAAACTGAGGAGGTGGTCATGTCCAATAGCCCAGAGGTTAGAGCACTCATCTGGGATGGGGGAGACCCATTTTGAATTCCTGCTCTGGAGTAGGGATTTGAACCCAGGCCTCCCTACTCCCAGGTGAGTGCCCTCATTACCATGTTACTAACAATTGTGGGATGGGGCTCACAATCTTTCCTGCTGAAGCTGTTTCACTTTGTATGAAATATTTGACTTGTCTGGGCCAGAGAGCGTGTGAGAGACTCTATAGCTCAGTAACCAGGGCACTCTCCTGGGAAAGGAGAGATCTAGGTACAAGGTCCTGCCCCAATGAATATTTAATTGTTTATACAAAGTGGAACAGCTCCAACAGGAGAGACTGAAAGACCCCCAACCCAGAATACACTATATCTTTGCAGCAGACCTAGGTTTGAATACCCACTCGGGAGCAGAGACTGGAACCCAGGTCTCTTGACCCTCATGTAGACACCCTACTCACTGGGCTACTGGCTTTAAAAGGGGTGGCGGTACCACAACCCCTCCTCTATTTCATTTCCTTTGCTTTTATTTTTAAAATGTTTACAATGCCAAAAATCAAAATGTTTCGTTTGATCCAAAACAAAATATTTCTGAATGTTTTGACTAGTCACAAATTTTTTAAAAATTGGCTTCACTTTAACCCAAAACAAAGTTTTTTCCCCCCCCAGTTTTCTGGAACTAACAGCTAACCAAAAAATCAGTTATTCACCCAGCTCTGCTACACTTTACTGTCATACAGGCAAATAAAATAAGCCGAGTAAGGGTTATGGAAATCATTGAGAGCCCAGAACACCATTTTACAGTCTCTTTCCAGGATAGCACCACACCTTGAACATATCTTCAGCGAGTAACTACGTGATGCATTTAATACTAAATAAAACTTAAGGTCCTTCCTCTCTAAAATAAAATACATTTCCAATAACAATTACTCCAACATGATGAGAAATGGCAGCAGTAACAACATACTACGATTTTGTAATATCTTACAGGGAATGAGCTAGAGTGTAACAGATTGGCCACATGCATTAGTTTTGGTACCAGATTCCCATAATCATGGGCATTAACTCCTGACCGTCTATATGCATTATAACCAAATTCCATCAAAGTGGGAGGTTGGGGCACGGGAAGATAAACCACATAAGAAAATATTTTTCTTCTAAGATGAGACTGTAGATAGATAGAATAAAAATATCTCTTACCCTATCTATTTCAGTGTCATCAATTCCACTAAGATCTAGTTCACCATCTCCTGTATTTTCACCTAAATAAAAGCAATATAAATTTTAGTTAAGATGCATATTCATTGAACGTCCACTCCAATTCAAGTTCTGCTTTTAATTGTATCAGAAGTATAGTATTCGTTATAATTGGTTTGTTAACAAATAATCACCTTTCAGAGGATTACACCCCACCACCTTTACAGAAGAGATGTACCACACTTTCCTATTGTTTTCATTGTGTGTGCACACAAATTGTCACCACAGTTAATGAATTCTGACTATGCGCTCCAATCTAGCCCTTTCTCTACTAATTGCTTCACAGAGAAGAGCTAAAAATATTACAGTAATTTTCAGTAAACTTTTTTTAAAAATTTGCAGCAGCAACAGATGTTTGCTATTAAGTTGATGAAATCACTGGAGTCAGATGATTTGATTTTTCTCTTGTCATCACAGGAATTTCTCCATCACAGTCAAATGGGCCATGAATCCTCTGCAAGTTATGATTAAGAAAATATTTTCTGTTATCAAAGAGGCAACGTGGTCTAGTGAATAGGGCACCCGGCTGGGAGCCACACTAGGGTTTTATTCCTGGCACTAACTCACCCACCATATAACCTTGTGTGTGACATGTAAACTTAGGTGCATTAATTTTCCCATCTGTTAAATGGGGATTATAAAGTTTACCCACCTTTGGAAAGCACTTTGAGATCTATGAATAGAAAGAACTAATTAAGTGCCAATATTATCAGGTCTCCACTATAGAGTATGCACTACAAATTTATTTGTACTTTTGCTTAGGCTCTTATTTTTATTGACATCTTTTGAAAACATAACCACACTTTTATTATATCCATTAACCAGAACAACTAGACAAAACAGATTCCTAAACTAGGAATGACAGAATTTGCAGGGGCAGATCATTATAAAACACTCTGCAGAGAAAAAGTGGAATGTTATGTGCTCAAGGATTATGCTGGAGAAGGAAGATCATCCCCCCAAGTTTAATCAACTATGGGCAACTGATTATTTGACTAGTTTCCAATGTACTGTGTGGAAAATCAGACAGACAGTTTTATCATTCTGAGAGACAGCTTGCAGCAGCAAAATATAAAACAAAATGTTGAGGGCCAGTGTGGTCAAACACTTGAGTTTGACTCCCTAGACTGATCTCGAACTCCCAGACCTCCGGGTATTGAGAAGTGTAGAGAATGAACATCAGTACTAGAAGGAAGGGTGGCTGGATGGGTTTTGATGAAAGTTCTAGGCAGTTCTCTTTGATGAGATGGTAGGTTATCACAATACAGGGCCTTGAGAGTTGTGGGGAACGAAACAGTTAAAACAAACAAGGGTAGGAATCATCAGTGTTCCAGAAAGAGACAAAGAATCCCCTGAATAGAAAAAAAAACAAAACAAAAAACTAAACTGGCCACTTGTACTACATGAAATCAGTGACAGGAGCCCAAAGCAAATGGACAATTGTAAATTGATGAAGGGTGAGGTTTTCAAATTGGTATATGGAAGCCGCATGCCCAACTCCCATAGACTTTCAAAATGAGTTGGGCCCTTAACACTTTTATGCTTATTTGAAAATACTACCCTAAATAACCAAAATCAGGTGTTTCCTCCTTCATTTAAACCCTATATGAAGAGAGTTTTTCCCTCAATTAATAATAGTGATTTGGAAATTGTTGCCATCCCAAGCAATCTCATAACTTTGTGCTCTAACTTTCTTCTGAGACAGCCTCATAAATGAAAACTTTATGCTGCAGATGTTATGTAAATACAATGACTGGAAATGCCTCAAAAAAGGTTTCTTGCCACTATAATGTTGTGGCTTTGAACTTTATGATAAATTCAGCAAATGCTGCAAAGGTCATAGGTCTCAACATGTGAAAGTTTGACACCACAGCTTTAAAAATATTTAAAAACAATATTTTAAATTATTCCATACTAACATGTATAACCTGCTTTTCGCCAGTTCACTGCATCATAGTACAAGAGTGAAATTTCAGCTGAAGAATCACAGAAACGTACGGTTGGAAGGGATGTTAAAAGATTATCTAGTCCAGCCCCCTGCACTGAGGCAGGATCACCTAAACCTAGACAATCCTTGACAGCTGTTTGTCTAAGCTGTTCTCAGAAATCTCCAATGATGGGCCAGTCTCCTTGGGAAGCCTTTTCCAGAGCTTAACTACCCACAGAGTTAGGAAGTTTTTCTTAACCTCTATCCTAAATCTCCCTTGCTACAGATTAAGCCCATCACTTGTTGTCCTACCTTCAGTGGAAAACAATTGATCCAAGTCATCTTTATAATGGTCCTTAACATATTTGAAGACTTCACAAGTTCCCCCCTCAGGCTTCTTTTCTCAAGACTAAACATGCCCAGTTTTTTTAACCTTTCCTCATAGGTCAGGTTTTCTAAACCTTGTATCGTTGTTCTCTCCTCTGGACTCTCTCCCCAATGTGTTCACATCTTTCTTAAAGATGGCCTAGAACTAAACAGAGTACTCCAGCTGAGGCCTCACCAGTGCCAAGCAAGTGCCAAGGGGGGAACAATTACCTCCCATGTCTTACATACCACACTCCTGTTAATACACCCCAGAATGATATTTGCCTTTTTTGCAAATGCATCAAATTGTTGATTTATATTCAAATTGTGATCCACTATAACCCCCAGATTCTCTTCAGCAGTACTATCACCTAGCCAGTTATTCCTCATTTTGTAGTTGTGCATTTGATTTTTCCTTCCTAAGTGAAGTACTTTGCATTTGTCTTTATTGAATTTCATCTTGCTGAATTCAGACCAATTCTCTTATTTGTCAAGGTCATTTTGAATTCTAATCGTGTCCTCCAAAGTGTTTGAAACTCCTCCCAGCTTGGTACTATCTGCAGATTTTACAAGCACACTGTCCGCTCCATTATCTAAATCATGAAGGAAAACATTGAACAGTGCCGCATCCAAGACTAACCCACTATGTACTGATGCCAGTAGATATGCTCCCCAGTTTGACAGCAAATCACTGATAACTACTCTAAGTATAGTCTTTCAACTAGTTGTGCACCCACTTTCCAGTAATTTCATCTAGACCACATTTCCCTAATCTGCTTATGAGAATGTCATGTGGGACTGTGTCAAAAGCCTTCCTCAAGATGTATCATGTCTATAGCTTCCCCCTCAACCACTAAGCCAGCTACCCTGTAAAAGAAGGAAATTAGGTTGCTTTGGTATAATTTGCTCTTGACAAATCCATGCAAGCTATTCCTTATAACCCTATTCTCCATCAGGTACTTATAAAATATGTTAGTTTGTTCCAATATCTTTCCAGGCAGCAAAATTAGGCCGACTGGTCTATAATTCCCTGGGCCCTCGTTGTTCCCATTTTTAAAGATAGGTAATATGGTTGTTCTTCTCCAGTCCTCTAGGACCTCACCATCCTCCATGAATTCTTGAAGATAATTACTAACAGTTCTGACATTCCTTCAGCTTGTTTCTTAAGTACTACAGGATTAATTTCCTAACCGAATACATCTAACTTATCTAAATATTTTAACCTATTATTTCTCTATTTTGGCTTGCATTCCTTCCCCCTTGTTGTTAATATTAATTGTGCTAAGAATGTGGTCATAAGTCATCTTTTTAGAGAATACTGAAGCAAAATAAGCATTAAATGCCTTAGCTTTCTTGACATCATCTATTATTAGCTCTTCTTCCCCCCTAAGTAAAGGGCCTAGACTTTTCTTTGACTTTCTCTTGCTCCTTATGTATTTATAGCTATCCTGCCTACAAATGTCACTAAAATCCTTATTCACAATAATGTAGGCCCAATTCTGCTCTCAGAGCAATTCCTTTGCAAGTCAGTAAGAGTTTGATCCATCAAGAGCAAAATCTACTATAATGTCTGAGCCACATCACTTCTTTAACCATACTGGGCACTCCCTCAAAATTTATCAACTTTTTATCCCTACTCCCCAATATGATATCAAAGGGTAGGGAGGACAGCAATACAGAACCATCCAACAATAACCAGAAAATAAAATTGTTCTGTTGCAACCTCTTCACAATATTCATGATGCTGGTATAAACTAATGTAACAACATTAACTGGGATGACGATAAGTGAGTAGTTACTGTACTCCATCTTCCCAAGAGGCAGCAGCTATGTCAATGAGAAGCCCTCCCATTGACGTAGTTCTGCCTGAGACTTGGTCTACACTCCAGACTTATGTCAGTATAACTACGTCGCTCAGGGGTGTGGAAAATCCACATTCCTGAGCAATGCAGTTATACAGACCAAATCCCTGGTTTAGACCACTCTATGTCAACAGGGGGGCTTCTCCCATCGATATAGCCTCTTGGGGAAGCGGAGTACCTATGCCGGTGGGAGACGCTCTCCTGTCAGCATAGATAGCATCTTCACTAAGCGTTACAGCGGCACACTGCATTGGTGCCGCTGCAGCACTGTATGTGTAGACGAGCCCTTAGAAATGTGGTAAGTCACCACACAGTTGGTGTCCATTTCCTTACAGAATCCTAATTTGCCAGACTGAGAATGATAAAATTTCAGGCACTAGGTACAAATTCATGTTGTCGTTTTCAATATAAACTTGTTACAGAAGTAGATGCCAGTTGTTTTCATTCGTTCAATTAGTGACAGCGACAGAAAACTCATTTGACAACTGGTAAATTGCAGAGAAGACTCTGGAAGCAAGTTATCTACAAGAAGCATTACTTTATGCTGTGTAACAGTAGTACAGGGAATAAATGGAGGATACCCTCTCTGCCTACCAATAGTCCCTCTCCTGCCAATTTGGTAGGCATTCATTAAATGCAAAGAATTATTCAGAATAGGAGGCACATTCAAATTCCTAGCTTTACATTCTCCTTAAATAAAGTCTTTTGTTACAAAATACCATTATTAACCGTAACTTCAAAACAGAGAATAGCTATTCTGCTACAAAAATTCCATCGCAATCCCCTAAACACCAGTAGATCCTAAAAGCTCTAAACAGGCGGAGGGATAGCTCAGTGGTTTGAGCATTGCCCTGCTAAACCCAGGGTTGTGAGTTCAATCCTTGAGGGGGGCCATTTAGGGAACTGGGGCAAAAATTGGAGATTGGTCCTGCTTTGAGCAGGGGGTTGGACAAGATGACCTCCTGAGGTCCCTTCCAACCCTGATATTCTATGATTCATCTGTTGTGTGTTACGCTGCTTGCTCTAGGGCACAGAAACTTGTTTGCCCCTTCCCCCTTTTTTTAAAATGTCAGGAAAGATTTTTCTCCAATGCTGAACTACTCAAAACGAACCTCTACATGATAATTTTCTCCTTTAATAAAAATAGTTTAAATAATTTTTTTTTTTTTTTTGGTAACGACAGATGTGAGCAACATCTGGTCCCAGATCTTCAGAAGTGAGTTAAAAGCAATGATGTGATTTGATCTGGTTCTTACAAGTTTGAGATTTCTTCTTTTAAGGGAAAACACTGCAGGGTACAGATAAAAACAGAGTTCTAAGTTTAAAAAAACCAGTTTATTATTTTTTAAGCTACAGAAAGTCTGTATTTACAGTAAACAGGAAAACAGCACAAGCAGAACTCTTCCTCTCCCTGCCTAATGTCTAGTGCAACCAGAAGGGAGATCACCACTTCCACAGCTTTCAATCATGGCTCTGAATCAATTACTGTTCTGAAACTTGAAACTGACAGTTACCCACCCAGTTCCCAGAACATAAAGTTTTGTCAACAGCCTTTATGGTCCCTCCAACCTACTTTGACAGACATGAGGGTTATAAATATAGACATACTGGATTATGTTTGTAAATCTTTAGGATTATTTACCGTTACCCACAAATAATAAATGCACAACAAACCACTTACTAAAAAAGTCATACAGCACCTTCAAAGGTGATTTTTTATTAGCCAAGAATACAGTTATTGGATATACAAAAAACTACAATAAAAAGACAAAGGTTAAGAGCATTTTTTCCTCTTTCTAGTATAGGAGGAAAACAATTTATTGCACGGTCCAGATAAAAGGATTTCCTTACTGCCAACAATGAAGACTGAGTGGTTCTCAGGAAATCCTCTGAGGCTTCTAGAGTGGAAGGCAACTTGATTCTCTTGTACTATACTGTAAAATACATCCTCAGTCACGTGGCTTTATAGTAGTCATAGAATTAAAGCACTTTAGCACAAAAAACTTAATTCATGCAACATTGCATTAGTGATCAGGCTCTCAATGCATTAGAAATACTTTATGTATAATAGGACAAAAACAACATGCTTACTCACAACAGGCATTTTCATGAAAACTAGATAAATACCAAACAAAGTAATTGGAGAACAAAAACCAACATAAACTGAAATATCGGATAGAGGGATCAAACATCACAGTAGCAAGTAAAGCACCCTGCAAGAGAACCAAAGAACCCATCAGCATCGGAAGGCTTGTGGCCAAACGGGGTAGTGATGCTAAGGCAACTTCTAGAGCTTTAAAGAGCCACTGGCGAGAGAATAGCTTAGAGCAGGGATGACAACTGATGAATCTGGAAGGAAAGGGGGAAAGAAAACGGGAACCGATGAATTGCTGTGAAAAAGACTGGATTAATTGATGTGGGATGAGAAACAATTTGGAGGGGAAGGGAATTTATGATGGGGGCTAGGGGAAGAGACGGATGATGGAGGGTGGGTGAATAGAACAGTGATTAAGCTTGTGGGTTGAACAGTGCATGGATGACAGAGTGGGTGTAGCTACCTGGTTTGGAACAGAAAGCTATGAAGTACAAGAGTAAGTATGGTGTAAAGAGTGCATATGAGAAAATCCTAGGGTAGGGACATGTGAGAATAAGCCCAAATCAAAACAAGCTATGTGCACGCAGTCTGACTGGACGAGAAGGAGCATGTTGCTGTTTATGGTAAAGTTGGGCTAGCTGATTTTTGAATGGGCTGACAACTTTTCTTGATAATTTTGCAAGGCAGATTTGCACTGTCAATGATTTCACTGCTGATCATTTTAAACGAATGTGCTTCTCCCACAGTCCCAATCCACTTCCCACATGTCTCTGGTAGCCAGAAAGGCCCAACTGTCCCCTAGCCAGTTGCCAAAACCTCCATCTTCTCCCAGTCAATTTAAACAAAGCTATTTATTGTCAACACAAAAGTCTGTCACAAATTGGAATGCAGAAATGCAGGAATAGAGCAAAACAAACGTCACAAGAAATATATTACTGATTTTGTTTCCAGATTTTAAATGAAACTGTTTATTTTTGACTATGCCTCGAACTACATAAAAAATTTCAGTCTACTGCAGCTGAGTGCCAAATTTAGGCCCAACTGGCCACAAACTACATGAGGCCATGCAAACAATTTAAACATAAATTACACGTGTAACTTACTGATGCCTAATCAGAGCTAAGGAGTCCTGTTCACTGAGACTTCAGCCTCATAGCTGTCCAAGGGAAAGAAAACATACACACCACCACACCACAAACGGCATGCCACCTCCTCACAGGACCATTCCTGCTAACTATAGATGGCAGAATATAGCACAAATACAGGGTCACCATCTTGCAGAATGTTCTCACTAGTGCAAGGAGAGCAAACTTTAACAACTCTTACTATGAAATATCTCAGACCAAACACCTTACATTTGGACTGAAAAGAGAAGTCTCTGGAAAATGCCTTAAATGGGGCATTTTAAATTTAAAAAAAGGTCTAGTCTAACAAACTGGAGCACCCTCCACCTTCTAGAAGAGGAGAACAACTGAGCAGGGTAAGCCTGCCAGACCTCTCTCTACAAAGGAGCGAGATCACAAGAGTTTTGCTTTCTTTCCATCTCAATATCCTGGTAGGTGTCACACACTGAGGGTGTAGCTGGTGTGACCTTGTGGTTGGAACAAGAGGCTGACCTACTAGTCAGAGCAGAATCACAGAGCAAAACCAGAGGCATGGTTCAGAGACACGCCAATGATCGGAGCCAAGAGTCAGGAACCAGAACAGAACCAACGGGCAGAACCGGAGTCCTTGGGCAGGAGACAAGCCAGTGGTCAGAGCATGAGTTCTGAAGAATGGCATTCAAGAATGTTGGAAAATGAGCCTTATCGGTTGGTTTGCATCCACTTTTTTAGACTCACCTTACTGTCATGTTACAGTACATTTGGTGTGGTTTAGTTTCTCTTAATAAACTGAGCTGTTCAGAATTCCGAATTAACCGCATGCTTGCAGAATTACAAATTCATTTTAAAATCAAGTATCTGAAAATCAATTCCTCACACAAAACATTCAAGTTCCGGGTAGCGTGCTGCTTCCGCAACAGTTGATTGACATCTCTGACTACTGCATTAGGCCCTTTCACATGGTGGTCACATATAAATTCTCCCATTGAGAGACTATGATTTTAAAAGTACATATTTAACAGTATTTCTGTGAAGTAATGGGTAAGTGGAAATGCTTTACCTGCATTTAGTCTTCTCTATTGAAGTTTTTAGTAAAGTAAACATTTACCCTGTCCCAAGGGTGCTTGCATCTGTAGACCATAACAATTGTGTTTTGTGAATAAGTTACAAGCGGCTGAAAAAAGCATTATTTGGACTGCCTCTGCCCATGCAAAAAAAAAACAAAAAAAACCTATTTTATGTTGTTTTGATTCACAGTTGTTAGGGAATCTAGTCAAAATGCAATTTTATGTATCAGATTAAAAGCTTGGGGCCCAATTCTAAGATGTTCATTGTGAGCAGATTCCTGAGCCTGCAAGATTGGGGGCCTTAGAAAAAAGTTGACTCTTGAGTGAGAATCCCTCACCTTCCATTTTTCCCCTCAAGAAAAATAGTTTTTAGATTCTTACTGTCTTATTGCTTTGAAATCAGCCTATAATAAAAAGTGCCATTCTGACTCTGCAGTTCTCTAGAAAGGGGAAGCCATGCATACTGAAATACATTGTTTACACACACACAATCCTAACAGAATGAATCCTTCTTTATGTCCCCAAAATAAATAGTTTCAAGTTAAAATCTCTCAACTAAAGAACAGCTTAACCTTGTCATGAAAAACAGCAGATTTTTTTTTTGCTCTAGTTGTATTCCTGCCCTCACCCCACCCACTTAATTTTTTGGAAAAAAGGCCTGCTTAAGTAAACTACTTGAAATTATCCTTCTTTCTTTTCCAAGACCAAAGCTCCGCTGTCATGGCCTTGTCTACAGTGTTAAGATGGCTGCTCTCAACAACATGACAAAAGCTATTTTTTGCTGCTGAAGCCCATGCTCATCATAGAATCCTAGAATCATAGAATATAAGGGTTGGAAGGGACCCCAGAAGGTCATCTAGTCCAACCCCCTGCTCGAAGCAGGACCAATTCCCAGTTAAATCATCCCAGCCAGGGCTTTGTCAAGCCTGACCTTAAAAACCTCTAAGGAAGGAGATTCTACCACCTCCCTAGGTAACGCATTCCAGTGTTTCACCACCCTCTTAGTGAAAAAGTTTTTCCTAATATCCAATCTAAACCTCCCCCACTGCAGCTTGAGACCATTACTCCTCGTTCTGTCATCTGATACCATTGAGAACAGTCTAGAGCCATCCTCTTTGGAACCCCCTTTCAGGTAGTTGAAAGCAGCTATCAAATCCCCCCTCATTCTTCTCTTCTGCAGGCTAAACAATCCCAGCTCCCTCAGCCTCTCCTCATAACTCATGTGTTCCAGACCCCTAATCATTTTTGTTGCCCTTCGCTGGACTCTCTCCAATTTATCCACATCCTTCTTGAAGTGTGGGGCCCAAAACTGGACACAGTACTCCAGATGAGGCCTCACCAATGTCGAATAGAGGGGAACGATCACGTCCCTCGATCTGCTCGCTATGCCCCTACTTATACATCCCAAAATGCCATTGGCCTTCTTGGCAACAAGGGCACACTGCTGACTCATATCCAGCTTCTCGTCCACTGTCACCCCTAGGTCCTTTTCCGCAGAACTGCTGCCTAGCCATTCGGTCCCTAGTCTGTAGCTGTGCATTGGGTTCTTCCGTCCTAAGTGCAGGACCCTGCACTTATCCTTATTGAACCTCATCAGATTTCTTTTGGCCCAATCCTCCAATTTGTCTAGGTCCTTCTGTATCCTATCCCTCCCCTCCAGCATATCTACCACTCCTCCCAGTTTAGTATCATCCGCAAATTTGCTGAGAGTGCAATCCACACCATCCTCCAGATCATTTATGAAGATATTGAACAAAACCGGCCCCAGGACCGACCCTTGGGGCACTCCACTTGATCAATGGCTAGCCTGACAAATGATCATCCACAAAGATACTAATTAGCTATCACAAATGACATTCTTCAGCGCCAACGCACAGAGACAGCACTAGCTCTGTAAGGAAGACAGGAGTCTTCTCCAGCTTGTGATTTTTAGATCTATGATAACAAATACAACAGCGGTGCACAACTTCAGTTGTTCAAGGTACGAAAGAATCCGGAGAGCCACAAGCATCCAGGCAGTTAGTCATTCTCCACACATTAAGCCCTTGCTCTTTTCTCTCCCTCCCGCAACCATAAGGATGAAAATCTTAAAAGTAAGGGAATTTTAAAAATTGGGGTAATAATGAGAATCTTTTCCTGCACTTTTGGTCTTTTTCCTTTTAATTTGGAACTTCATCACTGATTCCCTTCAATCTTTGCCCTCCCACCCCTTTTTAGGCCTTTTTTGTCATCTTTCCTCCCTTCTCCCCCTCCATCTTTTGGTGCCTTCTGGCTCCTATTTTCTGCATATTTTATGAATCTCTGCAGGAGTAGCCAACAGTAGCCCTTTAGAAAGAGAAGATCTGAGGAGAGTAGCTTAATCAGTTCCCCTGTTCAGACCTTCTAAGTGCAAAGTGCTTCTACATTTCATAAGGACGACTGTGGCTGTATCATGCTCTGGAGAGTACACAGCAAAGAAAACTGACTAAGATCACACAATCCCAGTCAGTTTCTCTTTGCTGACAGATCCTTATGTAAAACAGCAAGCACTTTACACAAGAGTTAGCTGCAAAGGGAACAGCTGGCTCTGTGTTTAAAGTGCTGAAGCACTGTTTCTGCTGTTGCTGCTAGCAGGCTGAGTAGCCAGGTCTTGCTGTGGATACTAAATGTTCTGCTGTCCACCACAGTAGCTCAGGGTCCTCACTTGGCAGGCACTCAGCCATCTGAGCAAGAGAGCATCTGTATTATTTAGAACTACGTCTATTCCTCCAAGGTGCCATGACTGGACCTGTATTTCTGAGCTTACCACCTTTGTTTTGAGAACTTAAGATGCTGAATCTTCCTTTGATGATATTTTAATTATGAACAAACTTCAGACCCACAAAGGAAAATACATATATATTAATACACAAAATCACTACATTGTGTATTAGATAAGGTTGCTTAAGTAACATACCTAACACAAAACCACAAAAGAAAGGATATTAAACGTTAAGACATCTAACAATACATACATTCTAGTCCTCCCACCAGAAACAGACCTCATCCCTGGAACTGCCACCAAACACCACAGACAACACACCACTCCCAGAAGACACACCAGCCATTCCACAACCTCATTCCCCAAACTCCCCACGTATGAGCAGACCAGACTTCCCCTTGTATCACCCATTCTGCACAGTTCTGGAAAATTGTACTCATGTTTAGAGAAGGAGATGCTGAAAGGCTGGCATCCCTACTGGGGCTGTGTTAGAGTTGTGGTACAGTACTGTGATTTTTCTTTCTGGGAGGAGGAGGAGAAAGGATACACTATTTGATTTTTCATTTAGACTTTTCATTCCTTTGCTTTTGTGGTTTGTGCAAGGTATGTCATCTACATAATCTTGTTCCCCTAGTTTTTTTAGATTAAGGACAGATCTTCACCCAAGTGATGCTCCTTTTACAAGGAGCAGAATCTTTGCGAAAGGGTGCAGCTAGCTCAGGAGCACCACTGTCACAAAGTTCCTTTACTTCGTGAAAGTAACTGCTGCTTTGTCAAAGATAATCTCTGTTGCAATACAAATACTGCTGGACTAGGAAAACCTCTTCTCCTCCACTATATCAGCCCCAGTTTTGGATGGAGAGCACATTATTTGGGGCATGTGATAGCAGGAAAAATTATACTGCTCTCCTAAAGCATTCAACAGTAGAGCTAGTCAAAATATTGCAGACACTAAGTTTTTTGTTTTCCTCTGCAAAAATGAAGCTTTTTCATGTTCTCCATTAGCTGATGATCACTTTGTATAAGATTTCAGTTATGACAAATAATGCTCATAAATTAAGAAAGGAGCCATTACTGTGTTAAAGATCCTTTCATGAAGGACAGGATCTGCTTCTGAGCCATCTGGGCCCTTTCACAAAGAGCTTGATATTCATCAAAATTGTGGTTGCTTTGTCACAGTTCCTATTCTTCAAAAAACCGTTGAGCTGACTCAAGAACTCTGCAGCTTAACAAAGAACAAAAATTTCCAACATTGCTAGCCATTTCTTTCACTAAGATCAGGAAATTCCTGAGCTGGATGAACAGTTTCACAAAGAAGAGGATCCTCAACACTTCACTCCTGAAGCAGCTGAACACTTTCATAGAGTTCCTAGTCTTCAACAAACCAGCAACTCCTAAACAGGCTGTCATGGCCAAGTGATGGACAGCCAGACCTAGTAGTTGGAACCAGAGTCCACAGTCACAAGACAGGAGTCAGGCCGGGTCAGGAAACTGGGAGATCAGAAGTAGGAGACAAACTGGAGATGAGAACCACGAGTCAGAAACCAGAGTCAGGCCAGGGCAACATACCAGGGAGTCAGAGGCAGGAGACAAACTAGAGATCAGAACCACAAAACAGATGCCAGGAAATCAAGTCAGGGGAGCTGGAGCAGGAAGCACATAGTCTGGAAGAGGATGGAGCCTAGTTGTTCAGACAGCTTCCTATTCTTGCTGATGGCTTCAAGTAGGGCCTGCGGACCAATCAGCTGCTTCAGGACTCTGCCAATAGAACCTCAGAGGCAGAGCCTCAAACAGGGACTAGGTTTCATGGGTCCCATGTAAAAAAAAAGTGTCGGAAGGCTCTCAGGTGGAGAGCTGGAGTGCACTCCTATAACTCCTGTGGACCCAGGCTCAAGACCTGGTCATGACACAGACTGAACAGATCTTAGGTTTCAACAAAGCAATAGCTACTACATTGAAGATCCTGGTCACCGTAAAACTGAACTGTTTCATAAAGGTCTTTGTCTTCATCAAACCAGTGGCTACTATTTTATAAAAGGATTCTGGTCATCATAAATCTTGTTCTCCATTGGCTAACCAGAATAAGGATCCAGCTATAGCAAAGAATGCTAATATTTTTGTTTGTTTGTTTCTTAACAAAGTACTTGCATGAGCTCATAGAGCTCACTGAACTCTCTCTCTAGCCATGTTTCTGACTTTCTACAGTTTGTAGTTTTCAAAGCAGAGGGATGTGAAAAATCATGAGACTCGGAAGGAGAACTTTTGGGGGGGGGGCAATTTTTGGCTGACTGGAACTCAAAAACTAATTAACCAATTTTCTTGAGACATCATAGAAAATTCAAGCTTTACTCAGATTATGGGCTGAAAATTTGGGGCAGATACACTTTTTCATATAAATTAAAGAGGTTGAACTCCTGCTTTAAGTTCAAAAGAGAACACAACCTTCTCATAGCAGCGCTACTGTGACATCACAGTTACTATACATAGTCACACAAACGCCTATGGAATAATTACATACTTTGTTTCTTCCACTGACTTCTTGGCATAGTGACAACGAATGAATCCAAAATGCTACTTTATCAGGTAATAAGAAAAATCCAACTATAAAGCTATAGAAGTCATATTAAATTAAGAAAAGAGGACAGGAGAAAGAGGATGAGAGATTTCTTATCTGAAAATTGTCTGTTATCAGCTTCCCTTCTCATTCATCACTAATTGGTTAATGTCTCCACACACATAGAAATCGTAAGGCAGTCGTCCAATATCGTGACTGGAAGCTCCATGACTAAGCCCCACCCTCCCACCAGAAGAGTTCTTCCAGCAATGTAGTAACATTGCAGTAACCAATTACTAGCATTAAGACAAAAACTTGATATAGTGTATTAATTAACCTTAAAACAATGACATGCCTATGTCTCCCATTAGAAAAAATTTTCAATTTGATGAAAGAGAAGTTGCTCACAAAGAAAATTATCAGGTAAGAAATTTCTCATTCAGTTGCAGCTTTTCTCCTCATTCATCACTAATGGGAAGTAGCAAGCAATGAATCTCAGAAGTAGGGGAGGAAAAGAAGCAGCAGAGGTTTAATTATTCTTCCAATAGGATAATAGATAGGAATGGACATCCCCCAAATAAAGGGAGACATTATGTGCAAACAAACCCAGAAACACTTTCCTACCAAAGGATGCTTCTAAAAAAAGGAATGGAAACTTACTTTACAAATCTTCATGAGATGAGGTTCATACACTTTTTCCCCAGTGTCCCTAGCGATTTCTGTGAATAGTTTCCAGCTGCCTACCATGCCAACTATTGTAGAATTTTAACGTCTTGCCTGAAGCAACTCTGAGGCCCTAATACCTTGGCATTTTGGATAGAAAGAGATGAACATAATACAACTGGTATGTATACTCCATATGCTTGAGATACCTCTTTATATCACTTATATGAGGAATGCTCATTTATGCCACATCTTTCCAAAGGAGTGACGGGGTTAGAACAAAATGATTGGCGAACTATTTCCCAGGAACTGTGGAAAGAGAAACTCATCTTGAACAGAAAGTTTTCTGAAGCTATCTGAATAAAACTTTTCCTCATGAGGACAGCAGTGTGGTTCTTATACAGATAGAGGAACTAATTCCAAAATTGCTTTTCAGAGGTAATGGTGACTAGAAAGGCCAGTCAAGGGGTTGTTTAGTCTATTATTCTGATTAATTTTTGCACCTGATAATACTCAAATGGAGGATCCAGTGAGCCTTCCTACAGAACACTGCGAAGGCTGGTACCTAGGTTTCTATGGTGCTTGGTTGTTGGACTCCAATCAACAATTCTGCAGGAACTCTAGTGTTGCGGAGAGCATCAAAAAATGTGACCAAATCAATGAATGAAATTTCCTAGTTGAGTTCTGTCTAGATACCAAACTGTGCTGGAAGCAAATGGAGATTCCATACTGAACAACACTTCTCTTCTGATAGTCAGGCTTTTAACTGAAGGTGCTTCGAGTCCAGATGGAGGAACCCCTAATTCAAGAAGTCTTGTCTTTTATGCAAGTACAATGTGGGGTCCTTGGCTCTACAGTAAATCCAAAATGCCTTCTCAGGACGAGTAGTAGGACTTCAATTTTTCCTTTTCCTCTTATCTGTGTTCTTTACGTGAAGAGTCTAGAAAAGTAGCAGTTTCCTCTCTACCCGAGATATTTCTTCTATTGTTGTGGAGAAGCTTTGGTCTCTGACTACTCTCTGCTTTTGGGAGGGATATAAACACTCATATTTCAATTGAAGTCAACCTCTAACAGTGCTAGGAGTCTTCCCCTGAGTGCACCATAACTGCCCACTATGTGGACTTCCTACGTCATGCAAACCTTCTACTGATGGCAGCTGATACTGGCCACAGCCATAGATAGGATATTGGACTTGATGGACCAATGGGCCTGTCCAATGTGGCCATGCATGTGGGATTCTGAAGTGAACTTGAAGGATGTGTATGCTGAGATTTTGGAAATTTATTTTCCAAGTATATTCCCCACCCTGAGCGTGCAGGGGTCTAGTGTGAAAACTGGATTGGCTTTCAACATGCCATTTATACTCACCTGCCTACGAAGGGACATGCAGCTGTGACCTGTAAATGGCAATTTTTAATTATATCAGGTGCATGGTTCTATGTTCTCAGAAATAATTTCTTCAGATGCATTTTGAGAAACCCACTAAGGGGATGAAGCTGACACATGGCAACAGCAATCCTATCGATTGGAGGACCCATGCAATGAATTTTTGGATCTTTGAACATCTTTACTGGGATGGTAAAATTATGGTCAAAGCCAAGTCTGTTTTGACCCCTTGGGGCGCAATTCTCTACAATGGGTGCAAAAGCTTTTCTTGATTTTGAAGAACTGGTGTTATGAATCCTTTCCAGCAGCCGTCCAGTTATGAAATGAGTATGTATGAATCTGGGTACGGCCCTGATTGGCCAGGGGTACAAGAGTGTAACTTGCAACTTGTGCCTCTATAGCCCTCTGGTTAGGATATCCGCCTGACATTTGGGAAACCCAGGTGTTCAAGTCCCAGCTCTACCTGATGCTCTCTCTAGCCCAGTGCATATCTAATAAGTTCGCAATCTATCCAGTTCAGAACTTGAACCTGGGTTTCCAGCATACCAGGTGAGTGTCCTAACTACTGAGCTGTTGGCTACTGAAGGTGAATGTATGTCTTGTTCTGAGAAGAAATTCCATCATCCTGGACCTGAGAAACCGTCTCAAAAAAGTTTAATCAGCTGCAAAATGTTTTGGTTTTGGCAAATCAGTATTTTCAGACAAAAAACATTTAGCCAAAAAATTCCTGACCAGTTCTACTGTCAGACACTGAGCCCCTTTCTCTGGCAAAGCAAGCGCTTAGGGCTGATGATCAGAAGGCACAATTCCCATTCTGATGCTGCCTGAAATCTGAGCCCCTTTGCCTGGCAGAGCGAGGGTCCTTGGGCTGAAAGGCACAATTCCCCTTACACTGCAGCCTGAGGCAGGGCTGCACAGGAGTGACAAGCTTCTCCGCATACCCAGACATGCACTGCTTGAGCCTCTGCGGCAGAGAAAAGCCCCAGCAAACACTCCCTAAGGGTGGAAGTCAAAGAAGAAGGAGTTTAACTTCTGATTTTCACCCCACTTGTTCATTAGCAGTTCTAATGCTGACACTTGCTTTTGCGTGTTTGCCAGACTCACCCTTGAGCATTATTAGAATCCCCCAATTCATAGCAGGAAAAAAAGGAGCTGTGTAGGAGCCCAGATACCCAATCCGGGAGGGGGGCGGGGGGGCGGCGGTTTAAGGATGATTAATAAGTCACTATTGCACAAAAATGAATAAAAATTAAAGTTACAAAACAAAATGGTTGGGAGAAACCAAAGAACCAACTTGTTCCACTGTCAGAAGCAGAAAATCCAGTGGCTTTAGCTGAGAAGGGAGACTTAGCCCTGGACCTTCCAGCAACAACAATGGATCACTTCCAAAGTCTATGGGTGGGGGATATTAACCCATTAGTGATGAATGAGGAGAGAAGATGTGCAACAGAAAAATAAACTGCTGTTTTAAATAAAATCTTCTACTTTCAAATTATAAATGCAAGTAAAAGGAAATTTGGCTTATATAGTCATCCATTTCTTTCTACTTAACCAATTCAATAAATATCCAGGAAATTCTACTACTAACACTAGTAAAAGATTTAGTCACCTATAAATACATACATACAAACACATACATATATCTATATCTATATCGAGATATATGTGGACATCAAGCGGATCATGAAAAGTTTATAAATCTGGGGTGAAATCATAACTCCCACTAACTTCAATGGGGCCAGAATTTCACGCAACACATATGACAAATCTCAATGCATTATCCTCAGGATTCACACGCCCTGTCCCAAACAACAGTTGGCCCTCCCAAGAGGTTTTTCCTACAACACTCATTTTGTAGTTCACATATTTAGAAAACAGTTAAGATCTTTAAAATTGTAAATCAAGAGGTTACATTCTATACATTTTGTTTTTCTCAATTTAAACCCTGTATGACACTGAATGTAATTAATTCTTAATTCTATTCAGATGTTCTCGTCACCTATTTAACACCAGTGTTACAAAGGCTGCTAAAAGGTCAAAAACTATGACTCATCTCTTGTGTAATGAGAAAATAAGATTCATCAGACTTACTAATATTTCTGTGCCATGCAGCCATTTTATTCTGAAATGTATGCTGCAGAATTAAAGTTGATTTTCTTTTTTTAATTGGATAAAGACTCTCTCCCACTGGGCTTATTACTATCAATGTAAGCTGTACCACATAGAGCACTTTATTATGGCAACAATTCTCAGAAATATGGCTATGTGTTTTTAAACATTTCCTGAATGCTTTAAATATTTGTTTCACATATCTGATTGATTTTAATGTACTTAGTGTTTCATCCACAGTTGATTTCTTTACAATAAGAAAGTTATTTTAAAATAAACAAAAATGCAGTTGTGCTCAGATAAATATGGGTACACCTTCAATATTACTTAGGGTATGCCTACACTGGCAAGTTTCTGCGCCCCAAGTTATACGACTTTTATTAAAACTCTGGAATTAAACCACTGTTGCGTGTCCATACTGTGCTCCTTGTGATGCTGGAGCACATCCACATTAGCAGCTCTTGTAACGGCACAGACAGCAACTATGACGCTGTGCAACTGGCCGCAGGGTGCTTTGGTAAGGGTTTGCAATTCCCCATGGGGCAGATACAGCGTCACATAGGATATTAGGGTTGGAAGAGACCTCAGGAGGTCATCTAATCCAATCCCCTGCTCAAAGCAGGACCAACACCAACTAAATCATCCCAGCCAGGGCTTTGCCAAACCAGGTCTTAAAAATCTCTAAGGATAAAGATTCCACCACCTCCCTAGCTAACCCATTCCAGTGTTTCACCACCCTCCTAGTGAAATAGTGTTTCCTAATATCCAACCTAGACCTCCCCCACTGCAACTTGAGACCATTGCTTCTTGTTCTGTCATCTGCCACCACTGAGAACAGCCGAGCTCCATCCTCTTTGGAACCCCTTTTCAGGTAATTGAAGGCTGCTATCAAATCCCCTCTCACTCTTCTCTTCTGCAGACTAAATAACCCCAGTTCCCTCAGCCTCTCCTCGTAATTCATGTGCCTCAGCCCCCTAAGCATTTTGGTTGCCCTCCGCTGGACTCTCTCCAATTTGTCCCCGTCCCTTCTGTAGTGGGGGGACCAAAACTGGACGCAATACTCCAAGTGTGGCCTCACCAGTGTCGAATAGAGGAGAATGTTCACTTCCCTCGATCCGCTGGCAATGTTCCTACTAATACAGCCCAATATGCCGCTCATCTTGGCAACGAGGACACACTGCTGACTCATATCCAGCTTCTCGTCCACTGTAATCCCCAGGTACTTTTCTGCAGAACTCCTGCTTAGCCAGTCGGTCCCCAGCCTGTAGCGGTGCATGGGATTCTTCCTTCCTAAGTGCAGGACTCTGCACTTGTCCTTGTTGAACCTCATCAGATTTCTTTTGGCCCAATCCTCCAATTTGTCTAGGTCACTCTGGACCCTATTCCTACCCTCCAGCATATCTACCTCTCCCTCCAGTTTAGTGTCATCTGCGAACTTGCTGAGGGTGATGCAGGTTTCCCAATCCCATTTTTCCATGGGCATCCTACTACATTGCCAGCTGCTTTTCAACTGAAGTGGGGGGTGAGGGGGAAGGGAAGAGTGTGTGATGGTGAGTGTGTGTGTATGGAGGGGGAGAGAGAGACCATGTGTTTTGGGGGACAAAGTGTGTCAGCATGCTGTCTTGTAAATTCCAACAGCAGAAGGCAGCAACTAGTCCTGAGGAAGGGGGGAGGAGGAAACCCCGAGATCAACCCTCACCTCCCTCCCTGAGCTCTCTGCACAGCAATCTCTCTCTCTCACACACACACACACACCCCAACACCTGCCTTTGTGTTCAACAGCACCCACATTAATGGTTTGATTTGTGTCCCGGAGCAGACCAGCATAGCACACAAGGGCTGTCAGAAACTGTACTTTGAAATGGGAGGGGGCGCACGTCTCCAGGGGTGCCAGTTCAAAACAATGAGCAGTGCAGTCACTTGAGGCATTATGGGACAGCTCCAGAAGCCAATTACAGCGCAGAAAGCAATCAAGTGTCTACACTGGCAATAGAGGCTGGAGCCTCTGCGCAAAGAGCCTTACCACTTATCATAAATATAAAGGGAAGGGTAAACCCCTTTGAAATCCCTCCTGGCCAGGGGAAAGCTCCTCTCACCTGTAAAGGGTTAAGAAGCTAAAGGTAACCTCGCTGGCACCTGACCAAAATGACCAATGAGGAGACAAGATACTTTCAAAAGCTGGGAGGAGGGAGAGAAACAAAGGGTCTGTGTGTCTGTCTATAGTCTGTCTTTGTCGGGGATAGACCAGGAATGGAGTCTTAGAATTTTTAGTAAGTAATCTAGCCAGGTATGTGTTAGATTATGATTTCTTTAAATGGCTGAGAAAAGAATTGTGCTGAATAGAATAACTATTTCTGTCTGTGTATCTTTTTTGTAACTTAAGGTTTTGCCTAGAGGGGTTCTCTATGTTTTGGAATCTAATTACCCTGTAAGATATCTACCATCCTGATTTTACAGGGGGGATTTCTTCATTTCTATTTACTTCTATTTTTATTAAAAGTCTTCTTGTAAGAAACTGAATGCTTTTTCATTGTTCTCAGATCCAAGGGTTTGGGTCTGTGGTCACCTATGCAAATTGGTGAGGCTTTTTATCCAACATTTCCCAGGAAAGGGGGGGTGCAAGTGTTGGGAGGATTGTTCATTGTTCTTAAGATCCAAGGGTCTGGGTCTGTAGTCACCTAGGCAAATTGGTGAGGATTTTTACCAAACCTTGTCCAGGAAGTGGGGTGCAAGGTTTTGAGAAGTATTTTGGGGGGAAGGACGCGTCCAAACAGCTCTTCCCCAGTAACCAGTATTAGTTTGGTGGTGGTAGCGGCCAGTCCAAGGACAACGGGGGGAATATTTTGTACCTTGGGGAAGTTTTGACCTAAGCTGGTAAAGATAAGCTTAGGAGGTTTTTCATGCAGGTCCCCACATCTGTACCCTAGAGTTCAGAGTGGGGGAGGAACCTTGACACCACTCTCGAGTGGGGTTTTTTTTGCAGCGCTGCAACTGAGGAGTTTCTGCACACAAAGTGGCTTGGCAGTGTGTACACGTCTGCAGTTTGAGTGCAAAAAGATGCTTTACTGGGCAGAAACTTGCTAGCGTAGACAAGCCCACAGTTAGGAAACAAAACTGAAAACAACGGAACTTTTCAGCCTCTATGCAGCATGGAGTTGGTTTCCTCTTATACGGAACAGATCCTTCTTGGGTGAAGAAAGAACAGATTGTAATGTTAATTCTGATTAGGCAGATTTTTCTGTGTGGGTTAAGTGGTCATTTGCAGTCCATTGAAACAAATTGGTTGAGATGGTCAGAAGAGGATACTGTGAGCAATTTGATACAAGGTATACCAGTATAAATCCAGTATTTTAAAAGAATGAAAAGATGAGATTTTGACAATCCGTGATTATTGGCTAAACATGGTTGGAAAGAGATCCAAAGTAAAGTACAAACTAAAAAGTTATAGGTTTCAGAGGAACAGCCGTGTTAGTCTGTATTCGCAAAAAGAAAAGGAGTACTTGTGGCACCTTAGAGACTAACCAATTTATTTGAGCATGAGCTTTCGTGAGCTACAGCTCACTTCATCGGATGCATACCGTGGAAACTGCAGCAGACTTTATATATACACAGAGATATAAAGTCTGCTGCAGTTTCCACGGTATGCATCCGATGAAGTGAGCTGTAGCTCACGAAAGCTCATGCTCAAATAAATTGGTTAGTCTCTAAGGTGCCACAAGTCCTCCTTTTCTTTTTAAAAAGTTATATTTCTGCTCCAGTACAGCATCACAGATTAAAGTACTACACGTCAATTAAAACACAGTATTACCTTTACTGGCACTTTAAAATATGAGGAAGTTTTCCATATTTCAATTAAAAATCAATGTAGAAAACTGAATATTAACAGAAATTATAGCCTACCACTTAAAATACGCTGGTCAAATGAAATGGATAATCTGACCTCCAAATGTTTGCCAGCAACATACTAGACAGAAGCTGTCACACAGATTAAAGATTGGGCAGCAGCAAGCATCTGAAATAGCCCCTTATCTCCTGTCTTCTGAGAGAAGACTCTAGATTTCCCAACAGGACACTGACCCTTGATTTGCTGCATGGCCCTCATCTTTGTATCAGCCTTGACTAGGAGATGTGGGGTCAATATGGAGCTGCCATTCTCCTGGGAATAGGAACACATTATCATTATCTCATAGTGATGCATTTAGGCATAGCAGATTCAAGGACCACCAAATCAGGTGACCTTTTCCGGCACTGAGAATAGGGAATCAATGACTCAGAGGGATATTTGGCTGTTGTTCTGCAAGGGCTCTATAAGTCAACACATAAGCACCTTATCACTAATACCAAACTTGACAGGTAGCCAGTGCAAGTGGGCCAAGATTGGGGGTGCACATCCGTGCCAATAAATAAAACAAGTAGAATGCCAATAAACAAACATCTCTATTTGTGAGGCCAGAATCTCTGCACGCACAAAAATTTAATTCTGGAAATATTTCTCAAGGGTTATAAAACTGACTTCATCAATGCAATGGCATTGGCACCAAAAGTAAAACCTAAATCATTCAGAATGTCAAGACCTGACTGAAAGAAATGGTTGTATATCTGAATTAAACAAGAAGACTGAGGAAGCTTGCCAAAACTGGGGGAAAACCAACAGATGTGAAGGAGCACGTCGTTTGGACAGATATATCCTTCAGAGGAGGATTTATTACAGGGGATACACTATAACCTAGCAAAGAGGAGGGGACAGAAGTTGATAAACTACAGGCAGGAACTCAGTTACTTCACATGAAGGCAGACAGCTAAATATTGACAAATTTTATAAGTGCTTTTATATAAATGCTAGAAGTCTAAATACTAAGATGGGTGAAATTGAGTGCCTGGCATTAATGAAGATATTGACATAATAGACATCACAGAAACTTGTTGGAATGATGGTAATCAATGGGACACAGTAATAGCAGGGTAAAAAATATATAGAAATGACAGAGCAGGTTGCACTGGGGAGGGAGTGGCACTATATGTGAAAGAAAGCTGGGTCAAATATAGCAAAAAACTTAAATGAATCAAACTGTACCATAGAGTGTCTATGGATAGAAAGTCCATGCTTGAACAATAATAGTATGGCAGTAGGCATACACTAGCAACCACCTGACCAGCAGGGTGACAATGAATATGAAATGCTATGGGAGGTTAGAGAGGAAACAAAAACAGAAAACCCAGTAATAATAGGTCAATGGGAGGGACTGGGAACATGTCACCTCAGGATGAGATTCAGAGATAACATTTCTAGACACCATTAATGACAGCTTCTTGAAGCAGCTAGTCCTGGAACCCACAAGGGGAGAGACGATTCTGGATTTAGTCCTAAATGGCATATAGGACGTGGTCCAAGAGGTAAATATATCTGAACCGCTCGGTAATAGCAACCATAATGTAATTAAATTTCACATCCTTGTAGGGGAGAAATTGTCAAAGAAACCCACCACAGTAGCATTTAACTTCAAAAAGGGGAACTACACAAAAATGAGGAAGCGAGTTAAATGGAAATTAAAAAGAACAGTCAAGAGTGAAATGCCTGTAAGCTGCACAGAGACTATTTAAAAACACCATAACAGAGGCTCAAACTAAATGTAAACCCCAAAATTTAAAAAAACAAACAAAACAAAAACCAGTCAGAGGACAAAAAATGTCTCCATGGCTAAACAGAGCAAAAAAGAGGCAGTTAGAGGCAAAAAGACATCCTTTAAAACTGGAAGGCAAATCCTACTGGAGAAAAAAGAAAAGCGCATAAACTTTGGCAAGTCAAAGGTAAAAGTATAAGAAGGCAGGCCAAAAAAGAATTTGAAGAGCAACTAGCAAAAGACACAAAAACTAATAGAAAGCATTTTCAAGTACATCATAAGCAGGAAACCTGCCAAACAATCAGTGGGCCACTGGATGACTGAGGTGCTAAAGGAGAACTCAAGGAAGACAAGGCTGTTGCAGAGAAGCTAAATGAATTCTTTGTATTGGTCTTTACTGCAGAGGATGTGAGGATTCTCACACCTGAGTCACTCTTTTTAGGTGACAGATCCGAGGAACTGTCCCAGATTGAGGTGTCAACAGAGATGGTTTTGGAACAAACTAATAAGTTAAACAGTAATAAGTTACCAAGACCAGATGGTATTACCCAAGAGTTCTGAAGGAACTTCAAATATAAATTGCAGAATAACAACTGTTGTCTGTAACCTATTGCTTAAATCAACTTCTGTAGCAGATGACTGGAGGACAGCTAATGTGAGGACCTTTTTTGAAAAAAGCTACAGAGGTCATCCTGGCAATTACAGGCCAGTAAACCTTTTCTTTTTGCGAATACAGACTAACACGGCTGTTACTCTTAAACCTAACTTCAGTACCAGGCAAACTGATTGAAACTATAGTAAAGAACAGAATTACCAGACCCTCACCAACGTATTTGAGATGGTGTCAACAAGCATGTGTTCAAGGGTGATCCAGTTGACACAGTTTACTTGGAATTTCAGAAAGCCTTTGACAAGGTCCCACGCCAAAGGTTCTTAAGCAAAGTAAGCAGTCATGGGATAAGAAGAAATATGCTCTCATGGATCAGTTACTGCTATAGGACACAAAGTGTAGGAATAAATAGTCAGTTTTCACTGTGGAGAATCGTAAATAGTGGGTTCCCACAGGAATTTCTTCAACATATTAATAATCTGGAAAAGGGGTAAACAGGGAGGTGGCAAAGTTTGCAAACAATACAAAATTACTTAAAATAGTTAAGTCCAAAGCGGACTGTGAAGAGTTACAAAGGGATCTCACTAAACTGGGTGACTGGGCAACAAACATAGGGAAGTACTACTTCACACAATGCACAGACAACCTATGGAACTCATTGCTAAAGGATTCTCGGAAGGCCAAAAATTAGCTGGGTTCAAAAAAGAATTAGACAAATTAATGGAGGACTGGTCCACCAATGGCTATTAGCCAAGATGTTCTTGGTGTACCTAAACCACTGACTGCCAGAAGCTGGAACTGGATGACAGGGCATGGATCACTCAATAATTGGCATTCTATTCATTCCCCTTGAAGCATCTAGCCCTGGCTGCTGTGGGAAGACAGGATATTAGGTTAGATGGACCATTTGTCTGAGGCAGTATGGTCATTCTTATTTTATTATGTTTGAAATTAACAATTAATATAGTTTGCTTTAGCAGCATTTAAATTGAATCATATTCTAAAAATGACACAGTAGAAGTCTGTGTGTATTGCGTCCCAATGATTTCATATCAGATCTGTCCAGGAGAGACATTTTTTTAAAGTGTTTATTTCTTTTTAAATTACCAGTACTGCAAACTTCACCCTGCTATTTGGAAGTCAACCTAGGTTCTTTCTGGACCATGCATTCTCACCAGCAATAAACACTCTGCAACTAGACTTCAAAATCAAATGATCTTCAAGGGTATGTCTACACAAGGAAAAAAACCTTCCGCTGGCCCAGGCCAGCTGACTCAGACTCAGGGGCTGAAAAGTTGCTACGTAAACATTTGGGTTTGGACTGGAGTCCAAGCTCTGGGACCATGAGAGTGGGGAGGGTCCCACAGCTTGGGCTCCAGCCCAAGCCCTAATGTCTACACAGCAATTTTTAGCCTTGTAGCCTGAGCCCTGAGAGCCAGATTGAGCTGACCCACAGCCAGCCACAACTGTGCTGCAGGGTTTTTACACCTGTGTAGAGATGCCCCAAATGCCTAAAAGACCTAGACTTTGCTGATGATGTTGCACTACTGAGTGACACCCATGAAAAGTTACAAAGACAAATAACTTGGCAAAAAATAGGGCTCAAAATTAGTTATGCTAAAATGAATGTCCTTGAAACCAAGATATCAAGCAGTAACATCCATTAGAAGGCAAAAATTTTAAGTAAAAAGAACAGTTCATCTACCTGGGCCATATTAGCCAATGGAGACATCAAGTGGAAATGACACCAACAACAGGAAAGGCATCCACAGCATTTACTAAACTCAATAACGTATGGAAATCAAAGATATAAGGCACCAGAACAAAACTGAGAATTTTCAGTTCAACTGTAATCTCTGTGCTAAGATACAGCTCAGGAGTTGGAGATGTGCTACATTAGACAGAAAACTGGACGTCTGTGAAAATAAGTACCTACGAAAGATTCTGAACATTGGTTGGACAGATTTTATCACCACCAAGAGATCCAAGAAATCACCAGCCAGCAACTTGTTTCCATCAGAATTGGAGGGAAACACGGGACATATCTGGAGTGCCTCCTGCGTGTGCCAACCTATAGATTCCCACATGAAGATGTTAAGTGGTTTGAGGAAACAAGGGCACCCCAGAGAAACCTTAATAACCACCTTTAGCTGGGAGGGCAGAACAGTCTAGCTCACCACCACAGAACAAATGGAAGCTGCAACAAATGACAGAGGAACAAAAGAGACTCGTTTCCATCCCGTGCACCAACATTGGAGCAGGAAAGATATAAAATATTTGAACTTTTTTGACAATGCATCGGTCAGAAAACAATGCACTCATATTCAATAGCTGTACTCATTCTCCAGGACCAAAAGTAGTAAAATATAAAAAACACTTATTTTTGCCACCAAATATATTCTGCAAACTCATCTGATCAGTAAGAAGATGCATATTTTTGCACAGTTGCTTTATTACCATATATTAGTGATATATCACCCCAAATGCTTTGTCAGAGGAGTTGGTACTTTAAAAATTAGACTATCACAAATTTATATGTAAGTAATTTGTTAAATACCAATAGATAGATTTCATATTGTGTACATTATTCATTTCAAAAGGGAGGCACAAAAAGTAGAACAACAATTTCAACCAAACACTATGCTTTATGAGGCAGGCATGAAATTGAAATAGTCGAGAAACTTGAATGTGATGGAAAGAAAGAACAGGAACATCTGTATAGAGAATAAGCTGTAATGGCATGAGGAATTATCAGTCTAGTGCTAGTAATGTGTCAGCTTTCTGCATTTCAATTACTGATTATGCCATACTATAAAATTTGTTTGTAATAAAAGCGAAATGATGACTTTCTAAATCTTTATAGCTCCTGAGTCCCAATGGTATTTTACATGGCTTGTGTGTATGGATTGCACTCTTCCAAATACAGTACTGTGAGGAATTTTGAACCCAGAAAAATTTGTGGCCAGGTTATCAATGTTAAATTTTCTCTTTCAGTGAAGATATCTGAAGTACCCAATGTCAAGTTTTCAAAGACGAGAAGGTTATATGCAAGATCTGTGAAGTGTAATTACACAATACATTTCGTGTTAAGAAGAAAAATAAAAGTGTATATTCAGCTTGTTAAACCAAAGATTCCCTTTGTTCTGGGGTGCTCACACTCCATATTATAAGGCAATGCAAAGACCAGACCTGGATTTCAAGTACCAATCCTTACTCCTTGTATTGGAAAAGCTTTGAAGGTAGTAACCTTACATCACTCTGTAGGTATCCTGAGGCACCAACAGGACAAGGGCTCCTAATGGCATCACTACCTCGGTGCACTGGGGAGTCTTTCAAGCACCAATACTTCAGTGCAGAAAACTGTCTTCCCTCAATTCCAGCCTCCCAAAATTCAACCCCCCGCCCCGGGAAACAGGCAGCGCATGGGATAAGGGGACTAGCAGAACTACAGGAGAGATGACTGGCCATATGGAGGATTTTGGTGTCTGAAGTGAGGGGACTGGACCACGATGGGAGGCCTTAGGTGAAGGGGAGCCCAGTATCTCTTCCCTGAGGCAGCAGCATGTCAAGGGCTCCCAACAGCCCTTCTACCTTGACTCCTTGATGCACGAAGATAACACTGCTGTTGGAAGTGATGCACTGATGTCATGACGCACTGATGCCTCAGCAGAGGGAACTGAGACCCCTGTTGTAGCTGCCTAGTGCACAAAAGCACCAATACCTTGGCACAGACAGCAGGCTCCTTCTTCCACCCAAGACCCCACTCACAGCCCTGCCCCTCCCCCGACACACAAGTCTTTTCCTCCACCTTCCTCTTTCAACTCCTCCTCCCCCACTGCAAACCCCCAAAGCCCTGCTCAACCCCTCATTTCTCACAAAGCCCTGCTCACTCAGCCTGCCATTCCACACTCCCACTCGCTCCATAATCTCTAGAGGCCAGCTGCCCCGGCTACCTCAGGCTCACCACAGATGACAAGTCAGGGAAGCAAGCTGACAGGATCAAAAAGCAGATGCAGCTGATAGATCTAAGCAATCTCAACAGCCAGTCTTTGCATGGTTCAAAACAGTGATTATGAATACAGAGAATAAGTCTTTACAGGTTTAATTGTAAAACCATAAAGAGGAGCTTATGCCTGAGATATTATCAGAATGTGTGCATTTGCAATGCGTGTGGGGTGGCACATAGGGAATGAAAGCAGAAAGTATGGATTTTGATCTAAATGGTTGGTTCACCAACAGAACCCAAAGATATGGCAGAAACGTAATTCAAAATTCCAAAAGGGAGAATTTTAGAATATATCCTTTGCAAAAGTTAGTAAATCTTTCACTTAAAAAAATTACATGGCAATTTCCACTGTCCTCTGAAAAGTTATTGTGCTAAACTTCAAGACTAAATTCAATCATTAAAGTGTGAAACAGAGGGATTTTATTCCTGCTCTAGGGGCAAATCTCAGTGCAACTGGACCTATAGAATTGAACGTTATTATGGAGGCAGCAGTAACAACACTCATTTCTTTTATCAAATGTAATAAACCACAGTTTGAAAGTAAGGTGAGATGGTGAACTTCATACAGAAGCAATCGCCAAGTTACACGTTATTCAAACATGTTATGCATACTGTACTTAATGAAAACACCAACAGGAAGACAATACTGACAATGAAGCCAGTATTTCATTTTCACTTATTCTTATAGAAGTTATATAGTAACACAGAGTTGTATTTTTGTCTATAACAATAAATTAATAAGAAACATGTATATAAATAACTAAGTATATAAGAAGGAAGCATTGGACATATTTGGGACACGTACTCCCGATGCCAACATACAGACTCCCACTTAAAGCTGTCAAGTGGAAACCAACCGGTGTGAAGAAACAAGTGTGCCCCAAGAAAAACCAAAAGAAAAACGCTTAGCCAGAACAGTCTATCTTGACACCTCAGAGCAGATGGAGTCAGCAGCAAATGACTGAGGAATGGAAGAAACTGGTTTTCACCTCGTGTACCAACATTGGCGTGGTAAGACTGTAACGTAATATAAAAAATAGAACCATCACAATCAATTATTCACTTGTTGCTATGTAACTGCAGTGGTTTGGACACAGAATTCTTTTGCTTCCTTTAGTCCATCTGTGAGCCCATAGTAGTCTTTTCACAATCACTAAATCAAACAGCAATTAAGGAATAGTAAATATGCTGAAACATTGCATCATTCCAGCTACTATACTATTGTTTCCTTCAGCCTTCTGCACTCTGTATCAGCCTTATAAGCCTTGCATATTGCTCCAGCCTTTTTTTTGCTGGCACTACCTAACAGTATTGTTTCTACTTCCTTGTTTCATATGTGTAACCCCCAAGGCGATTACCTAGATTCCTGGGGCTCTGTCTGCTGGCAACTCAGGAAGAGGGAGACTCAGAATCTGCCCGGCAACCAATAGGGAATGAGATGCCCTTCCCAGGGAGCTCAGGAAAGGGGAGAAGTCATTTTTTGAGTCAGTCTGGAGCCAGCCTGAGCAAGGGTAGGACTGGCTGTGTGGGAAGCTGGTGAATCTCAGGGCTGCATGTAGGGTTCCCCCTGAGAACTGGCCTCTAGGGACCTAAAAGCAAGATCCCTCAGCTGGATTTTTTCCTTCTCCACTGGTGACTCCCAGTTTGTACAGTTTTGCTGGGAAACTTCCCCAGCCAGGATGAATTAGCCCTCCAGCTCCCTAGGAGAGACCAGTCACCACATGATCAGCTCTGCTCTGGCTACTAGTCCAGGGCTGCTGCCTGCTGTGAGTGTGTCTGGACTCTGGGCTAGCAGACTACAATTGTGTAATCTGCACCTTGAGCCCTGCACCCCTTTGTGGTGAGGGGAAATCCTGGGACCTAACTGCTGCCTGAAGAGGATCCCTTCAGCAGTGACTGAGGAGTCCAGAGTCATCTCTAAACCTGAGGATCATTCATGGAGTTTGTAAGTGAACCATCTTTTAGTCAGTCAATCAGGGAAATTGTTTTGGTGACCCCCTACTCCTCCTCAAGCCAGGGAGTAAGGGTATGGGGATTTTATAGCCTGCTGCATATTAAACCTGTGGAGGGACTTACCACGTCCTCCGACTTGAGTCCTTTGGGCTATACTGAACCCAGTCAGCCACCCTGTTAAACAACTGCAGAGAAGATATTGTGGTTTTAGGTCATCAAGGGCCCCAACAAAGTACACGTACCAACAGGACACTAATCTTACATTTGCTACATCAGGTCCCATGACTGTGGAAAGTCACGGGTATTATCAGTGTGGGCATCAGTGACCCCAAAGATAGTGTTTTACCCTGTTATATTTGTCTCCTGTTTAATATAATTACTGTGTTGAATACATTGCATGTATTTGTGTTATTTCTTGGGAGTTTCCAACTATCTGGCAAGTAAGTGGGGGTTAACCTGTGGTTAGAATTTTCCTCCCAAGCTGCCCTGGTGACCCTGCCAGGAAGGAGCGAGGGGGGTGGAGGCACCGCCAAATAAATTCATAGGGAAAAATAAAGGAGATATACACCCTTCTGAGTGGGTGGCGGGATCTAGAAGAACCCAGAGCTGTCCATCAAAACCTGTAAGCAGATTGGCATTAAAGAAGAGGGGGCGCTACATATGCAGTCTCTTATTTTCATTGCTGAACCTGTAAATATATAGGTCTTTCATCATAGAAAACAACCTCTTAATTCTCTCTATATATATTTTTACTTGGAAACTGAAACCTTATCTTAATTAGCATAACACTTATGGGAATTTCAATCAAACATCACAATCACTACAGCAATAGCTTACATGAAAAAGTAACAATGTATTCTTAGCTGTTTTTTTAATTAAATTTAGCAGCAAGACATGACAGGAACAAGCTCCATGTGACCAACCAGCTCTCTGTGGACCTCTAGCAACTATTCCACAGACCACAGTTGGGGAACTCTGACCTAATACAATTCTACATTCCATGCAAGTAGTCCACAACAAAAGATCCTAATTATTATTACTCTAATCTTAGCCAACCTAAAAGCCGGTTTTATCAGTCACTCTACAGTTTCCACCGCTCTGCAATTAATGAACCTAGGAATATTTCTAAATGCTGAGATTTGAATATTATTAAATGCTTTTCACTAAGTACATTAAAACAAAAATTAAATAGAAAATCTGAAGACTACAGTAACCTCGAGTTGCCCAGCCACTGTGAATCCAGGTCAAAGCATAGCTCTGTTTTTACATACTTTGATTTTAATTGTGAAAGTATAAACTATCAAGTGATTTTCTACTCTACCACACCCAAACACAAACCAGAGTAATAAAATTAAGTTTTCCAAAGTATTTTTAATTGTCAACATTAACAATACAGGTCAATTAGGAAAAGATTTTTTTTTTTTAAATACACTTTGCAAACTAAAAATACCTGACTACTATCACACAATGTAACTGCTGGCTATTTTTACCAGTAGTCGAGGGCTTAATCCTGCAAACCATAGTTATAGGAGCAGTCCCTGCTCCTACACTTGCACACATGCTTAAATTTAAATAAAAAACAGTTACTCACCTTCTCGTAACTATTATTCTTCGAGATATGTTGCTCATATCCATTCCAATTAGTTGTGTGTGTACTGCGTGCACAGCTGTTGGAACGTTTTTCCCTTAGCAGCACCCGTCAGGTCGGCTGTGGAACCCCCTGGAGTGGCGCCTTCATGGCACTCAACATATGACCCTGCCGACCAGGTGCCTCCTCAGTTCCTTCTTGCAGGTTACTCTGACAGAGGGAAAGGCAGGTAGGTTTGCAATGAATATGAGCAACACATCTCAAAGAACAACAGTTACGAGAAGGTGAGTGACCATTTTTTCTTCGAGTGATTGCTCATATCGATTCCAATTAGGTGACTCCTAAGCCTTACCTAGACGGTGGGGTCAGAGTTATGGAATCGCAGATTGGAGCACTGCTCTACCAAAAGCTGCATCATCTCTGGCATCTATCCTCTGGGTCGGAGACAAGGTGGACTTGTTCACGTTGAGGAGGAGACCCAGTCTCTCAAATGTGGATGTGGCCAGACCAACCTGCGACTCCACCTGTTCTCTGGTGTGCCCCCTGAGCAGCCAATCATCAAAGTAAGGGTATACCTGCACCTTCCTCCTTTGGAGGAAGGCTGTTACCACTGACATGCACTTGGTGAACACTTGTGGTGCTGTCAACAGGCTGAAGGGAAGGACTGTGAACTGATAAGGTTTGTGATAGACCAAAACCATTAAGAAGCATCCGTGAGCAGGGTGAATCGCTATGTGAAAGTACGCGTCTTTCACGTCAAGGGTGGTGAACCAGTTTCCCAGATCCAGAGAAGGGATAATTGTATTGACGGAAACCATGCGGAACTTCAACTTCACCATGAACTCGTTGAGTCCTCACAGGTCTAGAATGGGTCTGAGACCTCCTTTAGCTTTGGGGATTAGGAAGTAGCAGAAAGAGAATCCCTTGCCCCTAAGATCCTGAGGAATCTCCTCCACCACTTCTATAGCAAGGAGTGCCTGCACCTCCTGGATTAGGAGTTGCTTGTGAGAAGGGTCCCTGAAGAGGGACGGGGAAGGGAGGGTAGGAGCAGAATTGAAGAGAATATCCCACTTCCACCATGCAAAGAACCCAGTGATCCGATGTTATTTGGGACCACACATGGTAGAAGTGGGATAGACTGTTCAAAAAACAAGAGGAAGGATCCGGTGTAGAGACAGGTGCACCTTCAAAATGTCTATTTTGAGCCCGATGAAGGCTTAGTCGGGCCCTGGCCCTGTCCGGATGGGGGATGGGAAGGCTTATACTTGCCATTCCTACCCCTGTGCCTGTAAAAATCCTGCCTCGGACAAGGAGGATACGAACACTGTTGCTGTGGTTTGGGCTTAAACAGCTTCCATTGGGTTGCCAGGTATGCATACCCAAAGATTTCATTGTCGCCCTGGAGCCTTTGAGGCTATGCAGTCTGGAGTCAGTCTGTTCAGCAAATAGGCCCAGCCTGTCAATGGGTAGATCTTGCATAGTTTGCTGAACCTTGGGCAGGAGCCCCGAAGCTTTCAACCATGAACTATGCCGCACAGCTATCCCTGAGGACAAGGTGTGCGCTGCTGAGTCCACAATGAGGCCTGCAAAGAGGTCCGCGCTACTACCTTGCCCTCCTCGACAGTTGCCCCAAACCAGCTCTCTAAACTTCAGCACAGAGTTCCAGGAGTTAAAACTGTACCTGCTCAGGATTGCCTGCTGGTTGGCAATCCTGAGTTGTAAGCCCCCCCGTGGAGTAAACTTTGCGTTCGAATAAATGGGGTGAGTTCTGAAGTGTGGGAACCACTCCTCCCTTGCTTCCAGTGCTGCTTCTGCACCGGTGAACGGGATCGGTGTTGGGCTGGTCCTACGTTCTTCGGTGTCGGGGAGTCATGGTGCTGAAGGTCTCTACCGGAGTCCTTTCGCGGTGCTGCCACTGCCGCCGGGGCACTGCACAGCAGGAACTCGGTGCCGGATCCTGCCGCACCAGTGCGGGTTGTGGTCTAGTGCCACCTCCATAAGGAGCAGCTTCGATCTAAAGTCCTGCTCCTTCTTGGTTCGGGGGCAAAAGCCCTTACAAATCCTGCACTTTTCAGACTGATGTGCTTCCCCCAGACACTTTAACCAAGCGTCATGAGGGTCGCCTGTTGGCTTGGGCTTGTTGCAGGACTTGAACCCCAGGGCCTTAGGCATGTACGTCCCCCAAAGAGAACACACAGTCAGGGTGGAAGGTAACCCCCCTCCCCCGCCCCCCAGTCCAACAGCTTACTAACTACTAACTAGAACTACAATAACCAAGAACTGAACAACTACAAAATACAAACAGTTTGAAAGAGAAGCTAAGGAAACGTGGAGAGCTTGCAAAGCAAGACGCTACAGTTCCAACAACCGTCACTGGCAGCAACAAGGAACTGAGGAGGCACCCAGTCGACAGGGTCATACACTGAGCATATTGAAGGCGCCACTCCAGGGGGCTCCACAGCCAACCCCACGGGTGCTACTTTGGGAAAAACTTTCCGACAATTGTGCACCTGGCGCATGCACACCTAATTGGAATCAATATGAGCAACCACGTGAAGAAGAATTCTCTATTAACGTCTAATTTATGCAGTAATTTATGCTAACTAGATCCAAACTTACTGAACAAAATAAAACTGCTAAAGGAAAACAGAAGCACACCAAAATATTCAAATGTATCTGGCAACTCACTTAAATTGGCTATTTCCAGGGCTCTTGATTATGCAGCAATTTCCCTCAGCAGTTGAAGAGGGAATGAGCACATGCCGTTCCAAAGTAAACTACCTTTACCAGGGATTATTTTAACCTTTTCATAATACATAGGGCAAAATTCCCAAGATACTTTCTAATGCTGCACATTGATTTATCATTCATCATACTTCACCCCAGTAGCTAACCCCTGCAAAATACTGCTTGCACTCTTATATTTCCTTCTTCCCAGGGCAAGTTTTGTGGCTTCTTGACCTAGGTTAATAAGTCTTTATTCACAATAGCAACTGAGATCATAAGGACTCCCTGAACTGAACTGGGGACCATAGTCTTGACATTTCAGATAACATGATGAATTGTTCAAATAACATTCTTCTAACCAGTTATATTTTCAAGTGAAGTCAATGAAACTTCCATGTAGTGTCTATACATTTTCTACAATTCCCTAATGAACAATTTCAGTTTTAATTGCTTTTGTCTTTTCGCAAGACAGGGTTTTATTGGGGGTGGGATAGCAAGGCAGAAATATACATGCACACAAAGGTGGGGCAGGAGATAGTATATAATCTATACATATGAAAGCTGAGCTATTCCACTTTTTTTTCCCCAGCCCTTCTCTTGATTCCAGGTCTGTTTGTGTGTCCCTCCCCTTGCCCCCTTAGTGCTCCACTCTATTCTCTTGCACACCTCTCCCTAATGAATCATTAAAGCAGTGGCAGCAGGACACTGCATCTCTGTACTTCCTCTCCTCCTCCTGCAGAGGAATAGCAGCATGGCACCAGCTGAACTGGTTGTTTCTTCCCACCTCCTGAAAGCTGTACTGATGCAAGCTGGTGTGGGGACGCACAGCCTCTGAGGCATGTACCTCTTGGGTGCTTAGGGGGGACTGAGTTGAGGTCCTCATTTGGAATAGATTCTTCTCCAACCTGAGCTGCAGCATCAGTGAGGGAAGAACGAGTTCTACAGCCACCCCTGGCTAGCAACTAACATCTCAGTCTTTCAGAAATATGTAAGATTCTTCAATGAAAACGTGCACACAGCTGTTTGTGTAGACAGGGGTGCACTGGTGTTTTTAGTGTAAAATTATATACACTGTACACAAGATTTACATAAAACTCACATACACTGTTAAGTAAGAAAATCATGCATCTGTAACTTATATCAAAGACTCCAGCATGGGCAGCGGGTGAACACGGACCTGGTGAGGCTAGTCCCTGGCCGGCCCACCCCTTCTGTCCAGGGCCCTACCCCTCCCACTCCCCTTCCACCACCAGAGCCGTCCCTCCTACCCCCACCAGCCCTGGGCCGCCTGAGCACCTGTCCCCCCAGCGCCGAGTGGGCGGGCAGCTGAGCACAGCCCCCAGCATGGTGGGCGAGCAGGCAGCATGACCCCCAGCCCCGGAGTGTCGGGTGGCACGAACACCGGTTCCAGCCATCCTGAGTCCTTGGCTGCAGGCCAGCCCCCAGTAGTGCCCAGGGCAAGGGCACCAGAGCCCTTCCAAAAGTGTGGGCGGGGCCCACGTGGAGGCAAAAGCAGCCCCCTGACTGTGTCCCAGGTCCCCCACCCAGGGCAGGTGGAGGAACCAAGGCTCCCCACAGCTGCTTGCGCAGCTCTCCCCGACACAGCTCCGGGGGGGCACCCCGCCCGCCTGTGGCAGGTCCGCGACTCCTCACAGCTGCCCGCATAGCTCCTACCGTAGCCGGGCTGCGGCTCCAAGGCCCGGCCTGCCCCTGCCCAGCCAGAGCCGGGTCAGGAAGAGCTGTGCAAGCAGCTGTGGGGAGCCGGCATGGAGTCACAGACCCTCCTCCTATACCCCCGGGCAGGTGGAGGGTCCACCATGGCTCCCCACAGCTGCCGGGTGAGGGCTGCCCAGACGGGCTCCGCACTCGCCTGGCCTGGCCGGGGCTTCAGGCACAAGAGGAGGGCAAGGGGGCAGGGTCTGCCCTGGTGAAAAAGTGGACGGGCCAGGCCTGTCTACTTTCAAAAAGTGGGAGGGCTATGGCTCCCTGCCCCCCACTCCCGGTTCCGGCGCCATTGGCCCCGGGTCCCAGCTACATGGGAAGGAAGAGCTGCAGCAGAGCGAGGGGGACTGGGGGTGGGGCCATGCAGGCTATTTGAGTAGGCTTAGCCTTCCCCTGCCTTTGATACCTGCCACCTGTGGACTGCAGGTACCTAAATCTGCATGCAAAGCAACCTATCCTGAAAAATGATCCCTCACTCTCACAGATCTTGGGAGACAGACCAGTCCTCGCTTACAGACAACCCCCGAACCTGAACCAAATACTCTCCAGCAACCACACACCACACAATAAAAACACTAACCCTGGAACCTATCCTTGCAACAAAGCCCGATGCCAACTCTGTCCACGTATTTATTCAAGTAACACCATCATAGGACCTAATCACATTAGCCACGCCATTAGAACACTTCAATCTCTTTGGTCACTCGATTACAGACCTAAAAGTGGCAATTCTTCAACAAAAACACTTCAAAAACAGACTCCAAGGAGAGACTGCTGAATTGGAATTAATTTGCAAACTGGATACAATTAACTTAGGCTTGAATAGAGACTGGGAGTGGATGGGTCATTACACAAAGTAAAACTATTTCCCCATGTTTATTCCCCCCTCCTCCCCCCACATTCCTCAGACGTTCTTGTCAACTGCTGGAAATGGCCCACCTTGATTATCACTACAAAAGGTCTTGCCCCTCCCCCCTGCCCGCTCTCCTGCTCATCTTAAGTGATCACTCTCCTTACAGTGTGTATGGTTAACACCCATTGTTTCATGTTCTCTATGTATACAAATCTCCCCACTGTATTTTCCACTGAATGCATTCGATGAAGTGAGCTGTAGCTCACGAAAGTTTATGCTCAAATAAATTTGTTAGTCTCTAAGGTGCCACAAGTCCTCCTTTTCTTTTTACAAGTACTCCTGTTCTTTTTGCGGTTACAGACGAACACAGCTGCTACTCTGAAACCTGACATTATCATACTGTCTGCAGCAAGATCTTCACATCTCATTAACAACATAAGGAAGGCTCAATCACAGATACAATAGTCTATCAAGACTGCCAAATACATGAATTATAGGTGGTTAGGTTTGAAAGGTTTGCTTGCATAAAGATGTATCACCCACTTCTCAAAAATTGTAAAGATACAAGTCCTTCCACAGAAAAGTTTCCAATGAGATGCTCCCATACAGGGAATACATTAAAGGCAAATTCTTAAAATGATTTCCCTGTGTTGCATAGATAAATCTAGCAATTGTGCACCTAAGTGATCACACATTTTAATACTTTCAACAGGAGGTGCTTAAAGCCATCAAAACAATTGCATGCTTAAATCAGAGATAAAGAAAGAATAGTTGGGACTGGGAACATAATTGGTCAACCTGATGACCACATATATTTAATATAACATGGGACAATAAATTAGTAGCTTTATTTTTCATATGTAAATAATTACGATTTAACAGCACTTCATAATCATAGGACTGGAGGGGACCTCAAGAGGTCATTTAGTCCAGTCCCCTGCACTCATGGCAGGACTAAGTATTATCTAGAACAGTAGTTCTCAACCTATTTATCATTATGGGCCACAGGTTAAGAACCACAGCACCCCACCCCAAACTCCCCTACACACCCCTATGCCCAAAGCCCCAGCCCGCCCACAGAGTTGGGCCAGGAACAGACCCAAGGTGCAGGGCAGCCCCTACCCTGACCCCTCCATGCGGCAGCCCCAACCCCGGACCCCGCCAGATGCCGCCTGGCAGCAGGGTGGCACAGCCCCGAGCCCAGACCCCGCTGTGCAGAGCACAGTGGTCTGGCAGCCCCGAGCACAGACTCCGCTGTATGGGGCAGGACAGCCAGGGCCCTGGACCCCACCACACCAGGTGGTGGGGAAGCCCACAGCCCCGACCCACAGGCCCAGCAGCCTTTAGCATACAGCAGCTGTGTACAACACAATTCACTCAGGACTTCAGCTGAGCCGCAACTGTGTGCTAACTGGGCCGCGGATTGAGTACCACTGATCTAGACCATCCCTGACAGGTGTTTGTCTAACCTGCTCTTTGTCTAGCCTCCCTAGGCAATTTATTCCAGTGCTTAACCACCCTAACAGTTAGGAAGTTTTTCCTAATGTCCAACCTAAACGGCCCTTGCTGCAATTTAAACCCATTTCTGCTTGTCCTAAGCTCAGTGGTTAAGGAGAACAATTTTTCTCCCTCCTCCTTGTAACAATCTGATGTACCTGAAAACTGTTATGTCCCCCTCAGTCTTCTTTTCTCCAGACTAAACAAACCCAATGTTTTTAATGTTTAATTCCCTTGAATTACTAATCTATTAGTTTTTAAGTCTTGTTAGCGAGTTTCTTTTGTATGACATTTAAACAAAATGTAAGAGACAAAAAGATGACAAAATAAGAAGAAAACAAAATAGAGTTAATATTTGTTCATTTTTTGTTACAAAGGCCATTGTTTGGGGTAGCTGTTTACATAGGGCCTTATTCAACACCCACTGATGTCAATGGAAAGATTCTCTGACTTCAGTGTGTACTGGATGAGATCAATAGTACGAATGAAGGCATAAATACAAGGGAAATGTATGTAAATGACAAACAATTGGTTGTCAGTAACAGGGAGCACAAAAACTTTGCAATAGATTTTTTTTTTTAATCTGTACTTTACAGTCACTTCGCTCCGGTAGGCACAAGATGGTACTTGCAAAAGTTATTTTTGATTATAAAAGATGTTTACTTTTATGAGGAGGTGCAGCTGCATGTTACCACCTGCTCACACTACACTGTTTGCTAATGTAGCCCTACAATGACTGCTCATGAAAATTTACGATATACCAACGAGCATACCAAAGATAATTTGTATGAATTTGGCATACAATTTAAGCCTTGCATTTTCCCTCTGCCGCACTTAGTTTCAATCCTTTCTCACTTTCCATCTTGGCCAAAATATTTTGAGACAAGCACAACTTGTGCTAAATGACAACAAGGGGAGGACAGGATAATAGCCTACAAATGTATGAAGGCTGTAAATACTAAGGAAGATGATGAGTTATTTAGGGTGGTACAAAGGGACGTAAGTAGGAGTAATGGAAAATAAATTACAAAGAGAAATTTTATATAGAATACCAGAAAAAATGCTTTGAAAATAAAGTCTTTGGTATTTGACTACGACAATCTCCCAGAGAATAGTGGAAACCCTATTATTTGGGGTATTTAAAACTAGAATGAACAAAATTCTAGAAAATATGTTACAAGTGAAAATCCTGCCTTGGCAGAGAAATGTAGTGGCTGACCTACCAGATCTTCTCCATTTCCAGCATCTGTTGGGTAGCTATGATACAACACAATTCACTCAGGACTTCAATGCTCATGAGTTCTGTAATAAACTCGTCTTTATGGTTTAGAACAGCATGATCAGCATTCACAGAATATAGTATCCCCTTCCTTTTACAAATTATAAGCATTTCACTAAAATATACAAACAGGGTATACACAAAGCCTCATTGTGGGTGAATTCATGTTTTCATTTAGTACGCAGGAGCATGTACTTCATTGCTACTGATAAGATATTCAACAAGGAGAATCTGGGTTTTCTAAGAAACTTTTAAGATAATTAAAATAGCCAGATCCAAAGCAAAAGAATCAGCCTTGGGCAGGATTCTATGATTAATACCTTGTATAATAAAAAAATCAACAAGATAGAAGCAACTGTAAACACTCAAAAAGAAACCCAACTGAAATGTCCCTCCTGATTAAAGTATTTTTAGAGACAATACAATCTAATGCATCGCTTCTACTGAGCATTATACTGCCTCTTAACTGCATTAATGCAGTAACCTAGTGTGCTCTCTTTGTGATGCAAATTCACTCAAATACTGTGCTTTCCATAAAAAATTCACACATATATTGCATTGACAATTGCAGATTGGGGAATAACCCTAAATGTCCTTCAATATCTAAGCATTGCATTTAAGTCTGGTCTATACTATCAGTTTCTGGGGAGTCTTCTACTGCTGCTGCATCAGTGAGAGATTTCCTCAAACAGCTGAAACAGACACAATCATAAGTTGACATATCACATGCAAAAGCCAAGTAAAAGATCTTTAAGGGGACCTACACCAGAGATTTTTGGAGAAGGAAGGTAATTGGGGTGAGGAGGATGGGAGATATCCTTCCCTCGAAGCTAGAGATTTACATATGGCCCCTGCAACCCAAAAGAATCAGCTTTGGGAAGGACTAAAGGCTACAACCAAAACAATAACCCACTGTAACACCTAAATTTAATCTTTTATTCATTCTGGGTATACTTGGAAATTTGAATCCCTGTCACAATGGAGTTGGGATTTACCAGAGGGATATTTTTTTAAAATAAACATACCAAAACCCAGTTGATCACTTGTAAAAATTAAATGAATCTGGCAGCCCCAAAGACCATAGACCTCTATTTTTTTTTACAGAACCGGTAGAACACAGGGGCAGTCACAGACCAAGCTGCCATATATTTCTTTGCCCACAAACCTCAAGCCCGACTTGGAGGAACATATCTGGGAGTGACAGATTAGTTCCATCTGTAAATTCATTCAGTCCTTGGACCCTCCATTAAAATTGCCAATGACAGTGCCAATTGAGGTTTTCATTATACGGACATGTTCACTGGGAACTGGACTGAAACCACAGACTTGTTTTTCAGAGGTCATTGAACAACCATCAGACAGCAACAATTTTCAGCTACTACTGACCTCTGTTAGATCTGAACCACTGATTTTGAGGTGAAGTGATGCATATCCCAATAGTGTGAGCCATCTATTCCTCCCACCATTAATTTTAATTAAACAATCAATTTTTTCTACATCATTTAGCTTGTGCATAATATGGGAAAATAAATTATACTCATCCGCTGCAGTTCTGTGACATGAGCAGTAAAATGGTATAAGGTTGATTTTGTGTGGTCCTTCAGTCTAGCTGTGGAGTAGGATAGCATCATCTATCTTGAATAACTCACATAAACTGTTATAAGAGCTAAATTAAGACACAGTCCGTTTAGTTGGATCTACTCATTGAATCTGCTGACTGAACAGATTCAAAGACAGATAAGCTTTATGGAACAGAAAATGTACTGTAATATAGAAAAAAATGAGATTCTCACCAAATATGTTCAGATCTGAGATTCATGAAGGGGAAAAAAACGCTCCATAGAGTTTCAGCTTACATATAAAAAGGCAAACACACCTCCTTGAATCATTGGTTGTGTGTAGTAGCCTTCTGTAACTCATGCAAAATAGAAATTTTCAATTGTTCAATTCAGCTAATGCTGTCCATTCGAGTGCCATTCTATAAAAAGGTTTCAGGGATCAGAGAAAACGAAATGGAACATGCCAAACAAGATATTAACAAAAATGCATATCAAGGGGGGAAAAGCATACGCTATATTGTATGCCAAGTATTTTGAACATTTGCAACTTTACAAACCACTGAAGAATGAATTAAATATAATAGACTGATTCTTGACTAAGAGCAAAAGGAGACAGCTTCCTTGTTTGACTCCAATAAAGTATTTCCTGAAAAATGTTGCGTCTCTTTTGAACTAAAAAAAAGTTACCTAGAACACGGGTATTTAAGATTTTCATTTCCAATTATACTTATAAAGAAAAAATCCACTTGTTACACATTGCTAATTGGAAGTATCAAATAAAACAACATAATGACTGCAATGTTTGAAATATCCATATCAGCTATCATATCAAGGTAAATCTGTTTTACTACGTTTAAGGGATATAAATCCTGAACCTTCCTGAGCAACTTCTGGTACTGGCCAGTGTCAAATACAAAATATTTGACCAGTTGAACCACTGGTCTGATCAAGATTGCAAATTCCTATGTGTCTACACTCTTCCTATAACATTTACATTTCATAGAATTCCTATGTCAACAACCATGCAAGTAACTGGAAATTAAACAGTGAAACCACAACAGTTTGCATAAGTCTGACATTTCTATTTTAAATTTCGGCTTACATTAATCTTGTACTTACTGTGGTCTCGATCCTTAGGGGATATACACTCTTGTATAGACTCTGTTATCCCAAGGCTGGCAGCAGTAGGGAGTGGGCCAAGCAGAGATTCTAGTGCAGGTGGCCATACAGGAGTTTCATTTCCATTTTTGCATTCTCTCCCTTCATTTTTCTTTAATCTATCTTTATCGAGAAGTTCATTACAAAAGTCCTTGTTTAAATGATTAGCAGCTGCTTCCAGTTCTTCATCTTCTGCCTCCTCCTCTCCAAATACGCTAGCAGTATTATCTTCTATAGATTCTGTAATGGGGGGAGAGGGGAGGAAATCAAATAACTTCATACCATCTGTTACTAAACTAAGTACATGAAGAGCAGCTCACTTAAAAAAATAAAAACCATTAGAGAACAATCTGCAGAAGAACAGAGAGTATTTCAGTACATTGTATGAATATACGGAATTTCCAGATGTGCTTTAAAATCATTGCTTTAGCTTTTAAAATATGTCTCTTCTGAAAATAATAAGTTAAAATTGCTTCTATTGTGCAATAATACTGCAAGTAAGTAGTTCTAGTAATAAGAGCTAAATACTTGTCATGATAATTAAGGCTAATATTCAACCTATAAACAGTACTGTGAAAACCTTCTGTGTGGGAATACAGAGGCACAAAGGTACATGCCCACTGGTTTGGGGTAAATTTCATGTTAACCTGAAGTACCAACACCACCCCTGTTAAATTGCACTTGAGAGTAATTTGTCACAGCCATTCATGCCATTACAATAGTTCTATTTTTTAAAATGTATACAATTTTGGTAAATTCCAGTACTACTCAAGTTGATGTCTGATATTTGAAGCATGGTATTTTGTGGGCTGGCAATATGCATTCCATTCCTCAGAGAACTCCAATCTAAGTCAAGACTTAAATGTTTTGTTGCACCCAACATTTCACTGCATAATGTATGAAACTGCATAAATATAAATACACAACAAAGAAATGGAGCAGTATATAGCATAATAAAAGATCATACAAAATAACGTGAGTAGGATTTGACCCCCATTGCTACTTTTAAAATATTCATCGTCTTTTATATACTTACCATCTTTAGTCAAATTTGCTAATACTCCTTTTGCCTTTGGCCTACTATTTTCTAATTCATTCTCTATTTCATCTTGGTAAATTGATATTTCACCTGTGGCAATTAAATAAAAATAAAGTTCAGAAACCATTCATGTTATTTGGTGTAGCCAAGTGATTCAGTGTATTGAATGGGACTTGTACCTTCAACATCTTCAAGCTTTTTTGACAGCGCTTTCTCAAGCTGAAAAGAAAAAATGAGTAACAGAATGAAATATGAATATGCTACGATTAAATCATTTTAATATCTGTTCCTCTATTAAGAAACTTAAATACACATGGTACTATAGAAAGATGGTAATGTACATTTCTTCCATAAAGTGTTCGTAATCTAGGACAGACCAGACAGACAAAAGACAAGTATCAAAATATTGTTTGAAATAAAGTACTGATTAAACCTATATCTCAACCTGACAGAGAGGAACTTTCACACTGTCTCACCTAAAATGAGGCGCCGACTCTCCCCTCTATCCAAGCACAGCTCAGACATAGTGGAGAATAGCAGGTGCAGTTGCAGCTCCCTGATTCTTGGCCACCCACCCCCAGGAGAAGTTGCAGAAGCTGGGTGCCTACTCTAACTTCCATCACCATCGTAAAGTCCATAATGGAGTTAATGCTAGCAGACGATCAGCTATAGGGGAGCTCAGTTGCATTGGAAGAGATTTCAATCCGTGGCCATAAGCAGCTCAAAGTGAACATGGTGGACCAAAAAAATCCAGCCTCCGAGAAACATCCTAATGTTAACAGTCATTCTTGTATTTCTCAGACTAGTATTTCAGATACCTGTGTTTAAACAGGGACTCTCCTCCTCCTCACAGTCCAGCTTGTTTCTCGTACAAAAATACTTCCGAATTCTAACATTGTGGTCCAGAATATCGCATCTTAAAACAGGATGCGGTCATGTTTTGTACAAACTGTATTTTAACACTAAATATAGTATTTTATACAAACTGATTCTGCGGTTAAGTAATAATCCTGTGTTTGTAACAGTATATTAATTTCACTCCAACAGACTAAGTCACAAATTCAACATTAGGCAAAAAGATGTGCTAAGAAGAAGCAAGCCTCCATTTCAACAAACTCAATTCTGTGTGAACCTGAAGCAACTTCATTGTCTACACTCATGTAAGTGAAGAGAATTTGACCCTCTCTTTCTTGTTTATTGCAAATTACCTGGATGTGCTCTCTGATGGTGCCAAAAAATACTAAAATATTTTATAATAGAGGACAAAACCCATTTTGGGTGATTCTCAGAGGTACACAACATCCACAGCATAAATGGGAGTTGTAAGTACTCAAGAACTTTGAAGAATGTAGTGTTCAGATTATAAATGTATTTCATTCAAACGTTACAAATTAAAAATAAATGAAAATCAAAAAAACCCAGTAATTGCAAAACTTTGGAGCACTAGCTTTCAACTGTCAACCTTACTGACACTATCTGTCAACTGTACTCTAGCATCTCCATATATAACTGATATTTTTAAAAATCATCTAGAGCACACACATAACATACTCCTCTATGTAACTATACTAATAAAACCAATCTGGTGCATATGATTATTAATTGGCTATTTCTCAAAAAGCCATGCTCTATTTCATGGCAACGTTTATCTGCTGACAGACTTTTAGTGGGACCTCCTCTTGGTCTCCACATGTGAGTAAACACATCCCTCCCCTGAACAGGCACACTATTTCAATGCTAACAATAGTGTACACAAGTAACAGAATCTGCACACACAAAGCCCACATGGCTGCAGAAGTTAGAACCTACCACCACTACATGAACAAGCTATGGCAGGAAACCACCACCCACAGATGTGCGTGGGCAAGAATGTAAGTGAAGACTGAGGTCTAAAAATATGACCCACAATGTCTAACCAGGCTTTTGTGTAAAATCTCCAGAGGACATCATAACATTACCAATATTAAGGATGTTCACTTTCAGTAGCAAATAACTTGAAACGACATTTAGGACGGTTACAGAATATTTTCATATAAAATACTTGTCAAGCCAGTATTCCTCAAATGAACTAAGCCACACATAAAACCAGTCTTTCAAGTACTGCATGTTGTATCACGAAACAAATTCTATGCAATCTGATTAGTCTTAACACCAGTATTTATTTTTGTATAACAAGAAGTTAGACAAAATTTTAAGTAATGCCTCATTTCCTAACCAAGGGTGTCGCTAGCAAGAACAACATTTGCAACATTTTTTGATCCAATTAACAAACAAGTACTTTTCCAGCTGTGACCTTTGCTAAGTAGGGTAGAAGAGTGAATGTAGCACATATGAGAGGAGCAAAAATCAGGCAGCTCCTCAAGGTTCACATGCAACAAAATCAGCTTAGCTGGTCGAATGAGAGGCCCCAATTTTGTAAGGAAAAAGAATCTTGACACTAGTATGAGGTGGCGAGCATAGTGGAAAGACTCATGCAGAGCAGGTAGGCAGGACGCAACTACAAAAAAGTAGTTAAGAGAACCATGCTCAGAATGGAGATCTGGCACCCATGCCAACATCGTCTTCCCAGTGGGGTTGAAGACTGGTCATGGGGTACTGAACCCTGAATCCACAATATAAAAATTAGGTGCTCAGCAGTAAATGCCTTGCAAAAATAAGTAGTTTTACTAAAAACAGAAGTACAGCTGTTGCCATGATATTTAATCACCAACTTCCCCGGATTTGCACTGAGCTAAGCAGTGACTTTGCCCTTTCCCCTGTTCTTGCAGTGGTTGGCTAAGACTGCAGATATGGTTTAGGCCCTCAACAGGAGACTTTTATGGCTACTATTGATAGGAATCTGGATGAGTCTGATTCTCTGGAGGAGTTAGTGAAAATGGTGTGGAAGAAATCTTACCGCACCTTTTAATATGTGGCTGGTTTTAATGTCAGGTTTCAGAGTAGCAGCTGTGTTAGTATTAGAGACTAACCAATTTGTTTGAGCATAAGCTTTCACGTTCTCTGTATGTGTGTATAAGTTCCATTCTATGCATCCGATGGAGAGCTGTAGCCCACGAAAGCTTATGCTCAAATAAATGAGTTAGCCACACATTAAAACCAACAGGAGTACTTGTGGCACCTTAGAGACTATCTCCCAGCCAGTACAGAAAAAAATATAAGTTTGTTTGTGGATGCCACCACCTATGCCTCCCACCCTCCCCATGAGAATATGGTGGTAGAAGCAGGAATAGCTAAGGTTAAATTGGTCAGTCATGGCATGGCACACTATCAAGTCCAAAGATGAAAACAGAGACAGAACCACAAGCAGCTCCAAATACAAAGTATTGATAGAATTCACCTCCTGTATCTTTAATTTTCTTTGACCAGCAGTAAATGAAGGAGGATCGCACTCCTCTTCCAAGTCAATCTTCATAAATTCATCTATAGTTAGCTGACTCGTTGGTGTATCTTCAAATTCTGTAAGCCTAACATATATACATAAAATTAAAATCACAATATTTTATTGTGGTATCTTTTAGAACATTCTTTTTTAAACAAGCAGTTTTACAAAAGTTGACAAACTGCTAAATTAAAGATTAAGCGTGTCATCCCAAGAGACTGTGGCTCAAACAAATAAATAGATCATAAAATAAATAAATAAAATAATAAAAAAAATAATACCACCCAGCTCTTATACAGCACTTTTCAAAGGAGATAAATATAATTATCCCCATTCTACAGATAATAAAACTGAGGCACAGGAAGGTGAAATAACTTGCCCCAAGTTACCCAGCAGATCAGTGGCAGAACTGGGACTAGAACCCAGGTCTACTAAGTCCCAATCCATGCCCTATCCACTAGGCTACACAAAAATCAAAATGATTTTGATGGTCTCATCTGTTCCTAAATAAATATTCATATACATGACAAAACTGCCTTTTGATTAGATACAGTATGTAAGAAACAGTAAGTTTTTGTCAAGGAGAGATTCTGGACCTAAGTTCCCTCTAAGCTCTGTGGCTGCGCAGCAGGCTATCAAGGGCCATGCAGGTGGGGAGAGGCGCCTCTCCCCCAGCTCCGGCGGGGAGAGGCACCTCTTCCCTGGCCCCGGACTGCTGCAGCAAGAGAGGGCTGGGGAGAATCCTCTCTCCCTGCCACAGCTTTGAGACAGTCTGCACACCAAGCCCCATATCTATTGCCCCACCCCAGAGCCTGCATCCCCCACACCCCAACCCTCTGTCCCAGCTCTGAGCACCCTCCCACACCCCGAACCCTTCATCCCCAGCCCCACCCCAGAGCCTTCAACCCTAGCTGGAGCCCTTACCCCCCCATGCCCTAACCCTCAGCCCTGAGCCCCCTCCCACACCCCGAACCCCTCATCCCCAGCCCCACCCCAGAGCCCGCACTCTCAGACAGAGCCCTCACGCACCCCGCACCCTAACCCTGAGCCCCCTCCCACACTCCAAACCCCTCGGCCCCACCCCCACCATATATCACCTCCATATTGATGCACGTAACAAAATTCATTCTGCACATGAACGTAAAAAATTAGAGGGACTATTGCTCTGGACTGGAACAGCACAATCACTCTAGGTGATAAACTGGAAAAACCACATGGAGAAATAAATGCCTACTTTCTGGCTGACTTAAATCAGGGTTATTAATCCTAATAAAAATTCACCAAATTTCCAAACTAAAATATGTATTTATCATTATAGCACAGGAATAAGCTTAAAATGATTCTTAGTATATTAACATTACTGTTAATTTACACAAAGCAGGTCTACAAATAATATAATTTCAACAGTTTTGAAACAACCCATCTTCCCAAACAGAAGACAATGGACTGCAATGGAGAAAAGGGGTCATTTGTTCATTGAATAAATGACACACATGAATACTTGTAAATATATACAGTAAATAGTAATAATATAATTAGCACTTGTTCAGTGGTTCCATTTTAAAAGTTACTATGTTAAGAATATAGAATCTCTCTGAAATCTTTCAAAAGAAAAGAAATTACGTAGGACCAATTTGTTGCATTTTCATCCACCAGTCTCAACATTTGGTGGTTAAGTACTACTCTACTTTCTGCAGATGGAGAAAATGAGACAGAGCAGTAAAGTGTAGAGCTGGTGGAATGATTTTGGGGAGGCCAAAAATGCCCTTTTCACAAGATTGAAATTCTCCATTGGAAAATTTCAAATTTGGCCAAAGAAATTTGATGTTCCTTTAGGAAACATTTACTTTGGGAACGCAAAATGATAGCTCCCCAGCTGATAACCAGGAAGGCTCTTGTCAGTTTCATTTTCTCCCACTCACAAGTGCCTTCCACATGGGCAGCCAGGAAGCCAAAAAATATTGTTTCAGTTCTCCTGAAATAGAATTTTTCAGAATTTGTTCAAAGAAAAATGTCCAGCTTTTCATTTTTTGTCCTGAACTGGGATGAACATTCTTCCAAAACCTGAAAATGTTTCACGGGATGGTAATTCCATTTTTCCAGACAGCTCTAGCTAAGTGGTTTGCCAAAGGACACAGAGCACTAGACCACAATGCCTCTATGCATTATTCTTATTTATATTACTTGTAGCCCCCATAACCCCATTGTTCTAGGCACTGTACAAAGAACATGAGACAGTCCCTGTGCCAAAGAGCTAACAATCTAAGTAGGAAAGAAGCAAAGGGTGGTAAAAAGAAAGTATTATTACCCCCATTTGACAGATAGGAACTGAGGCACAGAGAGATTAAATGCCTTGCCCAAGGCCACAGATAGGCAGCACAGAAACGGATCCCATACCTCCCAAGTCTTAGTCCAGTGCCTTAACCACAAGATCAGCCATCCTCTTGTAGTTAACACTTATACATGACCCTTTCTATCACAGCCTGAACAGTGTTCATAAATTCATATACTAAATACTTATTATATTAGTGTCCAGACGCCACAATCAGGACCAGACCCCACTGAACAAAGTACTGTGCAAAACACAAATACACCTGGTTCCTGCCCCAAATTCGGTTGCTACCTGAGGCCCAATCTTGCAAGCAGTTCCACATGGGTGCACCCTGCACCTGTATGGAACTTGCAGCATCAGGTCTTCAGAGAATGTGTAGTGAGAAAGAGAGGGAGATATTATATATCACACACTTGCATGTGCACATACTTATTTATATATAGCTAAAAAGTAGTGTAACTACTTTCCTTAACTACCTGCTTGAAATATCTCACCATTATACATTGTTTAAATTATGTACAAGATATCAGCCTTTCACCAAATTGGTCAGTGTTTGAGATAAGCCATCAAGTTCACAAATTGCTAAACACTGTAGTCCATACTGCAAAACACGTGACAACATTAGTTTTGCAGTTACGAAATACTGATGCAACCTTAACTGTTGCATGTTAAATTTCAAGGGTGTATGAAATTGTCATAATAAAATTTACTTCCTAGATGAAATTCTACATAAAACTATATCTCACTTTCATTTTGTTTTCACTTTTCATCAAAAGAAAAATTAGATCAGAGTGGCCAGTTTTAAGCTATGTGTAAAGGGAAAATAAGTAGATGTACAAATTAAGATATTATTTGTCTTGACACCAAGTTAAAAAAGGCATTAAAAACTGAAATTTGGCAGACAACTATTTTCTATTTGTAGCAGAAGCAGTAGCAACCACTAGAGTTAAGGCTGAAATGCAACTTCCAATATAACACAACCCCCCCCCCTTTTTTTTTTAAATGATTTAGGACAAACCATCTCAAAACAAATTCCTTTGGGGCCAAAATTGTCCAGAGTTTGGTCTGTGCCAACAGGCATCCCCCACATATACTTTTATCCCCCCGGAAAAGATACAGTAAAATCTGTTCCGCTGTTTTTGTTCAATCCACATATGTACAAAAATATACTTTCCCTCTGTGTTCAGTTCAGAAATGTTGCACACAGCTCAACAACAGCGGAATTTTATTGAGACTTGGTTTGGTTTGTGGATCTTACTGGAGTATAAAAAACAAGGCAAGTCTGAAGGAAACCAAGGCAGCCATCACGCAGCTATGGGCACTGAAATTTTTTCACCTATGCACACCTTCCACAGGGGATTTCTTAGCCCTACCTACAGCTAGGAAGGATGGGGATGCCCAAGTGCTGCTCACTTAGCAATTCAGTTTTTCTGTTCACTCACTGAAAACCAAATTTTCAAGGGCTTTTAAAGTACAGACTACAAACACTTTTGAGAGTTCCAGGAAATGCAAAATCTGAGAGGGATAGAATGTACAAGGTAGGAAAGGCCATGAGACTCCTCCCACCTATTCCCCAAAGAGGAGGGGGGATCAGTTGAAGCTGCCATCAAGGACTGAAGAGGGCCAGAAACATTTTTTTAAACATTTCCAGTACTAATACACGACCAACTGACTGACTGCCTATACATACACAAAAGCCTGACTCCAATTCTGGGGAGCGAACAGCATGGAAGAAAGGCACATTGGAGTAGCAATGGTGGAGCTTTGGAAAGAAGAACAAAGTGTTGTGGTTCTGGAGGGAAATTTTAAAGATGCATACACAGGATATGTACTTTTAACATTTTATTTTATGTTGTCTATTACAACTTGTCTTTTTAAAATGTTTTAAAGGGTATTTTAGTGCATAACAAACAAAAAGAGAAAGAGTTACATAGGAATCAGATTTCAGAGTAACAGCAGTGTTAGTCTGTATTCGCAAAAAGAAAAGGAGTACTTGGGGCACCTTAGAGACTAACCAATTTATTTGAGCATAAGCTTTCGTGAGCTACAGCTCACTTCATCGGATGCAAATCAGAGTTCAGAATATTATATCAGATACCAAAGGAAAACTGCATTGTAAGTTACGTGGTATACAGAGATGCTTAATTACTATTTGTATTATCTCTTTTTACAAAGAATTATTTAACACAGTAATTCAAAATTCTAAATAATATTTTTTCACATCCATATAATATTAATTGTAAGTTGAAATATCATTACTAACATTTTGAGCAACAGATTGACTTGAGAGGCTATCTGTAGAATCTGAAGAGTTAGTCAACTGATTTGCCTTTTAGTAAAGTCTCAGAATATTAATATATGTGCCCCATCATTTATTGTCTGAGCTTCCTTCAGAATTGTTGACCCATAGTATTGTATTCAGTAGCATGAGGCAGGTTCAGACTTCAAGTTGGCACAGAGGTGATACAATAGATTGGGTAGACATGATTACAAGGTGTTTGCTAAATAAATCAGTCTATTTTTACATTATCATCCTTTTTTTAAATACACACACAATATATGCATCAATATCATACATACACCCCACTTTGTAGAGGCACTGAATACAGATATCAGAGAAATGGTTACACACTTTACACGCTACTACTTATGTAATAAACTAATATACTATATTTTATTATTATTAAAGACAATGGTCTAATATTTCACAGGCTTGAGACTATGATGAGCATATATTTTTTAAAATATATATTTGTGAATATATCATTAGTAAGTATTAAAAAATTAGCACCTTGAAAAGGTATATGCCTGTACATGTGCTTATACTTATAAGCTCTAACACTTATGTAATTGTTAATCGTAAACTTTAAAGCCCTGCAAACACTTACACTGGTGCTTAACTTAATACACGTGGTAATCCCATTGACGTCACAAATTATCCTTTGGATTCTTGGAATTTCAATGTAAAAGTCCCAACAAACTTTTTTTTTAAAAAAAAGGAATTTGTTACTTCAAGAACTGAAATGTTTCGAGCACTTTATAAAACACTAGTAGCTGAAAGCCATGCTACCGCAAAAGTGTATTTCATAAAATCAGAGTGTCTCAGAACTTAAAAATTAGACAGACTGCAAACCCCAGCGATGACTGAACCTGGTGACATTCTAAACAGAAAGAGCTCTCAGCCATGCTTGCAGCTGTTTCCATCACTTCACACTGACTCAACAGACATTCTAGACTTCAGAGTGACAATCCTGAAATCTTATTACATTGATTGCATTGTTAATATTGGAAATTAAAATACACTTATGAAATTTAATGGTTGCCCTTTGAATACGCTATATGATTTCCATGAAAAGAATAGAAATACAGCCTAACCTTACATTAAGGGAGCTACTCAGATGCAGAAAGTCAAGCACTTAGGGAACTGTTTGCAGCATCAGGGCCAAGACAGTATTCATAAATTGTAATTATTGTACAGAAGATATCAAAGACAGTAAACAAGTAGTGTTGTACGGCTGGTGGCGTAAGAAAGCATCTAGGTATATCTCACTAAAATAATTTCCCTGGCATTACAGAGGCTTTGGGCATCAGTGCACCTTGATTCCGTCTGTTCTCTGCCTATGGCACACCATAGTTTAGGGCATGTTTACACAGCAGCGCATACGTAGCTAGATTACTTACTAAAAGTTCTAAGACTCCATTCCTGTTCTATCCCAAGCAAAAGCAGCATATAGACAGACCCAGACCCTTTGTTTCTCTCCCTCCTCCCAGCTTTTGAAAGTATCTTGTCTCTTCATTGGTCATTTTGGTCAGGTGCCAGCGAGGTTACCTTTAGCTTCTTAACCCTTTACAGGTGACAGGATTTTGCCTCTGGCCAGGAGGGATTTTAAAGGGGTTTACCCTTCTCTTTATATTTGTGACACCCTTAATCTCCAGAAAGATGAAATACTTGGGGTTTGGTGAGGATTGGCCAGGGTGGTGGGTGGGGGTGTTCAGTGGCCCATGATATACAGGAGGTCAGACTAGATCATCTAGTGGTCCTCTCTAGCCTTAAACTCTATAGGTACGTCTACACTGCAAAAACAAAACAAAAAAACAAAGACGACCCTGTGTCTACAGACTTGGGCTTGCGCTATGGTGCTAAAAATAGCCATGCAGACATTCCAGCTCTGAAGCACAGGGAGGAGGCTGGGTTTCAGAGCCCATCTACACATGGCTATTTTTAGCACCTTAGTGCAAACCCAAGGCTGCAGACACAGACTTTGAGACTTGATGACATAGGTTGTTTTTTTTATGCTGTGTAAGTAAGTAAGTGAGAAATTGAAATGTACTGGTAATTTGTTACTAGTTTTGTAGGAAGTAGGTTTAAATGAAATGTTACACATGAAATTGGACCCACAGAAAATGGTAACTTTTTCCCATGAAAACCGAAACAGACAACCCAACTACTAAGGTACTGCATGGCACGGGAAGGACAGCCAAGCTGGAAGTTAGTCCAGAGGATTGAGAAGATTTTTTAGAAGTGATTCATCCACTTATAAACCACTTTGAAATTATTTGCATACACATTTGGTGGGGCATTAAGTATTTTCGAATTCGACTTCTTAATTCAGCAAAGCAGTTGTTGGTGACTCTCTATAGCTAATGATGCAGGAGAAGGATGTGGACTACCACCACTATCAACAACTCCTCTTCTTCCGATATCTCTCCCAGTTTTCTAAGTCACCTTTCCACACGACATCTTCTTGAAAGAACCTCAATTGATTCTGACATACGATTGTACCTCCCTTAACCTTCCCTTTCTCAAAATGCTTGAGAAATTCATCTCTCCAATTACCTTTCACACAATTTTAGTGTGGGTTTCGCTCTGCCCACAGCACAAACACACACTTCTCAATGGAGTCATTGCCTTCTCCCTCATTCTCCTTGATCTTAATAGACTTAATATCTTCTCCCTCAATATTCTTAACCTTAGTACAGCATTCAACATTATGGAACTTCTAACCTTGTGACCACCTCCCTAGCTATGCAGGCATCTCTGGTCCTCTCACATCCTGGTATTACTCCTGCATATCAAACTGCTCACCTCTCTACCTCTGGTGGCAGAAGACATTCAGATCAAGATGGAATGCTGCATGCTTGGACCTGAAGTCTATACGAGCTACACACTGTTGCACTGAAAATAGGGGCAGCTGCAGTCAACACAGATTTATACACGCTATGTATGGACTACTTCTTTTCCAAAAAGTTACCCATGCAGCCTTGGGTTGAAGAAACTTTCAGAGTCCATAGTGTAAGCATATGGACCAATTTATCAATTTTTTCTTCCAATGATTTCACCCAGATCTATAACAGCAGAAGCTTTTGGTAATGATGGCTTGGGATTTGTTTTTGTTTTTGTTTTTTTTGGGGGGGGGGGAGAGGGGAGTGTGGGGAGAGGGGGTTGGTCAACAGAAAAATTTTGCTGTAAGTAGAGAGGTTCTCTCTAACCAACTGCCATCCATACACTGCAAATGCTTTGAAACAATTCTGGTGTAACGTTCCACTTTCCTCTAAGTGACATTTCACTACTGTACTGAAGTTTAAAAATAAGATGTATTTATTTCCATTGAAAAAACTGCCTCAGATCTTCAAACAGGGATCAGGGCCCTGTTGTACTAGATCCTGGACTAACATTGTGTCGCTGCTCCAAAGAGATTACAAGTTAGCATTTAGCAATATGCAACAGGTGAATAAATGGATAAACAAGGGGGAAAATATTGACTGAAGAAAAAAGGAGATAGTGGAGACAGGTACATTATCTAAAGATATAAATGTAAGGGATAAACAAATAAAAATATTGAGGAATTTAAAAGCCAATTCTTTTGTATCATCAAAACTGATAGAGAAAATAAAAAATTGACTAGTTAATATTTGTACAGTGCCTTGAACCTATGAAGTAATATATAAATCAATATTATTCCAATTAGACTGGAGATGAAACAGATAGAATTTTCAGTGCATTTATAAATATTTAATACATTTTGTTTCAACAATTAGGATGAGTTGTACTTTTGAATTCTGTGCCTCAAATTACAAAGCTACAAGGCCTTGTGAAGTGATTGTTAAGGTTATTTACTGAAGCCCTGCCAAAAGAAAAAGAAAATGGTTTTAAACCAAACATACAAGTTGAAAGTAATTAAGATCTCTTATTTTAAATGCAAGTGACAGGCTCTGTTGTGTCACCATTATGTTTTGTTGCTTTTACCTTGCAAAATGGGTTTCTTTTTATGATCAGATGAACAATTCTGCAAGGAGAATCTGAATTACTTAATACCCATTAATGTCACACATCTGTGAGCCTTCTGCTGAGAACTACTGTTCTGATAAATAGCATTGGCAGATTAATTGGCCCTAAGGCTAATAAGTAGGGCCCAATACACCCCAGTCCCCAGAGAAGAGGGTAAACTGACCCAGCCTGCACTGTCAGAGGCAGTTATGCTACAGAGGATTAGGATTTATCTCCCAGGGAAGGAGGACACCTATAACCTATAGCAGTGGCTCCATAGGTAGAAAACTGCCATGATTTACACTGAATGGGCATCTCGCCCAGGTGCCTTGACCACACCATCTCCCCAAACCGCACTGCCCACTGTTATGACCATGTAACACCAACCGCAGTGACGGAGTTGAGAGCACATTGTCCTGATCCAACCCCTTCAAGGCACATTTTCTGCCTCAGACACTGGCATAATCCAGGAGCAAATCCACCCTTCAGCAGCAGTTTAACAAATTGGAAGAATAACTCAAATAGTAAGGCACAATCAGGAGGCTCAGAAATACTATTATTATTTTTAATAACTTTGACTACAATTTGTAGTTTGGTTTCAGAATTTTCAGGGAAAAGTACTCAGCAGTATAGATGATATTTTAACATTGTCTATTAGTACCTACAACTAGTCCCATTCCCATCTACACAAAGCGATAACAGTTCTTAATACAATACAGCACAGAAACAGTAATAATTAAAAATAAATAAAACTCTACTTCATATGAGAAAGATATTTAAGCATGTGAAGCAAGTACTTATTAATTCAGACACTTCCATTTAATGATATTTCAAGATTCTAATTCTTGAAAGGAACAAAAAAAACCTTGGCTACAGAAACACTTATTCAAAGGGATTTTTTATTTGCCTTAGCTAAATACCATATAATGTGCTCTTATTTCAAAAACATCAATCAAGTTTTATAGATTCATGATAAATACAGTTGTAATTATAGCTCCCTGAAAATATTCAGCTGTCACATTTACCTTGTCAAAGTAAATAACGCTGTCATTTTAGCTGATGTGTATGACTTGAGTAAACATTTCAAAGCATGAATTTTACAACAAGACTTCTTCACTTAAACTGGTCAACATTAAATTTACTTCCAACTGCAATTTGCTATGCTTATTATTACTCTTAATAAAAATTAACACTTAAATATATCATCTTAAAAGTATATTATAAAGCGCAGAAATCATGAATTATAAAATGTGTATTAAAGAACATGCCCATTGACCAGACAGAAAAGTGATGTTAGTATTAATATATCCCCATCATCATAGCATACAAGCATCTCACAAACAATGAATTTATCCTCATAACAACCCTGTAAGTTACGGAAATATCATCATTCCCATTTTGAAGATTAGGAATTGTACCACAACTATTTTTCACAACTGAAAAGTGAAACTAGTACTTAATATCTAATTAATTAGTTGCACCTAGATGCTCTATTGCTGATCACTGGGTAAAAAATTTCCTCCGAAGACAAAATGTAACAAAATTTTGGTAATATTGGAGATAGACAAATTTACCTACTGAAAGAAAAAAAAAAGGAGAGGTTACTTAACTTGTACACTAACTGGGGTTCTTCAAGATGTATCCCCTGACGGGTACTCCACGTCAGGATGCACACACCGCCCTGTGCTCTTGCTTGGAGATTTTCAACAGCAGTGTCTGCAAGTCTGCGCCTGCATGTTCTGACTTGAGGGTAATATTGCGGGGGGAGGGGGAAGAGAACCCATCACCACTCCAGGTCCTTCTCAATCATGAAAGGACAAGGAGAGACTCTGAGGCCCACTGGGGTACAGAAACCCATTTGGATAGACTGTGTTGGGGATGCAGACTGTTTTGAACTAGGCTCAGAGACACAGAGAATTATAGCATTCAAAAACCAGTCGGAGAACACTTCAATCTCTCTGGTCACTCGATTACAGACCTAAAAGTGGCAATTCTTCAACAAAAAAACTTCAAAAACAGACTGCTGAATTGGAATTAATTTGCAAACTGGATACAATTAACTTAGGTTTGAATAGAGACTGGGAGTGGATGGGTCATTACACAAAGTAAAACTATTTCCCCATGTTTATCCCCACCCCCACCTGTTCCTCTGACGTTCTTGTCAACTGCTGGAAATAGCCCACCTTGATTATCACTACAAAAGGTTCCCCCCCCCTCCCCCCGCCTGCTGGTAATAGCTCACCTTAAGTGATCACTCTCCTTACAGTGTGTATGGTAACACCCATTGTTTCATGTTCTCTATGAATATAAATCTCCCCACTGTATTTTCCACTGAATGCATCCGATGAAGTGAGATGTAGCTCACGAAAGCTTATGCTCAAATAAATTTGTTAGTCTCTAAGGTGCCACAAGTACTCCTTTTCTTTTTGCGAATAGACTAACACGGCTGCTACTCTGAAACCAGACACAGAGAATGTAGTCTTATACATTGGGTGTCACAAATGTACAAGATGCCATGTGACCAGAAAGTTGTAGGCAAGTATTTGCTGTGGTTTGTGGACTCTTATTACATTTTTATAACAAGGTTGGACATGGTGACAAATATGTCCCTGGGTAAATAGGTTCTGACAGTGAAGGAATCCAGAGCGGCCTCGATGAAGTCTATATATTCAATGGGTGAGAGGGTAGACTTTTCCATGTTAAGCGGAGACTCAGTGAATGAAATAGAGATAGGGCTTTCATGTTTGCAGTCTGAATCTTGAGGAACGAATGTCCTTTCAGGTGCCAATCATCTAGCTAGGGAAAGAGGATTCCCATCTGTAGCCACGGCATGTGTGGCCTTGTTGGTGGCATCGAGCAATGGTTGAAGAGATGCTTTGGCAACTGTCTGACTTCTGTAATAAGGGCCTGAAATTGCGCCTTCTAATCCTGAGGCAGGTAATCAATAAAAGATGTAAATAGTTTGTGAAGTCATACTTTGCTATAAGGGCTTGGTAATTGGCTACTCTGAACTGTAGAGAGGCTCTTGGCTTGGTTCTAGTCTCTATGCTTCGAAGGCACTGAGTCCGATGTCAAAGACAGCACCACTTTGGAGGATTTCTCAGTGTGCAACTTCTTGGTCGGTGCCACAGTTGGTACCGGAAGGAACAGGAGCATCGGCAGCATCCTTACCAGGACATGAGGTTGCCTGAGATCCAAGCTGCAGGGATGACTTTCCCCTGTTCTTGTCCCATTCTGGGAGGTTGGGTCTTTTCCTCTTTTAAGGTTTTGACAGTCCCATAAGGCCCCCAGAATCTTTGCTTATCAAAGAATCGAAGGCAGGAGGCCACTCCAATATACAGGGGTTTAATTCTGTCCTTTCTCAATTTCCCAGGTCTGCTTTTAAATCCTAAGGAGATCTTACATTTGGTGGGAACGTGGGAGGTCTGACAGGGTTTGGAGTCTGAGGTCTTGGGCATAACCCATACTCAAGGCTACGGATCAAGGTCCAAGAAGGCCCAAAGTAGGTGACAAAAAAAAAGGTGGGGGGGAGGAAGACATGCCCCCCCAAAAGCACTGACTGTGCTAAATTAACTGCAAACAAACACAAATAAAGAAAATACTAAGAAAAAATAAAATGTAAGTAAGATGAGTAGCCAGCCACGTGGCTAACACAAGCGGACACTGAGACGCTCCATCTCAAGCCCCAGGCGGTTCAGAACGAACTGGAGTGGCAGTGGATCTGCCCCTCTTTATCTACCCATGTGTCAGAGCACGTGGGCATCCAGGACACAGGCACGGACCCACAGATGCTGCTGACGAGAATCTCCAATCAAGAGCTCACAGGCACAGGCATATCCAAACATGGAGCACTCATAGGTACACTACTCGAAGAAGAATGGGAGAATATTTCACAATTTGGTTACTTTTTACTGAATTCATGGGAAAAAAGTTAGAACTCTCTAGCAATCTTCCAGTTGTACTCATTTTTTGTTTACTCATTAATGAAAAATGCAAGCAATTACTAGGTCTTCTTTAGTGTATGTCCTTCTTTTAGTATTTTGATTTCCAATTCTTTACCTTGATATGAAGAATCCAAAAATACTTTTAAAGAATAGTGTCTTCAAAATTAAAAGACAAAAAGGTACATGGGAAATTTCCATGTTCAGGTTCTGGTCACAAGCACTTGGGACCTTACATTAAATTGTCATCTTGTTTTACAAGCTTGATTTTTATTATGTTCAGGCCATAGCTCTATTTTATCATCATCACTGTACTACTAAAAGCGCATGACTCTACAGAAAATTTTACAAATTTTGTAAAGTGGTGTGTTATCAGTTACAAAAATACAAGATACACTAGGGACTAAATACTGGGTTAATGCAGTAAACCCACACCATTCGCAGCTTTGCAGATCAAGCATTTACTCCACCTGCACAGTTAAGAACCTTGCTGACATTTCCACCACTTAAATCTTGTGTGATGTTGCGCAAGTCATTTAACTCTGCCTCAATTTTCCCAGTCGCAAAATGGGGATAATGCTTCTCACCCACCTTTGTAAAGCACTTTGAGGACCCGGAATTAGAAAATGCTATGTAAATACTAAGAAATGTTACTTAAAGTTGACCAGCAAACCAAGTTTTTACTTTCATAGTTCCTGGAATTTCTAAAAAGAAAAATAATCCATTTCTCTCTCACCTGGCCGCACGCACATGCACACACAAGAACTTACTACTCTTCAGTATCTTAAGTAAAAGATTAGAACAATAAAACTCCACTGACCTTTTCCTTAACGTAGACTCACAAACCTTGACCACTCTGATAACCTCTTTAACAGTACGTCGGAAATCATGCATTCTTGCTGCCACTAGAAGAGCTAGAGAATGAGCAGAGAAAGTCAGTGACGAAGATATTTAAGCAGAGCAAAGAAAAAGAAAGAAGAAAACACTGAGCCATGCAAGTACACTCTATCTCTGCTCTCAACTTCAGTTAAAGAACAGCAAATGCTGATGTTCAGCTGTATACTTGAATTCAGGTGATTAAGTTGAATTGTACAAACTTTGCTTTCCCATTCAATAAAATTAAGCCAGCAAACTGGGTTCTGTAAAATTCTATGCTTTAGTTGGGTTTGGCAGCCAAAGTGAGCTACTCAAATACAACACAAGAATATAGAATTGTTCCATACACAAAAAAATGTAATTTTTTTCAGTAGCAATCTGGTCTTCATCAATAAATTGCTCTCCTAGAACCTTTACCAGAAGCCAAAAATAAGATATAGATTCCATCTAGGTAGTTGTCAGTACCAGTAAAAGATTATTTCCTATTATTACTATTTGTATTTCAATAGTACCCAAAGGCTCATGGAATCGGGACTCCATGGTGTTAAATGATATACCAATGCAGAGGAAGTCATGGTCCCAGTCCCAACAAGTTTACACTCAGATTTGAAACAAGATACAAAACTAAGTGTCACAAACAGTGAGAGAGAGGGTGAGGGTACCGAGAAGATTGTGTGGTCACATGGGTTATCTGTGTGTTCTGCGTTATTGCAAAAAAACTTTTCTTTTACATATGTACACACTTAAAATTTGCAAATAATGTAAAGTGTTGAGATAGCCTATGTAATCAAACTAGCTTCTTGATAGCCTCACCATATCAGCTATCCCTGACTCAACCTAACCTAAGTTGCTGGGTTTTTTGTAGGTATTAGAGCATAAATGGGTCTCTTGCAGAGAAGCATGATTAGTTCAGGGAGGGCACTTCATGCATGAGGGGCAGCATAAAAGAACGCATATAGATATTTGTGGGAAAAGAGGAGAAATGGGAGGTCAAAGTTAGTATCACTGGCAAGTTAGAGGGGATGGGGACTATGCAATGGGGAATAAAAGTGATTAAGAAAGGAGGGGTAGGTTCAAAGGTGAGGACAAAAAGCTTCAATTTGCAGAGCCAGTAGAGGGACTTCAGTAGAGTTGTGACATGGGCAGAGCAACAGGGAAGGATGATGATCTTAGCAACTATATTTTGCACATATTAGAGTGAGTGGTATGGATACCGAGAGGAGGGTAGAGTAAACAAGCTGCAAGAACATGAGGGCCTGGAACAAAAGTCTTAGCACCATGGACAGAAATAAAAGGTTGAATTTTGGAAATGCTTTGGATGAAGAAGTTGCTGGATTTGAACATGGCTCTGCACATTTAGGCCATAAGAGCAAAGGGTATCTAATAACTTCTCAGCTAAGAGACGAAAAGTCACCATCTGATGACTAAACCCCAAAACAGAGCTTTTTTATATAGCAAATCAGATTGGCACTTTGTGCGCTGAACAATTGACACAAGATTTTAGATACCTGCTCCACAGAGCCCCGATGGCCGGCGTCCTGTGTGCATCCAGTCTCTTTTCATCCTCTGTAATAATCTTAGAGCTGTCATTGATACCTTCTGGTTCTTTTCTCCAAATTCTAGCATGTGCGCAAAACGAGGAATATATAAACATGGATCTGCAACACAATAAAATACAATTATTTCTAATCTTGACTTTTAGCTTTTGAAACATGCACCCTGAACAAGTGTACCACAGACATTCCATGGTTGATTTGCTATGTATCTCAGTAACAGAAAACTCCTACAACAATGCCTTTTTTTTTTCTTTTTTTTTTTTTTTTTGGAGACTGGATCCTTTGACCTGGTGATTCTTTAGAAACACCTTTTTAATCTCTGTACCAATTAACAGCTAAAACACTATTCCTTTTTTGCTTTACAGTTAAACATTTTTAAAGTATCCTCATGGTGTATTCCACATATACTCTTAGGCCACTGTTCTGCAATGACTGGTACATGTGCCTAACTTTATGCATATTATGGACAATAATGGGTGACTCCGCATATGTGTTAACTCAAGCATTTGCAGGATTGGGGGATAATTTAGATCCAAACTTTTTAACATTCACCGGTACAGCAACATGTATACTAACTTATGTGTCTCTGTACCTAACTGTAAATTATTATCCTTTGAAACATAATCTGTTTATAAATAAAATATTACTACCAAAAGTCTACACGTATCTCCAAATTTAACCAGCTACAGTTCCTTAATCAAAATTCCATAGTCACCGATTCATACTCCAGCAAAAGAAAAAGCTGTTTGTCAGGCACACCAGAACATAACTTCAGCTGGTGTAAAATGTCATTGACTTCAACGGAACTAAGATAATTTACACCAAATAAGTATCTGCCCCTCTATGTATAAGGTAATTTCAAATTTTGGTGTTATCAGCTATAGACTAATAGAACAGCAAAAAGCTGTCTGTATGGGTGGTTGCTTTACCTAAACCAGCTTCTAGTTTATCAAATAGAGTCTTTTAAAAGCTATGCTCTATACTTGTTTACTCTTTTTTCCGGGGCATCATTTTCTCATTTCCTGGCAGCCTCTTATCACTTGACCCAAAATCTATGGGGTATGGTAAATTGTTAACTATTACATTCAACTCAATTTCCTTAGCTGATTCCCCATTTGGGCACTTTAACTGATAAACATTCATTTAAATAGTCTTACAGATTTGCAATTAATCAAACCAGTTACATTTTACTACTAAGTTCAAACAATGGATATCCTGTTGCCATTTCCAATTACCAGGACTGCACTACACACCTCCAGCCTTTCCATTTAAAAGTCTGCATATTTTACTTTAAATCAAAAACTTCGAGACATAAGTATTTCTCCCAAAGAATTTTGAAATTACAAAATGGAATCAACTAGTAAACATGATTATAAATAAAACAATAGAAATATTAACTCCCAAAGGCAATTAGTAAGGAAAACAGAATAATTCCCACTGTTCTCCAATCATCATCCATATCACATCTAACATCAGGGATGTCTGTCTAACAATGTATTTTAAGGTGTTTATCACCAAAAAGTAACTGGATTGTCTGAAAGAATACACCAGGGATATCTACCTTCAAATCCTTCAGTTAAAAAAGAAAAAACCACACCACCACCACTATAAAGGTCTTTCAAAACTATGGTCTCATTTTAAAAAAAAAACTAACAAAAACCTGTTTAAGTCATAATTCAACAAAACAAAATGACCCTTTAAAGTGAAAACTCATTTCTCTAGCTTTTTACATTTCCAATTTCCATTTTACATTATTCCAAAACACCAAATGTGTTACGGTGACAATTCCAAAATCTTCACAAGTTCACTTGGCAGGGTTTATACAAAACGGCTCAACTTAGGTGGGAGCTGAGGCCACTCAGCACCCCAGAAAATCAAGGCCTCAAATGAGGGGAGGAATTTATTATTACTTTAAATTCTTCAGAGCATTTTTTCGCTGTAATTTCTATGAACTGACAAACATTTGCATTGTAGCTTTCCAGGAAATTCTGCCGACATTCATGCCCACAGATCATTTGACAGAAACCAGTTTGTGCTACACATTATTAATTTACATTTTTAAACTAGCGAAACAATCGGAGTCTTGAAAAGTAGTAAATGCAAATGACTTAAACAAAAACAAACACTGAAAAGAAGCTCTCCACCAACCGGCAGACTGCAAATGGCTGCAATGCAATATTAAGAGTATAAGAATTAAATGTAGGTCTAGGATGAATGTAAAACCAACTTCTTAATTGGATGCAAACAAGCCAACACATTTTTAAAAAGTTAAGTTAGAAGTAGAATACTGCGGTTTTTTTTAAACTCATTCCAAATAAATGCGCAGATGCTACAGACTGCTCCAGGCTGGCAGAACTCGGCTCCCATACAGAGCCCAATTGACTTCAGGGAAATACCGTGCATTTGCAGGGGTCATTCTGAGCCAAACAGCTTGCAGGATCAGCTACTAGTTATGTTTATTTATGCTACTACAGCTTGCACGCTTCAGAAAGTTCCCCCCCCATCCTTCCTTCCTATCCTACCTTTGTTGTGACACCTCTGCTTTCAGCAGTACTCATCAAAACAGATGACACACATTTCAGGGTGAAAAAAGAGGTGGCCACAAAATTTCAAAATCATCATTATGAGCCAGAAAGCAAGAATTGCTGGATCATACAAAACAGAGAAGGCATAAATGTGTGGTCTGTGAACAGTTACTGTAATACAGTGTGCTTCAGGAGGTTAATGCCAGGCCTTGGTCAGAAATGACTGCTCCTCTTATCACCACCACCATCCCACACACAAAAAAACCCCACAGAAAGTGTGGCAAAGCTATAATCCAGCGAAGTGCTAGAAATCAAACTCAGAGGTGAGGGCAATAGTGGTGCAAGTTACACACTGGTAAACAGAGACTAGTCAGGAGCAGGAGTGTGACACCCCAGGTGTGGAAGGGTGATGGATGGGGTTGTAGCTGGGAAAATAACCAACAGGCTGGGGGTTTAAGATAAAGCCCAGCCGTTGCCTTTCCTGCTACAACCCCACCCTCACACTGTCTGGATGTGTGCAGGATACTCCAGTTTCCACGCACTCGGAATGTAGCCCAAGTGTCAGCTGCAGTTCTCACTTACATCCTGAATATCCCTCACTGCTTTTACCACCGGGACAACTTAATGTTTTGTCTGTGCTCTTGCGGCTCCGAAAAGTCCAAACCCTGGAGGGAGAAACGGCCTGACAGCAAGCAGCTTTGCGCGAAAGGCGGCCGCAGAAGGCCTTGGGGCGCCCTCGCTCGGTCCGGCTGGGAACGACTGGCTGCACAGAAACAGGATCTCAGACCCAGACCCAGCCCCCTCCCGTCTTCCCAACCATTTCCATAATCATGGCTTCTGACTCCACGGAGCAGCCTCCCGTGCAAACTTTCCCAGCTCGGTGTGGACGGAGGGACGCCTGGTGAGGGCGGCAGGTACAGTGACCCCGACTTTTTGCGTGGTCTGGGGCAGGCTGGGTCTCTGCAGAGCTCCCCCGCAGCTGGGCAGCAGCTGAGTCCCAAACTGCAGCGCTGCTGTGCCTCTGCGTGGCATTTCTGCCGTGCCTGCTGGGGCTCCCACTCTGCAACATGTCAGACTTGCTCTGCTGCTGCAAGTAATGCCCGGGATCGGGAAGAAAACAACAGCCTCGCAGGCTCTCTAGGTGCACGGGCGGCGGGGAGGGGGGAGCGAAGGGAGGCTTTCAGGAAGAAAAGTCGCTCCGATCGCCAGCTCTGCCCCCATCTGTTTACTGCCTTCCTGGTTCACCTTGGCTCAGCATCAAAGCCCGAGTCAAGCCAAGCTCTGAGCTGCCCTCGGGCGGGGGGGACGCTGCAGAGCTGGGGGCTCTCCCGGGGAAGTTGAACGCAGACTGCGGATCGCCCGTGGGGCTGGGTTTACTTTGCAGAGGGCTGGAGGGAAGTTGGCGGGGTAGGTCCCCATTGCACCGGGGGAGGGGGGTTGCTAGTGTAAGGCTCCCCCCGCCTCTGGGGGTGAATTTGGAGCATCAGTACATTTGGCTCCATTGCAGCCTTTCCTGGGCGGTGGATTTTGGCTCCCTGTAATTTTCCCAAGCGGCTGGGGGGGGGGGGGGGGGCGAGCTGGCGGGTAGGAGGGAGCGGAGAAGAATGACATATTGTCTGGGAAGGGAGGGAGCCCGGGGCCGGGCCCCGCCGCTCCCCATTGGAGCAGGCGGGCGTGACGCGCGGGGCCGCGGCTGGCTATTTGAGGCAGGAGGCGGAGGGAAGCCGACACACACACACACACACACACACACGGAGGGGGCAGCGCACACGCGTGAGGACACGGGCGCCCGGCCCCGCTGCTGGCTGCAGAACCACAACCGCGCAAGGAGGCGGCAGCGCCCGCGGAGACGCGCCCAGCGGCTCTGGCCTTTCAGGCGCAGGGGCGCTGCGCGGGGCACGGACCCTCACACCGCCCCGTGGGCATCTGCTCCGAGCAGGACTGAATCTGGGAAAGTTTTGTTCGGCGGGCAGCGCGGCGGGATTCACAGCAGCCGCCTCCCCTCGCGTGCGGAGGAATTACAAGGTGCGGACTGGGACCCGCAGCCAGGGTTTGTTCGGCCCTTGTTTAAATACTGGGGCTGGGAACTTGCTGCTCTCTCTGCAGATGTTTAACCCTTGCCCGGAAGAAGGATCCGAGTCGCCTTTCAAAGAAGATCCAGTGGTTGGCAGCAGCTCGGCGCTGGCTGGGCTTTAACTCTTGGGGGCTTTATGGATTGACTCTGCTACTCCTCCTTTTGGGGAAACACTTTGCCTGTATCCCTCCTGGGGTCTTCCTTTGCAATCCTGCCTGTGGTCTTGAGGCTGGGACCTTCAAGCAAAGGTGAGCACTGGCATCATTCCTTACGGCACTGTTCTGCTCCCTAGAAAAGGCGCTCGGGGCTTCTGAGCAAAAGCCGCAGTTTAAAATCATAAGTATCCAGGTAGTGGGACCTGACTTTAGAATAGCTGTCCTCTTGCTCATGCCACTGCCCCATGGGTGCCTCAATGGCAGGATCATGAAGTGTTTGACTTTCTTTCTTCTGCTTCCAGAGACCTTAAAGAAGTCCAAAAAGAGCGTGAGGTCAAACGGCAAGGTGCCAGCATGCTATGAGGTAGTGCCCCTCTCCCTGAAGAAGAAGATGGCTGCAGAGCTTTACCCTGCCAGCGCTAACACCAATATTGCAAACAGTAATAACGCTGCTGCTGCTGCCACCGTCACTGCTGCTGCCAATAGCAAGAAAAACGCCCTTCAGCTTCAGCAGAGTGCCCAGCCGCCGCCGCCGCAACTGCAAAACCTGAACAACAACAATTTGGAGAGCTCCAACTGGCAGTCCTTCCACCCCACCCTGCGGGAGAGGTAAGTGCCAGCCTGGCCAGAGTGTACAGAGCCTGGGCAGCCCTTGCCCCCCCACCCTGCAGGAGAACTATAGGGCAGGAGCCAGTCCCATGGCATCCCCCTTCTGTGCCAAAGGCAGGGAACATGGGTTGTTTAGCAATGAGCAGCCCTGCCACCCAACACTGGGTGGGAAGAGAAAGTCTGGCTCCCCAAGCCAAAAAAACAGCAAGTTGTGGCAGTCACAGGCCCCCTGCAGCCTAAGGCCAGGGGAGTTCAAGTATTGCATCTGTATATTGGCCACATTCTGCTCTCAACTCACTTGTGCAACCACCGACTCCACAGTGAGAGAAGGTATCCCACTGTGTCCCATTGCACCAGCTGTAGCAAGGGGGTGGAGTAGACACCTACTGAAACCAGGACTCAATTTATGTAGCATTAGGTCGCATTGTGGCATCAGGTGATAAACTTGGCAAGTCTAATTTGGTTTCTCCCTTCCTGTTACTTTCAGGAACGCACTGATGTTCAATAACGAACTTATGGCTGATGTACATTTTATCGTAGGCCCCCTGGGGGCATCAAAGAAAGTTCCTGCCCACAAGGTTTGTGCAGCTGATATTTTTTCCTTCTGCTAGGGTAGTGGAGTTAACTTGTCTTATTATGATATTTTTGTCTTATCTCCAAAGTAAATAAATAACTTATTTATATCTTAATTATAATGGGACAGTTTAAGGGATTTCTATTTGAACTGAAGCTTTTAAGTTTCCCCCAGTATCTCTTCTGTCAGCTAGTATGTTTAATTACTACAGCTACATACTAAAGACATACTTGTCTTTTTTTTTTTAACAGTATGTTTTGGCAGTTGGTAGCTCTGTCTTCTATGCTATGTTTTATGGTGATCTTGCAGAGGTCAGATCTGAAATCCATATACCAGATGTGGAACCTGCAGCCTTTCTAATCTTATTAAAGTAAGTGGCCATTAGGAGTCTACAAATCCTGTGGAGAGACTAAAAGTGGTTTATAAAAATCTTTAAAATCTTTTAAACGGCATCTAGGAACATGCAGCTATTACACTTTATTAAATGTGCTGACAAATGTCAAATATGACAAATTGCTACTTGTCAGTTATGACAATTGTAGCTTAATCTCTCAGGGCTTATATTGCTTTTAAAAATACTTGTTTTTTATTCTGTTTAGGTATATGTATAGTGATGAAATTGACCTGGAAGCTGACACAGTGCTCGCTACTCTGTATGCTGCCAAGAAGTATATCGTCCCAGCCTTAGCAAAGGCTTGCGTCAATTTTCTGGAGACTAGTTTAGAGGCTAAAAATGCTTGTGTTCTGCTGTCTCAGAGCAGACTCTTTGAGGAGCCAGAATTGACCCAGCGCTGCTGGGAAGTAATTGATGCTCAAGCAGAAATGGCATTGAAGTCAGAAGGCTTCTGTGAAATTGATCAACAAACACTAGAGATCATTGTAACCAGGGAAGCACTAAACACTAAAGAGGTGGTAGTTTTTGAGGCTGTTCTTAATTGGGCAGAGGCTGAATGCAAAAGACAAGGGCTACCAATTACACCAAGGAACAAGAGGAATGTATTAGGAAAAGCTTTATATTTGGTGCGAATTCCAACTATGACTTTGGAGGAGTTTGCCAATGGAGCTGCTCAATCTGACATCCTTACCCTTGAGGAAACACATAATATATTCTTATGGTATACAGCTGCAAATAAACCCAAGCTAGAATTTCCACTGACAAAAAGAAAAGGACTTGTACCTCAAAGATGCCATCGATTTCAATCGTCTGCATATCGTAGTAACCAATGGAGGTACAGAGGTCGCTGTGACAGTATCCAATTTGCTGTAGATAAAAGGATATTCATAGCAGGACTAGGCTTGTATGGGTCAAGCTGTGGTAAAGCTGAATACAGCGTCAAAATTGAACTTAAGCGTCTAGGAGTTGTTCTTGCTCAAAATCTGACAAAGTTTACCTCTGATGGATCCAGTAATACTTTCTCTGTGTGGTTTGAACACCCTGTGCAGGTTGAGCAAGACACATTTTACAACGTAAGTGCCATTCTTGATGGCAATGAACTTAGTTATTTTGGGCAAGAGGGAATGACTGAAGTACAATGTGGAAAAGTAACATTCCAGTTCCAGTGCTCCTCTGATAGTACCAATGGAACTGGAGTACAAGGAGGACAAATACCTGAACTCATTTTCTATGCATGATGCATTTTACTTCGACTGTATTCCAGTACTGCTATTCACACTAAAGGATTTTTTTGATTACTACAAACCTCTACAGCAGTGTGGAATGTTAGGCTACTTACCTATCTACTACATCAGGCTATCAAAATAAGTGAAGGAATGCTCTTGAATTTAATCTTATTTTATTTATTCATAAGATATTTGACTTAATTAAAACTGCAACATGCAGAAAAATGTTAAATTCTGCACGTAATGTGCATTTATTTTGTATATAGATAACTAACTCGCAGACTGCAGCTGACTCAAGCAGGATGTTCTAAACTAGAGCAGTTTATGAATCTGTGAAATATAAAACATTTTTACTTGCCCTAAAACCTGTGTACTTGATCATTGCTGATCGTATGACTTGTGTCTGTTAATATATCTATAGTACAGTTTAGTGGTGGGATTCCTAAGAAAATGATAAACAGAACACTCAGACTACTGAGTTTGTCTATAAAAGGCATAACTATCAGCACAAATATAGAGATTGCTTTGCAAGGTCACTAAAGCTCTCCACAAACAGGCACACTATACAGTTTCTTCCCACCTTGGAGGTGATGTATAAGGAAGCACAGTTTTCTTAAACTTCAGTGACAAAGCAGAAAGGTTTGAGCGACTGTAAAGCTGATTTTAAAAAATATCCTAAGCTTTTATTTGAAACCTTACAAGATTTCATTCAGATTAAGTTCTCTGCAGCTACTGCATTTGCTCTTTGTAGAGTTAGGGAAGCTTTAGATTAAACTGACATCTGTCCCATTTTCAAGTAAATTGCAACAGACTGGTCTAATGTCTAGGCCCTTGTCTACACACAGTTAAAAACAGATTTATTAAATTGGTTCAGAAACTGTGTGTGGACTAGGATAATTCGAAACCAATGTATGAAGTAAGAACTTTGACTCTGTTTTATGTATATTTGGTAAAAGTTACAGTACTAAGCCACATTTAAATGCAGCTTTATATATATATATAAAATCCTTACAATCTACATAAACCCACTGAAGGAGCTAAGAACTGAAATATCAATAATTAAACTGCCCAAATTCAGATGCTAGCTTGAGAGACACACAGTCTGATAAAAAAAATCTTAAATAGTACATTTAAAATTCCTGATGATGAGGGAGGAAGCCACCTAAACAGGCTGCACACCAAGAGCACCCTCTTTGCTTTTTCATACAGCTGACAGGTGAAATAATCCCTCAAATGTACTTTATCACATATTTACACCTGTTGAGCTAATTCCAGGATACAGACTACAAAAATGACTGAAGTAGCTTTTTCTATCATTCGAGATTAGGCAGTTGAAAATATTTACTGTGTACTATAAGTAGGACCCTTTTCTCATCCTTGTAGCAGTGACCTTGGAAAAAGTACAAAACGGGGATTAGAGATTTTTTTTTTCCTGGTGTAAAAAGTACCACTAATATTTAGTTTAAAGGCTTGCTTGTTTTCCAGACAAATATTCGCTGGCTGCTGTAAGACAATTCAATTAAAATACAAACAATAATACAGGACTTCCTGTTCTGTCTTTAGAAACTGCAGTGCAAAATACTGAGGGAGCTGGATTTCCACTGCAAAAATCAGAGGGAGAATATTCTTTTCATCTAGTATTAAGATATGCCAAGTGAACTAGCCCAGTGACTTGGCTGATAGCTGTGTATTGTCACATCTTATCGAGACTCCATGATCACTGAACTCAGTATTTGGACAGGTGATGCTTAGTTTCCAGGGAGAGCAATGTTCTCAAGTGCTCCTCAAGGGCTAGCTGTAAGTAGACTGAAGTTGCCTGTTTGTTGATGACAAAAAAAATCTCTCAGTCCCTCAATGCAGACTAAAAGATGTTAAGTTGAAGGAAATACAGGAGAGAGAAAAATATTAGAATAAAGAGGCAGGTAACAGTCACACGATACCCTTATGAACCAATCCCTTTAAGTGGAGTTAGCAAGGTTTTCTGTGGCTCAGAGTCTGCCAGGCTTGACAAAGTACTGAAATGTAACACGCATACACTGCTGTCTGGAGCTGCTACTACTAAAAGCAGATTTTAATATATATGTTAGATTAAAAACTGTTTTCATACAACATAACCTGTGCTTATTTCAACCACCACTTTTAAAACAAAAATAATAGTAGAAGTAAACTGATTACTAACGTTCTCTCAAAACAAAGCTCCTCATTTTCCATAAATCCTCTTGTATTTCAAGTGTTGACATCAGCAGCTTCAGGTGCTGAACACAGTAAATTTAGAAAATACTTAACCTAATATTGTGTCTTATTTGGTTGAACTGAAATATGACAAGTCTGTACAAGCTTGTAGATAAGCATCTCTCTCTCATGTCAGTCCATACTCTCATTAAGGCTTACACTATTCTTATACTAAGAGGTAGTGAATGACATTTTACTGGAAAAGAAAATAGTGTCGAGCTTACGTGCATTCAACAGCAGCCCCACTATTGTGTTCTCTATTTTAAGATGACTTCTACACTTCAGTAACTGTCACATTTTATCTCTGGACTATGAATTTCATTTTAAAGTGCCCCTTTAATACTGTACTGTGCAAATTTTTGGCCTTCTAAGAGCAATCGTGAAACTATAGTAAAGTATACCCAAGTACTGAAAGCCAACTCTTAAAAAAATACCTATAGCTGGAGCATTTATGCAGAGCTCTCTGGCCAGCAGAAGGAAAGTTTTTCCCAGCACATAGACATTCACCTATTAAAGACAGAAAACATTATTTGCACCTTAAATAGCAAACATTGAAAAAAACACTCCATTATACAGAGATGAAAATCCACCTCTGAAACAAACAAGTGGCTTTTGTTAAAAAAAAAAAAATCACCCAGATATTTTAAAGTGAAAGAAATCATTTGATGCAATCGGATTTATAGATCATAGAGGTAAGCTAAATTCTCATTAAAAGATATATGAAAAGTTAAAGCTGTGACACAAGCCAAAACAGAAAATCACTAAAAACACTGCACTACTTTGCAACAGGTTGCCTATTATGCTTTTCAGTGGGCCCCATTTTGTCCTGGAGTACTTGGGCAATTTCCCAGTTTGTCAGTTTATAGCTCAAAACACACATCGTTACATTAAACTATAACTCTGCAGTGGCACTCGTCTCTTCACTTAACAAAACCTGCAAGTTAGTGCAATTTTAGCTTTGTTTAATCATGTAAAGTGGTATAATTAGAATTTCACAAGCACAAACAAAACTACTTTTCCACGCAGGGAGGGAGTGGCACTCAGTGCTCCAAGGATTTTTGCCTTCCCTAATTTTTCAGTTACTATCCTCAGTTCAACATATTGGTTTTTTTAACCTATAAAGCCCTCAGTGCTTAGGAGACCTGGTTACCAGAAAGACTGCCTCTCTCTCAGTGTTTAAACTGCCACAGTTGAGCTCAGGTGCTCGAGCTGAGGCTCCCTTAATATAAATAAGGGGGAGCTGCTAGCATGGCATTTTCTGTGAGGGGTCCTCAATTTTGGAACAGTCACCCTCACCTGAGTCCACCAGACCTCAAATTTGTTGACTTTCCATGCACGCTGTAAAAGCTCATCTTTTTCCCCTTCTTTTCTGAGGCCGCTGAGGAGACTGTAGGCTCAGGAGATGTTTATGGGCAGCCGTTTGTTTATATTCCTATAATGAGTTTTAATTTATGGGCTAGGTACTTAGTCGTATTCCAAAAGTTTGAAGAAATGAAATAAAATAATGTATTAAGTTGTGCTTTTCTGGCCTTAGGAAAGGGCTGGATGTTGCTATGCTTCAGTTCCAAATTGACTGTGGGTATTCCTACATGAGCATGCTGCGGCCCCAAGGCATAAATACATGTCAAAGTTAAGAGACTCAGACCTCTGACATGATACTAAAAAAAACAGTCCTTGTTTTTTATTTAAGTAGTCTATGTTTAGTGGTTTTACACAGCAGAAGTGTCCCTCTGCCATGCAAAGTGAAATTGGTTAGTAGAGAGCGAAGTATGCACCTGGGCTATTGAAACATATCAAACAAGCTTACGGAAAAGCATGATGAAGATGCAGGCCTCCTGTTAATAAATATACTCATTCTGCATCAAAAGCTATTTTTTAAAAAAGTCATCCAATTTGAAGTGAACTTTCTTCATCAAAGTATTTTCAGGTCGTCTTCTCCCCTTGTTCAGGATGGGGAAGTGATAGGAGATTTTTCTGTACTTTAATTCTACTTGATTTTTTTTTTTAATTTAAAACCATTACAAGAATCTCCAAGGCTGTCAGTCATCTTCAAAGAGATCATTCAATCTATCACTCAAATATAGATGGGTATTATTTCACTTAGTATATTTAGTGGAATGTGTTGAATATCTCTCTTACACAACCTCTATATATGACCAACAGTGAGACAGGACTAGCAGGTAGATAGATAACTGTAGTGTTATCTGTAGGGCTATGGAGAAAGGATGGTACAATTTAAACCCAGAGAGGAAGTGACCAAAATTGAAATGTGTCCCTTTAATCAAGATTAGCCTTGATGGGTACCAAGGTACAGAAATATATATAGATACCCAATACCTAGCATTTCCTGTAGAATTTGATACTGTATGGTTTATTTCCTTTTTGTGAGCCATGAAGATAGAACAATTTTTACTAAAGCAAAACTATGCAATGTTTCCAAGGGTCTCTCACTTCCATTGATTTGGGTTCTCTAAATGCACTGCAGTTTGTTTTGACAAACTACAACGTGAAAAAAATCTCTTAAATCTTCTTAGTAGTTTAAGCCTCTTAGTTGGCTGACCTGGAATTATATATCTTAAACCTCATAATTTAGAAATCTGACCTGCAAGAAGGATTTATTATACAAGTCAATAAAGTTACTCCATTAGAGCCAACCACATCATTTTTCCATCCCAAGCCTCACTGACTCACCCAGTTCTTTCATTTAGTCTAGAAAAAATACAAACCAACAGATGAAAATATTTATCATCTCCTGTTTTTTCTTTTTTGACAGAAGGCTCAAATACCTCCTTTTTGTCCCCATCTGACCACATAATTGCAGACAATACACTTAACACTCCTCCCCAGCAAATTTTCGATAAAAACATCAATTACAGAGTAAATAAATACCAATAGGCATAAAGACACAGTTTCCCACAGTGAAGTCCTCCTAAGAGTCAAGGATTGCAGGGAGGGGGTCACATTAAGTTTTCAGCAGAGCCAAGTGCATAGTCAAATTGCTGTATCACTGATTCTATCATCCATTCCTGGGTCTAGCTAAAGTCTCCAGATCTAGGACCTACCTGAAAATCTAAATCTAACCTGCTTCTTACTTCACCCACATCATATACAGTATGACGACTGATCTCAAGGTGCAGAAAGCTTGTCCACACAAAACACTTACTAAACTCAAGTAGAAATTGTACTTCAGGGAATTTCTGCTCTAAGATCCTAAGTGCAATCGTTTGCAGCGTTTGGTTACCATTGATTCAGAGAGGAAGTCAGAAAGCGTGGATGCTATCCAGTGGATTGTGTGTTATATTCTGGTTTTTCACAGAGCTCATACATTTTTAATGCTAGTGTAAAAGTCACAGAAAGAACAAGCAATAAAAAACTGGCTCTCTTGGCAAGCCAATACAGATACTTTTGGAATGATCAAATATTCACAGGTACTGGGGCATTTGTCCCTTTATATATATTGGAAATTAAAGAGCCCACAAGGCTAACCCAGCAATCAATAAAAGGCATGTATTACTGAAACGTGTCATTTAAGGACCTCTGGTGGTGATAATTTAAGAGGGCTCTTCCACATTTTTTTTAATCTCTATTATTAGTCCAAGGTGGTGATATTACAGCTGAAATGATTTTTAAAATCTAGTTTCACATTCACCATTTGCATTTATTTATAATTTTTAGATTTCACTCAACGTAGACAATTAAAACAATTCATTTACAGGTGTGTTTCACTTTCTGGTTCTCCTGCACTAGTACAATTTTTGTGACGGTCTACAACCTTACAGGGAAATGTTTAAATCCCTTTTCTCCAATGCCTCTAGCTAAATTCCCCAAATTTAGAAACTATAATAGCATTTCTATGTCTAAACCCCTAATTTTACAAACATCTTAATTATGGTGATAGAAGAAAGATTATCCATTAAAAAAGATGCATCTAGTATGAGTTTCAATGGCCTTGTTATACTGCTCCCATTTGTCAGACAGCTTTAAGGCTGAACACTCCAAATCTAACTGATGTGGTCCCACTCCCTCTCTCAAAATCCACGAATCAAACTGGAAAAAAATAAATGGTATTCTCCTAAATTCTGCCCACTCAAAACCACCAAACAAGATGCCATTCACAGTAGATTGTTCATTTTTGTACGCTTTGATCAGCCATAAAATAGCTGTTTAAATTATCATTAGGCTTCAGAGTCACTGTCCCAGTCAGATGAGCAGTAGCACCTAATCCCTCTCTCAGAGATGTTTCAAGGTATCTACAGACTTAGGCAGAAATCACTGCAAAAGTTCACACTCAGTTCACATTTACAAGGTTCTCTTTACAACCATACAGACCAGACTCTACATTTTTAAAAAGTGAAATCTTAGATTCTGCAGCACAAAAAAGGCATCTTTCAGCTAAAAACTATATGCTTGCCAAGCCACTATGAACTAATCCTTTTTATCCTTATTTTCTTAACAAGGACCATATTCTATCAAGATGTTCTTCCTTATCAACAACCTGCTGAATTATTCCTTAAGATATCGTATTTGAATATGAAGATTTAGTTTCACCTTTGTAGGGGATCCTCCTACCTGTAGAAGGACTAGTTAATATACTCTACATTTCAGATTCTATACTTCTCCAAAGGTGTGGACTTAATCAGTTCTCGTTCTTCAGACCTCAGATGTTTTAAGGTGACACCTCATAGGAGAAAGGAAATCTTCTCACCCTTCAATTTTCTTTTCATTATTTCCTTTTTTCACATCATGTCTGAACGTCCACGTTCATAACAGTCCACATGTATATTTCAGCTTTTGAGGACAAGAACAGTGGTCTACTTACCACTGACAAGTGAGTTGAACAGGTCATCAATCTAAAGCATGCTACAGTTCAAAAAATCTCCACAGAAAGATATATGTAATCTGAAATTCACAAGGTTGTTAGATTCACTCCACCCCCTTGGAGGATGACAGCAGCTGACCAGAGTGCCTAAGACAAAAGGTGCCTCATCTTTGATCCAATAAATTAGATAAATTTATTTAACAATGGTGAATTTCCAGACAGGCTCGTCAAGATCTAAGTAAGACAATCCAGTAAAATATTGGAGTATACTGACAGTGGCCTAGGTTGTCTTCTTTTCAGAAAGACCAAGAACTGGACAGTCAGAATTCAAAGCATCTATGGATGCTTGCCTAAATAACAAAGGAAGCATGAAAAGAAAATGACTATTTAAGGATAGTGTATGTTGTTTGGAGAAGATGTACCTGAAGTTATTTGGTTCATTACTATTAACATTTATTGTACAGTGGGGCCTACGGACCACATCCAGGATGTCTAAATTAAATAGATCAATACACAAATTTGTACTTAGGTAATGGAAGCAAATTCAGTCAACCTGGATGTGTCATGAAATGAGTAAAAAGTATTAATATAGGAAGCCAGCTACTAAGTATTCTCTCCAAAGGTTTCAAGACTTAATATTAAATGTTTTGTTATCCAGATCAGTAGGTTGAAGCTTTTCATTCTTTGGACCATCACAGCCAGAATACTGTATTTAACCAAAGAAAGAAAAAAAGGACCACAAGATCACAATCTTACACCAATGAAAGCTTGCTGGTTTCTGATTCAAAGAATGACAGACATGAATCCACTTCTTTTTCAATCAGTCAAATCAAAATTCACTTAAGTGCCTTTTTTTCCCATCTTGTGCTGAAAAGCACTTCCTCAATCTAGGTCCTCAGAAGGAAGAATCTACTTCTGGATAATTCTGTTTGCTGTATTACTATTACTCTCTGGTCCTACAACAAAACCGTACGCAAGACATAATACCACCTAAGCAAGGAGATAAAAGAATAATCATTCAAGGCCTGTATAAAGGAATCAGCCAGTCCACTTTTATATAAGTAAACAAACTTCTAGAGGAAATAGTAAGTAGTAGTAAAGATCCACATAAGAAGGAAAATGTCACTTGAGAGAACAACCTTAAGAGAAAGAAGCAAGATTTTTTTTTTGAAGGTGGAAGCAAAAGACTGCAACAAACAGAATTACCAGTTACTGTACTAGTTTTCCCTTCTTGTACATACTCTTTCCCCACCTGACAACATATCTGACAGTAGGCAGTAACACACAGAGAGGACTTATATAATGAGAAGCACCAATATAGCCATATTAAAGAGAAGATTTTCACTACATAAAATCAGAGATCAAAGGTAAGGTAGAGAACTGCCAATACTACTGTCTGAAGACTGTTGTAACCACATCTCAAGATCATGATGCTACGGTATAAAAGAGGGGGACCCAGGAACAGACTGGCATTTCCCATGATTAAAGGGACAGCCTTTTGATACATTGTGAGATCTGAAATCTAGCTGAGTAGTTCTCTCTGGATGAAAGGTAGGACAGGATCCTGAAACTTATGGGCAAACCCAAACTGTACAAAAAGTTAGGTCAAAGCTAGACAAGTTTCTCAACCCTTTAAACAACTAGACAATGGAAAAGAAAACAAAAGCCAGAAAGGCTACCTCAAAAGAAAACTGTACCTGTAAACAAAACAAGTAGAGAACCAAAATTCACTAAGTGAAAATACAAGCAGAGAAGGTTCCCAATCAAAGACCCCTGACATATCTACTTCACCAGTTAATGAATATGTAACCCTGTTGCTGGCTGATCAAGTGATTAAAGAGGAGGAGAAAGAACAGCCTCACTCAAGTAGAAGAGCTGGTCAGAACATTTTTGATTAAACGTTTTAGTGTCAAAATATGCTGTTCCGTCAAAGGCAAAACATGTTGCAGAGATACACAGATTTCTTTGAAGTTGTGGACAGGAAGCCTTTCAGTTGGATTCTGGTCAAAGAGGATCCCACCCTAAATTGAAAACGTGACCCTTCTCATCTGAAAACAGATATTTAGACAATTCCACTTAGCAAAAATCATCAATCAAGGTTTGTCAAGGTTCCTTCCCCACTCTGAAGTCTAGGGTACAGATGTGGGGATCTGCATAAAAGACCCCTTAAGCTTATTCTTACCAGCTTAGGTTAAAAACTTCCCCAAGGTACAAACTTTGCCTTGTCCTTGAACAGTATGCTGCCACCACCAAGCATTTTAAACAAAGAAGAGGGAAAGAGACCACTTGGAGACGTCTTCCCCCAAAATATCCCCCCAAGCCCTACACCCCCTTTCCTGGGGAAGGCTTGATAATAATCCTCTCCAATTGGTACAGGTGAACACAGACCCAAACCCTTGGATCTTAAGAACAATGAAAAATTAATGAGGTTCTTAAAAGAAGAATTTTATTTAAAGAAAAGGTAGAAGAATCACCTCTGTAAAATCAGGATGGTAAATACCTTACAGGGTAATCAGATTCAAAACAGAGAATCCTTCTAGGCAAAACCTTAAGTTACTAAAAGACACAAAAACAGCAATATACATTCCCTCCAGCACAGCTTATTTTACAAACCATTAAAAGAAAATCTAAAGCATTTTCTAGCTAGATTACTTACTAATTTTACAGGACTTGTAAGGCTTACACTCCTGATCTGTTCCTGGCAAAAGCATCACACAGACAGACAGACCCCTTTGTTCCCCCCTCACCCCTCCAGATTTGAAAGTATCTTGTCCCCTCATTGGTCATTTTGGGTCAGGTGCCAGCAAGGTTACCTTAGCATCTTAATCCTTTACAAGTTAAAGGGTTTTGCCTCTGGCCAGGAGGGATTTTATAACACTGTATACAGAAAGGTGGTTACGCTTCCCTTTATATTTATGACAAGGTTTTATTCCAATACAGAACAAAAAACAAATTTCAAATGTCTGAAAGTTGTCGTGAAATGGAATTGTCATTCTCCATCCAGCTCTGCTTAGTAGATCAAATAAAGAACACATAGCCCCAGTTCTGTACGAGTGCATGCCACAAGGGACAGTTGTGGATCCTTGTGGGTTGCCCAGCCTCAGGAGAAGTTAAAGTAAGTCCCCTCCAGTTATAACTTACTTACGCCACCAGCATGAGGTCTGTAACAGACCTTATGCCAGACGAAGGTACACTACTAAAAGTGCAGTTTCTTTGATTTCTAAGTGAAGAATGTGGGACCATATCCACTGGTAGCCCTATAAAGGCATCAGAAGGCTTTGTGTCCTTATGGGCAAGTAGTACAACCCTTTGTGCTAAGAACTTGGACTTCAAAAAGCAGATGGTGTAGTCATATCATACGATGATAACACTCGTTCCATTAGTATCTCAGGAGGATGTTAAACAGCAGCTACTAAAGTTAGACATTTTTAAATCAGCAAGTCCAGATAACTTGCATCCAGGAGTTTTAGAAGAGCTGGCTGAAGAGGTCGCTAGACCATGAATGTTGATTTTTAGTAAGTCTTGGACCACTGGGGAAGTTCAAGAAGACTGGAAGAGAGATAATGTTGTACCAATATTTAAAAAGAGCAAAGAGGATGACCTGGATAATTATAGGCCTGTCAGTCTGACATCAATCCCAGGCAAGATAATGGAGGAGCTGATATGGGACTCAAAGAATTAAAGAAAGGTAATTACTAATGCCAATCTATATGGATTTATGGAAAATAGATCCTGTACAACTAACTTGATATCTTTTTTTAAATGAGATTACAAGTTTGTTTGATAAATATTATAGTTTTGTTATAATATGCTTAGATTTCTGTACAGCACACATCATCTTGATAAAAAACTAGAATATTAAATTAACCATATTTTAATCCATATTAAATGGATTAAAAGCTGGATAACTCATAGGTCTCAAAATGTAAATGTAACAGGGAAATATTATTAAGGGGGTAGGTCTCTAGTGGGATCCCACACCGACTGGTTCTTGGTACTATGCTATTTAACCCTTTTATCAATGGACTGAAGAAAACATAAAACCATCATAGATAAAGCTTGCAGGTGACAAATTGAGTGAATAGTACATAATCAAGGAGACAGGTCACTGACACAGAGCAATCTGGGTGGCTTGGTAAATTGGGTGCAGGATAGCAGAGAATGCAGATCACACATACAGGATGGGAGATGTCATCCTGGGAAGCAGTGAATCTGTAAAAGATGGGGGAAGGGGGTTTACATAATCAGAATGCTCACTGCAACACTGACCAAAAGTAGAAGTTATTTTACCTCTGTATTTGGCACTGATGTGACCACTTCTGGAATGCTGTTTCCAGTACAGGTGTCCACAATTTTAAAAAGTTGCTGATAAATGGGAGAGGGTTCAGAGAAGAGCAACGAGAACGATTAAAGGAGAAGAAAACATACCCTATCGTGATAAACTCAAGATGATCAATCTATTTAGCTTAACTCAAAGAAGGTTACAGGGTGATTTGATTACAGTCTACAAGCACCTACATGGGGGGAAAAATACTCGATAATGGGCTCTTCAGACTGCCACAGAATGGTATAACATGATCCACTGGCTGGAAGTTGAAGCTAGACAAATTCATACTGGAAATAAGGTGTAAATTTGAGTGAGTGTAATTAACCATTGGAACATCACTGGCAATTTTTAAATCAAGATGTGGATGTTTTCCTGAAAGATCTGCTCTAGGAATTATTTGGGGGAAGTTCTCTGGCCTGTGTTATACAGGAGGTCAGACTACATTATCACAATGATCCCTTTTGGCCTTGGAATCTATGAATTTAGATTCCAGTGAATCCGATGAAGTGAGCTGTAGCTCACGAAAGCTCATGCTCAAATAAATTGGTTAGTCTCTAAGGTGCCACAAGTACTCCTTTTCTTTTTGCGAATACAGACTAACACGGCTGTTACTCTGAAACCTATGAATTTATGGTTTCCCAAAGAACAAAAAGTGATCCATGAGCCCAAAACTTACATCCACATAGCCTTTCAAAAGGGTGAACCCAGGAGAGCGCCTGGGCAACAGTTTAGGGAGGCAGAGTTGAGTCAGGAAAAAACTCATCTGCCTTCAAAAAGACATAGGTCCAGAGCCAGGGACTGAATCTTGAAAGGATGCCAACAATCTACAGCCCTCTCCCACAAAATGGAATATAATCACAGGCTCTGCAGACCTCAAAGCAGAACTATCTTCTACTTCCCTCCCTTCCTCCACCCCCACCTTAATATCTTCTCTCTTCCCATGTGCTTTTGTTTTTCCTCTTGGATCTTATCTTCCAAGAAGGACCTAGAGAAGAAGAAAAAATGATTAAATAAGTTACATTAAGGGGATGGAAGAATGAGGCTGCACTTTATGCTCCCTGTTGAAAGAACAAAAGATGGAGGTAGAAGTGGATGGGGCTTGTTCCTTGACTTTTGGTTGATGTAATTTATCTTCTCTTTTCCTAGTAGTCAGAGGCATAATGGTTACTTTATTGATTTGCTGGAGGATGAAGAGAGGGACGATGACAGATATATTAAATAAACAAAATTGGATGGATGGATGCATGGACTGTCCATCCTGAAGTATTAAGTAATTTACTCAATTTATATGAAGACACTCTACAAGATATTTTGCTTGGCAACATTCTTCAGAGAGAATCCAGATGCCATTCCACCTTCAGGAATTCCACAGGTCCATTGTACCACTAGGAATTATCAGAGAAAACTCAAGAAGGAAATTCTATGGGAGCATCCAAGATGTCATCCACTTAATATCCGCCATTGGCATGTCCTTAAGAGCTGGTCCAATGGTTTTAGAAAAGAAATCAATACAGTTCAAAAGGTCTTGCAATAATTCATTTTTGAGCCTTTCAAATTGTTGTTTTCTTTGATGCACAAAAATAGCAATTTTGTTTCATCAAGAACAACTGACTTACCTTTCTAACAAGATCAGTATATAAAATCTAAAAAATGGCTTAACTATACAGGTTGACACTTTCTGCTTTGGGAATGTTATAAATGAAATTCTCATACTTTAATGTCATCAGTGTCTCAAAACTTGGGAATTTTAGCAGAGGTGTCCTTTGAAAGGAAAAAATTTCAAGGCCATGGCAAAGTACATGGATTTCCCTTTTTTCCCTGGGTACAATTCATCAATCTTGCACTAAAGAGACCGATCTCAGATAAGCTGTGTTGGCAGCGTCTGTCTACCTGGAAATGTGGGACGTCAACCTGCCTTTTGGGAAGTCAGTAAGAATGTTGCCATTGACTTCTGTGACAGTGAGAACAGGCTCTTAGCTTCAGCACATTCTTCTGCACCAACCAAGGAATTTTTTCATACACTGGTAGATTTTATTTCAGTGCAGTAAGTAGCATGACCCAAGTCAAAAATGTTTAATTTTTAAAAAATAAGTTCCAGAAATAATTAAAACAGGAGAGGAACCAAGTAGTAGTATATACTTTTGTGTAACAGATTTGTTTTTTCAACCAAACACAGGGAACCTAGAAGTTGGTATACATTAGAAATCAACATAAGAATGGCCATACTGGGTCAGACCAATGGTCCATCTAGCCCAGTATACTGTCTTCCGAGAGTAGCCAATGGCAGGTACTTCAGAAGGAATGAACAGAACAGGCAACCATCAAGTGATCCACCTCTGTCATCCACTCCCAGCTTCTGGCAATCAGAAGCTAGGGACATCCAGAACATGAAGTTGCATCCCTGACCATCCTGGCTAATACCTACTGATGGACTTATCTTCCAAGAACATATTTAATTCTTTTTTGAACACTATTATAGTTTTGGCCTTCACAATATCCCTGGCAACGAGTTCTACAGACAGACTATATGTTGCGTGAAGTACTTCCTTATGTTTCTTTTAATTCTGCTGCCTATTAATTTCATTGGGTGACCCCCCGGTTCTTGTATTGTGTGAAGAGGTAAACAACACTTCAATATTCACTTTCTTCACACCATTCACGATTTTATAGACCTCTCTCATATCTCCCCTCTCTCAGTTGTCTCTTTTCCAAGCTGAAAAGTCCCAGTCTTTTTAATCTCTCCTCATATGAAAGCTGTTCCATATCCCTAATCATTTTTATTGCCCTTCTCTGTACCTTTTCTGCTTCTTATACATCTTTTTTGAGACGGGGCAGCCAGTGCTGCATGCAGTATTCATGGTATGGGTGCACCATGGATTTATATAGTGACATGATGATATTTTCTACCTTATTATTTATCCCTTTCCTAATGGTTCCTAACATTCTCTTAGCTTTTTTGACTGCTGCAGCACATTGAGCTGATGTTTTCAGTGAACTATCCACAATGACTCCAAGCTCTCTTTCTTAAGTGGTAACAGCTAATTTAGATGCAATCATGTTGTATGTATAGTTGGGAATTGTGATTTCCAATGTGCATTACTTTGCATTTATCAGCATTGAATTTTATCTGCCATTTTGTTGCCCAATCACCCCGTTTTGCTAACTGTTCACAGTCAGCTTTGGACTTAAACTATCTTGAGTAATTTTGTATCATCTGCAAACTTTGCCACCTCACTGTTTACCCCTTTTTCCAGATCATTTATGAATATGTTGAATAGCACTGGTCTCCCTATATATCCCTGGGGGACACCACAATTTACCTCTCTGCATTCAGAAAAAGGACCAGTTTGGTTTCCTACCCTTTGGTTTCCTGTCTTTTAACTAGGGCTGCCAAATGATTTAAAAAGTAATTGCAATTAATCATGAGATTAAAAAAAAGTTGTGATTACTCAGTTTTATTCACATTGTTAATAACAGAATACCAATTGAAATGTATCAAATATTTTTGGATCTCTTTCTACATTTTCAAATATATTGATTTCAATTACAACACAGAATACAAAGTGTACAGCCCTCACCTTATATTATTTTTTATTACAAATATTTATGCTGTAAAAAGAAAAAAGAAATAGTATTTTTCAATTCACCTCATACTGTAGTATGTAGCACGGTACTGTAGTGCAATATCTTTATCATGAAAGTGCAACTTACAAATGTAGAAGTTTTTTTAACTACACTCATAAACAAGACAATGTAAAAATTTAGTGCCTATAAGTTGAAGCATGATGGGGCATACAAATGTTTAGCATATCTGGCACATAAATACCTTGCAATGCCGGCTACTACAGTTTCCGGTGACTTAAGTAAGAAGCAGGCAGCATTATTACTCATAAATGAAAACTTGTTTGTCTTAAATTGAAAAGTATTACTTTTGTTTATCTTTTTACAGTGCAAATATTTGTAATAAAAATAATATAAAGTGAGCTCTGTACACTTTGCAATCTGTGTTGTAATTGAAATCAACATACATTAAAATGTAGAAAAACATCAAAATATATTTATAATACATTTCAACTGGTATTCTATTATTAACAGTACTAAAACTGCAATTAATTGTAACTTTTTTTAAAATCTAGTTAATATGTTTTGCATTAATCGCAAGCAGTAGCTGCGATTGACAGTCCTACTTTTAACTAGTTACTGATCCATGAGAGGACCTTCCCTCTTGTCCCATGACTGCTTACTTAAGAGCCTTTGGTGAGGGACCTTGTCAAAGGCTCTTTGAAAGTCCAAGTACACGTTTGTTGGTCCCCTCAAAGAATTCTAACAGATTGAGGAGTTATGATTTCCCTTTACAAAAGCCATGTTGACTCTTCCCCAACAAATCGTGTTCATCTATATGACTGATAATTCTGTTCTTTACTATAGTTTCAACCAATTTAACTGGTACTGACTTAATGGCCTGTAATTGCCAGGATCGCTCCTTGAGCCTTTTAAAAAATGTGTGTCATGTTAGCTCTCCTTCAGTCATCTGGTACGGAACCTGATTTAAGTGATAGGTTACATACCACAGTTAGTAGTTCTGCAATTTCATATTTGAATTCCTTCAGAACTCTTGGGTGAATACCATCTGGTCCTGATGACTTAAATTGATATGTTAAATAGGGTTTCAAAACCTCCTTTATTGACATCTCAATCTGGGACAGTTCCTCAGATTTGTCTTCTAAAAAGAATGGCTCAGATGTGGGAACCTCCCTCACATCCTCTGCAGTGAAGACTGATGCATAGAATTTATTTAGCTTCTCCACAATGGCCTTACCATCCTTGAGTGCTCCCTTTCCACCATGATCATCCAATGGCCCCACTGCTTGTTTTGCAGGCTTCCTGCTTCTGATGTACTTAAATTTTTTGCTGTTAGCTTTTGAGTCTTTGGCTAGTTGATCTTCAGATTATTTTTTGGCCTGTAATTCTACACTTGACTTGCCAGATTTTCTATTTTTCTCCATAGGATTTAACTTCCAATTTAAGGATACCTTTTTGCCTCTACCTGCTTTTTTTACTTTGTTTTTTAGCCATAGTGGCACTTTTTTGGTTCCCTTCCTACGTTTTTTAATTTGGGGTATACATTTAAATTGAGCCTCTATAGTGGTGTGTTTTAGACGTTTCCATGCAACTTGCAGGAGTTTCAGTTTTGTGACTGTAGCTTTTCATTTTTGTTTAACTAGCTTCCTCATTTTTGTGTGGTTCCCATTTCTTTAGTTAAATGCCACTGTGGTGGGCTATTTTGGTATCCCCCCCCCACACACACACAAGGATGATACATTTATTTATAGCATGGTCGTTATAACCGAGCAATTCAGTTACACTCACATCTTGGACCACATCTTGTGTGCCATTTAGGACTAAATCAAGAATTGCCTCTCCCCTTGTGGGTCCCAGGACTAGCTGCTCCAAGAAGCAGTCATTTATGATGTGTTGAAACTTTAACTCTGCTTCTCATCCTGAGGTGACATATACACTTAGTCAATACAATGATAGTTGAAACCCCCCATTATTACTGAGTTTTCTATTTTCATAGCCTCTCTAATCTCCCTGAACATTTCACAATCACCATCACCATCCTGGTGGCTGGCAGTATATTCCTACTGCTATAAATACATTCTGTTGTAATTACAAGTTTAAGGTACTAGCTACTACATCATCTTCCCAAAAATGACTTATCCCCAACCCTACATTGCTTCAGTTTCCCCAACGAATGGCCTGAAGTCCTCAAATGTCCCTTCTTCCTCCTTTTTCTCATTAGATTATATAGAAAAAATCTGGAAACAAATCTGCTCTACTGCCGTTAGAAAGCCAACCCTGTTGTATTTGCGGCATCTTTTGAAGATACAATACCTCTGATTACATTTGTTCCATGTTTCATCATCTTACTTCTCTTTCTATTTAGTAGTAATCTATGTAAGAAATCACTAGATCTCTAGGTTTGAAATGAAATAAACCTCCCACTCCTCCTCCCCACAGCGCGCGTGTGCACATGCGCGCACACACTCTCTCTCTCTCTCTCTCGTTATAACTAAGCACACTTAACCCATTCAAAGTTTGTAGCAGATTAGAAGAATGTTCATTATTTTAAGAATTAAAGATGCATTAGATTATTGTAATTCCATCAGATTCCTTTGTGTAATAAATAACCTTCAGAGGGATGCCATTTACAAAGACAGCTGCAAGGACAAAAATAACCTATACCATCCTACTTGTACTGTATGTAAAATAGATGTTTATGATATGGAGACACAGAATGTGTACATTACACACACACACACACACACTCATTTAGAGCTCTATATCCACAAGGTCTTTAAGTACACACAACTCAAAATAGATTTTACAAAAATATCACAGTATTTTACAGATCCATTTATACTTAAAAATTATTTCGGTCTTACCAGCTGTTTTAAAAATGTGTGAAATCTGACCTTGTGCCACTACAGTGACTTTGTGATCACTGGGGAAAGATTATACTAAACTGCTGATGTGTTATTTGTCAGGTTAAAAAAAACCCAAGCACTTGATTTTTAATTTCACTGAATAATTACTCTTATTTATAAGCCCTATGATTTCCCTGCCCAGAATCTTTAAAGAAACAGATCATTAAGGTTTCCCAAATAGCACACATTAGTAGTTCTTCGCTTGTATTCATTTTTAAGGTTTAATATTTGAAACAAAAGATTAAACAACAACAGATACAATACCTGAAGAAGGTCACTGAGGTCAAGTAACATGTCTGTGAAAAAGTCAAGGAATATAAATGCATGTAAAATTTGATAATTTGATTAGCAACTTTATAAAAGGAGAAATAAAATCATTTACATGTGGCAGTGCAGGAATATGGATTAAGTAGTCTGATCCAGCATCCCTGCTAAAGAATCACATTGGTTTCAGCTCCTGAGTAAGCTCTGCCTACCCTCACTATGGGACACAAGGTGCCATTACAAATAAGGTTTATATGTACAAGAAGTGTCTCTAAAAAGACAAGGAATCCCTTGAGTAATGAGCTAAGACTACATATACTGTATATTGTATTCTGGAAATCATCAAATGGCACAAAATAGAGACTTCATTTTCAAAATCTAATCTGTCACTTTTTTCTGTGCCAATTTAGGACCTGATCTCTCATTGTGCAGAAAAATCCGTGGGAAAGGACTAGGAAACTGCTAATTTCAGGGCATCTACACAGATGGGCAGCCCCTCTATGTTGTTGTATGAGACCTCCCCCATAGGCAGAGCTCACTTAAGAGCCATGCTGCCATCAGCTCCTTGACTATACAGACCCTGCCTCTTCATCTCTGAGCAAGATACAAAATATGTAACAGGAACCAAATTAATTTTGCTAGAATGTATATCCACTCACTCAGTCTGCTTCATGCCAGAAGGACTGAGAGTCTTCCATGGGAAAGGAATATGGGTGCAGGAAGAGAATGTCATGTTGACTCCACTCTTCTCTCTCTAACAGTTTAGGGTCAGTATATCAGAATTTTCATTCCTTTCATCCTCACACCATACAGTGGAAGGGAGTTTGGGCCCAAAATGTTAGTTTGAAAATACTAGTAGTATTAAGAATGACTGCAGCAACTTAATTATTGCAATTTATTTAAGAAAAAAACACATTCAGAACAAAACAGAAAGCTACTAGAGAGAATTTACTGAAGATTTTACTGAAACTGTTGAGTAAATTTACAAATGTTTTCTACTCTTACATACTTAAATAAAAGGAAAGAAATAGTAGGGGTAAAAACAAAGATAAAACACTATTCACAACCACCAAAACAATAACCACAAGTCTACCAAAAAATCTATTTAATAAAAAAGTTTCTTTATACAAATATTTTAAGAACTTTAATTTGATAATTTTAGGCTATTTCATCCTAACAAGTGCCAAATGTTGTGTCAGCTTTAAAAACTTCTAGACTTTGATGCTTTTATCAAGGCTGTTTTTTCCTTAATTACATCTCTCTTTTAACTGAATAACAGACTAAATATGTTCTTAGCGAGCTGGTTTTAGTTTAACTACTGTAAAAATGTTCTTTTTTAGAGTAAACAAACAATTTAAGAGAAAAAGCAACACGCATAACAAATCAATGAATATGGTAAAAACAACAGTAAGTAAGTTCACTATAGTTCAGTACATTGTAGTAATATAGGTTTTAGCCTGTTTTTATAAAGTATATTAAACTAATACTGAATGTTAGAGACACATGGTGAGTGAGGTAGTATCTTTTATTGGCCAACTTCTGTGGGTGAGAAAGACAAGCTTCTGAGCTTACACAAAGCTCTTCTTCAGTACAGACATTTTTCTATATAACAGCTTTCTTTCGCTGGGGGGTGAAGAATTCTGGTAACTATCGGTTTATGCATAAACATTTGTACCACTTACACTCAGCATTTCTATCTCTATCTTATATTAAAACTATACAAACTCAACATTCCAAATTTGTTCTGCATGCATTTGACAAATTCAATCTAAAATTCTACACATCTTATTGTCTTAGCACAAGCGAAGCTTCAATAATGTGGGAGAATAGTATGCCTGGGCATTCAATTAGCTACGATCATATAGCTCATATACAATTAGAAGTCAGCAAAATTCAAATTAGCGAAGAGACTGCTGACAGAAAAGACAACCTGCAAAAAATTAGACCTTTTTAGTGAAAGACATAAGTCCAAGCAAAGCACTACTGAAATGATCAATTGGACTGGTGTAAGCAAAACGAACATAAGAATGGCCATATTGGGTCAGACCAGAGGTCCATGAAGCCCAATATCATGTCTTCCGACAGTGGCCAATGCCAGATGCCCCAGAGAGAAGAACAGAACAGGTAATCATCAAATGATCCATCTCCTGTCGCTCATTCCCAGCTTCTGGCAAACAGAGAGAGGCTAGGGACACCATCCCTGACCATCCTAGCCAATAGCCACTGATGGACCTATCCTCCATCAATCAAAAAAAGGAGAAGTGTAAAAAAAGACTTGAAAAATGGAAGTGCAGAGGAGCCATAACCACTGACAACTCTTCAAACACAGCCAGACTAGCATTTTACTCTTTCTTTGCCCAGCCCACCCCAACTCAGTAGACACAGCTGGTTTTTAAAACTTTTGCTGCCAAGTAGCCTTCCTGAGTGGAAGCTGCCTGTCAATCCAAATTGTATGGTGATTTTGTTTGCAAACAGAAAGTAGGAAGACACTCCAAAACTTGATTTGGGACACAAATATTTCAGATCGAAGCTTTCAAAAGTGACATGATTTTGAGTGCCTCAATTACTGGGTGCCCAATTTGACACACCTTAGAGGGGCTAGTTGTCAAAGTGCTGAGCAGTCATCCTCTGAAAACCAGTCCCTTTAGGGTGCCTCAGAAGTTGAATACACCCAAAATTGAAGAACTTAAAATTACTAGTCATTCTTGATAATTTAAAGATAAAAGGCTAGTGTACAAATATACTAAACCACCTAGGCTGCCTCTCCCCCTCAATTAATATATCTACTTATAACTTACTCTTGTTTAAGAGATTTTATTTTGAAATGTAAAATAAAAATTAATCACAAGTTTCATTACTTTAAAAAAAAACTTTTCAATTACTAGAGAAAAATATTTAACACACTGCATACATTTAGAATACTTGATATATGTTGAGAAATTTACTTTCACTAGAGTTCAGGTACCGGTGATGCAATTTAGCACAATAATACAGCTGTTTTAACCACTTTGCTCCTTGGTGAAGTTGGTGCAAGTGAAGTTGGTTTAAGTGTCCACTGAAATTTAAGAAGAGATCACAGTAAAAAAGTGGAGTTTCTGGATCTCATAAGTTAGCCTGCAGCAATCTCTCAGTGATTAGATGTGTGTTTGCCACAATGAAGGGAGGGGAAATGGGATATTTGAGTCATTCAGTTCCAATGGGTTGGCCTATGTTATGCATATGGTGAGAGCAATTATCAACAGGAAGTAGATGTAAAAACATGTTTTTAAGCTCATTTTTAGAGGGTGGAAAAATTTGGGACAATGTGAAATACAACTGAAAAAAACATTTTTAATAAACAATATAAATGTTTGCATCGTTAAAGATGACAGAAAACAATAGCACTTTCATGTAAGTACAAAGCTAGCACATGAAAAAGTTCTCAATAGGAAAGAAAGCTGTTAACATCAGAGATACTCATAAAATAGAAGATAACTAGGGCCTTACCAATGTCCCAGCCATGAAAAACGCGTCACGGACCGTGAAATCTGGGGTTCCCCCATGAAATCTAGTCTTTTGTCTGCTTTTACCCTATGCTATACCAATTTCACAGGGAAGAGCAGCCTTTCCCAAATTGGGGGTCCTGACCCAAAAGTGGTTAAAGGGGGGGTTGCAAGGTTATTTTAGAGGGGATTGTGGTATTGCCATCCTTACTTCTGCGCTTCCTTCAGAGCTGGGCAGCCGGACAGCAGGGGCTATTGATTGGGTGCCCAGCTCTGAAGGCAGCGCCCCGCCAGCAGCAGCGCAGAAGTAAGGGTGGTAATGCCATACTATGCCATCCTTACTTCTGCGCTGCTGCCTTCAGTGCTGGGTGCCGGAGAGCGGCGGCTGCTGACTGAGGGCCCAGCTCTGCAGGCGGCAGCGCAGAAGTAAGGGTGACAACACCATACAGGGAACATTCAATGTTAGCTTTTACCAAGAAGCAAGATTGCTATTTGGCAAAGTTATTTATAGACACACATTCAAGACTGATCACACAAAATCTATTTAAAGGAAGAACCACTAAACATAATGCAGTACACACACACACACACATCCTAGTTAAATGGTCTGATTAAATCTACAAAAGCCAGGAAACTTTCATGTAAATTATCTCATGCTATTGTATCTAAAGTCTTTTGCAGCACATTGCCCTTAGTGCTTAAACAACGTGAAAAATTAGGAACCGTATATGATGGTAAGAACAGAGTCAGCAGTTTGTTATTTGAATTTTCTGGATTTTGTAAGTTTCTCTCAAAACATTAAGATTTTAATCATTTTTATTGGCATTTTTCTTTTTTTTACACAGTACTGTATTTTTTAGTATCAGATCCTTCAGTCGAGATTGCAGTGTATCTTACTGAAAGAAAGGCATACCCTTAGAAAAGGGACTCACTCCAAAGGATGCATGGTTACAATTCACTCATTGAGAACATGTCAATAAATGGCAGGTAGTGACAGACTATCTTAGGTCCTTTGAAAAGATGGAGGATGGGGATTTTTTTTTTTTTTTTTTTTACAAACACTAATAGCACAAACAGTAAATATGAAATCACCTTTGCATGAAACACTTCAGAATTGTGTTAATGCAAAAGAAAAAAAGTTACACTGACTAGAAAAACTGGATGAAATGCAATAAATGAACAGAAAAATTGATGAAAACTAAACTAATTTTCCCCCCAATTTTCAATCAACATAGAAGAGTATTATTTAAAAGTTAGTGCCAAGAGGCATTGTGATAGGCAGTGTGTGGAGACAGTCCCTACCTTTAAAAGTTTCCAGTCTGAACAGGCATGATAGACAAAGGCTGGGAGGGGAGAAAGATGCTCAGAGAGGTGAAGTAACATGCCCCATGTAATACAGCAATTTAGGAGCAGAGTTGGAACTAAAACCCAGATCCCTCAGCTTCCAGTTCAGTAAGCTACCTACTAGATAATACTGCCTTCCAGTATTTTAGTGTAACTGGTGAATTTCTGGTTATGATTTGGTGTTTTACAAACTGTCAAATTTTAATTAGCTTTTAGTTAAAATTCATTGACAGCAATTGTCAAAAAATACACATTCCCCCTTCCCTCGTACACTAAATTGCAGGATTACAAAAATACAACTTAATCCACACAAGTATATTTTGGAAAATAAAATCTTAGCAAAAAGATTAGTCCTGACCCTGAAATTCTAGGAGGAAAGTTTTCAAATACAGCCTTCACATTTGCAATTTTCCATATGCAAAAAAGTAAGTCTGCACACAGCTGTTGTCCTTGAGCATGCAAATCAACTTGATATCTAACTACGCAACTTGTGAACATGAATGTCATTTGCACAAAACCCTAACTTTATGTCTGTGTAGGCAAATGTACATGAAAAACAGGACCTAATGTTTTTTAGAAATAATCCTTTATTTCATACGTTATATGCTGAAATACCTAACTATTAAAGGCGGAAAAGCACCATTACACAACTCCTGTCTAGGTTAACCATTTAGCTGAAGTAATTCCACTGATCTCAACAGATTTGCTGCCAGCATTTTTTCCTAAATATATAAGGAACATAAGAAAGATAAGGCAGGAAACACATTTCCTGAACAACATCCCTAACAATCTGGCAGGTCTTCTGATGGTGATCCTGTTCACAACACTGCATCCTTTGTTTCAGTAATTAACATTTAATTAGTAGAGTTAATTCAAAATTATACAAGCATTTAATTAGGCCTATTAAAAAGGAGACAAATTTCCAGTCTACATTAATACACCAGCCACCCAAATGTATGTGACGGGAATACACAAAACATACTAAAATTCAGACTTTACAAAGTTAATGCTGTAAGCTTTTCTTAATCATCTTCACATTCATTCATCATTTAGGGTAAAATTTTCAAAGGACCCTAGTCCAGTTTGCTTTCAATGATTAGGTACTTTGAAAACATTACCCTTAGAGAGGAAGACCTCAACAGAACAAAATCTAGAAGGCCTTACTCCTACTATCATAATAGTACAGATTATTTATAATAGCACAGTCAATTCATACTACTGTTTACAAAACAAAATATATTCCCTGTCCCAAAAAGCTTGTATTTACCACAGATGAGAAAGTCCAACCAAAACAAGAGGCTGCAGTTCAAGGAAGGGAAAGAGGAAAAATAATTGGTGAGAAAAACAAGGAATTATTCCCAGAAGGTCAGGTTTAAGGAGGAATATAAAAGAGGGGTTGGCAGACAAGAAGTGAGACATTGTTCCACTCACAGGGAGCAGAAGTATAGAAGGAGTGAAGCCAAGGATGCAGGAGACAAAAAAAGCAATACAGCATGAAGACTGGGAGAAGAGTGAGGGGAGAGAAGGAAGGGAGTTCAAACTTGTAAGCAGGGATACAATTATGCAGTGTTCAAGGCGAGGATAACAAATTTGCTAATAATGGGCAAAGGACAAGAAATTAATGAAGATATTCAAGAAAGGGGTGAGAAAGACATGTGAAGAGCCAGATGGAGAACAGCATTATAGCAGCAGAGTTCTGGATAGATTGGAGGAGAGAAAGAGGAAAAGAAAAGGGAAAGATCCCTTTCTCCCTGTACCCAAAGATTACACAAAAGTTGAGAGCCTGTGAAAAGGAAGGATGAGGGAGCTGTCAACAGTGGTAGAGAAGAAAGATGAGGAGGAAAGGTAAAAAGCTTGGGTTTGGAGGTCAATTATTTTGGGACAGCAGTGGGACATCTAACAGGAAGTGCTGGAAAGATGTCTGGAAATGGAAAGCAGAGAGGAGGGTGGGGAGAGGTGGTTGCTGAAAACATGCAGGGCCATCCTTACCCATACACAAACTACACAGCTGCGTAGGGCACCAGCAAATTTGGGGCACCAAATTGCCCCAAATTTCCTGGTGCCCTACACAGCTACGTGCTGCTCCAGCAGCCAGCCTGATCCCCCGGCCAGCTGAGCCAGCTAGGAAAACTGCCCCTGCTCCACCTCTTCCCCAAAGCCCCCACCCCCACTCCACTCCTTCCCCTGAGCTCAATCCCGGGAGACTGCAGCAGGGGTCGGGCACACCTTGCACTCACCAGGCAGCAGGAAGTGGAGCAACCCAGTCCCAGCCCATGCTGCCGGTGAGTGCTGGGGGGCGGTTCCCCCTTGCCCCAAAGTCCCAATTATCCCCCAAGTTGAAATATCATTCTGGGGTGTATTAGCCTTTTTCACAACTGCATCTCATTGTGAGCTCATATTCAGTTTGTGACCCATTATAACCCCAGACCCTTTTCAGCAGTACTACTACATAGCCAGATATTCCCTATTTTGTAATTGTGCATTTGATTTTTCCTTCCTAAGTGTAGTACTTTGCACTTGTTTGACTGAATTTCATCTTGTTTATTCCAGACCATTTTTCTAATTTGTCAAGGTCATTTGAATTCTAATCCTGTCCTCCGAAGTGCTTGCAACCCCTCCCAGCTTGGTATCATCTGCAAATTTTATAAACATACTCTGCACTCCACTATCCAAGTCATTAATGAAAATATTGACGAGCAGCAGACTCAGGACAGACCCCTGCAGGATCCCATTAAATACATCCTCTCATCTTGACAGAAAACTATTGATAACTACTCTTTTTCAACCAGTTGTGCAGCCACTTTACAGTAGTTCCATCTAGACCACATTTCCCTAGTTTGCTTATGACATGGTCAGGTGGGGCTGTGTTAAAAGCTTTACTAAAATCAATAATACACCACTCCAGAAATTTTCCCATACTGGAGGCCTCATTCCCAAAAATGACAGTGTCACTGAAGAAATTTATGTCATTTTTGTTATTGTTAGATTGATGACTTTGTGGTGATTTTTGTTGGACAGAACAACATTCAAAATTGAGAAGTTTCTTGTATTAAAAGGCCCACCATGATTGCATCAATAAATTTCCAGAGTCTAGCACAATGAGAAGATGCAAACTGTCAGTCACTTTGTTACAAGCATCTCTATATTAAATGCATGTATGTATATATAAGCACACACCTTTTTAATTATTTGAATTTGGTAATTGTCAAGAAGTGCCAAAAGGAAGTCCTTAATCCGGAGGATGGGTAGTAGAAGGGCACAACATTCCACCAGCATATTTCAAATTGACCTGAAGACCCCATCTCTTGGGGTAAGAGTTCAGTCTCCATGTTCAATCAAATCTGAGAGACCTCCGTTGAGGCTGAAACTGCCAACCAGAGTGTCCAACACTCCACTAGGAGCTGGAATGATCAACCCTTTCAATTCAGGTAACCAAACTTTTAGTTACCACTCTCTTCTGTCATAATCAAAACAGGTGTTCTGGTTAAAGGCTCCATTATATCAATACCAATCCCCGCAGCCATCTACCATTCTTTCTTATGGAAATAGCATGGTGCTGAAAAGTTGGTTGCTTAAAAACTGTATATTAGCAACACTCATAACTTAATACAGTATGCCATTTTTACCCTTGTTGAGATTTTCAGAGCAGCCCAAAGGATTTAGTCATATCTTTCATCAAAATTCACGGATGTGTGGCTAAATTCCTGCACAGCTTAGAAAATCTCAGAAGTGCTTACACTAAATATAAAATTTTATTCTATACAAGAACAGTCATATTCTGCACTAATGCATGAAAATTCACTTTGACATTCCCTCACTTACTATAGTGTCACAGCTCCCACAACTTCATACATTCAAGGTGTTCAGTGTCATCAACTGTTTGGAGTAAAACTTTACAACAGCTACTAAAACCAATTGTGATGTACCGAGGTAGCAGAAGTAATTCAAACATGACGAAAGCATGAGAAAAATTTCCAAAAAACTTTGCTGGCAGTATTGTACCTGTAATAATACCCTTTGAAAAAAATGAGGATGTCTAGCAATTGTTTCTAAAACATTAATGTTCATTAAGAAAATGAATGTGAAAGCATTGATCCTGGTGACCACATAATTAGGGTCTAATGCCACATCTATCTTTTTGCAGAAATGTACAGTAATTAGTTAATATACTTATAAAAATATTAAGATTTAGATCTGTGCATGTGCGTGTGTAAAATATACATAGAGTGTAAAATATATACAGTGTATATATATTTTACACACACAGGCATACATATTAATATTTTTATTACTTTATACGGTTATATTATCTATATTGGAAATACATTATGGTGCATGAGTTTGTTATGCTCACATTACTCACAAATGGCAAAAATCACAAGTGGAAGTTAAAGGTTTTCTCAAACGTGTGCTACTAAGATCTTTACCATACTGAAGCATCACAGATTCATAGATACTAAGGTCAGAAGGGACCATTATGATCATCTAGTCTGACCTCCTGCACAACGCAGGCCACAGAATTTCACCCACCCACTCCTGCGAAAAACCTCTCACCTATGTCTGAGCTATTGAAGTCCTCAAATCGTGGTTTAAAGACTTCAAGGAGCAGAGAATCCTCCAGCAAGTGACCCGTGCCCCATGCTACAGAGGAAGGCAAAAAACCTCCAGGGCCTCTTCCAATCCGCCCTGGAGGAAAATTCCTTCCCGACCCCAAATATGGCGATCAGCTGAACCCTAAGCATATGGGCAAGATTCACCTGCCAGATACTACAGAAAACTCTTTCCTGGGTAACTCAGATCCCACCCCATTTAACATCCCATCACAGGCCATTAGGCCTATTTACCATGAATATTTAATTACCAAAATCATGTTATCCCATCATACTATCTCCTCCATAAACTTATCGAGTTTAATCTTAAAGCCAGATACATCTTTTGCCCCCACTGCTTCCCTTGGAAGGCTATTCCAAAACTTCACTCCTCTAATGGTTAGAAACCTTCATCTAATTTCAAGTCTAAACTTCCTGGTGGGCAGTTTATATCCATTTGTTCTTGTGTCCACATTGGTACTGAGCTTAAATAATTCCTCTCCCTCTCCAGTATTTATCCCTCTGATATATTATAGAGAGCAATCATATCTCCCCTCAACCTTCTTTTAGTTAGGCTAAACAAGCCAAGCTCCTTGAGTCTCCTTTCATAAGACAAGTTTTCCATTCCTCGGATCATCCTAGTAGCCCTTCTCTGTACCTGTTCCAGTTTGAATTCATCCTTCTTAAAACATGGGAGACCAGAACTGCACACAGTATTCCAGGTGAGGTCTCACCAGTGCCTTGTATAACGGTACTAAAACCTCCTTATCCCTACTGGAAATACCTCTCCTGATGCATCCCAAGACCACATTAGCTTTTTTCACAGCCATATCACATTGGTGGCTCATAGTCATCCTATGATCAACCAATACTCCAAGGTCCTTCTCCTGCTCTGTTACTTCTAATTGATGTGTCCCCAGCTTATAACTAAAATTCTTGTTATTAATCCCTAAATGCATAACCTTACACTTCTCACTATTAAATTTCATCCTATTACTATTACTCCAGTTTACACGGTCATCCAGATCCTCCTGAATGATATCCCGGTCCTTCTCTAAATTGGCAATACCTCCCAGCTTTGTATCATCCACAAACTTTATTAGCACACTCCCACTTTTTGTGCGGAGGTCAGCGATAAAAAGATTAAATAAGATTGGTCCCAAAACTGATCCTTGAGGAACTCCATTGGTAACCTCCCTCCAGCCTGACAGTTCACCTTTCAGTAGGACCCGTTGTAGTCTCCCCTTTAACCAATTCCTTATCCACCTTTCAATTTTCATATTGATCCCCATCTTTTCCAATTTAACTAATAATTCCCCATGTGGCACGGTATCAAACGCACTACTGAAATCTAGGTAAATTAGATCCACTGCGTTTCCTTTGTCTAAAAAAATCTGTTACTTTCTCAAAGAAGGAGATCAGATTGGTTTGGCACGATCTACCTTTTGTAAAACCATGTTGTATTTTGTCCCATTTACCATTGACTTCAATATCCTTAACTACTTTATCCTTCAAAAATTTTTCCAAGACCTTGCACACTACAATGAATATGCAATGTGTTATAGAGAAAGTGTTAGGAATATTTTAGAGAGTGTTTGTTTGGTTATTTTGTTGGGGTTTTTTTTATGTATTTGGATTATTTTTGTACCTTTTGCCTTTGAAGCCATGTGTCTTAATTACCATGTGTCCAACTGCACAGGTCTGAAAGAAACTAAAAAGAAACCCGATAATAGTCCATGTGGTTATAATGTCATGTAACTCAGTACAGAATTTTGCTCAGTTGTTGAAAAAATGCAAGGCTGGGTCAAGAGCACCACCACAAATGGAAGAAATCCACACTGTATGTTGAACCTCTCATTTAAAGTAAATCAGTCCTAGTTTTCACCCCCCAATTATCCAAAATGCCTGACTAAGAAGGCAGTATGACAAACTTTAATTTCTTTATTTGGTAGTGGACTGTATTCAATTTTGCTCCTATTTGTTCTACAATGACTTACTATCTGAAAGTTCTCAGTGTTTGAAAAGATTCAGGAAGTGTCAATTTAAGATGCTACCACATTTATCAGTGACTCATCTTCAGGAAGTATTCCGAAATGAGTAATGGAATGCCACTCTTTTTATTACGAGAGTGTGTAAACATCCCACTGAAGATATAAAAGCTTTCATTAAGTAATTTGTTGCAATTCTTCTACACATGTCACAGACTTCACTATTCTGTTGATATTATTTTCAATATTTACTGCACTTCAATCGGACAACACAAAGCATTCCAATATAATGCAGCATGGCATCAGCTGGTGAACAGCACAATAAAGCTAATCTACTTGCAAATACTGTAGTATTTGTCAAGTTTTTAAAGAGCAACAATTTCCATTAAATGGTTTTAATCAAGATGGAAGATAAAGAATATCTCCTTGAAGTTTCATTTTTAAACTTTTATCCCTAAGTTACCTTTTTTAATCCTCTGAAGATGCCAAATACTTATGTCTCTCTTACAGCACAGAAACAGCTCTTTCATAATCAGTTTTTAATGCACTGTAAACTTAGCTGCTGAAATTCTTCATGAGAAAAATCAGGAAGAATGTACATATCTGCCACTGGGGAAATAAAGCTACCAGTGATAAGTGGGAAAGATCTAGTCAGGCACCAGTGTTGCAGTACTTTTATTGTGACCAGGTACTGTAATTTCAAATAGCTCTCTAAAGTACACTGATTGCAATCTGTTAAATACGGCTATACTCTGAAAAGTGACTAACAGTACTGTAGGTTCATGTTTACAGCATCTCACTGATTCTATGTCATATTTGCTCAGCTTACAAATAAAATGCCTTTTTTTTCCCTATGTGCCAGCCCTATAAACTCAGTCTGAGATGCGAGACTGTTGAGCTCTTTCCTACACATTCCTCAGCAATAAAGATGACTCAGATACAAGTTATGTATGCAAGTTATACCAGCGCACACATTAGCTTTAGGTGGGGTTGCACAGGCGTGCCCAAAGGGCATGATTGGATCAACTGATTTAACATGCAGCTGCACCAGAAAAACAAGATGAAAAACAGGATTCGTGTACCTGGCTGAGGTTTGAATCTTCTTAGCAGATGACTACTCTTGTTTATTACATAGAAGGGATAATCCTGCCATCCAAGTTAATTGCCTTCTGCAAGAGAGTGTTAGTGCACCGTACACTGATGCTAAATGAAGGAGGGGAAAGAGGCTGATTTTACAAACAATTAAATGGCAGCTCATTATGAAGGTACAGACAAATTCCTATACAAAGAAGGAATCCACCTACCAGCAACTCCTTTACCAAAAAGGTATCTGAAATATTTATTATGGTGGAGCCGTCACAAGGCCATACAGCATAGCAAGGTTGCACCAGGATTTTCAGTTTTAGGTAGGATTTACCCTTAGACCTTTGCCTATTACAAACAAAAGTACTGTGTTATAACAAAGTTTCACTGCTTTGCTCTCCACCACATTCCTATTAACAAGAGCTCAAAACATTTACCTGATATCTGGTAGTCCTGAGACTAAGTCTATTAGCCAGGATGAAATACCTATCCTGCCACACACTTCAAACCCACACCTTACTCCCTTTTATTTTAAAGAATGTGCAGTTGTACTATATTGCTCATTTTCTGTTTAATAAAATTTTAATATGTAACTTACTATGTCTTTCTTGCTGTTTATCCCTTTTCTCTCCACTTTCCTATAATATATAAACCATGGCTTATATTTTCTTGCACTGTGTTCTATGTCTGTTTCCTCTACATTCTCTCCCTCTTTCATTCTTTACATTTTCTGCTCTACCTCCTTCTCTCTCTCTTCTGCCTCTCTCAAATCTCTCATCTCTATCTGAGAGACAGAGATTTAGGAGAGACACCCGATAACCGGATGAGTAACTGGAGGAATAACGGTCAAGAGCTGAAAATCTAAGTTCCCCACTAGTGCTAGGACAACGGAGCTGGGATTCTGGTCAGGCTGCTGTTCCTGAACCCTGCTTGAGGGCTCCATGTTTTGTGGCTTCCCCACAAACATTCCATTTCCTCCGGCTCCTGCAAGAAGCAGCAGCATGGCAGTGTCTGTGCCTGTGTCCGTATACTGTATGTTCCATTCTATGCATCCGATGAAGTGAGCTGTAGCCCACAAAAACTTATGCTCTAATAAATTTGTTAGTCTCTAAGGTGCCACAAGAACTCCTGTTCTTTTTGCGGATACAGACTACTCTGTATGGCTGCTACACTGAAACTCTCTATATGCTTTGCTCCTTCCACACTAGAACCTACTGTCTGCTTTGTGGGTGGCAATTAGTGGGGGGGGAACAGGTTTCTCTAATTCACCTTTACTCCAATCTCTATTTTAGGGTCCTCCTCTCCAGTGATTTGCTTCATTGCCCGATTCCCTTCTCAGCTTTTCAAAGTTGCAGCAGAGTGAAATTGACCAGATGCTCAATTTCGCTGATGCCCACAGGGTTTCCAATAGCAGTAGTCTAAACTGAGACAGACTAGATACCTTCATTCTGCTTTATCTTGGAAAGACAACAAACAGAAGCTGAGACATGGATCCCGCTGTCTAAGACAGGCCGTGTCTACGCTACAGGGGCTGTACCGGCATAGCTATGGTGCCGTAAGCACGCAAGGATAACCCCATAGTGTATGCTGACCAAAGGGGTTTTTCCATCTGTGTAGGAACACCACCAGCCTGAGTGACAGTAGCTAGGTCAATAGAAGCACTCTTCCATTGACCTAGCTGTGTCTCCACTGGAGATTAGGTCAGCAAAGCTACATCGCTATGGGGTGTAGATTTTTCACACCCCTGAGCATTGTATCTATGTCAACCTAAATTTTAAGTGGAGACCAGGCCTAGGAAACCAACACTGCATCATATGAGTCCAACAGAAAAGCATAGAAAGCACCATCATTTCACAACAGCAGTAGCTGGCTGCGGGGCTGCAGACCACAATTCCAAGAAAAAGATATCTGTTCTAACCTCGAGGTAGCTAACATGAGGTAAAAGCCTAATGAAGACAATGCAGTCTGTAGTTCTTACACAAGTTAGCACGTCAGGGTAGCCATAAGCTCCTCCATAGTTTTTAACTCAAACAGCCTACCTCTATGAAAACTACAAACTGCCTTGTCTTCTCTAGGATTTTACCACATTAGTTAACTCAAGTTAAGAGTACACATTTTTTCCTTAGTGACAAGGCCGAAACTACTGCCCAAGGGCACAGAAGAAAAAAGGAAAAATAGTATAAAATGGGTGAAGGAGAGAAAGTTTCCTCTCAAGTTCAGGAAGATGAGATAGAGTCAATGTTTGGATTTCTGTTTTGTACGTGATACAAGGCTTACATGTTTCAGATATCTCCTACATTCCCATGTCATCTTGCTGAAAGTTATTCTTCTCTGATAAGGAATTTTTTCCTTCACATTATAAGTTTATCACATGGAGAAAACAAATTTTGTGTAGTCTTGAGACACACTATATACATATAAGATTATTCCTTTAGCGCAATAAAAGATCTGATTTTTCACTCTTAAGACAATTGTGCCTATTCCGAATGTGCTTTCCAATATTAATACACAGTACGTGGCGATATAAAATGCATGTATCCAAAGTGCACCACACCTTCCTTAATCCAAAGTGAAGCTCAGAGCCACTCTGATTTTTCCTCAATGTTTGTGCATAACAGGCTTAAATTTTTATTTAAAAGAATGACAGGACAGAAAAGAAGCAGGATACATCTCAATTTTAATTAGTAGCCGCTTAGATTAAACTTTATTCTCAGTAATGTTTTGATACTTTCTACGATAATTCTATGTGTAGCTCCCAAACTGGAAATATATTTTAAATTTAATGAATTCACTTACAACTGACCTAGGAAGGTGAAAGTTCTACAATTCATATTTTATCCCAAAGTGTTTAAAAGGTTTACAAGCTTGAATAATATGCGTAATATACAAAATTCAAAGCACATATCACTTTGGTTAAATGTTTCAATATATTATTCTAATCAGAAAGCCGAAATAGAAAAGGCTATACAAACAATCTGCTGCAAAAGTTCTGTTGCATAGGAAATCAAAATTCTGATAATTTTTTCAATTCATTTCCCAAACTGTTGAAACTAGGCACAATGCAGAGGTCATTCCTTTGCTCTCCACAAAAGAGGGACACTTGCCACATTTTTCTCCCATCATATGTGCTTACTGGAACTAAACTGACTAAGACTCAAAGGAGAGTTTTTATGTCTTCTAAAAAGGACACAGATGTGCAAAGAAGAAAAACAGATAGTGAAAAGGCTCCACTTGCAAGAATACTTGGCATGAAATTACAAAAACACTAAAATAATAATTTAATAGTGTTGCCAACAGAATTTCTGGATGCAATCTGTTATGCAAACAGTTCCTAGTAACAATCCTCTGAAGAAATCAAATTGCTGTCAGAAAGGTACTCTTGCAAATCTTCTAGACTTCATACTTCATAAAAATATATTACTTAAAGGAACGCATTAGGATATAAAAAAATCAATATTTAGACCTCTTTCAAGCTTTGCTGAAAGTGTTTGCAACTTTTTAGCTTAAGTCTTAGTGAACTGCTATAATAAATACAATATTTTTCTTTTATTAATTTAGAAACTTAAATAATGTTCTTATTGCATTCCAGTCTGATTTCTTCATTATTAATATGGAATGGTTCTAATTGCAGGTACATCAATGACATGTAGTACTCAGATTTTCCTAAACAAATCTGAAAGTTGGATAATATTGCTCCTATGTTATGTTTTGGGGGGTTTTTTTGGTTGGGTGGTTTTTTTTTTTTTTCGAGGAATATGAAAATGTGCTGGGAAAAAACATTCAGATAAGACTTAGGAAAACAATGAAAGTAGAAGCATTCTGTTAGAAGATGACTAGCTAAAACAGTATTGCTGATTAAAGCAGAAGTGCTTTGTGTTTCTGGAGCCACCAATTACAACTATGGTACAATATTTAAATATGTTAATGGGTGTTACTACAATGGATTTTACTGCTCCTGTTCTATATGATTTCATATTATATAAAACAGTTAACAGTGTGAATTTGTCTTCAGAATTAATTCTCTCTCTATTAAAGAGATTAATGATATTTTCTCATATCAACTCAGTACACTGCCTGTTATTAAGTACTGTTATTCCCGGGATAACCCTGGGAGTTAGAGATTTAGCTGTTGCTAACAATAAGACCACCTAATCATTTACTTTTTAACATAAAATTTAAGATTTCTAAATATTTAAAAGTATAGTGAACTATATTTTAACACCCTGGCAAGGATCTATTTAAAGCCTACAGATATTAAAAATAAATCTAGAGCCTAATTATCAAAGGTGCTGAACAGCCACTGAATTCAGTAGGTGTTGTGGGTACTCAGCAATCCTGAAAATCAGGCTTTTAATTAATCTGCAAGGACATGCTGTATCTCATTCTTGGAACGCAAGCTGTTTTTTTTGTTTGTTTGTACAGTGCCCAGCACAACAGTGACTTGAACTCTGTCTAACTACACACTAACACAACACAAATAAATAATAATGCCGCAGTTGCGCTGTGGTGTGAATCCACAGGAGCTACAGAGACTTCAGTGAAGCTACTCTAGATTTTCCGTGGTGCACCAGAGAGCATAATCTGCTCCTTTGTTTGTTGTATTTCCTCTTTACCAATCCAGGAACTGTAGAGTTATTTTGTTCTTTGCTGGCAGAAAAAAAAAGACTAACCATTGATAAGACTTATGTACACCGAATCCCTTGGTAACAAAGTCTATGTTTCTCAGCAGTAGTCACGCCAGTAAACACCAAAACTGTACTAGGAAAAGAACTGTTCACAGACCAAAAACCCTGCAACTGCATCCTGCACCCATAAAATGAAAAACAAACAGTTTTGGAATGAAGTTACAAGAGAGGATTAATTTGACCCTCGCTCCCCAGTATCTTCAACAAGTGGGGGAAAGCAAAAACCAAAACACAGAAGCCAGATAAATCTGATCTCTCTGACAGGGCATTCACCGCTATTATTTTCCCTTAATCTGCTGCAGATATTTTGTTCAATACCACATGATGGAAAGTTCACATTTTCAGCCACCCGGATGCCACCATACTGCCAAAAAAACCTTGGCCCAATTCTGTACCACTGGAGTTAATGACAATTTTGCCACTGGGACGGGAGCAGGGCCCAGTCCATAATTTGGACCTTATATTGCCAGTAATTTCAAAAGTTTCTATCCTGAGTTAATGACAATTTAGCAGTGCAACAGCCTTCTGATATGTATAATTTTTTGAACAAAATATTAGTACTTTTTAAAAACAAATTTTTCCTGCCTCTTTGAAAACTATTAACTCTAGAGATCAGAATCCTTATGTGAATGTCCAGGATCCTGTACCACACATCCTAAATTGGTCAGTTACTAGTACTGCACTTGCAGCAGCTTTTCCCTCCCCTTTTGATTTGACCAATGACACCAGAACATCATCCATAACTGGCAGGTAGCACAAAGCTTTGAACAGGGAGATCGCAATCTGACATTATAGCCTATGACAAACGTGTTTCCCTTTTAATTTTTTTAATGCATAGAAGTCTAATAAATTTATGACCCAAAATAATGGAAAGCTGAAACCACCCTTGAAACAACACAACCTGTAAGAATTATTGTCCCACTGTAGCATAATAATCCACAAGGGAAAACATTTTCAAGGGACAAATCTCTTAGAGGACCTGAGGGCCAAAACCTCCCAAGTGCTGAACACTTCTGTGAATATCTTCCTCCACATTGAAGGAGCGAACAAATTTCATGACTTCATGCTGTATCGATCTCTATACAGCTCAAGACAATACAATTTTGGGTTTACACTCCAGAGGGGGTGTCCACCTGAGTGCCTGGCAATTCCCTGAGCTGTCTTCCCACACCGAGCTGATTGCAGACTCTGTGAGATTCTACAGCTGGATGTGTCTCTACCTGTGTGCGCACACGCGCGCAGCAGGACAGGGTAAGGGAGTCCAGGCCTGTGGAATGGGCGGGCTCAGGGGGGCCCAGTAGATCAGGTGGCACCATGGAAGGGGGGGTCCAACCCATCACAGTATGTCTACACTTATACCGCAACAGTAGCGCCACAATAGTGCTTTGGTATAGACACTACCTACGCTGACGGGAAGTGTTTTCCCATAGGCTTAGGTAATCCACCTCCCCGAGAAGCTGTAGCTAGGTCAACAGAAGAATTTTTCCGTTGACTTAGTACTGTCTACACCTGGGGTTAGGTTGGCATAGCTACATCTCTTATGGGTAGGGATTTTTCACCCCGAGAGATGCAGCTATGCCACTGTAAGTTCCCAGTGTAGTTCAGCCCTGTGTCAGAGTTCTCACTACAGGCAGCCAGAACTGGGGCAGGGCAGACATTGTCCTGTCTGGTCCCATGGAACTTAACAGAAAAAGTGACCAGAACCAGAAGATGCAGAACCCTCCCGCTCCTATTGATCTACGCTACCAGGGAGCAAATTGGGGGCCAGAGCTGCAAATGAAATATGGGACCTCCGTAAGGATAGGCTTGGGGTCACTACTGTGGTGGGGAAAATCCCACCCCCAATCCACCTCAACAGGACAACACGGGCATCTCCACAAGAGAATTCTTGCAGAGATTCCCCATTAAGTCACCTCGTATGGTTAAAAGCTGCAGGAAAAGATAATGTGGGCCATATTTACTATTCTATAAAAGACTGGGATTTGTCTGTAACAAAGGACACGTTTTTCTCAAGAAAACCAATTGAATTTTAAAAATTGGAAGAGACGTTTTAAAAACAAAAAGAACACCGCCACTTTATGTATCATTCACCCTACAAAAGTTATTCATAAAACAGGAGGGTGGATAGTAGGGTTGGGAAATATTAAACAAAACATTGCATCATTCGCAAAAGCTTTCATGTACAACAAAAAGGATTACTGACTAAATGAAATATCCCTTGATTAAAGCAAATTAATATTCCACCTGGAAAATACTATGCAAGCCTCTTTGTTTTTGAATGACCTCTGGGCCAAGTACAGATCACAGACTAACCAGTAAGTCAATCGAAAACCAAGTCTCACTCTTCCAAAGCTCTCTCTCGGGAACTCTAGCTAAACAGTTAAAAAGCTCTGTTTCCATTCAACCCAATATGTAGGGGTGGAAAAGCTTTTCAAAACATTAAAGAGAAACAAGTGAGGTCTGTTACCATTCCAAGAAGCAAATTAAGGTCTAAATTCTGAGATTGTCAAGCACCTGCAACTTCCATTAAAGTCAGTGGTGCTGGCTGTGCTCAGCACCCCTCAGTGTTTGGCTCTAATGGTAGGATAACCAGTTTTACCAGAATTCGCTGCTTTGGAACTTTTAAAACCATTACTGCCTTTTTGTATATTTGTTATGTTATGTCTTTATAGCTCACAGCAACAGTATAAATACATTTTAGAGGGCTATTATAATACATGTTCCTGCTAGCAGTTCATCTGAATGCTGCTGAAGTACCAGGTTTAAATAATAACTGGCAAGCCACTTTTCCTTTACAAATATTAGTATGGAGAAGGAATAATGTTAAAAAAATATTTAATAAAGGGCCATAATTGCTGTATTGAAGGTTTGCATATCCAGTGAGAAAAGAAATTAAAACAGTGAAAAATGGAACAATGAATCAAAGTGATCTGGGATAATCTTACCCATTTTGATAAATTCATCCAGGAGCTAAAAAGAATAGTTTTAGTTTGGATTATTTCAAGTGGCATAGATTTGTTTGCTAAATTGTTACTTAAAAACTGCATCATACTACGTAAATCTAAAAGTTACTCTAATTAATTAACTAAATAATAAAGGAAAATTAAACGCATGGCATTCCAAAGAGAACAACAACTTTATTTTATCTGTTTCTGACTGGAATCTAGTCAGCTATAACTCACATTGTACCATTAGATCTGGCCTGAATTTTCCTAAAAGGTCATCCCATAGCCTGGCTGATGACATATTTGTACATAGATGACAAGTATATTATAGAAGAGGTAAGCTAATAAGTAGGCCATAAAACACACACACACTCTCTTCCACCAACTTAAACCTAACATGGCCAAAACTGAATTCTTCCTTTCCTCCCAAACTGACCCCACTCCCACAATGCTATAACTGCTGACAACACCAACATCCACCCTGCCACCCAGACCCATAATCTGGTCCAGATTCCATCTCCCCTGACCATCACATCCAGGCTTTGTTCAAATCTTTGTTTCTTCCTCCTAATACTTCTAAGACGCCACCTTCCTTGTGAAGGGGATGTTCCACTCACATGCTGGGAAAGGCTTAATATGAGGCCAATTAACCAGCCTGCAAAGTCTGGCGGGTGGGGCAGGCCTAATTAGAAATAAAGCCCAGGGCTTGTTTCCATAAAAAGCTGAGTGAACCCATTTGAGGAAAGGAGATCTAGAGGAGAGGAGGTAGAGAGTTCCCGTTCTCTGGGAAGCAGTATGTAAGAAGACTGAGAAGGATAGTACAGGCTACTGCCCAGGTAAGCTGCAGGCCTAAGTGGAGCCAGGGGCCCTGATGCGCTGTAGCCTGCCTGTACCCCTGAGTAAGGGAAGGAGGATTCCAGTCCCTGGGCTATGGGATTGATGGAGGCACAGAAGCCTCTACTTAGGAAGGAAGACAGTATATAGTAGCAGAGGCATGCCTATGATGAGATAGTTGCTCACTGAACCTATCCGGAATGAAGGCTTGGTTAGTATCCATTTCTGTAAATGACTCTGTGGGACAGAACTCTGCAAAGGGACCTGTCTGGAAAGCCAGGACACTCCTATGGCCGGAGTAGGCCAAAGGACAGTGAGGGAAACTGAGGCAAAGGCTGCTGCAACACCACAGCCAGCCAGGAAGAGGAGTGTTGGGGTGACAACTTTGCCACCCCCTCACATCTCAAACATTGTAACTTACTCCCATCTAGTCTATCTAGCCCTCCCACAATCCCTCCACTTCTATATATGGAATTCAAGCTTCTCGGCCTGACCTTCTGAACCATTAACAGCTTTTCTACTTCCTATATATCCGTTCTATCCTCTCACCTCCTGCCCTCTCCACACCACTAATGACACTAGCCTCATCTGCCCACTTGTCCACAGTCTTCAGCCAAGATATTCCATAATGACTAGTGATTTTGTGTGCCCAACTTCAAGATGGGTGTCCAACAATTTATTTTAAAAAAATAATAATAATTTTAAAATACCCCTTTACGGTGTCTGAAGTTGGGTAGACAAAAATTGGGGCACCCAGTCATCCATCATTTTGAAAAACTTGCCTGGGTGCTTTCTTCCATGCTGTTCCTTATCAATAGAATGTCCTCCAAATTAATCCTGAATAAATCTCTTCTTCTATGACTATACAAAATTGGCAATTTGACAATGGAAAGATTAAATACAATTTGAAACCAACAATCTGTTGGGGGGAGGGGGGGGGAGAAATCTAAAATGGTATATAAATGTTGCATGTTTTGATGGTACCCCTCTTCCCTCAGCCATCACACTTTGCCTGTCTGTGTGGGACTGTGTATTTTTCGCCCCCGAGTGTGTATCTTTACTTTGTTTTAGTACATTGCCCTCTCCTGCTCCCTTCATCTGCTTCTTGGTCCTCCTCGAGTAAAGCTTTTGGGGGCATGGCTGCCTCTTATTATGCGTTTATACAGTGCCAGACACAGAGTGCGCGTGATCTAAAGTGGGACCACAAATATGACAGATCAAGAATAATCTACACCACCCTTAAATGGACGTAATCTCAGAATTGGCAATATATGTATTTATGCCTTTCCAAGCTGCATTACAAACTTTCAAATGTTCAAGTTTCAAAACAAAAGGTTAGATACGGGCCCGGGGCGGGCGGAGGGATGGTTAATTTTATGTCCGGTACTAGACTTTATTCTCAACTGCAAGTTGCTGTTTTTGAAACAAAAGAAGCTAATGACTCGGCAAAAGGCAGACATTTTATACCCCAGAACCTGAACTCATTCTTTCAAAGCAGACCGTTCAGATCTGTAGAGTTTTTCAGTACTGTTGAACTCTTAGTATCACTTTAGTTACTGAATGAATGTTTACATAACAGATTTAAAAAACACCACATGGATAAATGAGTCATATGGCCACACACACTGCTACCTCTGAGGATCCAGATGTCATGGTAACCACAAGAGGAAAGAGAGAGAGAAGCTTGTGACGTTCAAGTAAAACGATTGAGTTTGTCTGTAGGGGCTTATTCACCCTAGTGTTTTATAGTGGACTAACACATTGGAAGTTATCTTAATTTAAAGAAAAAAAGGAGAGATGAATTTAGGTATTTGTGAAGTGTCAATTACTGCAGTATATTTTGCATACGTACAAATGGAAACACTTTCAAGATGGATGTTTTAAACTTAGCTAATTTTTGTTTTGTTTTCAAGTGCACTCATCAACGGTTACATAGACAGCTACAGCACTCCGCACTACAACATGCTTGCTTGCTTATCGCAACCGTACTATTAACAATATTTTGTACTTTTTAAGATACCACACTACGATCAAGAAAAAAGTGAGCGTCATTAGGTAGTTTCACTTCACAACTGTAAAATACCACTTTTTCAAATGTCAGAAGACTGAGACAATACTTGCAACATTTTAATGAATGCTGGCTTTAAACTGATAGTACTGAGTCAAATTGGGACCCAAAGTTTAAGGTTTTTTAATATGAAATTTTTAACATACCTAAGTGTAACAGGATGTTTAACTTTCTGAAAGTGAAATTTTATTAACATCACAGGAACAGCGATTTTTCAAGTTTTCGAACACCTGATGTGTTTTACCTACAGATCCAAAAAAATAACAACGTTCGTTTTGCTCAAAAGCGAAAGGATACGAGGCGTTCCTTCTGTCCTACACACCAAGTAGAGACATGCAGCGATTACATGGGTCATCTTTCTCCCACGGGTTAAGTGCTTGCTCACCGCCATCTTGAAAAAGTTAAAGGCAGTATCAAGACAATGCTGGTTGAGTTGCAACTGGTTTCCCAAGTGATGAATTTGACGTTTCCCTAAGAAAAAAGAGAGAAAACTCTTAAAACAATTTTGTAATTAATCCACTTTTTAACAAAGGCTCAAACTTCAGAAAAACTCTGCTTAGCAATTCAAATTACTTGGCATTTTGTTGCAGAAGAATGTCTTTCTTTTAATAAAATAAAGAAAGACTAAGGCGGCATATAATATAGTAAGTTATTTTCAACATAGAACAATTTCTTAGATCATACAGCTCCATGGAGATTATGCCCTACGTTTTCAAATGTGTCCGCTATTTTTGGGCACTCCATTTGAGACATTAGACTGATTTTCAGAGGGGGCCCAGCATCCCACTGAAGTCAACCAGCGTTTTGGTACTCAGCACCTCGGGGGGGGGGGGGGGGGGGGGAAGGAGGATCAGGGCCTAGGTCTCAATTTGTGCAGAACTGAGGCAACCACATTAGTAAACATCAAAACCGTAGGTCCATCCTTCTTCGTTTGGATGAGATAGCATCCACAGTGTGTTAGACACTTTTCCAAACAGAGGAAGATTTGTCCCAAAGAGCTGGAATCTGGCACTTGATCAGCTTCAGAGATGAAGTTCTAAAAAAATCTTATTGTGGTACACAACTTTAATTGCAAAAAAATTATACACTTTGTGGCAAATCACCCAAAACTGATGAAATATGAGGTTCTCTTAACAACACACCAAAGCCATAAGGAAAGGAGCTTATGTCAAAGCTTATTCATGGTTGTCACTGATAGGGCAGAACTTCCTTCCTCTGAACATATTCAGAGAACAGGCTTCATTTAAGGTTTAGCTGCCAAACTATGTTGATTCAGGAAAACAAATGTACATCTCTTCTAAGGTGAAGGCACTTTAGATGAGTCATGACAGGAAGTGGCACAGCTGCTAAGACAGCCATGAAAAGCAAGGTCCAGCCCTCTCGCAAAGCTCTAGCTATGGGAAACCATGCTAAGAAGGGAATGTGAGGCTGACTTGGTGGAAAAGATGGGAAAAGTCATGACGAAAAGCATTGGGTTCACTAACATAATCAATGGGTCAGACAGTAACACAAAAAACCACACTTTAGTTCAGTACACCAGACAGATGTTTCCACTACATGTTCTTACAGGAAACATGCATCCATTAATTTCACAGAGATATTACAAACTTATAAGCATATTTTATGAGGTGAGTGTAAAATTTGCCACAGGGCTTATCCACAGTTTTTTCAATTAAGGCAATACAACAGTGACAACATAATTGTCACAAAACTAACATATCTGTAATTCTTTACTTTGTGGAACCTACTAATCAGGCCCTTCATACATAAGCACCACTAACCATATGTTAAGGGCGGTGCATAGTATCTGAAAAACCTTTAAGTCAACAAGAAAATTCTGACTTGGTTCCTGTAAAGACACTCACTGAAATCTAACTATGGTTCAGTGTAACTCATCCCAAGCAGAAAGTTGCACATAAACAGAGAAAAACAGAACTATGTCAACTTCACCTATGCACCAATAGGAGTTATGTACACTCATCAGCCCATAACTGCTCTGGGCAATTATGCCTCACCCCATTTCTGTATTAGACAGGAAGCAAAACAGGTTTCATCTCCAAAGTTTTTTCAGGTATGTATTATATAAGCTATTGGGAGCTGATCCAAAGCCAACTGAAGTTAATAGGAGTTTTTCCAAGAATTTCAGGTCCTTGGTAGCCAAAATATTTCAAATGTAGTCTTCTCCCAAAATTAATTTACTGGCTTACATCTCCTCTCTTCCCCTTCATTGTGTTTTCTCCATAGCCTGCACCCTTCCAACAAAACGTCCTCTATTTGTACCAGAGACTTCTCATTCCTCCTTGTTTCCATCTTGCCCTTTTATTCAGGGATCTGCTTTAAACTCCTCCCATTCTACAAGCCCATCATATCAACAACCTTGCTTGTGTCTAAGAATTGTATACGACTCCCTCTGAAAAACACTGACGCCTGCAGACGTCCCAAGAGACAATTACTTAGGTGCTCCTTTTCCCCAGGAGCTGAGTGCAATGACTCTACGGAGCTCCACACCCAGGTTGATACTGGGGCAATTAGGAAATAAAAAAATAAATATTGGAGAACCAACTAAATTGTCAAATAATAATATTGTTAATTAAGGAAATGCAGCAACTGTACAAAAGTGTGTTTGGAGTGTGCACAAGATGCTCACTGATCTGGAAAAACAACCCATTTGGGAAAGATGATCTTTTACTAAGCACTCTATTCAATAATCTTTGTGGGTCTAGTGGAAGATTTAATTCTATGTACTAGCATTTCTTCAGCTTGCTTTTGCACATTTTGTTGGTAGTGCACAACACAGAAAAGTAAGATGCTAGAGCAAGAATACTGTAGCACTGCAATCCACCATCAAAAGAACCAATTTCACTCAATGTAGGAAACCTAGAACAAGGAGGAGAATCTTGGAGAGTGGCTACAATGCTTTATGCTGGAGATGTCCTTGCCCCCACCTATAGCACTGGAGGTGGAAGTGTTCTTCTGTTTACATTGTGACCAAGCTCTCAAAGATGTGTATTAACATTTTGCAATCAGTTTCCTATTTCCTTATAGGAAACGAGAGAAGTCATCTTCAATGAAAAACAAAACACCATAAACCCACAGAAGTAGTAAATTCCATTTTCCCCAGTAAACCTAGTATGAGGCTGATATAATTTAAAACAGTTTGGGAACATGAGTGTTTCTGGTTGGATTTATCAATAGCGAAAAGTTCACAGTTACCACCAAGTAGGTAAAAACTTTCAGACTCTCCATCTAACTTGCTCTTCATTTCAAAGAGGTGGCTTGACGTTTTCTTGGCCTCACTATTTACATGCAAGGACTCTGCCACCTTATGTAATAAGTTAGTTCACCCTTGCCCTTTAATGCCACTTCTTTGGACAGGTTTCAGAGTAACAGCCGTGTTAGTCTGTATTCGCAAAAAGAAAAGGAGTACTTGTGGCACCTTAGAGACTAACCAATTTATTTGAGCATGAGCTTTCGTGAGCTACAGCTCTGAAGTGAGCTGTAGCTCATGAAAGCTTATGCTCAAATAAATTGGTTAGTCTCTAAGGTGCCACAAGTACTCCTTTTCTTTTTACTTCTTTAGACAGTATTTCCCAAAATACTAACTGCCAAATACAACAGCTTTAATGGTAGGAAAGTAAACTAAAATCACACAGAAATTGTGCCCATTCTCTACCCAGGTCTTTAAATCATAACAATCACACTGATCAATGCAGATCTTTCTTTCGCTTTCTATTCAGGTTGTGCCCTATAGCGATGTGATGACTCACCGGTGCGCACCTCCAGCTGGTTGTCTTGGAATTACCTCTTTTCCAGCTTTCAGAGTGCCTTCTTCAGGCTGGTGGCTTGCCTGCCACTGACATCCATGTGCCTCCCGGACCCTGGTGCCCTTTACCCTGGGGTTCTGCCCCAGAAGTACTCCCATACTGTGAGTCTCCCCTCCCATAGAAACCCCCAACCCTCTAAACCCACCTTGCCTCAGTGGCTACTGCCAGTCATCATCCAGCCCCCTTTCCCTGGGGCGGACTGCAATCTGTAATGGCCACTCATCACTGGCAAGCGGTTAGGACCAGCTGCCTCTGCCTGTTCCCAGGCTGCCCCTCTGCAGCCCCAGTACCTTTCTGGGCCTTTACCAAGGCCTGCAGCCTGGGGGTTTACCAGGCTGGAGCTCCCCAGCTCCCTTTGCCCTTCCCTGGCACTACTCTGCTCTAGGTACCTTGCTCCCAAGCAGCTAGCCCTTCCCACTCCAGGACTAGAGTGACACTCCTCCAGCTTCTGGCCCACAGCCCTCTTATAAGGGCCAGCTGGGCCCTGATTAAGCCAGTCATACCTGTGGTCAGCTTCCCCCAGCTGTTCCTAATCCTTTTCACAGCTGCAGCCCTCTCCAGGGCTGCTTTTAACCCCTTCAGGGCCAGAGCGGGGTAACCACCCCACTACATGCCCATTTTAAACTTCAGTTTCAGTTAAGATGGGGCACAATAGTTGGCAATTAGGCTTCTAGCTTCTTATAAAGGGAACACAAAGCATCTTGTATTCCTTTTAGCTCCTTCCTATACGCCAAGACTGAAGCATCTTCACTTAAAAGATATCAAGAACAAACCTTACCTAGTAAATCTTGTTGTTGCCCTAACACACCAAAGCAGACTAATGTGTTTTGCCTATCTTCCATTCCATTCTGCCTACCTCACCCGTCTGATAACTTCCAGGGCTGTAATATGTAACTCTGAATTTGATTTGTTACCAATACTATATCAATTTAACTTTTCACTTTTGAAGGGCAGGTGCCTGTAACCACCTAACTAGGGCATGAGAAAAGAATCTGCTGGAACAAATTTTCTATCCCATGCCTTTGTTGCCACAAGCACAAACAAATGAAATATGAGTAGCAAGTCTTCAGTGGATAAATATATATGGAGGGGAAGACTTGAAAACACATCCAATGAAGCCAAAATAAATACCTTCCAGACCAACAATAAACTAAAATTCAGTATTTAATACCATAGTAAATAATTGAATGGAGAAAGGAGGATAAATACACTACCTCCTTGAGGACTCGCTGCCTGAAGGCCGAGTACAAGGCATAAGCTGGCTATACTGCTTTGTAAAAATATGCAGATATCTCCTGGCTGTTCTCCTTACTCAAAGATGTTGCTACAGCTCTAGTGGAGTGGGTTACAATTTTATAAGGACAATTTACTCAATTCCTTGTAGGACTGGTAAATGCAAAATTTAAACCCCGTAAGCAGGCCTATGAAGGAGGTTACAAAAAGTTTGAGCTTGATTCAAAGCTGAAGCAGGAACTAGTGGATGCAAAGAGGGGGCAGAGATGGTCTGAATGATAGGCAAAGACGCTAATGGCATCATTTTCTATGGACTGGAGGTAGAAAATATGGATGTCAAGAAGGTCTTGAGAGGAGTAATTAAAGCAGATGATGAGAGGAGGACCTAGCACAAGAATTTTCAGCATTAGAAGAAAAGAACAGTTTGTAGAAATGATGCAGAGAAATGGCAGGACTTACAACACTGTCTGGGTATGTGGGGCAAGGAAGGGGGAGGAGTCAAAGACAACTCTCAGGGTATGAATTTGAATGCTGGAGAGGAAGGTGGTTGATGGTGAGGGTAAAAAAGCAGTTTGGTTTTGGTCACATTAAGATTTAATAGAACTTGTTAGCTCCATTTTTTTTTAAATGTTTATTTTTTCCTCACTGTCTGAATAAATTAACGAAGGAAGAGAAAAAGGACACTGAAGGAGAGGAAGAGAAAAGAAAAAACTGAGTGGTGCATAGTGTGTGGACTGTAAGGAAAAGAGGGAGGATGTTGGATGATACAATCAATAAGCAGATGGAAAAGAACATCCGGAGTTCAAATAGTAAAAAGCAGGCTAACACTGACATCAAAGTGCTGCAAAGGGAGAGAGTGAGACCCGTCCCTGGGCCTCTTCCTGCTCCACTGCTGCAGTTCCCAGCCCTTGGTGGGGAAATCCCTGCTACTTCCCACATCTTGATGAGCTGCTGATGCTGTTTACTCAAACTAAGCTGTGTTAATCAGAATTTGTAAACTCAACTGTAAAAGGTTGATTGATTACTCTGTAATCTAAACTAATTTAGGTTGTTCATGATTAATTTTGAAAGCACATTTTTAATAGAAGTTGTGTTATCTGATATTTTTTCACCCAAGAAGATTCTACTGCTGAGATAAAATAAATACATGTTTAATCCTTAAACAGCTGAAAGGCTGTCTTGCTAGTGAGAAGTGTGAACACACATTTATCTTTAATGAAAGGTATTCCTTAGCTATCTGGCATTAAAGGATTAGAAAGAAAAAAATCACTCCAAGCACTTCAAGACAGAGCTATTGATCATAACAGTGCATTGTTCTTCACTCCTATCAAAGCTTATTTATGTTTGGTTTTAATCTCTCCCTTTTGTTTGGACAGTGTTTTTACATCAGATCACGTTTATATTCACATTTTAAAATGGCATAATTATTCTTAGTGATTTCTACAATGCATGTCTACCATTTATAAGTCAGTTGTTACCCTTCCCACAACAGATGGCACGTTACTGCTGATCTGCACACTTACTCCATCACCCATCTACGTACGTCACTTCTAGATTGTTCTGGGCAGAGGAGGAGATTTGCTTATGACTAGTGATTGCTTTTTCCCCATGATTTTAAAAGATTTTTTCAGCCATGCCAAAAATGTCAGAACTTGCTCTACAGAAGTTATAAACCACATTGCATTTAACAAAAAATAAATTTCATAAATCAGCAAACTGAAGAAAATTCAAAGTTACAGCTCATTGTCCATAGATAATTTTCCCAGGCAAGTGCCATCAATTTCTGCAGAATCTGAACTTCTGTTTCATTTTAAACACTAAAAGCTATGTTTCTATGCTATGTAAAACCTTTCAATATAAACAAACAGAGTACAAACTGATGCAGTGGCGTCGGTCTGCTAGCAGTCAGCTCCAGTGACTGTGCAGATGGTGAGAGGTTTTCTAAACTGCAGCAGAGTGAAAACTAACAAGAGCCTTGAGTTCTTGAGAATCCTGTGGGCAACAGTGAAACTGAAAAGAATCCTGTTAATTACATTCTGCAGCAGTCTGGGAGACCAGGAACAGTAGCAGAGGAGCCAGGCGTTGGAGTTATGCAATGAGGAACTACAAACTTATGCTGGAGAAAGGATAGAGCAACAAAAATATTCCCCATTGCAGCAGCTATATAGCTGAGACAGAGATAGATATAACGCTCCATATCTCAGCAGCCACGAGCCTAGAGGAAAAGGAGTAACAGATACTCCTCCAATCAAGTCACAGAAACCATGGGTCTTCAGATTTATCAGATGCCTACTAGATGGAGGCTGATATGAAAGATGAAGAAGCCTCTGGGAAGTCCAGGGGAAAACACCCTGGCACATAAGAATGACCATACTGGATCAGACCAGTGGTCCAGTATCTTGTCTCTGACAGTGGACAGTGCTTCAGAGAGAATGAACAGAACAGGGCATCTAGCCCAGTATCCTGTCTTCTGGCAGTGACAAGTGCCAAACACTTCAGAGTGAATGAACAGATCAAGGCAATTATCAAGTGATCCATCCCATCATCCAGCCCCAGCTTCTGGCAGTCAGAGGTTTAGGGATGCCCAGGGCATAGGGTTGCATCCCTAACCATCTTGGTTAATATCCACTGATGTGCCTATCCTCCATTAACTGATCTAATTCTTTTTGAATGAGAGTCAACAATGTGATGCACTTGCAAAAAAGATTAATATTCTGGGGTGTATTAACAGGCGTGTCATACACAAGACACAGGAGGTAACCGTCCCACTCTACTCAGCACAGGTGAGGCTTGAGCTGGAGTACTGTGTCCAATTCTAGGTGCCAAACTTTAAGAAAGATGTGGACAAATTGGAGGGAGTCCAGAGAAAAGCAACAAAAATAATAAAACGTTTAGAAAACCTGACCTGCTAGGAAAGGTTAAAAAAGTAGGCATGTTTAAGTCTTAAGAAAAGAAAACTGAGGGGGAATCTGATAGTCTTCAAATATGATACGGGCTGTTATAAAGAGGACGTTATCCTCCATGTCCACTGAAGGTAGGACAAGTAGTAGTGGGCTTAATCTGCAGCAAGGGTGATCTATGTTAGATATTAGGAAAAGCTTTCTAACGATAGCAAAGCTCCGGAATACGCTTCCAAGAGAGGTTGTGAAATCCCAGTCACTGGAGGTTCTTAAGTACAATTTAGACAAACACCTGTTAGGGATGGGTCTAAGTTTACTTGGTCCTGCTTCAGTGCAGGGGGCTGGACTTAATGACTGAAAGGCTCCTTCCAGACCTACATTTCTATGATTTTATGGTGGATGAGGAGGCAGAAAACATAATGGGGGAGTGCGGGGGTTTGATGAGAAAATAATAGAGTTACTGAAAACTACACAAGAGATAAACATTAGCTACAATGGAAAGATAAAGAAAGAAAAGTGAAGGGAAGCCAGGAAGGAAAAGGAGGTATAACAAAAGTAAGATGTCTAAAGTTTAATACAGATTTAGAACATTTTATATATAAAAGATGATTGACAGCAGTGCCCAGCTGTTCTATTCCCTCACACAGAAGAGGGCTGGTGGCACAAAACTTGGTCCTGAGGGTAGTAGGTGTCAGGTAATTTTTCTTGAAGTCCTAATTAAACTCTATCCTTAATTTATCACCTTCCAACTGGTGTGGCAGAGCTCCGACCTTGTCCCCATGGGTCCCACGCTTCCAGGGCGGTTTATGCTAGCTTCAGAGGCTCACTGCAAGCCTCCACATAGCTCCTCTCTCTCTAGGGCCAGGAATATAGTTTACTGAGCCCTTTTCATCATAAGCCAGCAAGGAGGTTGGTGAGAGAACTCCCACAGTCTCTGTTGCTCCTACAGCCTCATAACAAAACAGTTTAGCCTCCTGTCCTGACAGGGGCCTGTTTTCCCCTCCCAGGAGGTGTTTCTGTAGTGGTGGGTTGCATGGGAACCTGGGCCCGCCCTCTACTCTGAGTTCCGGCCTAGGGACCCTAATGGTAGCAGCTGTTGGCAGCCAACCTTTTACTGCCAGAGTTGCTACATTTCCCTGGGCCACTTCTCTCCTGCTTCTCCCTTCTTCACCCTTACCAATGACTTGAAGGTGTCTTTATTAACCAGTCCTTCAACCGCATTTCCTCTCCTCTGCCTGACTGGAATGATCCCTCTTATAGTATCAGAGGGGGCTTAATTAGAGTCAGGTGGTCACATTAGCTTAATGGCCTCACCTGACTCTTTTTAGGTTAATTGGAGTCAGGTGTTCTCATTAGCCTGGAGCAGCCCCTGCTCTGGTCAGTCAGGGAACAGAAAACTGTTAATCCAGTGGCCAGTATATCTGCCTTCTGCTACTCTGCTGTACCCAACTGGCCTGGGTCTATCACACTGGATATTGCAGTTACAGATGTTACATATGAATTTCACTACATGTAAATGATGGAGAAAGTTAATGACTGAGCTTCAGCCTCCACGTTTAAATTTCCCTTCTTTTAACTGTTAGTCTTAGATTAAAAATAAATTCAGGCTAAATTGCAATGAGTCTTGGCTGTAAAATGATGTGCCCTGGTGATGTTATTTATCAAACCAGTCTTGAATGCTATCTGTTGCGGCTTTGAACTGAAAGATTTGTGCTTAAAGAGTGTGTGGCACATATTTCAGAAGAATTACAATTCCAAAATTTCTTCAGATTTTCAGACTGCGCAAGCAAAGATTTCTTAAAATGTAATATGAAACCTATGTACTTCAGCATGGCTGGTATGCCCCATAACAGAAAATGGTGTTAGCCCATTTATATGGGTAATGTCTGTCTGAATATGAAAATACATTTAATCCTTGCCATTCATTTGAATCTACCCACACTTTTGCATCGATGACCTCTCTGGAAGGAAGGGGGGGTCTTTATTCTTCCCTTACATTCCTAATCTAGCTAACAAAAAGCAGAAAAACAAACAAAAGAACATAGAAACAGCCACACTGGGTCAGACCAAAGGTCCACCTAGCCCAGTATCCTGACTTCCGACAGTGGCCAATGCCAGCTGTCCCAGAAGGAATTAACAGAACGTAATCATCAAGCGATCCATCCCATCACCCATTCCCAGCTTCTGGCAAACAGAAGCTAGGGACACCAGCCCTCCCATCCTGGCTAACAGCCATTGATGGACCTATCCTCCATGAATTTATCTAGTTCTTTTTTGAACCCTGTTATAGTCTTGGCCTCCACAACATCTTCTGGCAAGGAGTTCCACAGGCTGACTGTGCATTGTGTGAAAAAATACTTCTTTTTGTTTGTTTTAAACCTGCTGCCTATTAATTTTATTTGGTGACCCTAAGTTCTCGTATTATGAGGAGGAGTAAATAACACTTCCTTATTTACTTTCTCCACACCAGTCATGATTAGAATAGTCCGCCACCTGAGGCGGCCCTGCGGTGCTGGTGGGCTCACTTGATCTTTAGCTGTTGGGGCTGCTTCGGGTACTGATGGCCCTAGAAAAGGTCAGGGAACCCCTGCCACTTCCCAGGGTTCAGGGCAAATCTAGCAGGGCTGAGGGGGTCTGACCTCAGTGGTACCACCGTGAAGCCCCAAAGTGGGCGCATGGCCTGACATAGGTCCTTTGCTCACAGTTCCCTTGTTTTTCGGTGCCGGGGGCTCCTTTTCTTTTGCCCCTTCTTCAGCACCGGCGAGGGGAAATGGTGCTGGGCGGAGCCTGGTGCTGGTGGTGCGCTCCACACCAAAGGCGAAGTACTCAGCGTGGGGTCCACAGTGGAGGGCTCCAATACAGGGAAAGCACAGCCTCCATGAGGAGGGCCTTCAAGCGGATATCCTGCTCCTTCTGTGTTTGAGTTCGAAAGTTTTTACAGATCCGACACTTATCTTTCCTATGGGATTCCTCCAAACACATCAGGCAGCTGTCATGGGAATCCCTAATAGGCATTTTCCTGCTCTATGTTGAGCATGACTTGAAGCCGCCGGGAGAGCGGGGCATGCCCCATTCGGGGACGAACTCCCAGCCAGAACTCTACGTACACTAACCTAACTCTACTAAACTATGTACAGATAAGAGAACAAAAGGCTATAAAGAACTGCTAATGCTTTTGCAATCTGCAAGACAAGACACTCCAACCAACCATCACGGTCGTTAAGAAGGAATTGAGAGGGCATGGGTCAGTGGTGCTAAATATACAGATGCATGAGCGCGGCACTCAAGGGGGTGCCGCAGCCAACCCCACGGATACTGCTAAAGCAGAAATCTCCGACAACTGTGCATGTGGGCGCGCACGCACCTAGAATGGAATCGACATGAGCAAGCACTCGAAGAACAAGATCACCCTCTAAATATGGATATCCAGAATTAGTTAAATTATTTATACTCCGTATTCCCTGGGGCTGTAAGGCATGGAGAAGACTTCTGCTGAAAATGAGTACTGGTTAAAGACAGGATGGCCAATATGTAGAAGCATGTGGTTAATTTACATATTGATGGCCATGTGGTTGCCTATCAGAGCTCATTGCAGAGACGAAGACTCCTCTGCGCTGAGACTGTAAGTGCTCCTAAGGAATGGACTTTGCTTGACAGAAGGAAGAACCTTTACTGAATTTACTTTGGGAATGAATCCTATGATAGCTGTGAGAACAATTTGTCTGAATTAAAAATATAATACTAGATATCATTAGAGAAAGCTCCCATCTTCATACGATTGTCAGATTGAAGATAGCCATTATTAAAGTCTACTTTAATGGATGGAATATAGGATGACAACTTATTGGGGTGAATTGGGGTAGCATTATAAGAACCATTATGAGGCTCCAAGGTTGTGCTCTATGACCTTGTGGTCTGGAATAAGGTATTTGTCTCAAGGAAGCATTTAATGTGAGGATTTGTATAGACCTTTTTCTTTTTCTCCAATTTAATCATGAAAATCATTCAGGCTCATTAACATAATAGAACTTCTTAGGGAATCACCTATTTGAATATAATTATATAACTTGCTTTGTGGTATTCTCTGTTAATGATTTTTTTCCTTTTAAGAAGGAATCTCTTTGCTTCACTTTTCTTATATTCCAACTCAGAAGCCTTTTTGGGTTGAAAAGTTAGGCAAAAAAATGCTGCCAGTTGACTGATGAATGATTATATAAATCAATCACCTTTAGCTTTTTTATTTTCATCAGTTATAGACCAAGGTTTTCAAACCTGAGTGCCTGAAGGTAAGCTTCTAAATACATTTTAGGTTCCTAAATGTAAGACTGTTTTTCAAAAGGTGCTGAGCAATTGCATCTCACACTGAAGTCAGAGATTTCAGCCCCATTTGTGGATGAGCAATAGCTCCTTGCTACTCAGCAGATCTACCAAAAAGCAGAGGGGCAAATCGTTACTACTTATTTAGGGTGTCTAGTTTGCAGTTTAAACCAATAATCACCAATGCAAAAACTGGAGAATCCATATTTATAAAACTCACACCAAAAAATTAATTTTTGAAATGCTGCACTTTCCATTTCAGAAAATGCCTTTTTTTTAACTAGAAAGTATGAAACAAGAAATATATCCATGATTTATTATCAGAAAATGCTCAAAGCAAGCCAGCATTTGATTTTTATTTCATATCCTACAGTTACAATGTTCAATTGACGACAGAAAGAAGTATAGCTGATTAATTCTTTTTTGATTAAAAGAAAAATGTAGACAGCTCTCACTTCTATTTGTGTAAATCTAAAATAATATATATTATACCCAGAGTGGTTATGACAACGACAATATTTAAGCTTTTAAGAGCATTACCAGTTATAAGCCTGTTTTCAGTTACTCATAACTTTCTATATTTTTAAACCCATTTGTCTGATGTGTTCTAGGCTTAGTCTCTGTCCATTGATGGTCCATTCCCTCCATGTTTGCTTAAAAATGGGTCAGGTGTTTGAGTACAAGGACAACAAACCTCACTATTTGATAAGAAAGTATTTACAGCTCCCATGATTTCCCATCCTAATGCAATTCCCAGAGCCTGACCCTTACTAGCTTGTTTCCCCAGATAACTTGTCTCCTAGGACTCTACATAGTGGAGCTATCATCCTACCGGCAACTCATACTTAATACGGAATAGCTTTGGAGAAAACTGAATGGAACTTGGTTTTTCTATGTATGATCCTTCCCCCGGTTCAAAGACTTCCTAAGTAGGGGAAACAGCCATAAGCTCACTGAACAGAGTACAACAGAGGGGGGAAAAGTCAGGCATTAGAGACTTAGAATTTCTATAGAAGCCTCCTCCTGTAGCAAACTGGAATTTATCTTACCTTCAAAAGTCCGAAGCTTGTGTACCTAAACTAAATGCCATCCAACAAACATAATTCAAAAGTTACTTCCAACTTATATATACATACATGATTCTTCAGTCTGAGTCCCTTTGATGAAAGATGTATGAGGCAGCTATTGTTATATCCGCTATTATTTGGCAGAGGAGTAGGGGCCTTGTAAGTCAACTTCCCAATGAAGAAATCACTGGTCTGTAGTATGGGTATAGTACTAGTGCAACTTATTGTATTTACACATTACATCAGTCCTAGAACAGAGATAACGGCATACAGGCAATCCCTTTCCAAACTCTCGATCAAACACCAACTCTCGGTTTTCAGGGAGCAGCAGCTCTGCCTCAAGAAATGACTTCGAGATTAAGGACAGAGCGAATTCCCTTTTTGCTTGTCACAGCTGCCAAATAAACTACCAGGGGACCAACACCACTACAACATTTTATTCCAAGACTGTTTCCTTATATGCTAGTAAAAACTTGTAAAAATGTGTGTAACAGCACTATCTAGTGACCTTTGCTATAAGAATATTTTAAAACATTACTGTGCATTCTCTCTATTAATGTGGGATTTGAGTAGAAGAGCTGATTTTAATTCTGGTCATGAATAATCTGAAAAATGTCAATCAAAATGCATGCCTCAATAAACAGAGTAACAGCTTGAGACCCCACTAAAAAAAGAGCAATTCTTTTCAGTGCTAGGTTTAGTCAATTTCTGCTGGTAAGTAGGGAAAGCTCTCAACAGCCAATTTAAGAAATTTAGGCATTCCTACGAATGCTTTAATATATCAAAGTTGATTTATCATTTGTCTAAAGAACAGTTTTATGTTCTGTACTAAAGGACATCTCTGAACTAGTGGCAGTCGAGCCCAGGTTATTAAAGTAACAGCCTTTAAAGCGGTTAAGAGTTAAGCAAAATGAATGAACCACTTCAAAGCGTATAGGAAATGTGTCTACATTTAAACAACTGTTTTAGAAATATTGTTAGGCTATTAAACTCCATTGCTGTTCAAGATGAAGTGTCAGAGAGCATTTAATATCACATTGAAAATTCTTCAGAGAGCTTGAAATGGAAAAGTGCTTCCTAAAGATGCAGCCCATCTAAAACAAAAAAGGCCTGGTCTACACTACAAGTTTATGTCGGATTTAGCAGCGTTAAATCAAATTAACACTGCACCCATCCACACAAGAAAGCCATTTTTTTCGACATAAAGAGCTCTGAGAACCAATTTCTGTACTCCTCCCCAATGAGGGGATTAGTGCTGAAATTGACATCGCTGTTTCGAATTAGGATTAGTGTGGATACAATTCAAAGGTATTGGCCTCCGAGAGCTATCCCACAGTGCACCATTGTGACCGCTCTGGACAGCACTCTGAAGCACTGGCCAGGTGTACAGGAAAAGCCCCGGGAACTTTTGAATCTCATTTCCTGTTTGGCCAGGCGAGCTCATCAGCACATGACCATACAGTCCCAGAATCGAAAAAGAGCTCAAGTATGGACCGAATGGGAGGTACTGGATATGACCGCTGTGTGAGGAGAGGAATCTGTGCTATCAGAACTATGTTCCAAAAGATGAAATGCCAAAATATTTCAAAAAATCTCTGAGGCCATGAGGGACAGAGGCTACAGCAGGGACGCAACACAGTGCCGCATGAAACTTAAGGAGCTCAGACAAGCATACCAGAAAACCAAAGAATCAAACGGCCGCTCCGGGACAGAGCCCCAGACAAGCCACTTCTACGCTGAGTTGCATGCAACTCCTGGGGAGGGAGGGGGGATTGGGGGGGCACCACCACTACCCCACCCCTGTCCATGGACTCCAATGATGGGGTACTCTCCGCCATGCCTGAGGATTTTGCGGATGGGGAAGATGAGGACGACGACGACGAGCTTGAGGAGAGCACACAGCACACCATTCTCCCCGAAAGCCAGGATCTTTTTATCACCCTGACTGAAATACCCTCCCAACCCAACGAAGCCTGAGAAGGGACCTCTGGTGAGCGTACCTTTTCACATATAATACATGTTATAAAAGCAAGCATTTTTTAATGATTAAGTAGCCCTGAGGACTTGGGATGCATTCGTGGCCAGTACAGTTACTGAAAAAGTCTGTTAACATGTCTGGGGATGGAGTGGAAATCCTCCAGGGACATATCCATGAAGCTCTCCTGGAGGTACTCTAAAAGCCTTTGCAGAAGATTTCTGGGGAGAGCAGCCTTATTCCGTCCTCCATGGTAGGACACTTTACCACGCCATGCTAGTAGCAAGTAATCGGTATCATTGCATGACAAAGCCTGGCAGCGTATGGTCCCAGTGTTTGCTGGCATTCAAGCAACATCCTTCCTTCTCTCTCTTTGTTATCCTCAGGAGAGTGATATCGTTCATGGTAACCTGGTTGAAATAGAGGAATTTAATTAAGGGTACATTCAGAGGTGGCTGTTCCAGTGGACTGTTTGCCTATGGCTGAAAAGAAATCCTCCCCACAGTTAGCTACATGGGGATGGGGCCCATTGGCGCTGAGCTTTTCGCATTTGGCTAGCAGGGATCTTCTCTGATACCAGCCACGTGGTGGGGTGAGGGATAAAGCAATCATCCCAGAGAACTGGATGGGGGTGGGGGGTTAGTTTGGTTTCTGCTGCTGCACGTTAATAGGAAAATCGCAGCACTAAATGGCCAACTCAATGTGCTTTGCTTGGTATGGGAGAGGAGGGTGGTGCTGTTATGAAGATTGCAGAAGGCGAAAGACTATGGCTTACCATGGCCACCTGCAAGCCGAATTCTGTTGCCTGGCCCTGTGTGTGTGACCTCAAACTCCAAAGCCGCAGGCACTCAATATAAGATGCAAAATGCGACCTTGTACCAAAATCACATGTGCTATGTAATGTGAATAGCATTGTTCACTGTGAAAGAGTATAGCCATTGCTCTGTAAAATGTATTTTTTTAAATACTTCACTCCGTTTTTTTCCTCCAGCAGCTGCAAATGTTTCAAGCCTCCATCCCAAAGGCTATCTCAGATAAGGCGGCAAAAAAACCGCACACGCGATGAAATGTTCTCTGAGCTCATGCAGTCGTCCAGCACTGACAGAGCTCAGCAGAATCTGTGGAGGGACACAACAGCAGAGTACAGGAAAATGGCCAATGAACGTGAGGAGAGGTGGCGGCAGGAAGATCAGAGGAGGCATGAGGCAACGCTGGGGCTACTGCTGGATCAAACGAACATGCTCCGGTGTCTGGTGGAGGTTCATGAATGACAGCAGAATCAGACTGCCGCTGCAGCCCCTCTTTAACCACCCTCCCTCCTCCCCAAGTTCCATAGCCTCCTCACCCAGACACCCAAGAACGCAGGGGGGAGGCTCTGGGTACCCAACCACTCCACCCCAGTGGACAGCCCAAGCAACAAAAGGCTGTCATTCAACTAGTTTTAAAGTGGCCTTTTTCTTCCCTCCTATCCTCCTCTCACACCCCACCCGGGCTACCTTGTGAGTTATCTCCCTATTTTTATAGTCAATTAATAAAGAATACACATTTTTTAAATGATAGTGACTTTATTTCCTTTGCAAGCAAGCTGTGATCGAAGGAGGGGGAGGGCGGGTGGCTTACAGAGAATTTAGAGGCAACCAAGGGGGCGGGTTTTCATCAAGGAGAAACAAACAGAAGTGTCACAGAGTACCCTGGGCAGTCACGAAACTGGCTTTCAAAGCTTCTCTGATGCGCAGCACTTCCTCCTGTGATCTTCTAACCACCCTGGTGTCTGGCTGCGCATAGTCAGCAGCCAGGAGATTTGCCTTAACCTCCCACTCCGCCATAAACATCTCCCCCATACTCTCACAGAGATTGTGGAGCACGCAGCAAGCAACAATGACAATGGGAATACTGGTTTCGCCGAGGTCTGAGCGAGTCAGTAAACCGACACTTGCCACGGTACAGTGGACGCACACCGCCGAATTAATGTGCTTAGTGTGGATGCATGCACTCTACTTTATACAATCTGTTCCCAAAAATTGACTTCTGTAAAATCAGAGTACTTTCATAGTGTAGACATGGCCAAAGGCAGTGACAAAAATCCTATTAAAACAAGATATTTCTCATCTTTTTCCTTTTTAAATTGCATGGATAAATTATCAGTCAGCCCAGCTGGGGGAAGGAGGGAAAGATGTATATAGGCCTGAGGCACTGCAAGAAGTGTGTCCATCTGCTAGCAGCAGTCAATGAACAGAACATTTTTTAAAAGCCTCCCACCCAACTTCAGTCAAGCCAAAATACTGGCAGGCAGGCAGAAAGAAACCACCTCCACCACCACCCTCCACTCTGACTGTGAAGGCTTGCAAGTACCAGGACTGTGGTATACAAATATACATGTAAAAAAACACTGTTGAATCAAAGGGTGAATTGATTTCAGCTGCAAACCTCTCTGTCAATGAGAACACATTTATTCTTTTCAGACCAAGGATGCTGACAAACTTCAAAAAATTAGATTTTACTTCATGGGCTGCCAATAGAGACAAGAAAAAGTTTATCCAGTCTGCGGGGAAATATTGTCGTTTTGGGCATACAGCTCACTGCTTTACTATCAAGATACACAGTTGAAAGACATTACACTGACAGCACACAAAATCAAAATCTTCACCATCCACAAAACAAATATAGAAAAGAAATTGAAGTGGGTCAAATTCTCCTGAGCCAAGTCAAGAAAACTGTTTGCCCATGAATGCTCCATGGGAAAAGGAATCCTTCCCCACAGCTTGTAGAATCCCAGCAAATTTACTCTAGAGCACCATTTCTCACTTGAGGCCACCAGGGGATTTCCCTGAAGCCACAACAGCTTCCTAGGCAGTTATGGGGGGGGGGGGGGGGGGAAGAGGGGCCAGCAGCAGCAAAGCATCAGCCCCTCCCCCTTCCACTCCAGCAAAGCATCAGCCCCTCCCCCTTCCACTCCCTCCTTGTTGCTCCTGGATGTGCCACTCTGAACATCTCTGGAGACAGGTGAAGGAGTAAGGGGAGTTCTCTACCTTTAGGGGAGAAGGGGAACTTAGGGAGCCTTAGTGGGGCTCGGACTTCAGCCTTGGGGTGGTTGGGCGGTAGGGACTTAGGGAGCCTGGCTGCAGACTACTGCTCCAGCCGCCAAACCCTGGCCACGCAGCAGGGGGCTCCAATCCCTGGCTCTGGCCGTGTGGCACTGACCCCCCAATCCCGCCGATGGCCACTGGCCGCAGCACTGATCCATCTGCGTGCTCCGACCCCAAGCCCTAGTCACTGACCACAGGTGCCAGCCCTAGGCCATGACCCTGAGCTCCAGCAGCTGCCGGCCCTGGGTGCAGATCTCCGGTGCTGGCGTTGGGCCCAGGGGTGCTGGCTCTGGATGCTGACCCCTAGCCCTGGCCATGTGGCAACAGGTGCAGACCCAAAGCGCCATCCTCAAACCCTGGCAGCAGCCAACCCCCAGCCGTGCGCTCCGACCCCCAGCCCTGGCCGCTGACCCCAGGCACTGCTCCTGGATGTCAACCCTAGGTTCCGGCAGGTGCTGGCCATGGGTGCCAATTCCCAGCCCCAGACGCAAGACCAAGCCCCTGCAGCTCCCATTGGCTGGGAACAGGGAACTATGGCCAATGGGAGCTGCAGCGCACAAAGACATGTGCCCCCCTCAGGGAAGCAGGGGCATACTGGCTGCTTCTGGGAGCCGTGTGGGGCCAGGGCAGGCAGGGAACCTGCCTTAGCCCTGCTGTACCACTGACCAGGAGCCACCCAAGGTAAATGCTGCCCGGCTGGAGCCCTCACCCCAACCCTCAGCCCCCTCCCGGAGACAGCACCCCGAACCCTCTCCTGCATCCCAGCATCCTGCCCCAGCCCTGAGCCCCCTCCTTGAGCCTGCACTCCCTCCTGCAACCCAGCACTGCCCCAGCCCAGAGCCCCCTCCTGCACCCAAACTCCCTTCCAGAGCTTGCAACCCTCACCCTCTCGTGCACCCCGACCCTTGCCCGAGCCCAGTGAACGTGAGTGAGGGTGGGGAAGAGTGAGCGACGGCACGAGGGGGGATGGAGGGAGCTGGACGGGGCCTCGGGGAAGGGACGGGGTAGAGCTTGGTTTGCACTTAAATTCAAAAAGTGATCTTGTGTGTAAAAAAGTTGGAGACCACTGATATACATGTATATTTATTTGTTTTTCCTAAAGTTAATTAAGTATTTGAGGAAGAAGTGTCAGTGCAGCCACCAGCAACCCACCCCTCCAAACATGTGGTGGCGGGGGCCCCCCATCCATCGCGCCTGGCCTCTGTTGTCCATCAGCAAGAGTTGGTGGCCACACTCTGAGGACACCAAAAAATTTGTTGTAAGAATCCCTGCTCTACAGTCACTACTGCAGTGTGATAGGGCATGGCTGCCTTGCTGGCCAAGCGTAGTGTGGCTGGCATTGCCTGCCTCAGTTTCCCTCCACAAAGTTGGCTTCCTCTACTTCACACATCAATGCCAAATGATAAAGTTAACCCCATCTAGGGTAGAAAAATCCAGCTAAAATGTCCCAAACAAACAAAAAGGATCTTCTGCCCTCTAGGCCCTGTTCCCAGACCCTTTGAGAGTCTTTCAGGCTCTGGGATAGAGCACTCTTTCTCTGCTGGGCTCTGTTCCTTGCATCCTTCCCTTGCTCCGGTATAACGCACTGGGCCTCCAGGACTGCTGCTCTTGAGTACCAGGCCTCCTGCAGGCTCAGGATATTCCACAGCAGCCTTCTATTTGCTCTGGTTCCAACCCCCAGAGCAATCGCAGTCCAACAAAGGCCCAGCCGACCATTAAGCGATCATCTGACCCGATTTAGTCCTACCCACTCAGGCTGGGAAGCAATTCATTATGGGACAGGTGTGGCAGGTCCCATCTCCCCTTAAAGGGGTGAGTCACTCTGCAGTTTCTGCAGCAGATACATCACCCATATCCAGCAAGCCCATGTATTTGACATGTATAGTCGAAGATCTATGGCCCCATCCATCCCCAAAAATCCTTTGCATGCTACCACTGAAAGGGCCCAACAGAGTTTACACGCTTCAGAGGTATAATGTGAAACCCACTGCGTACACTCCCCATGTCCTCCTCCATGCAGCAGAATCACACTAGTCTTGTATTAGTGGCCTTTGGCCAGTACATGCCCATGGGCGTGGTAGGATGTAACCCAGTGAAAGCATCCTTACACCATCCTGCTAAAATGTCTCAAGCTCATTCAGTGAAGTGAACAGAGTACATTTTCAATGTGTCCAGTGAGGAAGTAGGGGCTGCAAAAAATGTTGTACATATAGATGAGATTTTTCTCACAGAAATTATGAGTTACATTGCCTGTGAAGTCACCGGTCACATCTCAAACACATATTAAATAAATGCTTATGGATGATCATCATGCCCTGCAGCACATTACAGTTAAACTGAACAAGTGCTTCTTCACGAGCTATGTCTGCTCATAAGCCATTAGGATGTGTTAGAGGATCTCTTATAATATGGCCAACCTGAATAATAGTTCACTGCATAAAACAAGTGGATATTTTAAGCACTCTGTATGCAGTACATGACTTAACATTAAACTACTCAGACTGTAAATGTGAACTGTTCTTTTAAGTACAGTTTCATCCAAGTCCATTTGCTATTAGTAATTTGCCAACACACATGGTGCTCATCTAATAATCTAAAGGGAAAATGCTATCAATTTAATGGGAGTTTGGCTAGACTTAAAAACTGCTTTATGGTTTAAAGTAGTAATGATTTTCTCATTATACAAGAAAGTACCATTGCATTCAGCTTGGATATAAAACCTATGATAGAGCAGAAACATTTGATTGACTAGAAACAATTTACTACCCACAGTACATTAGAGTGAGTTATGTGAATAGTGTTAAACATGTATTTTTATTTGCATAACAAGATCAAGCTGGGGAGACACAGAATTTAAGATGATATAGCAATGTACGTTAAAGTTATTTTTTGAACTCACTCAACAAATCTTTCCCTTCAAAACTAAAATTATTTTATTTTAGGTGCTTGTTACAAAATACAGATTACAAGCACAAGAGATTATTTTTGTGGGGGAGAGAGGGAAGAGGGATTATGTGCAGTTACCTACTTTCTGGCAGGGTATAAAACTATGAAGAGAATCAGGCTTATGGATAATCAAGTCTAAATTCATCTGACTTTAAATGGTACTGTATAAAATTGCTGTTTGTTTGTTTGTTTTGTGTTTTTTTTTTGAAGTGTTAGCCCACCAGGTATACTATTTTGATATAAAGGATCTTCCTGAGACACAAGTTCCATTTACCTACAAGCCATTTTTTGAAAGAGATTTACTGTCAATGAATTCCTCAAAATGTGATACATATTGTTCTAGTCTAAGTTTTGGATCATATGGAGACAAATATGTTTTAGGTTAAAAGAGAAGATTTTGTAAAGGAACCTGAACTTTGGTGTTTTTATGTAAGAACGTTCACAAGCAAGTACTTTAGAATCAGCTCACCCTTTAGCTTCTTTCTTGGAAGGCAAATAAGATTGGTGTTTCCCTGAGGCAATTGTTATCTTACTCTAGCCAAATAACGAGCTAAGAGAGAATAAAGAGGTAGTAGGAGAGAATAAAGAGTAAAAGGAAAGAATTGTCAATGGTTCCTTCAATTCAGGGGTCAAATTCAAAGGTCAATTCCTTCAATTCAGGGGTCAAAACTGGGCCAGCTCACACTGGCTCAGCAAACCAGTATTTTTTTTTTTTTGAGACTGCATCACAGTCTTCAGATTTTATTTTTTTAAGTAAGTATAAACCTTATAGCAGCAAAGAATCTTCAAAATATGAACAAAGTGTAAACCAACAGAGATGTCTGCTTAAGCCTACATAGAGCCTAAAACAATAGCTCTGACAGATGTGAACGGCCTCATTTTAACTATTTCCCTGCTGAGCAAACAAAAAACAAAACAAAAAAAGGAGAAATTATGTCAGAATTTAAGGACAGAAGGGAGCACCAGATCATCTCATCTGACCTCCTGTATATCACAGGCCACCAGATGTATTATGAAGCAAATCTTATTTTGGGATCTCAAGAGAGTAGGTGGGTGTGACTGAGTGCAGAGTTTAGGGGAATACTAGTGAGAGGGCAATCCCTCTCCCTTGCACAACATAGCGGTCAAATTATCTCCAGCAGACGTAAATCTTTTTGACTTGACATATCAAGATATCCTAGTTCTCTGCGTTAAAAAGTTATGGGACCAATCAGCGTGCAGAATGATCTGAAAGTATGTCTGAGTCAAGTATCACTGCAGAAATCCCATACAAATTGGAGTAGTTGTGCCAATTGAGCATCTTTTTCTTTCTTAGAATATTCAAACCAACCAACATTTAATCTCGCAAAAAAAGTTTTAAAGTAAGTTTGACAATGATAAAAGCAGGGGGGAAAATTAGACGGGAAAGTATTTCTAAGATTATCCAGAGAAGATGCTGGTTTATCAAATGGGTACTTTCTTAATTCACTACTCCTTCTTTACTCTATGCCATTCCCTGTTTACTCCTCTGAGCCTTCTTACCTTAGTGTTCCAGTGTCCATCTGTTCCAGTGACAGTTTCTTCTGGGTTCACGGTTATTGTGCATCCCCGTTATCTGGCTCTCCTACCAGACTGGGAGCTCCATTCTACAGAGCTACAGTTTGGAATAATGTATTTAGATGCTGTTCTTCAAAGTCTTTAAAAAAAAAAAAACGACAAGTGATTCTTCAAGAAGGTTCTGAAAGAAAGGGCAGTGACCCTTCCAATCAGTTCACCTGGTTGAGTTCCATACACAAGGGGTTGCATAGAAGAAGATGTAGTTATGCTTGTGCAAGAAGCTGGTTAAGGCTGGTGTCACTGGTTTAGCAGGGACAGTAGGGCAACAACGAGCAACAGATGGGCCTTGAAGAGTTGTGATGGGCCTTGAAGGAGAGGAAAGGGAGCCTAAACTTGCTAGAGTAAACAGGGCGAGCCAGCAGAGCTACTAAGCAGTTCTGGTTCGGCCATGTAATGATGAGATACCCAGGTAGAGAGGTCAAAAGATAGTGACACTGATGCAGGACTGGAATGGAGCAGTAACTCACTGGAGGAAAGCAGATTGGGAAACAGTAAAAAGATAAGATCACCCCAAGAGAGAGAATGGGCCAACCCATCAAATGAGAGGCTAAAAGACTGATCATAGAGACAGGAGGAAATCATATGAGAAAGCTCTAAGTCAATGACAGAAGGAGAAAAAGGGAGGGAGATGGCATATCTTCTGCTATCATTGTTTGTATTTTTGTTAACTAAAGTAAGTGTCCTTTATTTCTATTCCTTTTAACCCATTTCTTCATCCACAGCAGTCTACCAGTGATACTGGTAAAGGGAAGAGCTCTCTATAAATGCTTAAGATAAACAAGGTGTACCAAGACACCAGTGATGGCAAAACAGTAAGTTTGCAAGTACAAAAGAAGAGAGACAAACATGCATTCAGAGAACTTCTTCAAAAGTTCCTTATTGTTTAGCCATGAATATAAAAAAAACCTATTACCTACATTAATATTCATAACAGGAATAAGCAGAACAATCATTGTCTTAAAGAAAGGAGTAAAAATACATTTCAATAGCCCGGAAGTTACATTAAATATTAAATTGTACATAGCTACAATCCTCAAACTTCAGTTTACCCAAACTCAAGTATCTATGCCTAGATTAAAAGTATCTAAAGACATAATTATGCTATTGACCACCTTTCCCATTTCCCCTCCTTTCTAACCACTGAAGACTGTATGAAAGCATCAGTGCTCACAGACATAGTTGGAAATAATTTCTTCTTGAATCTGATATGGATATAGCAAGAGCAGATTGCCTGCAAGGAAACAAGAATAAACCAGCTATTTAGAGAGATTACATAATCTAGTGTAGTGTTTCAAAATGAAATTTAAAGAGACAAGAGTCCTGAATTTCATTATTGTAAGTAAGTACCTATAAAATCCATCCAACACAAAATGGATTTAAAGAAGTTCAGCAGACGAAGACATCACTGTCTTTTTATAAAAAGAAAACCTTATTGATGGGTCCCCCCCTCAAATTAGAATACTTTTGATCCAGTTTAATTAAGTGGACTGCAATTATATTAATACTTTATTTCTAGCTCTTATTCATGTTTGGCGGGTAATGGCACCATTTAAGTGGCTTCATTTCTTCCAACGTAAAATCCATTAATCGAAAGCTGAGATACAATTCTCGCCTCACAGATGTGCAGATTTGGAAAATAAATCTCAGATTTGAACAAAACAGACTTTTGAGGTCCTGAGTACCAATAAGAAAGGATATACATTCTTATTTGTTGATCTTCTGTAACTGAGTATTAAGTTCATTAGCAAAGTACAGTATATTATAAATGAAGCTCTGGTATGCAGATATTGACAAAGGCAATGAATATCACATCTATCATAATATTTTAGCAAATTTAAATAGGTCTCAAGTTTTATAACTAAAGCTACTTCCTGGGTAAATAAACACAGGTTCATCAAAAACAGCCAGAAGATATGAACCACTATGAACTTCTGTTAAAAATAGCAAGAAAACAAGCAGCTAAGGCACAAACGATGTGGGACATTAACTCTGCCTACTGTACATACAACTGAGCAGGGTGGATAAAAATCAATGACTGTTTTAAAAAATAAATAAAATCAGATTTTTTTTTTATTTAAATAGGATTATTTTGATAAAATAGTTTTTTCCTTAAAAAGCATCTAAAGATAGTTTTTAATTAAGATACATTATAGCTCAAATATATCTCATCATGGAATAGGGATTATAAATTCTATAGTATGAGACAATATATTCATTTAATGTTAAGAAAAGTTTTGTAAATGAGTTCCAACAATTCATGGATTAGGAACCCAATCTTATGGGGTTCCACAGGCTTCTGGAAAGATTATTTAGGTTAATCTTTCTATCTACCCAATGGAACTCAGTGCTCAGTCTAGAAGATACCATCAGAGATGCTTAGTTTTGCAGTTCTCAAACTGTGGATTTGTCTCCAGAGGTAACATGCTTGTTAACATGGGGGGGGGGGTTTTTTTTTAAAAAAATAAATAAATAAATATATCTAGAGAGGTGAGAAATGACAGACCTCTCAACTCTACTGTCCCTCTAAAAATTTGTGTACACAGAGTCAATCCCTCACCTCTCTCTAAAAGTGCAAAGTTTCAAAAAGTTCAATGAATAGAAGATTGTTGCAGGCGGAATAGATCTGGACAAGGAGAAGAAGTCTGGAGATAAATGTGAAAAGCAAGGGACACGTGCTTGTTTTGTTAAAATATTATATGTTTGTTGTTGCAGAGAAAAATCCAGAATACATAACGTTGTTTTAGTTAAATAAAACAATTTAAATGTCTGTCTGGTGATGTTCTCCTCCTAATACAGCCCGGCAAGAAAATCCTCCAAATATTAATGATTAACCTGTTGAACTGGAGATAGTTCACCTCCCAATGACTTCATAAATATCTGCTTCAATTACCTTTGGTAAATGAAATAACCAAACAATCATTCATTTTCTGATATAGCTGTACAACTAATCTGAAAAGTTTTCAAAATAAATCACTGTTTAAAAATGTATAGTGTGTACCTTCTAAAAATGAAATCTACATCTATCTCTGAGTTGTGAAGAATATGTATTAAGGTTATAACAACCAACAAGAATGCACTTTTATGTAGAAAACCATGATTAAATCGAGTCTTCCTGACTAGTGATTTAAATCAAATCCACCCCACAACTGAGTCTAAACTTTTCAGGCCTGAGACCTTTGTTTGGAAGCTATATAAAACAAACAAACCGAAAAATATTGCAGGAAAAGCCCAGAACTGCTAACTAGCATGTGTTTGATATTTCACTCCTTTGTTCTTCCATTTGGGAGCTATCAGTTGCTACATGCAGGTATTTAAATGAAAAACTACTTTTTACCAAGTTCAGAACAGTCTATAATCACAACACTTACACAAATGATAGCCAGAGTGCATAGCAATTTATATTTTGCTACTAGTTTGGCCCATTCTGACCACTATACGAAGTGATTAAATTAGATATAGTTGGCCAAAGTTGACCCTTTGGAAAACAGTGAAAACAGTGAAATTACCGCAAAGATGAATTTGGTCCAGCAGTTTCTGTTTTTAGCAGACTGTTGTCCTATTGCTGGATCTTCCCCTACATTATGTAAAACATACAGTATTTCTGCAAGAGTAGGCTTATTGACAGCCATGCCAGAATTCTCAGACTACACACAGCCTCAGTCATATTCTTCCTAGCTGCTCTAGAATACATTAGGTGACAACCTTCAGGATTCCTTGAGTTCCACAACCTGTCTCTGCTTCCCATGGACTCATCTTTTCTCTGGCAGCACTCTTACAGAGCACAACCGGAAAGAAAAAATTGAGTATTTATACTATTAAAAACAGCAGTACATATCCATGAATGGAGAAACATCAGTGTGAAGGAACAAATCCATCTCCTAGAAGGTATTTGAAATAATTAAAGAAAAAATTCATGCCTCTGTAGCAAACTCAGCTTATTTCACCAGTCCATTTGCAACTAGATAAACTTCACAAATGCAAATTTTATGGGATGAGTGCACAACTCAATTACTACATATCTATTTAATATTTCTTTTTCAAATTAAACTACACCACCCAAGGACAAGAACACTGCTTTAAAAAAAAAAAAGTCATGTACCAATGACTTCATATTTTCTAGGCGATGAACATTCACCACACTTTTCTTTAAAAAATGCAAGGTAATGTAAATAATTAGGCCACTATACTATAACTATAGATGTAATGATAAAATCATGACGAAGGGCACATGCTGACAGAGATTTTATAACTTTGCTCCCATAGCTCAGTTTGTCATTATGGACCCTGTAAAACTCAAAATATACCAGCCAACCTCCTCCCTATGCAGAAGCAAAAAGAAGGGCCTTACCAACCAGGATACCTGTATGTGGACTACAGACTGTTCTTGCAGTGTCTTAGCAAGCACACTGCTGTGTACACTGAGAAGGAGTTTCTAAGACAGATTGGCAACTAGCCAGATGCAAACTTGCTACAGAGATTTGAGTCCAAATTCCTTTTTCTTGAATAAAGGAGGATACACGTGATGGAGTGGAGGTAAGGATACCATGGATAACCTCAGATGAATGCAGTCTCCAGAGTAAAATATTGACTGTTGTAAAACTATTTGAAAGAAAGTTTCAGTTTAGGTAACTATAATTACTTGGTGCAAGACTGGAACTCTGAAGTAGCACAAAACAGGGAGGATCATAGTTAGGGCCCTACCAAATACACGGCCATGAAAAACATGTCACAGACCATGAAACGTGGTCTCTCCCCCATGAAATCCAGTCTTTTGTGCGCTTTTACCCTATACTATACAGATTTCACAGGGGAGACCAACGTTTCTCAAATTGGGGGTCCTGATCCAAGGGGGGGGTGTCACAAGGTTATTTTATGGAGGTCACGGTATTGCCACCCTTACTTCTGCGCTGCCTTCAGAGCTGGGCGGCAGGGAAAAGGCAGCTGTTGGCCAGGCACCCAGCTCTTAAGGCTGTGCCCTGCCAGCAGGAGCGCAGAAGTAAGGGTGGCAAAATACCATACCATGCCACCCTTATTTCTGTGCTGCTGCCTTCAGAGCGGCGGCTGCTGACGGAAGGCCCCGCTCTACAGGCAGCGGCACAGAAGTAAGGGTGACAACACCATACCATTCGATCCTTACTTCTGTGCTGCTGCTGGCGGCAGCTCCGCCTTCAGAGCTGGGCTCCTGGCCAGGAGCCACCGCTCTCCAACTGCCCACCTGTCAGCAGCGACACAGAAGTAAGAGTAACAGCACTGCAACCCCTCCACCACAATAACCTTGTGACACCCCCCGCCCACTCCTTTTTGGATCAGGACCCCTACAATTACAACACCATGACATTTCAGATTTAAATAGCTGAAATAATTACATTTACTATTTTTAAAATCCTATGACCGTGTAATTGACCAAAATGGACCGTGAATTTGGTAGGACCCTACTTATAGTAAAGAGGTTCGTCAAACAAGTGGCCAATATATACACAACTCCTAGGGTGGAGGATGCTCAGCATTATTTTCAAGCAAACCCTTCATACAATTCAGGAGTTACATTGTCAAATTCCAGAGAGCAACATCCAGTTCTGCTCAGCACAACACACAGCCTCAGAGAGTAACTGAAAAATAGAAAGTACTTTCTAGGTTCTAAGGACTCCCGAAAAAGAGGAGGCTAGTATATTCAAAGAGTAATATTTTTTTCAGTATTTTACTTTTCTGAAGTTAATGTTACAAATATTGTGAAGTAGATAGTCGTTGTACATAACAGCCACTTTGTTTAAAACTTAAATATCTGTCCAAAATTAATTTTTAGTTAAGGTTCATTCCTTCACGTAATTAAACTTCACTAACAAAAATTCTCTTATTGATAGAATTTTCAAAGTCTCATGAGGTGACCATGTAACTTTGGGCCAGATTCTGATATTGTTGCTCACACTGAGTAGCACTTTACTCCACTGGTAGGCCCACAACATGGTGTATGGTACCATTCAGCATGAATAAGGGTAACATAATCTAGCTCTATGTCAATTATTCTACAATTATGTATTTGTGCAGATCAGTGTTATCCTTCCTGTTTGTATGCAGGCACAATTTTGGAAACCAAGATTTCCTTTTCTAGAGTTGTGTGTAAAAGCCTCTACTGAGGAAAAACATCATTTATTTTAAAATACTCTAAGAAATTAGGATAATTGGTAAGATATTGATGGAAGCCCACCTACATCTCCCGGTTAATCACATCACCTTTTGAGAGTCTTTAATGTGACAAAAAAATCAATCAGCTGTCACCTCAAGAACATAAGGTAACACTGTTGATTAGCCAACAAATGGCAATGTATATCTGCGGATAAAAAGTAATAACATCTAAATCTGGAAGATTATTCAATTTCTAAACAAAAACCTCTTTCACTGATTAAAAAATTCAAAGGGTCATTTTCAATTATATAAACAACATTAAAATGTATACCATGCAAACGCTGTGATTTTACGTTTCTATACACCTTTTCCCTTATACCTTATTAATACCCTCTTTGGAAGCTTGAAATTAATTTCTTCTTCCTCTCTCTCTCCTCCCCAATTACAGTTTTTTATTGTAGGTATATTTGAATAGTCTTATTTTAAAACGGTATGAAAATAAAAGCAGAGGAACACTTATGCTCGGAAATAAATGTGCATAAAGCACTTAAGAACTTCGCAAATTGATAAGATAAAAAGGTACAGTAAGCTATCTGCTAATAAAAAGTACAGTGGACCTTCCAACCTTGAAAAAGCCCTTTTAAAATACTGTCAAGTGCCATTGTCATTTGTCCAACTATATGATCTCAGAAGGCAGATTTATAATAATCCAACAAGAGAACAATGTAAAATCAGCAGGAGGGAGAATTACAGACTTGTCTACTCTACAGAAAATAGTTACTCTAGGGTTTGAGGTCACATTCAAAACTAAAAATTAAACATCAATCGCATTTATGTTGAGCTAAAAATCATACAATAACAAGACTAAAGTTTGCAAGTACCATTCTGGAGAGTCTGTGCTCGTGATTCCTTTCCCAAATTGACATGGAATCCTCCTCCTAATGATGGTGTTTTACCAGCACCTGTGGGGGGGAGAGGGGAGACAAAAACTAAATTATCAGATACAACTAAAGCATTAAAATAGATCTTACAATGCATCCTTTTCATTCAATACTTTTACAATGTATGATCGGGCAAAATTATGGTCTGGTAAGGGTGGTAACATAGGGATTTGAAGGGTGAAAGGCATAGCATATAAATTCAGTAGGGACCTACCAAACTCAGTGCTTTCCCCACAATCTCTCGCCTGGGCTGCTCCAAGGTTAGCTAGTGTAACAATGTGCCGTCCCTTACTCCAGAAAGAACATTAAGTCATAATCTAGCCCTCAATTGTAAAATCTTTCTCGCAGTAAACCGCAGAACAATTGCTCATTTATATTTTGTTAGAGAAAGGTTAAATACTGAATTTTAATAGCTAAACATCTACATTACAGAACAGAAAATGTGGTCAGTGTGCAAAAGGTTCTGTGTTAAGGCTAGTATATACACACCTTGTACATTGAAAACGCTGCAATATAAGTCAAGCACCCATACTGTTGCTTGGGTTACAGAATTGTGTGTCTGGAATGTAGAGTCGATGAAGCAATTCAGGTATTAAAAAAGGAGATGGAAGGTTAGAAAGTAACAAATCTCAGCAGAGTTGGAGGCCTTGTCTACACAACCTGGGTAAGTCGACCTAAGTTATGCAACTCCAGATATGTGAACAACATAGCTGGAGTCAAAGTAGCTTAGGTCAACTTACTGAGGTGTCTACACTGCACTGTGTTGATGGGAAATGTTCTCCCATCAATTTCATAGAATCATAGAATATCAGGGTTGGAAGGGACCTCAGGAGGTCATCTAGTCCAACCCCCTGCTCAAAAGCAGAACCCATCCCCCATTAAATCATTTACCTTACTCTTCTCGTTCCGGTAGAGTACCAGGGTCCAAAGGAGAGAGATCTGCAGTCATTTAGCGGGTCTTCACTAGACCTGCTAAATTGCCCCCCGGTGCTTTGATTGCAGCAGCGTCAATCCCAGCTAAGTGTAGACATGCCCTCAGATTCACTCTTACTTTGCTAAACTAGCATATCCTAAGGGACAGTTGCTGCACTGAGTGGCTTCAGTGTGAGCACGCTACTTGAAATCAACGAGAATATTCACAAGCGTAAGGGTTGCACAAGTGGCCCCTAAACTATTAGTGATGAACAATTGGATCCTTTCACAAAAGATGATTTTTTTCAAAAATAACCATGAGGTTAATGGTTTCAGAGTGGCAGCCGTGTTAGTCTGTATCAGCAAAAAGAATGAGTACTTGTGGCATTTTAGAGACTAACAAATGTATTAGTCTTTAAGGTGCCACGAGTACTTCACGTTCTTTTTTCATGAGGTTAACGTGATGAGTTGGACCCCTTGGGAAGCCACCTGATGTGCTGAGATACCACCAAGTCTACCTGTTCTGCCAGCATGGGTCCCCTTTAACCTGTCTTGCTGAGCCAGGCTATTAAAGCCTCCTCTAACACACACAGGCAGAGCCACACCCAGCTGCAGATCAGCTCTGGGAAGACTCAGTTTAAGGGACTTGCTCCAGCACTCAGATGTACTTTGGAGTACAGACCCAAAGATATATTATGAAATTCACACCCTCCCCTCAATGTGGAGAGAGGTATGCACACTTCTTGCTCCCCTCCCCCAGTTAGAAATTACAGAAACTGGGTTTAATAATAAACAAAACAAATTTTATGAACTATAAAAGGCAGATTTTAAGTGGTAAAAGGGGTAACAAACAGGTCAAAGCAGATTACTAAGCAAATGAAATCTAACACGCAAACCAAGCTAATTTCGCTAAAGAAATTGGTTACAAATAGTATTTCTCACCCTAATATTGTTGCAGGCAGTTTGCAAAGTTTCTGTGGTTCAGAGTTCCAGTTATATTTCTTTTCAGACCTGACCCCTGTCTCAGTCTGGACTCCCCACTTGCCTTCCCCTTTGCAGTCTTTCTTCTTGGGCAGACAGGCCATGGAGAGGAGGAGTCTTGTTTGCCTTCCTCTCCACCCTTAAGTAGGATTTACATAAGGCAGCAATCCTTTGTTTCCCAGACTTGACCACCACCACCACCCCCCACAGTGGAAAGTTACAAGAAGTCACAGGTAATGCTTTAGTATCAGGTGACAAGACCACCCGACTCTGTAGGATCACAGCGTCCATGAGTCAGTGGCAGTATGGAGCGTCCACAGGAAGGCCAAGCTTTTCACAGTCCATTGTCCTCGCTGATGGGCCGTCCACCCTGTTTGGCTTTTCCATTGCTGTACCTGAAGTGTTAGCAGTGGGCGTCACCCAAAGTAGCATAGTTGAAATACAGATACATTGACAATATTCCTAACTTCAGATACAAAAATGATACAGGCATACAGATTGGATAATCGCATTTAATAAATCAAATTATCTCTCTCATGAGCCATCTTGCATAAGGTATATCTCAGTTATGTCATATTCATATCATAAGCATATTTTCATAAAGATATGGAATGACACATTAGTTACCTCAAGCAAAAAACTTGGAAAATATCAACTTTAACAGCAAATCAGACCAAAATACTAAAATCCTGTAGTACTGAATACGTATGCTGTTAAGTAGTTAATTATCTGAAGAATATTTTGGACTTCAATAGTCCTCTCTTTAGGGTGAGAAAAGGAGATGATATGTTCCTATCACCCCTCCACCCCCCCATTCCTCCAAATTTAATGAAACTACATACTTCCATCTGAGTACAGCTGCACAAGACTCTCTCTAGATCCAAACACCTCTCTACACTGAGACTCTGGCTAGTGGGATACTTCCCTCCTTTACATAGCATTTGGAAGTAATTCAAGGCATTCTCTCCCACACACAGGTTGAGTATGATACCTCCACAATAATGTAAATTCAAGAAGTGAAGAACTGAACTTGGATTCCAGATTGTTTCAGACAAATGGAAATATGCTGCACTGCTACTGACTTGCTGGGATAGTGCCCGCTCTTAAATGCTTACATTAAATTAGTTGGAAAGATGCACAAAACAGAAGACAAAAAGTTCAAAAACACATTCCTATGAAAGCTTTCTGGACAACACTTTTAAGCTTGATTTTTCATACAAGCGTATACAACCCTTTGAATCTGGTCAGGTTTTCGATACTTTCCACTCACCCTGGTAACAAACCAACTTCAACGGCCCCTTCTTTAAGGAGCTCCTTTCAGTCAAATACTTCAAAGGCTCTAGATGTGGGGGCTCCACAGTTTAATGTTACAGTTCACAACCCTCATTAAGGAACCAAAACATTCACCATGGCCTCTGACTCCCAGTGCCTGTGTCTTTAACCCAGGGGTCTCTCACATGCGTATTTTCTGCGGCCCCCCCTCCAGCTTCCCGCAGCCCCCCCCAACGTTTACCTAGAGCAGCTCCGGCCCAGCGCACACCAGGGGCAGGGCAGGCTCCCTCCCTGCCTGCCTTGCCCCTGTGCTGATCCGGGAAGCAGCCAGGACCTGGCGGAGGGAGGGCACAGGGGTCTGTGTGTTGCCCTGGCCGCTCCTCCATGTACCTCCCCTGAAGCTCCCATTGGCCGCAGTTGCCCGTTCCCAGCCAGTGGGAGCTGTGTGGGGCGGTGCCTGGAGGTGTGGCCAGGGCAACACACAGACCCCCATGCACGCAGTCTCTCAAAGGTGAGAAAATATTCAGCAATATCACTGGATTCATCATACTGTGGATATAGTCGCTCCCATTTGTGGATTGTTGGGGAAAGATTTTTAGGGTTATCCGGTATATTCTGCTGAGCCTTTGCCTTCTCTATCTCCAGTGCATACTTCCTCTCTTTTTCCTTCTCCTCCATTTCTTTTTCCTTTGCCTCCATAGCTCTCCTGTGGGCAGCCTCCTGGGCTTTCTCTGCCTCCATAGCTCTCTGGTGGGCAGCCTCCATTTCTTTTTCTTTGACTTCCAGTCTGGCTAACTCCAGCGTCTGTTTGGTCTTGCTTTCTGTCATCCTAGCCCCTCTGTTTTTAACCTAGCTATTCCCAAGAGTTAGAAAGAAAGAAAAAAAAAACCTGTCTTGTAAAATTTTGCTGTGCTGTAACCCAATACGCTTTTGTCTCTGACAGCTGTTCTAAGCGTACAGAAAAATCCTTTTGTTATGGAGATGCTCTGTCCCCAGGCAAAGAGACAGAATAAACTCTAACTGCTTTCAGCTTAAAACCTGCTTCCAAGCAGCCCAAAAGGAAAAAAAAAAAACTGTCCTTTTAAAATCCTGCTGTGCTTCTGTTTCAAAATGATCCTGGTTCAAAATGATCCCACCACTCTGCCACCATGTCAAGGTTCCTTCCCTACTCTGAAGTCTAGGGTACAGATGTGGGGACCTGCATGAAAGACCCCCTAAGCTTATTCTTACCAGCTTAGGTTAAAAACTTCCCCAAGGTACAAACTTTGCCTTGTTCTTGAACAGTATGCTGCCACCACCATGCGTTTTAAACAAAGAAGAGGGAAAGAGACCACTTGGAGACGTCTTCCCCCAAAATATCCCCCCAAACCTTATACCCCCTTTCCTGGGGAAGGCTTGATAATAATCCTCTCCAATTGGTACAGGTGAACACAGACCCAAACCCTTGGATCTTAAGAACAATGAAAAATCAATCAGGTTCTTAAAAGAAGAATTTTATTTAAAGAAACGGTAAAAGAATCACCTCTGTAAAATCAGGATGGTAAATACCTTACAGGGTAATCAGATTCAAAACACAGAGAATCCCTCTAGGCAAAACCTTAAATTAGAAAAAGACACAAAAACAGCAATATGCATTCCCTCCAGCACAGCTTATTTTACAAGCCATTAAACAAAAGAAAATCTAACGCATTTTCTAGCTAGATTACTTACTAACTTTACAGGAGTTGTAAGGTTTACACTCCTGATCTCTTCACAGCAAAAGCATCACACAGACAGCCCAAAACCTTTGCTCCCCCCCTCCAGATTTGAAAGTATCTTGTCCCCTCATTGGTCATTTTGGGTCAGGTGCCAGTGAGGTTACCTTAGCTTCTTAACCCTTTACAGGTGAAAGGGTTTTGCCTCTGGCCAGGAGGGATTTTATAGCACTGTATACAGAAAGATGGTTACCCTTCCCTTTATATTTATGACAGCGTAGTATAAACATGTCATTGTCTGTATGAAATTTTAGTTTGTACGTACTTCGCTAGTGCTTTTTATGTAGCCTGTTGTAAAACAAGGCAAGTAGCTAGATGAGTTGATGTACCCTGTGGAAGACCTTTGCATACCTCCAGGGGTACACATACCCCTGGTTGAGAACCACTGTTCTAGAGAAGTGCACAAGATTTCATTTATTATTAAGAGGTCTAACTACCAACATGCATTTCAAGATTGGCTCCTGCTGGTCAGTATATATTGCTATCATTTCTCTCTTTTAAAGTACAGCAAAAAACAAAGGCCCTGATCCTGCAAACACTTACACTAATGCTTAAATTAAGTAGGTGAGTAGTCCTGTTGAATTCAACAGAACAATTCAAGTGAGTAAAGTTAAGAACATACATAAGTGTTTGAGATACAGCTAAAGCTAAGGAGAGTTGAAAATAAAATAAGTTACTCTTAGACCAAATAATGTGTAATAGAAAATATTCTAATATTAATTATTTGTATTATCATAATACCTAGAGGCCCTAGTCAAGATGTGCTAGGATCTGTACACACACACACACGCACACTAAGAGAGAGTCCCTCTCCCAAAAGCTTACTGTCTAAATATACCAGACAAAAGATCAGAAAAAAAAGTGTATTGTAATCCCCTTGACATTGAAGCCCATCTACTTGTAAATGGTCCAGCTCTGCATAAGCCAAACAGGCACAGCAGGTAGATAAGGACTTTCAGTTACTACCAAAATCAACTGGATTCGAACTTGTAATTTAGACGTAAAAGATTATCTCCCTATCCACAAACATCTGTGGAAGATTTCACCTATTAGGACTAACAGCATAGAAACAATTATGTTTCTCACGTTTTATGCTTTTTCTACCTTCTCATTCCTTATTGCTAAGAAAGTTTTCATGAAAATGAAATTAGAGTGGTGCTAAAAAATATGTACCACTGGCAAAAAAAAAAATCAAAGTGGAACCAATTAAAACAACTCTACAACCAACAGAACACCACCTCCAGGAGAAACCACTATACCATGACCTTCCACATGGCTGTTACATGACACCACATCATCATCAACCCATCAAGACTACTGAAGGATCTGTACTCTCCAAGAGACTGAACTTCTGTCCCATCATAGAACTGGGTATCATATGAACATGTGGAAACCTAGGAAAATTCTTCCACTGACTCCACCTCAAAGAATTTTTCACAACAAAGATGATACCACCCACAACTACCACATCCCACTGACAGACATAAGAAAAAAGAATCGTCTGACCGGACATGCCTCAGTGGATGAAACCACACACTGGATGATTACACTGATTGTTTCAGGAGGTAAAAAATGGACACTGAAATCCTCAATAAAAAATACTTCCACCACAATCTCTCTACCACTGAGAGGACAGCTATACAGTCCCTGAAATCCAAACCTCAGATAGTGATCAAACCAGTTAACAAAGGGGGCACTATTGTAGTCCTTAATTATGATGACTGACAGTGAGGCCGACAGACAAGTCTCTGGACACCACCTACTATAAAGAACTCAAAAGGACCCCAAAACTCATCCTTCTTGATGCCATCAGTTATTAGCTCTCCTTCCCCACTAAGTAGAAGACCTTCACTTCCTCCTTGCTCCTAATGTATTTAAAAGACAATTTAAAAAAGGTTCTTTATGTTCCTTGCTAGGACTAACTCATTTTGTCTCTTAGCCTTTCTGATTTTGTCCCTACATGCTTGTGCTATTCTTCTGTACTCCTCCTTAGCAATTTGTCAATGTTTCCATTTTTTGTAGGATTCCTTTTTGATTTTCAGGTCATTAAAAAGCTCTTCATGGAGCATAGCCACCAACTTCCCCTCTTTCCCCAGGGTGCTCGTTCCCCTCTCTTCCCCCACCCCCCCCCATTCCAACCCCTTCCCTAAAGTCCTCACTCCAACTCTGCCCCCTCCCTGCCCCTATTCCAACTCCTTTCCCAAATCCCTGCCCCAGCCCCGCCTCCTCCCCGAGAGCGCCATGTTCCTGCTTCTTTCTTCTTCTTCCCATGAGACTTTATCTGCCAGTTCTCTGAATTTGTTAAACTCTGCTTTTTTGAAGTCTATTTTCCTTATTCTGTTGCTCTCACGCTTTCCTTTCCTTAGGATCATGAAATCTATGACTCCATGGTCACTTTCACCTCAACTGCCTTCCCACTTTCAGCTTCACATCCAATTCCTCCCTGCTGGTCAGAATCAAGTCTAAAAATGACAGCTCCCCCTGGTTCTTCCACTTTCTGAAACAAAAAGCTGTCCTAAGAACTTACTGGAAATTTTGTGTTTTGCCAAATTACTTTTCCAACTGATGTCTGGGTAATTAAATTTCCCCAGTTACTACCAGTTATGCAGAAATTTCAACTCTTTCTCTTCCTTTAAAGCTTCCCCATCTTGTGTTATACATCAAGATATACACATTGTACATAAAGGTCACTTCTTACATGTGATGATATGCCCAGCTCCGGCTGAGCTGAAATGGGAACAACACACGTATCTGAATGAAGAATTTGGCTCTGAACACAGGTAGGACAGTTATGTGTTCATACAGTTTAAATGTAAAGTCTAATTTTACAATCAACTAAGCTGCATAAAGTTTCACTAACCATCATAGAATATCAGGGTTGGAAGGGACCTCAGGAGGTCATCTAGTCCAACCCCCTGCTCAAAAGCAGGACCAATCCCCAATTAAATCATCCCAGCCAGGGCTTTGTCAAGCCTGACCTTAAAAACTTCTAAGGAAGGAGATTCCACCACCTCCCTAGGCAACGCATTCCAGTGTTTCACCACCCTCCTAGTGAAAAAGTTTTTCCTAATATCCAATCTAAACCTCCCCCACTGCAACTTGAGACCATTACTCCTTGTCCTGTCCTCTTCCACCACTGAGAATAGTCTAGAACCATCCTCTCTGGAACCACCTCTCAGGTAGTTGAAAGCAGCTATCAAATCCCCCCTCATTCTTCTCTTCTGCAGGCTAAACAATCCCAGCTCCCTCAGCCTCTCCTCATAACTCATGTGTTCCACACCCCTAATCATTTTTGTTGCCCTTCGCTGGACTCTCTCCAATTTATCCACATCCTTCTTGTAGTGTGGGGCCCAAAACTGGACACAGTACTCCAGATGAGGCCTCACCAATGTTGAACAGAAGGGAACGATCACGTCCCTCGATCTGCTCACTATGCCCCTACTTATACATCCCAAAACGCCAGTGGCCTTCTTGGCAACAAGGGCACACTGCTGACTCTTATCCAGCTTCTCGTCCACTGTCACCCCTAGGTCCTTTTCCGCAGAACTGCTGCCTAGCCATTCGGTCCCTAGTCTGTAGCTGTGCACTGGGTTCTTCCATCCTCCGTATTGAACCTCATCAGATTTCTTTTGGCCCAATCCTCCAATTTGTCTAGGGCCCTCTGTATACTATCCCTGCCCTCCAGCGTATCTACCACTCCTCCCAGTTTAGTATCATCCGCAAATTTGCTGAGAGTGCAATCCACACCATCCTCCAGATCATTTATGAAGATATTGAACAAAACCGGCCACAGGACCAACCCCTGGGGCACTCCACTTGACACCGGCTGCCAACTAGACATGAAGCCATTGATCACTACCCGTTGAGCCCAACAATCTAGCCAACTTTCTACCCACCTTATAGTGCATTCATCCAGCCCATACTTCCTTAACTTGCTGACAAGAATACTGTGGGAGACCGTGTCAAAAGCTTTGCTAAAGTCAAGAAACAATACATCCACTGCTTTCCCTTCATCCACAGAACCAGTAATCTCATCATAGAAGGTGATTAGATTAGTCAGGCATGACCTTCCCTTAGTGAATCCATGCTGACTGTTCCTAATCACTTTCCTCTCATGTAAGTGCTTCAGGATTGATTCTTTGAGGACCTGCTCCATGATTTTTCCGGGGACTGAAGTGAGGCTGACTGGCCTGTAGTTCCCAGGATCCTCCTCCTTCCCTTTTTTACAGATTGGCACTACATTAGCCTTTTTCCAGTCATCCGGGACTTCCCCCGTTCGCCACGAGTTTTCAAAGATAATGGCCAATGGCTCTGCAATCACAGCCGCCAGTTCCTTTAGCACTCTCGGATGTCCAGCCCCATGGACTTGTGCACGTCCAGCTTTTCTAAATAGTCCCTAACCACCTCTTTCTCCACAGAGGGCTGGCCATCTATTCCCCATTTTGTGATGCCCAGCGCAGCAGTCTGGGAGCTGACCTTGTTAGTGAAGACAGAGGCAAAAAAAGCATTGAGTACATTAGCTTTTTCCACATCCTCTGTCACTAGGTTGCCTCCCTCATTCATTAAGGGGCCCACACTTTCCTTGGCTTTCTTCTTGTTGCCAACATACCTGAAGAAACCCTTCTTGTTACTCTTAACATCTCTTGCTAGCTGCAGCTCCAGGTGCGATTTGGCCCTCCTGATTTCATTCCTACATGGCCGAGCAATATTTTTATACTCTTCCCTGGTCATATGACCAACCTTCCACTTCTTGTAAGCTTCTTTTTTATGTTTAAGATCCGCTAGGATTTCACCGTTAAGCCAAGCTGGTCGCCTGCCATATTTACTATTCTTTCGACACATCGGGATGGTTTGTCCCTGTAACCTCAACAGGGATTCCTTGAAATATAGCCAGCTCTCCTGGACTCCTTTCCCCTTCATGTTAGTCCCCCAGGGGATCCTACCCATCCGTTTCCTGAGGGAGTCCAAGTCTGCTTTCCTGAAGTCCAGGGTCCGTATCCTGCTGCTTACCTTTCTTCCCTGTGTCAGGATCCTGAACTCAACCAACTCATGGTCACTGCCTCCCAGATTCCCATCCACTTTTGCTTCCCCTACTAATTCTTCCCGGTTTGTGAGCAGCAGGTCAAGAAAAGCTCCCCCCCCAGTTGGCTCCTCTAGCACTTGCACCAGGAAATTGTCCCCTACGCTTTCCAAAAACTTCCTGGATTGTCTATGCACCGCTGTATTGCTCTCCCATCTTCATAGACTGAATAATAAAAATAATGCAATGTTACAGCTGGATAGTTAAAACTCCACAAAAAGTCAGTAAATTCAGCCATACTACAAATGCTGTATGTTTATGGTATACACTTAAAGACAAACAATAACATTAAGCTCTTTGTTTAAGAAAAACAGAACTAGCAACCACTACAAGGCCAAATTAACATTCTATTTTAATTCGAATTTTTACATTTCTTGACTTTCTTCAATTTTTAATTATGCAGCTTTAACAATGAACTAAAACTCTTTTCTCTGTTTTAAAAATTTGATTTCCAAGATTTACCAGAAATATAACCCAGAGCTATTTCAGGGCACACAAGCAGAGCCTGTTATGTTCCTTGATCCATGAAGTGCAGATGCAGCCCTGCAGAACTTAGGAACTCCACAAGAGAGGGCTGCAGCCTTGGCAAGTCTCCTGTGCGTACTTCCATAACTCTATGCAACACATCTCTTCTGAAATGAGCACTTCACAACTCTACAAAGTCATCTACTAAATATTCCCCGTACCACTTAAACTCTCAGCTTTATTAAATCAAAACCTTCCTCTCTTCCCAGGTTTAGGGATAGTCTGTGACGGTTAGCTACAAATGCTGGGTAAAGGGAGGTGTGTGGAGATGCACCACCCCAGAAACACTTAGGAATTGTACTGCAGGCAAAGATCTTTCCGCAGGCCACTCCCTGCAGGCAGTCAGATCCACATTTTGCACATGCTGTTGGGATGGCCCAGAATACCCCGAGGCACCTATCCATACTCCACAGACAGCCATGCCTCTACTTCTTCCCTCCCACCTTTTCAGCATCATGCTCCCCAAGGAGCAACAGAAGCAAGCAGTCCATGCATCCTGGGGCTACTGAGAGTGGCCCGACATTGCAACCTGAGCAGGACAAAACTGAGGGTGGGAGAAAGCTGTGTTTCTTGCCTCTCTCTCCACCCATGTGTGGGCAAAGAAGGATCACACACAGTCTACACAGTTTCAGCCAAAACATTAATTTTTCAAAATTAATGGGTTAGGGAAAAGAGAGGGTTATAATGGAGGCTTTCTTGAAGCTTTAACTAAGAGTAACTGTTGCTTGATGGGACCACTATAGTTAACACATGGCCAGCACTGTATGTTTATGAAAGAAAACACTACTAAAAATTAGAAAAAAAGCTGTATTTTAATATCCTTTTCTCTGCAGATGCAGAATAAAACTTGTAAAGAATACAGAATGTACCAAATCAACTGTGCCATAATCCAGGGTTTTTACTAACTAGACTGGGAGATTTAATATAAAAAAATTAATGAGCTTTCCATTTAAGTTAGACCATGAAACCCAAAAGCAGTGTAGGTCAATGTTCCATTGCAATTCATGTGTGCAACAGCATAGGATTTAATAGTTTTGACTGCACAGAAATCTTTAACCAAAGTCTACGAAGTCTATAAATGAAAGTCTTCTGTTATATTCTCCCATCAGCCGATTTTAACAGACAAGCGAACAGATCTTCACACACCATAATCTACTAAAATGCTTACGTGAATAAACTCAGCAGAGACACGTTTTCCAGTCTAGAGCCTTCTAGCTGCACCCCACCCCTCAAAAAAATCAGCTCACTTTCAAAAGAGAGATGTGCCCACTTTCCACAATGTTCCAGTCTGAATATCATACAAAAATCAATGTGGACCTAACACAATGTAAAGGATTCAGCATTTTCATAGCTGCCAACAATATAGTCTGCAGTATTTCAAGCAAGCATTTGTTGCTATCATAAAGCTAGCACATACAGGAAGATGCGCTGCCAGGAAGAATCATCCACTAAGTCTGATGCAAGATTGCCACCTTGAGGAATCCAGGAGATAAGCATAAGGGGGGAAAGTTACTGTTCATAAATTTCTAAAACTTGAATTTTTCACTTATGTCCCAGACAGATACCTCCATACCATAAAAATAAATAGTCTTCGTTCTCCCCTACTATCACCACCATTATATTTATGGACGAATTTGGTACTCGGGAAAGTGAAAAACTAAAGCCAGGCAAAATATAGGCATGTGTTCAAGCTGCCCAATAAGGGTCTGCCAATCCAGTAGGGTTGCCAACTTTCTAATCGCACAAAACCAAAAACCCCTTCCCCGAGGCCTTGCCCCCGCTCACTCCATCCTCCCTCCCTCCGTCGCTTGCTCTCCCCCACCCTCACTCACTTTCACCGAGCTGGGGCAGGGGATTGGGGTGCAGGAAGGGGGTATGGGCTCTGGGCTGGGGGTGTGGGCTCTGGGTGGAGCCAGAAATAAGGGGTTTGGGGTGCAGGAGGGAGCTCCAGACTGGGGCCAAGGGGTTCAGAGTGGGGGAGAGGGTGCAGGCTCCGGTTAAGGGTGCAGGCTCTGGGGTGAGGATAAGGGGTTTGGGGTGAAGGGGGGAGCTCTGGGCTGGGACAGGGGGTTGGAGTATGGGGGGGCTCCAAGAGGGAGTTTGGTGCAGGAAGGGAATCCAGGCTTGGGCAGGGGGTTGTGGTGCAGGAGGCGGCTCAGGCAGGGAGTTAGGGTGCAGGGTCCCAGGGGCGCTTACCGCGCTGTACGTTCCCAGGAAGCGGCCACCAAGTCCCTGCAGCCCCATGGCGCATGGGTGGCCAGGGGGGCTCTGCATGCTGCCCTCGCACCCACAGGTGCCGCCCCTGCAGCTCCCATTGGTTGTGGTTCCTGGCCAACTGGAGCTGTGGAGACAGCATTTGGGGTGGGGGCAGCACATGGAGCCTCCCTGGCTGCACATGCGCCTAGGGTCCACAAGGATCTGGCGGCTGCTTCTGTGACCCACAGGGAGCTACGACAGGCAGAGAACCTGCCTTAGCCCCAGACCCCAACTGTGCCCAGGCTTTTACGGCTCAGTCAGCAGTACTGACCGGAGCTGCCAGGGTCCCTTTTTGACCTGGTGTTCCAGTCAAAAACCAGACACCTGGTAACTCTACAATCCAGTACAGTCCTAACCCACATCTCCCTCTGTTTTGGAACCTTAACTATGGCCTCACCTCTCTTATGGATCAAAGTTAACATTTTATGGTGTCAGTCTGTGTACTAGCCTTTCACCTCTGGAGATCCGGATCACAAAGAAGAGCAATTTTGGTAGCACTATCCTTGTACACAGTTTTGCACATCAGGTAAAATAAAAATAAAAAAGCTGAAAAGAGCCAGTAGAATCTACTCAAAAAGTGTCCAAGACTGCACTAGGAGCAAGTGAGAGGTCAGGATTGAGGTGCATTGGGAGATCATTGTGGGAAAACTTGAGAACAATTAATGGCTCAAATCAATAACCTAGATTCTTGACTTCTATAAACATAGTAACACAATACATAAGAAACCTTTAGCAACATTTGTGAGGTAATTTGCCATGGACAAAAATAAAGTTAATATCAATACAAAAAAAATAAATTGGTTAGTCTCTAAGGTGCCACAAGTACTCCTTTTCTTAATACGAAACATTTTATTCTGCCAATTATAATTGTCTCAATAATGAGCAATGTACTTCTGCATTTTGCCTACTTATCATGGTGAATAAAAATTGTGATTTTTTTTTTAAGATAGAAGAGTTTTATTTAAATTATTTTTTCACTTAAAGCAGATTATTAATTTGCATATGGCTAGTTCTTTACTTTCCTCCTATTTTCTAGTCTTAAATTGCTAAAATGGATTTTTTATGTATTTCTTTAATTAGTTTTCTAGTTGTTAGAATTTCAGATTTTACACATGGACAACTTCTACTAAGAAGTTTCGCACTTAAAATGATTTTCTATCCCAAAATAAAAAAGTCCAAGGCATAAGTAACATATTTACTGTGTGAACACTGCAAATTCTAACACACAATATTTATAAACAAATAGCCAAAACTACATTTGCAATCAACCCCACCTTCCAATATATTGAACTTCCACAAATCAAGAAAGCTGAAATGCTTTGACCAGGCTATATTTCCTCAATCAGATTTTGCAAGTGAGTCTATGGGACTTGTGTTCCTAAATACCTAATTATGAGTTTAGGAACTTACTTTCAGGCTCCAATTTTTGAAATTTTTTTGCATAAAAAGTTCACAACTTTGTTAATCTATTGAAAGTCTAAATAACCTCACACTGTTTAACACTAAATCCGTTTTGTTTTGATTATATGCCACTAAATTTTTAATAAAAAAATCATTTTAGTCCCTGATGCTGCAGGCACTTCTGCACATTATAGTCCTACTGAAGTCAATGGAACGACTCATAGCTTCCAAGGCCAGAAGGGACCACGGGGATCATCTAGTCTGACCTCCCCTGTATAACAGACACCAAAGAAATAATTCCCCCAAATAATTCCTGTTTAAACTAGAGCACATCTTTTAGAAAAACATCCAGTTCTGATTTTAAAATTGCCAGTGATAGAGAATCAACCATGACCCTTGGCAAATGGTTCCAATTGTTAACTAACCTCACTGTTAAAAATTTACACATTTCCAGTGTGAATTTCTCTAGCTTCATCTTCCAGCCATTAGATCTTGTTATACCTCTCTCTCCAAGACTGAAGAGAGACCTTTATCAAATATTTGATCCTCATTGACTGATCAAGTTGCCCATAAACCTTCTTTTTTGTTAAGCTAAATAGATATCTCGAATCTCTCACTGTAAGGCTCTTCTCTGAATCCTCTCCATTTTATCAATATCCTTCTTAAATTGCAGGCACCAGAACTGAGCGCAGTATTCCAGCAGTGGTAGTACCAGTGCCAAACACAAAGATAAAATAACTTTTCTGCTCCTACTCGAGATTCCCATTTATGCATCCAAGGATCACATTAGGCTCTTTGGTCACACAGTTGCACTAGGAGCTCATGTTCAGCTGATTATCTACCACAACACTCCAAATCTTTTTCAGAGTTACTTCTTCACAGGATAGAGTCCCTCATCCTATAAGTATGGTCTACATTCTTTGTTCCTAATGTACAGTATGTACATTTATATTTGGTCATATTAAAACACAGATTTTGTTTGCTTATGCCCAGCCCACAAAGCAATCCAATTGCTCTGTAGCAGTGACCTATCCTCTTCATTATGTCCTCCACCAATTTTTGGTCATCTGCAAACTTTAACAGTGATGGTTTTATGTTTTCTTCCATATCATTAATAAAATATTAAATAGAGTAGGGCCAAGAATCAATCATTCCATGACCCAACTAGAAACACCTTGTTAATTTTTATTCAATTTTTTTAATCAAAATATTGTGTGACAGTAAATCAAACAGCTTACAGAAGGTGAAATATACTTAGAATACAGAAGGTGAAATATACTTAGAATACACTTATCTTTATCAACCGAAGTTATAAACTCCCCAATCATGTGAATAAAGTTACATACTTGCAGGATAAGAGCCTTAATTTTTCAATATATTCCCCCTAAAAGCACCTGTGTAAAATTCAAATAAGATGCCCTACCACTAGTGACCTTTTTTAAAAAAATGTATTCATAATTTAGTTCATTTTCGTTCTTTTAATGTAAAATTGCCATAGCACGAACTTTCAAATTAGCTTTTACAAATCTTCAACCTGATTTAAACTATTTTTAATCATGTTTTAAATCGCTCTACCCTGTTGACTAATATAGATGTATCACATTATCAATGTGTATTACTGATATCGCACATATTAATATGCATTAAGAACACATCTACATGACATATTGTGCGTGTATATATTTCTAGAAGTTACATGGCCTGAATTGGCCTATGAGTTTCTATAATCCTGTTCGCCAATGGTGAGTATCCCATAACACTTTGTGAAGCTAAAGTCAGTCAGTCTTGCCATTAGAAGATAGGAACCTTGTCAAAGGCAAAATACATTAATATTCTGTAGCAGCAGAGGAGGTAGCTGCACAGACCAGTACCTGGAATGCTAGTATCTGAAACAAAGATAAGGTAGGTACTGAACAACTAAGGAATAGGTACAAACTAGTGGGTGGGATTATAGTGACATGTAAAGAATTTTGTAACTCTGTGTTCTAAGCGGGCGGCCTAGCAAGGTTGAAGAGCCTTGCCTGTCTTCAGCATTCTGGTTTCTTTAAAAGAAACCCCCACTTTTAGCAGAAAAACTTACAATGCATGAAGGCAACTGATAGGGAGTTTGGCTGTCGGAGGAGGCTGATTTCGCCAGCCATTGGGGTATTTTATAGGAATTGGGATATCGTCCACAGCAGCCTTTAATAGCCCCAAAACAGAAGGGGTTTTTTTGGTGGTGGGGGAGTTGTTCAATGGCAATGTCCAGGTGGGAAGCCAACCTCTGCCTCTTCAAGCTACTGGGAAATGGAAGCATGTGGGGATTTCTACCAAGGTGCTGTTTCCTGGACAGCATATACAGACTCCATCTTTTGGATCAGTGGCTAGCAGGCTTCTGATAAAACTGAAACCTCCTCCACCAACCTTCTCTGGCTGACGGAATTGAAGAGGAGCATTCACCTGCTCTTCTTCCCTCCCATCCTGTGACACACAGGCCCACACATGGCTCACCACTCTGTGTCAGCAACTCTTGCCAGGTCTGACATACTCACTACACCACACACATTGGTGTCACAATATTTATTTAAACAATGACATGTAATACATCATTTGGTCATTAATGTCCCCATGAAATGTTTGTAACAACTCTAAGTGAAATTAGGGATATTCTCTGACATTGTGTCCTGGTCACTGTGAACAGACAAAGGTAACAAAACAGGTTTCTTCTGTATAAAGGGAAAAGAGACTATGGCAGATGTCCTGTTCAGGAGAAAGGGCTCTGACCTGCTGCCTCCGGGTCAGCCAATGGCTCAACCTCCAGCAGCTTAATAAGGGGAGGTATGATCCTAAAAGCATCCCAGTGCCAGACAGCAAGGGGCTCCTTGGACCAAGTAATGAGTTTCAGTTGGCCTGACCAATTCAGTGTACCCCAACTCACTATGGTTACAATCGGTATCTAAACAGTGTCATGTAACATCATAAGAAAACTAATAATTCACTAATCATTAATATTTTTGTGTGCTATGTGTACGCAATGTGTACTAAAAGTTATGGATATATGCTGGAATGATGACTAAAATGTGTTTAAGCCAGGCACATCAGGGGGGTTGGTAAAAGAGTCTGCCCTAGACAAAGGAATGTGTATTTGCTTCTCTGACCTGACCAGCCCAGTTGTCAGGCAGAGAAAATGAAGGTCCACTTACATATTAGGTGAACAAACTATCAAGCTAACGAACAGGAGGTGACAGCTTCCAGCAAGGAAGAGTAACTTTTTCTGGGCTATGAAGACAGAGGGGCTGAACCTCAACTGATAAGCAATTGAATCAACTGAATGCATACAATATTACTGTATTATAAGTTTATCAAGTGAGATATTTTATAAAAGCCTTTGACAAACTGGTGATTAATATCATAAAATGAATGTATTAACGCTATATAAGGAATTATGGATACTCATTAATATTACACTTTATGGTCTGTGTCCATACAAAGGAAGAACAGGTCTCTTCCAAACAGAAGGGAATGTCATAGCTATTTACCTGTCTTCTATGTAAATTAAGCACGGTAGAATCAAAACAATGGAAGCCTCATTTACATACAGGTGGATGGGAAGACCATAGAAGGGAAAAACAGCATGAGGTCATCCTGCCTCTTGAAACAAGGTCATAGAACTTTGAAAGATATAAGCAAAGACAGAAACCATCTTTGGCATCCATTGCTAGACAGACACAAGGGAAGGAAACTCCTGCAAGCTGAGAAAGATGGCTCCTTCAACTAAGGGGGGACTGAAGTCTCTGGAAACTGAATATAGGTGAGAAACTTGCTCAGGCAAAGATCTTTCACCTAGGAAGACAAGGGAAACCAGCCCCTTGTGCTTCTGGGGAATGTCTTGACTGAGAAAAAGTCAGCCATTACTGGAAAGAAGAAAGACTGGTAGAAATCTAACTAGAACAAAGACAGTAGCTTGTTAAGTCTCAGCCACTGGAGAGCATATTTTGTTTTGTTTTACTAGTAACTCTATCTTCTTTCCTTATACTTGAGCTCACTTAATCCTATGTATATTTTGTTAATAAATTTGTTTTGTTTTTACTGTAAACCAAACTCAGTGCTGCGTTTGAACGGAAGGGTGTATTTCCCCCAGTTAAGTTAATAACCTGTAATGTGCTTCTGTCTCCTTAAGGAGCAATAAACCTTATTATTTCTCTAAGTGGTTCAGGTGAGGGCTGGACACTTCAGGGCACACAGTTTTGGGGAAATTCAGGACAGGGAGCATGTTGCTGGCTGTAATCAAGGTGGAAGACAGAATGGGGCTGCAGACAGGCTGCTGGGGTCAGAGCTGCTTAAGCAGGGCTGTCTAGCACACAGACACTCAGGGCATGATCTGCATGCGAGCAACAGCAGCAAAGCATTTTAAGGAACTCAGGGTTCAACCAAGTTCTATAAAAGCTTTATAGGGGCTTGAAAAATTCACTCACTTGGAGTCAAAACAACATTGACTACAGATAATATGGAAAGTTTCAAAAGTCACCCCCCATGTGAATGCAATGACAAGAAGCTACAGAGATCACTCTACCTTTGGTTAGTTGATGAAAGACTGAAATGGCTGCCAAATGCACCTGGATGGAGTTAATCTTTAAATTACACTCAGCTAGGTAAAGAAGGTATTCAAATAGTTTTTATGCAGGGCAAGCAATAGGGTCTTCTTGGACCCTATCGCATGACATGACAATCACGCAGAATTGTGTATCTTTCCGAAAGATGGCTTCCGGGATGTCAGAAGAACATGACACACCTGCTCAGAGACACCATGTCAGGCAACCTGTCCAGGACAGGATGCTCTGGTCTCAGATCACATCTAGAACCAGGGACTCTCAGCCTGATGAGATTAACCTTGGCCGTTTGCAACAGAATGGAGAACCACAATTATGTGCCAGCAAGGAGCTATTAGGACCATCTAATCTTTCTTTCTCCAGAGCCTTGCCAGGATCTTTGCTACCAAAAGGACTGGAAGAAAAGGACATAACAGCTTCTTTTTCAAGGGAATGGAAAGGCATCCCTAGCAGTCTTTTCTCAGTACCAGGAACAGAAAACCAGTAGCTGCTTGTCAGGTGGGTGGTGAAAATACCTACCTCTAATGTCTTCCACTGTAGGAAGAGCTAATCTGTGACTCCCTGATCACAGATCACTCATAAGAATCTATTACGGATTAATTTAGTCTGCAATCACATTCCCCTCTTCTACCAAGTCCATGGCAACTAAGAATATTGTTTTCACTATTGCTATTGGACAGACCTCATGTCCATCCCCACAGGGCTTCCCAACAGAGGAAGTATGACCTGATGCCTCCCTGCTTATTTATATAAACAGTGGCCTCTTTGTTTGTTTGTTTGAACTACCTTTGGGGAAGATTTGGTAGACCACATTACAATATGTTGCAGATGCAAACCATCATGTGACTGCATCTCTGCATTGCAGCTCAGAATGTTGGGGCACAAAGGTCTAGCCAGTCTTCCCTTTGATCACAATTGCCTCCACCACCAAGCTCTTGTTGGGAAGACTCACTCTTAGCCAGTGGCAACCTCAGTGGAAGATGTATTTTTTTTTTCTTGATCACCTTCAAGACAAGGGCAGCTGCACGAACGGTCTGCCACATTTCCCTCAGCTCCCCCAAAATAGGGTCCAAGAACACAGCAACTTTAATACCCAGGACATGGACACCTTTCAATTTGACTCCACTGCATTCCTGGACTGGTTTAAATTCAAGATTGGTCGAAGCAATTGAACTGCCTCTGTAAAAAACTGGGGAAAGTAGGGTCCTTCTCTGCAGAGTCATTGCCTTGGTGCTTCTTTCTAGTAGAAAAATACTGGAGCATTAGAAAAGTCCTACAACTCACTCAAATCCAAATAACAGTCTTTACCAGCCCCATTCTCAGCATTACCACAATCAAGTGTTTGCAACGGTCTAAACAAAGGGTTCTCACAACAAAATTTTTGGTGACCTCAGAGTGTGACCATCAACCCTTGCTGGTGGCCGTTCTGACAATTTTTTTCTAAAATACTTAATTAACTTTAGGAAAAACAAATACACATATACAGGTCCAAATCATTGCCATTTATGTATGTCTGGAGGTTATTTCAGAAAATAATGGACAGTTGCCTCTATTCTTTACTGGACCTAAACACAATAGAAACACAAATAAGGTGCTTTGCATGTTTTGCTTTTTTGGTTGATTTTTTTTCCAGACTTGCTAGTTGGTAAGTCTGCTACTGTGAAAACTGATAGTTGTTAATATCACTTTTCACAGTAGAATTACTCAGCCCTGGCATGCTGGGAGACAAAGTAAGCCATGGATGGGAAGGTGGGCAGGGAGGATGGGGGGCTGGGTGGAGGCGGCAGCGGGGTTTGGGGTGATGGTGAGAGATGAGCCTGGGGTCCAACTGCACAGCTGGAGGAGGCAGTGGGGTCAACGGCGATTTGCGGGGGTGAGCCCAGGGCCAGAACCTAAAGCCCTGCAGCTGGGGGATAAAGCCCACTGCCACACAGCCAGAGCCTGCCACCCACCACCCTAGAGCTGAAGCCCTAGCCCCACTGCCCCTGGGAAGGTGGAGAACTCACACTGGTTGCCTGCTCCTACAGTGTTTGTGGCTTCAGAAGTGCGTAGAGACCAGCCCCTGGCGCTGCACCCCACACCCCCAATCACCTGTGGTATGTGGCCATGGTGGCCGCATGTGAGAAACGCTGGTCTAAGCAATGGTGGAGCATAAGTACTCTGGGAAACACTGACACTGGATATGCAACAGTGCTCAGTGCCAGAGGCGTCAGTGTATCTATCACACGCATCTCTAGCCTCAACACTTACTATCAGGCTCAAACATTGATCGTGACAGTGCACCTATGCCATGAGATCTCAACAGCTGACAGGGAAAAAAGAATGCGTCAAAGCTGATGCTTCGGCAGCCTCAGAGAACCACAGTAATAAAGCCAGGTTAACTATATGTCGATATCAAGAATCAGAGGATCCTTCTCCACTTTGAGCATATAAATGTAGGATGGTCAGATCCATAATTGTGTCCTTCATATGTACAGTACAGACCCATTTACGCGCGGTCGCGCCATGCCTCCCAGTGCTACCTATTTAACACGCGAGGCTCGTTAACATGCATCTTTACCACCGACGGGGGGTGGGGAAGGGGCAGCAACGTTAAAGCTGACGTGGGAGGCAAAAAGGGCAGGGACGTTAAAGCACTGCCATGGCAGCGCTTTAAGGATGGTCCTTTGCCGCAGCAGCGCTGGACCACCGACAGGGGGGAGCAGCAACATTAAAGCGCTGCCATGGCAAAGGACCCTGAAGCACTTTAAGTTCCCTGCCCCTTTTGCCTCTGCTCGGCGGCAGGACAAAGGGAGCAGCTGCCCCAGCAATTTAAAAGGGCCCAGGGCTCCGGACTCCGCTACCACAGCAGCGGCATCCAGAGCCCCGAGCCCTTTAAATCACCACAGAAACCCCGGGCGGCGCAGACCAGGCGGCCTGGAAGGGCTGGCTGGGGGATGCTGACCCCAACCCTGCCCCTTCCACCCAAGGCCCCACCCTTCCGGGGGCCAGAGCCGCCTCTGCCCCCGTAAGTGTCCTGAATTACTTTCACCCCGGTGTAGTAATAATAATGTTTTTATTAGATTAGATATTTGAATTTATATTCTTGCAAAGCACTGTTAACAGATAGGCCTGCAGTATTTGGGACGTTGTGACTACATATGTAATCCTAGATAATTATACATGTATACATAGATATCTTAAGATATTTCAGCATGGCTCTCTTAACCCGCGGTCCGTTAACACGCGGTCGTGAGGGCTTGGTGCCCAACATCCGCACGTAAACAGGTCTGTACTGCAGCTTCATGAAATAAAGGGCTTCAAAACATGCACTTTGGGGTACTGCTAGCTCGTTCTCTCAATGTTTCCCACCTCCCCTCTTATTCATTATTTCTTTTAGATTGATACAAAAAGAAAAGGGGACATCTATCCCAAGCTCTAGCACCCTAACACAAGTTACAAGAAAACTAGCAGCCTTCTCCCCAACAGAACTCAACTACATTTGAAACACCAAATTTCCTAAACCCATGCAAATCTAATCACCACCACGACCAGCTTCCTGATGAACCAGAGCTCTCTGACTTCAAGCACCAAGTCCCTGAATGCATCATGGAGCTGGTGTGTGGCACAGCTCTTGGCTTCACTGGCCAGGTCTATACTGACACACTGGCACCAAGTCAGAGGGATCAGCATTCGTAGCTGACACATAATTACATCTGCAAATGTTATCTCAATCTTACTCCTTTTAAGGGCAAGTCTACGCTTAAAATGCTGCAGTGCTTCAGTGAAGACCCTACTGTGCAGACAGGCAAGCCTTGCCATTGGCATAGTCAGTCCACTTCTGCGAAAGGTGGTAGCTGTGTTGACGAGAGAAGCCCTCCCATCGACACTGCTGTCTACACTGGCAGTTAGGTTGGTATAACTGCATTGCTCCGAGCTGTGGATTTTTCACACCCCTGAGTGATGTAGTTATATCAGTGTAAGTTTATAGTGTAGATTTGGCCTAAGTCTGGCATGAGGTTGGTGCAGAATGCTTCCAAGGGTAAACTCTTAAAGCGAAATTAAGCTGACACATAATTTCGCTTTAAGGGTTTACCCTTGGAAGCATTCTGCACCAACCTCATGCCAGACTTAAGCCAAATCTACACTATAAACTTACCCTTAAAAGGAGTAAGATTGAGATAACATTTGCAGATGTATCCAGCAGCCCTGCAGTTCATGGTCAACTCCAAGGCAGACAATGTAACAAATACCACCACACAGGTGGCTGGGAACACATTACCTTGACTCAATGCTCTCTACACTGGTTCCCCACTGAACAGAGTCCAGTTCACGTTTGCTGTGTTGATCCTGAAAGCCCTGAATGGAGTTAGAGCTAACTATCTGAGTTCATGGTCCTCTCTCTGTCTGTGGCCATGACCTCCCACATGTGCAATACACCAGTGGAAAAAAGAAACCTGTTAATCAATAAGGCGTACAATAAATCCTTATCACCAGCGTTATCAAGAGGGAAATACCTGTGATGTGTTAAGTATGAAGACAAAGCACCTGATATGACAGGTGTGCCGAAAGTGCCCTAAATGATATTTGACAGTACAAGGATTCAGATTCAAAATTTTAAAAATCTCATAACCGCCAGAGACAATTTTCATAAGAGGCAGACCAAGACTATGGAACTCAGTGCCAGTGAAATGGAAAATGACAACTAAGGCTACGTCTACACTAAGCACCATACAGCAGCACAGCTGTACCGCTGCAACAGTGCTGCTGTAAGGTCTCCTGTAAGAACTCTCCCGCTGGCACAATTAAACCACCCCCAACAAACGTCAGTAGCTATGCCAGCAGGAGACACTTCTGCCAACAGAGCTATCCACACCAGGGCTTTTGTTGGTGAAACTTATGTCGGTCAGGGAAGTGTTTCTTCACATCCCGACCAACAAAAGTTTTGCCGATAAAAGTTCTTGTGTAGACAAAGCCTTAGTTTGCTAAATTTGGAGCTTAAATGCAAAACCCACCTCTTCCACAATGCTTCCCCACAATAATACCCCTCACTTTCATAAGTATATAAAAAAAATTAAGGCCTAGCCTGTGTCTTGCTGGTTGGGAAGGAAGAAATAGTTGCCATGTTCAGTCATGGGAGGCCTCTGATACTACAGTGATGTAAGAACAAAGACACGGTCATCTTGACGTAGGTGGCTGGGGGAAGCAAGCCATGTGCTCACTAATGTAGTACAATTTTATTCAATTCTTTAATTTATTCTTTTAATCTTTTATGGTTCTGGCTCTATAGTCAGAACTCAAGTCAAAGTTACACTGACTTCCAGGAGAGTTGGGACAAGTGGGGATTGCAGCCCTGAGCCCCAATTTTCAGCTGGGGTGATGTAAATCCTTCCCATCAGATCCTGAGACCAGAATCATCAGGAAAAGGATCTAGACAGTAACCAGTTCTTCCCTGTAAGACTATCAGATCCAGACAGTCCACCACTCATCTCCCAACATGACACACACAGTTGTTCCTACAAGGCTATTTCCAGCCATCCCAAGGAGGGAGAGCAGGAGGGCAAGAAGCAACCAGCGATAGAGCATCACAGGCTCTGAGATTTACCATTTATTTGGGGGGTAAGCAGGTAGCTTTGTCTAGTTAATGTTTTTGACATTTTGCTGACATTAGAATGAAATCATATATCTGCTTTTCTTCTTTCAGGTGTCTGGAAACTGCTGTGAGACAGTTCCTTGAAAAACGTGCAAACATCAGCAATTTAAGTAATATTATGTTCTTCTTCCATGTTTCTCCTTTAGAGTTGAGACCAGCACAGCAAATGTCTCAACTACGCTTAGCCCTGAAAGAACAGGGGGCGGGAAACGTTCTCAGCAGACCTAAGACGAAGGAAAGGCCTCTACTGCTCTCAAACCTGATAAAAGGGGAAAGAAAACAGTAACATGCTGACCAATATTGTCTCACTGTTTCTTTGTAGTCCCATCTCTCTGTTTCCAACCGTCTTATACTTAGATTGTAAGTATACAAAGTAAGCCTCTTTGGGGCAGGGACTTGCTGTGTTTGTACAACGCCAAGCACACTGGAGGTCCTGGCCCATGACTGGGGTTCCTAGGTGCTATGGTAATAAAAGTAAATAATAATAAAATAGGGAGAAACCATAATAAGTTGCACCAGTTCAGCTAGAATGGCACAAAAGATTTCATCCCAAGTGCTGGAGCCAATCATCATGGGGTCATGCTGGGAAAGTACTGCACGCAGACAGGGTGTTCCACTCAAGTTTGCAGCCAATGCCTTTCCATCTAACATAGACAGGGCCTACTTGCCTGACCTAAAGCACTTTTTTAATAAAATTTAGTTATAACACCAATCCATACCAAACTATGTTATAACATGGCCAGGTGGGCCACAAACACTTTACAGTGCTTGTTAGACTTGTTTTTTATACTGTAAATGGGACATTAAGTGTGTAGAGAATGGACTGGCTAAAAGTAACACAGGCACTTAGGGCTAAATCCACAAAAGGCCTTAGGCATTGAAACACTCAGTGTTGCAACACCCAATTTTTAGGTACCCTTGCCACTCAGTGGAATCCACAGCCCTAAGTTAGGTGCCTAAACTCCTTATAAAACACATATGGGGAATTAGGCACTTAAGAATGTAATCCATCAAAACCAGCAAACTAAGCGGGTAGGCGCCAAGGCTAGCCAGTACGAAATGCCATGAATACAGGTTGGCCTAAGCCGGGCTCCTCAAAAGGTACTTAGGTGACTAAGTCCGGGCTGGAGGGAACCACTTCCCTCCACTCAGGATGCACAGTTGTGAATGCTCTCCTGGAATTAGGTGCTACTATTAGCCCATGGGTTAGGGCACTTACCTAGGATGTGGGAGGCCTAGGTTCAATTCTCCCCTCTCCCTCATGTGGAGCAGCGATATGAACCTGGCTCTTCCAGGAGACTGCCTTAACCATGGGGCTATGGGGTATTCTGGGACAGATCTCTCAATCTCTCCTACCCAAGCTGCACCATTCTGTTTAAATATTCACTGAGACAGAATGAGAATGACTCTATGGTCCAGTGATTAGGGCAATCTCCTGGGACAAGGGAGATCCAAGTTCAAATCCCTTCTCCACATCAGGCAGGGGGACTAAACTCTCTCTCATCCTGGGTGACTGCCCTTAACTAATGGTCTAAAAATGTAAAGGGGAGGACACACCCCTCCTTCCATTTTGTGTGGGTGTAGGAATGCTCTGAGAATGCTTATCGGACAGATGCTTAAACTGAGGGCTGTGTGCACGCTCACTTTTGGAAACTTTGGGTGCATCTTCACAGCATAGTTAGCTCAAGTTATCTGCATCATCTGACCTTCAAACGTAAGCTAACAGTTGTAGTGAAGACAAACCCCTAGGCACCTATGAAACTTTAAAAGAGGAAATGTAGGAAGTTAGGTGGCAGTTGAGCTGTGGTTTTGAGAAGCTCAGAGGCACTTGAAGTCTCAGTTAGGTTCGTATGTCCTTTTGTGCATCTAGCCCAGGTATTCTCAAACTGGGGGTCGTGAGCTGTCAACCTCCATCCCAAACCCTGCTTTGCTTCCAGCATTTATAATGGTGTTAAAAATATTTAAAAGTGTTTTTAATTTATAATGGGGGGGGGTGTCACACTCAGAGGCTTGCTACGTGAAAGGGGTCAGCAGTAAAAAAGTTTGAGAGCCACTGATCTAGCCCTTAGACCCCCAAATCCTGCATCTGAATCTGTACGGACGCAGGGGTCTGCCCACACGGCTCCAACTGCAGGATCGGTATCTTTGTTTGCATCACTGCTTGATAAAATATTTGAAAGTCATCCTTCAGTCATACCAACAGAGGGCTGGAAAACAAAGACTGCAGAAGAGAGATATTCACTTCTCTCCATCTGCTCAAGAGTTCCCCAGCCCAAGTTTTACTCTTGAAAGTAACAGCACAAAACAGAGGAATCAATTTCTCACCCAATACAAACCAGACGCCAACGATGGCATCCGACGATTTAGACCACTGTGGGGTGGTGTCACTTGGAGAATTCAGACACAATTACTAAGTGAGCTGTAGCTCACGAAATCTTATGCTCAAATAAATTGGTTTGTCTCTAAGGTGCCACAAGTCCTCCTTTTCTTTTTGCGAATACAGACTAACACAGCTGCTCCTCTGAAACCTAAATTACTGACCTGTTCACCTGTCAAAAACCTATGTCAGATGCCTGTTGTGCCAGACAACCAGCACTCCCCTGCATGCTGTCCCTACAGCAGTGTGTTGAGGCGGGGGAAGCCGTGCTGGACGACACCCACAGGCCGGTGGGAGTGAATGGGGAGGGCTGCCCCACCACTTTACGGAAAGCATTGCCCGTCCCTGCGCGGCCCCCAGCCGGGACCAGCAGAGAAACCCTGGAGCGCCCGGCCATGGAGAGACGTGGGGCGCCTCGCCTGACCCCCCCCCCCCGACACACACACACACACACACACACACACACACACACACACCGCCCCCCTTCCCACGCTCACCGTCCAAGGACACGAACTGCCCCACGGCCGAGGAGCCGCCGCCGCTGTTCTCCACGAACTGCACCTCGGAGACGATGATGTTGTCCTCGAGCACCGAGCCGCAGCCCGTACACACCGCGTCCCCCCGCGCCGCGTCCACCTCGATCTCCGAGCCGCCGCACACGGCGCACACCCGCCCGCCCGGCATGGTGCCCCGCGGGAGCCGGGGCTCTGCCCGCGCGCCGCCTCGCGCGCTGCCGCCGCCGCAACCGTCTCCTCCACCTCCCCGGGCCGGGCGCCGCTGAGCGTCCAACCCCTCTCCGGCCGCTGCACCGGTCAGCGCACGGGGCAGGCCTCGGCCGGGCCGGCTGGGGGAGGAGCCCAACGCTCCCAGAGCCCGGGCCCCACTCCTCTCGCGAGAGCTCGCCAGATACTCGCCCCCCTCCCCCAGGTACCTCCGCCTACAGTCACCGCCCACAGCCTTCCGTCACTCTCTCCCCAAGCGCCGGCTCCTCGCGCTGCACAACCGTCACCGCCCCGAGCCCCGCAACCTCCCCAATACCACCCACAAGTCCTCAGCCCGTCACTGCCCAGAGCCCCCCCACAGCTCCCCCACAGCGCTCCAGCCCGTCACTGCCCCAAGCCCCCTCAACCTCCCCAATACCACCCACAACTCCTCAGCCTGTCACTGCCCAGAGCATCCCCACACCCCACTGCCCAGAGCCCCCCACAGCTCCCCCATAGCGCTCCAGCCCGTCACCGCCCCGAGCCCCCTCAACCTCCCCAATACCACTCACAACTCCTCAGCCTGTCACTGCCCAGAGCCCCCCGCAGCTCCCCCATAGCGTTCCAGCCCGTCACCGCCCGAGCCCCCTCAACCTCCCCAATACCACCCACAACTCCTCAGCCTGTCACTGCCCAGAGCATCCCCACACCCCACTGCCCAGAGCCCCCCACAGCTCCCCCATAGCGCTCCAGCCCGTCACCGCCCGAGCCCCCTCAACCTCCCCAATACCACTCACAACTCCTCAGCCTGTCACTGCCCAGAGCCCCCCACAGCTCCCCCATAGCGCTCCAGCCCGTCACCGCCCGAGCCCCCTCAACCTCCCCAATACCACCCACAACTCCTCAGCCTGTCACTGCCCAGAGCATCCCCACACCCCACTGCCCAGAGCCCCCCACAGCTCCCCCACAGCGCTCCAGCCTGTCACCGCCCGAGCCCCCTCAACCTCCCCAATACCACCCACAACTCCTCAGCCTGTCACTGCCCAGAGCCCCCCACAGCTCCCCCATAGCGCTCCAGCCCGTCACCGCCCGAGCCCCCTCAACCTCCCCAATACCACCCACAACTCCTCAGCCTGTCACTGCCCAGAGCATCCCCACACCCCACTGCCCAGAGCCCCCCACAGCTCCCCCATAGCGCTCCAGCCTGTCACCGCCCGAGCCCCCTCAACCTCCCCAATACCACCCACAACTCCTCAGCCTGTCACTGCCCAGAGCCCCCCACAGCTCCCCCATAGCGCTCCAGCCCGTCACTGCCCCGAGCCCCCGCAACCTCCCCAATACCACTCACAACTCCTCAGCCCGTCACTGCCCAGAGCCCCCCACAGCTCCCCCATAGCGCTCCAGCCCGTCACCGCCCGAGCCCCCTCAACCTCCCCAATACCACTCACAACTCCTCAGCCTGTCACTGCCCAGAGCCCCCCACAGCTCCCCCATAGCGCTCCAGCCCGTCACCGCCCGAGCCCCCTCAACCTCCCCAATACCACTCACAACTCCTCAGCCTGTCACTGCCCAGAGCCCCCCACAGCTCCCCCATAGCGCTCCAGCCCGTCACCGCCCGAGCCCCCTCAACCTCCCCAATACCACCCACAACTCCTCAGCCTGTCACTGCCCAGAGCATCCCCACACCCCACTGCCCAGAGCCCCCCACAGCTCCCCCACAGCGCTCCAGCCTGTCACCGCCCGAGCCCCCTCAACCTCCCCAATACCACCCACAACTCCTCAGCCTGTCACTGCCCAGAGCCCCCCACAGCTCCCCCATAGCGCTCCAGCCCGTCACCGCCCGAGCCCCCTCAACCTCCCCAATACCACCCACAACTCCTCAGCCTGTCACTGCCCAGAGCATCCCCACACCCCACTGCCCAGAGCCCCCCACAGCTCCCCCATAGCGCTCCAGCCTGTCACCGCCCGAGCCCCCTCAACCTCCCCAATACCACCCACAACTCCTCAGCCTGTCACTGCCCAGAGCCCCCCACAGCTCCCCCATAGCGCTCCAGCCCGTCACTGCCCCGAGCCCCCTCAACCTCCCCAATACCACCCACAACTCCTCAGCCCGTCACTGCCCAGAGCCCCCCACAGCTCCCCCACAGCGCTCCAGCCCGTCACCGCCCGAGCCCCCTCAACCTCCCCAATACCACCCACAACTCCTCAGCCTCTCACTGCCCAGAGCATCCCCACACCCCACTGCCCAGAGCCCCCCACAGCTCCCCCATAGCGCTCCAGCCCGTCACTGCCCCAAGCCCCCTCAACCTCCCCAATACCACTCACAACTCCTCAGCCCGTCACTGCCCAGACCCCCCCACACCCCACTGCCCAGAGCCCCACACAGCTCCCCCATAGCGTTCCAGCCCGTCACCTCCCCGAGCCCCGCAACCTCCCCAATACCACCCACAAGTCCTCAGCCCGTCACTGCCCAGAGCCCCCCCACACCCCACTGCCCAGAGCCCCCCACAGCTCCCCCATAGCGTTCCAGCCCGTCACCGCCCCGAGCCCCGCAACCTCCCCAATACCACCCACAAGTCCTCAGCCCGTCACTGCCCAGAGCCCCCCCACACCCCACTGCCCAGAGCCCCCCACAGCTCCCCCACAGCGCTCCAGCCCGTCACCGCCCCGAGCCCCGCAACCTCCCCAATACCACCCACAAGTCCTCAGCCCGTCACTGCCCAGAGCCCCCCACAGCTCCCCCATAGCGTTCCAGCCCGTCACCGCCCGAGCCCCCTCAACCTCCCCAATACCACCCACAACTCCTCAGCCTGTCACTGCCCAGAGCATCCCCACACCCCACTGCCCAGAGCTCCCCACACTCCACTGCCCAGAGCCCCCCACAGCTCCCCCATAGCGCTCCAGCCCATCACCACCCCGAGCCCCCTCAACCTCCCCAATACCACCCACAACTCCTCAGCCCGTCACTGCCCAGACCCCCCCACACCCCACTGCCCAGAGCCCCCCACAGCTCCCCCATAGCGCTCCAGCCCGTCACTGCCCCAAGCCCCCCAAAATCCCCAAGACCACCCACAACTCTTCAGCCCATCACTGCCCAGAGCCCCCCCATACCCCACTGCCCAGAGCCCCCCTAAAGCTCCCCCATAGCGCTCCAGCCCGTCACTGTCCCAAGCCCCCTCAACCTCCCCAATACCACCCACAACTCCTCAGCCTGTCACCTCCCAGAGCCCCCCCAACCCCCCACTGCCCAGAGCCCTCCTACAGCTCCCCCATAGGGCTCCAGCCCATCACCGCCCCGAGGCCCCCAACCTCCCCAATACCACCCACAACTCTTCAGCCCGTCACCGCCCAGAGCCCCGCTACAGCTCCCCCATAGTGCTCCAGCCAGTCACCGCCCCGAGCCCTCCAACCTCCCCAATACCACCCACAACTCTTCAGCCTGTCACTGCCCAGAGCCCCCCTAACCCGCACTGCCCAGAGCCCCGCTACAGCTCCCCCATAGTGCTCCAGCCCGTCACCACCCCGAGGCCCCCAACCTCCCCAATACCACCACCAACTCTTCAGCCCATCACTGCCCAGAGCCCCCTCACCCCCCACTGCCCAGAGCCCTCCTACAGCTCCCCCATAGCGCTCCAGCCCATCACCGCCCCGAGCCCCCCAACGTCCCCAATACCACCCACAGCTCTTCAGCCTGTCACTGCCCAGAACCCCCCCACTGCCCAGAGCCCCCCTACAGCTCCCCCATAGCGCTCCAGCCCATCACCACCCCGAGCCCTCCAACCTCCCCAATACCACCCACAACTCTTCAGCCCATCACTGCCCAGAGCCCCGCTACAGCTCACTGCCCAGAGCCCTCCTACAGCTCCCCCACAGTGCTCCAGCCTGTCTCCGCTCCAAGCCCCCAACCTCCCTAATGCCTCCCACAACTCTTCAGCCCATCACCGCCCAGAACCCCTCCACACCCCACTGCCCAGAGCCCCCCACAGCTCCCCCATAGCGCTCCAGCCCGTCACTGCCCCGAGCCCCGCAACCTCCCCAATACCACCCACAAGTCCTCAGCCCGTCACTGCCCAGAGCCCCCCGCAGCTCCCCCACAGCGCTCCAGCCCGTCACTGCCCCAAGCCCCCTCAACCTCCCCAATACCACCCACAACTCCTCAGCCTGTCACTGCCCAGAGCCCCCCGCAGCTCCCCCATAGCGCTCCAGCCCGTCACTGCCCCGAGCCCCGCAACCTCCCCAATACCACCCACAAGTCCTCAGCCCGTCACTGCCCAGAGCCCCCCGCAGCTCCCCCATAGCGCTCCAGCCCGTCACCGCCCGAGCCCCCTCAACCTCCCCAATACCACCCACAACTCCTCAGCCCGTCACTGCCCAGAGCCCCCCACAGCTCCCCCATAGCGCTCCAGCCCGTCACTGCCCCGAGCCCCCTCAACCTCCCCAATACCACTCACAACTCCTCAGCCCGTCACTGCCCAGAGCCCCCCACAGCTCCCCCATAGCGCTCCAGCCCGTCACTGCCCCGAGCCCCCTCAACCTCCCCAATACCACCCACAACTCCTCAGCCCGTCACTGCCCAGAGCCCCCCACAGCTCCCCCATAGCGCTCCAGCCCGTCACTGCCCCGAGCCCCCTCAACCTCCCCAATACCACCCACAACTCCTCAGCCCGTCACTGCCCAGAGCCCCCCACAGCTCCCCCATAGCGCTCCAGCCCGTCACTGCCCCAAGCCCCCTCAACCTCCCCAATACCACTCACAACTCCTCAGCCCGTCACTGCCCAGAGCCCCCCACAGCTCCCCCATAGCGCTCCAGCCCGTCACTGCCCCGAGCCCCCTCAACCTCCCCAATACCACCCACAACTCCTCAGCCCGTCACTGCCCAGAGCCCCCCACAGCTCCCCCACAGCGCTCCAGCCCGTCACCGCCCGAGCCCCCTCAACCTCCCCAATACCACCCACAACTCCTCAGCCTGTCACTGCCCAGAGCATCCCCACACCCCACTGCCCAGAGCCCCCCACAGCTCCCCCATAGCGCTCCAGCCCGTCACTGCCCCAAGCCCCCTCAACCTCCCCAATACCACTCACAACTCCTCAGCCCGTCACTGCCCAGAGCCCCCCACAGCTCCCCCATAGCGCTCCAGCCCGTCACTGCCCCGAGCCCCCTCAACCTCCCCAATACCACCCACAACTCCTCAGCCCGTCACTGCCCAGAGCCCCCCACAGCTCCCCCACAGCGCTCCAGCCCGTCACTGCCCCGAGCCCCCTCAACCTCCCCAATACCACCCACAAGTCCTCAGCCCGTCACTGCCCAGAGCCCCCCCACACCCCACTGTCCAGAGCCCCCCACAGCTCCCCCACAGCGCTCCAGCCCGTCACCGCCCCGAGCCCCGCAACCTCCCCAATACCACCCACAAGTCCTCAGCCCGTCACTGCCCAGAGCCCCCCACACCCCACTGCCCAGAGCCCCCCACAGCTCCCCCATAGCGTTCCAGCCCGTCACCGCCCCGAGCCCCGCAACCTCCCCAATACCACCCACAAGTCCTCAGCCCGTCACTGCCCAGAGCCCCCCCACACCCCACTGCCCAGAGCCCCGCACAGCTCCCCCACAGCGCTCCAGCCCGTCACCGCCCCGAGCCCCGCAACCTCCCCAATACCACCCACAAGTCCTCAGCCCGTCACTGCCCAGAGCCCCCCACAGCTCCCCCATAGCGTTCCAGCCCGTCACCGCCCGAGCCCCCTCAACCTCCCCAATACCACCCACAACTCCTCAGCCTGTCACTGCCCAGAGCATCCCCACACCCCACTGCCCAGAGCTCCCCACACTCCACTGCCCAGAGCCCCCCACAGCTCCCCCATAGCGCTCCAGCCCATCACCACCCCGAGCCCCCTCAACCTCCCCAATACCACCCACAACTCCTCAGCCCGTCACTGCCCAGACCCCCCCACACCCCACTGCCCAGAGCCCCCCACAGCTCCCCCATAGCGTTCCAGCCCGTCACCTCCCCGAGCCCCGCAACCTCCCCAATACCACCCACAAGTCCTCAGCCCGTCACTGCCCAGAGCCCCCCCACACCCCACTGCCCAGAGCCCCCCACAGCTCCCCCATAGCGTTCCAGCCCGTCACCGCCCCGAGCCCCGCAACCTCCCCAATACCACCCACAAGTCCTCAGCCCGTCACTGCCCAGAGCCCCCCCACACCCCACTGCCCAGAGCCCCCCACAGCTCCCCCACAGCGCTCCAGCCCGTCACCGCCCCGAGCCCCGCAACCTCCCCAATACCACCCACAAGTCCTCAGCCCGTCACTGCCCAGAGCCCCCCACAGCTCCCCCATAGCGTTCCAGCCCGTCACCGCCCGAGCCCCCTCAACCTCCCCAATACCACCCACAACTCCTCAGCCTGTCACTGCCCAGAGCATCCCCACACCCCACTGCCCAGAGCTCCCCACACTCCACTGCCCAGAGCCCCCCACAGCTCCCCCATAGCGCTCCAGCCCATCACCACCCTGAGCCCCCTCAACCTCCCCAATACCACCCACAACTCCTCAGCCCGTCACTGCCCAGACCCCCCCACACCCCACTGCCCAGAGCCCCCCACAGCTCCCCCATAGCGTTCCAGCCCGTCACCTCCCTGAGCCCCGCAACCTCCCCAATACCACCCACAACTCTTCAGCCCGTCACTGCCCAGAGCCCCCCCACACCCCACTGCCCAGAGCCCCCCACAGCTCCCCCATAGCGCTCCAGCCCGTCACTGCCCCAAGCCCCCCAAAATCCCCAAGACCACCCACAACTCTTCAGCCCATCACTGCCCAGAGCCCCCCCACACCCCACTGCCCAGAGCCCCCCTAAAGCTCCCCCATAGCGCTCCAGCCCGTCACTGTCCCAAGCCCCCTCAACCTCCCCAATACCACCCACAACTCCTCAGCCTGTCACCTCCCAGAGCCCCCCCAACCCCCCACTGCCCAGAGCCCTCCTACAGCTCCCCCATAGGGCTCCAGCCCGTCACCGCCCCGAGGCCCCCAACCTCCCCAATACCACCCACAACTCTTCAGCCCGTCACCGCCCAGAGCCCCGCTACAGCTCCCCCATAGTGCTCCAGCCAGTCACCGCCCCGAGCCCTCCAACCTCCCCAATACCACCCACAACTCTTCAGCCTGTCACTGCCCAGAGCCCCCCTAACCCGCACTGCCCAGAGCCCCGCTACAGCTCCCCCATAGTGCTCCAGCCCGTCACCACCCCGAGGCCCCCAACCTCCCCAATACCACCACCAACTCTTCAGCCCATCACTGCCCAGAGCCCCCTCACCCCCCACTGCCCAGAGCCCTCCTACAGCTCCCCCATAGCGCTCCAGCCCATCACCGCCCCGAGCCCCCCAACGTCCCCAATACCACCCACAGCTCTTCAGCCTGTCACTGCCCAGAACCCCCCCACTGCCCAGAGCCCCCCTACAGCTCCCCCATAGCGCTCCAGCCCATCACCGCCCCGAGCCCCCCAACGTCCCCAATACCACCCACAGCTCTTCAGCCTGTCACTGCCCAGAACCCCCCCACTGCCCAGAGCCCCCCTACAGCTCCCCCATAGCGCTCCAGCCCATCACCACCCCGAGCCCTCCAACCTCCCCAATACCACCCACAACTCTTCAGCCCATCACTGCCCAGAGCCCCGCTACAGCTCCCCCACAGTGCTCCAGCCTGTCTCCGCTCCAAGCCCCCAACCTCCCTAATGCCTCCCACAACTCTTCAGCCCATCACCGCCCAGAACCCCTCCACACCCCACTGCCCAGAGCCCCCCTACAGCTCCCCCATAGTACTCCAGACCATCCCCGCCCCGAGCCCCCCAACCTCCCCAATACCACCCACAACTCCTCAGCCCATCATCGCCCATAGCCCCCCACACCCCACTGCCCAGAGCCCCCCTACAGCTCCCCCATAGCGCTCCAGCCCGTCACCACTCCCAGCCCCCCAACCTCCCCAATACCACCCAGAACTCTTCAGCCTGTCACTGCCCAGAGCCCCCCTACAGCTCCCCCATAGCGCTCCAGCCCATCACCGCCCCGAGCCCCCCATCCTCCCCAATACCACCCACAACTCTTTAGCCCATCACTGCCCAGAGCCCCACCACCCCACTGCCCAGAGCCCCCTACAGCTCCCCCACCGTGCTTCAGCCTGTCACCGCCCAGAGCCCCCCAACCTCCCGCACCCCCCCCATAACTCTCCAGCCCATCACCGCCCAGAGTTCCTCCACCACCACCCCTGAGATCCCCCAAACCTCACCAACCACCAGTCAGACTGCCCATAGGCCCCCTCACCATCATCCCCACACACACACCCCTCCAGCCCCTTCTGGTACCCACAGCAGACCAAAGCTGCCATTTTCAGTGTCTCATCTTCACCGACAGCTCCTACACCTCCCCACAGTCCTCAATTACCTCCACCACAGCCACCCTTCCCCTCCACCACTGCCCATAACCCACCCCCAATCACCACCTCACTGCCCCCCTTCCTTCCAGTTTCGCCTAAGTATCCACTCACAACCACCCCAAATGGCCCTCAGATCCCCTCTGTCTCCTTCCTATAGCCCCTTCCAGACACACCACTGTACCCTCTATAGCCCCCAGGAGTCTCTGTTGTTTGGCATGCTGCTGCACCACACTCTTCACATTTGGATCCATAGTGCATCTGTCATTGCATCATTTGCTTCCTAGCACTAGCTACACACAGGCAGTGGGACTAGAACCCAGAACCCATGACTCCTGAAAGCACCAGTTTCTAGCACTTGCTCTACTACCTCTGGTATTTAAACTTAAATCCTCTCTCTGTGCCACTGACTAACAGGTCCCAATAATTTTATCAGGTTTGAGTTACATATACACCATTAGGTACTAATTATCTTGTACTTGGTATTTATAATGTAGTGTTTTACATTTTCCAAGTGTAGTACAAATAATTTATCCTCAACACCCCTACCAGGTGTCCCTAAGAGCATAGCATGAATGTAAAATAATTTGCCATCTAGCTGTTACTAATCATATGAACTATTTAACGTATTAATAGGAACATTTTCTGTAGTCACTAAAATTCTCATAGCCTACTAAGTATATGCACACATACCCTTCTTAGCACACTTTTATCATGTGGGTTCCCTTTGTTACAGCCAGAGATATGTTTCAGAGTAACAGCCGTGTTAGTTTGTATTTGCAAAAAGAAAAGGAGTACTTGTGGCACCTTAGAGACTAACCAATTTATTTGAGCATAAGCTTTCCTGAGCTACAGCTTATCATACACATTGTAAGGAGAGTCATCACTTTAGATAAGCTATTACCAACAGGAGAGTGGGTTTATGTGTGTGTTTAGGGGGGGGGGAAACCTGGATTTGTGCTGGAAATGGCCCACCTTGATTATCATACACATTGTAAGGAGAGTGATCACTTTAGATAAGCTATTACCAACAGGAGAGTGGGGTGGGGGGAGAGAAAACCTTCTGTAGTGATAATCACCCATTTTTTCATGGTTTGTGTGTATAAAAACGTCTTCTGTACTTTCCACAGTATGCATCCGATGAAGTGAGCTGTAGATCACAAAAGCTTATGCTCAAATTAATTGGTTAGTCGCTAAGGTGCCACAAGTACTCCTTTTCTTTTTCCAGAGATATGTGTAGTTCTCCAAGGGTTACAGGGATTTTAAAAAAATATTCACTATCTATAGTCAATTACACAAATTACTACAGAAAAATATGGACATGTTGATTGATAAAGTGGCACATTTTAAGGGCTAGTCCTTAGGATCTTAATATAGTATGTAGCATTTATATAGTGCTTTACATATATTAACTAGTTAATCTTCACAATACCTCTGTGAGATAGATAGGAATTATTATCTCTTTTACAGAAGTGGAAAATGAGAGATGAAGGTTAAGAGACTTATCCAAGGTCATGGATGGAGGCACTACCAGAGATAAAATTAGACCATGGGTGGTTTTGGTCCTGCTCCTGACCATCAAACCTCACAGAATTATAAGAGCCAATTAAATTATCTTGCTATTTGTATTGATCATGCACAAGAACTAACAGAATAAATAATATTAAACTAAATATAGTACCTAGCACTCAAGAGATATTTTCCAATGTATGGCAGTCCATTTACTGAACTCTGGGGAGCACAGCCTAAACATTTAAGGTGACAAAGTAAAAGCAATGTAAAGTGCTCCAAATGGGCTCTAAAATAATTCATTCTTACTGCATCACTCTATCATACCTCTGTGTCTATTTCCAAATTGCCCTTCGATCTTTGATTGTCTATTTTTTGTTCCAGTGAAGTAGTCAAAAAATTGCCAATATATTGAGTTCATACTTTTACCAAATAGGTGCCAGCATTCAGCTCCTGACCAGTCTGATTAATAAGAGTCAGTGTGGTATGAAGGAATGTGCACATGGTAAGAAATTCAGGAAATCCTGAGATCTAGTTCAGTCTTGGCCACTGATTGTCTGTTTGGGTGCTTGGGACCCAAATTTTCAAAAGTGGCTGCAGATTTTGGATGTCTCCATTTTAGAATGATCAACTTTAGACACCCTGCTCTTGATTTTTAGAAGTGCTGGGCAACCACAACTCCAACTTAAGTCAATAGGAGCTGCCTGTTCACACCTCTGCAAAATCAGGATCCAGATGTCTCAAGTTATGGGCTACGAAAGAGAAATGATGGTCTTATGGTTAAGGCACTAGAGTGGGATTCCGAAGATTGGGGTTTGAGTCCTAGTTCTGCCACAGGTGTGGTATCTAACTTTAAGCAGGTCATTTAATGTTTCGGTGCCTCAGTTTCCCATTTGTAAAACTGGAATGATAATGCTTCTTTTCTCTCATGTTTTGCCTTGCCATTTCAGATTGTAAACTCTATGGAGTAGCAAGTGTCTCTAACTATGCATATCTGTATAGCAGCTAGTACAATGGGGGTCTGATCTCAGGAGGCTCTAGATGCCACCATAGTACAAACAATAAATAATAAAAGTTAAATACTCCAAATTACTGGAATATTTTGAAATGTGGACTATAAATGTTGTACTACATTTCAGTGTATAGAGCAGTATGAACAAGTCATCTATATGAAATTTTTAAAAAGCTAGTGCTTTTTATGTAGCCTGTTGTAAAACGAGGCAAATATCTAGCTGAGCTGATGTACCCCTGGGAGGACCTCTGTGTGCCCCCCGGGGTTCACATACCCCTGGTTGAAAACCACTGATTTAGATAATGGCATAGAGAGTACATTTACCAAGGTTGGGGATTACACCAGCTGTGAGGGGTTGGATGTGCTTTGGAGGATAAGATTAAAATTCAAAATGGTCTGGACAAACTGGAGAAATGGTCTGAAGTAAATAGGATGAAATTCAATAAGGATAAATGCAAAGTACTCCATTTAGGAAGGAAAAATCAGTTGCACACATACAAAATGGGAAATGACTGTCTGGGAAGGAGTACTGCTGAAAGGGATCTGGGGGTCATAGTAGATCTCAAGCTAAATGTGAATCAACAGTGTAACACTGTTGCAAAAAAAACGAACATCATTCTGGGATGTATTAGCACAGTGTTCTTCATTGCAAGGCCAGCGAGCCAATGGCTGCTCCGATCGACCCTAAGTGCGGCTCGCTAAGTTCCTTCTAAGCTGTGTGGCTGTGTAGCAGGCTATAAATAACTGCACAGCAGCTCTAAAGGGCCACACAGCAGGGATCTGGAGAGGAGCAGAGGAGGAACTGGGGAGGGGAGCAAATTGGAGTTTGCCGGGCTGCTATGGGCCTGTTCCCCAGCCCTGGAGCTCCCTGCTGCCAGAGGGGAGAGAGGGGCCCCTTTCCTCAGAGTGCCGTGCTGCTGCTGGCAGGGAGAGAGAAGCCCCTTCCCCAGAGCTAGCTGCTTCCAGCAGGGAGAGGGCTGGGGGGAGTCATAGAATCATAGAATATCAGGGTTGGAAAGGACCTCAGGAGGTCATCTAGTCCAACCCCCTGCTCAAAGCAGGACCAATCCCCAACTAAATCATCCCAGCCAGGGCTTTGTCAAGCCTGACCTTAAAAATATCTAAGGAAGGGGATTCCACCACCTCCCTAGGTAATGCATTCCAGTGTTTCACCACCCTCTTAGTGAAAAAGTTTTTCCTAATATCCAATCTAAACCTCCCCCACTGCAACTTGAGACCATTACTCCTTGTCCTGTCATCTGCTATCACTGAGAATATTCTAGATCCATCCTCTTTGGATCCACCTTTCAGGTAGTTAAAAGCAGCTATCAAATCCCCCCTCATTCTTCTCTTCTGCAGACTAAACAATCCCAGTTCCCTCAGCCTCTCCTCATAAGTCATGTGTTCCAGTCCCCTAATCATTTTTGTTGCCCTTCGCTGGACTCTCTCCAATTTATCCACATCCTTCTTGTAGTGTGGGGCCCAAAACTGGACACAGTACTCCAGATGAGGCCTCACCAATGTCGAATAGAGGGGAACGATCACGTCCCTCGATCTGCTGGCAATGCCCCTACTTATACACCCCAAAATGCCATTGGCCTTCTTGGCAACAAGGGCACACTGTTGACTCATATCCAGCTTCTCGTCCACTGTAACCCCTAGGTCCTTCTCTGCAGAACTGCTGCCTCGCCATTCGGTCCCTAGTCTGTAGCGGTGCATTGGATTCTTCCGTCCTAAGTGCAGAACTCTGCACTTGTCCTTGTTGAACCTCATCAGATTTCTTTTGGCCCAATCCTCCAATTTGTCCAGGACCCTCTGTATCCTATCCCTGCCCTCCAGCGTATCTACCACTCCTCCCAGTTTAGTGCCATTCGCAGACTTGCTGAGGGTGCAATCCACACCATCCTCCAGATCATTAATGAAGATAATGAACAACACCGGCCCTAGGACCGACCCTTGGGGCACTCCGCTAGATACCGGCTACCAGCTAGACATGGAGCCATTGATCACTACCCATTGAGCCCAACAATCTAGCCAACTTTCTACCCACCTTGTAGTGCATCCATCCAGCCCATACTTCTTTAACTTGCTGACAAGAATACTGTGGGAGACCGTGTCAAAAGCTTTGCTAAAGTCGAGGAATAACACGTCCACTGCTTTCCCTTCATCCACAGAGCCAGTTATCTCATCATAGAAGGCAATTAGATTAGTCAGGCATGACTTTCCCTTGGTGAATCCATGCTGACTGTTCCTGATCACTTTCCTCTCATCTAAGTGCTTCAGAATTGATTCCTTGAGGACACGCTCCATGATTTTTCCGGGGACTGAGGTGAGGCTGACCGGCCTGTAGTTCCCAGGATCATCCTTCTTCCCTTTTTTAAAGATGGGCACTACATTAGCCTTTTTCCAATCTTCTGGGACTTCCCCCGATCGCCATGAGCTTTCAAAGATAATGGCCAATGGCTCTGCAATCACATCCGCCAATTCCTTTAGCACTCTCGGATGCAACGCATCCGGCCCCATGGACTTGTGCACGTCCAGTTTTTCTAAATAGTCCCGAACCACTTCTTCCTTCACAGAGGGCTGGCCACCTCCTCCCCATGCTGTGCTGCCCAGTGTCGTAGTCTGGGAGCTGACCTTGCTCGTGAAGACAGAGGTAAAAAAAGCATTGAGTACATTAGCTTTTTCCACATCCTCTGTCACTAGGTTGCCTCCCACATTTAGTAAGGGGCCCACACTTTCCTTGGTTTTCTTCTTATTGCCAACATACCTGAAGAAACCCTTCTTGTTACTCTTAACATCCCTTGCTAGCTGCAACTCCAGGTGTGATTTAGCCTTCCTGATTCCATTCCTACATGCCCGAGCAATATTTATATACTCATCCCTGGTCATTTGTCCAATCTTCCACTTCTTGTAAGCCTCTTTTTTTGTGTTTAAGATCAGCAAGGATTTCACTGTTAAGCCAAGCTGGTCGCCTGCCATATTTACTATTCTTTCTACACATCGCGATGGTTTGTCCCTGTAACCTCAATAAGGATTCTTTCAAATACAGCCAGCTCTCCTGGACTCCTTTCCCCCTCATGTTATTCTCCCAGGGGATCTTGCCCATCAGTTCCCTGAAGGAGTCAAAGTCTGCTTTTCTGAAGTCCAGGGTCTGTATTCTCTGCTTTCCTTTCTTCCTTGTGTCAGGATCCTGAACTCGACCATCTCATGGTCACTGCCTCCCAGGTTCCCATCCACTTTTGCTTCCCCTACTAATTCTTCCCGGTTTGTGAGCAGCAGGTCAAGAAGAGCTCCGTCCCTAGTTGGTTCCTCCAGCACTTGCACCAGGAAATTGTCCCCTACAGTTTCCAAAAACTTCCTGGATTGTCTGTGCACCGCTGTATTGCTCTCCCAGCAGATATCAGGATGATTGAAGTTGCCCATGAGAACCAGGGCGTGCGATCTAGTAGCTTCTGCTACTAGCCGGAAGAAAGCCTCATCCACCTCATCCCCCTGGTCCGGTGGTCTATAGCAGACTCCCACCATGACATCACCCTTGTTGCTCAGGCTTCTAAACTTAATCCAGAGACACTCAGGTTTTTCTGCAGTTTCATACTTGAGCTCTGAGCAGTCATACTGCTCCCTTACATACAGTGCGACTCCCCCACCTTTTCTGGCCTCCCTGTCCTTCCTGAACAGTTTATACCCATCCATGACAGTACTCCAGTCATGCGAGTTATCCCACCAAGTCTCCGTTATTTCAATCACATCATAATTCCTTGACTTTGCCAGGACCTCCAGTTCTCCCTGCTTGTTTCCCAGGCTTTGTGCATTTGTATATAGGCACTTGAGATAACCCGCTGATCACCCCTTGTTCTCAGTATGAGGCAGGAGCCCTCCCCTCTCACACGCTCCTGCTCGTGCTTCCTCCTGGTATCCCTCTTCCCCACTTACCTCAGGGCTTTGGTCTCCTTCCCCCGGTGAACCTAGTTTAAAGCCCTCCTCACTAGGTTAGCCAGCCTGCTCGCGAAGATGCTCTTCCCTCTCTTCGTTAAGTGGAGCCCGTTTCTGCCTAGCACTCCTCCTTCTTGGAACACCATCCCATGGCCATAGAATCCAAAGCCTTCTCTCCGACACCACCTGCGTAGCCATTCATTGACTTCCACGATTCGACGATCCCTACCCCAGCCTTTTCCTTCCACAGGGAGGATGGACGAGAACACCACTTGCACCTCATACTCCTTTATCCTCCTTCCCAGAGCCACGTAGTCTGCAGTGATCCGCTCAAGGTCATTCTTGGCAGTATCATTGGTGCCCACGTGGAAAAGCAGGAAGGGGTAGCGGTCCTTGATGAGTCTCGGCAGACTCTCCGTCACATCGCAAATCTTAGCCCCTGGCAAGCAGCAGACTTCTCTGTTTTCCCGGTCAGGGCGGCAGATAGATGACTCAGTCCCCCTGAGGAGAGAGTCCCCGACCACCACCACCTGCCTCCTTCTCTTGGGAGTGGTGGTCATGGAACCCCCAACCTTAAGACAGTGCATCTCATGCCTTTCAACTGGTGGAATCTCCTTCTGCTCCCTTCCCCCAGACGTATAATCTGGGCCACTCCCCACAATGGTACCTGTGGAGAGAACATGAAAATGGTTACTTACCTGTGTCCGCGTTGCTGGTACAGGGACGTTCCCCCTTCTTCTTTTGGAGGTCACATGTTGCCAGATTTCTTCACCGTCCTCCTGTCCCCGCTGTGCAGCCTGCTCTGAATCTTCAGAACCTTGTGCCCGTAGAAGCATATCCTGACGTCTGTCCAGGAAATCCTCAGTTTCTCTTATGCAACACAGGGTCGATACCTGTTGCTCCAGACCTTGAACCTTCTCTTCCAGTATGGAGACCAGCTTGCACTTTGTACAGACAAAGTCGCTTCTGTCCCCTGGAAGAAAGACAAACATGGCACATCCAGTGCAGGTCACAACAGTTGAACACTCCCCATCCATATTACCTTCCTACTATGAGCTTCCTCAGGAGATGCAGTAATTACTCAGAGAAGTCGTTAGGGTGTAAGCCTCAGTGGGCTCACTCCAGGCGAACTCCCAGGCAAACTCCTGCTGTTTGCTGCTCTGCTGCCCCCTGCTGCTCAGTTGGTTCGCGGGGCACCAGCTTTTTTTAAACAGCCAGGCTCACCTATAACAAAGACTCCCAACTCCCGCCCTTTTCAGCCAACCAATCAAGCACTCACTCAAACTTTCACGCTGCCCTCACTACAAACACTCCGATCCTCTCACCAAACACACACTCAGATACCCAGATACTCACCAGCACAGATCCCAGGCAAACTCCTGCTGTTTGCTGCTCTGCTGTCCCCCACCTCCCTAGGTAACGCATTCCAGTGTTTCACCACCCTCTTAGTGAAAAAGTTTTTCCTAATATCCAATCTAAACCTCCCCCACTGCAACTTGAGACCATTACTCCTTGTTCTGTCATCAGTTTCCACTGAGAACAGTCTAGATCCATCCTCTTTGGAACCCCCTTTCAGGTAGTTGAAAGCAGCTATCAAATCCCCCCTTATTCTTCTCTTCCGCAGACTAAACAATCCCAGTTCCCTCAGCCTCTCCTCATAAGTCATGTGTTCCAGTCCCCTAATCATTTTTGTTGCCCTTCGCTGGACTCTCTCCAATTTATCCACATCCTTCTTGTAGTGTGGGGCCCAAAACTGGACACAGTACTCCAGATGAGGCCTCACCAATGTCGAATAGAGGGGAACGATCACGTCCCTCGATCTGCTCGCTATGCCCCTACTTATACATCCCAAAATGCCATTGGCCTTCTTGGCAACAAGGGCACACTGCTGACTCATATCCAGCTTCTCATCCACTGTCACCTCTGGGTCCTTTTCCGCAGAACTGCTGCCTAGCCATTCGGTCCCTAGTCTGTAGCGGTGCATTGGATTCTTCCATCCTAAGTGCAGGACCCTGCACTTATCCTTATTGAACCTCATCAGATTTCTTTTGGCCCAATCCTCCAATTTGTCTAGGTCCTTCTGTATCCTATCCCTCCCCTCCAGCGTATCTACCACTCCTCCCAGTTTAGTATCATCCGCAAATTTGCTGAGAGTGCAATCTACACCATCCTCCAGATCATTTATGAAGATATTGAACAAAACCGGCCCCAGGACCGACCCCTGGGGCACTCCACTTGACACCGGCTGCCAACTAGACATGGAGCCATTGATCACTACCCTTTCAGCCCGACAATCTAGCCAGCTTTCTACCCACCTTATAGTGCATTCATCCAGCCCATACTTCCTTAACTTGCTGACAAGAATACTGTGGGAGACCGTGTCAAAAGCTTTGCTAAAGTCAAGAAACAATACATCCACTGCTTTCCCTTCATCCACAGAACCAGTAATCTCATCATAAAAGGCACAGTCAGTTCTTATCCCATAAGCCTTTGTTTGCATTAGCACTCATCCAATCTATAATAAAGACACTGCCATTCTACCAGTTCCATAGTTGGGTAGGAAAGAGAATGGGAAATATATAGTATCAGGATGTTTGTTCAGTCTGCTTTATCTACCAGCATTTGAATCACTTGAATTATTTGACTTAGTGCAGAAGAGGAAACCCTATAGACTCACTTTCAAAATCTGTTTCCCACTGAGTGGTCAACACATAGCCAAACATCTGATGCAGCTCTCCTCAACTTGCCAATTTTGAATACCATGTCAGTCTTTTGTCTTTCCCTGACACTGAGCAAGTGAGGGCACTGAGATTGAGTGGCAGTGTGTCAGAAGTAACCTTTTATTCAGGACCTTGAGTCTGCCCCACTCCCAGGGCAACTCCACTCTCACACTGTGCCATATGACACATCTCACTAGGCAAATACACTGTGTCACTCTCTGATTAATTATTCCAGAGCATCACTGGAAGGCAATACAACCCACAGTTGTCTAGGCTACAAGTGTGGCAATTACCTCACAAAGTGTGACAGAATCCTCAAATAAGGGGCACTATTTAAAAACAGCATAATAAGAAACAAATAATATGAAGTTCCTTTCTTCAGCACATTTAGGGCCAGATACTGGTCCACACTAAGGCTGCTTTGCACTGTTCCAGTAAATTGAGGATCCCCGTGGGTAAAGTTACTAATATAAATATTGGCAGATTCTGACCCTCTATAGCAGAACAATAATATTGGATAGTGTGACATGATATATTTTTATTCCTTCTTTTCTTTTTTCCCCTTCCTTTATACTTTATTATTAAGGCAATTTGCATGAAAAGGGGATCTTTTAGTTTCTTAAGAGTCCATTTGCTCCTCCTGCTTATTCTTCTCCTGAAGTTATAACCTTCTGTTTGTGATATAATCATTCCCACAGCAGCCAAATGTGATGTCACAAAGAGCATTCTGACTTTGGGTAGGGTATAATCAGCAGGAAAAAAATGATCCTTTTTGTAAATAAAAGCAATAAGTGTATATATATAGCAATAAGAAACACAGGAAGAGAAATATAGAACACATACAATAAAATAGACAATTTGTCTCTAAAATGTGAATAGAATATCTTCTCAACGTTTACAGTGAAGTATCAACAAGACTTTAATTCACAGAAACATAGCAATCGCCAAACCAGATCAGACCAGGGGATCATCCAAACAAGTATCCTGTCTCTGACTGTGGATAGAACCACCTGCTTCAGAGGAAAGTGCAAGAAACCCTGCATCAGGCAATTATAGAATAACCTTCCTATAGAGAAAGTTTCATTGTAACCTCTTCAGTTAGTGGTTGGCCTAGCCCTGAAACAGGATTTGAGATTTATATTCCTTCTAAAAAAACCTGATATGATTTGTTTCTGTTTGTTTGGATTTTTTTTTTTTTTTGCTCTTTACTAGAAGTTCCCTCTACTGTGTACAAATGTACAATCCTTTTTTGCATCTTACTTGGCCTTAATTTTAATGTATTGCAATGAGTTCCACAGACTAAGTGTGCATTGTATACACAAGTATTTCTTTCTATCAGTTTTAAATTTGCTGCCTTTCAGTTTTACTGAATGTCCCCCTTGTTTTTGTATTATAAGAAAGGGTGTACAGACATTCCAAACCTTCCTTCTGTATACCATTCATTATTTTGTATGCTTAATCATGTATCTACTCATTCATCTTCTCATTAAAACAATCTCAGAATTGTCTTGCTTATGTAAGCTAGGTACTGATATAGATAATAACTGGGACCGCTAGAGGGTGCTAGTGAGAAGAGGAAGTACAGCACCAAGTTGAGAAAAACTTTCCTTTAATGTAGTACTAAATGAGCGGAGGAGTTTTAATTTTTGTATTATAAAGTGAATATAGTGCTGGCCAAATTGCCAGCCCTGAAGACTGAAATTCTTTCTATACTGACCAATGCTCTGCAAACTTTCTTATACCAGCCACACAGCCAAGGTGCCTCAACTCTTTTCCACACGGACTTCCTGAGAATATAGTTTATTCGTCACACCCATAAAATCCTTGGTCTTTCTGATGAGCTAAATAGTCTCTTTTTGCCCAATAAGAACTGGACTGCAGCCATCACCCATTTCATGTAAGCTCCTAAATAGCAATAAAATAACAGTTGTTAGTAAACTGGCTTAAACTGGATTCAAACTAGCAACCTACAGATGAAAAAAACCTAGAGATAAGAACCACTTCCCCGAGCCATTCAGCCCTTCTAATGCAGAAAGAGAGAAAAAAAGAAAGAAAATTAAGCTGCTTTTCATGTAATCTATTGTCATATTTTATGCACCCTATTTTCTTTCCTAAGTACAACAAACTGTTGAATGAGGTTGCCTGCTAGCACAGGCCAACCCTATTTCCTTCCTGATGTTAGTTGAGAGAAATTGTTTTCAGCTGCTCAGAAATGAGAGAGTGAGATCCACTGCTTATGCTAGTGTTGAAGGAATGTGGATGTGTTACACTCTCACAAGACCAGATTGGAGTAAAAAGGGAATTCAGAAAGTACAGGCCCTGCTCCCAGTAAAGAATGCAGATGCTAAAAAGCACTTTGGGGAATAAGCGTAGGTGAGTCAATGACATATTGAAGTTTTCGCACAAGAAATTAGTTTCCTTTTGTAAATTTAAGGAGCTGGTGGAGAAGATAGTTAGGATTCAGACAATGGGAAAACATATTCTCTATATGCTGTATAACTGATGTATTTTAGCCTCATAAATTTAGCCTCACAACACCCATGTGAGGTAGGGACATATTTACAAATAAAAAATCGAAGACACAGAGATGTAAATGTCCTGATTTGCAGAGGTGCTGTGGGCATCCTCACCTCCCAGTTATTTCAACAGAAGTTGCACTCAGTACCTCTTAGAATCAGCCATAAGTGTCTTGCTTACAGTCACACATAAAGTTGATAGCAGAGCTGGGAACCCAGTTCTCATGATGCTTAGTTCTGTGCTCTAGTCACAATACACCCAACGGCAAATTTAAAGCACTGCAAAGAAAAAAAAAAGGAGGGGAAAACTAGCCATTGTTTGGACAGGTTCTCATGAACACCTGACAAACAAGAGAACTTTCCAAAAGTTGCTTATGATTGGGCTGAATTCTATTCCTGGATTTATTGAATGGTACTGAAAATTCATACCTTAGTACAACCCAGCGGAACAATCTAGGCAAGTCCTATTACAAGGAAGCATTAGTTGAAAAGTAAAATCTTACACATCACAGCTTCTTTGAATTAAAGCCTTTGAGTATGGAAAGTCTTGACTGGCCATATTCATCAGTCTCTTCAGACCTTTTCCATGAATTCCTCTGCCTATAGAGTAGGTGTCATATTAACTCAAGCACATCTGAGTAGCTCTGAGAATACAGGGACCAAAGACCTACACCAATTTACATCAGCTGAGAATCTGGCTCCACAGGATGCAAGTAAATCAGCCAATGGGAATTACACCCTAACCTACAGAAGAAGGCTAGGAATCATGGTTGTTTTTTCTTTCTGCATACTCACTAACTCTGATACAAAATACAGAGATTAAAGGAAAGGTTGTTTGGTTTGGGGTTGTACAAAAATAAGGCATAGATTATCCATTCAGTCTGTAAATTAACACACAACTTCTATGGTAATGGGGTCATATAAGTAAGATAGAGAGACAGAGAATTTTGAAACGGATTAACCTTATAAGGCGATAGCAATTGAAAAGATATTTTACTGTCAGAATGTTTTCAAGAGTAAATATTGATATACAGTACTAATAACGGACAGTAGGGGGCACTAAAGGAAAAGGAAATAGCTTTTAAGTCAGACCTGGAGAGGTAATGCTGAATGGGGTTAAGTTTATCATTTCTTTTATTGGTTTCATTTTCTTAATCTGTACCTTTTTTGTCTTATTTACCTATCTTTCTATTCTTGGCATTCAGCACTAATTTTTAATGTTTTTGTATCTAATATACTTCCATTTGGGAAGGCCTATTGGTAAGAAAGTATTTTGGCAACCATTACGTTGTGTGGTAGCCGATAGTGTTAACAGAAAGCTTGAACGTGACTTGAGTGCAGTTACCATTTTGTCTACTACTGTTTAAAAACAAGCATACCTTGAATCTTAAGTAAGTGGCTAAGAAACTTCATGGCATCCTCACTTTGACCTCCACCTTAAAATACCAGGGCTCAGGAGCTGTATCTTCTTGTGTGATTTTTAACTGAAGTAAACAAGGCGGGCTTTATGAAAAACCCCTTCAATAGAGCAGCTTTCATCCTCTAGAAACTCCTCCCTTCCTCAATTATTTTCTATACTTATGTTCTAGCAGGGGCCTTAGCAACAGAAGGCTGTGGGATGCTGTAACTACAGAGAGAATGTAGAATGTGCTGACAGCAGGGAAGCATGGAATCTGGCAGTTTGGGAAGGATGTTTTATTTTGTCCTCTTTCATAAGGCAGCTGTGGTTAGGGTTGTGTTACTTCTGTCAGTTTGGGTTCTCACTGAAGGAACTTAAGCCATCTAAAGATTTGGAGGCTTTTGGCAACCCCTTCCCACTCCTGGCATAAGTGGGAGGAGAAGCAAGGCTGGTGGGGATGGTGTGTAGTGGAGCTGAGTTCTGCTTCTCTCGCACTTCTGCTGGTGTCGGGGATCTTATTCTAGCAGTGTAAATTCAAGCAGGGTCCCTCCTTTTCTAATTTCTACCAGGACCGAGCAATCTTGAGGCAGCCAAAAACATCTCCCTGCAGCTGCCACTCTCCACTACATCCAACCACAGGCATTGCTGAGGGTCTGGATCCTAGTCATAGTGTATTGGAGTCTGGATACCCTGAGACTCTGATCTACAGTAGGGTTCAGTGGAGTACCAACAGCTATGGGAGCCGGTGCCTTCCTTTCCCCACTATTGCTGAAAGGGAGCAAGAGTGGAGAAAGGTAGACTCCCACTTCCCTGAAGATGTTTGCCATGAAGGGGGATAGGGAAGCAATGCTCTCCCTTGAAGACAGAGATGGGGAGTGGGGTCCAGCGTGCGGCCACTGGGATAGAAAGGAGGGTTTGCCTTATCATTGGCTCCCCTCACATAAGACATTGCTGGTAAGTAAGGGGTCGCTGTGTCTGCTGGGGCATGGAGGCTAAGTCTTCCTCAGGGTTCGTAGACCTCCTTGGATGTTCCCTTTTGGGGAATCACTTATCCCTTTTTCATCAGCCCTATCCTTTCCTCTTCTCTTTGTCCTAGCCGAACTTTCTCTAATGCCTTCTCGGCAGCTTTGGCTATTCTCCAGCAGCTCCTCCCTTTCTCCTTGGCTTTACAGTTTCATCACCTTTTGATCCTTCTCAATTAAATTTCTTTGCCTTCAGACACCACTCTGCACTTCCATAGCACCTTCCAGCGGAGGAGACCCACATGCTTCAAAAGCATACACTAATATGCTCATGCTCCATACTCTTCATTTCCTCAGCCTCATGTCTCGCCCCAACACCAAGTGGTGGGACCTCCTACCGCCTGTGGAGGATGAGGAGCCCCGGTGGGCCAGTCTATATTCCACCCTGGTCCCCCGGCCCGCTGGGAAAATTAATTGGCAGCTCTTTCATGGAGCCATGAGCATGGGCGTGTACCTGGCATGATTCACTCCTCTCTCCGACACTTGCCCCTTCTGGGGTGTGAGGGAGACCCTTATTCACATTTACATCGAGTGCGCCAGGTTGCAGCCCCTTTTCCAGCTCCCCCCGGAACTTCTCCTCAGGTTCTGGCTGCACTTTTCCCCACATCTCCTCATATTTGCATGAAGTCACGAAACTTCCTCATCAACCTCCTCCTGCCGCTAGCCAAAGTGGCCATCCATCATACCAGGAGGAGGATGTTGGACGGGGAGGTGCTCTGCGACTGTAGGGCCTATTTCTGCAGCTCCCTTAGCTCAGGTATGCAGGCAGAGTTCTTCTGGGCTGCATCCACTGGCTTCCTGGATGCCTTCAAGGAGCTGTGGGCGCTGTCTGGGGTTCTCTGCTCGGTGTTGCCCTCTGGCTCCCTGCTTTTGACCCTACGACCTCACTTCTGTCCCTGTTTTATCATTTGTTGCCCTCCTAATTCACTTGAGATCCTGATCTGGTAGTTTCTCCCTTTAGGCTGGGGGCGGGGGCCTTTCGATATGGGCTGGCTTGCACACACACACACACACACACAGAGATTCTCAAGAGGAAGGTGCAAACAAACATATGCATGATTGTTAGCCTCCACTTTTTTAAAAATTTGGAACTAAATGTCAAAAGGTCCAGTCTACAAAAAGTAAGCAGCATAACAGAAGTCAATGGGAGAATATGAAACTCTTTTATGCTTGGAAAATAAACCAGGAAATCTCATAGCACATTAGCAGACTTAAAGGTTAAAGTCAATGCAGCTAAAAAATAATCCCATAAACTGATGGCTTCATATCTATTTGTAAAGTGCCTAGGAGACTGTTGGTGCTATACAAAAAATAAATAACCCATAAACAGAATGATGAGAAGAGATGGTCTCTTAAACAGGAGTCTAGCTAGTTTGCTTGCTGTCCAAGGGAGACAGTTCTCATAGACCAAACTCTTTCCATTGTCACTTCATGGGCAGGAGTCTGCCATCATCAGAATGACAGTCTACAGCAGTATAAGCAGCCTCATCCCAGCACTAAGATGAAGTGGTGAGAGGAGGACAGAGACCATGGAAGATCTGGGATCCAAAATCTAAAGCATATCTGTTCATGATACTGGCATAACCCACTTAAATGCCAGGTGGCCACATACTTCACAACTGACACTTTCAAGTCTTCCTCAAAGATAGCACTAAACAGAGGGCATTACCATAGTCACAGAGATTATCCTATTTCTCCTCTGCCATCAAGAAAAACAGACTGAAAGCAGTCTGAGGAATTCTTCTTCCAGGAATTCATCCCATGAATACAGAGAAAAGTCATAGAGGCACTGGTGGCAATGTTGACTGGTTTTAGGATGGCCAGAGACCAGTCAAGAGATTCGTCTCCCTGCCCGCATCTACCATCGGGATTTAAGATCGCCCCCAAAAAAAAAACCAACAAGGGAGTGTAGAAGTAAAACACAGGTATGTTTATTAGACCAACAACGGTGAAACAAGGTAAGTAAATGGGGTATGCTATAAAGGACTCCCAACACAGATAGGCAAGGTAAATAGGTAAAGGTGCCACTATAACTATACTGACTGTGACCAAAAAGGGTTTACTCCCTCCCCAAGACGTGTCCCAGGTAAGGGGTATGGAGGACTTAAAAGTTCTCTACCATTTCTTGCAGTTTGTGTCTAGAGCCTCATAACCTCATGACGCAGATCGCAGGGTCCGGAACCGACCAGGTGATTCAGCAGGGTGAGGAGTAGACCTCAGGCAACAGGTAGGTGGTAACTCTGCTTGATGCTGGTGAGTCTTCTTCCTCCTTCCCTGTGTTGTCATGAGTGCAAGTAAGATCCAGGTGAGAGGGCGGCAGCTAGCAGCTCACCCTTGTGTGCAAGTGTGTTAAACCCTCCCACAACCCTAAGGCACGGTGCTCTGGCCTACACACCTAAGAACACACTGCTGTGGTCCAGCACTCTGCCACTCAGATTGGCCACCCCATCCTATAGCCTTTATATGCCCTGCTGTTACCGGGCAGATTACGTGTCACTTGGTTTCCCATCTTTTCGGTAGAAAGGGCGGGAAATGATACCCGAGGAGGGGGAAGAAGGGCAGCCAAGATGGATTCCTAGTTGTTGTTGCCAGAATTTCAAGATGGCGTGTGGATATTAATGCCAAAACAGAAATTTTTCCCCCTACAGCGATAGGGGTAAGTATTGCAAGCCCTGTGACTGATGCTCTCCTTCTTGGATCGTAAACTACCACGAGAACTGGAACCTCAGCTAGCAAAGAATGTCATCACCTCCTTTCTTGAGGAGAGTCTACCAGGCACCCTCCAACACGCTAGAGTCCCACCAGTACTAAAGAACCCATCACCAGGCACTACAGACCTCACAAACTGCTACCCAGTTTCTAAATTCATAAGCAGAGCTATATTAAAGCAATGCTGGTCCCTAGCCACACGACCCACATGGATCCAACCTTACAGCCATGCCGCCGCATCACGTTCCTCCATCCCAGAGAAGCTGGATAATGAGATGGGGGCCTTTTATGCATCCTGCAGAGGCAGCAGTGTGCCAGGAATGAGGGCCTCAGCAGGGCTAGTCTCCAGACAACCTCATCAGTCCAGCTGGCCTGCAGCAGGCTGCCTGATTAGCCAGGCAATCTGACAGGCTGCAGAGGCCAGCAGGCTGGCTCTTAAGCCAGCAGCAGCAGCAGCTTGCTAGCTTCTCAATGCTTATATTCACCATTATGCCTACTACTGTGTTACTTGATTCCTCTCTTGCACCCAGCCTTGTCTCTGTCCTACCCCTGCCTTCAGCCCCCCCCTCGCTTGGCTGATACCCTGTTTGCGCCCACTTCCCGACCTCAGGTTTGACCCTTGGCTCTGGCTCCTGACTATAGGCGCTGGCTTGACCCTGGGCTCTGTTTTCTGCCTTCTGCTTTGACCCTTACCTTTGGCCCCTGACTACAGACTATGGGTCTGACCCTAGCCACTAGGCCTGTTCCCTGCTCCAACCACTAGGCTAGACTGCCCTCGACTTAGTCGATTGACACAGTGCCCCTCTTGAGAGCAGCAGATGACCTCCTTCACCCCCCGTGAACTAACCACAGCAGCCAGTGTGTCTGCTTGGGTGGATGCGAGGCTGGGCACTCTTCTCCTCAAGCCACGCACACATACCCCCTCTGTTGGGATGATGTTGGCACCTGTTATGCTCTCCCAGAGCAATAGGTCATGCAATTAACACCTGAGATGAATGATGCAGTTTATACCTCTTGGCTATTGTTTCAGGCTGTCTGCAGACTCAGGCAGGCATCACTGCTTTGGTTACACTCAGGTTATATTTTTGTGCTTTTTCTACACAATCTCAAGGGCTAGAAATGTACTTTTTTATATAAATGAAATCTGAGACTCTGCTATAACTCCAGGAGCAGGGGTCCTAGGCATGGCCCTATTCTGCCTACTGCCTGAATCCAGTTTTCTTCATATGAAGATGTGGCCATTGACCCAAAGAGTTTACAATCTAAGACCCAGATTTTCTGTGGCTCATAAAGGGTCAGGCTCCTCTGATGTAAACAAAAATGCCAATGGTCCATTTACTGCATCAGAAAATTTGGTCCTAAGTACTGACTTCTTTCTACATGGTATGTTTTGTATCAGATTGATGAAAACTGCATGTCAAATCTTTTTCTGAATGAGTGCAATAGAGAACAGAAAGTGTGATTATAGTTTGCTATTAATTTCTATAGCATCAATACTATGGCAGGTACTTCAGGGTGTCCTATGCATCTTCACTCCAGTATCTACATGTATGTGACATTTAATGAAATTCAGACTTACTTGTGTGATTTGGTTCAAGAACAAAGTTGGAAGACTGAGACTGTTCCTATTTTGCCTGTGAAGTCCCCCACATATATAATCCTAGTGAAAGGATTTTTATAAGTGACATTAGCAATCAGGTGTGCACAAAAAGGAATAAAGTGGCAGCCTGTGGCCCTCTCCTCCACTGCACTAGATAGTAACCGTAGAGAGCTTTGCCTAACACAGCTTTGAATCACTACTGACTTCCAATTCATGCTGCTGAAGACACTACTGATATAACCAGAGTGGTCTCATTATGTAATCAAACAAGCTGCAACAAAAAATCTAGCTGAAAGAGCTATTCATGGAGCTCACAGCAAAACCAAGCCTATTTAAAAGTATGTGTATATATATATATATATATATAATGCAGAGTGTGAAAAGCTTTTCCCTATATATACCATGACTAACAGTTACTGTACAATACAACAGTCTTGTAGACACTCCCTATAAAGCTGCCTTTCATTGATGCTATAATATACTGTGCAAGCTGGCTCAGAATTAATGATTGAAAAGTAAGATTGCTGGCAGTTCTGGCATATAGCACGGAAAGAGGCTCGGAAAGAGGAGTTTTCTTCTCACGTTCTCAGGGAATGAATGAGCAACTGCTAGGCACTCTCACTTAGCTCAGTATGTGTATCCCAAACAATGCAAGTTAAGATTTTTTTTTTCAAACAGTAGAGTCCACAATTAACTTTCAAAATCAGATATGAAAAATCTAAGGGTGTCCATATAGTTAATGCAGATGTCTGGATGTAGGTGACCTAAACCCAAATGTTCTCTTTCCAGTCTAGATCTGAATATCCAAACCTGCAGGTTTAGGTTTTCTCCATACAGCTTTTCACACAACTCTAATACAAAGATTCATGGGCTGTTGCCTTTTCAAGAATGAAAATCCCATGAACTTCAAACACTATATGGCCCACATCCTAGGTTGAGAAGAGGCCTCTTTGCACAGTACCGTAACTGGTATCTGGGTGCAAAGCTCAGGTAACTGGCCATGCATATATCATCCCGGTGCAGGGGACTCTTATGCCACCCCTCCCTGCAGCATGTGTAAAGGATTTGGTCATGTGAAAGGGGACATGGCTGGATCAATGCTGCCTTACTGGCACCTCATGACCTATGGCAGACAGTATGGCTTAGAACAGCCATCACAAAAATTAGCAAGTTCAAAATGAGCTCTGGAAAAGCAGCACTTCTCAATGTGTTAGCAACAAAGATTTTTAGAAGATTTTGGCTTAATAGCCTCAAAGTGAAATTTTCTCGCACAGTTTTGGAAAGGCCATGCCAGCTCAGAAGGAAGAATTTCACAAAAGCAAGAAATACTCCTTGGCTGCAGGCTGGAACAGGTAAGTGTCTAGTTTCTCAGCACTTCAGCAAGCCTGAAAAACAGCCAGAACAAGGATCAAACATACTTAACAACTGAAAACTGCAGGAGAGAAGGAGTACTTGTGGCACCTTAGAGACTAACCAATTTATTTGAGCATAAGCTTTCGTGAGCTACAGCTCACAGAGAGTTTCACTTATTGCCTTAATCAACAAGGACAAGGACAAGGCCACCAAATCCCATTTTAGTTGTGACCAGGAGCAAAGACTAGTGTCCTAACCTATTGCACCCCCTTCTCTCCTTCCCATAGTATTTAAAAAGCACAGAAACACTCAACTTTCCTTGGACTGCTTCATTGTGCTGTTGAATGAATGAGTCACTAATAAATATTCCTGCATTTGAACAATAAGCAATTTCTGCAAAAGCCACCATCACCCCATAAAATGTCTGTGGCTTTCCAAAGCTCTGAACTAGAAAATGGTATGTTTGAGCTGCAATGAACAAATCTGAGTTTCATGCTTCCAGTTCATCAGGAAATAAAGGTTATGATTAATGTGCCTGCATTAGCCCAGATTTCAAGAATTTAGGGAAACTCACTGGGAGAAGCTGTTGCTGTTCCATATGCTACTGAGGCCAAATCTGATTTTTCTGCTTCCACTGCTTTGGAAAAGAGAAAAACAGCTTGTCAGTCTGGCCTCTTGTGCAAATAAAGAGTTCAGGATGGAGATCACCTAACACACAAGGAAATATATTAATTAGTAAGCCCAAAGAGTGTAGGAGAAAGAGGGAATGGGTGGTCTCATGGTTAAAGCAGTATTGAACAGGGGCCCAAGATATCTAGGTCCAGTTGTGGGCTCTGACACAGACTTCCTGTGTGATCTTGGGCTAGTCACACAATCTGGCAGGGTCTCAGTTCCTCATCTGTAAAATGGGGATAATACTATTTAATTTTCCCCCACCCTTTGTCTTGATTGTAAACTCGTGGGGACAGGGGCTCTCTCTTATGTGTTTGTGCAGCACCTAGCACAGTGGAGCCCTGATCTGGATTAAAGCCTCAAGGTGCTACTACAATAAAGGCCTTACTTCAATTGTGGGATGATTGTCAAAAAAATTGTGGCTGAATTGTGGACAAGCCATGGAAAATTGCGGGAAAGTAATAATGGACCTTATTATTTGCAGTAATAAAGTCCATTATTATTTTTCCATGATTTTCTGCTGTCGCCTGCCCAGGGCTGAGAGCAGGGGTCTGAGGCTGATGGGGGTGGGGAGGCTCCCACTCTCAGCCCTGGGGTGGCTGGGGCTCCTACTGTCAGCCCCGCACACAGCAGGGCTCCCGCTGTTGAAATTGCAGTCGAAATTCCGCAATATCGCAAGTTAAGCAGCGCCTTAACTATGATATAAATAATAGAGAATGGAACATGTTAGTCAGCCAAATATATGGATTGCTACCAGCTCCACTATAATAATAAGGGAACAAAGGAGCGGTAAAGTGCTGTAAGAAATGAAAATGGAGATGTAAACAAAGGCAGAGATATCGATGACATTGAAGGGGAGGATGAGACGCATGAAAGACATATTTAAAGAGGAGAGGGATGTGATCTAAGAAGCAGGCAATGGAGATGGTTTTAGTTACTGCATTCTGGTTGGACTGAGGGGAGTGAGATGGAAATTAGGGAGGCCAGATGAGGGGCGGTCACAATAGTCAAGGCAGGAGATAGCCAAGGCATGGACAAGCATTTTAGAAGGGTCAGATTTGTTTGTACATTGGAGAGAGAGAAGATTTAATAAGACCCTGAGTATGAGGAGAGAAAGAGAGGAAGAGGCAAAGGGGAGGCTGGGAGAATTGTCAACAGCACTGGAATAGGGAGGAGGAAGATTCTGTGTTGGAGGAAAGAAAGGAGTTCGGCTTTCACCATTTTGAGTGTGGCAAGACCTCCAGTATGAGGAAAAGGAAAGACAGAGGCATGAAAGTGGACTGAATGGGAGAGTTCTGTACAAGACCTTGCCAGGGAAAATACAGCTATATTGTTATGTGTGCATAGATCCTTCAGTGAGAGAGAAATAAGGACAGTGGTTTAAAAATAACAATAGTTCCATCAATATTTAAATATTTGGCCAACTCCTCAGCTGGTATAAGGCTTGCTCTACACTTAAAAGTTTTGCCGGCATAGCTATGTCAGGAGCGTGGAAAAAAATCACACCCCTAACTGAATGGCTGTGCTGGCTAAAGCCTCAATGTAGAAGCACTTATATTAGCAAAAACATGCTTTTGCTGATGTAACCTATTTTATTCAGGGAGCTGGTAGAAACTATAACAGCACAAGAGCTCTTTAGCTTGTATAAGCTGCGTCTCCACTAGGAGCTATACCAGCAAGCCCTCTCCAGTGCAGATAAGGCCTAAATTGCCATAGCTTCATTTACTTTAATTTGAGGCCAGTGAAGCGACACCCATTTCACAGGAGGAACACAGGAAAGGTTAACTGTCAGCACTTCTCTGGAACTAATGCCTAATCCTCAAAAATACTGAAGCACAATGCATAGCAGGGCCAGGAAACACTCCGCCCTCTAACTGGGCAAACATACTTGGACAGTGCACAACATAATTATAGGTTAGGTGTGCTTTGATATTATATTAACAAATACAGTACAGGCCCGTTTACGCGCGAATCCACTTAATGCGCAGTCGCGCCATGCCTCCCAGTGCTACCTATTTAACACACGAGACTCGTTAACACGCGGTACAGGAACTTGCTAGGTCGCTCTACAGATTTGCTCACTAACTCAGTGACATAGAAATCGGGAAGTGCAGAGCGGAAACGTGTTGTACGTCTCTACCGCCAACGGGGGGGAAGGGCAGCAACGTTAAAGCGCTGCCATGGCAAAGGACCCTGAAGCACTTTAAGGTCCCTGCCCTTTTGCCCCCCCCTCGGCCACTGATGAGCAGGGTGGGACAAAGGGAGCGGCTGCCCCGGCGCTGGCGATTTAAAAGGGCCTGGGGCTCCGGATGTTGCTACCACAGCAGTGGCGTCCGGAGCCCCGGGATCTTTAAATCAACACGGGAACCCCGGGCAGCACAGACCAGGCAGCCTGGAAGGGCTGGCTGGGGGATGCTGACCCCTAACCCTGCCCCTTCTGCCGAGGCCCTGCCCCTTCCGGGGGCCAGAGCCACCCCATACCGGTAAGTGTCCTGAGTTACTTTCACCCCTGTGTAGTAATAATAATGTTTTTATTAGATTACACATTTGAATTTATATTCTTGCAAAGCGCCGTTAACAGATAGGCCTGCAGTATTTGGGATGGTGTGAATACGCATGTACTCCTAGACAATTATACATGTATATATATAGATATCTTAAGATATTTCAGGATGGCCCTCTTAACCCGCGGTCCGTTAACACGCGGTCGTGGTGGCTTGACTCCCAACATCTGCACGTAAACGGGTCTGTACTGTAGGTCTTTACTCAGGGGTGAAAGTAACTTAAAGGACTTGCCGGTACTCTGGAGTCCTGAGGAAGGTGCGGGGCCTCAACTGGTAGAGACATGGCCTCTATCGGAAGAGGCGGGGCCTTTAAATCCCTGGGCCCTTTAAATCCCTGGGTCCTTTAAGTCAAGATTTAAAGGCCTGGGGCTAGGACTGTGGTAACAGCAGCTGGGAGCCCTGGGCCCTTTAAATCACCCCCTGAGCTCCCAGCTGCAGAGGTGACTGGGAGCTCTGGGGCTCAGGGGCGATTTAAAGGGGGCAATTTAAAGGGCCTGGGGCTCTAGCTGCCACTATCACATCAGAGCCCCAGGCCCTTTAAATTGCCAACAGAGCCCCAGGGGTCCAGCAGCAGGGCCCAGGGCTCCGGCTGCCGCTACCCTCCAGGGCCCTTTAAATCGTCCCCGGAGCCCTGCTGCCGGAGCCCTGGGGTAGCAGCAGCAGTGGGGCTCCGGTGGCTATTTAAAGGGCCCGGGGCTCCTGCTGCCTCTACCACCCTGGGTCCTTTAAATCGTCCCCGGAGCCCTGGGTTACCAGCAGTGGGGCTACAGCGGTGATTTAAAGGGTCCAGGGTGGTAGCGGCAGCAGGAGCCATGGGCCCTTTAAATCGCCACCCGAGCCCCACCGCCGCTACCCCAGGGCTCCGGCAGCAGGGCTCTGGCGGCAATCTAAAAGGCCTGGGGCTCCAGCCGCTGCTGGGAGCCCCAGGCCCTTTAAATTGCCACCTGGGGAAGCCAGTCCGCCCTGGTACAGCACTCTGGCTCTTGCTGGCAGGGTGGCAGGTTTGTAGAAATTTTGGTGGTGCCCAGAACCTAACCCTGCCCAAACTCTGCCCCCCCAACTCCACCTCCCCACCTGCCCAAGGCTCTGGGAGGGAGTTTGGGTGGGGGAGGAGGTCTGGGGTGCAGGCCCTGGGCTGGGGCAGGGGATTGGGGTGCAGGAGGGGTGCAGGGTGCAGGTTCTTGGAGGGAGTTTGGGAATGGGAGGGGGTGCAGGGGTGAGAGCTGTGGGGTGAGGCTGGGGGTGGGTTTGGGGTGTGGCTGGGGATGAGGGGTTTGGGATGTGGGAGGGGGCTCAGGGCTGAGGCAGACGGTTAGGGTGCGGGGGGGTTATGGCTCTGGCTGGGGCTGGAGATGAGGGGTTTGGGGTGTTGGAGAGGCTCAGGGCTGGGGCAGAGAGTTAGGGTGTGGGGGGATGAGGGGGATGAGTTTGGGGTGCAGGCAGGCTGCCCCGGGACTGGAGCCAGAGAGGAGGACTCCCCCCAGCCCTCTCCCCACCAGCAGCAGCGAGCTCTGGGGTAGGGGTCCCCCTTCCCCCCAACAGCACACTCACCCCCACCACTGTCACTGCATGTGCTCCTAGGGCCCCTCTCAGGTCCAGGAATCTCCCTTGCCTCCCCTGTGGTGGGTGCCGTGGGGCAGGGGCTGCCATCACATGTGCACCTCGTCCCCTGCTGCTGCCCCTCACTGTAGCCTCACTGGGGGTGGGGGTGGGGCTGCCCCTTGCCCAGCATGCGGCAGGAGTGGTGACTGTGGGCAGGGGGTGCGGCTGTACTGGTGGAGGGTCCCACCAGAAAATGAAAGGGTCTGAGGGGGAAGGGCAGGGTAAGCCTGCCCTGCCACAATTGAATGGGGGGCACTAGGACCCTGTGGCAGCAGTTGATGCAGTGAGGCAGCATGGAGCTGCAGGGGAGAGACAGGGACACTCTGCTCCGGGACCCAGCAAGGGGGGGGCAGGGGACACTCGGGGAAGGCGTGGGGGGGCAGCAGGTGGGACCGGGGGAGACCCGGCCCCGAACATTGGTGGAGCCGGGCCCCCGGGCCCTCAATATTGCTGGAGCCACGAACCCACATAACTCACCTCTGCTGCTTGCCGGTACGCCGTACCGGGGTGTACCGGCTTACTTTCACCTCTGACTTTACTTTAAAAGGCATTAGAAGTACTTGCTCAAAGGATTATCGCCTTGATTCAGAGGCCAGCCAAGGGACAGCTGCTTTCTTGGCCTGGCTCTTTATACTGGTGATACTGAATCTGCCTTCTACTAATTTGCCTGTTTTTCGAGAAGACTGAAAGGGCTGTGTGACAGAGTGCTGGGAAACAGCAGCTGATGCAGCACTCTGGTCACTGCAACTCCACGTAGTCGCTCTGGAGTAGTCCTGATTAGGAAGATCTGTGCCTAATTGGTGGATTGGGATGGGCTGCCTTGGCAAAACCATCTACTCCCTTGTGGAGATGCCTGTGCTGCTCATCCTATTTGTGTTATTCCTCGTCCCTCCTTTCTGTCTTCCTCTGTCAGCTAAGAGCAATCTGACAGTTATGTAACCAACTGTGATATGGTGCCTGAGACACATTGTACAATGAAACCCCGAAAACGGTCAGATTCTGCTCGTCTCACACAGTTGCAGCTGCCTTTGCACTACAGAGGATTGTATTAATGTCGCATATGGCACATTCTTCTCACAGGAGAGTTCTATATTCATATGTGTAAACAGAAAAGGAGGACTTGTGGCACCTTAGAGACTAACCAATTTATTTGAGCATAAGCTTTCGTGAGCGAAGTGAGCTGTAGCTCACGAAAGCTTACGCTCAAATAAATTGGTTAGTCTCTAAGGTGCCACAAGTCCTCCTTTTCTTTTTGCGAATACAGACTAACACGGCTGTTACTCTGAAACCTGTCATATGTGTAAACAGTTAGTTAATAAATGCAGTACCGAAAGATGATGCTCAAGAATACGCAACATAGTTCCTGAGTTCTGTCGGAGCAACAGAATTTCTTATTGTGCCCTGCCAGTGGCTCCTTCAGGTTGCTGTTCATATCAGCTCTTACCTATGGCCCAGACCTATCTGTAAATGGGAATACCCACAGAGGTGATTAGAAAGGCCATGAGATTTCCGCATGGAGTTTCCACTGGACTGTTCCCTCGGGGAGATGAGTTTCATACACACATGGAATAAATGGGTTTAGCACCAAAAACTTGCAGATCCTCTAAGATCTGCCTAGATCTCAAGCAAAATACCAGCAGCTATCTTGGCCACTGTTCTCCTTCACTCCCATAAAAGCCACAGGGCCTCTCCCAAGCACTCTCTGCCCCCAGAATTCGCTTTGGGAGCTTCAACATTGTGGATGGGGTGCACACCTGATCCTGCAACTGAGACAAACACAAAACTCCCATTACATCATTGGGAGCTTTACTCAGGGAGTGAATGAGCCTCAAACATACAACAGTCTGAAGTCAATCAGCACCAAGGGTACAATAGAAATATATAGACTGTGGTCTCAGCTGCACATCTTGCCTGACTGTATCTTGTATCCTGGTATCATTGTGTTTCATTGTGGGAGCAAGTGCAAGGTTTTTGGTGGGAAGGTTCATATCCAAGCACTGACAGATTCAGCATGCACATGGGCCTTTGAACTGGCTGTCTGGAATCAAAGCAAGGAATCAGTTTTGCAGACCTGCTCTGGAGTTTAGTCACACTTTGGTCATTGGACAGACAGTGTTTACTCAACTTATGGATATAGAGAATGGGTCAAAGTTATCCTTGTGGTGTAACTCCATTGGCTTCAATGGATCAGGGAGTGGCTTGGTCCAGAGACTCCAGAAGACAGATGCTGTCTTGAATAGACTGAGGCTGTACTCCCAAAGAAAGAGATAGCTGCCAAAATCCAAGACAAGGAAGAGAAGTTATCTCAAATGAAACTCGTACTGACATGTCCAGGTCTAACTCAGAAAGGAATCCTTATGCTGATGCTTTGAACATGGTGTTTATAAGGGCTGTCCTAGCTGAAACAGCCAATCTCTGGGGCCTTGCAGAGTTATTGCTCAGGCCTAAGGAACAACAATCTATTCCTAGGCCAGAATCTGCAGCTTCGTATCATCTCTCTTCCTTTTCACCATAACAGAAGGAGAGTTGGGGGTCAACTATTTTTATCCTTACAATCTGGCATCTTTGCTGTAAACTGCACATACCTTGTAGCAAATGTTTATAATGAGGAATGAAACACAGCTATTGTACCCAATACATGAAGTTCTGCTGGAGCACGGTGAATTACAGGCATTAATCTAACCAAATGCACTTACGCCCCCCCAGGAACTCTTTAAAGCTTTGTTTAAAAAATCCAGATTGTGCAGGGCGGCCCAGTGGCCATTTCCTGCCTAGGGTTGCCAACTTTCTAACAGCACAAAACCGAACACCCCAGCCCCACCCCACCCCTTCCCTGAGGCCCGGCCTCTGCTTTGCCCCTTCTCCAAGGCCCTGCCCCTGCTTGCTCCCTCCCCCCTCCCTCTGTTGCTCGCTTTTTGGCACCCTCACTCACTTTCACCGGGCTGGGACAGGGGGTTAGGGTGTGGGAGCGGGGTGAGGGCTCTGGCTAGAGGGTGAGGGCTCTGGGGTGGGGCCAGAGATGATGGGTTTGGGGTGCGGGAGAGGGCTCTGGGCTGGGGCAGGAGTGGAGGGGGGATATGGGCTCTGGGCTGGGGGTGCAGGCTTTGGGTGGGGCCAGAAAATGAGGAGTTCAGAGTGCAGGAGAGGGCTCCAAGCTGGGGCATGGGGTTGGGGTGTGTGGGGGGGTGAGGACTCCAGCTGGGGGTGCAGGCTCTGGGGTAGGGCCAGGGATGAGGGGTTTGGGGTGCAGGTTGGGGCTCCAGACTGGGGATGAGGGATTCGGAGTGCAGGAGCGGTGTGGGGTCCAGCTGAGGGTATGGGTTCTGGCGTGGGGCTGGGGATGAGGCATTTGGGGTGGCAGGAGGGGGTTGGGATGTTGGAGGGAGGTGTGGGAGGGAACTCTGGGCTAGGGTAGGGGGTTAGGGGTGCGGGAGAGGGTGTGGGGTCCCAGCAGCACTTGCCACGGGTCCCAGGAAGCAGACACCAGGTCTTTGCAGCCCCTAGATGCATGGGCGGCCAAGTAGGCTGCGCACGCAGCCCTCGTCCCTGCAGGCGCCACCCCCGCAGCTCCCATTGGTCGCAGTTCCTGGCCAATGGGAGCTGCAGAGCTGGCCCTCGGGGCGGGAGCAGCGTGCAGAGCCCCCTTGGCCTCCAATGCATTTAGGGGCTTCAGGAACCTAGTGGCCGCTTCTGGGAGCCGCGCGAAGCTAGGGAAGGCAGGGAGCCGGCCTTAGCTTCGGACCGCCGCTGCACTGCCAACAGGACTTTAGTGGCCTGGTCGGCACTGCTGACCGGATCCCCCAGGTCCCTTTTCGACTAGGCATTCCAGTCGAAAACAGGATGCCTGGCAACCCTATTCCTGCATCAAGCTGCTTCTGGGTTGCTCTCACTGTCCTTGGAGTCAGGAGGACTACAGAAGTAGCAGGCACATCATGCAATGGAGAGGAAGTGGCTAATGTCATTCAATAGTGCCCACTCTCAATGGTTAAGGGGCGCCACCGTCAGTTCTCCTTGGGTGGTAGGATGGTAGGTGCAGCGTTGGCCTCGACTGTGGAAAGGCAGCACGGAAATGGGGAGAGGAAGGCAAACAGGAGGAACTGAAAGGATCTTCAGAGCTTCAGCAGGGATGCAGAGGCTGCTTCCTTTTCCAAGCAGGGGAAAAGGGGAGTGGAACAAAAACATCTGGTGAGCAAATAGTCTCTAACTAGGGGTGGGTAAGGCAGTAACTGGTCCAGGGAAAGGCAAAGGGGTTCTCAACTTTTTCTTTCTGAGGCCCCCTCAACATGCTATAAAAACTCCACGGCTCACCTGTGCCACAACAACTGTTTTTCTGCATATAAAAGCCAGGGCCAGCATTAGTGGGTAGCAAACAGGGCAGTTGCTAGTTGCCCACGAAGTTACATTGCTCAGGCTTTAGCTTCAACTCTGAGTGACAGAGTTCAGGGCCCTGGGCTTCAGGCCCATGCAGTGGGGCTTCAGCTTTCCACCTTGGGCCCCAGTGAGTCTAATGCTAGCCCTGCTTGATGGAGCCCCTGAAGCCTGCTCACGGTTGCCCAGGGGGCCCCTGACCCCCAGTTGAGAACCATTGCTTTAAGCTACCAGTTCAATTCCCACCTGATTTGGTAATCACAAATAGTCAAAAAAGTTGTTATGTGCTGCCATGTGTGAAATCCAGTTGGTGGTCTCACTCCAGCTCCCAGCAGGCAAGTGTCCACATCAGAGAGACCATCACCCCACAGCTGGCACCTGCCCCTGGTTGGCACTATCAGCAAGAAAGGGCAACAACTGAATGGACATGGAGATTACCCAATGTTCTCTTGCCCTAGGAAGACAATGTGGTCCAGGTCAGGTCAAGGCACACCACCTAGGCAGAGTGTGGGATCGCTGCTGCTGCTGCCTATGGTGTAGCTAATCTGTGGGGAAATAGAGGAACGGGCACATTTTACCAGCACTAAATTCACACAGATAGTAACAAAAGAAAATTCTAGGATTTCCGATTTTGCAGAGGATGAAAAATCTCTGAGCAAGTCTGGGGATGGGCTTTTTGTCCCCTAAAAACCCAGAAGGCCTTTTGCCACAAGATGTTTTGTGCCACTGGAGTGTTCAAAAGTCAAAAAATTACTCTTCTGAAGTAGACACGCAAGATGGGTGAGATAATGTCTTTTATTGGACCAACCTCTGATGGTGAAAGAGACGAGCTTTCAAGCTACACGGAGCTCTTCTCCAAGACTGGGAAAGGTATTCAGGGTGTCACAGATAAATGCAAGGGTGGAACAGATAAGGAGTGAATGCATGTTGCAAGAGACCATTCCAGGTGAAATTAGTCAAATAAAAGATATTACCTCACCCACCTTGTCTCTGATAGCCTGGGAACAACACGGCCACAACTCTTCTGAAGTACTCATTCTATCTAAGGCTCATTTTCACTGGGCCGTTTTCCCTAAGGATTCAGCCACAAACAATAAATATTGCTTCAAGCTGGGTGCTGGAGAATTCCTTGACAGTCTGGAGCTGGTGATTTTTTCTGCCTATCTGCAGCTGCTGCTACAATCTCTGGATTGCAAATAGCAGTGCTTCCTGCCGGGTTTTTCCCGCTGCTGTGCTTCCTCTTGCACAGGGAAATGACCAGTTGATCCGAACAGAGTCTCTACACCTTCCTGTGATGCAGCTGGTGCTAGCCACTGTCAGAGACAGGCTATTAGACTAGATGGACTGCGCTCTGATCCAATATGGCAGTTCCTATGTTTCTAGTTGCAGACCCACGTGGACCTCTGATCCTCAGCATGAAGAGGGTGCAGGCCTCCTGTGCTGGCTCCCCAAAACCATGGCTATAGTCCTCATCTGTAGAAGGAAGGTGGGCAGGATTGGCTCCCAGTGACTAACAAGGCCTCAGCCTGCCTCATTTCTTTCTACCCCTGGATTCACATAAACTACAGATTATAACCCCACTGTTCCCAGCTGCCTCCCAATGGCAGCCACTAACTGCTGAGGGCTAGAGTTCAGAATTAACCAATGGCCAGATTACTTTCTCTCTCTTACAAACCAGCTTCGAAGCTGAGACTGTTTCTGCCAAGTTTCTGCCTGGCATGAATTTAAACAGCACAGTTATACATGTCTAAAAATAGCTGCTTACAGAGGAATGGCTGACACCCCCTATATGGTGCAGATGAATGGTAGAGTCTTCATAAAAAGCCCATCAAGACGCTGGGCCATGCAACTGGCCATGCTAAATAGCAGGAATGTCCAAAGCAGCCATGAGGAAGTGAAGCACATGGTAACACAATAGAAGTCATGGCACAGAACCCTGTGCTTATAATGGACACGACTGTCTGTTTTTAACATTTATGGACATTTGTTCTTGTACTTCATACAGGAAATCTGGCTCTTGTGGTTTTTATTCCAAGACACATAACTAGTTTGGGGTTTACTTTTTTAAAAACCTATTCATGGAAGCCACCAACCTGCTGTAATTCCCTGATGCAAACTATACACACAGTCTGTGCAGAAAGCCAGGAGCAATGTTTCATGACTCTTGGCTCTACCATATCATTATCAAGGGTGGATATTTCTGAGCAAAATTCTCCTGGGCAGAACAGCAAGGGCTTGATGAATTAAAGCTTCTCAAGCGCCCTTTCTGACTCACTCTCTCTTGTTGGAAGTCTGATTCACTGTCATGTGGGACAGGCCGCAGGGGCCTGCTGACATGCTTAAACAAGCTTGGATTGCCTGTGTAAGACACATCAAACTCCGCTTCCTCCAAGATGATATGAGTCTTCTCTGACTGAGCAAGCTTTCAGCCTACCTGCAGGCTCTGGTAAGCATCCTGCTGACTAAAGAATCTGAGTATTGGAATTTCTCAGTCCATTCCAGAAAGCACCAGATTGTTTAAAAGATTACCATAAAATATCAGGCCCAAATCCATCTGTAAGGGCTGGATTTATGTTTTCCTAAGTTTTTTGGCTAGAAGGGAGCCTCAGACAGGACCATCTAGCCTGATCCGCAAACCACAGATTTCACCCAGTGAGTTCCTGCAACAGTTTGTTTCCCAGGAGTGCCAGACAATTTGATCTGAAAGAAGCCATGAGTTCAATGGGAGAGGCCTCACAGGCAGAAGTAACTAAGTGTGAGTCTGTTCCAGATCCTCTCTTTGTCTTCAGAAATCACTTGCTGGAATGGCCACATATGCCTCAATACTCCATGGCCAGAGATTATTCACCACTGGCTTGATTGATGAAGCTGGTTCTCCCACATAGGCCAAAGGGATTGCCTAGCACCTGCTATGTGTGTTAATAGCTGCAAGACAACCTCTCTCACCTCTGCAATTCAGTAGCAGACACATCAATTGATTTTGAGACTCATAGAAATGTAGGGCTGGAAGGAAATTCAAGAGGTCAACTAGCTTGGCTCAGTCTAGCTGCAGGGAGCAGCTACCCTGTGACACTCCCTTGCTGCAGATTAAGCCCATTATGTCTTGTCCTGCCTTCAGTGGCAGGAACAAGTAAACCTAGACCATCCCTGACTGGTGTTTGTCCAACCTGTTATTAAAAGTGCTGGGAATGCCACAACCTTCCTTGGAATCCTATTCCAGAGCTTCACTACCCTTATAGTTAGGAAGTTTTTCCCCAATATCTAAACTAAATCTCCCTGTCACTGAGCCAGGCTTCTCCCTAGCTCCAAAGTATCCACTGCCATGCCCAGTCTCTTTCAAGGAGGTTTATTTTCTTAATAAAAGTACATAAGTAAGCAGAAAGACAGCCATAACTCAGTCCTTATTTTCAGGTTTCAGCTCCACCCCCTTCAGGAGCCTCGGGCAGGTTCCCTGGTCTGGCCAGGTGCCAGTGCTTCTCCCTCTCTGGGGCAGCAGCCTCTGGGCTGTCCCCCTGCGTAGCTGCCCCCCCTTGCTCCAGGGGACCCACCACAAGGGTTCGCACCACTCCAGTGTGGCCCTCCCTCCCCAGGCCACAACTAATCTCACCTACCAGCAGCCCTTCATAGGCCTGGGCATAGCCCAGCCCTCTTTAATTGGCTGGATTGGACTCCCCAGCTCTAGTTCAAGAGAGCTCGGCTCAGTCTAGCTGCAGGGACCAGCTACCCTGACACTCCCTTGCTGCAGATTAAGCCCATTATGTCTTGTCCTGCCTTCAGTGGACACAGAGAGCAACTGATCACACACCACTTTATAACAGCCCTTAACATATTTGAAGACTGCTGTCAGGTCGCCCCCAGTCTTCTTTTCTCAAGACTAAACATGCCCTGGTTTTTTAACTTTTCCTCACAGGTCAGGTTTTCTAAACCTTGTATCATTGTTGTTGCTATCCTCTGGACTCTCTTCAATTTGTCCACATCCTTCCTCAAGTGTGGTGCCCAGAATTGGACACAGTACTTCAGCTGAGGCCTCTCTGTGCAGTAGAGCGGGACAATTACCTCCCCTGTCTTACATATGACAATCCTGTTAATACACCCCAGAATGCTATTTGCCTTTGTCACAACTCCATCACATTGTTGACTCATATTCAATTTGTGATCCACTCTAACCCCCAGATCCTCTTCAGCAGTCCTACCACCTAGCCAGTTATTCCCCATTTTGTAGTTATGCATTTGATTTCTCCTTCCTAGGTAAAGTACTTTGGATCTGTCTTTATTGAATTTCATCTTGTTGATTTAAGACCATTTTTCTAATTTGTCTAATTTGCATGTGGTAGGCAATGTCTGGCCCGGAGTAAAGCCAATATATAGTGTATCGGGGTATTAGACTCATTCTGCAGATGGGGCAAATTGCATTTTTAATTCAGGGGCATGGGCTGTAGCTAGAAAGCTGTGGCCATGTACACCCCTCCGTCCATGCAGGGTTTTCACTGGGAGCTTTCTGCACAGATCAAGAGAAGAAAACCCTTCTGTAGTCACCAAACTCCTACTTGTTGGCCTAGTTTCCCCGTCATGCAGTGGGGAAAAAGCGCTGTAGGGTGCTATGTTCACAGCGTACACACAGAGAAGTTAGATAAACACATAAATACTCTTGCTGGAAGGTTGCAAAATAACATCTTTATTCCTTACAATTCAGAATGATAACATACAAGAGCCCAAAAACAGAGAGAAAGAAATCCGACTGCTCCCTAAGGCAGCGAGGCACAATTCACTTCACCTTACTATAGGCTGTCTGCCTCCAGATTGACTGCTGCTAGACCCAGATCACATGCTTCCTTACAGAAACCCCTAGCCTGCAAGCAGGACCAGGAAAAATCCATTTAAAGTGACAACCTACAATTTCAATACAGTTTTCAGTATACCACACAGGGGACTTTGAGGATTCCCAAAACCAAGCAGTGTGTGCATTTTGTATGTGCATTGGCCCTACCAAGTTTTTAGAAAATCTAGCCCTTGAAGTGTCATCATTAGACTCTGATCAGTGAGATGAACAGCCTCCCCTCAGTGTATTTTTCAGGCCATATGTGACAGCATTAAGGTCATGTTACACACGATGCAATCTTACTTTACTGATTATTTTTAGAAAATAAAACTTTAATATTGGCAAAAACTCAACGTTATGAGGATGAGATAAATACATCAGTGGAGGGGCCAGGTGTTTGGAACTTCTGCTATATATTCTAGCAGCAATATGTTTTTCATGAGAAAAGGACATTTACCTAGGCCCATATCTGATTCTTGTGTATTTGTCTTCTCACTAACTTGCCTCCCTAAACCAATGCAGAAATGCATAATATAGAAGTGTTTGTTCTGAACAAAGCATGTTGCATTCAACGTCTGTGTACATAAGAGGACTGTAGCAGTCCCATAGATAGCATTTTAAACAATACACTGAGATGTTTAAGTTTTCTTCTCAGCTCTCAGAAAACTCTACCCCTCGTTAGTTTTCTTTCATTGTTAGAGCCAAGGGGTGAAATGCTGGCCGCATTGAAATCAATGGTAAAATTCCCATTGACTTCAAAAGGGCCAGGATCTCACCCCGGTTTTCTGCTAATGGTAATGGTAACAGAATACAGACAGTTTTATAGGTAAACCCTTGTAATTTCTTATGATTAAGAGAAAAGTCACGGACAGGTGGCAGGCAATAAACAAAAATTCACGGACGCCTGTCCGTGACTTTTACTAAAAATAAGGAGGGTGGGGGGGGACCCCGATTGGAGGCTGACTGATGCCTGAGCCCCATGGGGGAGGGAATGACTGAAGCCCAACCCATGCTGTCCAGCACCTGCCGCTGTAGCTGACAGCTCCTGAGCCCCCACTGCAGCTCCGGAGGCTGGGAGCTTCAGGGCACCTGAGGTGGTTAGCAGCTGTGGGGCTCCTGCTGCCCATGGTGGCTGGGAGCTCCAGGGCCAGCAGCTGGATGCTCCGGGGGCCCCCTGCCACCCATGGTGGCTGGGAACTCCAGGGCCCCCACCACCTGTGGTCCCTCAGAGCTCTGTGGCTGGCAGTTTGGAGCTGCAGGGTCCCCATGAGGGCTGGGAACTCCAGCCACACCAACCCAGGGCTGAAGCGGAAAATGTCACAGAGGTCTCTGAAAGTCACAGAATCCAAGACTTTGGGACATAATTTTATCCTTACTTATGGACTGATGAGCTTTTTATTTCATGATGATGACATCCCAAATGCATATTTTAATTCGTATTAATTCTAGGACCTATTTTTCCCACTGGTGAAAATGAAAGATAAGAGATAAATGCTACATAATAAATACTTCAGGTTAGCTCCTCATCTGGAGTAAATCAGCATAGCTCCCTTGATTTCAGTGGAGCAACACTGATTTACAATGACTGAGGATCTCCCCCATATCTTCAAATAGTGGGATTCGTCTTTGCTATTCATTTATCAACATTTGTCATGCATTAGTCTGGAGAGATGCATGTGTGCAAAGCTCAGTGAAACACTACAGAAATCAAAAATGAGTAAACACAATACATTAAAAATGTAAGAGGAAATTCCCATAAAACCATCATTTCCAGAACTTTTAATCCTTCTAGGAATCTTCTAGCAATGCAAATTTTAAAGGAATAAATAATAATCATACCTAGCTCTTTTGGTCTATAGATCTCAAAACACTTTACAGAGGGAGTCAGTATCATTATCCCCATTTTACAGATGGGGAAACTGAGGCACCAAGTGGGGGAAATGACTTGCCCAAGGTCACACCGCAAGTCAGTGGCCGAGCCGGGAACAGAAGCTAGGTTTTCTAAATCCCAGTCCAATGCCCTATTCACTACGCTTCACTACCTGTAACAAATAGCCTCTGCTCTTAAAAATGAAGCTTCAAAGTGGTTTACTTAACACATGCTAGAATTACCCTCAATGCTAGAGGGCGCCATTTCTGTTAACCATTTTCAGAGTAGTCCCCCTCCATAGTTGCTCTCGAGAGTACCATGCTCGGGCGACCGATTCCAACTTGGGTGCCTCTGTGGGATGACAAAGCCAGGTCATATGAACTGACTGAGGAACCGTTTCTCTTTATTCTTTGTTCTTCCTCCTCCTCCTCCTCCTCCATCACCCCAATAGGCATGAGAGTGTGGGGATTGAACTTGCTGCGAAGGGCTCCAATGATGCCAACCCTGTTTCGAAAGGAGTCACGGATGTAACTGAAGCACCAGGGCTAAGGAAAACTGGGGTGCAGGGGTGGAATTTGCAACTTTATATGGAAAATTGCGAAGAACTTTACCTGGGTCAGGCATTACCTTGAGGGAAAAACTTCGCCTCTGTGCACAGGGATCATGCACCAATTAAGTCCCCAAATCCCGCTCTCCCACCATGCAGTGGGACTACATTGGTCCTGCTGGGTCTGGGAAGAAACATGGGTGCAGGGGCCTTCAGTTAAGTACATCAGACACACCACCCCCCTGTTAAGGTGGAAGGGCTCTTTAAGTGTCAACCATCCCTTGCAGAAATATAGCCAACGTTCATGGAAACAGCTCCTTACTTGGGTGTAAGCTCAACAGTTGAGTAGTCCGGCAGGTTCTTGCTGCTGCTGGTTGGAAGGGTTCTGCCCCGATGCAGGTAATGGTTCTGGAAGAGATACTCAGCATTGTCTTTGGGCAGGGGCAGTAGTGTACTGAGCACCGGCGAGCGCTGGCCAACGACACTCTTTATTGCAGGGCGTCTGGCATATATGCTCCTTCAGAAAAAACAAATGAGGCTTTTGTTTGATCTGGGTGGTGCAGTGCAAACTCCCCTATGTGCCAGGATAACAAGCAAGGAGTGGTACCTGTGATAGGGAAAGATAACTTTCCTCTGATCGGCAGAGACATCTGTTTTCTGCAGGTCGGGGCTGTTCTTCTCTCTCAATGCGGGGTTAAATATGTCAGAGCGAAGAAGCCTGCCCACTTCTTCCTGAATCTCTTGGAAGTACTTCCGTCTGAACACCACCCAGGCCACGTATGTACAGAAGTTGTAGAAGCACTAAACAGAAACAGAGACCAATCTTACCGAATATGGCTGTTCTATAGAGAAAGCCACAGCATATAAAGGGGAGGACCAAATTATCTGCTGGCGTAACTCCACTGAAGTCAACAGAGATACATCAGGATAGAATCTGACCCAGTATCACAGCATATTCTTTACAGTAGAGACTTGTGGCACAGTAGAATGTCTCTTAATGTGACACTTCCCATGACTGATGGCTGTTTTTAGAATCAAACACCCTGAGTCCTGTTCGATATGCTTGTGTTTCAGTTGGAAACAGTAGTGTCTCCCCACACTGAGTCACTGCAATGTCATAGGGATTAAGTGGAGAATAGGACATTACGTTTTAAAAATTTACCGAGAAGACTGGAAATGAAATTACTTACTGAATACTACTACGAGAAATGAGATCACCGCATCTCATCCTTGCTTGGCAACTTCAGTATTAAAAGACCAAAGCTCAGATGTTCACCCAGTTAGCACCTGGTTAAATACCAGGGATACTTGGCACAGGTTGAACGTGTCCCCATTACATAGAATTTCTGCTAAGAGCTGGTCTATGCCAGAAACTTACATAGCTATAGCTACATCTCTCAGGTGTAAAAAATCCACCTCTGAGATGTAGCTGTGCCGACCTAACCCCTGGTATAGACAGCACTAGGTCGATGGAAGAATTCTTCAGTTAACATAGGGTATGTCTACACTACCCGCTGAATCGGTGGGCAGTGATCGATCCAACGGGGGTCGATTTAACGCATCTAGTCTAGACACAATAAATTGACCCCTGAGCGCTCTCCTGTCCACTCCTGTACTCCAGCACTGCGAGAGGCTCAGGCAGAGTTGACGGGGGAGTGGCAGCAGTCGACTCACCGCAGTGAAGACACTGCAGTGAGTAGGTCTAAATATGTCGACTTCAGCTATGTTATTCATGTAGCTAAAGTTGCATAACTTAGGTCGATCTCCCCCCCATGCCCCCACCCCGTGTAGACCAGGCCCTAGTAACAGCCTGTCAGTGAGGTGGATTAACTATATTGTCGGGAGAACCCCTCCCGTCGGTGTAGGTAATGTCTACACAGAAGTGCTACGGCTCCGCAGCTGTGCTGCTGTAGCATGTCAGGTGTGGACAAGCCCTAAGTAAGCTCATCACAATCCACAGGAGTCCAAAATATCGTATTGGTTTCAAATGTTTTCTATGAATCTGGTGAAGTATGGTATCTGGAAATTAACTGTCAAAACCTGTTCACAGGGCTATTCCTGCATAGACATCTGGAAACGTTACTAAGAATGATGGGAAACGTTACTGTCATCTTTAAGACGGTTACATTTCTGAATCACACAATGCTAGGCTGTAATTGGATTTAACCCGAATGGAAGTTTCAAACTGAACTCTATTTTCTTGCTGATTTTTTTCCTTTCATCACATGCAAACTGCTTTGTTATTGTAGGGTTGCTCATGAAGACTTTGAGCTGCTTTGTTTTATTTTCTGTAGGGACAATGAGGAACAAAATGGAGGCCTTCAAAATTTGAGTAAAAGAGCACACAAGGTGATGCAAAACACAGGACAAAATTGGTGGCTGACCCATTTTCTCAGTGTATTGTCTCAGCAGGAACAATTCTGAGGACGTGTGTGTTAGTGACAATTTAAACAACTCACTGCTTTCTCCACCACTAGTTATTCTGGCCCAGAGCCTCAGCTGAAGCCATACTGATTTACACCACTGACTTCCACAGAGCTAAGTCAGCTTAGACCAGCTGATGATCTGGCCCAATATCTTAAGCCCAGGGCAGTTACCTTTTGTGATGCTTCCTCGTTTCATCTTATTCTAGGATTAGCGAAAAAGCTCAGTGTCTATCCACGAATGTCTCTTTCTTACCTCAAAGAACTCTCGGTCCTTCTGTGTTGATGATGTTTTTCTCCTAAGACAATCAACAATAGCACAAAGTTAATAGCTGGAGTTATGCTTTCAAGTCTCTGAACAGCATACTGGACACAAATCATATGAAGAAAAGGAGTACTTGTGGCACCTTAGAGACTAACAAATTTATTTGAGCATAAGCTTTTGTGAGCTACAGCTCACTTCATCGGATGCATTCAGTGGACAAGTACTCCTTTTCTTTTTGCGAATACAGACTAACACGGCTGCTACTCTGAAACCTGTCATTATGCAAGGCACTGAATTTAGCCGTATGGAGTGGAAATCTATCAAGGTATTTTTCACTGAATGCATTCGATGAAGTGAGCTGTAGCTCACGAAAGTTTATGCTCAAATAAATTTGTTAGTCTCTAAGGTGCCACAAGTCCTCCTTTTCTTTTTGCAAATACAGACTAACACGGCTGCTACTCTGAAACAAATCATATGGCTATCACACAGCTGACTTTTCAACAGCACAGTAAGGCTGGTTGCTGAGCAACCATCTTTACCAGCAACGCAGAGGACCAGTGTCCAAGAGAAAGGCAGGATTTCTGGACTGACTCAAAAAGAAAAGAAAGAAAATCCACAACACTATGTGGCTTAGCTAATTAAATCGGCCAGAGACCAAATGTCATGGGCCTGACAGTTGGAGGTGCTGAGCACATGAGGTTCCCATTCATTTCACATAGAGTTTTGAGTTCTGTGTCTATTAAAATCGGGCCCTGTTGGTGGGATTTTAAAAAATACTCAGCCTTGGTCTAACTTCGCACCCACTGAAGTCAATGGAAAAACTCTCGTTGACTTCAATGGGGGCATAGCTAGGATGGGAGCAATATCCGCTCAAAGCTGAGAGACAATACATGAGACATGGAAGGGAGAGGATTTCTGGGACTCAGAGAGGAAATGTAAAACTTTGTAGAAGACTGACAAAGCTTTAGGAGAACAGCCTCTGTTAAAGTATCAGTAGCATTCCTCGTGAAAGGCTAGATCTGGAAGTACATTGATCTCATTCACACCTGTGCCAAATGTTTGGGACACCGGGACAGCTAACCCCTGCCATGGACATACCTGTAGATTTGGAAGGCAGAACCTCAACCTACGAGAAGCCATTCAATCATTCTGCAAGGGGGCAGACTTTGCTCCCACGGAATGAGAAGCAATTCCCCCCCAATCCAGGCCCTACAGATTCCCGCAGGATCTGGGTAGATCCTAAGGGATATGCAAGAGGCTCTGTGCCTCCATGCCAGCACTCAGGGCCACTGTAGCTTTCCCTGATTTCTGAACAGTGCAGCGCCAATTGTTCCACATGATCAGGGCTTCCCCAGCTGCCACTGCACCCAGAAACCTCAGTACAGAGGGGACAGCAAAAGTGATATGCTCTAGACTGCATGAATTGTTCACTGGCTTTTTTAGTGGCCAGGGGAAAGATGTGCATCCCTACCAGCCCCACTCAATTCCTCTGCCCTCTTTCCCCAAACCTGACACCTCCCCAGCTGCAGATCCCAAACCCCATGTGCTACGCAGGGTCCAAGGTAAGAGGTGATGATGGCACAGAGGCAACTGACTCCCTTCAACATGGTAAGGGTAGGAGCCCCTGAGCTTAACAGTGGCCAAGCAACGTGGCCCATTGTCACTGTGGAATTCTAAAGTCACTTCAACAAATTTTGTTTCGCATCAATACCTGTAATGTGCTATCAGCCACGAACATTATAATCGTGAAATCTAACAGTGGATTAAGAAAAATGACCCCTTAAGAGCTGATTTCATCTTTTAGCATGATGTAGCTTGTCCAGTTCCTTAATGACAAAATCCTCCAACTGCTTTCTGCATTCTAGCAAACCCAACCACTCTAAATGAAAGATTGACAGAACATAGCCTTTCAACTGGAGCCCAGCAGGGCTGTGGTCTCCATCCCTCTCCCTTCCAAAGCTAACCATGCAGAGGGAGGTTAACCCAAGAAAATGGCCCAAGGTAAAACTTCCTAAAGTTAGTGGGAAACTTTAGTTCCTGTGTTTGGTGCACTCTTACTCATTAGCTAAGAAAATGATGGCGGAGTTAGGAAAATGGTAAACTTCAACAAGCTCAAGAGGGGGCATTGTCAGAAACATGTGAATGGCTAAGTGAGTGAAGTGCATCCCATGCACTAGAAACCCAGTCAGAAGGAGTCTGTAGAACTGCCAGTGAGTGCAGAAATGAATGCTTTGGACATAGCGGAGGAAAGCACAGCCAAACCCAGACGCTACATTAAGCAGAGGCGTGTGTGCTTATGAAAACACAGGTTTCAGAGAAACACAATGTTCTCTAACTTTTATAGGACCCTGCATCCTGCATGTGGATGCAACTGAAAATAAATGCTTCATATGCCATTTTAGCAACTCTCTGATCCACAGCTATGTGTTTTATGGACTAGGGACCACAACAAGGTCCGGGTGAGTCCTGCCTCAGACTTCAAGTGAGGCCCCCCCGGCTTTAGCCCTATTTGTGTCAGTAATGTATGCAGCTCTGGGCACACAACCTACTTTTCCCCAGAAGGAAATTGGCACTATACAAAAATTGCACAATCTGTCCCAGCAGTTTCAGAGAGAAAGCCAGACACACCTATTCCTTCCTCAGGGTTGGAGACATAAAAGAACTAAAGCTCATACACACAAATAGGTTTGCTGGGGAACTCCTCAAAACACAGTCTGCGATAACATCAAAATAGGACTCCTACGCTGCGCTTCACAAACATTTCAATAATTATTACGTTGCACGTGGATGCCATTTGAAGCCTCACGCTACTCTTCCTCCAGCACAGGCTCCTTTCTAAACCCTTGGAGAAACCCTCACAGGAACAATTAACAACTTAACAACTGGGTATGAATAATTAGTGCAGCTGGGTGGGAAATGCTTTTCCCATCCCTGGAAAAATGTTGAGATTTCAAAAAAAAATTCCTCATTCCAAATCGGGACAAAAAGTCAAAATCTCAAAAATTGTCACAAACCAAAAATCTGAGAAACAATCAGGCTTGGGTCTAGGGTGACCAGATGTCCTGATTTTATAGGGACAGTCCTGAGATTTGGGGCTTTTGCTTATATGGGTGCCTATTACCCCCCAAACCCTGTCCTGATTTTTCACACTTGCTATCTGGTCAGCCTATTTGGGTCAGTTGAAACATTTCATTTCAACCTTTTGGAAATGTTTCGTTTTTGACCTTTTTTGCATTTTTAATTTTATACATATATATATATATATATATATATATATATATATATATATATATATATATATATATATATATATAATTAGCTTAGACTTCTAACTGAAAAGTCATATGGAACCAAAGCAACAAATTTTGTCATTTAAAAAATGCTGAAGTGTACTATATTAGCAATTTCAAAACTTTTTTCCCCAGAAGTTTTTCTAGTTGAGAAATTAGTGGAAACTAACCCTGTCCCATGAACAGTTTCAAAGAATCGGTATTTTCCAACAAAAACACTGACTTGAAAAATTCTCAACCAGCTCTAATAATTAATAAATCTTGATCAGTGTGACACAATAGCACTTGTTTTAGGCAGTCTATGGAATTCCCAGTGACCATTCAGCCATTTCAAGCTAATCTAAGTCAATTTGGGAAAGTTTATATATTATGTATGTAATTGCAAAACAAGTTTGTATCTCTCACAGATGGATGGATGTATGGAATTAAATACATTCATGGTGCGTGGGATTTTCAGTTAACTTCAAGGGGAACAGAGGTAGGCCAATGCTGGGTGCTTTTGAAAATGCCACCCTTAGATAGATAGATAGATAGATAGGTAGATAGGTAGTCTTCTTAGGCCATGTCTACACTACAAAATTAGGTCAACCTAATTTACATTGGCATACAACCACCACAATTATTTAATCGCTTGTGAGTGTGCACACTTGGCTCCTTGTGTTGGCAGTGCGCATCCTCACTAGGAGTGCTTGTATCCATTGTATGGTCAGTGTGGGGGATTGTGGGAAGGTCCTGAAAGCCAGTAACAGTCAATGTAAGCAACACAGTGTCTACACTGACACTGCGTCAACTTAATTACATCGTCTGTGACTCTACGCTGCTCAGGAAAGTGATGTTACCAAATCAGTGCGGAGAGGCCTTTATGTTGGCAGGAGCCAAATTTAAGTGAAGTCGCTTGGACAGCTAGGTTGACACAAGGCAGCTTATGGAGACCTAACCATGTAGTGTAAACCAGGCCCTAGACTCTAAGCTCTTTGAGGCAGGGACCACATCTACCCCTATGTTTCTACAGAGCCTGGCACAGTGGGGCCCCAATCCCGTTCAGAGTCTCTGGGCACAATTGTAATGTAAATACTATATAATACTGACAATTCTCATTCACATCTCTTCACTTTTTACCCAGATTGTTGCAGGGTTTTTTTTTTAAATAAACTTCTCTATATATAGCTACAACCCTGCTCCTTTCCCTCTACCAGGAAAGAGAAGGGAGAGAAGTGGCAGCAGACTTAATATGTAGGGCAGAGCTCCTGTTCCATTGATTTCTTGTCCAGGGAGTTTTATCCTAGCAAGGACAGTGAATAGATCAGTTTTTCAGAACCAGTAGCTCTAGCTGGCCCGAGAAGACATTGCACAAATTGGGTCTTGTACCTGCAGCCTTTGAGGCTGTATTACAGTCTGTGCTCCAACCGGAAAAATAAAATGCTGGCATGACTCTCCCTGTCCAATCAGCAAGAAAATGAAAACAACCCCACAGCACCACCCTAAACGGCAATCAGCCCAGAGATCCAGCAGCTGGTCACACAATGCTGTGGCCCCAGGGTGCACAGGGAGTACTGCGCTGTGCTCTTTACTCCTCATGCTTCAGGGCCTCATGAATGTGGGGCACACGCTGGGTGAGAGCACTGTGGGATCTCCCTGGGAAATCAGGAGAGCTCCCCCGGGTCTGCTCACATTGCAGGTTACCCTATCCTCTTCATTAACGGGAGTGGAGGGACAGATGGACGGACAGACAGACACACACACACCCCATTCACCAAGCTAGCACAGAAGAGTGTTTGAGCCAGAGACCCCCACGCCTGCAAGGTGGACAGTAGACTGCCCTCCTCTCAGCTCCGAGGGATAATACAGCATCATGCAGGAGTATGAGCAAATAAGACATGATTTTGTAGCCTCAGCACCATGTGGTCTCTCATTCATTTGATTATGTCCCTCTCATTCTCTCCTTCCATCTTCCAGTTTCACCTTCATCCCTTATTACTACTCTCTCCTCTTCTTCCATGTCCCTCTCCATTTCCTCCTCCATCTTTCCTTCCCCCTTTTCCATGGATCCCTCGTCTCCTCCAACACACCCTTCTCTCCTTCCCCATCTCTCTTGCCCTCTGTACCTTTTTTTCTCCCCTCTCTCCATCCCTCCCAGTCCTTGGTTGGTTCATGCTGACCATGCTTCAGGCTAGCTCCAATGCAGGATCTTCTGGCTGGCCAGCGCTGTACTACTGCAACCCATGAGTCAACAGGCCAGCACAACACAGCTCCATGCTTAGTGTGCAGTGTAGTCATACCCTTAAAGCACCCAATCCCCCTCCTGCTGCTGCTGCCCACGCTCCCAAAGTGCAGCCTCTTCTCTTCATGCTCCAGCCCTCTTCTGCTCCTATGGCCTTTCTGCAACTCCCACGCCCAGCTTTGCTCTTGCACTAGCTCACACCTAGCAAGAGAGGAAGGTATGTTGGGATCTGAAGAAAGGCTTGAGGCAGCCAACAGTTACAGTAGCTGGTTGCATGTTACCCTTCCTCTACAATTCACATTCAAGATCTGGGATGGATGGGCATCAGCAACTCTGCTTTGGAAAGAGTCGTTACTGTGGCAACCTAAATCTGGAGGGACTGGGGAACAGCTTGATCATGGAAGTAGATAGGAAAAGGCTTCAGCAACAGGACAGCAATCATAAAATATCAGGGTTGGAAGGGACCTCAGGAGGTCATCTAGTCCAACCCCCTGCTCAAAGCAGGACCAATCCCCAATTGTTTTTGCCCCAGATCCCTAAACGGCCCCCTCAAGGATTCAGCTCACAACCCCGGGTTTAGCAGGCCAGTGCTCAAACCACTGAGCTGTCCCTCCCCCCGACAGTGTGGATGGGCTGTGCCAGCATAGTACGCTGGTGCCTAGCAGCTCACTGATCACAAGGAGGTATGTGACATAGCACTGGTATCACAAGATGATATATTGCATGGATTAATTAGTTTACCTTTCTCCTTCTAAGAGGTATTAACCTTCCCTCCTCCCTGCTACGTTGCCCTCACAATTTCCCCTGAGGTTTAGGAAATGGCAATTAATGTCAGCACTGTCATTTGCCCAGTTGACTGTGCTGGACCCACTCAATACCACATCGCTCCTATAGCCACCAAGGCTTCTGCACAGCTGGATCTGAGCAGCAAGTCAGGTATCCAAAGCCCTGCTGCAATGTGTTGCAGTCCTGTGGCCTATGTAATGCAGAAGGTCAGACTAGAGGACACAGTGGTCCCATCTGGCCTTGCACTCTCTGAATCACTTGGCAGGCCTCCTATTTATAACAAAAGTCAATATTTTCCGAGCTGCTCACTCAGCCCTGGCCAGTGCTTTCCCTCCTGCCGTGCTCACTCGGACTGGGTTATTGTGGGCTTTTGTCTTTGTCAAAGAAAAGGTCTGGTTAGCCTGCAAGTGGGAGGTGTGACTGCAGCATATCTAGACGTACCTAGGCTAGATCAAAGCCAGCATGAGTAACACTAGCAATGAAATCACAGCACATGGGAGGCTGCACAGGTTAGCCCTGCCTGCCTGGAACACCAGGACACAGCTGCCACCCATACCTCTGTGGCTTCAATGTTATTCTTACTCGAGCTAGCTTTGATCTAGCTAGATCACAGCTGACTTGGGTATGCCTACACCTGCTGCAATCACACCTCCCGAGCATAGGCACCGACTTTCCCTCTTTCCCATGGTGCTCGACCCTGCTCTGCCCCCGGCCCCGCCCCCACTCAACCCCTTCCATGAGGCCCCACCCGTGCCCCGCCCCCATTCCAACTGCTTCCCCAAAGTCCCCACCCCAACTCCACCTGCTCCCTGCCCCTATTCCAACTCCTTCCCCAAATCCCCGCCCTGGCCCCACCTCCTCCCTGCCTCCTCCCCTGAGCACGCCACGTTCCCACTGCTCCCACCCCCGAGCATGCTAACACTGCCAAACAGCTGTTTGGCGGCGGCTGGGCGGGAAACGCTGGGAGGTAGGTGGAGGAGCAGGGACGTGGCGCACTCAGGTGGGAGGAGGAGGTGAGGCGGGGGGTGAGAGGAGCTTGGCTGCCAGTGGTTGCAGAGCACTCACTAATTTTTCCCCATGGATGCTCCCGCCCTGGAGCACCCACGGAGTCAGCACCTATGCTGCTGAGTGCAGTGCAGACATACCCAAAATGAGGGCCCTGGCCCATGCTTGGACTGGCTGGATGTCAGGTGTAATGGCAACAATTGCCTCCACAAGCAGTGTAAAGTCAAAGTAGATGTAGTTAGGTCAACACAGTGTCAGTGTAGACACCATGTTGCTTATGTCGACTGTTACTGGCTTTCGAGAGCCATCCCACAATGCCCCACATTGACTACCATCAATACAAGCACACCTGGTGAGGAGTCATCATAGGGAAAATTATTCAGTGCATTTCCTTACTTTCCACAAGCCATGTGATGCTGCTCAGGCATTCCTAGTCCAAGAATAAGGATGCAGTACACCTTGGCAAGGTGTTTCTTGGTTCCTGCTAGCTTAGCCAATGTCTCCTCCAGTTCTTTTTGGTCTAACACACTGGGGTTTCTGTTTTAAAAGAAGGAAAAATAGTTATTTTAAAGGGTGTTCTGTTTAGGTGAGATATGTCTGAATGTTTATGAAAGGAAAGAATATGTATAAACCATCACACCGCATGAACCAACCCAGAGGACCCGTTTACAGTCAGATTGATTTAGAGCATTTTCAGGGTTGGTGGGGCAACACAGCATGGGACTTGGCCCCATAAGCTCTCTATGACCCTGCAGGGTTGCAAGCTCCACATCCACAGATTGCCAGGGAACTCTCTCTGGTCTTACCAAGCTTGTAAACCCTTCTTGTAGCCTAGACAGGGATCCTTGGGACTTCTTGCAAGTTCAGATATACACCCCGGTACTGCAAACAGATCCGTATATTGGCACACTTCATTGTACGATTGGGGCCACGCTGAGCAAACATCTCCAAAATCCTTCCAAAAAATACTGAAAGGTTCTCATCCTCTTTTAGGACAAATTAATAAAGCAAATGTAGAACTCTCAGACTAAACCATTTCTGAAATATGGGATTCCAGGAACAATAAAAGTAGAAGATTATTTTTAGAAAGTGAAGAAAACACTTGTTTTTATGTTTTCGAGCTCAAACTGCCATCCAGGGGGTGGAGTGACTTTCACTGCTTTTTGGAAGGGTGGCTGGCTGAGTTTGGAGTTCTTTGCTCAGTGTATCTGTAAGAAATCTGCTACGACCCAGGCTGGGACTCATAAAGAGTCAGAAGAGCACCAAGTGAAGATAAAACACAGAGGTTGTCTTTCTTTACCATACCCAGATCTGAAACCAGATTGACAGAGTCTTGGCAAAAGGAATCTAGATGAACCCAGAGAGGCTTTGACATGAATGCCTCAATAACCTTCCAAAGCAAGAATGTTTGAAACGCAGAGGTGAGTTCAGTCAATTTACATACTCTTTAGCAAGAACCTAACTACTCACCGTTAAGTGGACAGCATCTTGCCTTTCCAGATGGAGACACTAGCAATTTCAGGACCTGCAGATCATCTTACTGGTTGCAGCCCACAGCACTACCAGTGAATCCAAGACCACCATATGTGAAATCTCATTTATGATTTATGGATCTCATTTATTTATTTATGACTAAGGCTACGTTTTAGTCACGGGTATTTTTAGTAAAAGTCATGGACAGGTCACGGGCACTACACAAAAATTCACGGCCCGTGACCTGTCCATGACTTGTACTATATACCCCTGACTAAATCTTGGAGGGGAGGCAACTTGGGGATTCCGCAGGTGCTTATGGGGGGCAGCCCGGGAGGCACCGCGGGTGCTCGTGGGGGGGCGGCCCTGGGGGCACCATGGGTGCTCAGGGGGCAACCTGGGGGTGCCGCAGGTGCTTGGGGGGCAGCCCAGAAGTGCTGCAGGTGCTGGGGGGGAGCAGCCCAGGACACCGGCTGGTGCTGGGGGGAACGGGCAGTGGCGTGCAGCCCAGGATACACACTGGTGCTGGGTGGGGGGGTTGGCGGGGCTGGCAGGCTCCCTACCCGGTGCCTCATGGCTCCCCGGAAGTGGTGACATGCTCAGCTCCTAGCTCCACACGCTGTCTCCACCCCAAGTGCCGGCTCCGCAGCTCCCATTGACTGGGAAGTGAGGGAGGGACGTGTCGCCACTTCTGGGGTGCCCACCAAGATAAGCGCCTCCCACAGCCCTCACCTCCTCCCATGCCCCAACCCCCAGCCCTGAGCCCCCTCCCATAGCCAAACTCCTGCTACTGCTGGGGGGAGGTGGTGGCCCGAGACTGCCTCAGCAGCAGCCAGTGCTATGGCAGTGTCTACATTTAAATTGCGCTCCCGCTGACGTAACTGCCCTGCTACGCCAACTTAATAACTCTACCTCCACAAGTGGTGGAGAGTCAAGGTCGATGTAGTTAGGTCGACACAGTGTCAGTGCAGACACTGTGTTACTTCTGTTGCCTGTTACTGGTTTTCGCAATGCCCCACACTGACAGTGGACGTCGTGGTGAGGACGTGCACCGCTGACACAAGGAGCACAGTGTAGACATGCACAAGCGATGTAATTACTGCAGAAGCTGCATGCCAAGGTAAGTTATGTCGACTTAATTTTGTAGTGCAGACATGGCCTTACAGGGTCAGGCAGACACCTCACCTATGGATCTGGAGTTTATCAATCCTACAGACAGGGCTGTCCCTAAAGGGGTGCAGGGCCCGGGGCAGAAGTGACGGATTCGTCTCTTCTGGGACCGATCGCACCAGCCAATCGCCCCAGCCCACAGGGCTCCCCAGAGCGCGGGGCCCGGAGCGATCACCCCAATTCGCCCTACCCAAGGGACGGCTCTGCCTACACAGCCAAAGACAAATCCCTAGCAGTCTGTCCTACAAAAACAAACAAACTTGTCACACTTTATATTAAGGCTCCACTTACAAATGGATTATAAAGGATTGAGTGAGAGAAGCAGGAGAAACACAGAAGGAAACAGAGAAGGCTGTAAGGAATTACCAGGTATAGCCACAGAAGCATTGGTAGCATAACCCTGAGAAAAAGCTGAGAGAGAGAGAGAGAGAGCTTTTAGTAACAGTGCTAGCAGAAAAGAGGGTTGGAACTCTGAGCAAAGACACTGTCTCCTGTTGTTTGATTCCTCCTGTGTTCATCAAAACAGGACTTCGTTCATTCTTTGTAAATAAACTGGAGTACATCCAAGAGATAACTGATTCTGTTATCAAGTTCTCCTCCTAACAAAAGCAACCCACAATACCTTGCATTTTGTCTAACCACTTGGGTCAAAACCAAATAACAGTATATAACCAGCTCACATATACTTCTCATACTGTAACATGCTTATAACATGTAGTCACACTTTATAAACCATTTATAAGTGGAGCCCTAAAACCAAGTGTGGCCCAAAAATCAAATCTTCCTGAGGCACAAGACCACAGATGAAAAATTTCAGGTGGAATCTATTTGTGTAAGGACACTGATGGGGGTTGAAATCAGGCATATGATGGAAAGCTACTTTCAACCTTAGCTACTTTGGAATTTCTATTGTAGCTCCATAATATATGGGCATTAATTTGGCAGGTAGCCTGGACATAACAACCTGCTTAGGGTTGTTATGTCAAAAATCCTGCTGAAAGCTAGGAAAGAGGTTGAAATGTCACAAGCTGCTGATTGACTCAACTTTGTGCAGAGGGATACACACCTTTGCTCATTTATAATAGCTGCTGTAAATTATGTGGGACACTAGTGAACAACTATCTGATTACTTGGGGCCCTATCTTGCAAATGCAAAGGGCTGGGCTTAGTGCTTACTACCATGACTTATCCTAGTGAAGAAAAAGGAAATATAAATTGTAGTTTATTAGCACTGCAGTAGCATCTAGAGGCTCGAGTTGAGATGGTGGCCCCATTTCATTAGGCACAGTGTGTATCGACATAGGAAGAGGCAGTCCAGGCCCCAAAGAGCATATAGTCTAAATAGACAAGACAGACAAAGGAGAACAAACATATTAGGAAGGGAGGAGAGACTATTCTCAGTAGTGAGCAGTATGTCTAGGACTATATGTTTGTAGGATTGGGCCCTCCACCTTTAACCCTGTAAACGGTACCTGTTTGTGTCAGCATCTCAAAACATACCCATAATGCTCCCCTTGTACATAAAAGACCTTTACATTCAAATGTCCCAACAGAGACAGTAATGGGAAATCTAGTCTGTATCTACTATGAGCCCAATCCTGCAGTAATCCTTGCTCATGTGTGGTGTCCCATTGAAGCAACGGTACTATTCACTTGAGTAAGGCCTGCCTGCACAGGGAGGGTCAGGCCCTGTGTCCTTAAATCAGAAAAGCCTCTTACTTACACCATAAAAGATTTGGGTTTCTTTTCCAGGGCCATTTTTTCCAGATAATACGATAAATAGAAAAGCAGAGCCATGAGGAACTCATCCAGCTGCTTACTCCTAAATGGAAGACAGCAAGATTACCTTCATGTATGTAATACTACTGATGTAAGTCTGAATCTAAAAACATGTCCTTGCCCCAAAGCACCTACAGTCTACCAACACTTAGTACTTAGCCTAGAGCTTCCTACCCTAGTAGACCTATTCATAGTAGTAAGCACTACACCCACTAGTAAGGGTTTGTAGGGACATGCCCCTACAGAAATACTAAACAACACAGTCCAAGAAACATGCTGAAGAGTGGATCTGCATGTGGACATTCCAGGAGATGGGCCTTCTGAAGCAGGTGGGTTGTAAAACATATGACTTCTCTGTACAAAATACATCGTTAAGTGTGGAACCCACATTTAAAAATCCAAGCAGAAAAACGCTTCTCTTCTCAAGTGATCATTCCCTTATGGCTAGATTGTGGCTGTAGGCAGGGCCCTGAGCAAAAGGTAGTACGGAAGTGGTACCACCCCATTGTGCCTCAGGGACATATCTCTGAGGTACAATTCCTTCTCCGCTTCCCTCTTGTTCTGGGCAGCAGAGAACTAATTTACTGTTGACAAATACCAGCACCAAATTCTGAAGCCTTCTGCACCAGCTCAGCGGTTCTAGTATTGGCAGTGCAGAACAAAGGCTCCACCTTGTTCTTTCCTCCCTTCTAGGGCCTAGTGCCGGACCCGATGTGTGGGTAAGCCTGCATGGGGATGCAATTAGAATGACTACCCTGAATGAGTGTTTAGCCCCAAATCACAATCTAGCCCTTAGTAAACACAGTGAAAGACCCTTTCATAAGAGTAAGGGAATTAATTTGCTGTACTCTGTTAGGGCTGAAATGCATTTGGTAGCACTTTCCACTGAACTTTATAGATGAGAGATTTTAAATCTCTAATATTTCGCTCTCCACTTTTTACAAGCTCTGAATCGATCACTATCAGTTATTAAAACACACAGCACACACACACACACACAATTCTTAGAACAAATTCCAGACTACATACCTCATAACTGCTGTAAAAGATGGTATATGATATGATTCATCTTCTTGTACCAGAAACAAAGCAGCATCTAAAAATGCACGAAGTGGAAAAAATGGATGTCAAAAATATTTCTGAGGAAAAACTTTTAGAGGAAATACTTTTCTAATCTGTAAGGATAACACTGTGCTGAGACCAAATGACAGTGTTTACTCACATTTAACATCATCTAATGTAACACACTCATTTTGTCCCCGCTTTGACAGCCTAGGGGATTTCTCTTCTTGTATATTCATTCTTTTCTCAGGGAATCTTGCACCAAACAAATCTCGAAACATACTAGGAGTCGATCTACAGGCAGGATTTAAAAAACATTGTTAATTCCACTTATCTGGGTTACAGTCAGATAAAAGCTTGCCGTTAACATCTGGGACGTTCTCTTTTCAGTTGATTCAATTTAAAGATGAAACTGGTAGTTAAAAAATGTTTGATGACTACTCTGAAGTCTTTCTTTCTTTCTTACTTTCTTTCTTTCTTTCACAAGCTATTGCAAGTAGACCACATCCAGCCAACCAAGGTCCTTCAACTCTTCAGAGCACTTCTGAATGTGGTTCTTTCATTTGGTAATATAATAAATTGTGACCATACTACATAGGTCAAAGACATTTTAGGTTATGGGTGGTAAAGAGGAAAGTTAACTGTGCCTTTTACTGTATTCCAATCTAGTCCATGTGTAACATAAATAATAATGGTAACAACAAATGTAATCTTTGAAGTACTTTACAACATGAATTAATTAATCCATCCTCACAAGACCCCTCTCTATAGATAAGTATTATTGTCTCCATTTTAACAGATGTGGAAACAGAGGCAAAGATCTTCAGTGCATTGCCCACAACCAAAAGGAGCTGGAGTCAGAGCTAGGAATAGACATTAGGAGTTCCTGGCTCCCAGTCCTGTGCTCAGACCACTAACCACACAGCCTGAAATGACTGCTGAAGTGACAGATTACTTTCTGCCTTAAATACTTTGTTAAATCAAGATAAAATATAAATTCTTAAAACTATAAGCAAAAGGTCCCACCCAAATAATGCTGCTTTCCTGTTTCAACCAAGTGAGTTTAAACTGGAATACCTGTCTAGTGTTTTACTACCCATTTCCTGAAAATGGATGGTTTTGCCCTTCTTGAGTTTCTCTTTAGCATCTGCGGTGGGGATGGAGCTGTAACACATATAGAGTGAACATTCAGAAAGGTAAAGTGCAATTGGACAGGGAAGTGGTGCAACAAATTCAGTATATACTGCAATTTAACACCCACATGTTTGGGCCTCCCTGTGACACTGAGACAAATCTCTGAACTGTGATTGGGTCAGACATTCCTTTTGCTATCCATCGAGGCAGGTTTAGAAAGGGACAAATATATCTGATGAATTTCATATCCTCCCACTCCTGCATCTGCCACACAGAGCACTGCAAGGTAGGAGAGAGATAGGAAGGGAAAGTTTGTTTCCTGACCTATGGCCTGCTCCTGCTCCCACTGAAATCAATGAGCACAGGACTAGACTCTTATGTCTATGTCTCAGAGAGGATAGGCTTGAAAAGTGAGCCATCTTGTTCCAGAGTTTGGTGTCAGGGTTCCTGTACACTGTGGGACACAAGAAACTGAGGAAACCCAGGTTTCAGAGGAACAGCCGTGTTAGTCTGTATTCGCAAAAAGAAAAGGAGTACTTGTGGCACCTTAGAGACTAACCAATTTATTTGAGCATGAGCCCACTGAGAGTTACCAAAAGCAACTACAGCATTTGCTCAAGAAACTTCCTGAAAAAGCACAAGATCAAATCCGCACAGACACACCCCTGGAACCCCGACCTGGGATATTCTATCTACTACCCAAGATCCATAAACCTGGAAATCCTGGGCGCCCCATCATCTCAGGCATTGGCACCCTGACAGCAGGATTGTCTGGCTATGTAGACTCCCTCCTCAGGCCCTACGCTACCAGCACTCCCAGCTACCTTCGAGACACCACTGACTTCCTGAGGAAACTTCAATCCATCGGTGATCTTCCTGATAACACCATCCTGGCTACTATGGATGTAGAAGCCCTCTACACCAACATTCCACACAAAGATGGACTACAAGCCGTCAAGAACACTATCCCCGATAATGTCACGGCTAACCTGGTGGCTGAACTTTGTGACTTTGTCCTTACCCATAACTATTTCACATTTGGGGACAATGTATACCTTCAGATCAGCGGCACTGCTATGGGTACCCGCATGGCCCCACAGTATGCCAACATTTTTATGGCTGATTTAGAACAACGCTTCCTCAGCTCTCGTCCCCTAAAGCCCCTACTCTACTTGCGCTATATTGATGACATCTTCATCATCTGGACCCATGGAAAAGAAGCCCTTGAGGAATTCCACCATGATTTCAACAATTTCCATCCCACCACCAACCTCAGCCTGGTCCAGTCCACACAAGAGATCCACTTCCTGGACACTACAGTGCTAATAAACAATGGCCACATAAACACCACCCTATACCGGAAACCTACTGACCGCTATTCCTACCTGCATGCCTCCAGCTTTCACCCTGACCACACCACACGATCCATCGTCTACAGCCAAGCTCTGCGATACAACCGCATTTGCTCCAACCCCTCAGACAGAGACAAACACCTACCAGATCTCTGTCAAGCTTTCTTACAACTACAATACCCACCTGCAGAAGTAAAGAAACAGATTGATAGAGCCAGAAGAGTTCCCAGAAGTTACCTACTACAGGACAGGCCTAACAAAGAAAATAACAGAACGCCACTAGCGGTCACCTTCAGCCCCCAACTAAAACCCCTCCAACGCATTATTAAGGATCTACAACCTATCCTAAAGGATGACCCAACACTCTCACAAGTCTTGGGAGACAGGCCAGTCCTTGCCTACAGACAGCCCCGCAACCTGAAGCAAATACTCACCAACAACCACATACCACACAACAGAACCACTAACCCAGGAACTTATCCTTGCAACAAAGCCCGTTGCCAATTGTGCCCACATATCTATTCAGGGGACACCATCACAGGGCCTAATAACATCAGCCACACTATCAGAGGCTCGTTCACCTGCACATCCACCAATGTGATATATGCCATCATGTGCTGAATTGGAATTCATTTGCAAATTGGATACTATTAATTTAGGCTTAAATAGAGACTGGGAGTGGCTAAGTCATTATGCAAGGTAGCCTGTTTCCTCTTGTTTTTTCCTACCCCCCCCCCCCCCCAGATGTTCTGGTTTAACTTGGATTTAAACCTGGAGAGTGGTCAGTTTAGATGAGCTATTACCAGCAGGAGAGTGAGTTTGTGTGTGTATGGGGGTGGGGGGGATGTGAGAAAACCTTGATCTATGCAGGAAATAGCCCGACTTGATTATGTAAAGAGTTGTCACTTTGGATGGGCTAGCACCAGCAGGAGAGTGAATTTGTGTGGGGGGGTGGAGGGTGAGAAAACCTGGATTTGTGCTGGAAATGGCCCACCTGTTGATCACTTTAGATAAGCTATTACCAGCAGGACAGTGGGGTGGGAGGAGGTATTGTTTCATGATTTCTGTGTGTATATAAAGTCTGCTGCAGTTTCCACGGTAAACATCTGATGAAGTGAGCTGTAGCTCACGAAAGCTCATGCTCAAATAAATTGGTTAGTCTCTAAGGTGCCACAAGTACTCCTTTTGTTTTTGAGGAAACCCACTAATCCTTAGAGCCGAGAGGCTGGTAGACTTGCTGGGACCCAGTCTTTAAAGGGGCGTGTGTAATGGGGCAGAGTAGGGAAGAGACAGTACACACAGGAGGAATCCACGCCTGAGAAAGATCTGGAATGCATATGAAAGGGACAGGGAGGCAACAAATGGGAGTCATGTGTGACCGACTCCAAATCATCCGCCCTGCATGGCACATACACTGTCAGCTGTTTCAGGAAAGCACAGGGAGCCTATATTTTTTTCAGTGGCCCAAATTTTTTGTAGATTTCGGCCCATTAAAGTCTTAATCCACAACTGCCACAAAAATGTAAAAAATAATCATGTTTAAGGGCAATATCACCCCTTGAACGGCACAGGTGTATTATGCCTACAGTTCCTGGGTGCTTGAAAGTACTTCAGGATCAAACATAGCAGTGGACACAACTCCATGTCTTTAGTGAAGTTGCACTCAGTGCTTCAGTTCTGAATTTGGCCTTTGACTTTCAGAGCATTGTTTCAGGCATGTGCCTAGCTGATATAACATGCCTTGCTGGAATCCTCTTGTAGTGAATTCTGCTGGAGAGTAGTGCAAGGCAAATGTCACTAACATATTCATTATTTCTATGGCAAATTTCTCTTTCCATTAATCTATGGGGTAAACAACAACCCTAGGAGGTTAGTGTCACTAACATGTTAGTATAATTAACCTTTTACAGGCGCAGAAACTGAGGCACAAGGTCTACAGAGTGAGAGTTAAAAAGCTATTCCCTCCACAGGGAAAACAAATATGTAGGGCCTGGTCCTGCAGCTCATATTTGGGCAAAACCCCATTGGGATCCAATTTTACCTGCATAAGGACTACTGGATCAAGGCCTTAGTTTATACATTTTACAAATTGTAACTTTTACCTTGCAAATTCGAGTGTGTTGGTATCCTCTTTCCAGTACCACACCCCTGGGGCTATTTTTATCATCTACAAAAATTAAAATATAATGTCATGTGTAAACTCTTTAACTTCTTTTTAAAATCTAATCCAGGCATATTCTCAACCCAATTAAACAAAGTATTTATAACACAAACACTATGTAGTTTGACCAGTTTGGTCTGTCTCAATTGTTCATTTCACCCACATGTTGTCAGGCAAGTCCCTGAGAACTGGTTCCTGAACTGGCCAAACAGACAAAATCTTTGGGATCAAAAGCTGACTGGCTAAGGAAGAGAAAAACGGGTTTTTAATTCTTTTTTGCTTATTTCAGATTCTAAAGAAGGCCTGAAAGATTTGCTGGGGGTTTTAACTTTTCTTTTAACATTAGAAATTTAAATCATCCTTACATTGGAAGACTCTGGAAATCCAGTAAATGCAAAGCTATTAAGAACAGAAAGGGGTTTTAGTCAGTCTCTTTAAAACACATTTTTTGTTTGTTTCTGGTAACATCTATTTTACTTCAAGGACTATTTAAGACTTTGGAGAAAGAAAATCTTTGTTAAAGATACAGCAGGTTCCATGCTTATTTAACTTAGGTATGAAGAGTTCGCAAAACATCTTTTAGACCTCCCAGTGGTCATCCAACAAAACCAGAGAAGATAAGATTTTACATTCTTTGTCTTTCCAACTGAAAAATAAGGAGAAAAAAAACTTTGGAAGGAAAAAAAACCCACCAAAAACCTTTCAGTCTTCTTTATACATCATTAAAAAGGAAAGATTGCAAAGGTTTAAAAAACCCTTTGCAAGTCACCTTTAAGATAACATGCATCCAGTTGCTGGGACCCTTTCTCTTCAGCTAAGGATAATTAGTTTAAATTCAGTATTGCATTAATTTTTGTCACTTTTTGCCAGCTGACCAACCAGTTCCACAGAAATCCACACAGACACTGACTCAGTTCTAAAATGTTGTCAGAATACTGGACTTAAGGCTTGTCTACATGGCCCCAGTCACAGTGTGGATGACAGGGGTGTGAATTGCAGTGCCTTGTGTAGATCCTGCTAGCATGAACTAAAAGGACTATGTTTCAAACAGGACTATGCTAATGTAAACTTGGTACCTTTTAGATCATATTAGCAGGGTCCACCTGGGGTAGTGAGAGTGCAACACTTTAAAGTGTACCCCAGTTCACATGCCAGTAGTTCGCATTGCGGGGCCGTGTGGACAAGACCTTAGAATATCAAAATAATTTAATGTCAGCAGAAGGCAACCGGTATAATGGTTAGAGCCCTGAACTGGGAGTCAGGAGATCTGGGTTTTATTCCTGATGCTTACACTAACCTATTGTATGATCTTGGCCTCTGGCCTCATTGGGCCTCAATTTTTCCAACTGTACAATGGAAATAATACCCACCTTTTTTTAAGTGTTTTGCAATCCTCTGATGAAAGGGGTTGCATAAATGCAGTATCTTGAGATTGTAAACATGGGATTATCAATTCAGTTATAGATCAAGTAGAAGAAGGTGGTTAGTGATGCAGAAGATGGATAATCAGATACAAGTGTAAACAATGATAGCAAAACGGAATAAAGAACTTTACTGTGTCTGCAAACTATACTGTGCAGACATAACTCTCTGGCTGCTTGCTTAAATGTGTGGTCATTTATGGTCATTAAAACCAAAATGGCAGGCGGTTTAATTTGTCTTTTGATAGCAAAGAATTATAATTCTCACTGATATACTACAGCACCTTCCACCACTAGAAGATCTCTAAGAAGGCAACTTCCCTAGGAGGTTAGTGTCACTAACATGTTAGTATAATTAACCTTTTACAGGCGCAGAAACTGAGGCACAAAGTCGTTTTCCAGAAGTCCTCAATGGAGCTGGAAAGAAAACCCAGGAGTCCAGACTCCAGTAGAAAAGCTACCACGCCGTTCTCCTCTCCCCTACATTAGGGGGCAAATCCAAAATAAACAGCAGGCAGGAGATCACCGTTGCTCCCTTAAAGGGGATCACTTTGCGGACTGCGCAGACAGCTTGCGCTTGGCCCCTCTGGCTGCTTTCGGGGCTGCGGGCACGCCCGCGAGCTGCTGCCGGGGTTCTCCCGGCTCGGGCTGTTCGCAGGCGGTACCTGCGTGCGGGGCCGCCGCCCGCAAGGCAAGAATGGGACTCGAGAGGCTATTGACCAGCCTCTGCCGCCATCCAACCCTCCACGAGCCAGCGAACCCTTCTCCGTGAGCGCCGCTTCCCGCGGCCAGGGCAGCAGCCGTGGCGGGCAGCCTCACCGCTTGCAGGGTGCCTGGGAGGCCGCCGGCCGCAGAGAGAAGAGGGCGGCGGCTGGAGGCACTGTTTACAGCGGGTATCCCGGTAACAGCCCCTAGAAACCACAAGTTCCAGCGTGCAAGGAGCGCCGCCGTGCTGCTTTGCACGCTGGGACTTGCAGTCGGTTCGCCCTGCCCCGCTCAGGCTGGCTAGCTCCGCTCCCAGGGGGCAGCGCTGAGTCTCTGTCCCCGTGGAGGTGGGCAGGGGTCCTCGGGTGCAATAACAGCATCTCTCTGGCCAGTCCTTAGGGCTTGTGTTGTGACTGGGAGGGGAGACTGGCAGAGGTTTGAGCATTGGCCTGCTAAACCCAGGGTTGTGAGTTCAATGCTTGAGGGGGCCATTTAGGGATCTGGGGCAAAAAGTGGGGATTGGTCCTGCTTTGAGCAGGGGGTTGGACTAGATGACCTCCTGAGGTCCCTTCCAACCCTGATATTCTATGATTCTATGATACAGGGCTGCCTGGGTGTGCCCGGTCACTGACCCGGTCCTCGCAGGAGGTCCTCAGTGAATGTAGCTGCCCGGTGGCACCGCCTCCCTCGGTGTGGCCCTTTCAAGATTTGAATGTGTCCCCAGGGACCAACGGGCTGAGTGCTACCTGCAGCACCATCCAGCTCCCGGGTCAAGATCTGCCCTTTCCTTCTGGAAAGGTTTGAAGTGCACTAAGACAGCTGGCCTAGTGTAGACGCAGTTATACCAGCAGAAATGTGCTATGGCTGGTGCAGCTTATTTCACTCAGGGAACTGGTATGCAGCAAAAGCACTCTTTTTGCTAGTCTAAGCTGCATCTACAGTCGGTGGGTTTAGCCCGTGTAGCTATATCAGCAAAACTTAAAAGTGTAGACTAGGCCTAAGGTGCACTCTGAGGTGGTAAAAGCATCTGACATAAGATTTATAGATAGCTCAGTTGGACGGGGGAGAAGGATTATTACATATGCACCCAGCTCTTATGTATATTGATGTGCCCTATTCATTTCTATAGTGCAGGTTTTGCCTGTGGGAAAGATGTTTTGGAGAGTATTACTGTGGTTTTTATGACTCTCTGTAAGACTATGGAGATTGCAGTAAAGAAGCTACGTGGGAAAAAAACTAGCCTGAAAAAGTTTACTTTCTAAACCTAACTCCCCCCTCCGCCCTTAGAGATGCTGCAGCAGGGCCACCACAGATACAAATCTCTTGCGCTCTTTAGAGTGCCTGCCCAAATGCTGACAGAAAGTCTTGAATCTTTCTGAAAATTCAGTTCTGAGCTTTGCACATTTCTCTCCAGTGACCTTTTTTGACAATTGCATTAAGTATGTTGTGTTTCCAGTTGCTACTACAGGCTGCCAAGTATATTCTGGTGGCTTGGCAGTAGTGCTACATATTTCTCAGGATGAGATAAGCAGATTTGGAACAATCTCAGATCTCTCCATCGCAGGACGGCAGAGGTCAGGAGCACTGTAGAAACAGGATCTTGAACAAGGAAGAATGAGAGAGATGGAAATGATGGTCACTGGCTCATTTGCTGGACAGTTTATAATGTAGCATCGTCATCAGCCTCAGGAGGCTGATTGCCCTTTTGGCCAATTTAAAAGCCACATCAAAGGAGAAGGTCTGTAAAGCATTGCCTAAAATAAAGGGCAAGGAAGGAGGGGATTGCCTGTGGGTCTACCTGTGCCAGATGGGAGAGAGGCAATCATCAAGAGAACCCATTCTTAGATAGTTATAGCTAATATTATCACAATCCCAACAGGAAATCTGCAAACTAATCTAATTAAAATTACTACTTGGATGGTCCTTTCAACTGAGAAGATCAAACAGCTTCAGAAATAATAATGGACTCAAGCCTCATAACACTCCTATGAACTAGGGAAATATTATCACCACCCTTTTACAGATGGGAACACAGATACAAGGAGCTTTAAGGCCTTGCCCAAGGCCACACAGGAAGTCAGTTGCAGAGCTAGGGATACAGCCCTGTTTTCTTAAATTAATTTTGCATAATTATCTTTCTCTTTAAAGCTTTAAGCCAGTGGCTCTCAACCTTTCCAGACTACTGTACCCTTTCAGGAGTCTGATTTGTTTTGTGTACCCCAAGTTTCATCTCAATTAAATACTACTTGCTTACAAAATCAGATATAAAAATATACAAAAGTGTCACAGCACACGATTACTGAAAAATTACTGCTTGCTTTTTCATTTTTATCATATAATTATAAAATAAATCAATTGGAATATAAATATACTTACATTTCAGTGTATAGTATATTGAGCAGTATAAACAAGTCATTGGCTGTATGTGAATGAGCTGATATACCCCCCCGGAAGACCTCTGCATAACCCTAGTTGAGAACCACTGGTTTAAGCCACTCACAAGCATGTGCCCCTCATTTTTCATTTACATTCATTTCAGAAACAGGCAAGAAACCATACCAGGGATGGGCCTTCCCTTCAAATAAAACTACAGCATTCTGGACTCAGATACTATGGTGATGGATATCATAAATCTCTGGCTAGAGGTACAGTAATCACTGCAGTATGACTATTGTAAGTCGGCTTGGCAGAATTCAATTTTTATTTATTTACAATTTAGATGGACACTATCAATATTTATTTTAAAGCTTTTTTCTTATGTTTATCTATTTACATTTTCACTGGTATGATAAGTGATGGGGGGTGTCAAGGAGGGGTCAGAGAATAATTACTTAATGACAGCAGACACTGAGATTCAAAAAATTGAAGCTCTATGATCGTTAAAACACAAATTGTCAATATCACATGTCAAAATATACAGAGCGAATATCCTTAAATCAAATGCTAACAAGTCGTCAAGCAGCATTCTTCCTACTTTGCCTACCTAAATTTTGTTGAGTTGTGTATGATGAAATCCGTTTACTGACACTTCCCAATAAATAGCTCATCCTTCCAAACCTAATTATAAGACTGAGCTTTGGGTTATTGCTACAAAGCATTTTTATGAGTGTATAATTCTGCAAGCCAAGCCTGCTGTAGTCTGCAGAGAAGGCAATGGGCCAACTCTGAGGGGGTGCTAAAGTTTCAAAGTCTTAAAGGTTTCAGAGTAACAGCCGTGTTAGTCTGTATTCGCAAAAAGAAAAGGAGTACTTGTGGCACCTTAGAGACTAACCAATTTATTTGAGCATGAGCTTTCGAAAGCTCATGCTCAAATAAATTGGTTAGTCTCTAAGGTGCCACAAGCACTCCTTTTCTTTTTGCAAAGTCTTAAAGGACATTTTTGAATGGCCAGCTATTCTTATAGCAGTCAGTGCATGGTGAATTTAAAAGAACAACAGAGTCTTACGAGATTTCATGCCCTCTGCTAGGTAAGCAAATGGCTCCTTTTACATTCCAGCCAGTGAGAGATAACACAAGGCCAGAGTGCTTCCTCAGTGGCTCTAGGACTTTGGCACCCCCTTACCGCAGGTGTCCTTGGGATCCTCCTCTCTTAAAGGGGAAATTCTCCTCCATGGAGAGAGGGACCACAGAAATGTAACACAGCTCCCGCACAGACCACCCTCTAACTGAAACTGTGAGACCACTGCCCCACTCCTATCCTCTCCCACCATACAGTTTCCATGGCTCACAGTGATCACAGAAGGACAGCATTGATTGAGCGCAGTTATATGTTTGCTATGTCAAAACTGAGGCTCTTACCCATTTCACCCTGGAAGGTTCAGGTGGGTCTGGAACTGGTGCTCTAGGGGAATTTTTTGCATACTCACCTCCTGCACCCAAGATGGTGAGTGTGTGAGGTGGGGATACCACATTATAGGCCAGCCTGGTAGCATTGCCTAATATGAAGGTTGCCCAACACTTTCTATTATAAGGCCCTGTTTTCAGTTGTTTGTGACTTTCCCAAACGTTAACCATTTAGGCTAAAATTTTCCATATCAAGTGTCTGCCTCAGGCTGAATATTTGTAATAAATTTTATGTAAAATAGTTGTTGTTCCAAGAATGAGGTTAGTGAAAAAATACATTGCTTTGTCCATGTTGCAAATTTCTGGTGACCTTTTCTTTGAGAAGTTCTAATGCCTCACTGGTTTTGATCAGGGACTTGAAATTTGGCAAGGTGAGTGGCCTTTGTGTCAGGAAGGTGCCTTTTGTCATCCCCGTGAAAATCCACCCAAATTTGGCCAAGTCTTAAGCTTTTGGAAAATAGCAGTTTGCACCTGCTCAGTAGAGACTTGCTAGAGTCAGCTAAATTCCCCCCCCTCCCGATATTCCATCCTCACTGAGCATTCTCCAGCCCAGGCAGACTAAGACTTTCCTGGTAACTGAAGCTCTAAACTGCTTCAGACTGTGCCAGGACCCAGGGTCTGGGTTGAGGCACCCGAGCTGAGAGCAAGGAACCTGACTCTCCTAGGCTGACACCAGGCAGTTTGGAAGAAGCAGCTGCCTGTTTCAAATGCAGAGGGGGGCAGGAGCTGGACAAGTGGTGGGGGGAGGGCGGGTTAGACTGGGACAAGGAGCCTGAGGAGTTAAGGGGAGACTGAGACTGGAGGCTGGCACAAGGAACTGTGAATTGGTGGACGAGGGACTCTGGGGCTGCAAATCAGACGGGTGGGAGAAGGAGGAAGGGGAAGGGAAGACTGATCTGATGAGGAGCTGGGATGGGGGGCAGAACTGGGTCTGGCTGGGCAAACAGACTGTGACAAGCCATTGTTAGTGGAGACACTGAGATTGGATGAGGAGCCTGGGAGACTGTCAGGTAGGTGGCATGACCAGTATAGACACATAGGGTGGCAATCTGGAGGACAGAGAGATACACAGATCAGACAAGATGCCAGGAGGGGGAGATTAGGACTGCCTGGGCAAGGAGACTCAGACTGGGAAGAGACTCCTGAGGAGTACAGACTAGGATTGGGTAGATGACAAGAATGAGACTGGGAGGATCCGGGGTAGGGAATAGACAGCTTGGAACAGGAACATGTTAGAGGGGATGGGGCACCAGTGTGTGTGCCCATTAGACCACACTCCCCTCCAGATCCTGGAATGAAACCCGAGGTTCCTGAGTCTCACCATTCCTCCATGTCAACAGATATCTATGAACCCACAGGCAAGGTGTCCCATTCCTCTCGAGTTCTGCTGCACAGAGAGGATGACAATTTACTACGGCTATCGAGTGCAGCTCAAGAGCCAGAGACCCGCGCGCGCTTAAGGTTCCAGTCCTCATGATGACCCTTATGGGTGTCAATATGATGCCACATGATGGAATTTCTGTTTTTTGTTTTTCAGTTTGCTCTTTTAAAAACCTACAAAATTTCTCTCTCTCTCTCTCACACACACATTAGAAGAGCATTATTAAGGTAAAGCACCCAAAAGTCAGTAAACACCAGTACTGAGGTTGCCCATGCAACTTTAATTCAGTTCCCTTGTGCATATGCATTATGATATAGGATAATTACATGATCACATCCTCATTTTTTCCATTCAACCCCTGCTTCATTCAATGCACACACTGAATGGGGCTCACTGAGCAGCTTATTCAATCTGTCCATAACTGGAAAGCAAGTAGTACATGAGTCCTATAACAAAAATATCACTGACTCACCATCCAGTGGTGTCCCTTTTCTGTCTCTCTCTTTGCCCTTTTCCACGTCAGGTGTGCCCTCTGGTCTCCAGACCCCTCATACTACTTTCTTCCTCCCTTCCCTGGGGCTGATTGAATGTCAGCACTGGTTTCCCTGGGACTATTAGTCTCTTATGTGCATTGCTGTTTTGCATTAGAAACAAAGGGTCCAAAAATTAAAGTTCACAGTAGCTAATACTTATTCCCTTGCTATACAGTATACTAGCCAAGTACTCTCTTCTGTTCATTAAAAGCAGGACCATACTGTAGGACAGAATAAAAGAGCATGCTTGGGGGCATATTAAGATTAGTGTGGCTGTGGATTTTCCACTTTTCATTTGTGCAAAATTGAATTTGCTCATTCTTTTTTTTCCAGCATGAAGAGGCTTCAAATTTACGTCTTTTGCCAGTGCTGCTGCTTTTCACTGAATATTTGGAGTATCCCCAAACCAGACAGTAGTTGAATAGCCTTGTTGCTGGCTCCATTAGATAACTTTTGTCCTCCCTATTATCCTGACCCTACTGTAATGCACAAACACCACCACAGTTATGCAGCTTTAGACCCCGACAAAGCTGCCTCTGCCCTGTCCAGTTTATTAATAGAGGCTATGAAAGTGAACTTGCTAACACTGATAGTCAAAAGCAACAGTGGCTTTCGAGTCTTGAATACAAACGTTCTAGGGAAATCAGAATGACTATTGCCAAGTATTACAGAGGAATGAAGTCTGAATTTCGAAAGCTGGAAAAACCAACTGCACATTCTTTCTGACAATCTGATGTGATTCCTCTCTTCTCTGTGGCTTCATCAGATGAATGTTAGTGGTTATCAGATATATTTATCTAGCCAGACATTTGCTTTGTGATTCCAACAAGGAACTTTTGTTTGTATTATGCCACATGTGAAAAAGAAGAAACATTCAAGCACCACATCATGCACATTAATATTACCTCCACATATTTTCACAACTTGGATTTTGATTTAGTACTTGGTGGAAAGCAAAGGTGTCAATCGCATGGAGAAGTCCTACAGAACTTACAGAAAATAACTAGGGCTGTCAAATGATGGTAAAAACTCACAATTGCGAGATTAAAAAAATTAGTCATGATTAATTGTAGTTTTGATCGCACTGTTAAACAATAAGAGAATACCAATTGAAGTTTATTACAAATATTTTTGGATGTTTTTCTACAGTTCAAATATATTGATTTCAGTTACAACACAGAACACAAAGTGTACAGTGCTCACTTTATATTATTTGTGATTACAAATATTTGCACTGCCAAAAAGGCAAACAAAAGAAATAGTATTAAGTTTAAGAATCTGAAGTGCCTTCCAAAATCTGAGAGGGATGAGGTGTGGAACATGCTGTCAGAAGTCTTAAAAGATTCCAGTATGGGAACTACAGAACCTGAACTATCAAAAAAGAAAATCAACCTTCTGTTGGTGGCATCTGACAGATGATGAAAATGAACATGCGTCGGCCCTTCATTTGTATCGTTATCAAGCAGAACCCATCATCAGCATGGAAGCATGTCCTCTGGAATGGTGGTTGAAGCATGAAGGGGCATATGAATGTTTAGCATATCTAGCACGTAAATATCTTGCAACACTGGTGTGACTGGGGTCCCAGAGGAGCTAACTGAGGTCACTCAATTAGCGTGAACTGCAAGGAAAGAGGCAGACAATCCCCAAAGCTGGTGGATATTCCAATACTTAGATTTACCAAGCCAACACAAAACAGTTTCTATAATACCTCACTGGTTACCCAGCAGCCAACAACACAATTCCCTTAACGTAACCCAGCCTCAGGCCTCCACCTAGCTACCCAAGTCAGATATGATGAGGATTAATTCAAATCTTATTCACCATATAAAAGAAAAGGTTCTACCAATCCCAAAGGATCAGACACATTACCTCCCAGGTTAATGAATGTTTCAGATCTTACCCAAATATACGCTTACAGACAATTCTTATTAAACTAAAATTGATTTAAAAAGATAAGAGAGTATAGATTAAAAGGTTAGTATACATACAGACATGAGTCAATCTTAAGATTTAGATTCATAGCAGAGATGGTGAGCTTTGTAGTTGCAAAGAGTTCTTTTAGAATTTAGTCCATAGGTTATAGTCCAATGTTTGTCTTCAGGACAGTCGAGTCGGAACTGGGATCTCAGTCCTGATGGCTTAGGCTTCCCCTGTATGGAACCTAAAGCAGATCTGAGATGACAGAATCAGGACCCAAGGATCTTTTATACAATTTCAAGCCTTCTTTGATAAGCTGGAGTCCCTTGGCTTACAACAGGTTTCAGAGTGGTAGCCATGTTAGTCTGTATCAGCAAAAACAATGAGGAGTCCATGTGGCACCTTAGAGACTAACAAACGTATTTGGGCATAACTGGGAGTGGATGGGTCACTACAAAAACTAATTTCCCACTGCTGATACTCACACCTTCTTGTCAACTGTTTGAAATGGGCCACCTTGTTTATATTGGCCTCATTAGCACTACAAAAGTGATTTCCACCGCTTCTTGTCAACTGTTGAGAATAGCCCACTTCCACCGTAATTGAATTGGCTCGTTAGCACTGACCCCCCACTTGGTAAGGCAACTCCCATCTTTTCATATGCTGTGTATTTATACCTCCCTACTGTATGTTCCACTCCATGCATCTGATGAAGTGGGTTTTAGCCCACAAAAGCTTATGCCCAATACATTTGTTAGTCTTTAAGGTGCCACAAGGACTCCTTGTTTTGGCTCACACCACAATAGGTAATCAGAGCGACTTTGAAGTAGGTCCATCATCAGTACTTAGCTACACGAATTAATATGACAGGTTTCAGAGTAACAGCCATGTTAGTCTGTCTTTGCAAAAAGAAAAGGAGTACTTGTGGCACCTTAGAGACTAACCAATTTATTTGAGCATGAGCTTTCGTGAGCTACAGCTCACTTCATCGGATGCGTACCGTGGAAACTGCAGTAGACATTATATACACACACAGACCATGAAACAATACCCCCTCCCACCCCACTGTCCTGCTGGTAATAGCTTATCTAAATTGATCATCAAGTTGGGCCATTTCCAGCACAAATCGGGTTTTCTCACCCTCCGCCCCCCCCCCCACACACACACACAAACTCACTCTCCTGCTGGTAATAGCCCATCCAAAGTGACCACTCTCTTCACAATGTGTATGATAATCAAGGTGGGCCATTTCCAGCACAAATCCAGGTTTTCTCACCCCCCCACCCCCATACACACACAAACTCACTCTCCTGCTGGTAATAGCTTATCTAAAGTGATCTTTAAGTTGGGCCATTTCCAGCACAAATCCAGGTTTTCTCACCCTCCGCCCCCCCCCTCCCCCCACAAACTCACTCTCCTGCTGGTAATAGCCCATCCAAAGTGACCACTCTCTTCACAATGTGTATGATAATCAAGGTGGGCCATTTCCTGCACAAATCCAGGTTCTCTCACCCCCTCACCCCCCTCCAAAAACCCCACACACAAACTCAATCTCCTGCTGGTAATAGCTTATCCAACGTGACCACTCTCCCTACAATGTGCATGATAATCAAGCTGGAAATGGCCCACCTTGATTATCATGCACATTGTAGGGAGAGTGGTCACTTTGGATAAGCTATTACCAGCAGGAGATTGAGTTTGTGTGTGGGGTTTTTGGAGGGGGGTGAGGGGGTGAGAGAACCTGGATTTGTGCTGGAAATGACCCACCTTGATTATCATACATATTGTGGAGAGTGGTCACTTTGGATGGGCTATTACCAGCAGGAGAGTGAGTTTGTGGGGGGGGGAGCGGAGGGTGAGAAAACCTGGATTTGTGCTGGAAATGGCCCAACTTGATGATCACTTTAGATAAGCTATTACCATCAGGACAGTGGGGTGGGAGGGGGTATTGTTTCATGGTCTGTGTGTGTATATAATGTCTACTGCAGTTTCCACGGTACGCATCCGATGAAGTGAGCTGTAGCTCACGAAAGCTCATGCTCAAATAAATTGGTTAGTCTCTAAGGTGCCACAAGTACTCCTTTTCTTTTTACGAATTAATATAAGGCAATTGCCTGTTTTTCACCATTCGCAGATGATCAGCTATACATTTCAAAGATAGATGAATACGATATCCCGTGTTTACAGTCATTTAAATGCTAGGATGTTCTTTTGATCTCTGAATGAACAGAATACATCATAGACGGGGACTGTTGATTACATTGTTGACTACTACCAATATATATGCAAATACACAAAAATTATCTCCCTATATGTCTTTAAGGGTTGAATTTGAGTCATTTATCCTACATCCGATGAGGTGAGCTGTAGCTCACGAAAGCTTATGCTCAAATAAATTGGTTAGTTTCTAAGGTGCCACAAGTACTCCTTTTCTTTTTGCGAATACAGACTAACATGGCTGTTACTCTGAAACTTATCCTACAGGATGCTTAAGCCTTTCTGGTCATGTGTCAAAACAAGACTGGCTTCAACAGTGCCATGCTAACACCTGTTCTAACTTTCAGGTGACATTGTAGATAAGAAGCAGGCAGCATTATCTCCCATAAATATGAACATATTTGTTTGTCTTAGCAATTGGCTAAACAACAAGTACGAGGACTGAGTGGATTTGTAGACTAACGTTTGACATTGTTTTGGTTTTAGTGCAGTTATGTAAAAAAAAATCTACATTTGTAAATTGCACTTTCACGATAAAGAGATTGCACTACAGTACTTGTATGAGGTGAACTGAAAAATACTATTTCTTTTATCTTGTTTACAGTGCAAATATTTGTAATAGAAAATAATATAAAGTGAGCACTGTACACTTTGTATTCTGTTTATAACTGAAATCAATATATTGGAAATGTAGAAAAAATCCAAAAATATTTATACAAAATTAAAATGGGTATCTATTATTAACAGTGCAATTAAAACGGTGATTGATCACAACTATTTTTAAAATCTAGTTAATTTGTTTTGCATTAATTGCAATTGTGTTAATTGCAATTTACAGCCCTAAAAATAACCTGGTTTCTAACCATCCTATAGAATTTAACAATTATATTCCTGGTATAGAATTATAAAGGATGATTTAAAAATATAGACAAGATCTCCTCTATTCAATTCTGTATGTTTTGAAAATAATTTCTACATACTCTTGTTAGTTTCCTCCTTATTAATTTTTACAGGACTTTTCCATAAGTCCTGGCCATCAGAACTCTTTCTTTATAGTGGAAACACGTTTTTCCCCTACATGACACAATTTTACTATAACAAAACCTAATAGGCAAAATATCCCTTCTTCTGTGCCCTGGGAGTGATAGACATGGCCAAGGCTTTACCACCATTCAAAGACGTGGTTAAAACATGAGTAGTCTACACCAAGTGTTGGGGATTAACTTTGTTGTTACTTATCAGGGTTAGCCGTGTTAGTCTGTATCCACAAAAACAACAAGGCCCTGTTTGAAATGGCACTTTAAAGACTAACAGATTTATTTGAGCATAAGCTTTCGTGGGTAAAAACCCCACTGCCACCGGACTCTTTGTTGTTTGTTGTTACTCTATCCCTTTCCAAGGGATTTATACAGTGGAAAGGGGAACTATGATTGCTAGCATGAGTTAGCACATTTCCATGTGGACAGGGCCCGTGGGAAAATAATTAATTTGCTAAATGAAAAATAAAATGCCCTTGAAAAATATTTTAAAGTTTCTAGACACATCCTAAAAACCAGAAAATTTGGTCAAGATTTTCAACAGTGACTAGTGATTTTAGGTTCCTCGTTTCTGGGGTACCCAACTGGAGACACTTTGAAGTGGATTGATACTGCGCACCAGCACATCCTGAACTATGTGAGAGAGAGTAGGGTAAGGAGAGGGACACTAAGAGGTCTATACTTAGGGCCCTAACAAAATCAAATGAAAAATGTGTCACAGACCATGAAATCTGGGCTTGTGTGTGCTTTTACCCTATATTATACAGATTTCAAGAGGGAGACCAGTGTTTCTCAAATTCAGAGTCCTGACCCAAAAGAAAGTTGCAGGTGGGTTGCAAGGTTATTTTAGGGGGGTCACGGTATTGCCACCCTCACTTCTGCGCTGCCTTCAGAGCTGGGCGACCAGAGAGCGGCGGCTGTTGGCCAGGCACCAGCTCTGAAGGCAGCGCCCCGCCAGCAGCAGCACAGAAGTCAGGGTGGCCATACCACACCAGGCCATCCTTACTTCTGCGCTGCTGCTGGCAGCGGCTCTGCCTTCAGAGCTGGGATCCCGGCCAGCAGCCACCGCTTTGCAGCTGCCCACCACAGAAGGGTAGCAGTACTGCAAACCCGCCCCCTCCCCCCCAATAACCTTCTGACACCCCCACCCCCAACTTATTTTTGGATCAGGATCCCTACCTACAATTACAACACCATGACATTTCAGCTTTAAATAGCTGAAATCATGAAATTTACTACTTTTAAAATCCTACCACCATGAAATTGATCAAAACGGACTGTGAATTTGGTAGGGCCCTATCTATACCACAAACTTTTGTCAGCATAGCTCTGTCCGTCAAGGGTGCGAAAAACCCACACTCCCAGCCGCTAGTCATGGCAAACTCTCCAATGTAAAGACAGCTCTGCCAACAGAAGAGTGCTACAGTCAGCAGAGCTAATTAGAGGGACACGGTGGGCAAGGTAATATTTATTGGGCCAGCTTGTGGTGGTGAGAGGCACAAGCTTTCGAGCTTACACCACACTCTTGAGCTCAAAACCTTGTCTCTCTCACCACCAGAAACCAGTTCAATAAAAGATACTATCTCACCCACCTGCTCTAATATCATGGGACCGACACAGCTATAACAACGCTGCATACAGCACAGCTTATGTTGTTTGGGATAGTGTTGTTACACCAACAGAAAAACTTAGTCTGTCTTGGGGGTTCTGTTGGAATAACTGTACCCAGTAAGGCATTCACAGTGCAGACAAGGCCTAAGCCAAAAATACATGAGATATTAGAAATCCATCTGTACAGAGATCATAGAATCATAGAATATCAGGGTTGGAAGGGACCACAGGAGGTCATCTAGTCCAACCCCTGGCTCTAAGCAGGACCAATCCCCAATTTTTGCCCCAGATCCCTAAATGGCCCCCTCAAGGATTGAACTCACAACCCTGGGTTTAGCAGGCTAATGCTCAAACCCCCTGAGCTATCCCTCCCCCCGCCTGTTCCTGTTGTAATTTCCAGAAATGTGGAAAAACCCTTCAGTGATTTTGAACTTTGCTTCATAGCCAACATTGGCTATCACCCACCCCACTCCCACCAATGTGTTCAATTGGGATAAGCGGGAAGATCTTTTCATGGATTGAGAACTGGTTAAAAGACAGGGAACAAAGGGCAGGAATAAATGGTAAATTTTCAGAATGGAGAGAGGTAACTAGTGGTGTTCCCCAAGGGTCAGTCCTAGGACCAATCCTATTCAACTTATTCATAAATGATCTGGAGAAAGGGGTGAACAGTGAGGTGGCAAAGTTTTCAGATGATCCTAAACTGCTCAAGATAGTTAAGACCAAAGCAGATTGTGAAGAACTTCAAAAAGATCTCACAAAACTAAGTGATTGGGGAACAAAATGGCAAATGAAATGTAATGTGGATAAATGTAAAATAATGCACTCTGGAAAAATAACCCCAACTATACATACAATATGATGAGGGCTAATTCAGCTACAACTAACCAGGAGAAAGAGCTTGGAGTCATTGTGGATAGTTCTCTGAAGACGTCCATGCAGTGTGCAGCGACAGTCAAAAAAGCAAACAGGATGTTAGGAATCATTAAAAATGGGATAGAAAATAAGACGGAGAATATCTTATTGCCCCTATATAAATCCATGGTACGCCCACATCTTGAATACTGCGTACAGATGTGGTCCCCTCATCTCAAAAAAGATATACTGGCATTAGAAAAGGTTCAGAAAAGGTCAACTAAAATGATTAGGGGTTTGGAACGGGTCCCATATGAGGCGAGATTGAAGGGGCTAGGACTTTTCAGCTTGGAAAAGAGGATACTAAGGGAGGATATGATAGAGGTCTATAAAATCATGAGTGGTGTGGAGAAAGTGAATAAGGAAAAGTTATTTACTTGTTCCCATAATATAAGAACTAAGGGCCACCAAATGAAATTAATGGGTAGCAGGTTTAAAACAAATAAAAGGAAGTTCTTCTTCACTCAGCGCACAGTCAACCTGTGGAACTCCTTGCCTGAGGAGGTTGTGAAGGCTAGGACTATAACAGGGTTTAAAAGAGAACTGGATAAATTCATGGCGGTTAAGTCCATTAACGGCTATTAGCCAGGATGGGTGAGGAATGGTGTCCCTAGCCTCTGTTTGTAGAGGGTGCAGATGAATGGCAGGAGAGAGAGATCACTTATGTTCTTAGGTTGAATGAAATTGAAACTAACACAACCACAGTTCAATATATTTGCTTATTCATCTGTCACCGTCTTAGTTGCACAAAGACTTGGGATGGACTCAAAGACCAGAACCAACGGATGCATTTAGGACACAGTCACTTTTCTCTAGTCTCCCTTCATGAAAAGTGAAAAAAAACTTTGTTTTTATTAGCAAGAAAAGTCATCCGCTTAATAGTGAGGCAGGTAAACAAAATTGGTTTTACCATTTATTGTGTCCCCCTCTAAGTAAACACACACAGTCAGTTTTCTTAAGCAGAACATTTCAGAAGTGTCTGTTACTTTAAAAAAAAAATTCTTTGCTTTCTTCCCTTTGCTTAAGGACCTCAATACCTTGAGGGCAGCTGAACAGCAATGGCAGATGAAGAGTTCTCCCTCCCCAGAACACGTGGGACAACGTCAATATTTCAAACTAAAAAAACCCAACAAATTAAAAGAGGTTGAGGCTGCCTTCAGCCATCGAAAGGGGGAGAAAATGGAGCTCCTATCATTGCCTGCCACTATCCAAACCCCTTTGTGGTGCGTGCACACGCTCTCTCTCACACCAAGAGGAGGAAAAAGTCTACAGATTTCCCCACTCCACTGCTGCAGTAGAGGGTAAAGGAGAGCAGCACAATATAGACAAAGGAAAGACTTGGGCCATGTAAGGGAGAAGATCTTGTGGGTTTTGAATGCTGTTTTATATGTAGAAATTAAACATGTTTTTACATCTGCAAATATGTCTGCACAACTGTATCCTCACATTGGTGTTGAAAGAATAGTCTAGTTTAAGCCACCACTTTACAGCTACTTTCTGATGGAGTCAGTTGAGCAAAATCAATCCCAGCATTGGAGTTACGTTAAGAAGGGATATTTAACCACCAAGGCACTTGGTTTTTTTTAGACTCAACCAGAAAATTATTAATTTAAAAAGTTAGCTTACTGCTATGTACATGCCAAGTCTGAAGAAAGGAGCTTTGAAATAAGTCTGCTTTAAAAAGGTGTGCATGCACTTCTTTAATTTGGTGCCTTCTACATAATGTTATGTGTAGTATCTACATGGAAAAAGCAAATTCTCTGAGTGCTTTTCCTTGTGTGTGTGTGTATGTATGTATGTGTCGGGGAGAGACAGCAGCAGAGAATGGGAAGGACACAAACCAGAATCAGTAAATTGCACATTTCTTTCAAAGGTTTCTGCTCTCAGGTTTTATCAGACAATGCACTGAACTTTTTAGACACAATATTTATATAAATGACAGGAGGATCCCAGCAAGAACCTGCTGTGCCCTTTCCAAGGTCTGCTGACAAGAAAACGGAGACTGTTAGAATACAGCCACTTCTGCTTTTTGAGCTATTAGAAGGGACTGGGAGTCAGCACAGCTGCAGCCCTGCATATTAAGTCTAAAACAGACCCTGGAGGTTGTAATGCGTTCTGGAGCATGCAGTTTGCAGGGAGCTCTTTCCACTCCTGGCTTGGGAGCAAGTAACCAGCCAGTCCACTCCTCAGCTTTCTCAGACCTCTCTCTAACCTAGTTGATCCTGGAGACACCCCTCTCATGCTACTGCACACTCCATTATGAAGCAGGTCACCAGCTCCCCTGCCTTATTTTTCAAAGTCATTTTATGTCCTTGTCCACTCTTCCCTCCATTTATAAACAAAAACGAACATCAGCAATCAGAGCATTCAGAAGCTATGGGGCACCCCAACACTGCAGGTACAGGCAATAGCATCTCTTTACTTCTCTATGCAATGCAACCAGTTAGGCTTATTAACCTCTAGCACTAGGGGTTTTTTCTGTCCACAGTACTGTAACAGTTTTTCAAATTTGAACAAATATCAAGAACAGCTACACCCTAAACTGTAATTAAGCACTTCTATTTGTGGCCATGACTTTGATCAGGCATGTTTTGCAAAGCCTGGTTGAAGCAGAAATAAAATTTGGGAGTGAAATGCTTTTGACAAAGTGAGGTAACACCACTAAGAATGAGAGAGGCTGACTATGGGATAGTTAATCTGCCAGATTTTAGACCAAATAATTTTTAAAATGTGAAGCCCTTCTCTATTCCTTAAACTTAGGCATACTCCTTCAGCTCTCCCTAATTACAAAGGATGACCACTTTTTCTGGATATTTACCCATTTCCTGGAGGAATCCTGTGTGAAATCTCACCCTATTGCATTTCACCAGGGGAGTGGGAGTTCTGCAATTGACAATAGTGAGGCCAGGATTTCACTACTAAGGTTTTAGTTTAATTGTAATATTAACAGCATAGGAAATGTCATATTTGACTTTGTCAGTCTGTTTTATCCAAGTGAGAAAAAAATCTAAAGCACTGAATTCTGTGAGCTTCATTGGGCATTTCCCCCCTCTTGTTTGTGTCACATTTGAAAGGCTAAAATGTGTCTTGAGACTTAAAACATTTTCCCAACCTTAAAAGTATATAGTAGCCACTATGCACTTATAGCTCTCATACAATTTGGGTGTGTCTACACTAGACAACTTGGTAACCTTATTCTAGGTTCAATACAGCTGTCCAGCGCTATGTATAGTCCCTGAAGTGGGGTGTTTTAACTACCATGTTTGGCAATCTGACAAACCCCTCACCCCTACCCCTTTCAGGACTAGTCTTCACAGTATTCCTGGAGTACTAGTTTTTCTAGTGTAAACAAAGTAGATTGGGCTGGCAGGGGGGAACCCACACAGGGAGAGGAGGGTCATAATGGCTATTGCAGGCATTCATTCAGCAAAATGTGCTTCTTACTGCACTTAAATAAGCATGGAAAAATAAAATAAAGGCTATCTTCTCTGCCCCACCCGTGCTGATCACTTGCCAGAAAAAATCCGGTTATTGATTCACCTAAAGGGAGAGACCATATCTTTCATTAAATAGATGTTAACTCAGGAGGTTTATTCAGCCCTTGATTTTAATGTTAGAAGGAAAAGAGAAGATGTGTCCTTGCAACTATTAGCTTTGATAGCATCTTTCACAGATCTAATGTTTCAGGTGCTCTTTCTACTTGGAGAAAAGGGGATGGGAGCATTTCAGCAAAACAAAAAGTGCTGGGGGGGGGGGGTGAAGGGGAGAAAAGGAAAGACATACTACATGGAAGAGTAGTTATTCTTTAACTATCAACTAGCATTTGTTACACTTAAAAGCCTTAGGAATAAATGTGAAACTTGTCAAAGTAAATTTGGCCAACCTCCAGATAAACAGTTCAAGTATATATCTTGAATTATTATTGGGTCCCTCATTTTTGGCAAGCTTATCTACTGAGACTCCATAGACTAGGGTTCAACTTAGGTCATTGTGACCAGTCTGAAATACATTTAGTATTGAGCTGTCATTTGATTAATAAGTAGGTAAAACAAGTCTAGGTCTTTAACGGACCCCTTAGTTCTTAAATCATACAGCATATATAGTTGAGCTGACACAAAAGTTGCTATCACTCAAGGGTAGCTCAAATACAAACTTTGCCTCACTTTTGTTAATCTGACCAGTCTTTAGGGTGTGGAAAAAGAGCTTCACTGCATTAAATCTTGCTTACTACTACAGGGTGGGGGGGGGGGGGGAGAATCTAGTTTTGATCTATACTTTGAAACTGTAGGGTTATGAACTTTCACATTTTGTTTCCAAACACGAGGTTGATCTGATTGACAATTTGCAATCTAGAGTTAAGTTGCAGTTTAAGCCAGTGCTCCCAAGTGGCTATGCACTTTCCTACCAACCAGGAAATACCATCCAGACAGTTTTCTGCTATAATATTGCTGTAGGAGTTTGTGGGGTTGGTTTTTTGTTTGTTTTTTCTAAAGTAGTGCCCTGCATTCGAGTTCAACTCAAAGCTGGGGTTGGTAATTCAGTTAGTTCTTAGTAGGCTAGATGTTTACTAAACAGGAATGGCAAGACAGTTTAAACACTGAAGTGCACTTTAAACCCTTTCCATGATTAGTTTCTCTTGCAGTTGTGGGCTCTGGGAAGTCAGCCAGTTTAAATCCCTGCTCTCGCTGGACAGCCTGCAAGCTGATTCTGCGAGTTAGTTACAACCCACCACACCGTTCCTCCGCCCCCGGAGAGGTTAACTACCATACTGAAGTATCAGCGGGCTGGTTTTAGAGTGCATTTACACTGCAGCTCACGCGTTTATTGCTTTTTAGACGCGGAATCTAGCTTTATGTAGCGGGTAAGGCAGCCAAGGTTTCTCTAATCCTCTTACCCAAGCTAGTTGGCCGCCCCTGGGCTGGCCAGAGTCCCGAAGCTAAACGAGTTTGGTAAGCCCTTTACACCCATCATCAAGTGTTATAACACACCCACCATTTTCACCAGCCCAGCTGCGAGTTGAACAGCTACAGTTAATTAGGACAGTAAGACAAAGTTTAGTTTTTGCAGCATACGCTGCTCTCCAATCCCCTCTTGGGAGAGGTTTATGAGAAGCTGGGAAAGCTGACAGCCTCCGAGTGATTAACAGACTTGCTGCCCTAGGACAGCCACCCACCCACATGCGCTTTACATTTAGGACGTTGCCTGTAATGTCAGCAACCTATGCACTACTACTAATAAGTGGTTTCTATGACAAACCCATAGTAAATTAATTTTTCTTTAAGTCTCAACACCTTCTTACCACCCTCTTATGAGAAGCACGAGCCTTTAACATTTTAATCGTAACTGCCAAAATAAAATACAAAAAAAAGGAGAAAAATGTATGCTTTAAATATTTATTTTATTACCAAAATTTCCAGATGCCGGACCGGCAAGTATTTTTAAAGCGTTTGGTAAACATTCTCCATGCATAACTTGAAATGTTTGTCAACAATAACGATCAAGTGGGCACTTCAGAGAAGACACTGAACATATAAAGACAACACCCTGAAGAATACTAGCATTTGTATCTGAGTTAACAAAAACTTATCTGCTACTAACCTTATCAAGCTGGACTGCCTTCTCTTTGTAAGCACATAGAAGCAGATCTGTCTCAGCTTCCTATGCACATCCAAACAGAATAAACTGTCATTGACACTGACTTTTTAAGGTTAGGAACGAAAGTAAAACGGAAAAATGGGAAAAAAATAACTGTCCCTGAACAGTGTAGCGTTCAGTCCAGTCTAGTCCACTTCTTCAATGGTGGGTCCCCCGGCGCCACCGGGTGGGGCGGCTCCTCCCTGGTACAGTTTGGTGACGATGGGGTTGCAGAGCTTCTCCAGCTCCTTCTGTTTGTGCTCGTACTCTTCTCTCTCGGCCATCTGGTTGCGGTCAAGCCAGGTGACCACCTCCTGGCATTTGTCGAGCACCTTCTGCTTGTCTTGGTCGCCGATCTTTCCCTTCAGCTTCTCGTCCTCCACGGTCTGCTTCATGTTGTAGGTGTAGGACTCGAGGGAGTTCTTGGCGGCCACCCTGTCGCGATTAGCTTCGTCCTCCGCCTTGTACTTCTCTGCGTCCTGCACCATTCGGTCAATGTCATCCTTGCTGAGGCGGCCCTTGTCGTTGGTGATGGTGATTTTATTCTCTTTACCCGTGCTCTTGTCGGAGGCAGTGACATTCAGGATACCGTTGGCGTCTATATCGAAGGTGACCTCGATCTGGGGGACGCCGCGGGGAGCTGGGGGGATGCCGGTCAAGTCGAACTTGCCCAGCAGATTGTTGTCCTTCGTCATGGCCCTCTCGCCCTCGTACACCTGCACCAGGACGCTGTTCTGGTTGTCGGAGTAGGTGGTGAAGATCTGGGTCTGCTTGGTGGGGATGGTGGTGTTGCGCTTGATGAGGGCAGTCATCACCCCGCCGGCTGTCTCGATGCCCAAGGACAGAGGCGTGACATCGAGCAGCAGCAAGTCCTGCACGTTCTCAGACTTGTCCCCCATGAGGATGGCAGCCTGCACTGCGGCGCCATAAGCTACAGCCTCGTCGGGGTTGATGCTCTTGTTGAGCTCCTTGCCGTTGAAAAAGTCCTGCAGGAGCTTTTGGATCTTGGGGATGCGGGTGGAGCCGCCCACCAGCACGATCTCCTGGATCTGGCCCTTGTCTAGCTTGGCATCGCGCAGGGCCTTCTCCACGGGCTCCAAAGTGCCGCGGAAGAGGTCGGCGTTGAGCTCCTCGAAGCGGGCGCGGGTGATGGAAGTGTAGAAGTCGATGCCCTCGAACAGCGAGTCGATCTCGATGCTAGCCTGGGTGGAGGAGCTCAGCGTGCGCTTGGCCCGCTCGCAGGCAGTGCGCAGCCGCCGCACAGCCCGCTTGTTGCTGCCGATGTCCCGCTTGTGCTTGCGCTTGAACTCCTCCACGAAGTGGTTCACCATGCGGTTGTCAAAGTCCTCGCCGCCGAGGTGGGTGTCCCCGGCCGTGGACTTCACCTCGAAGATGCCGTCCTCGATGGTGAGGATGGAGACATCGAAGGTGCCGCCGCCCAAGTCGAAGATAAGCACGTTCTTCTCGCCGGCCCCAGTGCCTTTCTTGTCCAGCCCATAGGCTATGGCGGCCGCCGTGGGCTCGTTGATGATACGCAGCACGTTGAGGCCGGTGATGGTGCCAGCGTCTTTGGTGGCCTGGCGCTGGGAGTCGTTGAAGTAGGCGGGCACGGTGATGACGGCGTTCTGCACCTTGCGGCCCAGGTAGGCCTCCGCGATCTCCTTCATCTTGGTGAGCACCATGGAGCTGATCTCCTCGGGGAAGAAGGTCTTGTTCTCGCCCTTGTACTCCACCTGCACCTTGGGCTTGCCGCCCTCGCTCACCACGCGGAAAGGCCAGTGTTTCATGTCGGACTGCACCGTGGTGTCTTCGTACTTTCGGCCGATGAGGCGCTTGGCGTCGAAGATGGTGTTGGTGGGGTTCATGGCAACCTGGTTCTTGGCGGCATCCCCGATGAGGCGCTCGGTGTCGGTGAAGGCCACGTAGCTAGGCGTGGTGCGGTTGCCCTGGTCGTTGGCAATGATCTCTACCTTGCCGTGTTGAAAGACACCCACGCAGGAGTACGTGGTGCCCAGATCGATGCCAATGGCAGGCACTTTACCAGACATGGTGGTGGCTCGCTCGGCTGCCGCTCCAAAGTGCGCTCTTCTCAGTAACTACAGCGCGATCTGCCGTTACTCGCTAGTTCACCGTTTTTTATAGTGGCCGCTCGTCTTCTTCTGGAACCTGCCAGAACCCCACCTCCCAATCAGCTTGCTCGCCACCGATCCTTGACCAATCACCACTGTGAAACCCGGCAGAAGATCCGCCCGGCACCTGCTGACCAATCATCACCGTGTTGCCGTTCTGACCAATCCCTTCGCAGAGTCTTATTCTCTAGACCAATAGTTTTACTGTGCCTCTTCCTTGTCTTTTTCGTCCAATACATATTTGTAGCATGCACGCTGGCTTGGCCAATCACTTCGCTTGGTTCCCCTTTGCCCCCGCCCCGCTCCCTGACTCTACCAGAAACTTCTAGCGGACGCTTGTCTGGAGGTTGGGGATTGATGTCACCGTTACCCAATAGGATTCGAGCAATGCGTTGGACGATGGAACCAGTAGCCGCTCGAGAGACTTTCTGGGTGGTGGTTACGCAAGTCACTGTGTTTCCCTAACCGCCTCCCCGGCTTGATCTCTGAATGTCAAAGAGCTGCGGGCGCGAGCCGTCCCCACCCCCCGCACGTAGGTGGCGAGCTGGGCCCCGCCGGCGCAGGCCGGCTCCGCAGGGTCGGCGGGCTGAGCGGGCTGAGGGCCCAGTGGGCAGAGTGACGCAGTGCAGGAGAAGGGGCGCGGGAGCAAGGCGGGGTCCCAGTCGGCCCAGCGGGGAACGGAGATAAGGCCGCGGGGTGTGAGGCAGAGCCTAAAGGAAGGGGGGAGAGGGAACAGGCTGGGGTGGCGGGGACCGGCGCAGCGGGACGGGGAGAGCGGACAGCGGAGAGGAGCCGGAGGAGCGGGGGCTTGGACGCGGGCGGAGGGATGGTGGGAGCAGGGAAGCAGGCGGGGACTGGGGGAGCAGCCAGAGGAGTGGGGGGCATGCGGGGGTTGGTGGAGGGATGGTGGGGGTGGGAAAGCAGGTGGGGAGGGGAGATTGGGGGAGCAGCCAGAGGAGTGGGGGGCATGCGGGGACTGGAGGACTGGGTGGAGGGATGGCGGGGGTGGGAAAGCAGGTGGGGTGGGGAGACTGGGGGAGCAGCCAGAGGAGTGGGGGGCTGGGGGAGTTGGTGGAGGGATGGTGGGGGTGGGAAAGCAGGTGGGGAGGGGAGATTGGGGGAGCAGCCAGAGGAGTGGGGGGCATGCGGGGGTTGGAGGACTGGGTGGAGGGATGGTGGGGGTGGGAAAGCAGGTGGGGTGGGGAGACTGGGGGAGCAGCCAGAGGAGTGGGGGGCTGGGGGAGTTGGTGGAGGGATGGCGGGGGTGGGAAAGCAGGTGGGGAGGGGAGATTGGGGGAGCAGCCAGAGGAGTGGGGGGCATGCGGGGACTGGAGGACTGGGTGGAGGGATGGCGGGGGTGGGAAACCAGGTGGGGTGGGGAGACTGGGGGAGCAGCCAGAGGAGTGGGGGGCTGGGGGAGTTGGTGGAGGGATGGTGGGGGTGGGAAAGCAGGTGGGGAGGGGAGATTGGGGGAGCAGCCAGAGGAGTGGGGGGCTGGGGGAGTTGGTGGAGGGATGGCGGGGGTGGGAAAGCAGGTGGGGAGGGGAGATTGGGAGAGCAGCCAGAGGAGTGGGGGGCATGCGGGGGTTGGAGGACTGGGTGGAGGGATGGTGGGGGTGGGAAAGCAGGTGGGGTGGGGAGACTGGGGGAGCAGCCAGAGGAATGGGGGGCTGGGGGAGTTGGTGGAGGGATGGCGGGGGTGGGAAAGCAGGTGGGGAGGGGAGATTGGGAGAGCAGCCAGAGGAGTGGGGGGCATGCGGGGACTGGAGGACTGGGTGGAGGGATGGCGGGGGTGGGAAACCAGGTGGGGTGGGGAGACTGGGGGAGCAGCCAGAGGAGTGGGGGGCTGGGGGAGTTGGTGGAGGGATGGTGGGGGTGGGAAAGCAGGTGGGGAGGGGAGATTGGGGGAGCAGCCAGAGGAGTGGGGGGCATGCGGGGGTTGGAGGACTGGGTGGAGGGATGGTGGGGGTGGGAAAGCAGGTGGGGTGGGGAGACTGGGGGAGCAGCCAGAGGAGTGGGGGGCTGGGGGAGTTGGTGGAGGGATGGCGGGGGTGGGAAAGCAGGTGGGGAGGGGAGATTGGGGGAGCAGCCAGAGGAGTGGGGGGCATGCGGGGGTTGGAGGACTGGTGGAGGGATGGCAGGGGTGGGAAAGCAGGTGGGGTGGGGAGACTGGGGGAGCAGCCAGAGGAGTGGGGGGCTGGGGGAGTTGGTGGAGGGATGGTGGGGGTGGGAAAGCAGGTGGGGAGGGGAGATTGGGAGAGCAGCCAGAGGAATGGGGGGCATGTGGGGGCTGGGGGAGTTGGTGGAGGGATGGTGGGGTGGGTGAATTGGGGGAAGCAGCCAGAGGAGTGGGGGGTGGGAAACAGGCGGGGGTACTGTGGGAGCAGGCAGAGTGGGGCAGTAGGAAGCAAGTGGTCAGGAAACTGACACATTGGGCAAGGGGGGTGGGGACTGCCGGGGGTAGGAGGGAAGAGGGAAAACAGCCAGGAGGAGAGAGCAGGGTGTGTAGGATTTGCAGCTTGCGTTCCAGTGTTTGTAATTCCTGAAAGTTCAGTTAGATGCCAGATGTCATCTTCCGACAATCCAAGAGCTGGTGGGGAATTTACCCTTATTTGGTTGCAATGTAGAAATCCCTTATAGTGAGAAACTGCAAAGGAAAGGTGCCTAGGTTGGTGTCTGCTTCACTCAGGGGCTGTCTCCAGTTTGCTGCGATTATGTGAGGAAAAGTTTAAATGTCTCTCACAGACTTGCACATATTCTTCATTCCTAGAGTGTGAGTGACTTTACATATTTAGTGAGACCTGGAACAGGTCTTAGCCTTGTTTCTGCTTAAATTTGCAGGCTGACAGCACTCACATGTATCCTCTTTCACTCACACAGCTGCCTCATGAATACAGTTGCCTCACACACCCTTGTATACAGTTTTCTCTCACACAACACCCACAAACATTTCCTTCACTTGTTCATTCCATACGGCTTTCTGAAACCACGGAAGTGTATTTTCACGAGTGTTATAGCTGTGAAAATGGTAGCCCAGACTGGCATGTTTTATGGGAAAGAAGGATGTGGCATTTAGCTCTCCCCTTGTAGAGAAGTAGTATGGATTTTAGGACTCCAGTTGCTGTGTATTTTTGCATGATGACTATTCTTAAAACCTCTCCAAATTTTTGTCTGTTGTGCTACCATAAATGCTGTCACACCTACATTTAGTTGAAGCATAAGCTGTGAAACTATTAACTCAGAGCTAGATAACAGTTTTGTTGAAAATCTACTCTTGTTCCCCCATGTTACTCTTCCTATCTCTTGACAATTACCAAAATCTTCAGTATATTCAAAATATAGTAGTAAAGGCAAATTGTTGATTGTCTAATTTCTAGGATAATACTTTGCATTGATGTTTTTCTCATATTAATGACTGCTCGTTTTTAAATATTCATTTTAATGATGTATCTTGGCATATAATTCTGCTGTTTGTAGACTTTATTGACGTGTGAAGGAGATGTCAGATACATACTAGTCACTATTTAATTTGGCCCACTGTGTTTAACTTTCGCTTGCAAAACTGTCATTGAAATTTATCAGCCCAGCCACAATATATAGACATCAGCCTTTACCAAGATAATTTATGAGAATGAAAATATTCATAATTTTTACTTACCTTTCAAAAGTATTCACCCAGTAAGAGTAATTCATTTCTTCAAGGTTTTGTTACCTGACAGGATGATTCCACTTCCATTCCAAATACTGAGAGATTTGAATACCTGTTCCATCTATGTCCTATTTTCTACCTCATAGAAGGGCTTAGGTTTATCACAGTAAATAGAAACACCTTTTTTCTCAAAGGATTCTAAAGCCCTTTGATATAGAGGGTCCCACTGATTTCAGTTGAATTTCTGCAGGCTCAGCACCTCTGAAAATTGGACCTAGCCATGTCACTGCATATATTGCTCAAGTGCAGCCATCTTTGGGATGGAATAGAGTAGCTCTTAAACAATACACAACCATAGCGCACAACAGTTTATAACAGAAAAATGTTATTAGGGGAAAGTCCTGAAGATGTCATAGTAATGATACCACAAACAATGGAAATCATGACAAAATTATGAAAAGTCATCAGTGTTTTTTGTAGAACATGAAATTGCCATAATGGCTCAGACTGGTGATCTACCTAGTTTAGTATCCTGTCTCACAGGGACCAGCACCAGCTGCTTCAGAGGAAAGTGCAAGAAATCCTGCAATATGCTGTTGTGGGATAACTTGCTTAAGGGAAAGGTTCCTCCTAACCTCCAATACTCAGAGGTTGTCTTAAATTGTGAAGCAGGTGGATGTATATATAAATATTTAATCCTTTTTTGAATCTTGCTATATTCTTGGCCACAATGATACTTCATGGCAATGAATTCCATACGCTAATTGTACATTCTAAATAGCCTAGTGTTTTTCTTTATTCTGTTAGCACCTCCCTCAATACTGCGTGATCCATTTGCTGTTCCCCATGTTCAGTTGCCTTTTCTCCTACATGAGCCTTAATCTCTCTCTCCCTTCTTCTTCCTGGACCATGGCACCCCATCACAGCCTCCATTTTGTTTTCTCTCCCCCAGAGAGCTTTTACAATTTCCCCCAAACACATTTTATTATGATGGGAAGTGTGTCCTTTTCCTCTTGTAGACAGACCAACTAACTAATTTGTCACTGTGATATCTCATGTTGCCACTGCACACAGCTACAGCATTTAGTGTTTATTGTATCACATGGAGAGGAAAGACGCCGGCAGGGAGCAATGCAATGAGAGTTCAGCAGCAGCAAAAGAGTGAATACTTAGTTTGGAGACTTTTAAACAGGACACTTTTTAAACCTGGTGTTAAGTTGATAGCAAAATGAGGTGCTTCTGTTGTCTACCAAAGTTATAGGACCCCTATGTCAGCTTGGAATGGTTTCATTCCGCAATGGTTAATGTGGCCCTAGTGTAGTTGTGTGAATACAAGGAACATGCTGACACAGGTGGTTCTGAGATATTTGCAGGGGTTGGAATCCTTGCACTGGAGGTTTATCACGGAAAATTTTGGGAAAACATCATGAAGGGTTATATGGTCAGAGTATAACCTTAATAATGTTACAAGTCTTGGAATAAGGGTAAAAATAGTCTGGTAAATCATGGACATATTTTCCAGAAACCAAACTATATGTAGACCCAGGCTACTAAATATTTAATTTTTATGTTATAGAGATACCTCTTACCACTTGAGCACACAACTACTGTCTCCCTCTTACCTAGCGCTCTTGTAGGCCCAGATTGGTTTTTATTTTATTTATATTTTATTTTTTTTATAAACATCTTAGTTTTATGAGGCACCTTACCACCACCATCACCACATGTGTTTTACCTGGCTGTCTTTATAGTAGTCTAGCTATAGCATGTTGGAGGAGAGAGTCACTATGAGTTGTAATCCTTTGTCCCAGCAGAGTAGTCACAGGATTGCTCCATACTAACTTCCTGTCAGCTGTTCTCTTAAGACTTTCATTGCAGTTTGTGCCAAATCAGCAGGTGGGCATCTCTTAGAAGCCTGCAGTCCCACTTCTGGTTGCTTTTACTGCAGTTGAGATCAATAATGACCCCATCTCCTCTATGGCAGCATGAAGTACTATCCATCAGATCTTTCTTTCTTCACTGCACCATGCAGCCAGATGGGTTGAAGATAATGCTTACATTTCTTCAGTAAGGCAAGAGCTAAATATGTGGTGTAGAACTAGAAATTGAACCCATATCTTTAGCTTGATAGAGTAAGGAGGATTTTTCCACAGAACTTATACAATAGAGTAATTTAAAAGTAGGAACTGAATATAAATTATGCCTGAGTCAAACACAAGTTACTGAGCTTAATACAAGGGTAACTGAGTAAAATATAACGGCCTGTGATATACAAGAGGTCAGACTAGGTGATCCAGTGGTTCATTCTGAGCTTAAATGCTATGAGCTATAAATTATTTTTCTGGCAAAAATATACAAAAAAATGGTATAAAGCAGTTTACAGATGGGGCAGTGACATTATATTGCTGTACTTTATGTTAATATAGCACAGTGCTGGGATGCCAAAACAATAGGGTAAATAAAAGGAAATAACACACTTTTTGAATACCCATTTATCACTAGAATTTTATGACTGAATTTGTAAATATGTATATGATTCTTCCTTTTCTAAAGGAAATTACCAGTGTTGGAAATGTCAGATGATTCCTCTGACGTCTTGCTGTTGTGTTGAAAATAACGTGTTGCTTGATTGTTAATATAGTTTTTTTTGTAAGTACCATTCATCTTTATGCATGCCCATTTTTTTACCTACCAACATCATTCTGCATGTGGAAAGGCATGCAAAATGCATGTTCCTATCTAAAAGAGAGTATACTCACTATGTGAAGAAAAAAACCAAACAAATAAAATAAAAACCCTATAGTTCAGTCAGTATAACACACCTCCTGCAAACTATACATAGGAGTGACAGGCAACATGCAACTACACAGAACAGCAAAATACAGCTCATCTGATTAGTATTGCCAGCTCAAAATTGTCATGAATCAGGCCCTGCAAAATTATGAGACTAGTTTAAAAATCATGAGATTTGTTTAAAATAATACATACTGGGTTTGTATTATTTGCCTTCATGCTTTTTGAAGCATTAGGACACATTTGGGTTGCATTTTAAGATGTTCTCTGGAACCATGAGGACTAGAAACTTTTTTTTGTTTTTTAATGAAAGCCGAGATTCTCATATAAGTCTGCAAGCTGCTGCTTTAAGAAAAACATCAAATTCATGGGACTTGAAATAAAATCACAAGAGTTGGCAAAACAGGCTAAATGAATTATTGTATGCAGTCTTGTAGCTGTGTCAGTTGCAGAATATTCGAGACACAATATCTTTTCGTGGATCAACTTCTGTTAGTGAGGGAGACAAGCTTTCAAACTTACACAGAGCTCTTCTTCAGGTCACTCTTGTGATTTCAGGGAATGACAGTTTCATATTTAGGATATTAAATATTGCACTTACTTGCATGTATTTCCCATAATCTACTAAGGCATAGATAAGAGCTCAGGTTAAGATTACTGGTTGTATTAATTACATATACTTGTGTGCTGTGTACTTGGGCTTTCCATCCTTGACTACATTAGACTTGTCTTTAAATTTCCCATTGTTCCCACCAGTGCACATTCCACTGACAGTAGCAAAGGTGGGAGCTTTAGTGTAGATAGGATGCTAGTAATCATGCTGGGGGGAGAGATAGCTCAGTGGTTTGAACATTGGCTTACTAAACCCAGGGTTGTGAGTTCCATCTTTGAGGGGGCCATTTAGGGATCTGGGGCAAAAATTGGGGATTGGTGGACTAGATGACCTCCTGAGGTCCTTTCCAACCTTGATATTCTATGTTTTAACCTCAGTGTTGCATAGATCTTACTTGAGCAGTATTAAAACACTGACAGCCATCTACACTTGTATTCCCACTATTCCTGCCACTGTAGACCTGGAATGGCAGGAAAACTTAACAGGGAAAAAAGAAAGATCTAGTGCAAATACACCTTAACTATCTACTTTGTATTCATGACTCAGTACATCTTTATTATTCATTTTGATTCAATTAGCTAATGTTTAGTATAGAGCACTTTGGAGCGAATGGAACTGTATCAGTGCTAAAGATTTCTCTACATTATTTTTCTCTTTACTTTGTTTTCACTGTGTATTGCCTCAGTTTCCCAAACTGTCCATCTTATCAGGCAAATGGAAAAAAATTGGGAATGCAGAGGAAGCAGATATTAGCTGGAGCTATATTCTGTTGCTGTGCTGGCTTTTACCCAGGCAAGAGAAGAGAAGATACTAAATGAGATTAATAAGCAGACCTTTGAATAATAAAATTTTATTAAAGATACTGTATCAAAACATGAATTAGGAATTTAAAGTAATACCTTTAAAACCTAGGATGCCCCAATGCTGTTTTACAGAGACTACAAATAATTGCTATGTTACAGCAGTCACAGCCTGCTCCAGACCCCCTTTGCATAAGTAATTTGGGTAGGCCCAGAGCGGTGCAATGTTATCCGTTAAAGCTGTGTACATTTCCCTCTTCTTGCCTTGTAGGTGTTGCAAATCCTGACAGTCCCACAGGTTTCCCATTCTCTCTGGAAGATTAGCTCCATTTCCTGTCAATGTCTTAGCTATGTTGTGTCTTCTCCCTGAAGGACTCTCCAGTGGGTTCTGTTTCATGTTCACACTTGAATCGTCTTTTTTACTGTTGTTTTAAAATAGCCACAGGGCCAGACTCATGAACATCCCCAGCAGTACTGGATCCTTTAAAGGTGTGGTAACGTATTCTTGATCTCCCTTTACACCTCTACCTGTTAAAATATTTAGGAGTATATAATCAAATAAAGCATCCCAACCCACAGATACTTGAATATTTTTTCTAGCATTTGTACACTGTAGCAACTTTATAGAACTATAAAGAGAAAGGCAAGCCTAGGCACATGGCCTACACAAGCAGCACTATAGACAATATGCTAAGCATGTCAAAGAAAAGACAGTTACCTTTTCCATAACTGGTGTTCTTCAAGATGTGTTGCTCATGTCTATTCCATAATAGGTGGAATGCACATGCACCGGTACCAGAAGTTTTTCCCCTAGCAGTACCTGCAGGGGGGAGCACCCCCCCTGCAAACCGTGGAGCGGCGCCTGCCTGGCGCGGTATAAGGGTGGGCTGTGCTCCCCCCACCCTCAGTTCCTTCTTGCCAGACCACTCCGACAGAGGGGAAGGAGGGTGGTATGTGGAAGAGACATGAGCAACACATCTCGAAGAACACCAGTTACGGAAAAGGTAACTGTCTTCAAGTGATTGCTCATGTGTATTCCACAGTAGGTGATTCCAAGCTATATCTGTTGGAGGTGGGTAGGAGTTCACAAGTTCTCAGGACGGAGTACCACCTTGCTGAACCTGGCATCATCCCAGGCCTAGGAGACGATTGCATAGTGCGAGGTGAACGTGTGAACCAAAGACCACATGGTGGCCCTACAAATGTCCTGGATGGGGACGTGGGCCACGAAGGCAGCCGACGAGGCATGCGCCCGAATCGAGTCTGCCCTCACAATGGGCGGCAGGGGAATCCCCACCAGCTCATAACAGGAATGGATGCACAAAGTGATCCACTTAGAAAGCCGCTGAGTGGAAATCAGCTGACCCTTCGCTCGCTCAGCTGAGGTGATGAAAGTTGTGAAGACTTTCTGAACGGCTTGGTTCACTCGAGGTAGAAAGCCAGAACTTGCCTCACGTAGAGCGTGTGCAGATGGTGTTCCTCATTAGTGGCGTGAGTCTTGGGGCAGAGGACTGGCAAAAAAATGTCCTGACCCATGTGGTAGGTGGAGACCACCTTGGGGAGGAACACAGGGTGTGGGCGGAGCTGGACCTTGTCCTTATGAAAAACTGTATACCGCGGTTCGGAGGTTAGGGCCCTGAGCTCTGAGACCCACCTGGCCAATGTGATAGCTACCAGGAAGGCCACCTTCCACGAGAGGTGAGACCAGGAACACATGGTCAGTGGTTCAAATGGGGCCCTCGTGAGATGAGCCAGCACCAGGTTTAGGTCCCACTGTGGAAGCAGGGGCTTGGAATATGGGTATAGACAGTCCAAACCCTTAAGGAACCGGCCGATCATAGCAAGGGAAAATACCATGTGCCCTTGCACCGGGGATGAAAGGCCGATATGGCTGCCAAGTGTACCCTTGGTACAAGGGAGATCCTGTACTGACGACTGCGCTTCGCTGGAGAGCCCAGAGAGCAGAAGCCATGATGCCCGTCTCATGGACACCACTGAGGCCATGGACCGTGCAGCCGTGTCTGCTGCATCCAAAGCGGCCTGCAGCAATGCCCTTGCAGCCACCGTCCCTTCCTCCACAAGTGCCTTAAACTCCTTCTTATTGTGCTCCCGGAGGGAGTCCTCAAACTTGGGGAGGGATTCCCAGAGGTTAAACTCGTAGCGACCCAGGAGAGCCTGATGGTTTGGTACTCGTAGCTGAAAGCTTGACGACGAATAAACTTTTCTCCCGAAAGTATCCAGCCTCCAGGAGTCTTTGTTTTTGGGGGTCAGGGATGGTTGCCCCTGCTGCTCCCTGTGGTTGACCGACTCGACCACCAAGGATTTGGGCGCCGGGGGGGGGGGTATACAGATACTCGGGTCCCTTTGTGGGTACAAAGTACTTGTGCTCCACCTTTTTAGAGATGGGAGCCAACGAGGCTGGTGTTTGCCACAGGGCATTTGAAATTCTTGCCACCCCTTCATGGAGCAGCAAGGCCACCCTGCCCGGTGCTGAAGGGGACAGCACATTGAACAGGGAGTCTGAGGGCTCTTCCATCTCCTCAGCCTGGAGATGGAGGCTCACTGCCCCCCTTTTTAGGTGGTCTTGGTCAGCCTGGTAGTCCTCCTGCGGGATGGAGCTGGGCGGGGCTGCAATCAGCTCCTCCAGAAGGGGCGATGCTGGTGCGGTGCTTTTGGTGTCGTCCAGCACCGGAGGATCCACCACCTGGTTGGACTCTGGGCATGGTACCAAGGACACAGGTCCCACCGACCTTTTTTTTGGCGGTCTAAGGATGGACGCCAACAGTGCTTCCGAGGCCCAGGCCACCGAGCAAGGCCCACTGGGGGCTGCGCTGGAGGCCATGGTGCCCACTGGTACCACTGGGCCAGCCACAACATTTGGTGCCATTGCGCTTGCTGAGGCACCAGCGGGGCCGGCTGTTTGGGCTGGTTAGCTTAGCCTGTAGACAGGCGGCTGTGAGGGGAGGCTGGGCTGGCACATGATCCGCTGCTGCCTCTGGACCGGGACTGTCGGCGGTGCTGGGATCTATGTCTGCCATGGGACCGCGATCTCGACGCAGAGGAGCAGCACAGATGGTAGTAGCTGCTCCACGAACGGCCTTGATGGGTGGACCTGTGTCAGTGAGACGCTAGTGATGGACACCTGGGGCTACGGTGCCTTTGCGGAGACTTGGAACGGGAGTCCGAGCGGGAATGGCGTCGATGATTGTGCCACGACAGACTGTGGTATCTCCTGCGAGACAAGGACCATTGGCAACATCCGCCATAGAATCATAGAATCATAGAATATCAGGGTTGGAAGGGACCCCAGAAGGTCATCTAGTCCAACCCCCTGCTCGAAGCAGGACCAATTCCCAGTTAAATCATCCCAGCCAGGGCTTTGTCAAGCCTGACCTTAAAAACCTCTAAGGAAGGAGATTCTACCACCTCCCTAGGTAACGCATTCCAGTGTTTCACCACCCTCTTAGTGAAAAAGTTTTTCCTAATATCCAATCTAAACCTCCCCCACTGCAACTTGAGACCATTACTCCTCGTTCTGTCATCTGCTATCATTGAGAACAGTCTAGAGCCATCCTCTTTGGAACCCCCTTTCAGGTAGTTGAAAGCAGCTATCAAATCCCCCCTCATTCTTCTCTTCTGCAGGCTAAACAATCCCAGCTCCCTCAGCCTCTCCTCATAAGTCATGTGTTCCAGACCCCTAATCATTTTTGTTGCCCTTCGCTGGACTCTCCCCAATTTATCCACATGCTTCTTGTAGTGTGAGGCCCAAAACTGGACACAGTACTCCAGATGAGGCCTCACCAATGTCGAATAGAGGGGAACGATCATGTCCCTCGATCTGCTCGCTATGCCCCTACTTATACATCCCAAAATGCCATTGGCCTTCTTGGCAACAAGGGCACACTGCTGACTCATATCCAGCTTCTCATCCACTGTCACCCCTAGGTCCTTTTCTGCAGAACTGCTGCCTAGCCATTCGGTCCCTAGTCTGTAGCGGTGCATTGGGTTCTTCCGTCCTAAGTGCAGGACCCTGCACTTATCCTTATTGAACCTCATCAGATTTCTTTTGGCCCAATCCTCCAATTTGTCTAGGTCCTTCTGTATCCTATCCCTCCCCTCCAGCGTATCTACCACTCCTCCCAGTTTAGTATCATCCGCAAATTTGCTGAGAGTGCAATCCACACCATCCTCCAGATCATTTATGAAGATATTGAACAAAACCGGCCCCAGGACCGACCCTTGGGGCACTCCACTTGATACCGGCTGCCAACTAGACATGGAGCCATTGATCACTACCCGTTGAGCCCGACAATCTAGCCAGCTTTCTACCCACCTTATAGTGCATTCATCCAGCCCATACTTCCTTAACTTGCTGACAAGAATACTGTGGGAGACCGTGTCAAAAGCTTTGCTAAAGTCAAGAAACAATACATCCACTGCTTTCCCTTCATCCACAGAACCAGTAATCTCATCATAAAAGGCGATTAGATTAGTCAGGCATGACCTTCCCTTGGTGAATCCATGCTGGCTGTTCCTGATCACTTTCCTCTCATGCAAGTGCTTCAGGATTGATTCTTTGAGGACCTGCTCCATGATTTTTCCAGGGACTGAGGTGAGGCTGACTGGCCTGTAGTTCTCAGGATCCTCCTTCTTCCCTTTTTTAAAGATTGGCACTACATTAGCCTTTTTCCAGTCATCCGGGACTTCCCCCGTTCGCCACGAGTTTTCAAAGATAATGGCCAATGGCTCTGCAATCACAGCCGCCAATTCCTTCAGCACTCTCGGATGCAACTCGTCTGGCCCCATGGACTTGTGCACGTCCAGCTTTTCTAAATAGTCCCTAACCACCTCTATCTCCACAGAGGGCTGGCCATCTCTTCCCCATTTTGCGATGCCCAGCGCAGCAGTCTGGGAGCTGACCTTGTTAGTGAAACGAGAGGTAAAAAAAGCATTGAGTACATTAGCTTTTTCCACATCCTCTGTCACTAGGTTGCCTCCCTCATTCAGTAAGGGGCCCACACTTTCCTTGGCTTTCTTCTTGTTGCTAACATACCTGAAGAAACCCTTCTTGTTACTCTTAACATCTCTGGCTAGCTGCAGCTCCAGGTGCGATTTGGCCCTCCTGATATCATTCCTACATGCCCGAGCAATATTTTTATACTCTTCCCTGGTCATATGTCCAACCTTCCACTTCTTGTAAGCTTGACGGCCATTGTCCCGTCAATATTCACTTTGTGAAGATGTGTGGTGCCGGGAGTCCCAGTCAGACAGCACCCATCCGGACAGTCTGGCCGGCGTTGAGGGCGATCCAATTGGACTGAGCCCTGAACGATCGCTGGGCGGTCAGCAGGAACATTCCCTCGACCGAGACTGGTACTGGGCCAGTGGCGACTGCAGTGATCCCAGCGGCGGCTTGACTCTGGAGTGTGGGGCCAACATCGGCGGAGTTCCGGGCACCGGCATCGACGTGACGTCCTTGGCTGCTTGGAGGGCTTCGGGTGTAGATGGCATCCAGACATCCGGAGAGGCCTGCTCCGAAGGGGCCAGGCTACTCAGCTCAACGTGAGTTGGAGGCCTAGGGCCTGATGGGGATCGAGGACTACCTGACATGGGCCTAGCCTCTGTCCCAGACTTCCCTCGGTGCTTTTGCGAAGAGGGAGTCTTTCTGGTCCTCTTGGCGTAGCCTGTGGATGAGGAGCGGTGCCGACTGGATGATGGTACCGGAGGGTCTCTGTGTACCGACGCTGCGGTGCCAGGTACCAGTTTGGATCGGTGTGCCGGGGTCGGGGCCAGCGCAACTCCATCAGGATGGCCCGGAGCCTAATGTCCCTTTCTTTTTTAGTCCAGGGCTTGAAAGACTTGCAGATCTTGCGCCTTTCGCTGATATGGGTTTCTCCCAAGCCGCGCAAACAATCCGCATGTGGGTCGCTCCTTGGCATAGAGCGCCTACAAGAGCCGCACGACTTAAAGGCTCAGGTGCGGGGCATGCCCCGGTCCTGGCTCAATGACTAACTAAACTAACTGAATTAGCTAACTGACTACAGTACTACTGAACAAACAAAGAGTTCTGGGGACGAGCTGCAGCAAATCTGGAGCTGAGCAGTTCTGACGCACCTTCACTGGCAGCAAGAAGGAACTGAGGGTGGAGGGAGTGCAGCCCCCCTCCCCTTATACCGTGCCAGACAGGCGCCGCTCCAGGGGTTGCGGGGGGGAGCTCCCCCTGTGAGTACTGCTAGGGGAAAAGCTTCCGGCACCAGTGCACGTGGCGAGCACGCACACCTATTGTGGAATACACATGAGCAATCTCTCAAAGAAGAAGCAAGTAAATGCAAGTTATAAGTAAAAATATGCACAAACGCTTCTCTATATAACAATTATTGCTTAAGAAAAGCATAACTTCTTTTTACAGCCATAAGTAGAATCAGTGAGATGCAAAGCTATAGCAGTATATAATGCTAAATCAATATTTTTAGTCTACTGAAATGTCTGAATCTGATCCATTTTGATCTGTAGGGGGAAAGCTTAATGTTTTTTTTTAATCTATCCAAACCCTGAATGCCTTGTTCTCTGTTCTCCTTATTTAGCTGGAAATCTTAGGAATGCTAAGATGCTTGAGTCAGAAAATGAATGCCTCCTTCTCTCCTTTAGGCCCACTTTGCAAGGCTCACATGCCCAGCAAAGTGCATACTGTTCCCTTTGAAGATTATTTCACAATCACTCATGTCCACGGCCAATCAGTCTGTCACATTAATTCACCAATCTTGTAATAGGATTCCAGCACTATCTCTTTACCCCTACTTATAAGTACTGTGCTTCACAGATCTTCAATATCAAGATCAGAAATTGGTGATGGCAGTAGGGAGGCAACAGGCAAATTAAAGTCTCCAAGCCCGTTGCCAACTGTGTCCACATATCTATTCAGGGGACACCATCATAGGGCCTAATCACATCAGCCACACTATCAGAGGCTCGTTCACCTGCACATCTACCAATGTGATATATGCCATCATGTGCCAGCAATGCCCCTCTGCCATGTACATTGGTCAAACTGGACAGTCTCTACATAAAAGAATAAATGGACACAAATCAGATATCAAGAATTAGAACATTCAAAAACCAGTCGGAGAACATTTCAATCTCTTTGGTCACTCGATTACAGACCTAAAAGTGGCAATTCTTCAACAAAAAAACTTCAAAAACAGACTCCAACGAGAGACTGCTGAATTGGAATTAATTTGCAAACTGGATACAATTAACTTAGGCTTGAATAAAGGCTGGGAGTGGATGGGTCATTACACAAAGTAAAACTATTTCCCCATGTTTATTCCCCCCTCCTCCCCCCACATTCCTCAGATGTTCTTGTCAACTGCTGGAAATGGCCCACCTTGATTATCCTACAGAAGGTTTTTTCTCCCCCACTCTCCTTCTGGTAATAGCTCACCATACCTGATCACTCTTGTTACAGTGTGTATGGTAACACCCATTGTTTCATGTTCTCTGTGTATAAATCTCCCCACTGTATTTTCCACTAAATGCATCCAATTAAGTGAGCTGTAGCTCACGAAAGCTTATGCTCAAATAAATTTATTAATCTCTAAGGTGCCACAAGTCCTCCTTTTCTTTTTGCAAATACAGACTAACACAGCTGCTACTCTGAAACCTGTCATCTCTGGACCGGGAGCCTCAGTGCCGGTTGTATCCTTCCACATGACCCCACATAGTTTTGGGGTTTTTTACCTTATTCTCCAGACTAGAACAAACGTGGATGTTGTTTTAACTCTTTATTATTGTAGTTGCCCTGAATACATTAAAATTAGATCTTGTTAATTTGTATTGATGAAATTAATCAATGTAATCAATTTTTATCAGTTTGATAGCAACCTTCACCATTTTCATTTTAGAAAAGGACTGCAGCAAGTGATTAGCAGGGTTTGGCAGCCCATTTCAGTGTAGTCTTCAACACCTAGCATATGGCTCCTATGGTTATCTGCCCTGAGAGATGAAATTTCAGTTTGTTTTCCAGAGATGTAAGTAGAGTCACATGTAAGTCAGTTTTATAATACAATATGGAGACAAGTCCCAAAGGGCTTTTACTGAGCACTCTAATTCGACTCTGCTGTTGGTGCCATTACCAGCTGGTCTAGTCTGTCAGCAAGGCAAAGATGGTGCTAGTTCAGGTCTGGCATATGTGGTTCTGAGTTTAAAGAAGTCTTTTGCACACTGCTTCTCCCCCATGTCCTCTTCAAACTTGGATCTTTCAATTCCTCAGAAGCTTAGATGTCCCTATTTCACTACTGCCACACAAAAGAAATGCAAGAAAAATATCAAGAGTCAGAAGCCCACACTCAGGTGCCATCCCATTATCCTTCCCACCTCTATGCTTTGTTTTTGCTTTAGATGTTACTTTTTCAGTTGTACTCACAATGGACATCAAGTTAGGGAACCATGTCACTTAAAAAGATTTTTCTCTCCCCTCACTCCCAATTAATCTTAAACATTGTCCCAAGTTTGTCCCAAGTTTGTTCCAAAAGTGAACTTTTCATTTTGATTAAATATGTTGCCCTTCTTTCTTTTTGATCCAGTTCTCAACACTTTAGTAAGGACTTGTGGTTTATGGCTTGACTTAGTGGTTAAGAGAGAGCTGCCTCCCTTCAACTGGTCTCGTAGGTTGGGGCAGTCGCCCTTCTGAAAGAATGCTCCATATTTGTCTTAGTCACTTCAGTTTGTTGTTGAGCTATGTTGAAACAATGCTATTGAACCCAAACAGGTAGCCCTACTTGGCCAAATTCAATCCTGGTGCAAGCACTTACAACTCTCCTTAAAGTCGCTGGGCCAAATGCATTTGTGACAAATGTCAGCATAAGTTAAACATCAGGCGTAAACTGTCCAGAAAACAGATGTGGATTTAAACTGTAAAGATAATCCTATTTGTTGCATTTCCTGTTATTTGCCTTTTGCCCTGTTGGTGTATAAATTGCACCTTCTTGACTGTCAAATGGTGTAAGGAACACTCCTTACATCCATTACTTACATACATTTTCTGATCAACTTACACCTGATGTGTACGTTTCATCTCTGTTTAAATCACAGCTGTATTGGACCCAATATGTCTACATAACTTTCTGTATTGGATGATAGGTGATGCTTTCCAGTAGGTCTCATTGAACTGATGGATGCCTCATGACTTTGATTTGACCAGTTTACAGTTAGAGAAATGCCCTTGTTTTGTTCAGAAAAAAGGATTTATTGCATTCAAACTGAGTAAAATCATACCAAATTATTAATTTTCTCTATGAATATTAATGTTTATACAAGGAGCTGGACTGATAACCTTGTAAAATCAAAGATCTCTATATATCCACAGATCATATACAGCTCAGGCAGAAGCACTCGTAAACCTCTTTACGCCACCCCTCTAAAGTACACAAAGTGATTTTGCAGGGACCACCTTTCGGAGTGGGAAGGTAGCATTAGTCATCATGCACATTAATGCTTGATCTTTCTGACGAGATTGCAAAAAGATTGTTGATTAGTGCCAACTGTAGTGGTAGTTTATGTACTGGGCTGTCCCCACCAGCTCACTTTGCAAACCAGTGAACAGTTGCCATTGCTGATGATTTTAAGCCCCCTAGTGAGCTAAATGAGATTTGAACTTGCCAGCCACAGTAGAAAGCTCTGTATCCTACTACCAATCTGTAAAGTCATCCCAGTTACCGTAAGAGCAGATGTTTTAAATGAAATCAGAGCCTCAGCAGAATCTGATTCTGCAGTCTTCAAATATTCAAGTCTCAACTAAACTACAGTCAATCTCTGTTTAAATAAAAGTGGACATGTTTTAAATTAACCACCAGATGGAGCCCACACAACCCTAAGGAACAGAAATATATTGACATTGGCAGAGAGAATAAATTTGTTAGTCTCTAAGGTGCCACAAGTTCTCCTGTTCTTTTGATAAACAGTGTAGCCTTCTGTAGCTTCTTAAAAATCAGAGCAAATTTGTGATCTGTTTTGCTGTTTGTAAACAAAATGAGGGGTTGGACAGACAACAAGTTGGCTCTGTATTATATATCTGTATAGCTACTTACTCTTTTTGCATACACTGCAATTATGTCAGGTCGAGGGGACAAACTTGGCCTATACATACATGTACAAATAATAAAAGATATTACTTAGAGATTTTCTCAAGTCTGGTGATTTAGCCAGCCAAAGAAAAATTCTAAAGGGCCATCTTCCAGAACTCAGCCAGGGAGAATAGAGGGACACAATGGGTCAAAAATTTCCTTCCCCACACCACTTTCTACAGGCCAAATGGAAATCAGAGATTGAGGAAAAGTCCTATTAAAACATGTAAGGGAGATGGTGCACCCACTACGGTAACTGATAGTGGCAGCAGCTTCCCATGCCCATTCTTTAATGATTCTTGAAAGGTGGGGCTCCAATTCATACACCCAGCTTGTATGTTTTAAATAAATAGCCCATACGCTATCCTGCACCCTCTCGGGTTTATGCATAGGCTGCTGTCCCCTGGTGAGGGAGAAAAGCAGGCATAGGTATGGAGTTGTGGTGCATGGAAGGTGCACAGCTAATTTAAACACACGTGGGACTGGTTTGTTTTGATTAGCAGACCAAGATCGCAGACCAAGATAGTTAGTTCTGGGGCATAGAAGGCCACAGACAATTTCTGCTGTTATTTGCTCTAAGTTGCTCTGCTTCAAGCTAATTTTTAGTAGTCTGTTTGTATTTGGGGTCCTGATTACACTGTATTTGACCAGATATTTGACATTCCCAAAAGGAAACTTCCTTGCACTGGTCATTTAATTATTCTCACAAACAAAACAAAGCAAGGGGAATTGACGCATTATATCAGTGAATTTTCAGATATTTCAATTGACTGGTTTTTCTGTTTGTGCTAATTTTTGGTTACTCAGGAGCTTTAATACCAAACATATAGGCCTGTCTGTCCTGGCAGCAGGACCCACATTGACACATGATAAACTGCAATTAAACACCATCCTTGTTCGAAAGGTGCTACTATCATTTCCCAAACCGTTACAGATCAGACCCAATGCTGTTACTTAGGGCTAGTCTACAAGGCTTTGCTGATGCAGCTATAGCTGTATAGCTATACTGGCAGAGCATCCTGGTGGAGTTCCAACTTATTCCGAGAAATGGAGATCTTTTGGCTGGATACATAAATCTCCTCTCCAAATGTCATAAGCTATATTGGCAAAAGGACTCGTTGGCTGCTATAGCTGCACCTACCTAGGTTTTTTTTGCCAGCATAGCTATGTCAGTGAGGGGTGCGGGTTTTTTCACCTAGGCATTCTGACAAAACTTTGAAACATGGACCTGGTTGTGCGGCAGACAATGCCAGAGCTACACTACAAAGCGAATTTGTTTTGTTAACAGAACATTACAGGTGCACTCAAATGTCGGGGTATGTCAGAATTAAGGCTGCCAGCATAACCTTAACTGGCTATTTGTGTAAATGCATTCCAGTTCAGGCCTGGGTTGATTCATGCTATTTTAAGTATGTCTACACTTGAAACGCTACAGTGTAGACACTCGCTACAGCGACAGAAGAGGCTTTTCCATTGTTCTAGTTAATCCACCTCCCCGAGAGGCACTAGTTAGGTCGATGGAAGAATTGGAGGGATGGATTTTTTATACCCCTGAGATTAGCTATGCTAATGTAAGTTTTCAGTGTAGACCAGCCCATAATGTCTCATACAAAGTTTTCTACAATTTTAGAAGCACATACATAGTAGGAAAATAAAGCTGTACAAATCCTTATCTGAGGGAAACAGGAGGGAGTGTAATCTCTCTGGAATTATTCAGCTCCAGGCCCTTCCAGGGATTTGGGGGCTCTATCTGTGGAGAGAGGGAGGAGATCACTTTTTTCTGCCCGTCAGTTTTGAAGTAGAGTTAACTCTGATAACCACTTCTACTTGTGGTAGCAAGAAGGAGGAAAGAAAGGAGGAAATGGAAGGTACCTGTTGTAGTGTTGCCAACTAACTCTTGTCATTTTATCATTTGTTTCTTAAACCACTAGCTCCCAGATTCATGTGAAAGTAAAAATCTCATACATATCTAAATAAAAAAAAAACTCATGAGTTTTAAGCCAATTTTTGAATGCTTGGGGTTGGCAATACTGATGTCGCAACAACTGTAGCAATGTGGCTCCACTGAAAACACTCTGCCCTGAAGCTGAGGAGACAGGTAAGGGAGCTCAAAAGTAGTGCAGACACACTTTGCTTCCAGTGAATTCCTATGATCCAAACAGATCTCTAGGGGTTTGGGAATTTGGGGACAGAACCTTCTCATTTCATCCGAGGGGCCTAATGCCAATTACAGAATCTCATTAATTTTTTTTACTCACCTCCTGCTGCATAATATCTAGGACTAAATTCTTATTCAGCACTTAGGCAAAACTCTCACTGATGTGAATGGCTAATTAGCTTGCGTAAAAGCTGAGCAAAGGCACTGGGACTGGACATAGAGATCAAAGTTCTTTCATGAACTGCAAGAATTAGCTTTTTTCTCCCACAGGAAGTGCTAAAAGCAGCATTGTTTTTGTGGTTGTATCTGCATGAAGACTTCTGGTGTAGTATTTTCAAAGAAATTAGCAAAGGATGAAGGCTTCCTGTTTCCCCATTAAAGATATGAATGAAGAAGAATTAAAATAAGGTGTAAAGAAATCAATCCTACTATGAGACAGGCCCATATTTTTAAAGTGACCACTAACTGTGTGTATTTCATTTGATGCCCTTCGGTGCTGATTGTCAGAAGCGCCTCCATTGACTTCAGATAGAGTTGAGGGTGCTCAACACTTTTGAAATTCAGGCCTTTGTGACTCATTTGGGGACAAGTTGGGCACTCCAGATAAATGGCCAGGTGAAAACCTGCACCTTAGGTGATCAGCTAGTGATTTCTCGTCCCATGAATGTATGACATTGTTCTTAAATATGCTCATGTAAAACTCCCTAATATAGTTACAGTTCTCAACATTCATAAAGAATGCACACAGAAAAGTATCACCGCTGGAAGCAGTCTCGCTGGAAGTATAATGCACAATATTGTTTCCCTACTAGTTCTTGAGAAAATATTATGAGTTATTTGTAGACAAAAATGACATGAAGAAAGACAGATTCCAGCAACATTTCCACTCAATGCTGGCACCAGTTCACGCAAGCCTATGAAAAGCAGCAAAGGCTGTTCATTTCAGTGCTGAATATTTTTGTCAAGATGAATCCATTCCTGAACCATGCTGTCTCTTTCTCTGTTACAAATTAAGATTTTTTCTTTTCGGAAAAAAAGGTTCACAATTCATTTCAGCGTCATGGCAGTGACTCTGTAGATAAGACTGGAGAAGATATTTAATTTATAACTTCTATTTTCACCCTTTTTTAACCTCTTCCTCCTCAAAATCCTTTTGCACTGAAATGTCTCAAGAATAGTTAGCAGAAAGATGATTTTTTTTGAAGTTGGAAGAAAATCAGGAAAGTAATTTACAGTCACTAAGAACAGCAAGAGCTTTTAAAAATGTGTTCCTAATTTTTTAAAATTAGCTTTTAGCTTAAAGCCAGCTTATTTTAAAAGTTCAAAATAGCCATTCGCTTCGTCCTGTGGGGGCACGTCTTGAAAACAACTGGGTTAGAATTAAGAAAGTTAGAAAAGTTTTGATTCTTAACCCCTATTAGATAGGTGAGCCCCTAAGAGCCCCTATCTTGCAAATAACAGATATGAAGCTGCTATTACATGTATCTTCTTAACTTCCATAAGGTACTTATCCCCTCTGAGCCTCAACAGTTATGCCATCAGAGTTGTAGGGGATGAAAACCTCCCCTTCCCACTGAGTGAATGTGTGTGTTGGTGGGGGGGATGTTATCCAGCATATAGCAAGAGAACAAAAAAGGCTCCCCAGACCATATCTGAAGGGTAAGTTGAATAGAGAAAGGGATTATGTACAGGTCTCTCTGCCCTTTATGTAGATTTGGTGGCTTTTCCCCATGTCAAGAGAGTGGGTATGTGGACAGAGACAGAGACTTGTTAATCATGTATGTGAGGCAGATCCATGTGTAAGAACCATTCCTGTCAGGTGTTTAAATTAATAGCTTAGCTGCAAGGAAACCTTTACAAACAAGTTCTTAAAAATGTGAAACTGCCTGTGCAGTACCAAACCTACAGCTGGCTTAACAGCATTTGTTATATTTAACAGCTCATTCCAGATCATTACAAACTCCCTGTTTAGCTCTCAGTAAGTCCTGAGAGCAGAGATGTGGTTGCCAGTAAAATTTTTTTCAAAGTTGCAACCCACACCACTGCCAGGATGTGGAAAGCAGCAGCAGGAGAACAGTGAGAAATCACTGGACATAGGAATAACAAAGCACCCGAAGATACAGGGGTGGGAGAGGCAGAGAATCAAGAGAGTGCTCATTTTCCTTTGGAAAAATAAGTAACTATTAGTCTTTTTTAAAACATGGTCCTACATGTATATAGCGCCTTTTATCTGCAAAGATCCCAAGCAATTTACAGTATTACATATATACAGTCTAAACATGCATAGGATTCCAGTTAGTATAGGAAGTGGATACAGAGAAACTATGGCAAGAAGAATAAAACTACAAGTGTGATAAACAGAACTCTACATCAAGAATTTCTGTTCCTCCTTCACTCTCAAGTAACAATGAGATTTCCAGGGATTTGTTTTTGTTTTACTGAAAATGTTTCAACACTATTTAGTACTGTATTTGCTTTTTGAGCATCTGTCTCTTCAATGGGGTGTTTTTTTAAAACACTACCCTACCACTGTGGGGGAGCAGGAACATGGTAATTTTGTATTTATTGCATCCATATCATTATGTTCTCTGAAGAACATTCCACTGCCCTTAGTCAGCATTATTAAATGGTCTGCATACTCTTGTTTAGCTCCCTTTCACCCACTCTCGTCTCATTGGCACGATTTCAATTTTTTTCTCTTGCCATTCTAATCCTCTCTATCAGCCACTCCAGGCCTTTCTTTCAGCTTTCTCATGCTGTTCTTATACCTGCTTTCATAGAATCATAGAACTGGAAGAGACCTCAAGACGTCATCTAGCCCAGTCCCTTGCACTCAAGGCAGTAGTAAGTATGATCTAGAGACCATCCCTGACAGGTGTTTGTCCAATCTGCTTTTAAAAATCCCTAATGATGGAGATTCCACAACCTCCCTAGGCAATGTATTCCAGTGCTTAAGCACTCTGACAGTTAGGAAGTTTTTCCTAATGTCCAACTTAAACCGCAATTTAAGCCCACTGCTTCTTGTCCTATCCTCACAGGTTAAGAACAATTTTTCTCCCTGCTCCTTGTAACAATCTTTTATGTACTTTAAAACTGTTATCATACCCCCTTCTCCAGACTAAACAAACACAGTTTTTTTAATCTTCCCTCATAGGTCATGTTTTCTAGACCTTTAATCATTTTTGTTGCTCTTCTCTGGACTTTCTTCAATTTGTCCACATCTTTCCTGAAATGTGGCACCCACAACTGGACACAATACTTCAGTTGGGGCCTAATCAGCATGGAGTAGAGCAGAAGAATTACTTCTCGTGTCTTGCTTACATCACTCCTGCTAATACATCCCAGAATGATGTTTGCTTTTTTTACAACAGCGTTATACTGTTGACTCATATTTAGCTTGTGATCCAATATGACCCCCAGATCTCTTTCTGCAGTACTCCTTCCTAGGCAGTCATTTCCCATTTTATATGTGAGCAACTAATTGTTCCTTCCTACTTGGAGTACTTTGCATTTGTCCTTATGAATTTCATCCTATTTACTTTAGACTTCCTCCATTTTTTCCAGATCATTCTGAGTTTTAATCCTATCCTCCAAAGCACTTGCAACCCCTCGCAGCTTGGTATCGTCCACAAATTTTATAAGTCTATCATAACAACAGTGTTTCTTCCCATCTCTCCCATAGCCCAGTTGCAGTACTCCCTGATTTGTCCTTACTCCCTTTGATTTGTTCACAGGAACTCTTGATTCTTTTCATTCCCTCTTGGACCTTCCCAACCATTCTGTGCCTCTTTGCCTGGTCTTCTCTGAACTTCTCCATGATGCTTCAATTCACTCTCCTGGATCACCAAGTGAGCATTATTTCCAGGGCACATATGTGTAAACTCAGAGAAGTTCTGGTTCTTCCACTGCCCAAACTGGTAAAAGCTGGGAGTGCATCAAATCATCCTCCAGCAAATTCCTCTGATTGAAAGAGAGGTGTTAGAGGGCTTTAGAGAGAACTGAAGAACGCCTCACTGAGAAAGGAAAGGCCACTACAACACAGCTTGCAATGGGAAAACGGTGGTATTCTGGGGAATCACTGAAAAAACACAGTATGTACAATGGGACAACTCAATTCACAAATTAAAACCTCCTCTGCCATTGTGGCTCATCCACAGTAGGTATCAAACTGTGTAAAACATGGTTTTAACAGGTTCAGGCAAACATGCATCAAACATGGCTCCTATCCCAATACAGAGGGGTCTATGAATCACTCTTTTAGCTCTTCGGTTTATTCTGGGATAATCTGTTGGCTACTGTGTTTCATCCTCTAAATTTTCCGGTCCATTTTCAGTCCTCTGGCCCAGTGCAATCTTTTATCTAAGCTTTGCTGTGTCACAACAGCCCACCCAGCACAAAAGTCTGTTTTATACTTAGTACACAAACTGCAATAAGAGTTTGGTGCCACAGTGAGTTAGTAATCCAGGCTGAAAGCTCTCCCAGCCAAGTTGAGTCATACTCACTCTCTGTTCCTTCAGGCATCTGTGGGACATTTTATCCACTCCCCCTCCTTTGGGATTTTTTTCCCTCCACTTCCCACTACACTATTCTAATTTGGTCTCTGCTCCTGTGCTGTTCCAATCTTTGCCTGGCATCCCCCACAGCATTCCAAATCTCTCAGCGCACCCCAGGCCACAATACTCTTCTTTCAACTCTGCTGCACACACAAGTTCTCTCTTAGTTCCCTTGGCTGCTCTCTCAGCTCAGTTGGAATTTGTATATCAAGAGGTAACTCAAATGTCTGAGAATCTGTATGTGACCTAAACACTTTATAAAATATTGCCATTACAATGTCTCATTGATAAGTAATTATTTTTCAAACACCATTCTACTCGTTACTTTGAAATTTCATTTTCCAGTGTACAAGATGGCTGGTTCTCTCAGCCACCCCCTTACAACCAATCACCAACACAAAAACAGCATTTTCACCGGCCAGCGTGGTTGTTCTCTGGACTGACATGTTAATTTTCAGCTCAATGTGGCTTGGGATGGAAGTATTACAAATCTCTGGAAAAAAAAACAAATCTTTGGAATAATGGAAACACTAGCATGCATTAACGTTAGGGGTGCTGTTCAGTGCCACTGTCATTGACTTCTGTGGGATTTTGGAGTATAAAAGAAATGCAGTTTTTACAGTACTTTTTGTATGTGAAATGCTGAAGCCCCAATGCTATAATTGGATCCATGCGCTCAGGTCTGATAGCAGGTCCAGGACCCAAGTTTCCCTTTTCCTTCAGTGTATTAGGCTCCAACTTGAAAGACATTCACATTGTTTGTTTACAAATCTAAAACTCGGTTCTAATTGAATATAAAACCAGAAATTTGATACAGTATCTGAAAATACTTATTTGATTAAGTAGCTATATGCAATTTTTAGGTGAACTTTATCCATTTATTTATATATTCTGACATTCTGTTTTATGAGCTATAAATTAATCAGTCTGAAAAATGGCAAGGTTTCAAAACTTATCCCTGGCAATTATACTCTAGTTAGAGCACTGGATTGAGACTCAGGAGACCTAGATTCTATTCCCAGCTCTGCCACTGGCCTACGAGGCGATCTTTGGCAAGTCATTTCCCCACTCTGCCTCAGTTTCCGCATCCAGAATCCAAACACACACAAAACGTGTAGAGAGGCTGTAGCTGCTATCCCAGCATATAGGCTGGAGCAACTGCAGCAAGAGGTAAAGTTGCTGCACTGCAACCCCGCAGTCTGGTGCTGAGCTGAGGGAGGATTTTGCACCCAGGTATGATTTGATTTTTCAGGTAAAATAGTGAAATGGTATTGACTTTTTTTGTGAAGCACTTTGAAATCTGCTGATGAAAAGCACTATGTAAGTAGGTGTTGTTATTGTTTCTTCAAATGCTCTTTGTTCACCACTGCTTATCATTAACAACCATGCAGTTAGTATTTGTTTATACAGCTGGTGTCTAAGATTCCACCCTCAGACCCACAGTTGTACTTTCAAAGACTAAGTTGCCTCAGCTGACACACAGTGGTTTTTTACTGCATTAAAATAAAACAGATAAGCTCTTTATGTTAGGGTTTCACTAGATTCAAAGAGGTCTGTATGTGAGAAGATTCTGAAAGGGCATAAAACATCTTTGCTGCACTTATTAAGAAAGCTCAGCAGTCTCTTCACACTCAACAGTCAGATACCGTTGTGATGAGTAGGTTATAAATACTCAGGCAGATACAGATAGGCAACTGAAGGCAAGCATTACTGCATCGGAGCTAGAATATCGAGCATGGAAAATGGCTGTTCAGATGGGAATTCTTTGATTTTATATACTGTAGTCTTAATTCTCTCTTTCTTCCTTTGTCCATATCATTGCAGCCTTGCTTGGTTTTACTTCGCCTACCTAACCCGACCAGCATTCCTGGGGACGTGACTCTCAATAAAGATGCTAAGAATCTGAATACTAGGACAGCTAGCACTGTGCTGACTGTAGAGTCACAAAGCAAAGAATTATTCCTTGGCATCAGTTTTCATTTTTTAAATTGATTTTGATAGTAGGAATGATTATGCTCCTGCATATTAATTGCTAAATGATGTAAAATTTCACATGAAGAAACAACACTTGTAAATACTGAAGCACTCATCGGATGGACATGAAACTAAGAACTGTTTAATAGAAGTCAGTTCAGGGGTAACATTTGTGCTTTTAATCTACAGTTTAAAAATAATGATTTGTATCGTATCTACTTAGTAAAATGATAAAATTAAAAACAGAAATTGCTAGTACGCAACAGTGAAAATGTAATAATTAAACACTTAAAAGATATATACTTAATGACCCTACAACAAAGACACCTATGATTAAAAGGGTCTTTACACAAAAGACTTGTTTTCAACAATTCATTCAATTTTTGTCTGCTATATTGTATGCCTTGCTTTGGTGTTCCCACTGCTGTCTATTTAATGCTTGTTTTACAGTATGTTTGTGCTTATGTTCTTTTCAAATGCTTGGCATTATAGTGAGATCTCATATCTTTTCTCAAATTAAATTTTGCTCCACATACTCCACATGTATACAGATGAACATCCATGTGCTGCTCCAGTTGTTCGTTATTTGGGAATATCTGAAAGCAGACCTGGCATATAGTCTCTCCAGCTGATAAATGAGATATCATATGCCGTACATGGTCATGTTTTCTGAAGTTTCCTTGATCACAAATGGAACAGACATACCTGGCCATGCCTTTGTGCATATCATTGTGGAGCCGCAGCTGACGTTCTCTTAAAAACTGCTTTCCACATGTCTGGCAAACAAATTGTTTTTCCTTGGTATGAACAGTGTAATGTTCCCGTAAGTGACAACGCTGATAAAATCCTTTCCCACAAAGATTGCAGAAATGCTTGCGTCTGTGATCTCTTTCATTCTCTTCCATAATAGCATTCTTAAACAGATCTTGCTCTAGGCAGTTTGACATATGTTCAACAACTAGAGTTTCAGTTTCAAAACGCTGACCACAATTAGGACATCGGAAAGGACAGGCAGAATGCTTATATAACTGTTTGTTTGGAAGACTGTTCATTTGGAAGTGACTGTCCCTGAAGTCCTCCAATATCTCTGCAAACATCATATCCCTTATTTCAGACTGTTCCTCAGGATTCTCTTCTAAGTCCATTTTTTCCTCAGCATTTCTTATACCATTCATTGTCAGATCCTGGGGTTCTCCACATGTCTGTGCATGATCCTGTAACTGTCTACCCTTGACCAATATTTGGCCACATTTGCCACAAGCACATATATTTTCTATGTGTTTAGATAAATAATGAGCAGATAGATCTTCTTCTGTAATTGTTAGCCCACACAGTTCACAGGGCGCATTCTCCGCATCTTCCTGCACTGGGGGGGCTTTCCTGTTAAGATGCTTTGCGTTTTTTAAACACTTTCTTGCATTCTCATCTATAGACAACCGGGGTTTTAGAGTTTTTCGAGAATGTCTCTTTTCATTGATCTCTTCTGCAACATAATATCTGTAAAGTGGCTCTTCCTGTTCATCATCTAATTCATCATTGTCAGTAGATTCGTTACAGTCTTTATCTGTCACTTTAATAATGTTAAAATCTTTCAGTTCATCTTCTGGGTTATCCTCTGGTTCCATCTTGATGATAATTCTTTTCCTCTCAGTGGCTCTACTTCCTTCTTCACCGGACGTCTCAGATGCAACTATACTACTGTTCCTGCTTGTTATGTTTGACACTGGAGATGAAGAGTCATCGGCTGCTTGATTGGCATCCCCTTTATAGTTCTCTGATTGTGCAGACAGTATTTTAGAAGTAGCGTCTTTTTCACTAAAGTCAATTTTTTCAATACCATAAAACCTGGTATTTTGGTATGAATGCCTATTTGTGCATGTTAACACATGCTCATCCAGTAACTTTTCACAGCTAAAACTAAACCCACAGCTGTCACAGGTAAAGCTTCTTCCAAAGCGGCGTGAATGTGACACACGATCTTTTGTGTTAGAGAATTTGGACACGGTGCTTTTTTTGCAAACATCAAACAGTTGTTCAGGAAAACTGCCCAGCTGCAAAGCTTCTTCATCCGGCTCTTTGTTATGGGAGGTGTTTACGGTTGAACTTGGTGGCTCCATACACCACCTGTTTACTTCACTGCCATTTCTAGTAAGTGTGTCTTCATACATTCTCACACCAAATATCATTTTACTATTCTGTGTACTAGAAGCAGAAGATGAACACTTTAAATTAGAGGAGTCTGTATCTTGTATATCTTCTAAACATTCAGGCACGTTATATAACTGTAGATAGTTCATTGCCACTTTAAATTGCTCAAAGTTGGTAGGGGCCGTCATAATTTTTCCTAAATACATAAACTGTAATATGAGATCAAAGCATTCAGCGCTGATCTTCATGTTGCTGAGATTCAGTTGGGCTGTGGTGTGTTGGTGGTTCATAAAAAACATCCTAAAATAAGAGCTGCAGGCAGCTAGGACCGCTTTGTGTGCTTGAAAATAAATATCATCAATAGCAATGCAGCAGTCACAGAGAAAACCCCACTCTCTTTGGTTGTTTAGCTGCTGAAGGACATATGTGCTGTGGCTGGTACTTGCCATCTTGTATACCGATTACAGTCCTGTGGAAAAAAAGAAAAAGAAAAGAAAAGAAATATTTAGTTATAAGCACAGAAAGTAAGAGGGAGCTTATTTTAATACAGAGGACAATTGTTAAGAACTTCAATTTGGGTCCAAAATTTTATATTCTTACTATTTTTATAATCTGCTTGGAAAGGTCTTCCTGGAGATAAATACCTACTAAAGAAAATCCAGTAAACTGGTGCCAAGAAAAATAAAAATATCCACTATTCCATTCTCCCTCTGCTGGATTTGCAGTACCAGTTAACTAATAAACTTTACTGCCACACCTGTACTGATCTCAACAATACTACGGCTAGTACAAAAATCGGAAAGTAAACCACAAAGAAATATGGCCAAGATTTTCAAACGTGACACTGATTTTAGGTACCCAACTTGAGATACTTTAAAGGGGCCTGGTTTTCAGAAAGTGCTGCGCATCCATCCAGTGAAAATCAGGGTCCTTTAATGTGTCTCAAGTTGGACAACTGTGACATAGGATGGTTTGGCGATGATGCTGCATTGTCATGGAGGAAACATAGGTTTAATTACTATTCTTTCCCGCCTAGGCTATCAGGAGGCTGGGAGAACCATGGAAACAATATGAGCAATCCTTAAAGAGGAAGAAATGTTCCACATTGCCCAAAACATCCACTATGGCCATTTAAAGAGCAGCATTTATGGATCACTAACGTTACCCAGGCCTTGGCTGGAAGTTGGATGGCTGCAGTAGGAGTATATATATTATCATGGCACCCAGGGGCTCCAGTCATGGACCAAGACCCCTGTCAAGGTTCCTTCCCCACTCTGAACTCTAGGGTACAGATGTGGGGACCTGCATGAAAGACCCCCTAAGCTTATTCTTACCAGCTTAGATTAAAAACTTCCCCAAGGTACAAACTTTGCCTTGTCCTTGAACAGTATGCTGCCACCACCAAGCATTTTAAACAAAGAAGAGGGAAAGAGACCACTTGGAGACGTCTTCCCCCAAAATATCCCCCCCAAGCCCTACACTCCCTTTCCTGGGGAAGGCTTGATAAGAATCCTCACCAATTGGTACAGGTGAACACAGACCCAAACCCTTAGATCTTAAGAACAATGAAAAATCAATCAGGTTCTTAAAAGAAGAATTTTATTTAAAGAAAAGGTAAAAGAATCACCTCTGTAAAATCAGGACGATAAATACTTTACAGGGCAATCAGATTCAAAACATAGAGAATCCCTCTAGGCAAAACCTTAAGTTACAAAAGACACAAAAACAGGAATACACATTCCCTCCAGCACAGTGAATTTTACAAGCCATTAAACAAAAGAAAATCTAACGCATTTTCTAGCTAGATTACTTACTAACTTTACAGGAGTTGGAAGACTTGCCAGGAACAGATCAAGGATGTAAAGGTATCACACGGACAGACAGACAAAAGCCTTTCCCCCCACCTCCAGATTTGAAAGTATCTTGTCCCTTCATTGGTCATTTTGAGTCAGGTGCCAGCAAGGTTACCTTAGCTTCTTAACCCTTTACAGGTGAAAGGATTTTGCCTCTGGCCAGGAGGGATTTTATAGCCCTGTATACAGAAAGGTGGTTACCCTTCCCTTTATATTTATGACAACCCCATTGTGCTAGGTGCTGCACAAATACAGAACAAAAAAGCCCCTGTAGGAACAGAGAGAGACTCCTGATGAGTGGGTCAGGAACAAGGAAGATTTCCCTCTCCAAACTGAAAGCTGACCAGGAAGGAAATACCCTGACATGCTACTCCGATCTGATTAGCAAAGTGACACCAATTGTAGAAGCTTTTTTTTTTGTTTTTACATTACACTGAAAAGTAAAGAAGTTGTTCTGCACTAGTTAATACAGTATGACGCTTTGGTGGCAACAGATTCAGTTATTTTACTTCCCAAACAGAATCTTTTACTTCACTGAAATGAAGAGGTACATTCTAAGCAACAACATTTCTAAGCATTTAGATAACTTTGGATGTTTTTGTGAACAAAACCAAAGCAAAAAGCAACAACCCCTGCAGATCTTGAATTTTAAAAAGTATTCACAAAAAACATCTTGTATGCCCAGTCGTGCTAGAACAATTATTATAGTGAGGGTGCTAAACGCGGAAAGCACGGATTTGGGTTGTTATTGCTACCTCAAGCCAGGCGATGCGGCAGCACCCCTACTTCCAGGTCCTACGCATAGGACTCCAAATGAGGTGCATTTGACCTGAGGTTACTTTGTACATTCAGTCTCATATGATAATATGTTGAATTACCATTTAAATCCTAAGAACAGTAACTGAAGATTTACTAATAATTTCAGTTCAAACTACATAGTATGTGTTTAATATATCTTCTGGGAAGATGTGGTCACAAAATGGATACTGACATTTCAGGTGTGATAAGGCATGAGGACAGCTATGAACTGCCATCTGTACCAGAGAAGTCTGTTCAGAACAGATACACATTATCAGCTGCCCTTATTACAACTTGCAAAGTGGCAAATTCAATTTTGAAATAAAATGTAGTAATAAAAAAAATCCCACTTATTCTTCTATTTAAAAAGACATTTTGTAAAGTTTGCTAGTTGAAAACAGTTCTTTAGCAGGGTAACCCGAAGGCAAATAAAAAAAGAGATTATGCAGTATCTGGGGCCTGATGCATGCCCACTGAAATCAGTGAAAATATTCCCATTGACTTCAACAGGCATTGGAGTGAGGTAGAAAAGATGTATTCGTTTAGGTTTCTCTTTTCCTTAGGAAAAGTAGGAATAAAGGATATTGCCTCTTTTGAAAGGGGAACTCTGGGAGATAACGGTCAATAAAACGTAGAATTCTTCAGCACTTGATCTTGGATATGCAGAAGAGGACAGACTGGTAAGGCATATCTCCTGAAGCCTCTATAAGAATTAGCCCGACAGTGGGTCTGCCTGATGCTGATAACAGGTAAAATGCTCAGATACTATAGTGATAGGGGGCATACAAGTACTTAGGGAACTCTTACATTAACATTTTAGTGTGACTAAGAATGGATTTAAATTAGTAAGGTGCTATTAAAGTGCTCTTTTTCTTCCAAGCTCGACAGCAACCTGTCATATGTATTTTATGTGTTGGTGTATTTAAAAACAGCAGTGCCTGAATATTGGACCTTCAGTGCAGAAATAATTATAGGCAGAGCTGGTGGCACCACCTGTTTTAAGGTTGTCTGACATTTCCATTATAAGACCCTGTTTTCTGTTGCTTATAATTTGGCCAAACTAACTACTTGGGCTGAATTTTTCCATGCCGGGGCTCTGCCGCAAGCTGATTTCTTTTTTCTTTTTCTTTTTTTTGGGGGGGGGAGGGGGGAGGGAGTTAGTGGAATATCAGCCAAAATGATTCCATCATTTCTGACAACGAGGCTAGGGAAAATACACCACTTTGCCCATGTTAAAAAATTCTGCTGACCTTTTCTTTGAAAAGCTCCAGCTACCTTCTCTGGAGTTTTGACTTTAAATCTGGCAGAGAGATAGCCTTGTGTCAGGGATGTGCATTTTGACATCTCATGAAAATCCACGCAAATCTGGCCAAACTATAAGCCTTGGAAAAATCACACTTCACACAAGCTCAATAGAGGCTTTTTTCATTTTAGCAGCTAAAATCTCCAGATTCTGTCTTCACCAAGCGTGCTCGAGCCTCTCACAGATTCTAGTGCTGACCAGACCACACATGTGCTATCCCCACAGAGCAAATGAGCATGCTCTAGCTCAGGGCTCCTGCGAGGGGCTCAATAACTGTATGTCTATACTGCAATTAAAAACCCATGACTGGCCTGTGCCATGTGTCTCGAGCTTGCGGGGCTCAGGCTAAGGGGCTGTTTAATTGCAGTGTAGACATTTGGGCTCAGGCTGGAGCCTGGGCTCTAGGACCCAGGGAGTGGGAGGGTCCCAGAGCTTGGGCTTCAAATGTCTACACCACAGTTAAGCAGCTCCGCAGCCACGTCCCACAAGCCTGAGTCAGCTGGCACAGGCCAGCCATGGGTTTTTAAACTGTGGTGTAGACATACCTTAAGACTCTTCCTGTAATGGCTACACCAGGCCAGGGTGAGGCTGAGCACGGAACCAAGCTCAGGGAGCCTGTCTCTCCAGTGCTCTCTGAGACCTCCCTGCTGGCTCCCAGGCAGCCTGGAGGAGGAAGCTGTCTGATTCAAATCCAGAGGAGACAAGAGCTGAACCAGGGAAGGGAAAGGAGATTGGGACAAGGAGGGTGATGAGACTGGGAGCAGAAACTGGGACTGGCTGGGCAAGGAGGCTGGGACTGGGAGCCAAGGAGGAAAATGGAGAAGAAGGAAAGACAACAGGACACCAGTTAGTGGGGGGTGGGCACCATGATTAGACAGGGAACTGTGAGGTGGGGGGAGCCTGGGACTAGAAACCATTGGGAGGACGGGGAGACAGATCTGACAAGGAGTCGTGGTTCAGGGGGAGAACTGGGACTGGCTGGGCAAAGAGACTGAGGCAAGTTGTCAGGCAGGGTGGGTGCAGACTGAGACTGGATGAGGAGCCCAAGAATTGGGAGTAGGATGAGACCCAGGGGTGGAGGGAGAGATAGCTCAGACAAGGTGCCAGGAGGGGAGAACGAGGACTGGCTGGGCAAGGAGACTGGGGACAAGTAGTTGAGGTGGAAGGGGGACTAGTTGGGCAGGGAGAAAGGGACTGAAGCAGGGAAACTTCTGGTTAGCCAGTGGGGTGAGACCGAAGTCCTCTCTGTTTGGCTGGTTTGGCATGCCTTAATAAAGGACACCCAGCCTTGGGCTGTAACTGCCCTGCTCTTAGCAATTTGTCCTGAATTTATACTCTCAGTAGTGTCCCGCCAGAGGCCGCATCGTTACAGTCAGTATCTACTATTAATGTGGCATATATAAAAACAAAACAAGCTATACAGCTATATGAAATATCTGCATGCTTTGGTCAAAAGCCTTCTAACTGAAAAGAGCAAGTATCCAGTATAACTGCATGCTTTGCTATGGCATGGATTTAAAAAAGTTTTTAAACTAAAGATATAAAAAGTTCCTAAAACATTTTTAATTTTAAAATGTAGAGACCTTGGCAAAGTTCCTGTTGAAATGTGTATGTTTTCTTAAAAAAAAAAAAAAAAGTACCACAGGCTTTAGGAGCATTTGGGCCCCTAAAATTAGTAGGTGGTTTTCAGAACCCAGCATTTTCACTGCTGAGCAGGCAAAAATGGAAATCTCACAGACTTAGCTGCTGGCTGCTTTTCTGTGGAAACCAAGATCAGACAAAATGAAATAAATAAAAGCTCTGAATTTAGTACTAACGGAAAGTGATATACTGAAAACCCAGAAGAATCAAGTCTCCTATGTATCCACAAAACAGATCGATGTACCATGGACCGTGACGATGCAAATTTCCCCACACCACTCCGCCACCATATCTCAACCTTGACCTCAGGGATAACCTCTACAGAGGAGAAGATATTTTAGACGCTATGCCCCTTGAGGGTGAAATGAACCTTGGTGTGAAAGGCCAGTGCATTAGAGACATATGGGAAATCTACATATGTGGGGGTAAGCAGGCACAACAGCTGAGCAAGTGGTCACCATACCCCCTTGCATGCTGTAGAGGGGCCACATGGTAGAAAAAACAAATAGAGGATGTGAAGTACCCTCTAGAGATCTACACGATAAGCTCAATTACTTGGGCTATTTGTGAGGATGGTGAATGTCACCCTCAGCCACGGCCTGCCAACAGGAGTACTAGTTGTGATGTTGCTTTCTGTGATGCGGACACCTGTTCGTTACGAGCTGTCGTACTAAGACTATCAATTAATTGAAAATAGCCTACGAACAGCCTTTAGATCACAACGGATTTCAACTGCTACGTAGACTGGATCTGAACCAGTGAAAGAGATAAAAGATTCTAAAACTCACCAGACTGCCAATCATTTCAGCCTTCAATCCCATATCAGTATTAAGATCTCTTCTGATGATACATTTCAGAGTAGCAGCCGTGTTGGTCTGTATTCGCAAAAAGAAAAGGAGTACTTGTGGCACCTTAGAGACTAACCAATTTATTTGAGCATAAGATGAAGTGAGCTGTAGCTCACGAAAGCTTACGCTCAAATAAATGTGTTAGTCTCTAAGGTGCCACAAGTACTCCTTTTCTTTCTGATGATACAGCATCCCTTTCCACATATAAGGGAAATAGCAGCTGAAATCTGACAATAGCTGAAATCTGACTCTCAGTTGATGGCTGAGAGCATCAAAGATACAGGTATGTTATACATTCCCAATATGAGCACAGTGCATTAAAGAGTTAAGGACATAAGGTATGATCTAAAGCCCTGAAATCTTGCCACTGACTTCAAAAGGCTTTGGATCAGGTCCATAGCTCTCTGTTATGCTTTTACTCTCTGACAGTGGTAAACTGACTTCTCAGCCACAATGGATTTTTGTGGAAATTCCTAGTTACCATTACTTAACTGATATAATTTACTCTACCCTTGCACAAATATGGTCTGTATTAGGCAATGTATTAACAACCATGCAGTTTTTATTTTTTTTATATTAAGGAAAATAAACCAGCAGGAAAAAACCCTGACACCAAATTTAGCACAAAATATTTTTTTAAATAAGCCTTTATATTCCAGTATCTTGATTTATGACCTCAAGCTGCATGTACAGTAAGCTACTGCAGTGGATTCTCCATCTCCTAATGTCTTCAAATCAAGCCTAGCTGCCTTTCTGGAAGTTATGCTTCAGTCAAACACAAATTATTAGACTTAACACAGGGGTAGATGCGTAAAATGTAATGGTCTCTGATATACAGGAGGGCAGACTAGATCAGAGGTTCTCAAGCTTCATTGCACCGCAATTCCCTTCTGACAACAAAAATTACTTACTACACAAGACCAGAGGGAGGACTGAAGTCTGAGCCCACCTGAGCCCCGCTGTCCTGGGTCAGGAGGCCAAAGCCAAAGTCCAAGGGTTTCAGCCCCAGGCAGGGGGCCTGTAACCTGAGCCCTGTAGCCCAGGGCTGAAGCCCTCGGGCTTGGGCCCGGGCCCCAGGTGGCAGGGCTCAGGCTTCGGCCCCGGACCCTAAGAAGTCTAAGTAGCCCTAGCGGCGCCATTAAAATTGGGTCACGACCCACAGTTTGAGAACCGCTGGACTAGATGATCAGATTATGTCTTCTGGCCTTAAATTGTATGGAGTTATGAATCTACTTGCAGCACAGGGTTTTCCGATGTAAATAAAATTGCTAAAATCTGAATTAAGTGAAATTAGTGTGTTATGGGATATACTGAAGTGTATAGGTAATGCTACGTGGTGTTACAGGGTGTACAAATGTTCACACAAAACTGTGAAGAAAAAACATTAGAGGACATGAACATTCACAGGGAAACATTCATCCTAAGGACAGAAATTATCTCCATGCCAGTTACTGATCAGCCGTTGTGTCTACATACTGCATCTGCACTCACAGCCATGCCTACCCCCTCAAGTATCTGCCATGGACACCATTTTAAAAATGGATTTGCAGAATTCCCTTGTGAACTACTGTGATAAAGCAGAAACATCTGCCAGAAGACGAAGAGTGAAATCCTTACACTACTGAATAGGAGTTTTGTCATTGACTTCAAGGGGGCCAGGATTTCACCCTAAATCTACTGGCCAGTACAAAAAACATGCCCTTGTTTTCTCCCCATATAAACAAGTGAAGTCTACAGCAACCCTGGTGAGATGCCCAACCCCAACAGCTAAGAAAGAAAGAGCCCTGGGATTCTTCTTGGGGTGCAGTTCAGGAGTCCTGTTCTGGGTAGGGTTTCTAACTTTCTGATTGCAGAAAACCAAACACTCTTGCCTCGCCCCCACTCACTCCATCCCCACTCCTTCTGTCGCTCGTTCTCCCCCACCCTTGCTCACTCACTCATTTTCACTGGGCTGGGGCAGGGGCTTGGGATGTGGGAGAGTGAGAGCACTCCGGCTGGGGGTGCAGGCTCTGATATGGGGCTGGGGATAAGGGGGTTTGGGATGCAAGAGGGGTGCAGGCTGTGGGAGGGAGTTTGGGTGCGGGAGGGTCCCTGGGCTGGGGCAGCATCTGATTACTCTCTTAATGAGGACATCGACCACTAGCTTGAAAAGACTGTAACCACCCTCCACTTTTTAAAATGCTGACTCTATCTTATAGGAAACCTACAACTACTTAATTGGGAAAAACTGGACAATACATCTAGTTGATGCATCTTGTGCTTTGTCCATCTCCGGAGGTATCCTTTCACGACAGCCAGCATTTGTCCATTTCTCTGGATAATGCTGCAGGTGCAGCATTAACTTTCATGACCCTGGAACTGCGGCTAGGTTGGGATTCCATCACCAACAGCAAAGGTAGCAGGCAAGGGCCTGTAAACCAATACTTACTGTCCCTGTCTCAAAAGTCACTTCTAGTTGCCAGAGAATACTTTTTTTTTTTTCACCTTCACCCAAGAAAATAGCTCAAGCGCATCATTAAACCCCAGAGGGCCTGGCCAGATCAGTCTGGGACTGATGGCACTTACGATTCAATTCTTTCACAGAGGGAGGAAGGTAGCAAGGCACCTCTTAGCAGGGCAGGCTTCAAAATCTGCCTGGGCAGGCCCGCCTAGACAGCCATGGCAGCGTCCAAAAGGCCGCCCCAGCGGGTCCGAGCACAGCAAGGCTGGGCACAATGGTCTGGAAACAGTGACGATCAGCGCCTGTCACTGATCTGAACGTGGCCCCGCGTAAATTGTTCCCCCGCGCGTCGCAGGCGGCCCTCGCCGAAGCCTTTTAGGCCGAGGCGGGTTTGCTGCGGGTGGCGTCTTGCCGTGAGTTTATTTTCTCCCCAAGAGTGGCCGGTGTCCGCTCGCTGAGTCGGGCAGGGTCCAGGCCACATGTCGCTCCCGGCTACGGGCAGGAAGGTCCCCGCGGCGGCTAGAGGTGAGGCCCGCTGGAAAGCCGCGGGCAGGGCCGGTCCCACGTCCCCTATACCTATGCGGGGGGGAGGGGGGCCCTTACACACTCGTGTGCCACGGCCCGCGCCCCCGTCACTTCCCACCTCCCGCCGATGGAGGAGCTGCTGGGGCTGCCAGCGGGCGCCCGCCGCTGCGTGCGCGCCGGATCCTCCGCACGCCTGCCGGAGCCCCTTCCCCCGAGCCCGGGCCCGGCGCTGCCCCCCGCCCCCGCCGCGGCGGCCCTTCCCGCCGGCCGCCGCCGCCGCCGCGCGCCCCGGCCCGGCCCTGCAGCGGGCGCCGCGCCCCGGTCTGGGGCCGCTCCCGCCGCGCTCCGCGGCCCGGCCCCGGCGCAGGGCAGTTTTCCCGCCACGCCCGGCGGGGCCCGCGCCCCACTTACCCGCCGCGCGGCCAGCCGGGCCCGGGGGCTCCGCGCGGGGCCGAAGCGGCGGCCGAGGAGGTCGGAGCCGGCCGCGCTGCTGCCTCTGCTGCTGCAACAAAGGACTTCCGCCCCGCAGCGCCTGCTGCTGCCGCCGCTCGGCTCCTCCGCGACCGCACGGAGCCGGACCCCTCCCACCGGCGGCCAGCGGTCCCGGCCCTGCTGCTGCCGCCGCCGCCAATGCATGGCGGGCGGCTCCCGGCTTCCCAGCTGCCGCCGCCTCCTCCCCGATCCGCCCTGCCCTGCCCGCACGGGGGGGACCCCATCCCTCTCCCCGATCCGCCCTGCCCGCACGGGGGGGACCCCATCCCTCTCCCCGAACCGCCCTGCCCGCACGGGGGGGACCCCCATCCCTCTCCCCGATCCGCCCTGCCCTGCCCGCACGGGGGGGACCCCCATCCCTCTCCCCGATCCGCCCTGCCCTGCCCGCACGGGGGGGACCCCCATCCCTCTCCCCGATCCGCCCTGCCCTGCCCGCACGGGGGGGACCCCCATCCCTCTCCCCGATCCGCCCTGCCCTGCCCGCACGGGGGGGACCCCCATCCCTCTCCCCGATCCGCCCTGCCCTGCCCGCACGGGGGGGACCCCATCCCTCTCCCCGATCCGCCCTGCCCTGCCCGCACGGGGGGGACCCCCATCCCTCTCCCCGATCCGCCCTGCCCGCACGGGGGGGACCCCCACCCCTCTCCCCGATCCGCCCAGCCCTGCCCGCACGGGGGGGACCCCATCCCTCTCCCCGATCCGCCCTGCCCGCACGGGGGGGACCCCATCCCTCTCCCCGATCCGCCCTGCCCTGCCCGCACGGGGGGGACCCCCATCCCTCTCCCCGATCCGCCCTGCCCTGCCCGCACGGGGGGGACCCCCATCCCTCTCCCCGATCCGCCCTGCCCGCACGGGGGGGACCCCCATCCCTCTCCCCGATCCGCCCAGCCCTGCCCGCACGGGGGGGACCCCATCCCTCTCCCCGATCCGCTCTGCCCTGCCCGCACGGGGGGGACCCCCATCCCTCTCCCCGATCCGCCCTGCCCGCACGGGGGGGACCCCCATCCCTCTCCCCGATCCGCCCAGCCCTGCCCGCACGGGGGGGACCCCATCCCTCTCCCCGATCCGCCCTGCCCTGCCCGCACGGGGGGGACCCCCATCCCTTTCCCCGATCCGCCCTGCCCTGCCCGCACGGGGGGGACCCCCATCCCTCTCCCCGATCCGCCCTGCCCGCACGGGGGGGACCCCCATCCCTCTCCCCGATCCGCCCAGCCCTGCCCGCACGGGGGGGACCCCATCCCTCTCCCCGATCCGCCCAGCCCTGCCCGCACGGGGGGGACCCCATCCCTCTCCCCGATCCGCCCTGCCCTGCCCGCACGGGGGGGACCCCCATCCCTCTCCCCGATCCGCCCTGCCCTGCCCGCACGGGGGGGACCCCCATCCCTCTCCCCGATCCGCCCTGCCCGCACGGGGGGGACCCCCACCCCTCTCCCCGATCCGCCCTGCCCTGCCCGCACGGGGGGGACCCCCACCCCTCTCCCCGATCCGCCCTGCCCTGCCCGCACGGGGGGGACCCCAACCCTCTCCCCGATCCGCCCTGCCCGCACAGGGGGGACCCCCACCCCTCTCCCCGATCAGCCCTGCCCACACGGGGGGGTCCCCCATCCCTCTCCCCGATCCGCCCAGCCCTGCCCGCACGGGGGGGACCCCCACCCCTCTCCCCGATCAGCCCAGCCCTGCCCGCACGGGGGGGACCCCCATCCCTCTCCCCGATCCGCCCTGCCCTGCCCGCACGGGGGGGACCTCCATCCCTCTCCCCGATCCGCCCTGCCCTGCCCGCACGGGGGGGACCCCATCCCTCTCCCCGATCCGCCCTGCCCGCACGGGGGGGACCCCATCCCTCTCCCCGATCCGCCCTGCCCGCACGGGGGGGACCCCCATCCCTCTCCCCGATCCGCCCAGCCCTGCCCGCACGGGGGGGACCCCCATCCCTCTCCCCGATCCGCCCAGCCCTGCCCGCACGGGGGGGACCCCATCCCTCTCCCCGATCCGCCCTGCCCGCACGGGGGGGACCCCCATCCCTCTCCCCGATCCGCCCTGCCCTGCCCGCACGGGGGGGACCCCCATCCCTCTCCCCGATCCGCCCTGCCCTGCCCGCACGGGGGGGACCCCATCCCTCTCCCCGATCCGCCCAGCCCTGCCCGCACGGGGGGGACCCCCATCCCTCTCCCCGATCCGCCCTGCCCGCACGGGGGGGACCCCATCCCTCTCCCCGATCCGCCCTGCCCTGCCCGCACGGGGGGGACCCCCATCCCTCTCCCCGATCCGCCCTGCCCGCACGGGGGGGACCCCATCCCTCTCCCCGATCCGCCCTGCCCGCACGGGGGGGACCCCCATCCCTCTCCCCGATCCGCCCAGCCCTGCCCGCACGGGGGGGACCCCATCCCTCTCCCCGATCCGCCCTGCCCTGCCCGCACGGGGGGGACCCCCATCCCTTTCCCCGATCCGCCCTGCCCTCACGGGGGGGACCCCCATCCCTCTCCCCGATCCGCCCTGCCCGCACGGGGGGGACCCCCATCCCTCTCCCCGATCCGCCCAGCCCTGCCCGCACGGGGGGGACCCCATCCCTCTCCCCGATCCGCCCTGCCCGCACGGGGGGGGGACCCCCATCCCTCTCCCCGATCCGCCCTGCCCTGCCCGCACGGGGGGGACCCCCATCCCTCTCCCCGATCCGCCCAGCCCTGCCCGCACGGGGGGGACCCCCATCCCTCTCCCCGATCCGCCCTGCCCGCACGGGGGGGGGACCCCCATCCCTCTCCCCGATCCGCCCTGCCCTGCCCGCACGGGGGGGACCCCCATCCCTCTCCCCGATCCGCCCTGCCCTGCCCGCACGGGGGGGGACCCCCATCCCTCTCCCCGATCCGCCCTGCCCTGCCTGCACGGGGGGGACCCCCATCCCTCTCCCCGATCCGCCCTGCCCGCACGTGGGGGACCCCCATCCCTCTCCCCGATCAGCCCAGCCCTGCCCGCACGGGGGGGACCCCATCCCTCTCCCCGATCCGCCCTGCCCTGCCCGCACGGGGGGGACCCCCATCCCTCTCCCCGATCCGCCCTGCCCTGCCCGCACGGGGGGGACCCCCATCCCTCTCCCCGATCCGCCCTGCCCGCACGGGGGGGACCCCCATCCCTCTCCCCGATCCGCCCAGCCCTGCCCGCACGGGGGGGACCCCATCCCTCTCCCCGATCCGCCCTGCCCTGCCCGCACGGGGGGGACCCCCATCCCTCTCCCCGATCCGCCCTGCCCTGCCCGCACGGGGGGGACCCCCATCCCTCTCCCCGATCCGCCCTGCCCGCACGGGGGGGACCCCCATCCCTCTCCCCGATCCGCCCAGCCCTGCCCGCACGGGGGGGACCCCATCCCTCTCCCCGATCCGCCCTGCCCTGCCCGCACGGGGGGGACCCCCATCCCTTTCCCCGATCCGCCCTGCCCTCACGGGGGGGACCCCCATCCCTCTCCCCGATCCGCCCTGCCCGCACGGGGGGGACCCCCATCCCTCTCCCCGATCCGCCCAGCCCTGCCCGCACGGGGGGGACCCCATCCCTCTCCCCGATCCGCCCAGCCCTGCCCGCACGGGGGGGACCCCATCCCTCTCCCCGATCCGCCCTGCCCTGCCCGCACGGGGGGGACCCCCATCCCTCTCCCCGATCCGCCCTGCCCTGCCCGCACGGGGGGGACCCCCATCCCTCTCCCCGATCCGCCCTGCCCTGCCCGCACGGGGGGGACCCCCACCCCTCTCCCCGATCCGCCCTGCCCTGCCCGCACGGGGGGGACCCCAACCCTCTCCCCGATCCGCCCTGCCCGCACGGGGGGGACCCCACCCCTCTCCCCGATCCGCCCTGCCCTCACGGGGGGACCCCCACCCCTCTCCCCGATCAGCCCTGCCCGCACGGGGGGGTCCCCCATCCCTCTCCCCGATCCGCCCAGCCCTGCCCGCACGGGGGGGGACCCCCATCCCTCTCCCCGATCCGCCCAGCTCTGCCCGCACGGGGGGGACCCCCATCCCTCTCCCCGATCCGCCCAGCCCTGCCCGCACGGGGGGGACCCCATCCCTCTCCCCGATCCGCCCTGCCCGCACGGGGGGGTCCCCCATCCCTCTCCCCGAACCGCCCAGCTCTGCCCGCACGGGGGGGACCCCCACCCCTCTCCCCGAACCGCCCTGCCCGCACGGGGGGGACCCCCATCCCTCTCCCCGATCAGCCCAGCCCAGCCCTGCCTGCACAGGGGGGGACCCCCACCCCTCTCCCCGATCCGCCCAGCCCTGCCCTCACGGGGGGGGACCCCATCCCTCTCCCCGATCCGCCCTGCCCTCACGGGGGGGGACCCCCATCCCTCTCCCCGATCCGCCCAGCCCTGCCCGCACGGGGGGGACCCCCACCCCTCTCCCCAAACCGCCCAGCCCTGCCTGCACGGGGGGGACCCCCAACCCTCTCCCCGAACCGCCCTGCCCTGCCCGCACGGGGGGGACCCCCACCCCTCTCCCCGAACCGCCCTGCCCTGCCCGCACGGGGGGGGCAGTGAGGGACCCCACCCCTCTCCCCGATCCGCCCTGCCCGCACGGGGGGGGACCCCCATCCCTCTCCCCGATCCGCCCTGCCCTGCCCGCACGGGGGGGACCCCAACCCTCTCCCCGATCCGCCCTGCCCGCACGGGGGGGACCCCCATCCCTCTCCCCGATCCGCCCTGCCCTGTCCACATGGGGGGGGGAAACTCCATCCCTCTCCCGAACCGCCCTGCCCTGTCCACATGGGGGGGGACCCCCATCCCTCTCCCCGATCAGCCCAGCCCGCACGGGGGGGGCAGTGAGGGACCCCATCCCTCTCCCCGATCCGCCCTGCCCTCACGGGGGGGGACCCCAACCCTCTCCCCGATCCGCCCTGCCCTCACGGGGGGGCACCCCCATCCCTCTCCCCGATCCGCCCTGCCCGCACGGGGGGGGACCCCATCCCTCTCCCCGATCCGCCCTGCCCGCACGGGGGGGGCACCCCATCCCTCTCCCCGATCCGCCCTGCCCGCACGGGGGGGGGACCCCAACCCTCTCCCCGTTCCGCCCTGCCCGCACGGGGGGGGACCCCATCCCTCTCCCCGTTCCGCCCTGCCCGCACGGGGGGGCACCCCCTCCCTCTGCCCGATCCGCCCTGCCCTGCCCTCATGGGGGGGCACTCCCATCCCTCTCCCCGAACTGCCCTGCCCTGCCCGCACGGGGGGTCACCCCCATCTCCCCCCAGATCCACTCTGTCCTCACGGGGGGGACCGCCATCCCTCGCCCCGTTCTGCCCTACCCTCACAGGGAGGGGCACCCCCATCTCTCTCCCCGATCCACCCTACCCTCATGGGGGGGTCACCCCCATCCCTCTCCCCGTTCCGCCCTGCCCTCCTTGGGGGGCACCCTCATCCCTCTCCCAGATCCGTCCTGCCCTCACAGGGGGGTCACCCCCATCCCTGTCCCCGATCCGGGGTGCCCTCATGGCGGGGGCACCCCCATCCCTCTCCCCGATTTGCCCTGCCCTCACGGGGGGGCACACCCATCCCTCTCCCCGATCCACCGTGCCCTGCCCGCACGGGGGGGGCACCCCCATCTCTCTCCCAGATCCACCCTGCTCTGCCCACATGGGGGGGGTCACCCAGATCCCTCTCCCCGATTCACCCTGCCCTGCCCGCACGGGGGGGTCACCCAGATCCCTCTCCCCGATCCGCCCTGCCCTGCCCTCACGGGGGGGCACCCCCATCCCTCTCCCCGATCTGCCCTGCCCTCACGGGGGCTCACTCCCATCCCTCTCCCCGATCCGCCCTGTCCTGCCCGCACGGGGGGGGGGGGGTGTCACCCTTATCTCTCTTCCCAAACCGCCCTGCCCTGCCTGCACGGGGGGTCACCCCCATCTCCCCTCAGATCCACTCTGTCCTCACGGGGGGACCGCCATCCCTCTCCCCGTTCTGCCCTACCCTCACAGGGGGGGTCACCCCCATCTCTCTCCCCGATCCACCCTGCCCTCACGGGGGGGTCACCCCCATCCCTCTCCCCGATCCACCCTGCCCTGCCCTCACGGGGGGGCACCCCCATCCCTCTCCCAGAACCGCCCTGCCCTCACGGGGGGGACCCCCATCCCTCTCCCCGATCCACCGTGCCCTGCCCGCACGGGGGGGGCACCCCCATCTCTCTCCCAGATCCACCCTGCTCTGCCCACATGGGGGGGGTCACCCAGATCCCTCTCCCCGATTCACCCTGCCCTGCCCGCACGGGGGGGTCACCCAGATCCCTCTCCCCGATCCGCCCTGCCCTGCCCTCACGGGGGGGCACCCCCATCCCTCTCCCCGATCTGCCCTGCCCTCACGGGGGCTCACTCCCATCCCTCTCCCCGATCCGCCCTGTCCTGCCCGCACGGGGGGGGGGGGGTCACCCTTATCTCTCTTCCCAAACCGCCCTGCCCTGCCTGCACGGGGGGTCACCCCCATCTCCCCTCAGATCCACTCTGTCCTCACGGGGGGACCGCCATCCCTCTCCCCGTTCTGCCCTACCCTCACAGGGGGGGTCACCCCCATCTCTCTCCCCGATCCACCCTGCCCTCACGGGGGGGTCACCCCCATCCCTCTCCCCGATCCACCCTGCCCTGCCCTCACGGGGGGGCACCCCCATCCCTCTCCCAGAACCGCCCTGCCCTCATGGGGGGGCACCCCCATTTCTCTCCCAGATCCACCCTGCTCTGCCCGCACCGGGGGGGTCACCCCCATCTCCTTCCCAGATCCACCCTGTCCTGCCCGCACTGGGGGGGGCACCCCCATCCCTCTCCCTAATCCTCCCTGCTCTGCCCGCGGGGGGGTTCATCCCCAGATCCGCCCTGGCTGCATGGGACGGTCACACCACCACCCCCATCCACTCTGTCCTGCCCGCACCGGAGTGTCATCCCCCTCCCACATCCACCCTGTCCTGCCTGCGTGGTAGGGAGGGTTACCCGCTCCCCAAATCCCACCCTATCCTACCTGCATGTGAGGCTCCCTCCCTCCCAATTCCACTCTGCTCACCACTACACTGGAGGCTCCTCCCAAAATCCCACCCCACCCTCTTGTGCTCTGTGCTCATCCCCACTTCCAAATCTCACTCCATCCCTCCTGCACTGGATGCTCTCCTCCCCACACAAATTCCATCCCCCCCAGTCCACAATCTCGTATGCTGGATGATCAATCTCCCTCTTTCCATCGTCTCACCTGCATTCATCCTAGCTCGTGGTGTTGGAGGTTTTTCTTGCCCTCACCCAAGAGTTTCCCCCCCACTTTCCCTTTCCAGGGGGCTCACTCTCCCATCTACTCTATGTAGGAGTCTCATTTCCCCATTCCACCCTACCCCTTTCTGGAAGCTCATCCCCCTTACTCTTTCCCCACCCCTCCGACACTTGACGCTCATTCCCACCCTGCTCCTCACCCCCTGTGGTGGAGGCTTCTTCCCTCCTATCCCACACCCTGTTTTATCACTTATGCTGGAGGCTCATACCATACGCCATCCCTTCCCAAGAACTGAAGCTTAATCCTCTACTAGAACATTGTTCTTCCTGTCTCTTTGTGCTAGATGTACATTCCCAATTTTCGATTCGGGGGGAGGGAGGGAGTGTTACTGTCCCAAGCTCTACCCATTGAGATGCCAAAATCAGCCATGTAGTAACACAAGAATTGCCATGCTGGAACAAACTTGTGGTCCATCTAGCCCAGTACGCTGTCTCTGACGGTGGCCTTTGGGGGTAAGATCCCCATAATAGGCAGATATGGGTTAACATGCCCCATACACTAGGACTCAATTTGATCTCTAATACGTAGAGGTTGGTTCAAGGCCTGAAATATGAGGTTTATATCCTTCTACTCTTGATATCCATATAAATGTCCAATCACCTTTTGAATGTTGGCCTCAATTATTTCCTCTGGCAATGAGTTCTTCAGTTTAATTAAGCATTGTGTGAAAAAGTATTTCCTTTTATTGGTTTTGAATTTCCATCTCATAATTTAATTTAATTTCCACTTGTTCTTGTGTTATGAGACAGAGAGAACAGAAGTTCCTGATCTACCGTTCTCTATGCCGGGCATTATTTTATATACTTTTATCACGTCTCCTCTTATTCAAGGGAAAGCAGTGGATGTATTGTTTCTTGACTTTAGCAAAGCTTTTGACACGGTCTCCCACAGTATTCTTGTCAGCAAGTTAAGGAAGTATGGGCTGGAAGAATGCACTATAAGGTGGGTAGAAAGCTGGCTAGATTGTCGGGCTTAACGGGTAGTTATCAATGGCTCCATGTCTAGTTGGCAGCCGGTATCAAGTGGAGTGCCCCAAGGGTCGGTCCTGGGGCCGGTTTTGTTCAATATCTTCATAAATGATCTGGAGGATGGTGTGGATTGCACTCTCAGCAAATTTGCGGATGATACTAAACTGGGAGGAGTGGTAGATACGCTGGAGGGGAGGGATAGGATACAGAAGGACCTAGACAAATTGGAGGATTGGGCCAAAAGAAATCTGATGAGGTTCAATAAGGATAAGTGCAGGGTCCTGCACTTAGGACGGAAGAACCCAATGCACAGCTACAGACTAGGGACCGAATGGCGAGGCAGCAGTTCTGCGGAAAAGGACCTAGGGGTGACAGTGGACGAGAAGCTGGATATGAGTCAGCAGTGTGCCCTTGTTGCCAAGAAGGCCAATGGCATTTTGGGATGTATAAGTAGGGGCATAGCGAGCAGATCGAGGGACGTGATCGTTCCCCTCTATTTGACATTGGTGAGGCCTCATCTGGAGTACTGTGTCCAGTTTTGGGCCCCACACTTCAAGAAGGATGTGGATAAATTGGAGAGAGTCCAGCGAAGGGCAACAAAAATGATTAGGGGTCTGGAACACATGAGTTATGAGGAGAGGCTGAGGGAGCTGGGATTGTTTAGCCTGCAGAAGAGAAGAATGAGGGGGGATTTGATAGCTGCTTTCAACTACCTGAAAGGGGGTTCCAAAGAGGATGGCTCTAGACTGTTCTCAATGGTAGCAGATGACAGAATGAGGAGTAATGGTCTCAAGCTGCAGTGGGGGAGGTTTAGATTGGATATTAGGAAAAACTTTTTCACTAAGAGGGTGGTGAAACACTGGAATGCGTTACCTAGGGAGGTGGTAGAATCTCCTTCCTTAGAGGTTTTTAAGGTCAGGCTTGACAAAGCCCTGGCTGGGATGATTTAACTGGGAATTGGTCCTGCTTCGAGCAGGGGGTTGGACTAGATGACCTTCTGGGGTCCCTTCCAACCCTTATATTCTATGATTCTATTCATCTCTACGCTGAACAATCTCAAATTTTTAAATCTTTCTTCATGTAAAACTTTTAAAACTTTCTTCAGTCTTTTTTCCAGGCCCTTGATCATTCTTGCTGCCCTTCTCTGACTTCCTCTAGTTCTGCACTCTCATATTTCAGATGGGATGATGAGTTTTGCGCACGATATTCCAGATGAGGCTGCACCACTGATTTATACAAAGTAGTAATATTCTCCATATTGTTCACCATCCCATTCATTATGGAACTTAATATTTTGTTTGTTTTGACTGCAGCTACATGCCGAGCAGAGATGTTCATTGACCTGTCTACAGTGACACCTTTCTTGAGTTGATACAGTGAATTTAGAATCCTGTAAAGTGTATGAGTAGTTAATAAATTTGTTTTTGTTCTACCTGAAGCAGTGTGTTTGGTTTGAAGGATGTCAGAGTTTCCCCTTGGGATAACAAGCCTGGTATATATCAATTTCTTTGTTAAATTGACGAACTCATATAAGCTTGCAGCGTCCAGTGGGCAGAACTAGAAACTGCAAGACGGAGGTTCCTAGGGTCCTGTCTGGGACTGGAGAGATTGGCTCGTGTCATTGGGTTGCACAACCCAAGGAGCAGTTTACATGCCAGAGGCTGTGTGTGAAAAGCCCAGGAGTGGGGGTTCTCACAGCAGAGCAGGGTAAGGCTGGCTCCAGAGTCAAGGCGTGACCTAGCAGATCACGGGTCCAGATAACACCGGGGAACATCACACACACCTAGCAGCTTCAACCACCTTTGTAATTGTCTATATATCAAAGAGGGCATGGGGGATACAACGAGCCCCTGCATGGTAGGGACGATGGGAACGAGGGGCACACAATTGTTCCTAGCATGGGGGGGAATGGAGGAAGGGAGAATAGGAAATAATGATATGGAAGGAGGACATGAGGACACAACGCCCAGGGCATGTGGCTTTGGTGATTAATGTTGGGGGATGGAGCTCTTGCCATGGTGGGGAAAGGAGTGAGCACGCAACTTCAGGATCCTGATAAGATAGGGTCAGACAGCCTGGTCTCTGCATAGGATAATCAGCCCCTGCTTGCTCACACTACGTTGTGGAAGTGCTCTGCATACGTTCGCCGTGCTGGGCTCTGTCTGGCTCCCCGAGGGGATTAAGATACAGCCCTGGGCTGGGCAGCGTCAGACCAAGGCCTAGGCACGTGATGCCCCCAGACTCTAAATGTTCCTGTAACAGGTTTTTTACTCCTTACAAAGACCAGCAGAGCAAGGAAACGCCCGGGTGTCTGTGCAGCAGGGAGCAGCACCCCTGCAAGGGCCTAGGCCCACCCCAGGGAGCAGCTCAGCGCTCGCTGCTCCGGGACACACACACCCCCACCCCCGGGGAGGCAGGGCCTGCATTCCCCCCAGGCCTCGGCAGATTTGGCTCCCTGTGGGTGCGGCTCATGCCCAGCCATTGCACTGTCCCCGCCCCGCAGTATAGGGGGCCAGCTGCCCATTACCGCCCCGCCGCACGAGCGCTTGAGGCACGGGGGAGCCCCCCACGAGCCAGCCCCTGTTCGCTGTGCGCCAGGGGGTCGGTGCAGAAAGAGCACCGCTGCGCGCAGGGGGGGCAGGGCCCACAGCCCAGCCTGAGCCGTCTTTGTTCCGGGGGCGGGGGGGCGCGCTGCAGAGGGGCCCGTCCAGCCGCACGGGGACGCTGCAGCGGCAGCAGCCTCGGCTCCCGGGGGGCGGGGGGGATGCACCCTGCGCGGCCGAGCTGAGAGGCGCGCCAGGGCCCGGTGCATGCGCGAGCCGCGGCCGCCGACCCGGGCCGACAGCTGCGCAGGCTGGAGCCTCCCACCGGTAAGCCGCGAGCCCCGCCCGCGCCGCAGGGGCTGCCCGGTGCCGGCCTGCGTCCCTGCAGCGCCTCCCCGGGGCCCGGCCTCGCTGCTCCGCAGCAATCCCGCTGCTGTGGCTGGCCCCTGCCCGGCTCCTCCTTGCCGCTCGGGCTGCATCGCCCGGACATGGGCGCTGCTCCGCAGCGTCCCCGGGGCAGCCTCCCGCCCGGTGCTCCTGGATAGGTCGGGGGGCAGCCCCTCCTGGCCTCCGCGGTGCAGCTGCGGCAGCATCCCGAGAGGCTGGCTGCCGCCTGCCGGGCGCGTCCCCCAGGGGCGGCTGGGCGCCGCCGGGGCTGCCCGCGTTCCTGCCAGATGCCTCTGAGCTTAGCGCTGGGGCTTCGCAATGCGGTGGCTCGTGCGGGAGTCGGGAATGGGCGGGAGAAACGATATGACCCATGAACCGCACTGCAGGCGGTGTGACCCATGGCCCTGGCCGCTTGTGAGCCGCAGCAACGTAATACACCAGCGGGATTGCTGCTGCGGTCTGACATCGACCCGCAACTGGCTGCGTGCGTGTGAGGTTGTGCCTCCGGCTGCCGAGATGTGCAGACGCGTGAAAAACGAGGCAGGGAGGAACTAGATCTGGCAGTGCAGTGTTGTTGTTATTTATTATTAATAATGTGTATTGGTGTAAGGTGCAGAATCCCGAGGCATGGCCCAGGGCCCTATTGTCCTGGCGCTCACTGTAGTGTAGACACATAATAGCGTCTCCAGTCGTGTCAAAGGGACCGTCAGACTCAGCAGGATAGTTAAAGTAGCGGGGCCAGGTCCTGTTTGTTCTCTCCTCCCCCAGCACTTTCCTATGGCTGGTTTCAGAGTAACAGCCATGTTAGTCTGTATTCGCAAAAAGAAAAGGAGTACTTGTGGCACCTTAGCGAGTAGCCAATTTATTTGAGCATGAGCTTTCGTGAGGTACAGCTCACTTCATCGGATGCATACCGTGGAAACTGCAGCAGACTTTATATATACACAGAGAATATGAAACAATACCTCCTCCCACCCCACTGTCCTGCTGGTAATAGCTTATCTAAAGTGATCATCAGGTTGGGCCATTTCCAGCACAAATCCAGGTTTTCTCACCCTCCACCCCCCCACACAAATTCACTCTCCTGCTGGTGCTAGCCCATCCAAAGTGACAACTCTTTACACAATGTGCATGATAATCAAGTTGGGCCATTTCCTGCACAAATCCAGGTTCTCTCACCCCCCTCCCAAAAACCACACACACAAACTCACTATCCTGCTGGTAATAGCTCATCCAAAGTGACCATTCTCCCTACAATGTGCATGATAATCAAGGTGGGCCATTTCCAGCACAAATCCAGGTTTTCTCACATCCCCCCCACCCCCATACACACACAAACTCACTCTACTGCTGGTAATAGCTCATCCAAACTGACCACTCTCCAAGTTTAAATCCAAGTTAAACCAGAACATCTGGGGGGGGGGGTAGGAAAAAACAAGAGGAAATAGGCTACCTTGCATAATGACTTAGCCACTCCCAGTCTCTATTTAAGCCTAAATTAATAGTATCCAATTTGCAAATGAATTCCAATTCAGCAGTTTCTCGCTGGAGTCTGGATTTGAAGTTTTTTTGTTTTAAGATCGCGACCTTCATGTCTGTGATTGCGTGACCAGAGAGATTGAAGTGTTCTCCGACTGGTTTATGAATGTTATAATTCTTAACATCTGATTTGTGTCCATTTATTCTTTTACGTAGAGACTGTCCAGTTTGACCAATGTACATGGCAGAGGGGCATTGCTGGCACATGATGGCATATATCACATTGGTAGATGTGCAGGTGAACGAGCCTCTGATAGTGTGGCTGATGTTATTAGGCCCTGTGATGGTGTCCCCTGAATAGTGTCCCCTATGGCTGTGATCACAGTGAATTTGATAGTTACTCCTATCCTTGCTACCTCCAATGGGTTTACAAACAGATTTCCACAGGTCCCAAAATAGTGAGCGTTGTATCTACTGCGCCTTATGGGACGGGATGTGGGGTGAGGACGTGTGGCCACCTTTATTTTGTATGAAAATAAGACTCAGAGTGATGAGTTCTTTGTTACTTGGATTCTTATTTGATTTTGTAAGATTTTATTTCTCTGTTGTCCCTCTTATTCTGAAGGATGTGAAATCGCTTTACAAGTGATTAGCCTAATCCTGCTCCTGTTGAAATCAGTGGGAGTTTCAGCACTGATATTGGTGGGAGCCGTTGTGTGTCCTATGAACATGCACAGCATTGCTGAACAACAGATACTACCTGACATGGGACGGCATCCGCCAGTGCAGCACGCAGTGGTGATGGAGAGATGAGATAAAGTCGGTGGAGAGTAGACAGGACCCTAGTTTTGAAAGCCAATAAGAGGGTAGGGCATGAACCCTGCCACTGACTCCCACTATTACACATGAAAGATCACCAGACAGTAACATTCATGAAACACATTTCTCCTGTCTTGGAAGGGTGGAGTGCTGAGTTGATCCTATTAGAATTTATAAAAATGTGTGTGGGGAGGGGGGTTGCTTTAATTTTCAGTGATCAAAACCAAACACATTTTACAGATACTTCTGTATCTACTAACTCTCAAGAGAGGAAAGGGGTGTATTAAACATTTGTCGTCTTTTCTGAGCTTGTTAAACTAGGATCAAAATGTTGATCCCTCGGAAGTTGTGTGCTTCTCCTTCTCTCTCTCTCCACTTGTGTGCTTGAGTAAAATTTCTCATGTAGTGCACGTTGTGTGTATCAGGTAATACTCTGTGCTTGTGTAGCTCAAGAATGCTTTAGGAACATATAGTGCAATTTTTGTATGACTTATTTTTCAGGGGATACAAGACAGTCTGAATGACACTGTCATTGAGCGTGTCGTGAGACACGGAAAGTCAAAGGCTTTTGTGCTTCTAAATCAGTTAGGCACTTACTGATGTTTACAGTGGATTTGATTAAAGCATTATATGATGAATTTTTCTAACTTCAGTTGCTTATTTACCTTTTCATTGCATAGATTTTAAAGATATTTAATATTCTTAGATTTAATTGTAGACATTATGTATTCTGGGTGTCTGATCCAAGCTCTTAGTTTTGACTTTTCCATATTGGGTCGCTACTTCTGTTTCTGCTACTATTTCTGCTGCAGGCTGCTTCCCCGAGGCAATATCAAACAATTCCTCTGAGTATGGACCCAGGCCATGTTATGGCTGCTCTGGCAGCAAAGCTTCCGTGGGGACTGGCATGAGCATCAGAGTCACATCATGAGCCTGATCCGGCAGCTAATGGCTCTCCTCCCATACTATTTTAGGCCTGGTCTACACTAGGAAATTAGGTTGGTATAACTACCTCGCTCAGGGGTGTGAAAAATCCACACCCCAAAGTGAGGCAGTTAAACTGACTTAGCCCCCATTGTAGACAGCGCAAGGTTAGCAGGAGAATTCTCCTGTCAACCTAGTTACCCCCTCGGGGAGGTGGATTTCCTGTTCCAACAGGAGAACCCCTTCTGTGGGTGTAGACAGCATCTTCACTGAAGTGATACAGCTGCAGCCGTGCCGCTGCAGCATTTAAAATGTAGACAAGCCTTTAGATTCGGGGGGTTAGAAGGTCGCCATCCCCATTCATCAGGCTATTGTGAACCGCTGTGGGCTCAGTGCAGTGTGAGATTTAGAAACCAGCATCTGGTCAAATTCTTCCTAAAAGAGGCAGGATGACGGGAAGTTCCCAGAAGTGCAGTTCTCATCCCTGGCTTTCCAATAGTCTGTCTTGAGCCATGAGATCCTTCCCTCGGCATCGGTCCATTGAATCCCCAACGCTGCTGACTTACCCAGTATTTCTTGGTACGCATGGTCATTTCTGGTACTCTTACTGAAGTCAAATGTCTTGTTTGTCTCAAACGAGAGATTTACTGGAATCTGACTATGGTCCCATGACCATAGTGCTTAGCAAAGGATGACTTCTTCTCACTGGTCATAACTAATTCAGGGAGAGGAGAGTTAACTCTGTTCAGTTCGGAATGAAATGGAAGGGCTAAACACTGCGCAGCTGTACATGAAAGGGAGAAGGGGGGTTTGCTTCTGTTTCCTGGGAGTTGATTGGCTAATCTTGGGATAGAAAGGCAAGAAACATTCGCCCATGGGATTGTGGGGTACTGTTTTTCAGACTCTCAGGGCACAGGTCTGGAGACCTGGCTCGGAGCTGTGTCCATGCTGAAAAATGATAAAGTTTGGACCCGACTCACAGTGGGACTCTCGTTTGGACCCTGCCCCACAGTCAGGTCCTAGGGCCTGAGTACTGAGGGTTTACTGGCCTGGAGTCAGACAGATTTGTGTGTGGACAGACAGGTGTTTGTGCTTAAACCTGAGTCTGAGCCCAGGCTTACACTGTAGTGTAGACATACTCTTCGTCGGAGTTTTGGTTCCACAGGTAATGAATGCAGCATTAGACCTTCAGTGAACAGAGGTCACTGACTTGGATAAATGGCTTTCTTATTCTAGAGTAGTTTCAGTTCTGGGGGAAAGGTGAGAAGTCAGGCCAGAGAAAAAGCAGAGTCCATTTGATGTTAAGGTTTGGTAACTTCCGACTGTTTAGATGAAGCAGGTTCTTTTTAACAAAAAAATCTGGAGTTTCTACCCAGCACAAAGGCAAATAGAGAATCATTTTTCAATTTCAATAGACTGTGTTTGGGGCATTCCTAATGATATCAGTGGGAGAAGTTACTAAATTGTGGTATACATACCACCTGGCAGATGTTAACATACTGCACTATCAGACAGCCCTGTTAGCTTTTGTATGACCTCCACACTATGCGCCTTTATCACTTCTTCAGTGAAATAAACTGGTCTTTGATACTACTACAATTATCTTCACTTCACCAAGAACTCAAATTTTGTCCTCTTTTGCCTTTAGAAACACCATGGATACAGCTAGCCACAGTTTAGTCCTCCTGCAGCAGTTGAACATGCAGCGTGAGTTTGGTTTTCTGTGTGACTGCACCGTTGCAATAGGAGATGTTTACTTCAAGGCCCACAGAGCAGTGCTAGCTGCTTTTTCGAACTACTTTAAGATGATATTTATTCACCAGACAAGGTAAGAACGTACCTCTTTTTCTGCATTTAAGGCAACTTTTAAAATTTGTTCTTTAAAAGGAATTAAATTCTGAAGGAACATTAGTGAGGGATTAAATGACTCTGGATTGGTTACATAAAATAATTATGGAGTTGTAACCCTCTAAAACCAGTTCATTTCCAGCCTAGAATGTAGTGTCAGAAAGTCCTTTTGATCTTACTTGTTTAATCAGCATAAGCCAAAGTTCAGGTCCAACATCTGGCATTGCTGCACATTTAAAGAGGGATGAACGGAGAAACAAAAGTTGAAGAAGTATCACAGCTTTCTTAAGCGGCAAATGCCTAGAATTTTTCACTGAAGTTGTGTGTACATAGAAATAAATACAATACTTTGGCTTACCATTTGGACCAACATTGAAGTTTTAAAAATAAAATTGAGTTCAGAGTTTGTGTTTCCTGTTGACCTGTAAGGCTTGGGAACTAACTTTGTACAGTATTTGTCTACAGAATACACAGAGGATGTCTGGTAGCTGGACAAGCTTCCCCCCACGCTCTGTCACCAAATGACTCTGGCAAGACCGGTGTAGTTCAGCTTCCAAACTCATTCAGTTCATGGCCTTGCTGTTGCAACTACTAGCAAGGGTAACAGTGCCATATTGTGCTGCAGACACTTACAGATAACAAACTGCGCTGAGACCATCAATTCATTTCAAGTGTCCTAGAGCACTGAGTATCAGTCACCTGGTGACATTCAGATGCTGCACCCCAGTTGGGTAAAAAGTGGTTTTGAAGGTGTCAGATTTTGTAATTACATGGGATAACTCCTGAGTTCTAATCCTGCCTCTGACATGGAGTTGCTGTCTACAGATGAGGTGTCTGTCTGTGTGCTCACTTTCCTATCTGCGATTACTCCTTCAGCGATGTTGAAGACTCTTTGATTAAAATTTGGAAAGTGCTTTGATGGCTGGGAGTGAGAGATTAGTGCTGAGTGTTTGTTATAATCAATACCATTTATTGACATTGGGACATAAAGCTGATAAAATATATGCCTATTGTAATGCAGAGTGGATAAAAATCAATGATTTTTAAACACAAAATATTTTTTTTATTTAAACTAAATGCAGGTTTATTTTAAAATAAACCTATTTAAAATTAGTTTTGAAATTATGACAACCTATTTTAATGCTTAACGTATTATAATCTATTAAAGCCAATTAAATGCAGCACAAAAATACTAAACAGTATATATTTGCTGCCATGTTTTAAAGTCAAATCACTGAATTGGTGGAAGTCACTCTCTAAGCATCTAGATCCAGAGTTTGCTGAAGGGCTAAACTAGCTTTTGACAGCAGAAGCCTCTTCTGCAGGTGCAGAGAGAATATTTTCTTCATTTCAGTTTATTCAACTTGGCCAGTTCAATGACTAGTTCATTCAAAGTTAAGAAAAACAGGAAAACAGTCTTCATTTACTAAACTATGAATACAAACTAGGTGTTTAAGGATGAGATCTACTTGTTCTGAAATTTGAAGGACATGGTGACCAGAAACAATCCGTTCAAGTCACTAACTACAGAAATCTCTTCCTTTCTTTAATAAATTAGCTAGTTTTTAATATAAAATGTTTTGCTAATTTTAATGCACTTTTTTCTTACATATCCAGTACATTTAAAGTAGTTTTATTTAATTAAATTTTTAAAATGCTCTTTATGTGCATTTTTAATTGAATTTGAATATCCATCCAAATAGAGCTTGACACAAATCACAAGTAATCATCTAGTAAATAAGAAATGGGTCATTCACCATTTTCTAACATCATAAATGTAATAAGAATCAGAATAAATGCAAGTTAATCTATCTAATTGCTTAAATAAATGTGTATAGATATAGTGTATCCTCCTGGTTATCAAAAAGAATAATGACACTTAGTATAAAGGCTATATTTAGTTGCAAATCAACATGTTTTAATGGTTGCCAAGCAGCGAGAATCAACCTTTCTTTAGGAAAATAGCTAAAAAGTACAGATGCAAAACACATTTAAAATTGATGATTTACATCAAAGTTTCATCCTTGCTAATTTAAATCATGATTAAGATTGATGGTTTAAATCACTTTGATTTAAATCAGTCCACCCTGTTGAATTTATTATTTAATTATTGAATTTAATGATGAATTTATTATTTATTTAAATATATAGCAATAGTCTTAGGCCCAGATTTTCAGAATCGCACACAATAAGTGAATTCATAATTTGCAAACAATTACTGCAGTGGCATGCAAAGTTACACTGCATATACAAATGACTGAGTGGATGGCTAACTGGTCACGTTCGTGCACAATTGATGCAGTTATGCACGCAGTCACTATAATTGCACATGTAAATTATGCCCATGTCCTTTTCTTTGTGCATGTGTCATATTTATTCTGAATCTGGGAAAGGTAGCCAACGTGTGTTCTCTCAAAGTAAATGAAGGGCCACATGAATGCTTAAATAATGGCCAGGATTATAATTTGGAGAAACAGATATATTTAATCATGTGTTCTGTTTTAAACAGTGACTGCATAAAGATTCAGCCTACAGATATCCAACCAGACATATTCAGTTACTTGTTGCACATCATGTACACTGGAAAAGGTCCAAAGCAGACTGTCAACCCCAGCCGGCTGGAGGAGGGCATTCGATTTCTCCATGCAGACTACCTTTCCCATATTGCAATTAAAATGAACCAGATACTTTCCCCAGAGACGATGCAGTCTTCAAACTTATATGGAATTCAGATTTCAACCGCACACAAAGCAACAAAGGAAGGTCTTGGAGCAAAAGAAAATCTGACAAATGCCAGCAACAGGTCTGCTAACCCGGGCGATCACCCACAGTTACAGCTCTCACTTGCCATTGGACTAGATGATGGTACCCTCGAACAACAGATCACCCATCCTTCCACCCAAGCAACTGGGGTTGCCAAACCAGTAGAGGAGCTTCAGAAATCATCTGTGTCTATAAAGCAGGAGAAATGTGACCCCGAGCCAGTGGTGTCCCAAAGTCACGTGTCGCCCGCTCCAGATGTTTCTAGAACTAATCTCAAAATGCATTTATGTCATTACTGTGGGGAGCGCTTTGATTCCCGTGGGAATTTGCGGGAACACTTGCATACTCATGTCTCCGGCTCACTTCCCTTTGGCGTCCCAGCCTCCATCCTGGAGAGCAATGACCTTGGTGAAGTGCAGCCTATTACTGAAAAGGGGGAAGCTATTGAAAGTCATCGGCTTGGTACCTTCCTAAGGAAAGAGAAGGAGCATCTGTCAGAACATCCAAACCATAGTAACACAGAGCCCTTACAGTATGGCCAGTGGTCGCTAGTCTCCAAAGACACTGAGCCTGTGGAGTTAAACTGCAACTTTTCTTTTTCAAGAAAGAGAAAAATCAGTTGCACAGTCTGTGGCCACAAATTTCTCCGAAAGAGCCAGTTGCTGGAACACATGTACGCCCACAAAGGGAAACAATACAAATATAACCGAGGCCAAAGGTTTGGTAACCCAGTAGCCCACAGGTTTCATCCTTATTGTGACAGTTGGTCTGACTGTCCAGTAAAAAGTGCCAGGCTCTCTCAAGATCACCTAGATTCATCATGTGCATCGGAGTCTGATCTTGCTCCAGAAAATGTTGATGCAATCCTCGTAGAATAGCTTTGTACGTTGCCTCTGATGAGCTGAAACTATGAATGCTTCACTTTGTTTGTGTCCTTTCATTTTGCTGAATGTTCTGGATACTCTTCTGAAGTTTTTGCTTCACTGAACAGCTCTGTCTTGAGCGAGATGGGGCTGTAACAACTATGTACACCCTTTTACTTGTATATTTAAACTTTAAAATCCAAGTTGATTAGAGAACAAGCTATTTGTTGGCAATGTCCAGATAACTTAGATCAATCTTTCATAAATTAATTGTGCATTACCCAAGATGAGATTGTAGAAGTTAGTGAGTGTGGGGTTTAAGCATCTAGCACACTGAGCAGAACTTTAGGACTGTGTGTGTCTTTAGAATTATTCTGAAACCAAAGTGGGTTGAATGTATTCAGAGGATATTACTTTTCTTGGTTAGGTTTTTTTTTCTTTTTTTAGGTTAATATCAATTCCCTAGAAAGAGAGAATACCCCAAAGTACAGAGGACATGTGGGAAATGAACAAGCTACAGCACATAAAACCTCAGGCTGTTCCCTTTTCTGGTAATCCTGGAGGTTGATGTAGAGATAGTGACCCTGGTTCGGCAAAAGCATTTGCAGCCCCATTGACTTTGAATACATTCAGAGTCAATACATGAAGTGTGGCATCTACTTAAGTGCTTTGCTGCAGGAGAACTAATGTGCATCCTTCCCCATTCCAAGCCCAGCTGGCCTGCCCCTGCTTGATCACTCCCCTCCACAAATGTGGAACCAAATCCTACTGAAGCCTTTCAAAGGGTCCCATTAATGAATCTTCCTCTGTAAGATGGAATGAGATCCAGGCGAAGAGTCCCCTCCAAGAGGATGTAAGAGGCAGTGGTTCTCAACTGGGGATCGATGGACCCCTTGCCCTTTCAAGGGGGTCGTGGGGCCCCACAGCTGAAGCCCCGATCCCCAGTGCCCCCTGCTGTGCTGAAGCGGGGGGAGGCTCAGGGCTGAAGCCCTGATACCTGAAACCCCCCACGGGGCTGAATCCCTAAGCCCTGGTGCTCCCTGTGGAGCAGAAACCCTGAGCCCATGGTGGGCAGAGTTGGGGATGTGGAGGGCATTGCCCCCTCCCTCCCCCCAACTGCAGCACAAGATCAAGGCAGTCCCAGAGGCAGCTCCACACCTCCCCTGAGTCCCCCCTCATCTCCTCTCCCCACCCCCTGGCCAGGTTGGAGGTTGGAAGCCAGAGCTGGGCAGTGCAGGGCAGCAGCTGCTTTGGCTGGTGCCATGGAGCAGGCAGCCACAGCGTTCCTTCCTCTCCTGCTCGTACCCCAGGTTGAAGATGCTCATCGGCTCCCATCCCCCTTTGCTCCTGCAGAGGCAGCCGGTAAAGAGCCCCCCGGGGGGGAGACCCGGCTCCATGGCTGGCAGACCCCTCCGGGAACAGGGACCACAGGGGAGTCCTCCCAGCACACACCCCTAATACCCCTCTCCCTAGACCCTGAGCTACCCCCTGCCCACACACAGCTCTTAGTACCCCTCTTCCTGCACCCTGAGCTACCCCTTGCCCACACACAGCCCCTAGCCACCCCCTCCCTGAACTCACCCCCACCCCGTGTGCACACAGCATAGGCACCAACTTCCCCGCTTTCCTGTGGGTGCTCGCTCGCTTCCCGTCTGCCCCTGGCTCTCTCCCCACTCAACCCCTTCCATGAGGCCCCTGCCCCGCCTCCATTCCAACCCCTTCCCCAAAGTCTCCGCCCCCTCCCCCTCCCTGCCAATATTCCAACTCCATCCCCAAATTCCCACCCCTTCTTCCTCCCCTGAGCATGCCACGTTCCCGCTCCTCTCCTTCCCTCCCGGAGCATGCCAATGCTGCCAAACAGCTGTTTGGCAGCGGCCAGGTGGGAAACGCTGGGAGGTAGGGGGAGGAGCGGGGACGCGGTGCACTCAGGGAGGGGTATAAGGGGAGCTTGGCTGCTGGTGGGGGCAGAGCACCCACTAATTTTTCCCTATGGGAAAAATTACTGAGAAAATTATGGGAAAAAACTACTGAGTCGGCACCTGTGCACACAGCCCCAGCTACCCCCTGCGCACAGCCCCTAGCTACCCGCTCCCTCCACCCTAAGCTGCTTTCAAACTTTTTTGAGCTATGCCCCCCCACCTTTGAGTTATAATTTAAATATATAAACTCCCTCCCTCCCTGGACCTCACCGTGTGGAGGTAGCTTGAGCCCTGCTGACCCCTGCCCCCCCAAATACAAGTCAAACTACTCCTATTCCCAAGATGCCCCCCACCTCTCCTGGGCCCTGGAGTTTTTATAGTATGTCGAGGGGGGCCTCAGAGAGAAAAAGGTTTAGAACCCCTGATCTAGGGGACACCATCTCTTTAAAAAAAAAATCCTTTTCCCCACTACAAGTTATTTCTACATATGAACAGCTTTGGATAATATGCTCCTAACTACTAGGGTTATGTGAACATTAAAAACTCATAGATAAGGAACATTGTCTCTTTTTGGGCTCTTCTACAACCGTAATACTATTCAGATAGAATTTTTGTATGCCTTTGTTATCATTTCCTGCATATCTCAAAAAATGTATTCTTCCAAGTCAGTTACAAATGTGCATTCACATGCATTCTGACCTCAGGTTAATATTTTGCTCTTCTATAGTGTTATTTCATCTGAGCATCACAAACCACTTCCTGCAGTGCGGGGTGTAAGGAGCGCCCAAAGAAGTGTACCATTGCTGGGGGCGGGGAGAGGGGAATTCCGGCCAACAGCGAAGTGGAGTAATTCTGATATAAAGAACAATTTTTTAAAATGTACTGAATAGATGCTGTGAGCTGCTCCGCTCTGCTGCTCATAAAATGTGTGAGGCACTTTTCCAAAAATGTGCGTTAAGACTAGCAATGAAAGCCTCCTATTCGTTGCCAAGGGATTGCATCACGAGAGTGCACTGTGATGGGGAAAATCTTTGAGCAATGGTGAGGGAAAATACCTGCCAAAATGCCTGGTCCAAATCTCTTCTGAAGGCAGTAGACTTCATCTGGCTCCACTGAGATTGGATCAGGCCCAGAAAAAAATCTGAAATCAAAACATTTTTGAATTACCGAAGCATCGTATGCTAATTATTTTTCGGACTCATCTTGATTTGATTTCTTTATATTATATTCAGTAGAGAAGCCAAGAGCTGCATGGACAGAGATCTGACTTTTCTTAGACGTGGTCTCTGCACACCAGGGTTGAAGCACCTTCTTAAGGTGATACAGGGATGCTCACACTGCTGTTTCTCGTTGGTAGAGCCCCTTTCGCAAACACTGACACTTGGAGAAAAATGACTTTGAATTGGCAGCCAAGCCAATTTCTGCTTTGTTCCCCCAGTGTAACATCAACCTAGGGAAAAAGGGGTGTTTAACATGTTCATTAATATGCACTAAAATCCTAATGTAGTCAAGGCAGATTGTAGCCCTAACACACATTAGCTGGTCAAGCTAAACCCTAGACTCCCGACTAAGATTTACCTCAACTAGTTAACATGTTTTAAACAGTAGACCATGAAAACAAAACCAAGGATTGATGACAGTAGGCCATACAGACACAAAATGCTACAGGAAAGAACAAACTAGGGTATATATTCCTTATACATTGTGGTCTTTAGTTGTGCTAAGTGTAATTTTTTTAAACGTTGCCAGAAAGATACTTAAATGGGAATAATGAAACTGAGCAGAAGTCACATCTGCATGAGTTATCAGCTAGCTGTGATGTATTTATATAGTAGTAATGACTTTATCATATTGAATATGAAGAGGAATTTACTTTCTGAAATTAGTAAATAACTGTTTTGTGTTCATGTGTATCTTTTAAAACTAGTGAGCATAAAAACTTAAATGTTCTTCAAGTGCTTGCTCATGTCCACTCCATTGTACGTGTGCGTGTGCCTCTGTTTTAAGGCAGGTCGGTCTTCTCCCATCCCATGATGGCATGGTTGCTGAAGGGCCTGGAGCGCCTTTATCCGCATGTCTAGGAGCCGGTTCTCCCATGGGATCTGAACCTGGTGCTATCAAGGCGCATGGGTCCCCCCTTCGAGCCTTTGGCTTCCTGCTTCCTTCTGCTTCTCTCATGAAAGGTCTCTTTCCTATTTGCTATAACTTCGGCCCGGAGGTGTTCAGGATGTTCACATCAGAACCGCCTTATACAATCTTCTATAAGGACAAGGTCCAGCTGCATCCGCACCTAGCCTTTCTGCCCAAGATTGACTCCCAGTTCCATACTGGTTGAGAGACATATTTACCAGTCCTCTGCCCTAAGCTTCATGCATTGGATGAGGAATGCAGGCTGCATACCCTGGATGTCAGGCGGGCACTGGCCTTCTACACAGATAGAATGAAGCTGTTCCATAAGTCAAGGCAGTTGTTTGTTGCTGTCACAGACAGACTGAAGGGTTGCCCAGTATCTACCCAGACAATATCATCATGGATCAGTGCCTGCATCCGCTACTGTTATGAGCTGGCGAAGGTGCCCCCGCTGGTGATCGTGACGGCTCATTCAACGAGGGCACAGGTGTGCTCAGCAGCCTTCCACACTCAGGTACTGATCCAAGAAATTTGTCGGGCTGCGACCTGGTGGTCTGTCCACACATTCGCTTCACATTATGCGCTGATCCAGCAAGCCCAAGATGACGCTGGTTTCAGCAGAGCTGTGCTCCAGTCTGCAAGACTGTGAACTCTGAGCCCACCTCCAAGGACACTGCTTGTGAGTCACCTAGAATGGAATCGACATGAGCAAGCACTCGAAGAAGAAAAATAGTTACCCACCGTTGCTCATGTCCATTCCATTACCTGCCCTCCTGCCCCTCTGTCGGAGTTGTAGGCAAGAAGGAACTAAGAGGGTGTAGGGCCGGTGGTGCCTGATATACTGTGGCATGAGCGGACCGCCACAGCCAGCCCTATGGGTACCACTAACACAAAAGTCTCCGATGACCGTGCACGTGAGCGCGTGCCCTGCAATGGAATGGACATGAGCAACACATCTTGAAGAACAACAGTTACAAAAGATAGGAAACCGTTCCTTATTTTCTGAAGGGCTTACTAGTGTGTTCTCCAGTTAACCTTCCTGGTGCAGTCATCTGTGGCTTGAACACAATTAACTTATTTGAAATGTTATATACTTTACAAAAGTGTTTCCCTTGAGTATTTCTATAGAAAGTCTTTTAGGTACCACTGTGAGTCATGCAGTGTGTGTTAAAATCAATGATTTAAAACATAATTTTAAAAATGGATTTTTAAAAATTGTAATTGGATTTTTCTTTAAATTCATATTTATTTAAAAAATCTATTTACAATTTGAATTTATGACCACCTATATTAATGTGTAAACTTATAATTATTAAAATTGTTTAAATTAAATAAAAAATATTAAACATATTTGCTGTCAGATTGTAAAGAAAGTCAAAGTCACTGAACTGGTGAAAGTCACTGGCCAAGCGTCTGGGTCCAGAGTTTGCTGAAGTGCTAAACCAGCTTTTGACAGCAGTAGCCTCTTTTGCAAGTACAGAGAGAATATTTTATTCATTTCAATTTATTCAACTAATAATAGTGCACTGGTTCCCAAACTTTTTACCTTGCGCCCCCCCCAGTACCCCTGTCCCCACCCCCAGGACTGGGGCCATGGTTTCGGGAGGGGCACACAGACAAGTGTAAGGGGGCCAAGGGCAGGGGCGGGAGTGGAGCCTTGGCCAAGGGCCAAGGCCAGCAGCTGGGGTCCTGGGTGTGGAGCCAGCAGCTGGGGTCCCGGGTATGGGGCCAGCAGCTGTGGCCAGGAGCGGAGCCCCGGGTGTGGGGCCGGCAGCCATGGCCAGCAGCCGAGACCCCGCTCGCAGGGCCAGCAGCTGGGTGGCACTCCCCCACCCTCCCTCTGTTGGGGTTGGCACAGGCCCCAGCTGTGCTCCCCCGGAAAGTTCCTTTGTGACCCCCCCCCCCGCCCGAGGGGAGCATCCCACAGATTGGGAACCTGTGTAATAGTGACTGAACTGAATTAGCTGAATAAACTGAAATGAAGAAAATATTCTCTCTGTACCTGCAAAAGAGGCTACTGCTGTCAAAAGCTGGTTTTGCACTTCAGCAAACTCTGGTGGCAGTAAAGCACCAAATTTAGTGTAAAGTCTGTATTTCGTTGCTAATCAACATGTTATGGTTGCCAAGCAATGAGAATCAATCTTTCTTTAGCAAAATAACTGAAAAGTACAAAACCATTGATTTTAAGCAAAGTTTTCTGCTTCCTGATATCTATCATTACTAAAAGGGGTGATTTAAATCATCCCAACAAAATCAGTCCACCTTGGATGAATGCAGCTGAAAAAGCTAGAGAGACAGAAGTCTTGTCAAATCTAAACAGTGGTAACTGGAGCTACTTCTAAAAACATCTTAATTATAAAAATTTTGCAGAATAAATGCAAATCTTGGAAAAAGCTACATTTCCAAGTAATGACAGTAGTCATGACAGCCACTCCTGGCTATGTATCAATATACTTTTTATTATAAAATATTCAGAGGAATGTATGTTTGAATTTATGGGCAGACTATTCTTTAAAAAAGACCCTGTGTATCCTCTACAATTGGACTGAAAGCAATGCATTTATCGACAGAAATAAAATCACTTGACACAATAAGCACAGTGACTGGGTGCCATTAATTACTCCTAAATATCTGAAGTTATTTGATCAACACAAAACAGATCTATTCAGAGAGCTGAAAAAATGGTCTGTAATATGAACTGAGGACACTGAAAACATATCATAAAATAAGTGGAAAGTTTTAAAGAAAAATATCATAACCCTTTTCAGTGAAGCCTTCTTTGAAACATGTAACCTTTTCAGTTTTATGAGCACTAGTACCAGTGTGTTTTGATGCATTCAACTGTGTGCTGCTTATAAAACAAAGCGATTCTATCAAGAGTCCTATGTGATCTAGGGGATTGTGATACCGAACAGTTTCTGATGAGACTGGGAATTTTCACTTCTCATTACTCTCAAATCTGACCCAAGTCAATAGTCATTTTCTTCTGGCAGTTGATGGTCTACGTCAACAGGTGTCCACCTTGCAATTGGCACCTAGATTGGCAGTGTAAGCAGAGAGCTAGAGGACGGAATTGGCATGAAGTGTGAACTGTACTCATCCCCAGATGTAGTCCCTGCAGAACCCTGCTCACGCTCTTGATGTGGCAAGGGTTGTACTGCTGTCTCCTGTACTGAACCAATTCTGTGGCTAAATAAGATGTCATTCTTCAGGGCTGGTGACCTAGCACTTTTCACCAGTCCTAAACATACCCTTAGGCCAGGTTCAGTATTGAGGTGGTATTCTGTACTGTCCAAAATCCATTCTGTGACTTGTGAAGGGTGAAGAGCCTCATACCGCCTTCTAAAGCCCCTAAGGGATAAACCTAGCATTCTGGTCAGCACCATTCCCCTTCTTGAGATGATGGCTCCACTCTGAGACTTGAACTGAGTAGCACTATTGCTGAACAATAATCAATAAATGAATGCCTTGTTTGCATACTGTGTCCATAATGCCTGGTTTATAACAGGTACAGATAACTAGAGTGAAACCAAATTTTACTCTACTTCAGCAGATGTTTTTCAAATTAGTTTCCCAAACAATAACTGCACCAGGGACCTGTTCCATCTGAGTCAGCTAAGATAGTGAAAGTTCAAAGTAAGCCTCTTAACATCGCAATGTGCTGTGTAACAAAGCAACACCATTTTGTAACACTAGAGGATTGTGTCTGTTAGCTCTGAATATTCCACTTTTATTGGAGGGTTCACCAATCTGTCACTTCATGACTATTTGGAGGAAAGTAGCTGTGCTGAAGGATGTCTGTGCTATGAAATTTAAAAAAAAAAAATTGGTTTTATTTGGAAGTCCACTTTCTATGTGGGTTTCACTGTTATCTTCCCTAAGCAGTGAAGAAGTGTGACTACATGTGCAGATGAGTTCACTAATATCCAGCTGGCGAGGCTTTGTCCAGTTTGGCAGAGGAAAAGGGGGCCCTCCCCTACTTTAAGGGGTCCCTCCCCCACTGCCATAGCTAGTAAAGGGGAAATGGGGGAAGTTTACAAAGATTGAGCAGGGAAGAAGGGAAGCACAGGTCAGGGAGACTCTGCGCTTCCTGCTGCCCAGAAGGGAGAGAGAGAGAGAGTGAGTGTGTGTGTGGGGGGTCTATTTATACCTAGTGCAGCCCTGAAAAGCCCCATGTGATCAGACTTGGGTGGGCAGCACCCGTCCACTCATGAAATCACCAAAAGGAGCAGGTTTCCTCAGGATCCACTATGGGCATTACTCTAGTTGTCCTTTTCTTTGGGAGCTGAGAAGGACCTTTTCTCTCACCACCAGATTGGCCAACCTGAGGGTTGTGGGGTTTTGTTTTGTTTTTTGGTTGGTTGTTTTCTTTTGCGTGGAGTGGGGAAGGGGAAAGGAACAGATTGTTGGGTTTTGTTTAACCTTCTCCACAGCAGGCTGGGGTAGTGATTGAGGTTATAATTTTGCAATTTAGAAGGTTAAAACTAGTGGTGACTGGCCAGTGCAGGTACTTGTTATGGCAGGGATCCAGATATTGGATAAAAATGGTTGGAAAAAGATTTGAAAGCCAGCATTCCTTAAGGGAGCTGAGGAGGGGGTGTTTGCCATCCACTACCAGTTTTAAGTACTAAATTGCAACATTATAAGTTATAACCTAACCCCCCATCCCAGTCCATTGGGTCCCAGAGCTGTGGAGGGGAAGGCAAAAAAAACCCAAAAAATCCAAACCCCACCTGGCCTTGGCCAACGTGGTGGTGAGGGAAAATATTCCTTTTATAACCCTTCATCCAACGGAGGGTCATAGGGGCCCAGCAAGGGACTGGCTTGGACAAGGTTGGGGATAATGTGGCAATGATTAAGGAATGAAGATGAGGTGCACTGTACAACTTATTGCTGGGTACTTTCAGATATTTTAGGTGACTAAAGTTGTGGCCTAATTAAAGCAAATTAATTGCCTCCCAGCTTCTGGAGTGGCTGGACAAGTTCTGAGTTCCTTCTTAGGTACTGAGCTTGTAGCCATCCCCATGGCCTCCCCCTAAGCCCCACATTTTGTCCCATCTTAAAATTAATGCCACCTTGAAGCTGGGGGAATAACATGGACAAGGCTAAATATACTGCTTTGGCAACTTTGCCTGTGTTAGGACTTGGTTGGCCAGAAGGTGGTACTCATGCACAACTTGACAAGTTTCTCCCTTGCCTGAGCTACATTAACTGTTCATGCTCGGCTTAGCTGGGATCTGTGACTTGGGTTTCACGCTTATCATCCCTCAGCTGTGAAGCGAGCTGAGCTCAGCCTTCATCCTGCTTTTCCAGCTTGTAACAGATTTCACATGCATTGTCTTGTCACCTGGCTATGTCAAGGCTATAAACACAGCTTCCTAAGATTTCTTCTAGATTGGGAATGGGGGTGGGGTAAGCGAGTGATGTTTTCAGCAAAACTGGGTCTTTCCACTTCAGAGATGCAGCACACATACTGAAAGATGTTAAATAAAATTTGCATCAAACACGCTCTTTCATTAGTTTTGCGATGGTGCAGTGAACTGAAATTACAGACCCATAAAATTGCACTAGTAAACCACTTTAAAAAACCATCTTGAAATGTACAGAGATGCTGTGATGTGGAGGCTGACTGCAATTAGCTAACATCACTGTGGATACAGACTTGCAAAACCTACCTCACTGTGCGTTCAGACCTGTGGCTCTACAATTACAAAAAAAGTCTTAGGGTGATCAACCTCCAGTTACAGCCTTTTCCATATTAACCCTCTGCTAGTCCCCTGTCCTGAATCGTCAGACAGCAATAAACCTTGCCAGTCAGAAATTAAACTCCTATTTCCTTTTACAGGAAACCTGAAAGCGATAATGTCAATCACACAACTCCAATGGTATTTTTCAATCAAAAGCCCACTATTCCTGCTCTTAAGCTGTTACTGACTGGTGTTCCTGTCAAAGGCAGGCACCAGGGCAAACAATAAAAGAGCAATTAAAAACTTGGAGACAAATGTAATGAAGCTAGACTATGGGCTGACTGTTTATGAATGACAACAAGCCAGAGCTTAAAGCACCAAAATGTAATTACATCATTTATAAGGCTCTGAGGTGTTTCCATTGATCAGATAAATAGCCAAGGGCCCAGCTTCAAAGACACAAAACACCACTCCTAATTGTGAAATTGCTGTTTCCGATGCACATTGTAACCAGACAAATGGCTCCTTGATGTAAAGTGGATGAGTGAAGGGCCTAGTTTTTCATTTTATGCCAAACACGTGAAAGAGACTTTGGGAACTGAAGAGAGCCAGGCATCATGCCTGCCCCATGGAATGGGGGGGTTATGCAACTTTATGGGCAAATCTTTCTCTAGACACCTGTTGATCAATTACTTGAACAACAGTTGTAAGGACTTTGAACAACAGTTCCTGTGTTAGGGCCAGGTTGCGGTCCATGCAGGGGAGGGAGGGGATGTAAGGCCTGCCCCCAAACACCCCTACACTTGACACCTGCATTGTGTGTGAAGCCCCTGTCCCACTCCCCAATCACAGACACTATGGTGGCCACTGGCCAGTGCAGTTATATCAACATGCTCGGCGAAGCAAGCTGTGCCAGGCATAGAGCTGGGGCAGATTGTGCCCTCTTCCCCCCCCCCCCAGCAAAGGAGGAACAGCAAACCAGATTGTAAAAGCTTTTACGAGGGAACACCCGTCCAACCTTATATTTATTAATAGGTTTTTTTCCAGCAATGGTGAGATTATTAATTTTCCTTGTGTGCCTGTGATAAAGGCCCCCCTTGCTCTCACTGGCAAGTTGAGCCTAAATTCAGCAGCACACCTTGGCATGCCCTCCTCTCTGCCCTGCTCCACCAGCCCTGATTCTGGCAGGCACCCTGACTCATTGGTAGTTCTGCAGCAGCGTCAGGTCGAGTCAAGACGAGAGACTTGCATTGCATTCAGCGTGCCCTGAATAGTACAATCAATTCAGCATTTCTTGGGCTATTGATTTGGATAGTAAATTCAATGACATTTTAATTTCAGAATGTTTCTCCATCATTTCTCCTGCCTCCAACCTCTTCAGATTTCAATGCAGGCTGTCGATGATGCACAGCTGCTTTAGAGAAGCTGTCAAGGGACAAGTGGCGCTGAAGGCACTCAGAAAAAAGCAGGGGGCTGAGTTTTTGTAGCAACAGGGAGATGATATATCATTCCCTCTCCCTTGTGGGCAGGAATGGAGATGATCTGTAATGGTGTGTGTGTGGCGGGGGGGGGGGGGGGGTTTGAACATTTCACTCCCCTCCTCCCCCCACTCCTGCTACTCAGCAATATCTCCCCCTACAGATCTATCATTGCTGAGCACAGTGACGGACACACACTTCATCGAGAGCTTTCTGTACACCTATCAGCAGTGAGCATTCAAATTTTGACATTTAAATTGTCAGATTTCAAGGTTAACATTCTGAGACCCACTGTTGCCCTTAGCTAATATGCACAAAACTTCCAATAAGAAAAGGAGTACTTGTGGCATCTTAGAGACTAACCAATTTATTTGAGCATGAGCTTTATGAAGTGAGCTGTAGCTCACGAAAGCTCATGCTCAAATAAATTGGTTAGTCTCTAAGGTGCCACAAGTACTCCTTTTCTTTTTGCGAATACAGACTAACACGGCTGTTCCTCTAAAACTTCCAATGTGTGTCCACTGAGAATTCGGCACCAGGGCTAGCTCCAGAGAGGGATTTAGGCACCTAACCCAAAATTTAGATTCTCAAAGGTATGCTCAGCTGCAGCCCAAACCTGTAGGTGCCTAAACTCCCTAGGCACCCAAGTTTCCAGCCATAAAGTCCCCTAGGTGTCTCCATTTCTGCTGGTGTGCACTTACAAAACTGCTCACATCGGATGGTGCTGAGAAGCCAGGCCCCTCACTCACACATAAGCTCCAGCAGAAACCTCAACCCCTCTGCCTTGCTCAACTGCAGGGCCCAGTCCAGTAGCTATTCGCAGCATATGCCTAGAGGCCTATAGCACTCCCTTAGGATGGGGGAGAACCAGGTTCAAAGTCTTTCTCTGCCTGGCGTGGAGCAGAGACCTGAAGAGAGGTATCACCCCGTCCCAGGGAAGTGCTCTAATCACTGTGCTGTAGGGTATTTTGGGGTGGGTTTCTCTCACTCTCTGCTGTTGAAGGGGTCAGGTCCCAGTCCCTACTCCCCTTACTATTTAATATTTCATACAAAGTGGAACATACAAATTTGAAACCGGGTCTCCCACATTTCAAGTGAACGCTCTAATCACCGGGCTCTTGCGTAGGAAGGGGATGCCAGCTGTATCACCTCTTCCTCCATTCTTAGCCAGAAAGGAAGGACCTGACTTCGGTGCCCAACTCCAGGAGAGGGTTCATAGCTGTGAAGCAGAAATACATGCCTCCTCCCCAGCCCAGAATTAGGCACCTTTGAGTGGGCATAGCTGTGAACCCGCTCCTGGAGTTGGGCACCTAGGCCAGGTCCTGCTCAGCGTGCTAGCTTCTGTGAATCCCCTCCTTAGGCACCTAACTCTCCCCACATCTCAGGGAGCCCAAGGGCCTATCTTGTGGCTGAGGATTCCAGTAGGTGACAGGGGGCCTAAAGTTAGCCCTTTAATGCCTCCTTTGTGGATCTAACCCTTGGTTAGGCTGCCGGCAAACTAAGGCTGACAGTATTGCATCAGTTTGTGTTGAGGGTTGTCTCTGCAACCATATAGTCTAGAAATGGGCGGGGGGGTGGGGGGAGGGAGAGGAAAAGAGGAGAAGCAGGGGGGTAGTTGAATTAAAGCTTATATTTTTCAATGGGAATGGATTCCTGAGCTAATTGCACAAACCAGAATTGTGGAAAACGTGCCTGCTATAAAATGTTATCTGCTCCCTCTGAAATGGCTGTCAGGCTTCCTGACAATACCAAGTGTGACTGAGCTGTCACTAAAACGGGTCAACAAGATGTCACGTTTTAAAGCCCTGTCCACACCAGAATCTGGTGTAATAGCACCAATGACACAAAAAGCCTTAGGATACACTGGTCATGGACTGGCTTGCTGGTTTTTTCCATGCTTTTCGAGCCTAGGTCAAATTCTCCCCCCCTCCCCTGATTTGTACAAGTTGTGCTGTACACACCGCAGAGCTTATTTTCTCACAGATTTGCCAGGAGCGATGCCTTCTTCACCAGCAGTATCGCCATGCTGTTAACGTCTTCAGCAGCACCTCTAGAGGCCTCCTAAGAACACGGTGCTAGTTAGCTCATATAGGCATCTGTACACTCGTGCCCAGCCAGGGCAACGAGATATGGCTGCAGCTAGAGGCCAGGATTCAGAACGGGACTGTGATGCTCAGAACCGCCCACCTTTGCTTTCACGAGCTGCATCAAACTGTCAGTGCCTTAGACACACTGCTTCCCGAGCCTACAGCTCTGCCCCACGTGACGCCTTTCTTGGAGTGGCAGGGCAGCAGAATGGGGCTGCCTTCTCTGCCCCAGGAGTGACAGCAGGCCCTCCCCCACCTCCACTTCTCTTTCCCTCACCCCATGAGACAAGGGGGGCAGCACTTACCTCAGTAACCAAGCAGAGGCTGCTTAGGTGAGTGGGCCAGGCCTATCGCACTTTGCTCCTGCCACACAGTTCTTTGCTGGGATGGTGTCCACAGGTCCCCCAGAGCAGGGGGTCTTAGAGTTGCCTGGGGCAGCTCACACCTATCAGTGCTATTGCCTCAGGCTCTCTGCAGACATCATTGCATCAGTTACTTGCTTTTATTAAAATGAAAGCTGAGATTCTGATATAATCACGTGACTCCCAGGGCTGGGGCCCTTCGCACAGGCAAACATTTCCTATGTCTCAATCCAGGCCGCTCATGAAGCAGCACTGCTATTGTAACCAGAGAGCAGCTATTAATTTATAATTATGAATTGTCCCCAATCATCTCCCCCTAAAACTCAAAATTACTGTTATGAAAAGCCAAGAGAATCCAGCGAAAAACTAAACAAAAACAAGTAAGAATCACAGTGTGAAGATGAATACAGATGATTTCAAGATGCAGTATACCCCAGCTTCCTTGACAGACACGGGTGGTCAGAAGTAATTACAATAACCTAAGGATTACATTAGCAGAGAATTGTTTCAATGAAAATATGCATTCCTTCTGTCATGGCCGGGTTTGAAACAAACAAGGGAAAACTAGAATTCCCAAATACCTGGCTAGTGTAAAACTGATGTAGCTCCTTGCTCTACTGAGAAATCTGTCCACATCTTTTCTCTAAGAAAGATTTCAGACTCATCACCTAGTTCCATGTCATTTTGCCACCTACCTTCCTGTGTCTTTTAAATCTGTCCCACCCGACAAAGCCACACAACCCTCTGAATCAGAACTAGCGAGCACAAAAGTGTAATGACAAAGTGCAATCTGGAAGTTCGTGTTAAAGAGTTATGCTATGTTACTACACTAAGTTTTATAAAAACTTATGATCATTTTGAGGAAACCATAATGGCTGGAGAATGAGTTTTTGGATCCATCAATTAGGTCCATTTTCCATTTAGCTTAAATACCACATATATTTTTTTTCTCCTGGATTAGGACTGTTTGATTCATTTACTTGTGTACATTTGTGAAACAGCTCTTGCACTTTCATAAAAATGATCAACAATGTCCAACTAGCTCTGTGGATTTCAGTCGGGCTACATGGATTTGTAACAGCTGGGGACCTGGCCCCACACAGTTCATTCATTTTAGTGTCCTACTGTACTTGTTGAACCATTTACCAGAAGTTTTCACAAGGATCATTTAAACTAACATGGTTGCTTTCTGCTCACTATTACCACAATACAGTTGTGCCTAGACGGTGAATTGTTCTAAAAGCTCTTTAAGTTTGTATTAATGTATTTAATACTCTTCCTTCTTTGTTGCTTATATTAAAAAAGCTGTAAGAAAATAAAATATTGAACATGACATTGCGAAGTACCAATGGGCAACTTGTTGGACAAGAAAGATGAGTTGTCCCTGCCAAGGGTCATGCTGGAAATGTTGGGGGAGAGAAGTAGGAAGGAGTGACTAGAGGGAAGAAAAAAAAAGCATTCATTCAGACAAACGCCGGACAGAAACCACTTCCACAATTCAAAGAGGCAGCAGACCAACAGACTCCTAAATCAGAAGCAAGATGGCTGGAAAAGAAAGTAACATACGTGCTCAAAGTCAGACAGTAAGCATTAGAGGTTAACTAGCATATGGTTTCTTTTAACCACCAGTGAAAAAACACAGTCTTTTTAAAAACTTCCACAATACCTTATATCTGCAGCTCTTGCATAGCCAGGCAATCATATGCTTATAGGTTTCATAGCCCAGTTACACCCACACAACTATAAAACAAACTTACCACTCTTTATTCAAGAGGCTAGCATTCGTTGTTAGTAATAAACTAATAACCCTTCTGTCTGGTCTTAACAGAGGGAGGCTGTGAGGCTTAATTAATTCATGTTTATAAAGTTCTATGTTCTTTGTGACGTCCTGTGATAAAAGTGCAATGAATGAAAGGGCAGAAAAATTACAAGTATTTACTATTACATACTATAAAATACTTATGTGAAAGATGCTAAATAAAGGAAGAAGGGTGCTAGGGGTTGTTTGATCTGTAACACAAATTAATCTCATTTGCTACTGTTGTTAGGACTAAAAAAAGTCTGAAAAATATAAGAACAGTGAGCCAAACGCAGGTCTGTGTAATGGGTGCAATTCTACTGACTTCACTGGAGTTGCACCTTCTTACACCAGGACTAAACTTGACCTAGTATGTCTGAAACCCACGCAGCCTAGTGAAATTATTAGTCAAAATGAAGCCACACTAATTATATCTAACACATTAAAAATGGGTCACACTTGCTTTGACACACAGTAATCAAAGTTAAGCCTTTGTGAAAAGGACACATTTGCTTAGATAGTCTCAAAAGTTCTAGCAATGTCTAGAAAACCTGTTTCTACTCACTGTATGGATGGATGCCTGAGTAGCTAGAAGTATTCAAATCTGGACAGGTGATCTTTATTGTAGATTAATCTTTCAATGTAAAATCACTATTTCCTGCATAGCCACACAGTCAATCACAATGCAAGAAAACGACAGGTGTATTCATTTGTAAGGACGTGCTTGTGAGTTATGTATCCAGTTATAATGGAAGGAAAAGCTAGCTACTGTGCAAAAGGATGGCCAACACAAACCTCAACATATATCAGTAGTGAACACCTGTAGGCCCAAGGTTGGAGCACAAATGTATTTTTGTCAATCACAAGTTTCATATCATTTTCTTTTAAATATCTACACTGGCCAGTTCCTCAGCTGGTCTACATCAACATGAAAGCCACCTGAAATTGATCTCAACGGAGCTATGCTGACTCCCACCAGCTATCCCACTACGGAGTCAACTTTTATCCATTTCACAGAGCACCTAACATTCTCTTCCACAGCCTACAGACCTTCCAGAATTACACTGAGCTGCAGCTTTCTCTCCCTCCAGCAGTGATCTATCAAGACATCTAGTGCAAGTCCATTAGCTCAAACAAGCCTCTTCCTGCATTTCTGTGTTGTGCCGGAGAACGCTGGTAGAGTTCCAAAGTTGCGTAAAGTGCTGAAGAGTCATTTTTAAATTATGCCACAATATTTGCAGGGAACGGTATAAAGCACTAATTCATTAGTGTTACAGATATTGGATCAGTGATACTCTGATCCAAACTACAGTTAAGCAAATACATTCATGGAAAAGAAAGTTTAAACACTTTTTCACACCTCTTGATTAAAGACTGGCGTTAGAATCATAGAATCATAGAATATAAGGGTTGGAACGGACCCCAGAAGGTCATCTAGTCCAACCCCCTGCTCAAAGCAGGACCAATTCCCAGTTAAATCATCCCAGCCAGGGCTTTGTCAAGCCTGACCTTAAAAACCTCTAAGGAAGGAGATTCTACCACCTCCCTAGGTAACGCATTCCAGTGTTTCACATTCCACATGCGTTCTACACATACACACAGAAGCACGCCCTGGTGTTCATTGCTCATTTTCAGAGTGTGCCATTGAGTGAGTGCTTTGCCCGGATTCTCTACTTCCAATGTTTAAAATGTGACTGAGCACTAGTTCCTAGGGAAAACTGTAGCCCTTGTATTTTAACACAGGATCCATGTACTGTCCTGGGGAGGAAAAAAAGATTCCCAAAATTGCAAATGGTCAATGCATAATTGCCAAGTGAGGTTGCTCTCTCTGCATCAGCTCAGAAATATGCACAAGAAGGCATGTTTTCAGGAGAATATGGTTGTTTATTTGTCTGCTGCACATAAATTATAGCCCCATGACCCACATTCATTCTTTACAGATTACAATCAAAAGGCTTCTTTTTAAAGAGCTGGTAATGAACAGGGCAAATGATACACACACACTTACTGTATATATTATACAACATACAGAAAAACTCTCACAACAAAGCATTTGGTATTTTCTGTCAATGACAAACCTGTTTCAGGATTCACCTATGGCAGGTGTTTAAGGGCTTGATCTGAAGTTTTTCTGACTACTTCAATGGGAGCAGGATTGGGCCATTCCAGCTCAAAGCAGCAGTACCCAGCAGTTAAGAACATAAGAACGGCCCTACTGGGTCAGATCAAGGTCCATCTAGTCCAGTATCCTGTCTTCTGACAGTGGCCAGTGCCAGGTGCCCCAGAGGGAATGAATAGAACAGGTATCAAGTGATCCATCCCGTCGCTCATTCCCAGCTTCTGGCAAACAGAGGCTAGGGACACCATTCCTGCCCATCCTGGCTAATAGCCGTTGAGGGACCTATCCTCCATGAATTTATCCAGTTCTTTTTTGAACAGTTATGGTCTTGGCCTTCACAACATCCTCTGGCAAGGAACTCCACAGTTGTTGTGTGAAGAAATATTTCCTTTTATTTGTTTTAAACCTGCTGCCTATTAATTTCATTTGGTGACCCCTAGTTCTCGTGTTATGAGAAGGAGTAAACAACACTTCCTTGTCTACTTTCTCTATACCAGTCATGATTTTATAGTTCAGAATACAATGCCAATGATAGTGTATTCAAATGAAACTGCAAGGAGAAATTAAGTGGCATAACGCAGTTACACACAGATGGGATGGATTTGTTTGCCCAAGTTCGGAAGAGCTATGAAGCTGGGGGGAACCCTAAGACTTATTAAAACAAATGGTGGCTGCAGTCAAGGGCATTAGCAGTAATTAAACAAAAAATGCTCAAGTTCAAACAGACTGATTGGAGACCATTGCAACTGCAGGAACTATTTTAACCCTGAGGCAATACTGTACCACTAGTGCACTAGCAGCTCACTCCTATTTATATTACATACTACATAGTAAAAATGTGCTAAAGCAATGGGCAGGCCTCAGCACTCCAACATTATAAAAACAAAGGAAGGCATCAGAAGAGAGTATCAGTAACTTGCTCACTTAGGCCCAAACCTGCACTACTGATGTAACTGGAAGTTTTACCACTGACTTCAATGGCACCATTTTTTGGCAACCCCATGCCCGTGGGTCAGAGTGCATGACTGCAAGGCATCTGAGACGCGCAAGACATTCTGGGCAGTGGAACAGGCTAAATTACATGATGCACTCTATATACCTGCCTCACTTTATACAATAATAGCATTGACATGTCAGTTGAGATTGTAGTATTTTTTAAAAGAGCATCCTAAGACACTGACCCAATCCTGCAAGGTTCTGAACATGCTCAACTTGCACTGAAGTCAATGGGCCCCATCTTGTCGGCACTGAAATCAATGGCAAAACTCCAACTGATTATGCTGAGTACAGGCCCAATATAGTTGAGAGTTCTCAGCAACCCATAATAAATAAAATATAAACAATAGGAAAAAATCTAAAATATATAGTGACATAATAGAGCCCCCAAACTGCGAAAGAGACAAATTGAAATACAGCCACTGAAACAACTTACCTTTTCCACAGCTATCAACAATCACAATGTTTTAAAGCCCAATCTCATGAGACTGTCAACACTTTGCAGGACTGAGTCCTTATTCTTGGATCCATTTTACATATACACAATGGCCTATCCAGCATGCAGAAATACACTACACACAGACCGCAAATACCTAAGGAGTTAAGACTTTCTAGCCTTTCATCTTGGTGCTAAACAATTTTAAATTGCTGCTGAGTCAGACTATATTGGGGGCATTCTTGTCATTACAGAACACTGTTATGTTTACTATGGTCCAAAGCCATTTCATTAACCAGCTGTTCTACAGATGACTGAATCGCTGCCTTAACAAGGGAAGCAGCAGTTTCTATCAGAAGCAATTCATACTGTTCTGAAGTTCCGTGTTCCTGATCACTAAGACCATTGGGTGACTGAGCAGGAGAACCGACTTTAGCCTCCCTCCTGGGGCCACTGCCTGCTACTACGGCCTCTTTGCGATTAGAAAGTTTACTGAAATTGAGGTTCCCACTTATTTTTTTATTCACCTTTTGCTTATGTTCACATGAAATTGAGGACAGTTTGCAGTCCTGGTTCGACTCCTCTTCATCAGGCTCATCATCTGCTTCAGTAATTGTAATCACAATGCTCACTCCACTGGCATCCTTGTTTTCTTCTAATTTCAACTGTTCATTTAAACAGCTCTGCACACTTACTGCATCATCTTTAAATGCCGATTGATTGAAACTCATTATTCTCTCTCTCGATTTACAGTCTTCACTAGCATTTATGTTCCTTCCAGACTCTCTACATTCAAGCCCTGTGTCATGGATGTTATTTATTTCTTGTACCTCTGTGGCTTCAGCTACTCTATCTGGCAGGTCCTTAGAAACATTAGCGCTAAGGGTGGTATTGAGATCAACTCCCTGGTTTGCTACAAGTGTATGTTCAGGAGTTTCATGTAGGCTCTTCTGGTGTAGCTCTTCCTGGAGCATTATAGCAACTGCCTCTGAATTTGCTATTTCAGACTGAACGATGCACTGTGTGTGTTGATCAATGTCTGGTCTGGACTCTACCAAAAGCGCATTCTTCCCAGTGGAATTAAGTGAGTTCCTGTCACTTTTTTCAGATGCTTGGCTGAAGGATTGATCCATGCTAGATTTGACTGTTATTGCCAAATTCTCTGGTTCACTGTTAGCTTTATTCAAAATGCCCATCAGTTCATTTGCTTTAACACTGCAATCTGATTCTTCTGTTATTTCAGAATGGCTGGGTTTTTTCTTGCCTCTTGAGAACCGTATACAGGGAATTTTAAGCCCAGAACTAACCTGATTCTTTGGAAAACTTTGCAAGCCAGGATCCTCAGCATTTATCTCCAGTTGCACTTGAGAATCAGAGTGTGTCTGCTTCCTTGAAGATTTTGACCTTCTCTTAGGTGTCACTAGACGTTTTATAGTTGTCCAGGTTCCCCTTGATGACTGAGATTGGTTGGAAACTTCCCCTTCTCCAGGGGCTGCACTGATGGATTGGCTTGTATGTTTCAAGGTTACAGAGTCTTCTTCACAGACACCTTTCATCTCCAATGCCTTCTTACATGGCTTCTTTCTTTTCTTAAAACAAAACATTGTGAGTTTTTCTGCCTGTTCTTCAGTTGAAGAGCACAGTTTTGCTGCACTAGGATTTTCTGATTGTGCTGTGTTTTCCATTTGAATTTCTTTAGCTGCCTTCTCCATATTTGTGGTCCTGCCTTCTAATTTCTTCATATATTTTTCTTTTCTATTAACCCATCAGATAAATTAATTGCAGGTAAGCTCAGAGTGCAGTTCTTTGAAATTTCATCCAAAAAACATGAAATTACTTTTGTGAACTGACGAGGTGTTATGCAAAGAAATGTTCTGATGGACTTGTTACACTACATTTATATTTCCACTATGATTTTTTTTCTTACCTGTCCTGAGAGAAAGACTGACTGGATAGATTATCACACACTTTACTGCAGTTTATCAAATAGGCTCACTTTCATCTCTGGGATGGCCAACCTGAAACACTACTTGATACGAGGATATTATTTCAGCAACAGTTGGACTTTTTTTAAATGGATGTTAAATCAGATCAAGAATTGACCGTTTTCATTTTATGATGGGCATCAATCAACAACTACTACTTGCTAATATGTTCATTATTTCACATTCTTTGAGCAATTGTATTGAAGTGATATTAAAAAAAAAAAAAAGAAAAGATACACCAAGCGGCCTTATTTTGCCTCAAGTGATAGGGTCAGCTGTTTTTCCTCTTTCCTTCTTTGCATTTCATTTGCTTTCAATTCATATTGCAAGGTTTGCCATTTATGTTGAAAAATATGGCATAGGCTTTCATCTCTCGAATTGCTTCATATGTATCTGCAACAAAACAAACAAATGATGAAAAACGTCATAAAAATGGATATACAATTTGTGTTTATAAGAACTGGGTAATTTTTCAATTTCTAAAATTCCGTGCTCTGTGTCCTGATATACGTGTGTGCGCGCGCTATTCTATGCTCAAATACACCCTTGTAATCAATGGGAGCTGTGTTTCAATATATGAAGGCAAAATGGGGTTTCAAGAGTGCCACTCTAGTTACACAGGAGAACTACCACACGAATCTTGCATATATATGAATTTTTATGTGGGTAGAAAGGGAAGTTTATTTTTATATTTCACTTGTTAGGAAAATGTTTTTCCCCATGAGAAACACTTTCCCCTACTGACCCATACACACTCATAATTCCCCCAAGGGAAATTCTGAATTGAGATATCAGATGTTTTTATTCTTAATGCATAAGATGATCATATGCAGCTCCATAAAATATAAAATGGAGGGTTTGAGAGTTATAAAAGAGAAGCTTCCTTCATACAGTTTGGTTTATTTACAGTGTGTGCAAGTGTTCCATGGCAACCCCACTTTCACAGAACACATGTTCATCATAAAATGTATGTAACCCTTCCGAACATTCCTGAATATAAAGATACAAATACACATTATACCACACTGACATACTTCTCAGTGAATACATGGGATCCTCTCTCCTTGGATAACTCTGGGAAATTCTTTTTTGAAAAATATTTTCTTTTTTGTCCTACTTTTTAAAAAACACTATTGTATGTATGTTTTAAAAAACTAAACTTCTAAATGCAATAATTTACTTATCTAGTATGCATCCGATGAAGTGAGCTGTAGCTCACGAAAGCTTATGCTCAAATAAATTGGTTAGTCTCTAAGGTGCCACAAGTACTCCTTTTCTTTTTGCGAATACAGACTAACACGGCTGTTACTCTGAAACTTATCTAACATTATTTGCTGTGGCTTAGGGATGCAACAACATATAAAAATACAAGCAAAGCAATGCACCGATATTTTATTTTATTATGAATTCAAGTCACTGACATGCAATCAATTTGTATATGGGCAAAAAATAATGTTTTGCCACAATTATTTGTCGATCTTTGCTTTCCCCTAAACCTTACTCTTGAGACCACATGTGCTATTGAGACTATCTGCAATCCAGAATATGGAATCTGTAACTGACACAAACACTGATTTTGGAAAGGAGACCCAGACCAGCATTCCTTAATCATCATTAGTTTCCCCCTGCATCGACATTACTGTATTTCTGGCTGGAAAGACAAGGAAATGGATCTGTCTGAAGAAAACAGCCAAGAGAAGATTAGGTGTCTTCTCCAGTCTCATTCTCTTTTTTTATTTTTTAAAGCAGGATGCCCTGGGATCACTTCATGACATTGCTCACATCATTGTGCAATTCTAGATCAAATGACACAGTAAGCATTACATCTCAGTGCTTTCACCTCTTGTACACTCCATGTGCCTGGCAATTTATTTCTTGAATGGCAGAAAAAATGGATGCTGATTATTAGCAATCTTCAGGCTAGTGGAGTCTGAAATTGCACAGAATGAGAATTACAATGTGCTTAGTACCTTACTGAATTGAAGCCTTAATCAATAACCCCTTTTCTGAATAAATCTTTCTCAGTTAATTTTTTTTAAATAGAAAATAAAGGAAATAGAAATGTTCAAATTACAGAAAAAGCCTTAGGATATCCATACCAGCCAACAGACCCAGGCACCCACAATATAAACACCTTTGATTTAATGCAGGTTTCTTTATATGGTCTCCAAATCTCTGGAGGTTTCCTAAGCTATAGTATTTGCAATGGAAATGGAAACATTTCTGGTAGTTTGCAAACACACCGTTTCCCAACAAATAGGTTCACCTTACATAAGACTGATGTTATGGCCAAAATTTTCAGCAGTGTTGCTAAAAGTTCAGCTCCTTCATCATTATTCAGAGAACTAACCAGGTGGGTTGACTTTCAAAGGTGCTGAACACTCCCAGCTCCCATTGTGACTAATAGCTGTTGTGGGTGCTCAGCACCTCTGAAAATCATGTCATTTATTTTAGAATCCTAAATATGGATTTATTTCTCTAACTTTCGGCCCAGTGTTTGAAAACGTTGGCCTTTGTCTTTATGATGCTATGGTACTCACCAAATCTTCAGCCAAAGCTTGCATCAACTGTGTTACCCTGCCATACACAGACAGGGAAAGTCTTTCTAGGGAGCGATTGATAATGAAAAGCCTAGATTCCAGCACACTAATGCAAAAGATCCATTAGTAATAATTCGCTAGATAGAGCAAGCAGGAAATGACAGAGATTGAAAACTTTTGCCTGTAAAGAGATCTATCAGCTCCCTTGTGGAAAGGAAGAGAGGCTGCCGCAACACAAGTCACCTGTCTCCTTCGTGTGCCAGCCACCGTAATGAAAAATGAAGCTAGAGGCAAAGAAATAGATTGGGGGGGGGGGGGGGGGAGAAGAAACATTCTCCCTCTGATTTTCCGTGTGAACAGTTCCATCATCCGGAGCCGGGGTCTGAAGCGCAACAGGGCTGGCTCGGCAGCAGAGGAGCTGAGCCCCAGTGAATCTTCTCCGGCTTGCCCCATTTTCAGTCTTCTCCCTTTGTGCCTGTTGCCTTCTGGCTTGGCAGGGAGCTGAGCCGGGAAGCGATGTGCCCCGCGAGGCGCTCTCACCCTCTCCCTCCCCTAGTGGCACATCCCCCACCCTCCCCGGGTGCTCCAGGGAGGCTCACAACTCCTCCAGACCAAGGGAGGGCTGCAAAGGTCTGAGGAGGGCGGCTGCCCCTCAGCTCCCCGGCGGCCAGCGCTGTCCCCTCCCCGTGCCCAGGACTAGCCAGCTCCCTGGACGCGGAGCACAGAGCGACCCTCTCTGCACAGCGGCAGGCGGCTCCGCGCTGAGCCGGGGGCGCTGCACGAACACAGCCCAGCGCCGTCCAGCTTTGCTCCCCGCAGCCCCACGGCAAAACCCGCTCCAGCCCCAGGGCCCCCCCGCCCGCAGCTCGGGCTGACGCTGCCCCGCTCCGCCCACGTGGCGTGCAAGGGGCACGGTGCCGGGCGGCTCCCTGACCCACGCAGGCCAGCGGACCCGCCCCAGCCCACGCCCGCTCTCACCTGGCGCCCACGGCCCGCCGGAGAGAGGCGCCCGCAGCCCGCTCCGCCCGCTGCTGCAGCCGCTGCCGCTGCCAGTGCCGCCGCGGGGACCCGCCCAGCCGCCGCGCGGGGGCAGGGAGCCCGGCCCGCCCGCCCCGGGGCAGGGGACGCGCCCCGCTCGAGCCACGCCCCCGGCTCCCGCGCGCCGGCGGGGAGGCGCAGAGCCAGCGCGCACGGGGGCTGCGGGCAGGGCGTGGCCGCGGCGGGAGAAGCAAAGGGGGCGCTGCGGGCGGACGAGCGCTGCGGCGGCTGCCCGGAGACGCACCGTGCGGCGCCCCCGCCGGCACCTGCCTGTGCAACCTGCCCCCGCCGGAGCCCGGCTCGCCCCCAGCCTGTCGCACCTGCTCGGCCAGAGCCGCAGCTCTCCCGGACCGCGGGGACGGCTCCACCTGCCCCCGGGGGCGGGGGAAGCGCCCCTGGGCTGCACCGCGCCGTGCACAGCCTTGGCAGGACAGCAACACCAACCGCGAAGTTTGTTAGTCTCTAAGGTGCCACAAGGACTCCTCGTTGTTTAGCTTCAGAGCCACAGATGCTCTATGGAGAATGAATGCCTCTATGATCTGTCACGAGATTAATGACACTCTCAGCAGGTTTGCTTTCAGCCAGTCCTTGTCCAAGAGGGACAAAGCCAGTGTTTAGTTTTTAAAGCAAGGTTGTACAAAAGAAGTGGAAGGGTAGGTGGGGGCTAGGAGAGGAAAGACAAGACAGGCTGAAAGGAACAAGATAAAGTTAGTAGAATGGAAGACTGCAAGAGGGAGATGCCATAAGAAGTGCAGCCATGAGATGAAACAAGTATTAAATGTAGAAGCTGACACAAGTTAGTTAGCCTCTAGCTCTGTCTATTCTGGCATCCTGGCTCCAGAACTGGCCTGTCCAGGATGCCTTAGATGAAGAAGCTCCTAGGGTGCCTAGCCACATGCACTATTAAATATGGGGAGAAAATCCTTCCTGACCCTATGCAAGTGGTCTGGTTTATGTTCTGAAGATTAGTTGTTCTCGTTGGAATGATATTATATAAAGGAAAATTTAAATGCATCTAGGGATTTTATGACAACTTAAGTTACTCTAACTTCACTCTTGTGACAGCCATGTAATTGTTACATAATTATTCTCCTTGCTAGCTTACTATATATAGTGTATGTGTATTACAGATAAGCTCATGTACTGGTTGGTGCATACACCTACATCAACTTTTCTTCCAGTCAGAGCAATTTTTTAACATATGCTAGGTCCAGATCTAACACAAGCATATGGGCCTTGCAGTTTTATGTGGAAAGAATTATCCAAAAATATTTAGCTGCTTGCATAGGCAAGTTATTTTAGCCAACTGACACAAAGAACTGGTGGTCTCACTTCAGATCTTTTACAGTCAGAGTACATCCAAACCCACTGAATAATTCAGGTAATTTATTTTCCTACAGATGATATGCAGTACCCCACGAAGGAAACTGGATTAAATTTATACAGTGGTGCACTGCAGGCTCAACAGTATTACTGCAATAATCACTTTTACTTGTCAATACTGGGACTGCTGCCATGTACGATCCCAAAATTCATCATAAAAATAACTTCTACTTCATTAATCTCCATGCATATCTTAAAACCCAGGGAACTCGAAGGATTTTAGCAATTTATTAGTGTTAATTAGAAGTCTGGCAGTAACTACATTTTCACATTATGAAGTGATTTTTTGGCCTATTGTGACAAACCTTGTTACAGACCATTTCATTCAGTGCTAGGGCTGTCTTTTCTCACCAAAAAGGGGATTTCAACAAAAGTTGTTACATCATTTACAAATCTCATCCTCGCTCATCAGCCATCTACTGAAAACCACATATGGAACAGCTTCCCGTCCCCAGCCACAGCATGGTGATCCAGTCTCCAAAAAGGCAAAAGTCTATATGCTCCACTGCCATTAACAATTTAGTAGGTAACAGAAACACAGATTGCAGGGCTTTCTTAAGACTGGATAGAGTGCAGGTGCCCACAAGAAAAATTCAAAGCAGAAACTAATGGTCAGAAACTTTAGGGTAGGAACAGAAGCAAAGGGATTCTTCCCTACTACCTACTTTTCATTGAATTAGTGTAGTCTGATGGCACATTTTCTCTTTTAATGCTAGCAATAGATTATAGAGTTAAGTGCAATAGGAAGATACAGTGCTCAGACTTTAAGGGATAAGGTGTATCTGTGCTCTAAAACACATTTAAAAACAACCAATTAAGCCCTGGGTTGTTGTAAACACTGTACCAATTGAGAAACTGCAATTTTATTGTTATATTTTAATAAGTAAAAATCACAGAGCTAGAAAGAGGGTATTAAAAACGAGTTTTGTATTTTGCTCCATCTGCAATTATGAAGGGCAAAAGCAATGACCTCCTGAGGTCCCTTCCAACTCTGATATTCTATGAAGGCAATATCATTGAAAAACATTGGTGTATAAGATTTACAAGTTCTTATGCTCACTGAACTAAAAGTTAGCCTGAAATAAAAATTTTTTAAAATTTATTCAGATTAAAAAAATAAATGCATGCATTTCATTCGTTTCCAAATGCTCCTTTCTCCCAGTCACTTCATGTATTTCATTTTCTCAGCCATATCTTATTTTGTCTTAAATCCGGGGATAACTGAGTTTGCATTACTCATCAAGTAAGCTTCAGGTAGCTAGAAAGAAAAATGAAAACTTAATTACTAATATATATGTATATCTATATATCTAGCATATCAAAGGCAACTTTTAGGAGGAATTACAACCAAATGCCATTGGAAACATATGGCTTCATAGTTAGATGTGAGTAAATCCCTTAACTCAACCCAAAGATTTGCAAGGCTTCTAGCCTAAGTAAGAGACTTACCTTTGGTTAACATTTCTTTTCAGAATAGCCCATTCACCTGTTCTGAGACTGGATCCAAGTCAATATCATAGAAACAGGGCCGAGTAGGAAGTCCTGGCATAGTACTCATCTAGCAAACAGAAGGAAAAGTGTATTAGTGGAGAGAACCTGGGATTGGGAGTTATGAGGGCTTGGTTCTGTTTCTGGCTCTTCCATTGACTCAAGTGTGACTTTGTACAAATGATTTAGCCCAAGATTTGGCAAAGCACTTAAGCATGTGCTGAAATTTAAGCATGTGCGTAGTTCCACCGATTTCAATGGAACTACTCATATGCTTTAATTAAGCTTTGCTGGACAAGGGAATAACTGTACCACAGTTTCCCTGTTTGTAAGATGGGGTGGGGATCTCAATACCTCACAGAAGCGTTTTGAGGCGTTCATGTATGTCTGCATGTCGAGCTGGATGTGTAAATTCTAGCTTGAGGTGACACAGCTGCACTAGCTCTGATGGAGCAAGTGGGCTAAAAAAATAGAGTACAGGCGAGTCTCATCTTACGCTGGGGTTACATTCCGCAGGCAGCGCGTAAAGCGAAAATCGCGTATAGTCAAAATTACATTGAGTGCAATGGCGGGCAGAATCGCCCGCACTACAGGTACAGTATTTAAATTGTTATTTTTCTTTTTTTTGTTTTTGCCGACTGCGCAAAGCTGAATTTGCGCATGTTAAATGCGTGTAAGATGAGACTCGCCTGTACAGCGTGATGGTGTGAGGGGCTAGTCACCGTGAGCACATACCTGTCCAAGACGTACTCAGCACGGCTAGCCTCTCTCGCTGCTGTGGCTACATTCTATTTTTAGCACACTAGCTCTGATCACGCTAGCATGGTGATGTCTCCTCAAGCTGGAAGTTAGCTCACAGTGTAGATACACATAATAAACATGTCAGAAGTGCTCTGAGAGCCAAGGATTGAAGGCATTACCTACATGCCTAGTACTGACTTGGAAAAGAGATGGATTTTAAGACAGACGCTGGGCTTGCACTGAGGAGGGGAGGGGCAACTCATTTCCACTGGATGGAACAGCCAGTCACATTAAACTGTATGGAAGTTCTGAGAGCTGTTTTAAGTCAGGACAGTGGTGCACTGGCCAAACAGAGTGCAGAAGCTTGCACTACACCTGCCTATGCAAGCCAATGCCATCGCTTGTTCAGTTGTCAAGTGCCAACATTCACAAATCCATAGAGTTTAAGGCCAGAAGGGGCCATTAGATCATCTAACCCGACTTTCTGTACCTGACAGCTGTAGAACCTCACCCAGTTATCCCTGTTCTGAGCCCAATAACTTGCGTTTGACTAAAGCGTATCATCCAGAAAGGCAGCCTGTCTTGACTTAGAGACCTCAAGAGATGGAGAATCCACCACTCCCTTTGGTAGTGGTTAATAGTCATCACTATTCAAAATCTGTGCCTCCTTTTTAATTTGGCTGCCAAAGACAGACAGACTCAATCATTGGTTCTTATTACACCATACTCTGCTAGGTTAAAGAGCTCTTTCATGGGAATTAAAAACTGAGTACTTGTGCACTGTAATCATGTTACTGCTCAATCTCATTTTTGCTAAACCAAACAGACTTAGCTGTTTAAATCTTTCTCTGTTTGGTGTTTTCTCCAGCCCTCAAGTAATTTTTGTGGCTCTTCTTTACACCGTCTCCAATCTTTTTAAAGAATTATCAGAACTGTACGTACTATTCCAGTATCAGTCACACCAATGCCATATACAGAGGTAAATCACCTCCCGACTTATACTCACTCTTCCTCCTTTTATACATTCAAAGATAGCATTCGGTCGTTTTGCCACAGCACTGACTTGGGAGTTAACATTGAGTTGTTTGGCCACTACAGCCCATAAATCCTTTCCAGAGAGCCCCTGCTTTCTAGGATACAGCCCTCCATGCTGTAGGTATGGCCTGCATTCCTTGTTCCTCTACGTATTACATTTCACTTGGCTGTATTAAAACATTCTGTTTGAAATGAGCCAAGGTTACCAAGTGATATAGACCACTCTGTATGACTGCCTGTCCTCACCATTATTTACTTTTTTGCCACTATTTGTGTCATCTGCAAATTATCAGCAGTGATTTTATACTTACTTCCAGATCACTGATTCAAATGTTGAACAGTGTTGGACCTAGAACTCATCCTTATGGGAACCCATTAGAAACACCCCCATTTGAGGAGGATTCCTCATTGATGGCTGCTTTTCGAGATTGATCAGTCACCCCATTCTTATTCCATTTAATGTGTGCTTTACTGATATTGCATAGTGTTATTTTTTTAAATCAAAATGTCACGCAGTACTAAGTAAAACACTTTACAAATGTCTAGGTATATCACATTGATACAGTTGTCTTTGATTGATAAGCTTGTAATCTCAAGTAAACACCTCTTGTAAAGGAAAAACAGAAAATTGTTGAGCATAAAGTTAATCACAGTATTAAAAAATAAATTACACTGTACCCTGAACACAACAGAACTACAAAACCTGTACATCTCCATAGCAAACCATTTTCTCCATCACATGGATCAGCACAGAAAGATGGGAAAGCACGCAGGATACCAGCTGCAATTATTTCTAATCTGTGCTTCCTAATGTCATAGATCTCATTGGCTTTAAATGATACCACACACTTGTCCACGTACATTGTACTTTGCAGGCAGGCTGGATGAAAAGATGGCTCTGAATTAATGGGGTGGGGGCGGGGAGGAGAGAGAGTGAGTGAATGTGTGTGTGTGAGAGAGACATTAATTGCTCTGTTTCTTCCTAAGGTAAGTGGGAAAGCGGGATACCGGGAGGAAGCACAGGCAGGAATGTCTGTGAGGGGAGGGCTCCTGCCTCATACTGGGAATGAGGGGCGATCAACAGGTTATCTCAAGTGCTTATATACAAATGCACAAAGCCTTGGAAACAAGCAGGGAGAACTGGAGGTCCTGGTGATGTTAAGGAACTATGACGTGATCGGAATAACAGAGACTTGGTGGGATAACTCACATGACTGGAGTACTGTCATGGATGGTTATAAACTGTTCAGGAAGGACAGGCAGGGCAGAAAAGGTGGGGGAGTAGCACTGTATGTAAGGGAGCAGTATGACTGCTCAGAGCTCCGGTACGAAACTGCAGAAAAACCTGAGTGTCTCTGGATTAAGTTTAGAAGTGTGAGCAACAAGAGTGATGTAGTGGTGGGAGTCTGCTATAGACCACCGGACCAGGGGGATGAGGTGGATGAGGCTTTCTTCCGGCAGCTCACGGAAGCTACTAGATCGCATGCCCTGATTCTCATGGGTGACTTTAATTTTTCTGATATCTGCTGGGAGAGCAATACAGCGGTGCATAGACAATCCAGGAAGTTTTTGGAAAGCGTAGGGGACAATTTCCTGGCGCAAGTGCTAGAGGAGCCAACTGGGGGGGGGGCGCTTTTCTTGACCTGCTGCTCACAAACCGGGTAGAATTAGTGGGGGAAGCAAAAGTGGATGGGAATCTGGGAGGCAGTGACCATGAGTTGGTTGAGTTCAGGATCCTGACACAGGGAAGAAAGGTAAGCAGCAGGATACGGACCCTGGACTTCAGGAAAGCAGACTTCGACTCCCTCAGGGAACGGATGGCCAGGATCCCCTGGGGGACTAACTTGAAGGGGAAAGGAGTCCACGAGAGCTGGCTGTATTTCAAGGAATCCCTGTTGAGGTTACAGGGACAAACCATCCCAATGAGTCGAAAGAATAGTAAATATGGCAGGCGACCAGCTTGGCTTAATGGTGAAATCCTAGCGGATCTTAAACATAAAAAAGCTTACAAGAAGTGGAAGGTTGGACATATGACCAGGGAAGAGTATAAAAATATTGCTCGGGCATGTAGGAATGATATCAGGAGGGCCAAATCGCACCTGGAGCTGCAGCTAGCCAGAGATGTTAAGAGTAACAAGAAGGGTTTCTTCAGGTATGTTGGCAACAAGAAGAAAGCCAAGGAAAGTGTGGGCCCCTTAATGAATGAGGGAGGCAACCTAGTGACAGAGGATGTGGAAAAAGCTAATGTACTCAATGCTTTTTTTGCCTCTGTTTTCACGAACAAGGTCAGCTCCCAGACTGCTGCGCTGGGCATCACAAAATGGGGAAGAGATGGCCAGCCCTCTGTGGAGATAGAGGTGGTTAGGGACTATTTAGAAAAGCTGGATGTGCACAAGTCCATAGGGCTGGACGAGTTGCATCCGAGAGTGCTGAAGGAATTGGCGGCTGTGATTGCAGAGCCATTGGCCATTATCTTTGAAAACTCGTGGCGAACGGGGGAAGTCCCGGATGACTGGAAAAAGGCTAATGTAGTGACAATCTTTAAAAAAGGGAAGGAGGAGGATCCTGGGAACTACAGGCCAGTCAGCCTCACCTCAGTCCCTGGAAAAATCATGGAGCAGGTCCTCAAAGAATCAATCCTGAAGCACTTGCATGAGAGGAAAGTGATCAGGAACAGCCAGCATGGATTCACCAAGGGAAGGTCATGCCTGACTAATCTAATCACCTTTTATGATGAGATTACTGGTTCTGTGGATGAAGGGAAAGCAGTGGATGTATTGTTTCTTGACTTTAGCAAAGCTTTTGACACGGTCTCCCACAGTATTCTTGTCAGCAAGTTAAGGAAGTATGGGCTGGATGAATGCACTATAAGGTGGGTAGAAAGCTGGCTAGATTGTCGGGCTCAACGGGTGGTGATCAATGGCTCTATGTCTAGTTGGCAGCCGGTATCAAGTGGAGTGCCCCAAGGGTCGGTCCTGGGGCCGGTTTTGTTCAATATCTTCATAAATGATCTGGAGGATGGTGTGGATTGCACTCTCAGCAAATTTGCGGATGATACTAAACTGGGAGGAGTGGTAGATACGCTGGAGGGGAGGGATAGGATACAGAAGGACCTAGACAAATTGGAGGATTGGGCCAAAAGAAATCTGATGAGGTTCAATAAGGATAAGTGCAGGGTCCTGCACTTAGGACGGAAGAACCCAATGCACAGCTACAGACTAGGGACCGAATGGCTAGGCAGCAGTTCTGCGGAAAAGGACCTAGGGGTGACAGTGGACGAGAAGCTGGATATGAGTCAGCAGTGTGCCCTTGTTGCCAAGAAGGCCAATGGCATTTTGGGATGTATAAGTAGGGGCATAGCGAGCAGATCGAGGGACGTGATCGTTCCCCTCTATTCGACATTGGTGAGGCCTCATCTGGAGTACTGTGTCCAGTTTTGGGCCCCACACTACAAGAAGGATGTGGATAAATTGGAGAGAGTCCAGCGAAGGGCAACAAAAATGATTAGGGGGTCTGGAACACATGACTTATGAGGAGAGGCTGAGGGAGCTGGGATTGTTTAGCCTGCAGAAGAGAAGAATGAGGGGGGATTTGATAGCTGCTTTCAACTACCTGAAAGGGGGTTCCAAAGAGGATGGCTCTAGACTGTTCTCAATGGTAGCAGATGACAGGACAAGGAGTAATGGTCTCAAGTTGCAGTGGGGGAGGTTTAGATTGGATATTAGGAAAAACTTTTTCACTATGAGGGTGGTGAAACACTGGTATGCGTTACCTAGGGAGGTGGTAGAATCTCCTTCCTTAGAGGTTTTTAAGGTCAGGCTTGACAAAGCCCTGGCTGGGATGATTTAACTGGGAATTCGTCCTGCTTCGAGCAGGGGGTGGACTAGATGACCTTCTGGGGTCCCTTCCAACCCTGATATTCTATGATTCCTTGGGAAGAGCATAAAAAAGGGTAAGTGCTGACTTGACACCAGGAGATTTACAAGAAGATTAAACTTTCCTTTCAAACCTGTGTCCTGGTTTAAGAGGATGTTAAAAGGGCAGCTTCTTGTTTAATACAATAAACGAAAACACTAAAAGGATGTTTTAAGAAGGTTACAAGTGTGGCAGGGGAAAACAGTGGGTCCCCGATCCTGCAACTGACTGTACCTACATGAACCCCTCTATTCACCTGGAAGTCAGTGGGGCTTCACATAGGCACAGGCAGGTGCAGCATCAGGGCCTAAAATAATTCACTCCTTGATGCTCTAGAATTCAAGTAAATACTGTAGCTAACTTTCAGCATGACAATTGTTTGCTATCTTCTAAAAAGACCTCTTCTAGAGCAAAAGGTTACTGTATGTCAGATCTCTGTCTATTATTCAGCTTCTTACAAAACTAAATTCACCTTCTAAAATGATACACAAAGAATGTTAGGCATCAGCAGTGTCTTACCCAAAAATTTACAAATCCAAGTTTTTTTTAAAAAAGGACACACTAGCCTGATTTTACCACAAAATTCAGCGCCTTTTAAGTCACTTTGCATCGTTACACAGTACATTAAGAGAATGATCATCTCTATGAATGTTAATTATTCATATATTTTTATTGTCATTCTGCTGTTCTCAAAACTAGATGTAAATGAGAGTGTGGGGTGTTTTCCTTAATGTAGGCACTGAAAAGCTGAAGAATGCAGAGTGATTATCATTGCTTAGTTACGCATGGAGAGGCACTGAATCCACCCACAGGATTAACAAACAAACAAGCAAGCAAGCAAACAAAAAAAGGCCCAACAATCAAGCACCTATTATATATTACAGGCTAAAAATTTTCAAAAGCACTTAGTAACCTGTTTTCAAAAGTGACCTAGGCACTCAGAAGCCAATGTCTCACCGAAAGTCAATGGGACTTTGGCTCCTAAGTTCCTTAGGTTCTTCTGAAAATTTCACCCATTTCTAAGTACTTATCTGGCCCAGCATATCATCAACTAAGGCAGTGGTTTCCAAACTTTTTACCTCATGACCCCTCCTTACCTCTGTCCATGGCCCCCCCTCCCCGCAGCCTGCAAGCCACGGTTAAGAGCCGGGGCCAGGAGAGGGGCCACAGTTGGGGCCGGAGTCACAGCTGGGCTGGGAACCAGAAGCTGAGGCCAGGGCTGCAGCTGGGGGTGGGTCTGTGGCCGGGAGCAGAGCCTGAGCCAGGAGTGGAGTCACGGCCAGGAGCTGGGGTTGGAGCAAAGTTGGGGGCAGAGCAGAGCTAAACAGCCTTCCTGGGGGACTGCACCACACAGTCTGGGGTCCACTAATCTAATGGTATGCCTACACTGCAATTTGACACTTAGGAGCTGTTTAATTGCCGTGTAGACATTTGGGTTCAGGCTGGAACCTGAGCTCTAGGATCCTGCAAGGTGGGAGGGTCCCGAACCTCTACACCAACCCCTTGAGCCCACATCAGCTGACACAGGCCAGCTCTGGGTTTTTACTGTAGGGTAGACACACCCTAATGGGCTTAGACAACAGCCTGAATTCTGCATTCCCCAGAGCTGGATCCTGCAATCATGCCCCTCTAAAGTCAAATGGCTTGGTGGATACTTACACAAGACTGATCTGGTTGCAGGGTCAGGGCCATAATCATAAATCTCCTATTAATCCTGATGTTATTGTGTCGATTAGAGTTAATGTCTTGCGCCAAAAAAATACTTTAGACATTTGGAAAGCAAGACTGATTTTGCAGAACTGACACCATGGGAGAACAAACCAGTTCTATTTGGTTTTAATTTCTGAAAACATCCCTCTCTCATACATCTGATCTAAGATGCATACCCCATGGTTCATCTACATTTCAAACTCTCCAAAAGTCATTGGATTAAATTCTGTGTTGTTTGCAATGAATGTAACTAATGATGGGAAAGGGCTCAATTTATCTTTCACTGTATCCAAACACATATGCTCTTTTTAAAGAGGACAGATTATTTAAATGAGACATGACTAATTCCTTCATCACAGGTAATCTAGAAATATTTACACTGCCATGTTCTTCTTGTTCAATCAATGAACCCAGCATTGAGATTTTGGACAGTTACCACTTGCAGCCAGGAGGGATAATACTCTCCATGCCCTATCCACTCAGAGAAACAACATTTAGTAGGTCTTCTACCAGCGTCTGCCCAAACAGGACTAGATTCCTCCCCTCCAGATTTTCAGGCACTCCTTTATTGCTGATGTTATTTCCTTGGACATGATTGTCTGTAGCTCCCTTTCACTCTGCTTTGATTACACCAGCCATTTAGGGTGGTGATCCCATCACGTTTGTCACTGGATCCTGTTCCCACCCTGGTCATCTCCAGCTGATGATGTCACTTCCCCACTTTTGTGTGGTTTTTATTGCTGTCTTTTTTTTTTTTTTTTTCTTCAAACCAACCACCCAATTTGGAGGCAGTGACTGAACCTAGTTTAATGGATTAGATGCAGCTCAAGTTTGAGAAAACTAAACATAATGCCTGTGGTTTAACTTTGTTCACATGGCACCAACACCGTTTCCGCCTCTAAGTCGCGACAAGGCCACTGGAGATCAATAATCTTCAAGATGCTCTAGGAACCAAATTGCTGAGTGTGCCTGAGCCATGAAGAATTCAGTGAATTTTAGTTAACGACTAAGCACGGACGGTCTGAGCAATGGTAACAATATTGCTCTTTCAGGATACTTAAACTCATTTTCCAGGTTTTTTTGTTTGTTTTTTTTCTTGAACTTCAGGGACTGTTTGTTTCTAGTTAAATATATATTTTTTGTTTTGTTTTTTTTTAAAGCATGGATTTAAAAGAAACATTCAGCTGTTTAGGGAGGTAGGCAATTTCTTGCTCGTCATGACTGACTGTTTACTCTTCTACTTGGTGTTAAAAATTAATTTAATTTTTTAAGATTTCCTCAAACACAACAAATCTAGTTACAGTGAATTGATTAAGATTCAACCCCACAGATCTAAAGCACTACTCATCATTTCAACTGTCTTAAAGTCAAGTCTAAGAGCACTAGCGTTACATCTGAAAGGGGGATTCTAGTACTCGAGAATGAGAATAGCACCTAAAATTTGGCAGAGTGCTGGCGGGCACAACCCAAGTCTCCCTCTGCAACTGAAGTAACACACTTTCATCCTGACCTTCCTCACCCTTGCTATTCTGGTCTCCACTAATCAGAGTGAACGGACTCTTGCCAAATTATACTGTGGTTTTACAATGTGGACAAATGTCAGCTAAATCCAAATTCATTTCACTTCTGACCCAGACTAGGTTCGAGCTCAGGTCTCTGGAGATGAAACTGCATTAATATTCTTACTGATACTTGCACAAACAGTACTACTTGGTCAGTGATATTCCACCCTGACAAATCAACCCAGTGAGCCCATGCACTTTTTTCTTCTTTTAAATTCATATGGTTTTAGGGTTACAGCAAGCAAGCTGCTGTTGGCTACAGGTAAGAACATAGGAATGGCCAGACTGGGTCAGACCAACGATCCAGCTAGCCCAGAATCCTGTCTTATGACAGTGGCCAATGCCAGGTGCTTCAGAGGGAATGACCAGAACAGGCAATCATTGAATGATCCAACCCTCTGTTGTCCAATGATCCATCTCTTGATGTCCGCTCCCAGCTTCTGGCAATACAAGACTCAAGTTTTTAAATTAAAAAACACCAGCAGTTCAAAATTAGGTGAAGATGTTAAAGACTCTTTAGTCCTACCCCATGTATTTTCCTATTTATATCTGATAACTGACTTTACAGTAAGGGGCAGTTGAAATGTGCATCTTCCTATTAAATATATTGCTTCCTTAAATTGGAGAGTTGAAATGCTATTGACTTTCCTGTAGCACTCGGACCTTCCCCTTTCAGTGAAACAGTTATGAACTTTCCCAATTGATTTTTGTCCTTTATTTGGCAAATGGAGCTTGCTTCCTCATTGCCTTATGCTCCCCATTTGGTTTACATCTTAGTATCAGCAGCAGCAATCAACTGTTTGCGGCAAAGCAGGAGGAGGAGCTTACCTTGAGTCTGAGGCATTCAAGTAGTTAAACTAATTCTCTGCAGCTGTACAGACCCTTTAGCTACAGAATTTCAAGGCACTTCACAGTTAGAAACTCCAAGCCACAGAACACCCTTGTGAACTAAGTATTATCCCCATTCTGCAGACAGGGATGCTCAGGGAAGTTAAGTAGCTTGTCCAAGGCCAGTGTTATTCTGGGAGTCTTTGCTGTAATTAACATTCCTTCAATCACACAACAAGGAAAGTAATAAATATCCAATTGCATCACTCACTGTATTGTGCACATTGAGTGCTACTTCTAAACAGACTAAATTACTCTGCAATATTACGGAGAAGGAGTGACTGGTGCAGGTGCTGTGCCGGACAGATTAATTACTCAAAGCCCTTCCAATGTAAGATGGGACAGCTAGCAGGGAATTCTCTGTTCGGACCCTGGGAACTCACTTCTTCTCCAGATCTGCACCCCAGGGTTTGTTAGCCTCACGGCATGTTGCATGGCTCCCCCATTTTGCTCTGGCTCATGAAAAAATTGGCACTGGATAGGGCTAGGTGTGGGATTTGGCTAATTTCACTGTAAATTGGTGTCACTGCAATCGATGCAGCAGCGTCGATTTAGTGGGTCTGGTGAAGACACAATAAGGCACTCTCCCATCAACATAGTGTGGTGTAGACACCGCTGTAAGTCGATCTAAGCTATGTCGACTTCAGTTATGTAACTTACCTAGTGTAAATTAAATTGACTTACAGCGTTGGTGTAGACCAGGCCTCAGGGACCATATGTAAGGTCAGGTTTCAGAGGAACAGCCGTGTTAGTCTGTATTCGCAAAAAGAAAAGGAGTACTTGTGGCACCTTAGAGACTAACCAATTTATTTGAGCATGAGCTTTCGTGAGCCACAGCTCACTTCATCAGATGTGTACCGTGGAAACTGCAGCAGACTTTATATACACAATGAGAATATGAAACAATACCTCCTCCCACCCCACTGTCCTGCTGGTAATTTTATTTGAGCATGAGGGTGAGAAAACCTGGATTTGTGCTGGAAATGGCCCACCTGTTGATCACTTTAGATAAGCTATTACCAGCAGGACAGTGGGGTGGGAGGAGGTATTGTTTCATATTCTCTGTGTGTATATAAAGTCTGCTGCAGTTTCCACGGTACACATCTGATGAAGTGAGCTGTGGCTCACAAAAGCTCATGCTCAAATAAATTGGTTAGTCTCTAAGGTGCCACAAGTACTCCTTTTCTTTATGTAAGGTCAGTTAATCTGCCACATTTTATGTTGTTGCTGGATACTGGAATTATCTGGAGGAAATGAGGGGTTTGTTTATTTTAGCATATTTTTAAAAAACTATCAAGGGCATCCAGCGTATTGTACAGGCACTCCATTAGGAGCACTATATAGACACATTATTAGTACACTTTGTAAATCTACATGGATAACGTGTATGGTATGCAGAGTTCCCTCTCATAGGATACCAGCAAGAACCACTGATTTAAACCACCAACTGGAATGCACACGCATTTTTTCCAAAACTTTTTCCTTTATGGAGCTGAGGTTTTAACTATGACACTTACCGTTCCTACCAATGGATACAGGAATCCAGCACCTACACTGGCCCTGATATCTCGGATAGGCAAGATAAAGCCTGTAGGCACACCTTTCTTCTCTGGGTCATGAGACAATGACAGATGAGTTTTAGCCATGCAGATTGGCAGATTTCCAAATCCCTGGGGAAACAAGAAGGGGCAAGAAAATGGGATATAATTTGTAAAGTGCAAAAGTAAAACTTTCGTCTAGGTAATCTGCTTCATTCTGCCATTCTTTGGATTAACAGACCATCTTGTCTCTCAGTAACTGCTTTGCCTACAACCTGCATGTTACTGTCAAATCAGTTCTGTATCACCTTTCCTCTTTTCTCCAGTCACTAAGGAAAAAACAAACGTTGTCATGGCCAGATCCAAACAGAGAAGAGGTTAATGCTTTTATAGGAATCCAGTATATAACTAAGCGTTTTTGTGGGGTTTTGTTTGTTTTAATTAATTTTTGTTTTAACATCTCAAAATTAAAGTTCTCAGCCCACCTGAAGTCTTTATCAGATCAATATAATTGCAGGATGTGCGGGACCAGCAATTACACAGCTATTATATGAATGGTCTGTAGAATATAAAGGGACATGTAAGAAATATGTAAAGGGAGCAGCCATACAAATAATTTCACAAACAAATGTTCTCCAAAAGAGAAGTCATTCAAAACATGCAAGACACCAAGAAAACACAAACCATCTGCACAGCACTCAGCTTCAAAACCCTTTACAGACATTAACTCTCACAGCCTAGCTGCAAGGGATGTAATTATCACCAGTGCCCTATTACAGAAGGGGAAGGAGAGACCAGCTAGGATGGTGACATGACTTAAAACATTGGGTGAGCCAATGTTTCAATCAGGAGAAGTTCCTAACCAGAACACCACCCTTTTCCCAACAGCTGTGCCGATTCCCTCCAGTCTGTAGGTGCATGGTTTGATTAGCACTGACACTGCCCTTCACATATGGAATTCACATTTTAAAAACTCAACTGTTTAGTGCAAATGTTTTAAAGGGGAAAGACAATGGGCAACAATGACCTGGAGAACTCACCTGCTTAGTGTACACTACAACTTTCTGCTCTGCCTCTGGAGATAGCTCAATGTCCTTTGCCCCATAAATCTGCTGTGCAATAATTCTGATCTTCTCTACAACCGGGAGCTAGAAAAGAGAAACAAGTCAATGATGGCCAGTCTATCAAGGGCTGTGACATCACAGAAGCTCTGCAGTCCTGTACACATCAAGGGACGCGCAACCTGCAGCTATTACACCAATTTCTACTTGCAGCTCTACAACAATGTGAGGGTTTTCAAAACAGGTTTCACTCATCACATTACAGCGGTTTCTTCTGACAGTAGGACAAACAAGACTCATGTATTGTCACCAGAAGCAAGAAAATATGCATAAATATTCTTTAAGCTGAGCTTACATGTTAACCATCCAACCTGGTTACAACAGTGAAACACTTAAGAGGAGTGGTGGTGGGAGGGGGGAATGGTAACTTCTGAAAAAGTCCAAAGCAGTTCTAGGTACTCAGGAAAACAAACAGCATGTAAGAGAGAAATTCAGCATCTGTTAAGGTGAACAAATTGATTCAAAAATATAACATAGCATTTCACTAGGCCCTTAGACAGCTGTCTGCTACAGAGGAAGCCCTGAAGAAGAGCTCTGTGTAAGCTCAAAAGCTTGTCTCACACGAATAGAAGTTGGTCCAGTAAAAGATATTACCTCACCCACCTTGTCTCTCTGCTATAGAGGAAGTCAGACATGTTCAAGCCAGAAATGGTGGTTACTGTTAAACACCAGATCTGGAGAGACTGACTGAAAGATGTATAAGCCAGGCTCCTGGACCATTTAGGCACTCTCACTGGAGCACTGTGAAACTTTTGCATGAATATCTGGCACTGGCTTTCAATAAAAGAATCAAACTTTGGCGCATCAGTCAAGATTTTCCAGAAGTGAATAGCTATTTTGGTGCCCAACTCCAGACACCTTAAGAGGCATGATTTTCAAGGGGTTGCTACTTGGCATTTTCTGAAAATCAAACCCCTTTACAGTGTGTCCGGCTGGGCACGCCAAAAACTGAGGTCAGTGCAGCACCCACTCACCCACAACAAAATGGCGGGAGGGACATGTACATTAAATATGAAATCATCATCACACCAGTGTTTCTGGGGTGGTCCTCCAGTGTGTGCGCAAGCATGCCCTGTGAACCCCTCCATTTTCCTTCCTTCTTTCACTCTGTCCCCCCTGCCCATTACGTATTCGTGGTCCCCTCCTGGCTAGCAGGGGGGCACCACGCTCGAGCGTAATAAACTTGGTGTTTTTTGGGAACTCTGCAGTTGTGGACTTTGTTTATGTGCCTCAGCCTAGATTCGAACTGTGCGTGTCCTACCAGGTGTAATTTGTAGCATTTGTGTGCATGTCCTACCAGGTGTAATTCGTAACAATACTGACATCCAGGAAGTTACCCTCCTTTTGCCTGAAGGATGCATAGGTCTCTCTTAGGCTAGTAAGTCATTAATTGCACTACAAAGCATCAAAGGGAAAATGGCAATTGAAGGATTAAAAGCAAGTAGAACATGGAGATGTCCTCCATGTTCTTAGAAGAGATACAGAAAACTCCAGAATGGGGAAGGTGTGGCCGGAAACTGAACTATGAGAGCTCATTACACCTGTAACCATCTTAGAGAGTTACCTGAAACATCCATCAACTCTATTTATAAACCACATTTCCAGTTACTTGCAGTATTTTTAACTTATCACTTAGCTTCCATGTATTTAGAACAGATGATTTTCAATCCTTGTGAGACATTAAATGATTATTTGATTACTCTGTGGACTCAAGACAATAGAGTTTGAATCAAATTCGCCCTTGGATATAAAATAAATTGATCACGTATTTGTTTTGTGGTCAGGTAGGCAGGCAGATTTCAGTGAGCTCCACCCCATGCAAAGCAAGAGGCACATTCTGAAGTTCTAAGAAAGATCACAAGTTGAGCAAAACATCTCTCAGGTCTCTTCATTTCAGTGTATGGCCTGGAAAATGCATCTCAGTTTGAGGAGTAAATACCCTCACTGCCCTGATCCATGGTTGCCTACAGTAGACGTGCTTCACACTCTGAGTGGGAGTTCTGGTAAAGCCTTTCAGTGCAGACAATGAACAAGTTCCAATCAGTCATCCAAAATGCAGGGAAAGAGACTTTACAATTCACTGCCCAGACTCAAAAGATCTAGGATCCAATGGAAGTCTCAGATTTTAGGTTTCAGAGGAACAGCCGTGTTAGTCTGTATTCGCAAAAAGAAAAGGAGTACTTGTGGCACCTTAGAGAAGTGAGCTGTAGCTCACGAAAGCTCATGCTCAAATAAATTGGTTAGTCTCTAAGGTGCCACAAGTACTCCTTTTCTTTTTTCAGATTTTAGGGTGATCTTCAGTACTTAGAGCAGTGGTTTTCAACCTTTTTACATTTGCACACCCCTAAAAAATTTCAAATGGAGGTGTGGACCCCTTTGGAAATCTTAGGCATAGTACGCAGACCCGTATGGATCCACAATCCACAGGCTGAAAACCACTGACTTAGAGCAAATAGAACTAGGCAACACCAGCAAATGGATACAATGCACTTTCGTGAAGTATCACAGACCACAAAGCATGTCTGTAATTCTAATCCGCAATGTCCTCAAACATTTTTGTTGAAGTGAAATGCAAAGTCACATAAGGTCTCCCCTTTGGTCAATGCATGTTCTCACCTCCACATTGTAGAGAAACTTGAAGTTACTCAGTTCCTGTGAGGCTCTCTGAACGGCCTGAGCCAGAGCAACAGCTCCTTTCCCTCCCTCTGCCCAGTGAGTGCACTTCACAGCATCATACGCCCCAGCTTCTTTTGCTAGTTGAATGACCAGTTGCAGCTCAGCCTCTGTATCAGATCTGTAAAGATGTCCAAGTATACACATTTAGTACTCAGATGATTTGTTTGCCTCTTTTAAACATACAGCATATATCTTTCCCCCCAAAATATCCTAAAATGCTGAACAAAGCAATCCTAGAAGCCAGCAGACCCACCCTAACAGTCAGGAGAGATTTTCATATAGGCCTCCACTATCTTGTGAAAGAAGCCAGTCCACAGCAGTACAGCCAGCTCTCTCCGTAATGGCTGCGGTGTATACAGAAATCTATGACTGACAGAGCAGCATCCTGTATTTTCAGTGGTTCCTGTCCTATACAGAGGTCAGCGTCACCAGCATAATTCTTGTACTAGGAAGTAAGAGACTACCATGAAAGCAAATACCATTGTTGGTCTATGAATGGAGATCGGATGGATATAATGCACTTCTTAGAAAGGCCAAAATTGATACTGTGCTACATATCAGAAACTATTCACTTAGGATGGCAAATCCTTAGCTGATTACTCAGTTTCAGACTGGCTGCGATCTGCAACTGGAATCAGTTTAATACCAGTTCAAAGCTTTGTTGCTCGTATAAAAAGGGACAATAGCGACAGCATAGACTATTATATACTTAATCTTCAGGACACCAGAAGCATCTTCTGATCACAATCATTTAGTTCGCAAGAATGAAAATTACTGGCTCAATAAACAACAATCCTATTTTATCAAGATTAAAACTAGCCAGGGAAAGAATTTAAGAGATTGACAAAGGAGCTCTCTTAGTCATATTTATCAGACAATTTTGTTCAATGCAAGATACTAGTTGCTAGCAGTTTATACAAAGCAAGAAAAAGGTGACATTTCAGAATACCGGCACTTCACACTTGTGGAATGGCTGCAAACACAGCTCTAACTACTAGCCTCACTTACTTGAAAGCATTGACAGCGACTACCACGGGAGTGCCAAAGGTCCGGGCATTCTGGATTTGTTTGCCTAAGTTACTACAACCTGTTGCCAAGAGCTGAAGATTCTGCAACGATATCAGTGAGAAACGAGATACATTTTGTGAGGAGCAGTGAAACTTCGACCAGGAATCTCTGACTTTAACAGCAGATGAAACTAATAATGATAATAGTATCAAAATAGAAATAAGGCCTTAAAGACAAATTTTCATGCTGCAGCTTTCTACAAATATCACTGTTTTGTTGAATGACAGATAAGTTTCCTTACGGGAAAGGAATGACCATCTCTAACCAGAACAATGAAATCAAATGATTATTACTAGTTTAACAGCTTAAGATATCTTCAGTTAGTTTCAGCTGCCAACCAAAGGTGGAAGGAATCAAGTCTCTGAAGTCCTTGATTTCCTTTTAATCCATTCCCTGCATAAGCAGAGACAGAAGCTCAATAACTCCTACAGTAAAGCCTCATTTTCATCCATGACGCATTCTTGTGAAGTGTTGAATGTCATTAACACTGAATTATGTGACACTGAAGTCTGTGTTAACAGCTTTGGGTTTATGCATATTTACATTTGCAGTGTTTCAGGTTATCAGCATGGGATGCTGGCCATTTCATTACTAGTTGTGCAAAGGGGAATTCACACAGAAGTTCCACAAGCAAAGACGTGAGCCTCATTAATAAACAGGGACCATACTAATTAGCAAAGTGTACAAATGCATCCATGTAAAGTTATGACTTTAACCTATTTCCCTTCCACACTTGCAAAAACAGTATTCCTTAATCTATACACAGCTCCAGCACTGAAGGGGTCATAGGCAGCAGAATGGAAATTACCATGAAAAAAATCAAGCACTTGGACAATTACATGAGCTCAGGAGAAACTGAAAGCTCTGAACACTGACTAGGTCAATAATGATAACTGCTTGAGAGAGCACAGCCAAACTGTCATTATAAAAATGAAACATTACAGGCTAAGATAATAGTTAGACAGCAATAATAAAGAAATACTCTGACAGCAGCAGAAGTGATGCACACTAGTTATTGGTTGTGCATTGCATGACAATTAAAGCAGCTGGTTAGCCAATGGCAACAATTGGATTTATAATGATCAGAATTACCTCTTCGGTGTATTCCTTTGGTAAGGGTACCCCAGCAGTGACCTGCAAGAAACGCAAGAGACTCCTATGAATGATAGCAATTTGCACTGAGTTGTATCTCATTTCAGGTTAAGAATTAGACCCTATTCTGCAGTCTTCTTTCTTCATAAGACTCTCTCATCTTTTTCTGAATACAAGGATATTGCAGAGTTACATATTCCGGATGTGACAGAGATGTCCCAGAGTGCAGAGGCTTCATTACAATAATAAAAACCAAGCAGGGCATGCATCTCTAATGTACCAAACAAAGTCATGTACAGCCTTCAGGGATACATTATTAACTTTTACCACTGACAGTCTCAAAACAAAAGCATGCACAGGACAGATTGTCAGAAGAGCCAGTGGCACACACAAGAGCCCATTAGAAAAAGGATGTACAGCTCTACAGTTCAGGCTGGAAAAATAACACCCAAATGTGATTCACTTTGCCAACAACCATTTTAGCTTCTTGATCTGGGAAGGCTTCAGGGCAGAGACGAAGGCTACAGGGGATAATGGACTGGGGAAAAGACTATAGGGGAGCAGAAGGAGACACACGTGGAAGGCAGAAAGGACCAAGAGGGGATTGGCGGGGCAGGCAAGGGCTGACAACTGCAAAATTCTAGATTCACTATCAGTGTGGGTGGAGGTTTCCAGTTCCTAGGAGAACTTTGCTTTGAGAGCTCTTTGGGACAGAGGCTGCATCTCCATACCACGGGGAGAGCACGTACTATGGTGTTATTTGGTAGCATCCGCAGAAACCATATGGGCAAACAAGACAGTGTAACAGGGATTTGGCCACCAGAGGAAGCCACAGCTGCCAGATTGCGTCACTAAAACAAGTGGTGAGTCTATGGAAGGCCAGAAAACAAAGCCTGATAGAGGGCTCCTCTATTGGAAGTAATTGCAAAAGTGCCTCTCCACTTAGGACCCGCTGAGGCAGCTGAGTTGTTCTGGAACAGCAGTGGTTAAAAACCTCCCACAGAATCAAATTTGCAAGAGTCAGATACAAAACAAAGTGTAGATTAATGAGCCAGACATATGCCCCTGGGATGAAATCCTGGCCCCAGTGAAATCCATGGGAGTCAGGATCTTAGCCTGCTTTTACCTCTAGCTACACACAGGACTTCAAAAGGATTCATTTATAACAAGAATTGTCCCTTGGGCCTACAGAAAGTATTGCCTAGTACTCACAGTGGGTCCTCCTCCATGCATTTTCAGAGCTCTGACAGTGGCAACCAACACAACCACGTGGGGCCGGAGGCCAGAATACCGGCACTTAATGTTGAAAAACTTTTCCATGCCAATGTCTGCTCCGAAACCTGCTTCTGTTACTGTAGGCGGAATAAAGAGCACATTAAAACAGTGAACAGAGAAGTCAGCTCTCTTTGGAAAAAAAAAAGAAAAAAAGGAAGTCTCTTTTCCAAGAGGAAAGACAGCAAATACATAAATTTACCAACAAAGCCTTCCTGACCCACGAGCTTCAGTGCAATTTTATCTGCCAGGACAGATGAGTTGCCATGTGCGATGTTGGCAAAAGGTCCAGCATGAACGAACACTGGAGTCCCCTGGAAGAGAAAGGACAGGAGAAAACAAAAAAGGGAAGATTCAGTACCTTCTTAAACTTTGCAAGGCTAAGGACCACAGCATTTGAGGTTGAGAAAAATACACTTGTGGCAAACAGCAGTTCTTAAAGCCTTCTGATCAAACGTTCATTCCCAGTAGTAAGAATCTGAAGCAAAAATTATTTTAATAATCTGCAGAAGTGGAGATATTAATCCTCCCAAGAAAGAGATGGTTAAATTATAACAATACTTTTCACTTCTGTAGCACCTTCCGTCAGAGGCTCTCAAAACATTTCACAAACATTCTATCGTCCAAGTATTACAGACAGGAAAACTCGGGCAGAAAGATTACGGCCCACATTTTTAAAGGTATTTAGGTGCTGCTGAGCTCAGGTTCAATTCTTACATTTTCCAGACCAAAAAATAGTGCAGATTTATTCTGCTTGGGGCTGGGAGATAGAAAGGGTAGTGCAATCTAGTGACTGAAGCACAGGTCTGGCAAAGGGGACTCTTGGGTTCTAATCCTAGCCGTGCTGCTGACTTGCTGCATGACCTTGGCAAGTCACTAAGGCCCAGATCTGTCTATGGGATTTAGGCTCCTAAGTGCCTAATTCTTTCTGAAACTGATTTAGGCTCCAAAAAAATCTGGGCCTCAGATCATGCAGCATGCTAATCGCAGAGCTGGGATTAGAACCCAATGATATGTCTACATTGCAATTAAAACACAGCGGCTGGCCAGTGCCAGTTGACTCGGATTTGAAGGGCTTGGCTTAAGGGGCTATTTAATTGCAGTATAGACATTTGGGCTCAGGGTGGAGCCCAGGCTCTAGGACCCTGCAAAGTGGGAGGGTCCCAGAGCTCAGGCTGTAGCCCAAACCCAAATGTCTACACTGCAATTAAACAGTCCGTTAGCCCAAGCCCTGCGAGCCTGAGTCAGCTGGCACAGGCCAGCCACGGGCATCTATTTGCAATGTAGACATACCTCAGGAATCCCCATTCCCAGACCAGTGTGTTAGTCACTAGACTGGGCTGCATCTTCTATCTCCCAGCTCCAAGCAGAATAAACCTGCACTGGTTTTTGTTTAGAAAATGTAAGAGTTGAACCTAGCAAGCAGAGAATGCATCATCCTGGAGGCTCCTGGTCTCTGGGGGTATGCTATTCTGTAGCTGGGAGCAAGCCTCCCAGCCTCGGCATGCTAGTGGCTCAGACTGGAGCTTGGGCTCTTATGCCCCAACACCACAAGTCTATGGACCTGGGCTCCCAGACGCATTGCAGACCCACTCTGGGTATGTGTGTATGTGAGTGTAAAGAGGTTGTGTAGGTAAAGGGGAAGAGGGGTAAGGAAATGACTCTGAGTGATTCAGGCACCATGGTGACTGGCTCTAGGGAAGTCCTCTCCAGCCCTCCTTACACAGAGGAGTTACTTACCAGTAACTGGAGCTTCTTTCTTCAAGATGCGTGGCCCCTATCTGTGTTCCACCATGGGTTACACATGTGCACCATGCGCCCGGAGAATTTGAAAGCGGTGTCCGTTGGCTCACACATGAGCCTTGGCTCACCCTGTGTCTCCGACTGAGAGGATAAAGACTCTAGAGGAAGTGCCCGCAGCATAGACTGCATATTGGGGAGCAGTCTTTGCTACCACTTTTCCTTCATCTATCAACACCTGGAAACATGCTCTGTCCTGTTGTGGCAGACTGTTAGTGAACTACACCAACTTGGAGCAGTTCAAGAAGTCATATTTGGCCAGTAGTGCCTTATATTTGGCTATCTTGAGCGGGCGGTTAGATGACGAAAAGACCTTTCTCTCCAGTAGGTCCAGACATATCTTCTTTGTCAACAGGGGCAGATCAGGGATGTTGCTGTCTAGCCCTTTCAGAAGCCGCTTGGACTACCAAAGAACTGGGAGAGGATCGAGAAAACAAGAACTCAGACCCTTTGGCTGGCACTTAATAGCAGCACTTTCCAGCCCTCTTGAGGGCTGGAGCGCAGGTAGCAGGAGTGCGCCAAACAGCCCTAGCTGGCTCCATTGTAGCCTTATTAACGGGGGGGCACTATTTTGTTGGATCCAGATGGGTAGAGGATGTCCAGGAGTTTGTGCTGGGATTCCTGAACCGCTTCCACAGGAATCTGAAGTTTGCCAGCAATTCTATGAAGATAATTCTAGAACTGCCTGAACTCAGCAGGGAGGGGGAGACACAGGGGTTACTGCTTCCTCCGGAGAGGATGATGGCAGTCTTGCTGGCTCTGGCAGAACCGCCGAATCTGGTGTGTTTTGCTCTTCCTCTTCGGAAGGATCCATGCGGGAGATCTGAGTGCCTCCTTCAAGGGGAGGAAAGGAGTGACTCTCTAGCAAACCTGACCGACTCTGCAGGGGGTTGCCCGATTCCAGGGCCCCCAATATAGCCAGTAGGAAGGGTTGAAAGGGTGACGTGCAGGCTCCCATGTCACAGAGCGCCAGTGGCTCAGAGCTAAATGCGGAGGTTGGTTCCAAGGTGGTGCAAGTGTTTTGGGTGGCGGAGGAGATGTAAGGTAAGGAAACAAAGGCTCCTCTGGATCGGTGTCTCCCGATGAGGAGAAAACGGATTCCTGTTCTAGAGGCGGTGGTGCTGGAGGGAAGTTGCATCTCGAGGAAGGACCAGGCGATAAACTTCTTCAAGCAGTCAACATCTCTGGAAAGGAATGGACCTGAGAAAGGGGATTCCAGAGTGCACGGGACCCAGTTCTTCCCAAATTGAGAGGGATTGTGTCTCTGTCCGGACTATCAGAGCCAGAGAGGGTGCTGACGAGGACGGTGCCGGGATAGTCAGTGAACAGTCTTCAACGGCGCTGACAGATCCAGAGGTTTGGGAGGTGCCGATGACAGTACCGATGGAGCCTAATGTTTATGGACTTTCTCATCAAGCCTCGGGACTTAGGACACACTAAGTTCTCTTGGGCTGAAGTGTTGGGCTTGCTCAGAGCCCAGTCCGACTTCTTTGAAATGTATTTTGAGGAAGATGTAGTCTCATACATATCCTGAGAAGATCCCACCACAGGGGGTCTATGGAGGCAGATTCTCTGGCACCAATGTCAGATTTAGCAGCAGGAGGTTCACTCCTTGCTGAGTCAGACAAATGTACAGGGAGGTTCCCTGGCCTGGGTCCGACTGAGGGCTCACAACTATTTCCATAAGGTATGTTTGGAGGTGGAGTTCCCACCCTTCTTGGGTATGGATGGGAAAGGAGTGGCAGATACTGCACCTTGCTGAGATGTGGCATTGGTGATCGTTGCTGATCAAGAAGATTGTGGGCAAGAAGCACAGAGTGTGAAATCTGGAGTTTTGCCATAGTTCAGTACCCCCAACAATTAATCTAACACTAAAACTATGAACAGTACAAAATGCCAAAACTATTTAGCAAGGTAAATCATATTTTAAGGGATGAGATTGAAGCTACGGACACAGAGCAGTTCCGACCTGAACCAAGTGGTGATGAGAAGGAATTGGAGAGGTGATTGGTCCGCCCTGCCCTGCCCTTTATCCTCTCGATCCAAGGCACGAGGTGAGCTAGGGCACATGCACGGACCAATGGACACTACTTTCAAATTCCCCCAGCTCCAGGCGCATGCGTAACCCACAGTGGAATACAACAGGAACCATCACTCGAAGAAGAATGTTCAGTTATTTATTTACTCAAACTGTGGGTAGGGGGTGGGCGGAGTAAAATGTAGCAACTGGATGTGGGTGAGAAAACATACAGATAAATCATCATCATCTTGTGCTCTACTCAGTGGTGAAAGGAGACAGAAACGGAGAGTGGGGGCTCTCGGTGCGCCAGCCAAGAAGGAGGGGGAGCTGCAGGGGACGCTGCTACCCCAGGCCAGGGAGAGAAAAGGGAGCTCCCCATTGCTTTCAGCAGAGGAGAGGAAGCTGCACTTCCTTGATCCCCCTTACTCTAGCTCCCCCTTGTTCCACTGTAACAACCAGCAGGTACTCAGACTGGACATGGGATCATAGGTCTCACATCTGCTCCTTCACCCCAAACCACAGTCCCCTTTACAAAAATTCTGCTGGAGAACCTTGTGCCAAGCATTGGTAGGAGGAGAGAAGAGATCAAGTCACTGGGAGCTGGCATGAGAGTTCCTTCCGGCAACCCCAAAGCCCTTGGGGACAAGCGCCCTTCCCCTGGACTAACAGACACAAAATTTCCTCCCTTTAATTAAAAAAAACAAACAAACAAACAAAAAACACAACAAAAAAACCCAACCAACCAAACAAAAAAACAAACAAACCGGAAACATTTCACATCCCCCAACTATTGCTTGAAAGAATGAACAAGAGAGGCAGATCCATTTTTACAGGCATCAAATGAAATTAAAGCTTTGCAATTAAATCAGCTTTTCCAGGCTTCATTTTGAGTTTGCCAGTCTAGTGAATGTACATACCGAAGCGGTCCATGAAGGAGTGTATTGCTCACCTCTAACGTCTGCATGAGGTTTGGCTTCACTGCATCTTTCATTAAGACAGACAGAGCACCAGTCACTCCCTAAGGGAACAAAGGAGAACAGAACATCAATTCCCAAGATCTACTAAGGCTGTGTTCGTACCATTCTGAAATTCCTAGTCAACACCCAGGCTCTTCCTCCATTATGGTGATCCTTCAAAGAACAGAGCTAATAGCACTTACTGATGTACCAGTTTCACGATTCAATGTAGCATTCTTCGGTGGGCCATGTGGTCTAGTCATGCAACAGGGCGGAGATCACTGCAGTGAATAAGACACTCATGTGGAAACAGTGTATTGTGCTAACTGCCTCAGCTTCTCTTTCAGTCACAGCATTATTTCCTTTCATTGACGGTATCTAATCCCATTTAAGATATTAAAAAAAATCTCCATGTCTTTAATGTATTTTTTTTCCCACTTTTGTATCTAAATTTATATTTACTGGCCTCAGAACTAATGCATCCAACTGCCACATTCTGGCCAGGTCTGTCTGGCAGAAACAATTTTTTTAAGTGAATTTTGGTGCTTGCGAGAAGTGCCCAATTGTCCTCACTGGAGTCTGAAGTCTTCTATTTATCCACAGAATAGGCTCAGCATGGGCAACAGTAGCTCACTGCTCCACCCTGGAGCCTCAATCCTTCTGATGCCTGCAAAGGGGGAGTGAGTGACCTTATCTTCATGCACATTCCCCATCTATTAGAGTCATTGGAGAGGGGCGTTTTTGTGACTGACACCAGTCCACTAGGAACTGAACTGAGACCACTACAAAGCCCTGGCAGTAACAATTTTAAGTCACTACCACCAATGACTGGATTTGAACAAGTGAGCTAAGATCCATCATCAGTCCCTTGAACCTTCCGGTCTCTTTCACTGAGACAATTTTATTCTCAGCTGGATTGTAGTATTCAATAATACACAAGGAGAATTTGCAATTATTAAAAAAAAAAGACATACCGATTCATTTAATTCCTGTTTCAATCTCACTCTGAGAAGGTTTTGTTCGCATTTAATAGATTAATTTTAATTTTACCCAGCTCCAGAAGAAAATAATGAAAAACTGCAAAGCAATATTACTGATACTAGACTTCTGTATAATTCAATGGACCCTTAGACAGTTCTAACTATTCCCCCCAAACTCCTCGACTGTCTTTGTATCCTACGAGGAACTTGTAGCCATTAAGTTTTGCTCCAAAATTTCTTTCTAACTTTCAAACTTCCAGACAGAACAGTGATATCATTGCTGCTGTCTGTGCCATGTCTGAAGGGCCTGGGCAGACAAGGCTCCCACTGAGTCAGCTAGAGTTTTGCCTGTGTAAGGCCTACAGAGGCATGAGGAGGTATGCGTGTGTCTTTACTGCATTACATTGTGAGACTGGGCCGGCCAAATCTAGGGGAAGACACTCAAATGGCCGAGAGAAGCAGTGAGTTAGATTTGATGAGATCCTCTACTTTGCAACAATTAGGTAAAGAACAATTATAATTCAAGACTGATTTTACCCAAATTCCAACCAGTAGTAACGCACCTCCCTGACAAAGTGCTCTCTGCCTGAGTAACAAGAACGTTTTTCTCCCCTCCCTGAGGTTCTGAACTAGCCAGGCCTGTTTAACTGGGAAAGTCTTGGGGGCAGGAGTTGACATTTGAAAAACTGATTAGTGGATTAGTCACACTGCTCCCATTTCTTTCAATGGACACTGTGTGGCTAAATCCCCTAGTGGGCTTTGAAAGCCTCAAGCAGGGCATTTTCAATGAAGGGCGCCCAGTTTTGGAACTTAGCTTAATTGTTCATCTGCAGAGCCCAAATCTGCTGAATTTTTGGTCATCCTGCAAAGTGACTATTCCACCAAGATTTAAAGTGGGGCACGATGGATGGGAGGAGCCTTAATATTAAGATATTTGTAACAGTTTCTAGTTTGAGATATTGGTGCAGTGGGTGGATTTTTTTATTGGTACTTTTCATACAGGAGGCCACTTTTCTGGAAGGGCTCATTCCAAACAAGGTGAAATAAACGGAAACATTTCCAAGCATCTCCTTGTTGTGCTGATTGTGGCCTTCGGCAAACGAGGCTTTTGAAAGATATAGTTCCAAATTCAGCAATGACTCACATCTATGTAGGCTCAGGTGGGTGTCAAAAGGACATTGCTAGGCAATGGACAGCGAGTGTTCTTTTTAGTGGGAAATAGTGGACTTTTTAATTTTTTTGCAAGGCTGTTTTCTGGAGACCCTGTACTCCTACAAAAATGCAGCCATTTGTGAGTGATTCACCTTAATCACAGTATTTTTTGCCATTGCATATTTCCCCATTAATTCTTAGGGCTGAAACCTCATCTTGACACATAGCAGATCGATCACACACACACAGCCTCCCAGCTGCCCTAGCATCAAGGGGACTCTCTCTCTTCTCAGGATGAAATTTGAGCCTCATTGAAGTCAAAACTCAAACTGAAGTGAATGAGACCAGGATTTCATCCTTAGTTTTCAATAGCCTACAACCCCTCCTATGTGGAACCATCTTCTTACATCTTCTTATTGTTTTACATCACAGGACTTTCACTTGCAACAAGGAGAGTTTTACATTTAGGGATGTAGCAATTATATGGCTCTCTTACAAGATCATCTGTAGTCACTGGCTCTCCTTTCTTGCTAGAGGCTACCACCATTTTGCCCAATCGTCTTCTCATATCCCCTAGTCCATCAGTGAGTGCCAAGACTGCCATAATTTCACTTGCCACCGTGATGTCAAACTGGGCCTGTAACAAACAAAGGGGGGAGAGGGGGGGAGAAGAGAAGTGTCAGGGCTGCTAAGCAGAAATTTTAGCTGCACTGAATTCTTGAAAATTTATTTTTGCCATTTTAAAAGAAACAGATCTATAGTATCACAACTAAGAGTGCTTAAAGTTCATAGTGTTTAATTAGGGTTTTTCTGCAATTTAAAGAAAAATGCACAGGCACCACATTACTCTACTAACATCATATGAAAATGTATTTCTCTAGGTTAGTAATGTAGCATCAGAAATCCAGTATAAAGTTTCATGCCAGAATGTATTTTAAAGAGCAATCTAAGTAATTGGTCTCAATGCTGCAGCATGTGGGAAAAAACTACTCGTCTCTATAAGACAAAGTCCCTGGAACAGCTGTAAATGGTTATTGCTGCACTAAATAAAATATATTTCTGCATGGGTTGGTTTTAGGTAAAGAGACTCTACACAGATCATTCCAGTCCACCATGAAACCAATGTTCAAGGAAAGACTTTTTTGGTGACCAAATTTTAAAACCAAATGAGGCAGGTTTTGGGGTGGGAATTTTAATACTGCTAGGGGCTCTGCTTCACATCCTCTCACCTTCATTTGAACAGGGAGACAGCACAATGCACATTTGTTAATTCCTAGCGGAAGAAAGGCTCACAGAGGTGAACATGACAATTTTATTCAGGGATTGTTTTTCTCATGCTTGCTTTTCAAAGGGTTAAATGCCCCAAGAGGCAGAAACCAGTTACCGTTCGCGTGAAGCCCTTCTCTGTCGGAGACTGTCCGATAGTGATCTTCCTCAGGAACCTGTCATTTGTGTCCATCACTGCAGGGAGGGGGGAATTGCAGGGAGTAAAAAAGAAACCACCACATTAAGCTAATACATGTGATTTCAAACTGAGATATCCATTCGGTCACTCAGAACATTGACATCCCTAAGAGAAGGGATAGTGATGAGAAGGACCATACTCTTTAAAAAACTAAAATACTACTACTAAATACACAACGCTCAAACCTATAGATCTTAAAGCCCTTTTACAAGCTATTACTACATCTTATTTGTATTATGGTAGTATCTAGAGATCACAACCGAGATCGGGGCACATCGTATTAGGTGCTGTACAAACACATAGTAAGAGACAATCCCCTGCCTAAATAGCTTACGATTTATGCACACAAGACAAAAGGGAACAGAAGTATTATAATCAAATATTAATAAAATCTAGCTCTTACATCACGCTTTTCATTCCTACATCTCAAAGAATTTACAAAGGAGGTCAGTATAGTCCCCATTTTACATATGGGGAAACTGAGGCACAGAGAGGTAAAGTGACTTGTCCATGGTCACCCAGCAAGCCAGTGGCAGAGCCAGGAATAGACATTCAGGTCTCTTGAGTACTGGTCCAGTGTTCTATCCACTAGGCAACACTGCCTCCCCATTTTACAGGTGGAAACTGAAGCAGAGAAAACTCAAGTGACTTGCCCAAGGTTGCATAAAGACTCTGGCAGATCTACGAATCAAATCCACAACTGCAGTCCCAGCCCAGTCCCTTAGCCACAAGACTACCCCTCCTCTCTAAAGGGGGCTTGACATTATCCCTCTGGCTTTCTCATCCCCATCAGGCAACAACAAGAGATTGGGAAAATACTAACAGATGAGAGAGAGAGAAATAAGGACCCACAAAGAACTGAGTAAAGAAATGCTCAGACACTACTGTTTTAGTATCAAACAGTTCTTTCTTTCTGCATTTCGTAACAGAACTGGGTGTGAGAAATATTCATTCAGAATTCACTACAGACTTCTTATTTCCAGTCAACTGGTTGCAAGTTTAAATACTTCACAGTATATTGCCAATGATGTTAGTCTCATTAAGTTCTGGGAGCCGGATATGAGAACACATTTCACTTCCCATTGCTGAGAGATATAGGATAATGTCTGGATTCAATCAAAGAAATTAAAATAAATCAGTCCAATAACACTTTTGGTTTGCTTTTGCTAGTAAAATTCTAACCAGCCTGCTGCACAGACCAAAGGGATCATATTTTTAAAGCACTAGGAAAGCACGAACCTCAGTCTGTTGCTGATATTTGCGAAGTACATTCCTACAATACCTCCCAAAGGACTCTACTGCTGACTGCGGGGGTTTGGATTGCAAACATGAATTTGGATACAACTTGGGATCTTTAATCACACTGGTTTTAGAAGCATCTCTTATAGAATGGGCGTGGATTTTTTGAGGTAGGAGGTCCTGAATTCTAATCTTAGCTGCATCGTTTTGCCTTTGTTTCAATTTCCCCCACCTGTAACATAAGGACAGTTGGCTATTGCCACTGAAGTTGGGCTAATGGTTATTTCCAGTGAACTCATGGGGTAAAGGGAGGGTGCAATATCTGTACAGGGATTTGAAGATGTAAAGTGCTATATAAAAGGGGCAGTGTCACCCACTGACTAGAGAACCAGACCGGGACTCAGGCTACCTGGATTCTATTCCCAGTTCTATCACTGGCCTGCTGGGAGACTTTGGGCAAGTCATTTCACTTCTTTGTGCCTCAGTTTCCCCATCTGTAAAACAGGGACAAAGATACTGACCTCCTTTGTAAAGCGCTTTGAGATGTATGGATGAAAAGTGCTATAGAACAGCTAAATATCGTTATGTAAATGCCAAGTATGATTATTTTAAGGTATTGAGTCAGTGAGTGATTTTAAATTTCTTTAAAATTTTGTAAAACCTTTGTAAAAACTAAACTGAAAATTAATAATGTAATCTTAATATAAAGTTTATAAGAAAATAACTTATAAATGCATTTTTTAAAAACCTGTCACTATTGGTAGGGTACCTTGTTTGTACGTTACAGAACTGCCATAGGTAAAAAACCAAAACACTGAAAATTAAATCAGCAAACAGGCACTTAGCTCTACTCACACACACTACTGACCTCAAATGACTTGTGTGCTTAAAGTTAAGTAAGTGACTTAAGTGTTTATAACATCAGGGGTTAAATTTGTATTTTTATTAAAAACTTCACTCTGAGCAGTGTATAATGTTTGTGAACATAAGCAAAATTGCTTCAGTGTTAAAAAAATGAAAAGTCAATTTAGACTTTCAATACATTGATGCTGTCAACTTTTTGCATATACACAGGCCAATCTCTTTAAAAAATAGGCTACTAAATCCATATTTAGGCACCTGAGTGTTGGATTTTCAAAAAACAAATAATTAACTTAGTCAAAGCATTTCAGCTTCCTTGACTTATGGAAGTTCAATACCTCAGAAAACAGGATTGGTTGCAAATATAGCACAGGATGTTTGCTTGTCAATGTTGCGTTTGAATTTGTACCATTCTCCCAGTAGGATGTTTATGAGTTTCTGGACTTGCCTTTTTAGTATAGATAATGAAACTTCTTAGTTCCTAACTGTAGTAGGATTTCAGATTTTACGCAGACGTTATTTCTACCAAGGCTTGATCTACATACAGATTTTTGTTGGTATAACTATTTCACCTAGGGGTGTATGTGATTTTTGTTTTTTAACTGCTATGGTTACACCAATACAAGCCCTAATGTGGATCCAGTAATACCAGTGAAAAGGTACTTTATATTACGAAAGCTTTTTCCTTTACAAGAAGTGGAATAAAGCATGTTAAACTAGACCAGTATAGTAAAAGCATTGTGTGTGTTGACAAGGCCTAATTAAAGAAAAGTACAAAAAACACACTTCAGCATTGTAAGGCTATAAAATGGTAAGAAAATAAAGAACTAGAAACATGAAAATTTTAGAAATCTGATTTTAAAAAAATGAAATTTTTTTAAATCATTTTTTTTACAAAATTGATTTTATTGTTATTTAAAACATGATTTTTATCCACCCTGGTTCGAACTACAATTTAAATACTCAAGAGACTACATTCTTTTCTTAATGGAATGCCACAGACAGAAGAAGTTTAACATTCACTTCAGAAAAGAGTTATTCAGGCTGAATTACTGTTACTCAAACATTTCTTGCAATTAATAATTAAATACAGAGAGTTAAGCCATCTGTTCCAAGCTATTCTAGAGGAAGTAAAGGTCCAAACAATGCTGTTTGACATTAAAAATCACTGTTTTAATTAATCAGGTATCATTTCTTCCTGGCAGCTGTAACTGAACCAACTAGGATAGTAGTGAAATCGGTCAATGAAAAGGTTTAAAATCTGCTAACAGAATGACTGGATTAAATTCTACCACCCAGCTAACACAGAAGTGAAATTAATGGATTGAGACAGGAAAAATAAGAGGCAGTGGGGCAGCTTCAGAGCTGGCGTAGGTCACCAGAGCGAGCTAAAGACCTGACCCACTCAGTGGTAATGCGAAGGCTGAAGCTGAAAGCCCTGTTGGAGTTCGCAGGGAAGGAATAGTACCATATCTACCCTAGGGACTTACCAGCATAGTATCTGAGCACCTCACAGTCTTGCATTTATCCCCACAACATCCGTGTGCAAAACAACTTTGGAAATCTGTCCCCATGGTCACGCAGGAAGTTGGTGTCAGAGCACGGAAGTGAACCTGGTTCTACCAAGTGCCAGGACGGAGCTCTAAAGACTTCCCTTCTTCTCAGCATGGGGAAGACTAGGCAGCTAACCAGGGCTGCCAATCTTTGTATTCTCTCACTGAGCTACTGGCAAAGTCTGAAATACAGCTTTGTAGCAATTAACTAAATCTCACCTGAGCACATCAAGATTCAAGCCATCTGTGTCAACTGCTCTAGGACTGAGACTGAAAGAAGAGCCCCAAGAGTGAATCTATCCCACTGAGCATGCACAATGTCAGACCCCGCGTTGTGCCAGTAAACACAACTCCCTGTACGTTTACAACCCCTCTTTTCACACATTTGTCCTATCCGGCAGTTCAACTGTCTATTGCTCTGGTACCTCTTTGCCATGTTATGGTAGCTGGATCAATATCCAATCTCACAAATTTGTTTCTCTCTTCATCCGTCAATGTCCCGGGGTCAGTTTTCTCAATACCCAGTTTCTGGGGGGAGGAGAGGGGAAAAAGGAATAGTCAAAAGGTTGAAGGAAATGAGCCTGTATTAAAATGAGGAGCCTTTGTACAGCAGCTTTCCCCATTTTTAGCAATAAACGGAGGGAGAGGGTGCCTCCCGAGAGCTACTTCTCCCTGCATAAAGCAGGGGTGGAGAATCTGTTTCTGAAGCAGTGTGCCACTAGGTAATCGCAAATTCTGTCAGAGGGCAATGCATATAACACAGTCCCTCCCATCAGAGGGAGTGTCAATGTCAACACAGGTACAAGACAGCTAGTGACATTTTGAAGAGGAAGGGAAGCCCCTTCCATCTGCATCCCTAAGAAATCATGCAAAGCTCTACCTTACGTGCCAGGTTCTAATCATCAGTTTTGTGTATTTATACACATTTCTCTTTACTTAACCTGGGGGGGGTCATTGCACACTGCCATAAGTATTAAAACACTGCTTCTTCAGAATGCTACATACAGTGCACAAAGGAGGCACTAAACAATTCAGTCACAAGACGGTCAATATCCCAGAAAGCCCTGCCTGAAGACCAGGAACTTGTTGAAGATGGGCAATTTGCCAAGATGCTTAACAGAGAGGCATTACCTCAAGGAGCCCGATTCAAGTACAAGCTTAGAAATGAGTGAAGCGATGGAACTGATTTAGGAACAGCAAGCATTTTATTTAGACAACACAGTCCTACATGTCACCAGAAGAGAGGCAAGAAGGGACAGGTTCTCCTGTGTCGCTCTCCTGAGCGCCAGGGGTTCTCAGAGGCAGCAGGTCTACGTTTGCCACCCTTCACACCTCCACATTACAGCCAACAGCGCTGCGGCAGCAGGGGACTGGCCAGGGCTCCCTGCAGAGCCTGTCAGTAACACTCCATATAATAGGCCTGAGCACTTGACCTGACATAGCCCGGCAAAGGAGGAGAGACTGAAACTGGCAATCAAATGTGAGTATCACATGGGAGACATTACAGCCAGTTAATGATACAAAAATGTAGAGCCCCCACAACGAGACTGTTGTTCTTGCCCTCCCATTGGACACCTGTTCTGGATGTACAACATAAAAGTAGTCGTACAATTCTGAGTGCCTCAGGCTATGTTAATAGGTAGGCCAACTGATTAACCCGCAGACAACTCCAATAACTTCCCCTGAACCTACCACCTAGATGATCTTGTCGCTACAGTGAAAGAGAATTGCTAAAGAGACCAGGAACACACGGTGGCCCATGCTTTTTGCTGACAAACGACTCCATTTGCTTCCCAAGTTCTAGTCATTTAAATGACCATTGAACAGCTGTGTAGCTAGAGGAGAGGAATTCAATGGAGTATTTTTCCATGTAAAAACTGACACACAGAATGTGCAAATAAAATACGTCTCTCCTTTTTTGCTCAGTTTGTATTAAAACAATTTCCAGCAGCTCACGTTCAGAAGGCTGTGTTTTTGTGTTCACTGCCACAATAAATACCACAGCAGGAAACGTTCATCTTCAGTTATGACTGTGTATTTGGGGCAAGGACTATTTATTTCTGAGTTATGCTGCATCAAGGACACTGAAATAACAGTTGATTATTTATAAGGGGCCCTTGTTTCTTCCTAACTTCCTTGTAGTTTACTCATTCACTGAATAGCATATAAAGTTAGACTGAAACCTCTTTAAGGACAGGGCTGTGACATGTCTTTAGTTGGATTGTGGGGTAATGCATTTTTGGATGCTGTGTAAATAAATACCAACAAACAGACCAATGTAAGGTTTTTGTAATTTATCTTTTCACAGGGTAAAGATGACGCATACAGAACAATACTAGAAACCTAATAAGCTTGATCAACTCACCTGCAGTCTTCGGATCTGAATATCAGAGAACTTCCTAACACCATTGATCAAAGGCACCAAGCGGGTATAAAGAGCCTTGAAGAATGAGATATAATTAGCAGCTGCAGAGTGTCCAAAAAATCTTGGCAAAATAGACTGTGCTCAACACAACACAGAATGGAATCAACTACATCATCTCTTACCTGATCAGACTGAGTTTGCTCATGGAACATACGAGCATCGATAGCTGCAGCTACTAGATTATTGGCTGCTGTGATGGCGTGGATGTCACCAGTCAGGTGGAGGTTAAACTATAGGAAAAAATGGACATCAGTTATTTCACCCTTCTTTTACGGGTAGTCTGTTATAGCCAGATGGAAAGAGAAATATCAATAGCAATGTTACTGGGAGAGCAGCAGGGGGAAACTGCTCTGTGGAATATGTGGAACAGAAGATGGAATTTGTCTAAAACAGAAACATGCCACCCCCACATTTATGTCATTTTACAAAACTTCCTGAACTAAGTGTTCAAAATGAGTTTATCATACAAGAGTCAGTTCCCCCAGCTCTGCCAGGATCATCAAGAGAAGGTTCATGCAAAAGATGGAAAAACATGGCTATACTGCTTTGTTGTTACCTTCATTTGAGACAACTGATCTGATTTGTGCAGCACAGTGGGATAAGAGGTTAGGTTTACAGCTGCTTCTTCTACGTTTGGCATATAAAAATGGAGGGGTGGGGGGGAAGAGAAGGGGATTCAGTTAGGGCAATTATGCATAGCAGGAGTGAAATGAAGAAGGGAGATGGTGTTAGAAAAGTCAGAAGAGATGACAGCAAGAGCCATAAAATCTTAATCCCATAGACTCCGGAAACCTCAGTTACTAAGTCTTTAAAACAGAGAAAGCTATCCAGTGTCAGTTACTCTATTTTTCAGCTTTGTACTAATCACCAGATGCAATCTTATTCTAATATACAAATATGTGCCATTGCTTATTGCCTTATTTTGCACCTCTTGTTTTAATGTTCTCTACTGGCTAAGCCCTTCCTGGGCCGGAGATTGCTTGCAAAAGGTATCCACCAATATCTCAGAGCCTGTACTGTGATGAATAGTTCTACAGACTTTCAATTTAAAAAAAAAAAATTAAAAAAAAAATTAGGTTTTGATTAAAAAAAAAGAAACCCAACAAGATTGGAATTGATTTTAATACCAGAGGTCAGAGAGAGATCTTACCTATCTAGTCTGTTTTCCAGCCACAGCAGGATTGTTCCTTATATTGTATATGGGCAAGCGTTTTGGCCAGTCTAGTTAAGTGGCCCAAGTGACCGGGCTTCCACAGCTTCCATTGGGAGATTATTTTTCCTTCCTTGAATTCAATAATATACCCCTCAGCACCATGCTAACTAAATCTTTGCCTGCCTTCACATTTACACCTTTTGTGGACTGTACACATGAATCGTTCCCTACAATCCCTTTATCATTTCTGCTGATCTTCCTTGAATGCCCTCCAACGTGTCACCATATTTCTGGCAAATAGAGAAAATATCATATTCTAGGTGTATAACACAAGAGACATTGCTTTTTAACTCCGTGCCCTGCAATGCTGTGTGTATGGATGCAGCCCCGCCCTGCCCCCAGCCAAAAACAAAAACAAAAACAAAAAAAACCCAACCCACCACATCACCTTTGCTGCTGCCGCCGTATCACACTGCATATTTCTGTCTAATGTGCTGGCCACTAGCACTGCTACGACTTGGCCTTACTGCTTTCCGAGTTTCCCTTACCCACTGTACATTAACAATCAGACAATTATGTAGAAGTAGCATACAGAAATAGTGTGTTCCTGAGAGTGTAAACCGTCACTGACAGTGCTACTCAACTCTCTTCCCCCTTAGATCTAAAAGTGCCTTATAAAAGGAGGGCCATTGTTACCCCCACACTACAGATGGGATATTGAAGCATATAGAATTAAAATGATTTGCTTATGGTCACGCAGTCAGTCAGTGATAGAAATGGCAAGGCAATCGAGTTCTCCTGATTCCCAGCACTATACCCTATTCGCTGACCCACGCAGCCTTCCATTAAAAACAATGAAAGATTAACTCCCTCTGTCCTTAAAGTAGCTTTGCCGAAAGAAAAGTCAATACCCATTCTTAGACTTTGATCTCACTACAAACAAAAGATTTCCAAGAAGTTAACTGACTACAGCCGCTCTCAGCACAGTTGAACATTACACAGTCAATAAGGTCTTGTGTCAAAATTACCTCCTCCATTGGGATAACCTGCGAATATCCACCACCTGCAGCTCCACCTATAAAAAGGCATAGAAGGAAGTAACCAAACCATGCTCATTAATGCCTCTGTAGCTTTGAGCACATTTGCTTAGCCATTTTTAAAATGTCTTTATTATTGAACAAGTATGATTAAACGCTGCGCTGGATTTCACTGACTGTATCCAAAACTTGCTTTCTTCCTAAATAAATCAGATTCTCTCCCCACATGTTTGTGTAACCCTAAATGACCTCAGTGGGGATTACACACCTCTATACAGAAACAGAAAACACTCTCTCCTAAGAGTTGAAATTTCTAGAACACCCATCGGCTGAATGTGCCTTTCCTGCTACTCTTCTATCCTGCATGAATGGCGATCAATATGACGCTGCCAAGTCATACCTTTTATGCCAAAGGTTGGTCCCTGAGAAGGCTGTCGGACGCAAGCAAACACATTCAGGTGGAGATGTGCTCCTAAGGCTTGAGCCAGGCCTATCGTAGTGGTACTTTTCCCTTCTCCCAGGGGCGTAGGTGTTATGCTAAAATACACAACACAGCATATGCAATAAAATACCTGAGACCAAGAACTTAGCGAGATTCAAAATGGGATTGGATGTCTAATGGATAAGAATATCCAGTTATCAGAGTTAACGCTAACACATATTTTGGAAGGGATATAAGACTTCATGCTTCAGTGCTCAAGATAGCCTCTTGTAGTTAGAGTTCAGGATGAGTCCTAGAGCTTGTCTACACTGGTGCAGATTAGAGGGGTGCATATTTTCATTCACACAAGTGTGTTGCGCACTAACTGGCCTGTGTGCACCCTGCTGGTGAACACCAGAAGTTCCTTAGTGTGTATTGACAGTCCCATTTCAAACAGTACTATGTTAACATAACTAGGGAACTTCTAGTGCTCACCAGCAGAGTGCACACAGTCCAGTTAGTTCATACTAGCATGTCACAATCTAAAATTTACATCCCTCTCCTGTGGGCAAATGCACGGTGTAGACAAGCACTAAGTGTGGAGCCAGTTTATCCTACTGCAGCGGTTTTACACCATCCTTTGAAGCCTCTAGCGCCAGCCACTGTCAGACAGGATACTGAACTAGATGGACTCTGGGTCTGATCCAATTCCTATGAAATTACTCCAAGTTTCCTCCAACATTCTTAAAACTATAAAGCAAAGCAACAAGACTCCAAAACCCTCCTCCAGAAATTCTACATCATATTCCCCAATATCACCTTTAAGGAAGGAACAACGTACCCTGTTACAACGACATATTTGCCATCTGGCTGGTCCTTCAGGCGTTTGAGAGTAGACAGCAGAACTTTGGCTTTGGTCCGACCGTAGAGCTCCACCTCTTCGGATAGCAAGCCGACTTCTCTAGCGAGATGACCAATGAGCTTGGGTATGCAAGATCGAGATACCTCAATGTCGCTTAAAGAAAAGAGGAGGGGAATCTAATTTGCTGAAGCATGAAACCGCCTGCTTCCCAACAGGTATAGCCCACAAGCACCCCAATGTAGAATTTAAAAACTGAAATCTCTAAGCTTTACAGCTAAAGAAGTCAATCTGCCCAAGGAGGTCCTCTCAGCCCATTGTAGTACGGGTAAGGACATCTCCCAAGGCAGCTTTGCTACTGATGCCTGTTACTTGGGAATCTTCTAGTCTTTCCTGTGACATTTCAAACACTTTCAAGTGTTGGTTATTAGCAGGAGCTCTAACCCAACAACTCTTATCCCAAGGTGCTCTTGCTATCTCAGACTTCAGCTCTCTCAAGGTGAAGGAAAGCATCTTGCTACTTGCTGCTTCAGCCATTATACATCTAACTGGCCCTAGCAGTCTCTGCCTCGCAAGAGGGCTGAGAAGATTCGCATTTGTACAGAGCTTTGAGGCCCGGATTCAGGAAAATATTTAAGCACATGCTTAAGTCCCACTGAAGTCCATCAATGTGACCGATGGCCATACACAATACCTTGCTGAACGGAGGTCTCCATGTGTAAATGACTATGTAAGTGCGAGCAGTAGTGCTCTGACACAGCATCATTGCCCTTAAAAGCAGCTTGGCATTATCATACAATTATCCATATTTTAAAAACTACGATGTTGCCACCTGCGTATTGGCCAATACTATAAATTGCATCGTTGTACGCAACGAGGCCTCTGTTCTGGAGCGATGTGTGCAGGTGGACCTGTGTGCCTGTCTGAAGCCCTGATGCCACTGATGCGGCTCAGACAGGTAAAGGAGCCTGGTCGCACATGTCACTCTGCAGGATTGGACAGGAATGCTTTCCTCTGCAAAACACTGGGAATTTTAAAAATTAGAATGAACTCAAGTAGTTACCCTCCTGCGTACAAACCTGCCATGGGAATTCCCATACACAGTCCCAGAGAAAACAGAACAGAAACACGACGTTACAAGATAGACAGCAGTAGTTTATTTAAAGTGTTACCTTGGCACAGGAGTCCATAAGCGGAGCTGGTTGTACTGGATGTTCCATTTCCCAGGTTGGCATTGCTCTAGAAATCGTTGTGCGCTCTCTATTGTGCTCTGAACAGGTATAAAAAGGCTCAGTTTACAGCCATAGACGTTGCAACACGTTGGTTAGTAAACACAGGTCCAGAAAGGACTGCCCAGCCCCCTCCCTTCTATCCCAGACAGCAACCAATGCAAACCTCTGATTAAAGCATTTATTTAAATTTCTCAAGGAGACTTTTAAAATGCTTACACTGGACTTGTTTCCTCCCCCCCTCCCTTGCCCCCTCTCCCCTCCCCGAAATCAGGCGGGGCTGCAGTAGCTTTAGGCAAACAAGTCAGCTGCCTAGAGTGGTGGGGCCAATCCTGAGCAGCACTGTAACCCTGTGCGCCCGGTTGCAATGTCACTCATTCGAATTTGACCCAGCTGCACACCTCTGTCTTGGCAGAGGGGCAGCCAAGCCATATTTAAGTGTCATTGAGACCTGGCACTTGCCCCCTATCATAACCACCAAACCATCAGAAGGCTTGCTGCACCCCCTAGAAAGTCCTACACCCCTGTCTCCCCCCTGCAGTTGAGAATCTCTGTTCTAGGCAGCCCCGTGAAGTTTTGCCTAGGGTGGCTGATTGTCTAGAGCAACCTCTGAAGGCAAGTGCTGTGCTACTGCTCTCTTTCTAGGGCCACCGCATGGCTTGTTTTAAAATTACAGCTAGCACTCCCTAAGAGCCCCACCAGCGAAGCTGTTCATCCCACTTTCCAGGCACTCTGGGTTCCTGTGCAGGGCCGGCCCTAGAAAAAATGGCACCCCAGGCAAGGAGCACCTTCAGCACCCCACCCTCCATTTGTTAAACTTTTGAATGTTTTATTTTTATTGCATTTGTAGCCCATTTCATGACTTTGATGCACAATGTGCATGCATGACTTATCCCTGTCATATGAGATGATAAATTCGTACACTAGGATCTGTACATCTGTATTTATTCATGCCATGTATAAGCAAATAAAAATGTTTCCTCTAAGCTTATAGAAACTTTTTAATTTTAAGAATAACTGAAATGTACTAACATCAAGAAATTGAACTGGGCACCAAGATCGGGTGGACCAGTATTAAATGGGGTTACAGTAGGTGACAGCTTTAGAACGTTAACCCTAGTCTTTTAGTTCAAAAGGTCACTTTTCTCGCCTTTGACCTCATGAACTGAAGCATAGCTTCTCATTAAATATGTCCTTTATTAGTCACTACTTACACTCTTCAAGTCTTAACACACAAGTACACTTTCACAATTACACAGTAAAACAAGGTTCACAATATCGCAGCTGGGGCTCTTACTTCATTCTTATATTCCACTGACTGACTGGTGACTCCCCGCCCCCTATATACCCACAAGGGCATTACTGACAACATTCCAGGAGATTCAAGAAAAGTGTAGTTCTCAGAAAATCTGGAAGGTTCCACGAGATTCTACAAAGGTCCAGAATGTTCTAGGAGGTTAGTGAAAAGGGAATCCACGTACAGAATACCTGAAACATTTTACTTCAAACATTCTCTTTTCCCTTTTGCTGCTAACAAAAACAGCTCCTCAAGCCCGGTGCATCCCCACGTCTGGCGCCCCAGGCAGTCACCCATCTCTAAATCCAGCCCTGTTCCTGGGAGTCATGAGCCATCTCCCAACAAGCTGGAGCTGCAGTCCCCTTGCACTGTTAGAACTCTCCTCCGGAGAGAGGGCAGGGGGGAGAGAGACAATGGACAACTTTCCTCTGTCAGGAATCTAGCAAATTAAGCCCACTACAAACCTGGATTGCTTTGCACAGCGTCAGGAAGAGGGTATGCAAGACACCAGGCTAGTGACAGTGGAAATCCCTCAACTCTTGAGACAAACCCCATTAGGTAACATGATGCGTGTCAGTGAAGTCAAGCCAAGAGGCAGCGAACAAAACCTCAAACACACACAAGTAGCGTACACACAAAGCAGCGTAGGGCATTTCTGTGGGATGCTTGACCAGTGGCACACAGCCTAACTCCACCCAGGCACTCACCCACCCCCAGAAATGCCCACTGTTATTTACTGTGTGTTAGTTGGCTAGTCAGACAAACGCATAAAAAGGACAGGTAGGACACAGTCAGTCTATAGCTCACATACCTGCATTAGCATGGCCACAGTCATCGGTCCAACACCGCCAGGGACGGGGGTGATGTACGAAGCTCTTTCCTTCGCTGCACTGTAAGCCACATCTCCTACTACCGTTTTCCCATTGGGCTTTGTACTGTCTGGGAGGGAGAGATAAAGTTACACACAGAGCATTTCACTGAAACAAAGAAGAGGCTGAACTCCCACTCAGACGAGGGCTCGCACACATCGAAATAAAAGTTCAGCCACACGGCAAGCAGCAAAAGAGATAAAATAATCAAGCTGGAAAATGCTAGATTTCTTTGTTTCCCAAAGGGTAATTTTAGGGCCTGTGAAGTCAGACTGGATCAATAGCACTGTCTACCCAGAGACCAGGTAGAACACAGGCAGTCTCTACTTCCTTGAGGGTGCTGGGGCTTCCTTAAAGGGACACGAACCTGGGAAATTTCATAGAAGGCTCCAGATCACATGGTGCTTCTGGGAAGGGAAAGGAAGGGAGGGACCATGTGCTCACAAAGTCCTGGCTTTGTGGGAGCAGGAGGGGAAGCTGAGGGGTGATCCCACCAATCATTTAGCCCACTACACAGCTGTCGGAAATTGACCTGAATTGCAAGTACAGCTTTCAGTCACACTGGAAGCAGTGAGGGGTGGAGGAGGAACATGTTTTCCAGTAATAAGAAGCTGTACATTTCCCTTTGCTCTTCATATTTAGGTTAAATTAGATTTCCTGCATTTCAGAGCAAGCCGAGGCTCTGATCTCTTCTGCACTTAAGTGATTACATACTATAAAGTGTGGCACATGACTTAAAAATATGTGATGGAATTAGGTAGAACATTTAATCTTGCCAGCATGCTATAAATGACACAGGAGCTGAAACTGAATACTAATAGCCCAATTTATAACACAAATTACACTTCAATTTCAACCATTCCGAGTAAGTATCATGCCATACACTGGTTGACTTACATAGAAGAAATTCACCACTCTTTAGAGAGAGGACAGAGTTTTCCATTTCCCCCACACCAAGTTTCTTGCTTTGTTCAAACAGTTGGCAAGCAATACTGCAGTATCAACAGATCAGTGTCCAGTCAAATTAAACTTGAAATACAACTTAATCCCCCTCCTCCATTTAAACATCTTAAATTTCTATTTCTCTAATAAGTCTCTCTTCTCTATTTGGCAAAGGTTAATCTCACACACACACACACCCCTGCCCTTTCCCATAAATAAATGGTCCAGAATCCAATATGTGTTCGTATTTTTTTTTAATTCAATGTGCATTAAGTGAGGTTTGCAGGGAGAGTCACCTGTCTGGAGACAGAGCTCATTCATTTACTCAGCAGAGGGACTCAATTTTAGGCGCAGGACACCAAAATGGTGGCTTGCACTTTCGCTGCAAGAGTGGTGCATGTTAATGTCAGTGATTTAGAACGCAGAGGACATTACATGAAGAGGGATGTAAACATCTGGTCTGAAAGAAGTTTACACGTCCCAGTTTATCTCAAAGCAAGAAATCAGAAATGTTTAATTTTTTATTAAACCAGAAAGAAATCTCAATTAAGCAGTATTATAATCAGAGGGCCACATTTCACCCTTGGTTGCTCTTGTGCAACTCCATGCACTTCAATGTGGCTGTCCAACAGGAATGTTGGACAGAATATTATCAAAAGATTTAACAAATACTATGAAAAAAAATATAAAACAGGAGACTGAAAAATTGAAAGGGAAGTCAAAAAACAAAAGCAACTAAAGTCAACACTAATTCTACAACCACTGTTAGTGACAACTAGCAGTTCTGAAGTTTTGCTACATGTGTGTGTTAAGTGAGAAGCTTCCTTCTCCTGTTCAAAGCCTGAACCATGTCATGGCTGTTAAATCCTGTTTCTACAGCAACTGTTAGTAATCTGCAGACTTGCTGCCTGAGCTACAGAATAATTCAACCTTCCATTCTGAAGGGCAACTTGATTAGGAATGCAAAAGGCAAATAATGTAATTACATTTTCTTCTAAGGATGCCAAGGATGACTACAAATCATACCAGCAACAAAGCCTCAGTGCCTGAGAACAAAATCAAACAATTGATAAATTATGCACTCAAAACAAAACATCCTAATCTGTGTCCGATACACAGGCAAGGCAGAGAAGCACATTTTATTCTCCATTGTGAAGCTAAGTCTGCAAGATAATATAAATGAAGAGGAAATGGTGACTATTTTACCAGCTTTAAAATATTTTCCCTCTTGTGCTCCATGAAGTGGTCAGTTAGAGGATCTTTTATTGGCTGTTCTCCCCCAGTCATCATCTAACCCCCCCCCCACACACACACACACGCTGCATCTTCCTAAACATACAACAGATTTTCTTCACTGTTAAAATATCAGAGGACAAAAACGTTCAATAGCTAGAGGTCAAAGAAACTAAATGGTGGCATTTTATAGATATGAGACTACAAGGCTCCTTCCCAGAGTACACAGTGAAATCTGTACACCTGAAAGTGAACTGCTCACGTCAGGATAAAAGACTCAACATCTGGAAGGACAAGGTGGGTGAGGCAATATCTTTTACTGAACCAACTTCTGTTGGTAAAAGAGACATGGTTTCAACCTACACACAAAGCTCTTCTTCTGGAAGTCAGTTGTAAAGATATTTGCTGTTGGATGCTACTGCTGTACAATTTCACAGGGCCAGACTGATTCCCCAGGGGGTTAGCTCTGCACAGGGACATGCAATCATCTACTCAATGTTTCCTTGAATTTCGCCCTAGCAGTCCAGGGCAGGGTGTTGATTTGTCTTCTCCTTCGCTGAAGCAACCTGGAGTTCCAATCCCTAAAATCATGGATTCCAAGTAGTCTACTGAGGCTCAAGGACACCCAACACAGGGGATCTCTGATACACCTCCATCTTCCAGCTCTTCCATCCCACACAAACAGAGGCTCCCTAGGATCTAAAACTACCCCTTAAATGGCGGGTTCCAAACTGTGGAAAGGAAGCAGTGTAAGCAAGAGTCCCCTGTGGGATTTTTTGGAAAGAGGGCAAAGACTATGCTGATTCTGTGGCCCACCCCCAGTACTGCTCTTCTTTCCCCTCCCCACACAGAACAGAGGATTTCTGCAGGGCTGGAACAATGCAGATGAGGGGGCACTCCCCCATCTGCATCCCTTGGGCCAGGATTTGCTGTATCTCAGCCCTCTCCACCGAGGGAGACCAGTTATAATACAGTGCTGAAGCTAAACAGCTTCCTCTCAGTCCCAGAGCTGCAATTCACATTCTGTGCAGGTATCTAGCCGGAAACACTTACATCCACTGGAGGCCAGTTTGTGCTACTTTCTACCTAGCATTCAGAGCACAGGACTTCTGTTAATCTCAGACAATGGGCAAGCAGCAGCATACCCTGGGAAGAGCTTTTCTTGGAGAAGCTGACAAAGCAGCCACTGTTTCCCCTCTAGCATCATGATCCCACACTTCCTGGCCCTGGTTTCCCAAGGGCTCCACAGCATTTCCCTGGGGTTCTTTTAAAGCCTGTGATGAGGAGGGGAGAAGCCGGAGGAAGCTACAGAGTTTTGCAAAGCTTCTCCTACTTCTCCCCTCCTCATCACAGGCTTAAAAAGAACCCTAGGGAAATGCTGTGGAACCCTTGGGAAACCAGGGCCAGGAAGTGTTCAATACGGAATATTTCCACAGGATACATTTTAAAGCGCTTATCTGCTAAGCCTCATATCTCCCCAAGTGCGCCAGACTATAGAACTGCCACAGGTGATTCTATGCTAGGTTCAAACCTTTCTAAAGTCAGAGAGACTAAAGTGATCATCAAGGAAATCGGGACCAACTTCTCAGACATGCAGTCCAAACAAGCTCTTGAACGATGGCAAAACAGTGGGATACCAGGAACACAATGGTATTTCTATTTGCAACATGCTAACAGGGGAGGCTGCAATCTGCTTTGTTTTATGCATATCAAACATGGTTCCTGACAGATGGCCAACGTTTGGGTGGCTCGGCACAGATATATCAAACCACCACCAACAGCAAGGGCAGTTTTGTGTTAAGCAGAGGACTTAATGCTTTTAACTACAACAACTCAGATGTCATCTGCAAGAGGTAAGACAGCTGAGCTGTAGGCGAGAAATGTCTTTACCTTCCATTAGATAATTACATTGCAACAAAATGACTGATCAATTATACAACTACCTTCTTAAAAGCCCTGTGGGCGTAGGCATGATGACAGCTTGACTGTGACTAATTTCCCATATCATGTAATACCTGTAACTTGGATTAAAAATGAAGGGAAAAAACCAGAATGAGCCAAACCATCTGTTTCTTCTTTACAAGCGACAAAAAGTAGTTAAATTAACCCTTAGACAAAAATCCATAGCCAATTGATTTTCTGCCAGACCCTCCAGTGGTTTGCAAGTTATATTATGCTTCAAGACAATAGTCCTTCAAGTTTAAGTAGAGGTCTCCAGCAAGACGCAGCAACGGTGTAATACCCCCCACCCCCACACACATGCTTACCTGGTATATGGTTGATTCCACAGTCTATTACTACAGCACCGGGTTTAATCCATTCCCCTTTTACCATTTCAGGTTTACCAGCCGCAACCACCAGGATATCAGCTTTACTAACCTATCAAAATATCTCTGTGTCACTACAGCAGATACAAAGCAGGTCATTTTCGGTTTACTTTTAGTCATTTGCATATTCAAAAAAGCAACAGTGTCCCCAACACAAAACAAAAATCCTCCTGGAAGCCCAGGGATGGGTGGGAAGGAAATATTTCTATGGCTACTGTGAAGACCTCGTGACTGAATTCAGAGGCATGGAGTTAAATCAGGAGCACCTGGAGGTCACCTTTCCACCTCATGCTGACTCTATTTGATCTTTATAACCATTCATCTTTGTTAATGCAGGTCAGAGTTATATCTATTATTATTGTTGGTATTACAATAGCACACAGAAGCTCCAACCAGGAGGGGGACTCCATTGGGGCAGGCACATACACTGTACACTGATATAGTGAGAGAGAATCCCTGCCCTGAAGAGCTTATAACCTAAGGAGACAAAGGGGGCAGAACAGAGAAGCTAAGTGATATGCTCAATGTCACACGGCAGGTCAGTGGCAGAGGTGGGAGTAGAATCCATGTGTCCCGATTCCCAGGCAAGGACCCTATGTTCCAGCCCATGCTTAACACTACCGTACATTCTTTTCTTCTCCTCAAGTTAACCTCTAGAGTTTCCTACAGCAGAGCTATTCTTTTCCAAGTAGGCTGGTTGGAGATAGAGCCAGCACATCTCAGAAAGCCATCAACCATACCTCCTGCACAGGCCTCTAAACCACCCAGTGTTAGCAATCCAGTCTTCTGGCTCAAAATCATTATTAATTATGGATTTATTCTTTTAACATTCATGAGGTTGTAACACAAAATGCACTGTAATATGGCATGACCGCTCACTTAGACCATATTGCTAAGTCTGGCAGACCTAGTCAAAGCTCTATAGTTAAAGATGCAAACAGAAATCTGTTATGAGGGTCATTTCAATACTTCCTTCACCCCATCTAGTTTTTCATAGGAAGTAGTTATCTTTTTGATTTTTCTTTATATTAAAAGGGAGAAAATTTATATTTGAGATTTTATTAATACTTTGCACTTAAACCATTAATAAGCCTAACAACCTTGTGAGGTTGGGTCAGTTTTGTTATTCCCACTTTAAACACCATAGGAATACCCGAGTCCTGTTTTACAGTACTATAGAGCACTGCAGCTTTTCTGATCTGTTACACATTAAAACACATCCACTCTTTTGCCTGACTGCTGAAGCATGCCAATTGTCTGGAAAAATCCAAGTAGGTGTCAATACTGCCACCACACCATTGCTGTGATTTACTCTTGCTGTTGAGCAGGAAAATGGGACCAGTCTCATGAGCAATTTTAAAGACCTCCGTGAAAAGCTTTTTGGGCGTTAATCTTAATAGAAGCTTCTGAAGTACAGGCTTTTTTTCATCTTATTTTTTGAAAATTCATTTGTGGAAAGAGACAGGCATGTGTATATATTGTACAGGGTTTAAATAAACACCTTATCCTTACCTCCTCAGCCAGTGCCGCAGTCTTTGTGTGGCAAGTGGTTACAGTTGCATGGCTCCACAGTAGAAGGTCATGCATTGGAGCACCGACTATCTTACTGCGTCCAACCACCACTGCTTTTTTACCTGCAATTTGGATGCCTGAAACATAAGAAGATTCGGTTTTAGGTTAGCAGTCCAAACAACCTGGGCACATCCCAGCTGCCAATTAATTGAACTTTATTCCAGAGCCATTAGTCAGCATGGATCCAGCTGTGGCTCTTAGGAAAGTCAAAATTAGTCATCCTTGGCTAGAAAACACAGCTGTCCACGCAATGGGGCTTTGAAGGTCAAGAAGTGGAAGGTGAAGAGCTTTAAGAAGGCAGAGGGACAGGGGTTGGCACCTCAAGGAAAACTAGTGCTTTTAGAAAAGGCTATCATATACTGCACACTAAGTGTAATTTTACAGCTCATCAAGGGACTGACACACAGTGTACTCATCAATAATGAGGACAGGACTAAGGAGAACCATCAGTCCTTCAAATATACTTTAATTACTTACCTGTCTGCCTGATAAGCTCCATGCATCCTTTGGGTGTACAGGGGATGAAGCAGTCTCCAAGGTCACCTCTGGAAAGTTTCCCAGCATTGATGCTAGTTAACCTAAAGTATATGAAGGGAGGGGACAATGGTATGTATGTGCCAGGAATAGGATCTTAAAGTTACACTAACTGTTATTCCATAACACCAACATTTATATATTTTAAAGTTATTTGTTAAATTTAGAATCCTTATTTTAAACAGATAGTTTTAAAGGAAAGAGAGCAAGTTGTATGCAAAAACAATTACCCTCCAACTGCAAAAATCAGCTTACCCATCTACATCTTTTTCAGGGGCAACAGCATTGGTCACTTTCTCTGTACTGATGGGTTGATCTGTCTCGAGAGGCAATTGTACTATAAATCCATGAATTGCAGGGTCTTCATTCAAAGCAGTGATGCACCTCAGCACCTATACATTTAAAGTGGGGACAGGATAAAAACATTAAGAATGATACATTTAAACAAGTCTGGTGCAAGTACTTGAACGTTGCATTTTCTAGCTGGATAGACTTTGGGAAAACCACACACACAATGTTTAGTTCTCCCATATAAAAATATAAATTACTTGTGGATTTGTCTTTTCAGAAACATCTAGATTAAATTCTTTAAAAACGTTCAGCATTTGGTGATCTCTCCTTTTTACACCCCTTAAAGGCAAGTGTTTCTTTATATGAAAAGATAGGTCAAAGAAACACACACACATTTTATCTTTTTAATACCAAACCAAAATTAAGGGCTTCTTAACGAGACTGACCAAGTCACTTACCTCAGCTTCTGTTGCAGTGTTTGGCAGCTTAATGTGATTGGCATTGATCCCAATCTGCAAAAGAGAACTCAGAAGTGATCTGGTTTTCTACTTGACGTAAGAGGCACTATGTAAAAACAGCGTGGCAATCCTCTCATTCCAGCCCAGGACTGCGATAGAATCTATCATGCTTTCTAGTCTGACTGAGGGACAGGCAATAAAGTTCTGTTACTCAGAAGTACATAAACCAAAGAGAAGATTAGTACCCCGCTGAGTTAACTTTTCTGTTATTGTTTTTATTACCCTATACTGTAACATAGGTTACAAAAGAAAGAGAATCCCTAGTTATGGGATGGCAATTCAGCTTGATAGCAGCTGCTGTACTAGGACTGACAAAAAGGACACTGCTCTGAAATGCTAGCAAACAGCAACAAGACATCAACCAACATTTTGGACAACGGGCCAATTTCCCCTTCCACAAGACAGGGTGTACTGTAGCATACAGTGGCTGCAGGGTAATGAGCTGAAATGAAGCAACTGCAGGTGTATGCCTTAATGAGGTATAACGGGCAGGAGTCTAGGGGCTGGCTAAGCCAGAGGACAGAACAGTGCAGTGGGCACACGAAACTAAAAGCTTGTCTACACTATAAACATTTGCACCAACTAACTACACTGATGTTGCCAGAGTAATCCACACAGTGCAAGCCCCAGTTTATATCAGTGCAGCTTGTCTACATTAGGGGTTTGCATAGGTATAGCTATATTGAAGGCTTTAAAGGCACGTTTTTACTACCTCGTGTGCATGGGGTGGGGTGTATAATATTTACGAAGAAAATCAAAGTTATGATCTAGGCATTACCTCAGCAGCAGCCTTCAGCTTCATGCTAATGTAGATATTTGAATCATCTCGATCCCCAACCTAGAGGGCGAAAGGAAAGAGACAAGTCACAATGGAAAGCAGAGATACAGATAGACAGAAATATATATCTGAATTTGAATGACTGTTCCTTTGTTCAACTGTAGTTATATTACAGGGACAGCTTGACTCAAGAGTCTTCCTATAGCAAAGGGATACAGCCAGACAGAGCTAATGGGAAATGTCCTTTTAAGTGAAAGATAGGTAAACAGTTTGGCTAATTTTCTAAATAGCAGCCATTTATGCCTTTTGAAAGCCTTTAATATGGTACATTCCAAAGCAGAGAAAAATGCCCAGTCTCTTTCCTGAAAAAGTTAAATCTAAAATGTATTAACGTGACTTGCAAACACAGACAGTTTTATACCCAATAGCACTGCCAGGATTGATCACAGCCTTATTGATCACTGACAGAAGACAGCAACTTCCCATAGTGCAGAACACGCTATGTAGCGTTACAGCTATGAAGCACGGTTTAAGAATAAGAGAGAGTTTTTGGACACACCAATTATCAGAGGCTACATCGGATGTGAACCACTGCTGTGCATGCAGTGAAATCAACAACATTTCCACACTGAAATAGTCACCAGATATTTGCTTCCTCTGATTGAGGGCAGGGGTCCTGAGGTGGTGAGAAGACAAGGAATCACTCTTGACCTCATTGTCTGGCAGCATACAATACTGATATGTGCTCATGTCGAATTTCCACCAGAGTCGGAGCATGCAGGGAGGAAACCCCACCACCAAAAAACATCAAGATCTAAGCTCAGATACTCGGCTTCTATGTCAGTTCAAAGTAGGAGTTCAGGTTACACATACACACACAATTAAACCCCTGGCCTTCACCTCATTCACGATGCCCCTCTTGACACGGCAAACCTTGCTGCTGCACGTATTTAAGCAGCATCTCCCTTGCCTGGATACTTGTATCTAAACACACTAATATACCTGCATGTCCTTTAGTGTTGGGGCAACAGGTCAAGATCCTGACTGCACTGCTCCTGGGGGCTTCAGAAGGATGTCCATACTGGGAGAGATTCACTGCTAGCGGCGTGAATGTGTATCGATTCTGAACTGAGCTCATTTCATTTATGAAACACCCAATTACTTGATTAAGGCCATCAGGCAAGTTGGGCCTATTTGATATACACAGTCTAATTATGTGTGTATAGTCATGATTAATCCCAGTTTTAATCACATTATTAAACAATAATAAAATACCAATTTAAATGAATTAATAAATAAATATTTTTGGATGTTTTTCTACATTTTCAAATATACTGATTTCAGTTACAACTCAGAATACAAAGTTTACAGCACTCACTTTATATTATTACTTTTTAGTGCACATATTTGCACTGTAAAAAAGACAGACAAATAAATAGTATTTTTAATTCACCTCGTACAAGTACTGTACTGCAGTGGCTCTGAACCTTTCCAGACTACTGTACTCATTTCAGGAGTCTGATTTGTCTTGTGTACCTCCAAGTTTCACGTCCATTAAAAACGACTTGCTTACAAAATCAGACATAAAAATACAACAGTAACAATACAATATTACTGAAAAATTGCTTACTTTCTCATTTCTACCAATAATTATAAAATAAATCAACTGGAGTATAAATATTATACTTACAATTCAGTGTATAGTATACAGAGCAGTATAAACAAAGCTTTAGCTGTATGACATCTTAGTTGGTATTGACTTTGCTAGTGCTTTTTATGTCGCCTGTTGTAAGGCTAGGGAAATATTTAAATGAGCTGATGTAACCCCTGGAAGACCTCTGCGTACCTCCAGGAATACGTGAACCCCTGGTTGAGAACCACAGCTGTAATGCAATCTCTTTATTGTGAAAATGCAACTTACAAATGTAGAATTTTTTTCTACATAACTGCACTCAAAACCAGAAAATGTAAAACTTTATAGCCTACAAGTGCACTCAGTCCCGCTTCTTGTTCACCCAATCACTAAAACAAACAAGTTTGTTTACATTTAGGGGAGATAAACATCACCCGAAATTGAGAAAAGGCATTCGCATGGTACTGTTGTAGCTGGCGTTGCAAGGTATTTATGTGCCAGATATGCTAAACATTTGTATGCTCATTCATGCTTTGACTTTTTAAAAAATTGTTTACAATGCAAATATTCGTAATAAAAAATAATATAAACACTGAACATTTTGCATTGTAATTGAAATCAATATATTTGAAAAAGTAGAAAACATCCAAAAATATGTATAATACATTTAAATTGGCTTTCTATTATTAATAGTGTGATTAAAACTGCAACTAATCACAACTATTTTTTAATCGTGATTGTGATTTTTTAAAATCATTTGACAGCCCTAGTGCATACATATATATGGGTGCGTTTTTATGGATATTCAAAGGCATATATGGCAACAAGGTGCCCCAAACTAACGGGCATTGGGCATCTTATGCCACTTGTCTCTTAAAATTTCCACTGACAGTTTTCCAGCACCGCTGTGCTGTAAATAACCAAAGTCAAGATCAAAATGTAAGAGAAAGTGACGTGGGACACAAGCTTGTAATTCTTGGTATCAGGTGATTACAGTGCTGCCAGGCTTCAGAAAGCAGGATGCATACTCCAGCCTAATTTGTCAGAGAAAGACTCTGTGTAGCAAGAACAACATCAGGGAGAGCTGGCAAGACTCCAGCAGACAACAGGGTGAACTCCAGAAATGCTGCTCCCTAATGACTGGATTACAGATGGCGAACTCTGCTCCCCACATAAAGCTGTAACAAGCAATTACTACTACTTGTATTATTGAAGCGCCCGAAACCTGGCATCCCCATACAAAGACAGTGTCCCTGCTTGGAAGAGTCTGATGTCTAAAGAAAGGTGGGGGGCATGGAAACAAGGAAAATGGCCAAGGTGATGAGTGGCACTTGTCTTCTTGATTTTTTATCAAACTAAACAGCTCCCAGCTCCCACAGCTAGCTAATTTCTTGTACAGAAGCTACAGCAAGGATGGATCTTAAGGGTATTGTTGGGGGAGCAGCTTTGCAGACCAGCTCAGGAAGGCCATGTCTGTAGGGGCGAAAGGGAAGAAAATGTGGAGATGGCAGTGGGAGACATGAAGAAATAGAAAACATCTGTTTTTAGTGTGGGAAAGAGAATGTTCAAACTCTGCTATCAATGTACAGCTTGAGATTTTGTTCATGAACAAAATGGCCATGTATAGTACCCAATGTAACCTAATGAAATGGAGATAAATGCATGAGAATCTACACAGACCAGGAAGAGTTTCCCTGCCCACCTGCAATTAATTACCCTGCACTGTTAAATCAAACAGCTCCAAGGCAGATGGCTCAGGAAATTATTAATGGATATGGGATTTTGCAGCTGTAAAATGCTGTTTGCTAGCCTATGTGAAACAGACTGGTAACACCAGTCTAGTAAATGGGCAAACCTACCATAGAAACCACCATCACATCTGGCATCCTTGTAAGTCACAGCGACGCCAAGGACTGAATGGGCCATGAGGACTGAATTTCTCTGAGACAATGTAGGGTTGAGGTACATCAGAGGGGAATTCTGCACTAACAGACGTGTGGCAATTCTCCATAAAGGGCCATATTTTCAGAGTTTAATGTACCCACTCTACACACACCCATATCACATATCATTTGAAAGCTTACTTTATGTATGTTTAGATGAGATACGATGTGGAGCTGTCAAATGGTGCCCTAAACCTGTAGACAAAGTGAAACAATGCTCCCCAAAATAAAGGATAATTTTTTGCAGTTTCAAACACACTGCAACATTACTGACTACAGATTTTTATGTTTACATTAATTTCAACACCTTAACATGGTGTTTATTGCTCAGAGCTATCAAATGACAATGTATTAAAAGACTTTTATTGGCATTGCATAGGCAAGCTTTTTTTCCCCCCAGAAATGACGACGCTGTTTAGCATGTGGCAAAAATGGCAAATATCAACATTTTGCAATATGTTAAGATGACATGTCTTCACATCACGTAACCTTAGCTGTCCAAGTATCTCACTAGGGATAATAGTTTTCTATATTTTCAATTGAAATTTGCTGACTAGATCAGTCTCACTCCGAAGACTGTGCACCAACAGCAGTAGATTGCATGCCCACCGTTTGTACTGCATAGTGGGTAGACAGAAAGGTACGTGAATTCCTGGTTATGCGTCTCCATTTGTAAGCTTTTGTACACACAACATAGCAGCTAATCTGCCTGGTATTTGGTTTTAATTTGTAATTGCCTATGCATAAAGTACTAGCCTTTGAAAGAGTATAAAACTAGTTTTTTAATTAGCGTCACTTATCCACAGGTCAGTATTAGTGTTAGAAATTACAATACACAGCTTCATATTGGGCTTCCATTAAAGTGCTCACTAAACAAAAATGGCATTTTTGATACTAACATATAGCTCTAATTTGTATCTGATTTAGCACAAGTCTTATACTTGTACAAAATGAAAAATGGTGGTAGTAATGCTAACAATATACTTGGGGATTTTACCTCTACAGAGAAGCTAGAGTATATGAAGACATGGAGGATTCAAGCCCCTTAAGGCTCACATCAAAAAGAAAAAGACTCTCCACACAAAAAAAGGTGAAAAAATGTGTGATTTGTCAATAAATTCAAAAGAATGCAAAACTGTCAAAAGCCACCAGAACTGGACAGACGTCTGTGATGCTGGTAGCAGAAGGCATGGGGGGGATGAACTGTACTGATGGCTACTGAATGAGTTTTCTAGTTTAGATGATGGGGCATCAGCACCCTAATATAGGAGTTACTTTCAAAAATACACAATATGAATTTGGCACATGTCTCAGTTGTGCTGAACCCAAGAAAACAAAACAGACTCTGAAGCTGATCAGAGCGCACCTAGACAAATTGGAGGATTGGGCCAAAAGAAATCTGATGAGGTTCAATAAGGATAAGTGCAGGGTCCTGCACTTAGGACGGAAGAATCCAATGCACCGCTACAGACTAGGGGCCGAATGGCTAGGCAGCAGTTCTGCGGAAAAGGACCTAGGGGTGACAGTGGATGAGAAGCTGGATATGAGTCAGCAGTGTGCCCTTGTTGCCAAGAAGGCCAATGGCATTTTGGGATGTATAAGTAGGGGCATAGCGAGCAGATCGAGGGACGTGATCGTCCCCCTCTATTCGACATTGGTGAGGCCTCATCTGGAGTACTGTGTCCAGTTTTGGGCCCCACACTACAAGAAGGATGTGGATAAATTGGAAAGAGTCCAGCGAAGGGCAACAAAAATGATTAGGGGTCTGGAACACATGACTTATGAGGAGAGGCTGAGGGAACTGGGATTGTTTAGTCTGCAGAAGAGAAGAATGAGGGGGGATTTGATAGCTGCTTTCAACTACCTGAGAGGTGGTTCCAGAGAGGATGGTTCTAGACTATTCTCAATGGTAGAAGAGGACAGGACAAGGAGTAATGGTCTCAAGTTGCAGTGGGGGAGGTTTAGGTTGGATATTAGGAAAAACTTTTTCACTAGGAGGGTGGTGAAACACTGGAATGCGTTGCCTAGAGAGGTGGTGGAATCTCCTTCCTTAGAAGTTTTTAAGGTCAGGCTTGACAAAGCCCTGGCTGGGATGATTTAATTGGGGATGGGTCCTGCTTTTGAGCAGGGGGTTGGACTAGATGACCTCCTGAGGTCCCTTCCAACCCTGATATTCTATGATTCTATGGTCACTGCTTCTATAGCCACCAGAGCAAACATGTCCTCCAACTATCAGTCCTGTTGTAGTGTTTCCTTGAGAGAAAACACACACAAAATACAAGACGACACTTCTTAAAATAGAAACATTTGAGTAAGCAACCAATCTAAGAGATGCAGCACTTCAACAAGGAGATGACGACATGTTGCGCAGGACATCTGTGGAAGGCTTGACTGGTAAGGATGCAGTTTACCACTCAACATGCATTTCTTCCTACTCGAGCAAAACAAATAAAGCAAAACCATCTAGTTACACTCCAACAATACAGTCATCTTAGGACACTGCATTTTATCAGCTGATTGAAGAAATAGATAATTATCCTGTGTACAACAAAGAGGCTCTTCTCCTGGCTAAGCTGCTAAAAAAATATAAAGCCCTACTTCATTCAGATGTAGAAACTGCAAGCTATTCCAGTAGCAAATTACCGGCAAGATTAGAAAACACCATGGCCTGCAATTTCTTACCATGCACACCATGGACAAGGCTAGTCTACCATTGTGCTATGCAGTGCAATAATACTAGCTGATGCTATCCAAGCTGCTAATAATCTGAAGAATGAATTTAAGTCTTCCAGATGTTTTGTGGATGTTCTTCTGGCGAGTGAGCCTGATAAATAGCTTTCAAATTAACAAGTGGTTTTGTATAATGCTGCTTCAATCCTCCGGTCTGGAACAGCCAAAATGAAAGTGTCAGAATGTTAAATGAAGCCAGGTGATTGCAGTGTACAGCGGTCAGCTACTTTTGTGCCCCAGCTGGTGAAGAGTTTTGTATTTTGGTTGATAGATAAAGATAGAGAGGCAGATAATTCAGCCACCCTCAGTAGGGCTTTATATTGTACCCTCAGCAGGGCTTTATACTGCACCCTCAGCAAGTTTGCAGACGACACTAAACTGGGAGGAATGGTAGATACACTGGAGGGTAGGGATAGGATACAGAGGGACCTAGACAAATTAGAGGATTGGGCCAAAAGAAATCTGAGGAGGTTCAACAAGGACAGGTGCAGAGTCCTGCACTTAGGACAGAAGAATCCCATGCCCTGCTACAGACTCGGGACAGAGTGGCTAGGCAGCAGTTCTGCAGAAAAGGACATAGGGGTTCCAGTGACGAGAAGATGGATATGAGTCAACAGAGTGCCCTTGTTGCCAAGAAGGCTAACGGCATTTTGGGCTGTATAAGTAGGAGCATTGCCAGGGGATCGAGGGACGTGATCATTCCCCTCTATTCGGCATTGGTGAGGCCTCATCTGGAATAGCGTGTCCAGTTTTGGGCCCAAAACTACAAGAAGGATGTGGAAAAACTGGAAAGCGTCCAGCGGAGGGCAACAAAAATGATTAGGGGGCTGGAGCACATGACTGATGAGGAGAGGCTGAGGGAACTGGGATTATTTAGTCTGCAGAAGAGAAGAATGAGGGGATTTGATAGCTGCTTTCAAACTACCTGAAAGGGGGTTCCAAAGAGGATGGATCTAATGTTTTCAGTGGTACCAGATGACAGAACAAGGAGTAATGGTCTCAAGTTGCAGTGGGGGAGGGTTGGATATTAGGAAAAACTTTTTCACTAGGAGGGTGGTGAAGCACTGGAATGGGTTACTTAGGGAGGTGATAGAATCTCCTTCCTTAGAGGTTTTTAAGGTCAGGCTTGACAAAGCCCTGCCTGGGATGATTTAGTTGGGGATTGGTCCTGCTTTGAGCAGGAGGTTGGACAGATGACATCCTGAGGTCCCTTCCAACCCTGATATTCTATGTTTCTAATAGACAGATAAATGAGGGTGGACAAGGACAGAGACCACTTCTGTAAACATTCATTTCAAATCCCATAAATTCTCTCCACCCACAGCATTCATTCCTGTGACATGACAGCTGCTCTTTACACCTACTCAATTTGAGATTGAAAAATGCTTCTGACCAGATAACTTCTATTTTTCACAACAGCACCGAAGACGCTGCATTCTGCCAAATGTATAGGCCTGCACTTTTACTCATGCTAATATTCCCATTTGGGCTTGCAGGATGGCTTTTATGTTTGGATGGGTGCCATGGAAAAGCCAGACTACAGCTCGCAGAGTTTTGTTACATTCACAGTAACTAAACTTTTTCATGTTAGATTCTCTTTCACATTCCCTAGCAGCAAGAACTGAGTCAATCACCCTAATCATCACATCATTAAGTTGATTTCTGATGCAACAACCTATGTTTGTGGGAATTACAAAAGCAGGTATATCTTGCGGTCATATAAGGTAAAAAGACGTGAAACAGAGTCTACTAGTGAGGTTTGCTGTTAGTAGATAATACAGGATTTGTGTAGCAGTCTATACTTGTGAAGTGTTTTCACATTAAAAGAAGAAGAATGAAAACAAATCAAACCAGATTGAGGGGAAGGTCAGACAGGTTCGGGGAGAGGGGGCGTGACTTTTCCTGGACCCCAGTAACAGACACACAGATAATCACATTGCTACACTGTGTTCAGTAGGAATTTTTGTTTTAAAGCATTATTTTGCTGAGTCATTTCAGATGAAGACAATCAGTTTTCCATGGTCTTACAATTAGCATTACAGAGCAGAACGGCTTTTTCATTTTTTTTTTGTTTTTAAAGAAGGCAACAATACCTGCAAAATTGCAAGCCCTGGTCTGAATCCAGGGACTCTCTCCTTCATCTGAGCAACTTGAGTCTTCAGTCTCTCTCTCATTTGCCTGGGATGGGAGGGGAAAAACAGAAATTAACCAAGAAATTGGGCTTTTGAAAATCCCACCCTATACTTCCAAGTTCTCTCATCCTCACAGCAGTTGCATGGCACTCAAGAGACACAGGAAAAATAAAAAGGTTTAAAGCATGGAATTGAAATTCCAGACAGTCACCAGGGTGTGTTGATTCCCAATCCCAAAATGTACGACCACACCTGTCTGCAGCCCGCTCTATTCAGTACCTTACCAACCAGTTTCATGGGAGAGAATGATCAGAATAGTCTAAAGCAAGTCAAAATAGAAGGAGGTTTCTAAGGCCCAGACCCTCAAAGGTATTCAGGTAACTAACTTCGACAGAAATCGATGGGAATTAGGTGAGCATCTGGCTTAAGTGAACAGCTACTGGTAATAGGATGAGCACCCCAGTTACTCATGACTACCAAGGCAGTTATTCAGCTACCAAGACCAACAATAAACTTCATGGCCTAAGATTTTAGTCCTTCATCCAGATGCTGGGCAAAAGATATAAGGTTTCAGTTTACTGGTGGTACACTCAGGGTTTTGCTAGGCCTGCCTACTACCTACTTCTCACCGAGTATACGTTTATGATCGACCCACAGTTTTCCCATGAGGGAGGTCTGTGTGGGTGCCAAACATCTGATGGGTGAAACACACAGAACTCCATTATATATGTGTCTACAGCCATGGATACGATACTGGACAGAAGAATGCTGCTGCAGTTCCCAAACTAGTGCCAGCACTTCCCTAGCTGACAGGGATCTTGTGAGCGTCAGTTTATGTCTGTTAAGTGCTCAGATGCCATGGTGATAGGTGTTACAAGGAAAAACACTAAATAAAATAATCAGGGACAAGGTCACCATTAACAGGAACCCTGCTAAGTCTTAGACATGTGATCATGCAGGGCCAGAGCCTGAGCCACAGCTCCAGCTCCAATGCCCCACTCCCACGGCAGAAATGGAAAGGAGCTCCCCCAGTATGGCAGCACGGGATTCCTGCTGCAGAAGGGAATTCCAGGGTGATGTAAAGCCAGTGGAGCCAGCACTAACCCCAGGGAGGCCAGAGGCAAGAAAGGACATGATCAGAGCACACTGCCCTCCTGCAACTTGGGCTTGTTGGAACCACCCTTGAGGCAGCTCTAACTTGCACTGGAGGGGAACAAACCAGCTTGATGCTGCCTCTGAGATCAAGCAGAGAGTGGAAAAGTTGCAGGAGCACAGGTGCACCCAAGGGTCTGGCTGAATTTAAGTACATAAGAATGGCCATACTGGGTCAGACCAAAGCTCCATCTAGCCCAGCATCTGGTCTTCCGACAGTGGCCAATGCCAAGTTCCCCAGAAGTACAGAACAGAACAGATAATCATCAAGTGATCCATCCCTTCGCCCATTCCCAGCTTCTGGCAAACAGAGGCTAGGGACACCATCCCTGGTCCTCCTGGCTAATAGCCATTGATGGATCTATCCTCCATGAATTTATCTATTTCTTTTTTGACCCGTTATAGTCTTGGCCTTCACAACATCCTCTGGCAAGGAGTTCCACAGGTTGACTGTGCATTGTGTGAAAAAATACTTCCTTTTGTTGTTTTAAACCTGCTGCCTATTAATTTCATTTGGTGGCCCCTAGTTCTTGTGTTATGAGAAGGAGTAAACAACAGGAGACTCTAGTAGAAGAGTTTTGTTTTCATCCCACTTTTAAAATAATTGTTTAGGTCCTGGCTTTCATGCAGGTCTCAACACAGCCTCCACTACCAACTGTGATGCTTACAAAACACTCAGCAATGGTTAGGTACTGGTCTGCTGTGGCAGTTTTTCAGGCTGATCAGTATCATTGATTTCCTTGTGCTTCATCTGTTTGAGCCCCCTGTTGCCTATATGTACACTGAGACTGTAGGCTCTTTGGGGCAGGCACTGTCTTTTTTATGCCAGGACAGTGCCTAGCACAACTGGGCCCTGGTCTCTAGGTGCTATCACAGTAATAAAAATTCTGCTGGCACAGTTAATTACACTTGAAATTGTACTTATTTAGATGCCTGTTCACCTGATCGTGGGTGCCCTGAGATCAAGGTACCATAAGTTGTGTCCACAGACTGAAAAGGTGATTTTGGAAAGGCTGAGCTTCAGAGTCACTCAGATCCTCGTGATAGGTGGCAATATAAAATCCTAAGAAAATCAAAACAAACATTCATCCCCACTGGACTGGGACTTTCAGGAGACCTGGGTTCTATTCCTGGCTTAAGCACAGGCCTGGTCAGTGACCTTGGGCAAGTCACTTCACCACTCTGTACCTCAGTTTCCCCAGCTGGATAAAAACCTGGACCCCCTTTAAGTGCTTTGAGACCTACTGATAAAAAAAATGCTATATAAGAGCTATGCTTTATTATAATCTCATCTTATCTTTATAAAGCAGCTAAATATTGCATAATCATCTTACTACTGATAAATACGAAAGTATTTTAAAGATACATGCTTGTTAAAGGAAACACCCCTGAGATTACTTTTGTTGGAAACAAAGTTTTTGTACGATGCCGATGAACCCCAAAATGCTCTGAGAGTCATGAAGCTAACACAGGATGTGGTAAATTACTGCACTGGCAAACAGCTAGGGTCCTGATCCTGCAAAAACTCAAGAGCTTAATTTTGCGCATCCAAGTCACCCAAATTGGATTACTCATACATACAGTTAAGCACATGCTTAAGCATGTGCAGAAACAAGATCTAAACTGTAAAGTATACGGTACTTTAGAAGTCTTCAGTGCAGATATGTCAACTTTGTAAAGTTAAGACCCAATCCAACTCTCACTGAAAACTTTGTTTCCCTCTACCTTCTTAACAAGAGGATTTCAGAATATTGTGGTATTCATTCATTTAATACAGAATCAGGAGCCACGGCTTACCTCAACTCATACTGCATTCATTAAAAAAAATAAAGATTAGCTCAGTTTTCCTCTACAGCAAGAAAGTAACATGAGAAAACTCAATGGAGCGCGAGTTCCTACTGCTCTCTAAGCACACACACACACACACCAAAAAAAAAAAGTCATTTGTTAGAAGGCCATCTAGCGTTTGCTAAAAAGCAACTACATTGTTTCGGTTGCAAGCAAAAGTAAAAGCCACACATACTGAAGTTTATTTAAGAAAGAAAACTATAATAAGGATCAGCTGTAAGAAATTTTTGGATGTTTAAATCTACAGACTTAATTACAAATAAATACATTTAAAAAAAATATTTGGAAAAAAACAGCTCTTATCAACTGAGGGCTCTGTTTTGAAATATATTATTATTTATGTGGAATTATTTTGCTTTTAAAAACAAAGACCAAGACACTGCAGTTCACTTTGAACTAGAGATATTCTGCAGTAGCTTTACTTCTCTGGCATTAAGAGCCATATACGACATCCATACAAGCTCACTCACATACTGCGTGTGCCAAGGGCACACACAAGTCAAGGACAGGATGTGGCCCTAAGAATATATGCTCAAAGTACTCAGCTCCAAAGTTATGTGACTTCAGTTTATAAACTACACTCCCCCGCACTGAAGTGACTGCCAGAAAAACCAAGGGGAATGGATAAGAGCGCTTTTAAAAATCTTTTGGAGGGAAGGAAAATAATTCACTAAAATTAGGAGATGCTCATACAAATCCCACATCACCACATGATACCTGTAGCTAGGCTAGGTAGTGAGGGAGCAGAGGTTACAGGATCATCAAGATTCTGATATCTGAGTTGAAAGAGACAAACATACAGCACTGAGTTAACACAGTTAAGCACCTTTCCTGGTGTTTGTGTGAAAATTGGCATATGTATGACAGCAAGACAGCTAAGGCCCCGCCCAGACAGATTAGGTGCTGTTGCTGTTTCCCCACCCAATCCTCCGGAAGATGCCTCCCCCCTCTAATTGAGAGTTTTTGTTCATTAACTGGGGATCTGATTGGATTCCCCAATTACAGGTTTCAGAACTGGCTGGGAAGGCTTCTGTTTCATTCTGTCTGGCCAGGAGATTGAAACTTTTTCTTTTGGATGCGCATCTCATAATGGTGATTCACATCTGTGTCACCTCAAGATCTGACTGCTGCAAAGTGCTCTGTGCTTGGGGTTAGCTCTTAAATGAATCTGAGTGCTGAAACCGGTGCAGAATGGAGAAGCCTGCTTATTACACAGGGCATCCCCAGGCAAGCACATTGCACTGGTGCTTTGTGATCTGCACTGGCTGCCTGTGGGTTTCCAGGAGGAATTTTAGACGTTGATTTTTACCTGTAAAACCCTAACTGATCTGTGTCCTGCCTAGCTAAGAGACCATCACACCAGGCCATACTGCACCAGGTGCGATCAGTGGAGGCACTCAGGCTAGAGCTCCCTGCCTCAATATAAAAAAGGCCGATGCTGGAAGGCATCCTCTGTGTGGAACTTGCTTCCCTCAGGTCAGAAATTGTCCTAGATTGTGGAGTTTCAGGGTGCCCTGGCTTTTGGGGAATGGTACTGATTGAGGGATGGTATTTGGGGAGGATAGAGTACACAGTTTGTTTTGCTATGCTGTGCTAATCTCAGCTAGTTTCACAATTGGCATTTGCTGTGGACGTTTTTCATGTTGTGATGGGCATGTCTCCTCTCCATCCTGCAGTGCATCTCTCTTGCATTTGAGCAGATAAAGCCAAAGAAATAATAAAATATAAACAAGTGTTACATTTTGTAAAATAACGATGCCATGACTTCCTACTTCATAGGATTGTTGTGAGGACTGGGAAGTCCTTGATCTCTGAAATTTGTGAAGGGCTATAAAGGTACGTCCACACTACAGCTGCTACAGCAGCACAGCTATGGTGTGCCGCTTTCTGCCATACTGTACGCGCTTCCTACGTCAATAGAAGAGGTTTTCCCTTGAGGTAGATAATCTACCTCTCCAAACATTCTTCCATCGACCTAACTACAGCACAAATTGTCCACAGCCCTCAGTGATGTAGCTAGGTCAAGCTAATTTTTAAGTGTAGACCGGGCCTAAGTCAGTTCTCAGACAGAGGGAGAGCACTAACCAAGGGGACAGAGCCTGGGACTAGAAGGAGGAGGATAGCCTCAGCTCTACCCGATTCACTATGTGATCTTGGACATGTCACTTAGTCTCTCCTCCCTGGAAGCAGACAGCTACTTTACAGGAGAAGGCTGTTCACTTCTAAAAGGCCTGACTACTGTTCAGTTTAGAGCATAGCCTTTGGCCCGGTCTATGTTTAAAAAGGTTTGCCACCACAGCAATGTTGGTTAGGAGTGCGATTTTTTGCCGGCACATCCACGCTGGCAAAAATCCTAGGGTAGACTCAAATATACCAGCAAAGTAGTTAAATTGCCTGTATACCTTATTTTGCTCAGGGAACTAGTATAAGTTATACCACCAAAAGGACATTTTTGCCAGTAAAGCTGCATCAACATTAAGAGGGTTTTCCAGTATAGCAAGCCTTTGAATGCAGACATGGCCTTGAATGTCTTCAGATGTTATAACTGAGACTAATTGTTACTCTGAAACCTGTCATAATTGAGACTGGCTCCAATCATAGTTGTGCTGTGCAAGGTTTTCTGCTGGACTATGGAACCATAACTGATTTAATCTGTCCCACCACAGGAAGCGTGAAAGATTTTAACTCTATGGGCTAAATGGCACCTTAGAAGGGAAGTTCATGTACTGGGTTGAAAAGGCTGAGAAATCAAACTAATTTCAAGATGATTTCTATACCACAGGAGAGGGGTCAGGAACCACATTCCTTCAACGAGGGCTTTCTGCTGCGGAAACAAGACAACAAGTATCAAAAACCTGAGGAAAACGGAGGTAGACAGCAAGATGCAAAAGCCAAAAGACAGACACCCAACCCCCTGAAATATTTGGGGCCTGTCCATATTATAAAAATGACAGTGCTAACACACCTTAGATGCCATCTGCTTACCTGGTCGTACCCTACAAAGACAAGACTAAAGCACAGTGTTTAATAAAGAACAAAAACAATCAGTAATACCCAGAGTGAAATCCTGCCCCCCCTGAACTAAATGGGAATTTTGCCAATCTGGCCAGCATTTCATCCACAGCATAGACATGTCTCCGCAGGTGGAACTAAACAGTTACAACACAGTTGTGTCCTTTTAACTTTCAGCTCACCTTTTTCACATTTACTGTACTTAGGAACTTCCATTAAAAAAAAGAAAGAATTGTGTAGCTGTCATCCGACTCTCCTAGTCTGTAAATATTTGACTGACCTCCAAATAGACTCTTTCCCTGATAAAAGGTTAAAGCCATGACATTACAAAAACTAAGTGATTACCACATGCACACCACCATACACAATCCTGACTTTGCAAGCTGTGGTAGAAGCAAGTTCCCTATACATAAACAATCAGTGCCTCTTGTAAAAATTCCTGGAAAAACACACACGCACACACCTTCTTCTATTGACAGACCTTTACTGGACCTGAGATTACATGTTTGATTGCCTCAAGACACTTTTATTCCTGAACTTTGTCCCATCTCAAAGGTGATCAGAATTCTTTGATATAACATTTCTCTATAGGATCCAGAGGAGAAAGAGAACGTTAAAAGATATGGAGCCACTTCCCTCAATCTCCTTCATTTGAAAAATTCTAGCTAAAATCTGGTTCCTTCCATCCTGGAATGTACTCTACTGGTTTTGCTACATTTGACCAAACTCATGACAGGAGCAGGGGAATTGGGAGGCAGGAGAGATATTTGCATGTACAACTGCAATTATTTCCATACTGCTCCTGGAAAATCAATTAGGCTGGAAGCCCATTTATAAAGTGTGGCAGGATAATTTGCTCTTTTCATTCTTTTCCCAGGCTGGTTAAGAGGACTAGTTGCCTCATATACATGTAGCTTAAACCTAGACAAAATAAATAAAAGACACTTTGTTTTTAAATAAACAGTAAGAGTGACTGACAGTGTTGTAGCCGTATTGATCCCAGGTAGGTGAGGTAATATCTTTTGAAGTTTGTCCAATAAAATACATTACCTTACCCTCCTTATCTCTGTACTAAGGGTGATTAACCACTGGAACAAATTATGAAGGGAAGTGGTATATTCTCCATCTCTTGATGACTTCTAATCAAGACTGGATTCCTTTCTGGAAAATACAGTCTAGCCAAACACAAGTCATGCTGTAGACAAGCACAAAATACTGGGCTCAAGTAAATGGGTAAATAGATAAAATTCCACGGCCTGCGATATACAGGTCAAATCAGATCTAATGGTCCCTTCAGGCCTTACCATCTGTGAACCACTGCTGATGGCCCTGCTGGGATAAGTGACTTGGTCATTTGCTGCGAACAGTCAGGACTTTAACCATCTCTCCTCTGAACTGTCAGCACTCACCTCTGACGCTAGAGTGGAACTGTGATACAGGATGTAACCCTATTTTCTTAGATAGCTACTCTTGTGCATTAAAATAGAACAAAAGGCAGGTGATATAAAGCAGCCTCTTTTGATTGCAAAATACAAAGAAGAATTCAATAGCAGCCACGTGGTTAGTGAGATCAATACATCACAATGAAAGCCCTCAATTCTGTCTTACCGAACTAATGGACTATAGGAGCACACAGTTTGAGCTATGACTAAAGGGGCTGCTGGTCTTTTTTTGGCATAGGATGGGAGGGTAGAGTCTGTGGTAAGCACTGGGCAGGGATTCAGGAGATTGACATTAAATCCCCAGCTCTGCTACAGATTTCCAGTGTAACTTTTGGCAAGTCATTTAGACTTTCTATGCTTTTGTTTACCATCTGTAAAATGGGAATAATTCTACCACTCGTCTGATTTTTCTATTTAGATTGTAAGCTCTTCAGGGAAGGAACTGCCTCTTACTGAGTCTTTGGACAACACGTGGCACAGTGGGGTCCCAATCTCAGTCTAGTTGCTACTGTAATACAAATAACATGTAGTAATCAAAGTTTTTCTAGTAGATTTATCAACTTAAGGTAAATGACAAGTGTAAAACATATTGCTAATAAAATTAGCAGGTTTGATCTTCCAGATGAATACTCTATTGTGATCATTTTAATTAATGCACACAGGGCAAAAAAGTACTCACGCTATCAAACTAAACACCAGCAAAATTATTTTAAGTACTTCACTTTTTTCAGAGACCTATAAATCAGTTTATATCTGCAACAACTATGGCCCATGAGGATCTGCTACAATTCAGGACCTGTTTCTGTGCCAAAGGTAAGAGAAGAAGTCTGCAGCAGTAACAACATGCAAACTTCCCCAGTTTTACCAGTAGATTCTGCAGTCATTAAGTGTAAAATTCTGAGAACATTGACTTTCAGAGTGCCATAACCATGACACAGCATGGTGTAATGGACAGTGCAAGAGACTAAGAAACTGGAACTCGAGAGTTCCAACTCTGCCACTAACTCACTTTGATACACGGCCCTCACATCCACTGAAGTAGTGTCTGATTTTGGATGTCCAGCTTGAGACATTTTTGGCCTGATTTTCAGAAGTGCTGAGCATTCACAATCCCAACTTCAGTTAATGGAGCTGCCACAGCTCAGCACCCTGAAAAATCAGGCCCAAGGTCTCACCCCAGATCTGAGGTAACTTTTGACTTCAACATCTGTCTCTTAGTTTCCCCAACTGTAAAATAGGGTTAATATTTGTCCAGCACTTTGAAGAGGTAAACACTAGACACTATTTAGTACTAAGCCTTTCAAAGGAGAACATTAAGCTCTTTCATTCCATTTGGATATTTAGCAATAAGATGACAAAAAGATGAGAAGAAAGCAAACTAAAGGTACAACATACAGTCTTGCATAAACCCTCATTTCCCACCTACTGAAACCTAGAAAGGATCCTAGCAGGAGACAGAGAACGGATTTTTAAAAGTAAGAAGGGATTTCACCATACTGCAAACATTTAGGCAGATGATTTATCTCTGCATGAGGACTGATACCAAATGCCAGTCAGTTATATGCCACTAGGGTAATGTTAGGCCAGTGATGTAATAGAGAACGAAAGCATACAAAATTAAAGAGAGAATGATTTTAGAAGACAGAACAGTTATTTAAGTAGTTTGAAATGACTTGTTTTTGAATATTTCTAAAGATTCTTTAATAACCTTTCTTCCCTGTACAATGCTGTCTTAGTACTTTCCATTCTCCCTGCCCACAGACCATTGCGTTGTTAGTACAATAGTGAAAGGGGTGAGCAAATCTATAGTGTGCCTTGACTTCTTTTGCTACTGCTGTTCACTGACAGCAAACACCAGCAGCAGCAATTTAACAGAACCACCCCTGCTTTTCTTTGCTGACACAGGTGACCCCGATTTAGAGGGGAAGTGAAGGCAGCTGTAAAAAAACAACAAACAACAAATGGAAGAAAAGGGAAGTTGATAGCACTTAATATAAACCATGTTAGGAATGGTAGAAAATTGATAAGGGAAGCCAAGGGACACAAGAAGAAATCTATGGCCATCAGATGCGTTAAGGACATAAGAAGGAGTTTTTAAAATATATTGGGACCAAAAAGAATCCTGACAATGGTATTGGCCCATTACTATATGGAAATGGTAGAATGTATCAATAAAAACGCACAAGTGTTCAATAAATATTTCTGTTCTATATTTGGGGAAAAAACAGAAAATAAAGTCTCATCATATTCTACTAGTATTTCTGGAGAATGTTAAACAGAAGCTACTAAAGTTAGATATCTTTAAATCAGAAGGCCAAAATAACTTGCACGCTAGAGTTTTTATTAATGTTGATTTTTTTTGTTCAGTACGTCTTAGAGCACTGGGGAAATTCCAGAAGACTGGAAGAAAGCTAATGCGCCAATTTTTAAAAAGGGTAAATGGGATGACCTGGGCAAGATAATGGAGCAGTTGATATGGGACTCGATTAATAAAAAACTAAAAGGCTGTTAATGCAATTAATGCGTATCAGCATGGGTTTATGGAAAATAGATCCTGTCAAACTAACCATGTTTTTTGATGAAATTACAAGTTTGGTTGACAACATTAATAGTGTTGATGTATTTCAGAGTAACAGCCGTGTTAGTCTGTATTCGCAAAAAGAAAAGGAGTACTTGTGGCACCTTAGAGACTAACCAATTTATTTGAGCATGAGCTTTCGTGAGCTACAGCTCACTTCATCGGATGCATACTGTGGAAACTGCCTAAGTGTTGATGTAATGTCCTTAAACTTCTGTAATGTCTTCGACCGCAAAACATTTTGATTAAAAAATGAGAACCATATAAAATCAACATGGCATACATTAAATGGATTAAAAACTGGCTAACTGATAGGTCTCAAAAACGTAACTGTAAACGGGGAATCATTATTGAGCAAGTGTTTCCAGTGGGGTCCCACAGGGAGTGGTTCCTGGCCCTATCCTATTCAACATTTTTATCAATAACCTGAAAGAAAACATTAAATCAACACTGATAAAGTTTGCAGATGACAAAAAAATTGGGGGAGTGGTAAATAACGAAGAGACTGATTAATGATTCAGAGCTATCTAGATTGCTTAGTAAACTGAGCACAAGCAAACAATGTGTTTTAATACAGGTAAATGCATACATCTAGGAACATAGAATGTAGGCCAGACCTACAGGATGGGGGATTCTATCCTGGGAAGCAGTGACGCTGAAAAAGATATGGTGGTCATAGTGGATAATCAACTGAAGCTGAGCTCCCAGTGTGATGCTGTGGCCAAAAGAGATAATGTGATCCTGGGATGCATAAACAGGGGAATCTCAAGTAGGAGTAGACAGGTTATTTTACCTCTATATTTGGCACTGGTATGACTGCTGCTGGAATACTGAGTCCAGTTCTGGTGCCCACAATTCAAAAAGGATGGTGATACATTTGAGAAGGTTTAGAGAAGAGGAGCCACATGAATGACTAACGTTTTAGAACACATGCCTCACACTGATAGGCTCAAGGAGCTCAATCTGTATCACAGAATATCAGGAGATCATCTAGTCCAACCCCCTGCTCAAAGCAGGACCAATCCCCATTTTTTGCCCCAGATCAACTTAACAGCCCCCTCAAGGATTGAACTCACAACCCTGGGTTTAGCAGGCCAATGCTCACACCACTGAGCTAATCTATTTAGCTTAATAAAGAGAAGGTTAAGGGGTAATTTGATTACAGACTGTAAAATACCTACAGGGGAAATATTTAATAATAAAAAAATAACACTTCAGTCTACCAGAGAAAGGTATAACACAATCCAATGCCTGGAAGTTGAAGCTAGCCAAATTCAAATTGGAAAAAAGGTGTACATTTTTAAAGGTGAGAGTCATTAACCACTGGGCCAATTTACTAAAGGTCATAATGGATTCTCCATCAGGGACAATCTTTAAATAAAGATTGGAATATTTTTCTTAAAAGATATGCTCCAGGAATTATTTTGGGCTATGGACTGTGCTATATGAGAAATCAGTCCCTTCTGGCATTACTATTTATGAATCTATGGACCCTACTAGACAACACCATGTTGAACCCATCAAGATTATTACATGAATTGCAATAGCACTTCTAGACCCCATTGTGCTAGGCACTGTACACACGTAATATGCACATGGTCCTCACCCTAGAGCACATGCAATCTAAATACATCACGAAAGGCAACAGACGGATGGAACCAACATTTGGGGGGAGAAGAGCACAAGGTCACAGGGACTGTCACCGTGTTAGGATTAACTTAAGCAGTGGTTGCAGCGCAGCAGCCACCAAGAGAGACAGACAAGTGGACAAGTGGGTAAGTGAATGGCTGGGGGGGAGATTTACCAGAAACCATCCTGTCTACCCAGGGATCCATCCTGGCACTGGAAGGCTCAAGACTAGCCAACATTTACAAACAAAACAAAACAAAAAAAGCCCACCATGTAATAGTGTTTGCCCTCGTACATCACACTTCGTGGGACGATTCCAAAGCATACCCCACCCCCAACCCAGCCTGCCCCCCCCCCAAAAAAAACCCCTCCAAACACGCGGAAGCCGGTTTCAGAGCCGGGGTCAACTTAGGCTGGGCCCCGGGGCGGGAAACAACAGTGCAGAGGTCCCCGCTCCAGCCCGGGCGCGGAGACCCGGCGAAGTAACAGCGCCTGCGGGGGCCGTTTCCCCAGGCCCGGGCCAGGCGAACGGGCGGGTTTCGGTCCCGCCCTGCCACTCTCCCGTCCCGCGCAGGCGGCTCCCCAGGCAGGCGCCCCGCCGGCGGCAGCGGGACGCACCGCGCCGCACCCCCGGGGAGAGCCGGGCGGAGCGGGAGCACCGCCCTGCTGGCCTGGCTGCCGCGGGCGCGCCCAGACGGGCCCCAGGGGCGCTGCCAGGCTGCAGCCGGGAACCCCCCGCTCGCCCGCCCGCCAGCCACCGGCGCAGCCTCTTTGCGGCCCGCGCGCCCCGGCCCCGGCCCCGGCCCCGGGGTACGTACGCGGCGGCGGCTTTGCCGCAGAGGACCTGCGCGGGGGCCATGGTGACTGCTCGCGCGCCCGCCGCCCCGGCGCTCCCCGAGGCTCCAATTGCGCGTGGCTGCGCCCGCGAGCCCAGACACCCGCCCGCCGCACCCACGTGGCCCGAGCTTCCGCGCCCGCCGGGCGCCCCCGCCCCCGCGCGCCGGCAAGGGACAGGGGGGCGGGATCCGCCGGCTGCGCTGGCTCATAGGCCTCCCGGGGCCAAGCGCCCGCCCCTCTTTGGCCAATTAACAATCCTGTTGTTGTGACCCACGCTGCTGGCGGGCCCCATCGGGGGCCACGTTCGCCGCAGGCGGTAGCTGCTGCACCCATGCAGCCTGGCTAGGCCTGCCCGAGCCTGTGAGAGAGAAGGCGGTCCTGGTCTCCACTGCAGCCTCTGGGCTGTGGATAAATTACTCCTGGGGGAATGCTGCACCCTTGCGCAGGCACAGAATTCATGTCCCCCACAGATTTCTTTGCTTCCCTACAGAAAAAATGACTTTCTGAGGGGGAAGCAAAGGGAAGCCACAAAAGCGGCCAGGGAAGCCACAAAAGCAGCCAGGCAACCCTCCCTAGCCGTCTGTTTTGGGTGCCCGGGTAGCTGTCAGAGAGGTAAATCACTGAGGGGCAGGACTAGGAAAGACCTGGCTGGTGGCTCCTATCCTGTGCTGGGATCAGCTGCTAGTCCTGGCTTGGCTAGGGAGGATGCGACTTCCTCTTCCCCTGCATGGCATCCGGGACTGGGTCAGACCCACCCCCAGGTTTCTCCCCCAGCTGCAGGAAGATCTGCAAACTCCCTTCACGCACACACTTCCTGTATCCATTGCTCCTCAGCTGCAGACGGAGGGATCCCTGTACAAGAAGCTGCTTCCCCCATCCACCCAACCAACCCTGGTGCATCTAGACCCTCCTGCCAAGCCTCACCCCTCTGCACTCAGAACCTCCCCGATAAGCCCCACTCTGCTGCACCTGGACCACACCATGAAGCCACCCACACCCAGATCCCACCAAGCCCCAACTAGCTGCACCTGGATGCCCACCTCACTGAGCCCCACTCCCCCAGCATCTGGACTGCTCCTCACTGGTTGTCCCACACCCAGATCTCCCTACTGAGCTCTGTTCCCCCCACACCTAGACCCCCCCAAGCCCCAACACCCTCATCTGGACCCCCCTGCAGAGTCCCATTACCGCTGCACCCATAACTTCCCAACAAGCCCCTGTGCATTGTTAGGGGGCTTATTCCTTCACCCACTTACTTCCCTGGTCCTTCTCGCATGAACAGAGAGCAACAATACCCGAAGTCCAAAGGTGCAAACAATTCGATGTTTATTGGGGTGAACTTCCAGCAAGCATGATTCCAGTTTCCTTCCTTAGTATCCTCCTTCCCAGCTCTGACACCACAGACACCTGTGTCCCTGTTCCCATTCCTGCCCTTAGCCAAACATGATTCCAACTTCCTTACTCCCATTCCCTGTTCCCATTTCCCCTTTATATTCAGGCCTGTCTGCAAAGGCCTGTACTTTAAGAATGTAGGTGTATTCTTATCACTTGGCTAGTTCTAGAGGTATAAAAGAAAAAGAATCAAAATCACTGTCTGCTGGTGTAAGGGCCTTCTCTTATGGTGACAGTCTGAGGCCCTGTTCTTAGGCTAAGGCCTTTGGCTAAGCAGCAAAGGCAGCCATAAGCTAGGAAGCGAACAGTCACATTCTCACATTCCAAACTAGTCACATTGAAATAAGATGCTGTTGGGCTGTTAGGCACTATCAGGACAGGATTGTATGCCTATCACCTCCAGAGAAAGGGAAGTGCCTAGAAAATGTAAACGGAAACTTAGTTTGATAGCATCCTGTCTGGCAAGAACTCACTTATCAATAGCTGGGATGTGAAATCCTCACTTCTGTATTGTTTTGTCATTATAGTTTTCACTTTGCTATTGTTTGTCTGTATAATCTCTGTCTGGTTCTGTGATTGTTCCTGTCTGCTGTATAATTAATTTTGCTGGGTGTAAACTAATTAAGGTGGTGGGATATAATTGGTTACATAATCATGTTACAATATGTTAGGATTGGTTAGTTAAATTTCAGGAAAATGATTGGTTAAGGTATAGCTAAGCAGAACTCAAGTTTTACTATATAGTCTGCAGTCAATCAGGAAGTGAGTGGGTGTGGGTGGGAGGGGGTGGGTGTGGGGGAGATGGGAACAGGAGTAAGAAAATTGGAATCACGTTTTGCTAAAGGGGGAAATGAGAACAGGGAATGGGAGTAAGGAAGTTGGAATCATCTTTGGCTAAGGGCAGGAATGGGAACAGGGACACAGGTGTCTGTGGTGTCAGAGCTGGGAAGGAGGATACTAAGGAAGGAAACTGGAATCATGCTTGCTGGAAGTTCACCCCAATAAACATCGAATTGTTTGCACCTTTGGACTTCGGGTATTGTTGCTCTCTGTTCATGCAAGAAGGACCAGGGAAGTAAGTGGGTGAAGGAATAAGCCCCCTAACATGCATCAAGACTGCCCCCTGCACCTGGATCCCCCACTGAGCCGCCTGCACTCAGATTGCCCCACACAGAACTCTCTCAATCCACAGCTGGATCCCCCCACACTAATCCCCTCTGCACTTGGATCCTGCTGGGCTGAGTCTGCCTACTCACACCTGGTGCACCTGGCATGGAGGGGCAGGGCCCAGGGGTGTTTCTGGGGCAGGCCTGGTCCTTGTGCGGTGTCCTTGGGTGCAGCCTCACTGCTGAATCCAGGTCCCGGTGTGGAGCTGCAGAGTGATCTCCAACTTCTGTGCCAGTAGCCTGTGCTCCCCAATGCCATGCTGGAGCCTCCACATTTATTTGACAAATAAAATTTGCAGAATTTTATAATATTGTGCACACAATTTTTATTTTTTTGGCACAGAAAGCCCACAGGGGTAACATTAGTAGCTAAGGGTGAAAGGCTCCCAGAGCTGGATGGGAAGGGTTGTGTCTGAGACAGTCTGACCATCCATGTCAGGCACAGCCCTTCCTGTAACGAAAAGGAAGCCTCACAGTGCAGTATGGTAAAATGTGGTACAAGATTGCCATACTTTTATATATTGTTGCTGCTGTGTTCTGTTAAACAGTGGCTACGTTCCTCTAGAGAGGGGGCTGCATTTCAGGGGTGAGTGAAATAATCATTGTCTAAGCATATTGTGCACAATTGTTTGCTCTTCTCAGAGAGGCATACACCACATTCATAGGGCAAGAGATGGATGAAGTCAACCCCTAATATATCTGCTGTTGAAACCAATGAGGCATTTCATGTGAGTATGGACTAAACCAGGATTAGGCCTTCATATTCTCTGTTAACCTCAGGATGCCGTAATAATTGACAAATAGTGGAGTAAAACGAGTGACTAGTTTAAAGGGTGAAAAGTTACTTATCTGGGAGTGTGTCTTCCCTGCTTTTGTTTTTTCCCCCCCAGTCAGCTGGACATTTGCTTTACTTTGCTTTTTACTGGGTGAAAACTTCAGTATCTCTTGACCCATAAAATAATTTCACTAAGAAAGAAACAACATTAACTTCATAATACGTTGTAACCATAGTGTTAAAGCCCAGACGCTTCCCTTTAAAGGTAACCTGTAAGGGAGGGGAATAAATTGAGTCATTCCCTTTTTTGCTTCTATATGATACATAAAGAAAGCTTGCAAGAGCTTTCTCTTTCATTCTTTAAAAGTTCCGTACTCTCCATTAGAAATTCTGGTACCCTGTTTTTCCCCTGGATGTCTCTACAGAAATCTGGTGGGATTATACAATTAAAACCATTTAATTGAGAGAAATGATTTCCCCCACAGCTTGCTTAAAATTCTGTCTTGTTTGCTTTTGTTGATGTCTCTAATTCAAACGCCTGAATGAACAAGTGGGAGAGAATATGGCTCTGTAAAAAAGATTGAACACGCCCCACTCCTTCAACGAAGGCTGAGAAAGCTCACAAAAAACATCTGAGACAACCCATCCGCCAGCGAAACCAGGGAACTCCAAACTTGGCATTCCTAAAATTGCTAATGTAAAAAAAACCAAGCAGGATTAAAGAAACAAAAACATTCAAGCCTTTCCCCACACATCAAAAAGAAAAGAAGCACAGTTCTCTTATAAAAAATGTTTCCAGTCATCTATCCAGGAGAGTGCTGCAGCAGCAACCGCTGCCATCAGAATCAGTGGATACTAATCCAGTCTTGTCAACTCTCGGTATTTGTTTGTACAGTGCCTAGTACAAAGGGGTCCTGATCCATGGGACAGGGCTCCTAGGCACTAAGGTAATACAAATAATCAGAAAATCCTAGAAAAGTAGGGCTGGAAGGGACCTTGAGAGGTCTTCAAGTCCAGCCCCCTGTGCTGAGGCAGGACCAAGTAAACTTAGAGCATCCCTGACAGGTGTTTGTCCAACCTGTTCTGAAAAACTTCCAATGACGGGGATTCTACAACCTCTCTTGGAAGCCTCTTCCAGAGCTTAACTACCCTCATGGACTCATAGACTTTTAAGGCCAGAGGGGACCACTGTGATCATCTAGTCTGACCTCCTGCACATCGCAGCCCACAGAACCTCACCCACACTCCTGTAGTAGGCCCATTACTTCTGGCTGAGTTACTGAAGCCCTCAAATCTTGATTTAAAGACTTTAAGTTACAGAGAATTCACCATTTATTCTAGTTCAAACCAGCATGTGACCTGTGCCCCACACTACAAAGAAAGGCAAAAATGTCCAGGGTCTCTGCCACTCTGACCTGGGGAAAAATTTCTTCCAAACTCCCAATATCACAATCAGTTAGACCACATTGCCCCAGGCCTCCACTGCCTCCCCCTGCCCCGCATCCATCCCACCATCGCCTCTGGTCCCTGCTGCCTCCCGCTTTGGCCTCCCTAGCAGACTTACTAGCTATTTGTATGTTTGTTAATATCACTTATCACTTTTCATAGCCTCCCAGGTAGCTAAGCAAGCTGAGATATTAACAAATATACAAATATCACTTTTCACAGCGTTATTTTTGTTATTGAGTCTGCCAAAAAACTCTATTAATACACATTATAATTATTTGGATGTGAATCTGTGCATATTTAATTTTTTCCCCCTAAAGTTAAATAAGTATTTTAGGGGGAAAGTATCAGTGCAGCCACCAGTGAGAGTTGGTGGTCGCACGCTGAGGCCACCAAAAAATTTGTTGCGAGAACCCCTGAGTTAGACCCTGAGCACATGGGTGAGACCCGCCAGGAAGATACCTGAGAAAGAACTCTCTGTAGTAACTCAGAGTCCTCCCCATATTGTGTCCCATCTCCATCCATTTGAGATGTTTGCTAATAGCAGTTGCAATGGGCCATATGCCATTTGAGGCGACCTCATTATACAATCCACCTCCATCAACTTATCAAGTTCAGTCCTGAAACAAGTTAGTTTTTTTGCCTCCACTATGCCCCTTGGAAGGCTGTTCCAGAACATCACTCTTCTGGTGGTTAGAACCAAAAAGCCCTGTCTGAAGACTTTTCAAGTCCCCCCTCAATCTTCCCTGCTCAAAACTAAACATAACCAGTTTTTTTGTTAATGGCCCACCTTGATTTTCATACACATTGTAAGGAGAGTGGTCACTTTGGATAAGCTATTACCAGCAGGAGAGTGAGTTTGTGTGTGTGGTTTTTGGAGGGGGGGTGGGGGGTGAGAAAACCTGGATTTGTGCTGGAAATGGCCCACCTTGATTATCATACACATTGTAAAGAGAGTGGTCACTTTGGATGGGCTATTACCAGCAGGAGAGTGGGATGGGAGGAGGTATTGTTTCATGGTCTCTGTGTATATAATGTCTTCTGCAGTTTCCACAGTATGCATCCGATGAAGTGAGCTGTAGCTCACGAAAGCTTATGCTCAAATAAATTGGTTAGTCTCTAAGGTGCCACAAGTACTCCCTTTCTTTTTGCGAATACAGACTAACACGGCTGTTACTCTGAAACCAGTTTTTTTAACCTTTTCTCAGTGGTCAGATTTTCTTAAACCTT